>NC_141697.1:829737946-832137946 GCF_964263255.1 Lissotriton vulgaris
TACACACATTTGTTTTAAAATAAGATTGAAGTAGAACATAAATAAGTCCCACAGGACTATTGATGGAATGTAATACAATTACCATGCTTCTCGCTGGCATATAAGGTTCTGCATGTCGTGTGCACACGGAAACATAATAGGGGCACCTCTGGGGAGTATAAAGTTGCATACTGTTTATGGTGCATGTTTTAAATGAGATTTCTATCATTGTGTATATGTGGAAGAATTCTACTGGATAAGCTCAGAGACACCCCTGCCTGCTACTGTACTGGGTGAAAGATAGGGCAAACAGACTGGGGTCAGCACTAGGGAGTACTATGTGTGCATGGTACTTATGGAGCATGTTCTACATGAGATCTCTCAAAACAAGGGTACCATTTAGTGTCTATGGAAAAATGCTAATGGCTAAGCTCTGAGACACTCCTGTTTGCTGCTTCCCTTGGAGAAAGAAGGTTCACACAGAATGGGAGTATGCCTCTAAATAAGAATGTGAAGGTAGAGGTTCCATCTAGTATATATGGGATAATGATAATTGCAAGGCTGAGATACATCCCTTACTATTACTACCCTGAGACAAAGAAGATGGAAATAGAATGGGACATCCAAGGGGAGTTATGTGTGTGTGTGTACAGCATATGGTGCACCCCTCTACATGAGTTCTCTCACAGCAGAGGTACCATCTAGTATGTATGGAATCTCATACATTATTGTGATTTATTCATAATCATGCATTCATTGGAAATGCATGATAATGAACTTTCTCCAGTGCATTTCAACACCCTACCCTTTGTTAGACACAGTCCCACCTTCTTTGCATGTGCTGCCCCAGCAGACTTAGTCTCAACAAATGGTGCCTCGAAAGCAAATCAGAATTGAAGGTGGTATGACATAGTATGCCTAATAGGGAATCTTGTGTGAAACATACCTCATCGGTAACAAACATCTTATCTAACAGCCAGAATGGCCAAATGCTTGAATGCCTGTTTCACAACTGCAGATGTTCCAGTCCACATTTAAAAAGGACTCCATTAATACCTGCTCCTAAAGCAAAACCTTTCCACATTTTCAAAATCACTCAACCAGACTCAATGAATCATACGTTTGTGAATTAGTGCATAGAATATGTTACATAAGGCAAAAACCACCAAACGGTGTAAGATTCACATGCCACCTATGCTGGTAGGCACTTTTTAAGTCTGGTCTGGAGAAGAACAGACTCAGAACCTAACACAGTGTTTAGGATCAACTTTGACAAACATTTATTTCTACCCAAACAAACCTTTCTCAGCAAAATCAAAATAGAAAGACTGGGAAAAAAACTATCACTTTCTAACATGTACCATGCAGCTCTTAGATAGCAGTTCTTGGCTCACTGTTCCAGATTACGAATTTAACTTCTGAACTACACAGTAACAACAGAATCTCTGTGTCAAAAGCAGTAACCCACTGAGCTGTGCCCAAAAATATTATTCTTCGATATGCATGGCACAGGTCCTTTGCAGCAGGCGTATCACAGTCTTGCCAAGTACCACGCATCAGGGGCGTGACTAAGGCATTTTAGTACTGATGTCCACATCGTCGCTTCATATTATGATAAAAGCAGCCACTGCCAGCACCTGCTGCGCAACTGGTTGTCCAGCGGCTCAATTAGGAGCTTATAACCGACTACGCTTTGGCCGTTTGGGTGTAGCGTTGTGACCGATAGTGTCAAAACTTCTCTGAAAACACACGTATACTTCTGCCCTGCAGCTTAAATACATTTGCACCAGACCCGGCCCTCCACCTGGTTGTCTGGTGTCACTGTCGAACATAAACACAGCCAGGATCTGGCACTTCTGTATCATCAACAGAAAGCCTGCAAAGATAATCCCAGCCAGTGGCTGAATTTTGGTTTGTTTTCCTGTTACCATGCTCACCACGCAAACAGGATTGTGAGACTCTCACAGCGTGCTTTCTATGACTGTGCCGCTGGCAGGCAGCTGGCACTCGTACAGTGTGGGAGAATTTTTCTGCTGTGATTAGCCCCAATGTGAGGGGTGGGACACCCCCGCGCCGCACGGCCACCAGCTGCTGCGTGTGCCCCTTGCCTGCCCTCTGCCTCGCTGCCTGCCTCGCTGCCGGTTGCCGGCTGCCTCCGCTGTGGTTGTTTTTGCCTTTGTTTTTACTGTAATTTGTGCCTGTTTAGTAAATTTTCTTCGTGCCTGTGTTTTGGTTTCCTTCCTTGTTGTCCGCCTACCTCGCCGCCCCCCGCTCTCCCTTCCCGCCACCGCCGCTTTTCCCCGCCCCTTTTTCTATTCTGTACCCTCCCCGCTCCCGCCTCCCAGCTGCTCCGCCCACCCGCGCACTTCGCCTTAAATGGCGACCGTGCGAACGCACAGCGGTCACGCGCAGCGGTCACGCGCAGCGGTCACGCGCAGCGGGTGCGCCGTTTGTGCGCCGAAGGCACGCCAAAGGTAAGCCCGTCTGCGCCCGTCCGCGACCGGATCGCGACCAGCGCCAGGACCCCTGGCCCACGAAGACCCCGACCTACCCGCCTGATGTACTCCGTCGCCTCCCTCATCGCACTCAACACCGGCCGCCTCCCAGAATGCCACCAAGCCACACCACGACGCACCCACGGACCTTTCAGCTGCCACGCCTGCAAGTTCACCTGCATCCGGACCTGCCTCGCACCAGCACCCGCCAAGACGAACACCAGCAGCACCCACCTCAAGTGCATCCTGCTCAACACCCGCTCCGTCCACAGACACGCCATCGAACTCTGGAACCTTCTAGACGCCACAGCCCCTGACGTTGCCTTCCTCACGGAGACCTGGATGAACGCCTCTTCAGCTCCCGACATCGCCATCGCTATCCCAGAGGGCTACAAGATCGTCCGGAGGGACCGAAACGCCAACCAGATGGGAGGAGGCATCGCCATCATCCACAGGAACACCATCCGTCTCACGACCAGCACCGACAACACCCTGACCAGCGCCGAACACCTGCATTTCCAGATCCACACCAACCCGAACACCACCCTCAGAGGCACACTGATCTACCGACCCCCTGGACCACGCACACAATTCAGCGAGGACATCGCCGACTTCGTCAGCCCGCATGCCCTCCCCTCCGCTGACTACATCCTCCTGGGAGACCTCAACTTCCATCTGGAGAACAACAACGACCGCAACACCAGCACCCTGCTCGACAACCTCGCCAACCTTGGACTCAAGCAACTGGTGTCCACCCCCACCCACCTCGCCGGACACACACTCGACGCAGTCTTCTCTTCCAGCACAGACATCGACTTCAGCCACGCCACAGAGCTTCAATGGACGGACCACAGCTGCGTCCACTTCACCTTCAAGAGAACGACGACCCACCAACACCAGCAACAGGCCGCCCGCAGAAGCTGGAACAAGATCACAGCAGACCAGCTCGCCACCTCCCTGAGCCAGCACCCTCCTGCCAGCTCAGCGAACCCCAGCCAGGCCGCCGACAACCTCACGAAGTGGATCAGCAACTGCGCGGACGAACTCGCCCCACTGAGGACCCCGCCTAGCAGACCCGGCAGCAAGAAGGCCCCATGGTTCACCGACGAACTCAAGAGCTCCAAGAAGAACTGCCGAGCCCTCGAGAAAGTCTGGAGAAGGGAACCGACACCGGACAACAGGACCTCCTTCAAACTTGCCACCCGGAAACACCACCAGCTGATCCGCGCCGCCAAGAAAACAGCATTCAAGGACCGGTTGGACAACAACGCACACAACTGCAAGGAACTCTTCAACATCGTGAAAGAGCTTTCCAACCCCACCGCAGGAAACAAAGACATCACCCCATCGCAAGACCTCTGCAACTCCCTCGCTTCATACTTCCACAACAAGATTGCGGACATACACAACAGCTTCAACAACCAACCAACGCACACCATGACCGAACAACCACCCCCCACCACCACCCTACACGCCTGGACCCCGATCAGCACCTAAGATACCATCCGCACGATGAACTCCATCCACTCCGGATCACCGACCGACCCCTGCCCTCACCACGTCTTCAACAAGGCCGACGCTGTCATCGCACCCCACCTACGAGACATCATCAACACATCCTTCGACACCACCATCTTCCCTGAGAGCTGGAAACACGCCGAACTCAGCGCTCTACTCAAGAAACCAACAGCGGACCCCACCGACCTCAAGAATTACCGCCCCATCTCGCTCCTCCCATTTCCAGCCAAAGTCATCGAGAAGACCGTCAACAAGCAGATGGCCGCCTTCCTCGAGACGAACGGATCCCTCGACCCCTCACAGTCCGGCTTCCGAGCCAATCACAGCACCGAGACCGCCCTCATCGCCGCCACCAATGACATCCGAGCCCTGATGGACAATGGAGAAACAGCGGCCCTCATCCTCCTAGATCTCTCCGCGGCATTCGACACGGTCTGCCACCGCACCCTAGTACGGCGCCTCAGCAACATCGGAATCCAGGACAAGGCGCTGGAATGGATCATCTCCTTCCTCGACGGAAGAACACAGAGAGTCCGTCTACCACCGTACAAGTCAGAGGCCTCCGAAGTCATCTGCGGCGTCCCTCAAGGATCATCTCTGAGCCCCACCCTCTTCAACGTCTACATGAGCCCCCTCGCGGCCATCGTACGCAAACACAACCTCAGCATAATCTCCTACGCCGACGACACCCAGCTGATCCTCTCCCTGACCAATGACCCCACCGCCGCCAGAGCCAACCTGCACGAAGGGATGAAAGAGGTAGCCGAGTTGATGACGACCAGCCGCCTGAAACTGAACTCGGACAAGACGGAGGTCCTCATCCTGGGCTCCTCACCCTCCGCCTGGGATGACTCCTGGTGGCCTCCCGCCCTGAGCACCGCACCCAAACCAACAGACCATGCACGCAACCTGGGCTTCATCCTGGACTCCTCCCTCTCCATGACCAGGCAAGTCAACAACATCTCCTCGGCGTGCTTCAACATCCTACGCATGCTACGGAAGATCTTCTGGTGGATCCCCACCGAGACCAGGAAGACCGTCACCCAGGCCCTCGTCACCAGCCGACTGGACTACGGCAACGCCCTCTACGCCGGTACCACCGCCAAGCTCCAGAAGAGACTCCAGCGGATCCAGAACGCCTCAGCCAGACTCATCCTCGACATCCCACGAACCAGCCACATCTCCGGACATCTGAGAGACCTTCACTGGCTCCCCGTCAACAAAAGAATCACCTTCCGCCTCCTCACCCACGCACACAAAGCCCTACACGACCAAGGCCCGAGCTACCTCAACAGCAGAGTCAACTTCTACGCTCCCAAACGCCACCTCCGATCAGCCAACCACGCCCTCGCCGCCGTCCCCCACATCCGAAGAGCGACTACAGGAGGAAGGTCCTTCTCCTACCTGGCCGCCAAGACCTGGAACTCCCTCCCGACCAACCTGCGCCTGACCCAAGACCACCTCTCCTTCAGGAAGAAGCTGAAGACCTGGCTGTTCGAGCGGTAGCGGCACCCCCCCCCCCCCCAGCGCCTTGAGACCCTACGGGTATGTAGCGCGCTTTACAAGTGTCACTGATTGATTGATTGAATGTATTTAAGCTGCAGGGCAGAAGTATATGTGTGTTTTTAGAGAAGTTTTGACACTATAGGTCACAACGCTACTCCCAAACAGCCAAAGCTTAGTCAGTTATAAGCTCCTAATTGAGTCGCTGGACAACCAGTTGCACAGCAGGTGCTGGCAGTGGCTGCTTTTATCACAATATGAAGCGACGTGTGGTGATTCTTCCAGGAGCTACAGTATGCATGACTAACACATTTTAGTGGGGTGATGTGGACATGAGTACTAAAATGCCTTAGTGCAAACCCTGATGCGTGGTACTTGGCAAGACTGTGATACGCCTGCTGCAAAGGACTTGTGCCATGCATATCAAAGAATAATATTTTATGGGCACAGCTCAGTGGGTTATGCTTTTGTCACAGAGATTCTGTTGTTACTGTGTAGTTCATAAGTTACATTCGTAATCTGGAACAGTGAGCCAAGAACTGCTATCTAAGAGCTGCATGGTACATGTTAGAAAGTAATATGTTTTTTCCCAGTCTTTCTATTTTGATGTTGCTGAGAAAGGTTTGTTTGGGTAGAAATATATTTTTGTCAAAGTCGATCCTAAACATTGTGTTATGTTCTGAGTCTGTTCTTCTCCGTACCAAGCACTCTTATAAAGTGCCTACCAGCATAGGTTGCATATGAATCTTACACCGTTTGGTGGTTTTTGCCTTATGTAACATTTTCTATGCAATCATTCACAAACGTATGATTTATTGAGTCTGGATGTGTGATTTTGAAAATGTGAAAAGGTTTTGGAGGATTAATGGAGTCCTTTTTAAATGTGGACTGTAACATCTGCAGTTGTAAAGCAAGCATTCAAGCCTTTGGCAATTCTGGCTGTTAGATAAGATGTTTGTTACTGATGAGGTATGTTTCACACAACATTCCCTATTAGGCATACTATGTCATAACACCTTCAATTCTGATCTGCTTTCGAGGCACCATTTGTTGAGACTAAGTGTGGTGGGGCAGCACATGCAAAGAAGGTGGGACTGTGTCTGACAAAGGGTAGGGTGTTGAAGTGCATTGGAGAAAGTTAATTATCATGCATTTCCAATGAATGCATGATTATGCATAAAGCACAATAATGTATGAGATTCCATACATACTAGATGGTACCACTGCTGTGAGAGAACTCATGTAGAGTGGTGCACCATATGCTGTACACACAAACACACATGACTCCCCTATGATGTCCCATTCTTTTTCCATCTTCTTTGTCTCAGGGTAGTAATAGTTAGGGATGTCTCTCAGCCTTGCCATTATCATTATCCCATGCATACTAGATGGTACCTCTACCTTAACACTCTTATTTAGAGGCGTACTCCCATTCTGTGTGAACCTTCTTTCTCCAAGGTCAGCAGCAAACAGGAGTGTCTCAGAGCTTAGCCATTAGTATTTTTCCATACACACTAAATGGTACCCTTGTTTTGAGAGATCTCATGTAGAACATGCTCCATAAGTAGCATGCACACATAGTAATCCCTAGTGCCGACCCCAGTCTGTTTGCCCTATCTTTTACCCAGTACAGTAGCAGGCAGGGGTGTCTCTGAGCTTATCCAGTAGTATTCTTCCACATATACACTATGATAGAAATCTCATTTAAAACATGCACCATAAACAGTATGCAACTTTATACTCCCCAGAGGTGCCCCTATTCTGTTTCCGTGTGAACACAACATGGAGAACCTTATATGCCAGCGAGAAGCATGGTCATTGTATTACATTCCATCAATAGTCCTGTGGGACTTATTTATGTTCTACTTCAATCTTATTTTAAAACAAATGTGTGTAGACTTAATTCTATTAGTCAGAAGAAAGGTACAGGAAGCCTTCATATTTGAAAAGAAGTTAATTTGTTGTCTAGGAACAATACAGCTCATAAATTGAAACATAGAAAATACTCTTATGTAATGAAGATGAACTGTAAACATCTGCGTCGTTGACACAGTGTTCTGTTCTGTAAACAGGAACTGCATTGCTGACATGGATTATCTTTAGGGTTTTTTTTAATGGCCATTATTGAGAAAGGTGTATATATTTTCGTTCACACTTCGAGCATTATTGAGATATTGATCCATGCTTTTGCCTTGAAATTTAAGGAGCTGATTATAGTGTCCATTAGTGATCCATTGCAAAGTCAGTTTTAGGATCTGCTATGCCTAAAGTCACGAGTGGCTGATAGGTTTGAAGGAGTTGCACATCCTGAGGTTTCACTGATCAATGGTGATATGAGACCCCGACAGCGCGTATGATGAAGAACTATTAGCGGCGATACTACGTGTCTCTCGGACCTCTTTCAAGTGCTCGCCGTGCTTTTTCCCCAGCACCACTCCCCCCACCCCTCCCCCAGGGGCGGCAATCTGAGGGATAGCCCCGGGCGCCACAAGCTCTAGCTACGCCTCTGTGCTGAGGCGCCACCCAGCCACCCCCAAAATAGTTCCGCCTGGAGCGGACCCCCCCTCACCCCCCCAGCTGCGCCGCTGAACATATGTTGTCTGCAACCCTTTCTGTAATATCAAGGAGTGCCAAAAGCTGATGCACAAAGCCTTAGCAGCTCCGAGGCATTTTCCATAAGTTCTCCCCTGGTCTCTAATGACTTGTTGGAAGCAAATTGAAAAGTTGGAGCTTGTGTGATTCTCATTCCTCCCCTTCCATTTGTCATCCTCTTCATTTGAAGGGCATAAATTGAAGCCACACAAGAAGAAAAGGCTTCCTCCCCTGTCTTACCTAAGGTAAAAGGGTTCTATTCCTCAACAGGCCATGGCAAAAGAAGGGGTGCAAAGTTCACACTGCAGGTTAATTTCTCTCTATCAAAAAGATCTTACAAAGAAGCATTGTTACAGGAGGAAGATAAATCACAGTTTCAGGGCCAGACTGGCTGTAGTGGGCAACCGGCATTTCCCTAGTGGGTCGGAAGGGTGGGGCAGGTTTTCCAGCGGTGGGGGCCAGTTTTGATACTGGAGGTCGGTTTTTCAGCAGTGCTGCAATATCGGCCCCCTGTAACAAAAGCAGCTGGAGAGCTAGAGCGGCAGCAGTGCTGCTTCTCACTAGCAACCCCCACCCCCCAGTTCGGTCCAGCTCTATTCCCAGGGCTGGTTTGTGTTCCCAGTCCGGCCCTGTACAGATTCCAGAGTAGAGCTAGCTCAGAGAGAAGAGCACTCGAAAGAATGTTGCTTGTATTACAGCCCACATGGGGTCTCCATTAGGGAAGAAGCTGAGGAGCTTAAGATAAGGTACCTCTCCATATATACATGGCTGAGCTCTACCCACTCAAAATTAACACTATATTACATTTTGCAGATGAACTCTTTACTAGCCAGTCTGTCAGTTCACCCTTCCAGGTCTGCACATCATTGAGGGGCCAGGTAGCAGGAAGGCAGGCTGTGTGGTGCAAACCACACATAGTATTACATGTTAGGCTGTGGTTTAGAACCTAGCTAGCATGCACATACTATTTCTTGTTACTAGATGTGAAGGACATTTTACATGCCATAAGAAGGGGTTTGAGTGTTCGGTTCAGAAACACAATGTGGGAAAACAATTAGTAGTGTTTCATTTGCTTTTGAACAGGACTCGAACAATGGAACTAGCAGCAAATTATTGTGGGTAGCAAGTAGGCATAATCACTTACAGAATTGGAAGAAACATTTTAAGGAAAGTTGGCAACATTGAACACCTTTTTGGGGATCCGACTATTGTATTAAGGTTAAGGTGTTTTCACAGGCAAGTGGAAATTAGACGACCACTAATGTCCAGAGAATCGCAATATGTGGGTCAGCAAGGCATACAACAACCATCCTGACTATACCACGGTTCATCGGTAGGAATATGTTTCGTGCTATCAAAGGAGGCTTAGTAATAAATGATAAAGTGATAAATCACATATAATTTGGAAAACATAGGAATCCATTGCCCCAGACGTTCATAAAGTGTATTGCTGCTACTTGAAGAGATTTAGGGTCTGATGTACTATTGTTAATATGGAAATCGATGCAAAATAAAATAGGTCAGATAAAGTGCTCGCGAACTGCACACCAACTTTTTGAGATTTATCTCTGAATTTGCAATGCAACCTATGTACTGATAGTTTGGATTCCAGTCAATGGGGATCGCAGAATGACCTGCCTAAAGAATAGGAATTAGGCTCGTTGCTGCTTACGTCTCCTAGTGATTGTCAGCAAAACTGTGATGGTGGCCTACAGGGAACAGCTGACCACCATTCCTGTGTTTGCATTCCTAAACATAAAACCTATTTTTTTTTAAAGTGCCCTTGTTCCTCAAAGGAACCAGTGCAGCTTTAAAAACAAAATCCCATTTGGGAATCTTCAAGGGTTGCAGGCAAAGGTTCCCTGGACAACTAACTACACCCCTGAAATCACCAAACAACATTCATAAAGAGGAAGATGTCCTTTGGGCATGGGAGGCTCCTCCTCCAAGGTGGAGGAGCGCCGCCCCATCTGCTCTTTGAGCAGGGGATTTTGAAAAAAAATTATAATAACAAACATTATTATCAATTTATCTTTCCGTACTGAGGGAGGTTTACATAGCGGGCGGGGCTGGGCTGTCATCACAGCAAGTAGGGGAAGTGCAGTTAGGGCACTTAAGTGCACATGACAATTTGGCTGGCCGTCTTCGGCCAGCAAAACAGTCATGCGCACTTTCCATGTTCTTCACCAGGCTGCATTGTACAGCCTGGGAGGAGAACATGCATAGGCCCATGGTGCCCATCTGAGCGCCGAACCACAGAGCTCAGACCAATCACCACACTGCTGTCATGGTGTGTTGTCATGGTGACAGCAGCATTGTGATTGGCTTAAAAGAGCCTGTGTGTGCTTCCTGCTTCCGGCTGGAAAAGAAAAGGATGGAGGTGAGGTGAGGTGACGAGCGGCCATCAGCCAGGTACGTCATTTTATTGATTTTTCTACCCCCATTCCTCAGTCGGTCTCAGCCGCCACTGCCTTTGGGACATCTTTACATTTGTGAATCATTTATTGCAAATCATTTACCATCTCCTTGGAGTTGTTGGTAAATGATCAATAATTTGCAGTCTCAATTAGTGGGGGACACAACTTTTATGCACCTTATTAAATGGAATTCAGTATAGGTTGCTAGACCCAGTGTGCAAGTCAGAACGGCTTTTTGAATACATAACTAGAAGCCATATTTCAGTCACATACCATGTGATTTTGTGAATCACAGGGCTTGGTATCGCAAAATGGCTGTTTACATCTGGCCATAATTGCTACAGAACAAGGATGAGATTCTTCCTGTGCCACATGAAAATATCTTTGTTCCAGAAGGTGACAGATTGTCTCCATCAGCTAGTAGTATTGATGAACCTGGATAGATTCATTAATGATGAGTGATTCATGATGGAGTCCATCCAATAAACTATTTCTCGGTTTGTGAAAGCCTTGCCTGGAATCACTGGAATTTACAGAGGCTTACTATTACATCCGCATCCAACCTCTTGATTATTTTCTTAGGTTCATGGTTGGGAAGCAATATGTCTTGTTTGTAGTGCCACCATTTCGTCTACAAACAGCACCAAGGGTATTTTCAAAACTCCTGGCTCAAGTTCTGGTATCTCTATTCAGACAGAATATATGTTTCAGCAAACATTAATTTTAGCCATGCACAGAGCTGTTTCAAAGTATGGGCGAAGCGGTCTCTGGCCCAGGGCCTCACTTTCAAAGGAGACCCTCGTTAATCGATCAGGACAGTCATCCTGTAATAACAATTTTAACAAGCATTGGCATAGCCAATAGGTCTCGCCTTTGGGACCTTATAAGTGTTTACCCCCGACTCAGGCTCCATCTCCGAGGGCATGGACTCCTCTAGCCATACAGATCACGGCTCTTACTTTAAATCATTCTCTACGAGCATGTAATGGGCATACTCCTTCTGATACCCCAGCCAAGTGTACTTTTAATAAACCTGGACATATGTCATATCTCGATTACATCTTGGCTGAAACACGGTTATGGCCAAAGGTTTTAGACCTAAATGTTATTACAAGAGCTGAGAGTGATCATAATGCCTTAATTTTAGAGCTGGGTCCGCTCAGTATCAGCAGGAGCAGCACTCCGGTCTCCGGGGATTCTGATGCCAGGCTCACTCTGTCTAATGACAGACGTAGAGTCAGATGGCACAAATTATTGGAACACCCGGAAGAACTTTGGAAATTATATAGCCGGATAGTTCCCCTCTTCGTAGAGGTTGATATGTTAAATATCCAACCATTTCCCCCTGATTACCACATTAAGATGCAGGCTCTTCATGTGGATTTGGTATCCAACCTGGCAGAGGTACTTAACCCCCGGGTGACCAAGAAGAATAAAAGGGTCCGACAATGCACCTGGTATAATGCAGCTTGTAGGAAGGCAAAGTCAGAGCTAGTACAGGCTCTAAAGAAAAATAATAACAAACATGAAATTAAAGCTAGGAGAGCACATTATAAATGGCTGACTAAATGTGCAAATGAAGAATGGGACTATGATAAGTGGTCCAGTTTATCTTCTGGGATAGCAACTAAAGACTCTCGGAAATTCTGGTCCATAATTAACAATGGCTGCGGAGAATTGAAAGCCGCCATTGAACCAAATATAGCAGCGGAAGCCTGGGAAGACCATTTTCAGGCTTTGTATTCCACTGAGGACCTTCCAGATACCCTTGAAATCATATCGACACAGCCAGCCTTCATCCCATACTCTGAGGTGGTAGAGTTCACGTCGACGGAAGTTTGTAATGCAATTTCTAAACTTGCCATAGGCAAAGCCCCAGGTCTAGACAAACTTCCGGATGACCTCTTTAGGCAGGAACCGAAGATATGGGGCCCATATTTTCAAATCCTTTTTAATGCGGTATTGAGAGGTATGGCGGTGCCCTGTACTTGGCTGGGCGCAGAGATTGTCCCTAATTTTAAAAAGGGCTCCGCTCCGCTCCCAGCCAACTACAGGCCCATCAGCCTTATTGATGTCCCACAGAAGATCTTTGCAAGACTCATTCTGGACCGCTTAGAGGACTGGATAGAGGAGCATACAATTCTTAGTCAGTACCAAGCAGGGTTTAGGAAGAACACCTCCACCATGGACCAAATTTTCTGTTTGTCACTACTGTTCTGGAAAACGGTGAGAACAGAGGGTGGCAGCCTCTATATGGTGTTTGTTGACCTTAGCTCTGCTTTTGATCTAGTTCCTTGTGGGAAACTCTGGACTGTGCTCCTCGAGTTGGGCATAAAGGTCCATCTTTTGTCCATATTAATGAGGCTTCACGAGGCGAACTTTGCCCAAGTCAGATGTGGGAAAAATGGTACATTGTCATCTAGAAATTCCCGTTGGCAGGGGGGTAAGGCAGGGTTGTGTGCTTGCACCCACCCTGTTCTGCCTCTATGTCAACGGGGTAATCTTGCACCTGAATTGAGTACAGAACAAGAATGCTCCAAAGCTATCTGGTAGTAGGGTCCTTGCGATTATGTTTGCAGACGACACCCTCTTGTTGTCTAAATCCCCAATGGGGATACAGCGTATATTGGATGGCTTTAGAGAATTCTGTAGAGGTCGGGGTTTGGAGATAAATACCCTCAAAACCAAATTTATGATCTTCACCCCCCCCCCCCCCCCCCCCACCCCCCGAACCACCCGGCTAAATCCCAGTCTACGTACAACAAGGCTGGAAAGGGTATCGACCTTTGACTACCTGGGGGTCACTATTAATGAGACCTTGACGGGGGCCCCCAACAAATCAAGTCACAATTAAAAATGGCCCAACTCGCAGGCCGAATCCTCAAGCTATCCAATGAGTCCACCATTAAACCTGCTGGCCCACCATTGGAGGTATATAAAACACAAGCTAGGGGTGCAATTATGTATGGTGGCGAACTATGGGGATACTCCTGCAGGACCGAAATTACCAAGATAGAAAATACATTTTTAAGGCAGTTGGTAACATTACCACCCAGCACTCCACTTTTTCCTTTAAGGCTCGATTTGGGGATTAGACCCATTGATGAGGAGCTAGTGGTTAAACCTCCTAGGTTCTGGCTCAGGCTTTGGGTAACCCTGGAGCTGTTAAAGTATAGGCAGGAACTCAAAGAAATATTGACTTTCTCCAGCGCAGGGAAAATTCCCTGGCTCACATTTATAAAGAATGAATGTGAAAGGTTAGGAGTACCCGTACTATGGTCTGACCCGGAGAGTGGCTGCATAATGATCACACGTAAGTTACTTACAAGGACATTCTGTGCTGGTAAACTTACTGCTGTATTGTCTAATCCCCATGTTGGCACTTTAACTGCTTCCTTTTTAATGGTCACAGATTTTTATCATTTTGAGTACTTCATGGATGAGATATATCCTATTTTAGCAAGAAAATTGTATGTACAGTGGAGATACGGTGCTCTACCCTTGCGAGCCTTTACTAGTAGATGGTCATCTGCTGTTTTGAAAAATTGCCCTGGCTGTAACTGTGACATGGAAAATGATTTGCACGTTCTCTTCTTTTGTCCAGCATATTACAAGCCCAGGAAGTACTGGCTCGTTCCTTTGTGTAAGAATCTGGGTTTTACTCAATGTATGTATGCCTTTAGAGTACTAAAAACAGACACAACCAGACCGATTGTCTTCGCTGTCTCGCAATTCCTGGCAGCAATGTGGCACAAGCGAAGGTATTTAACTGCCAGAACCTGACTATGGTCTGACAGCTAATAGAAAGAGTAGTGTCTTTTTGTAAATTTTGTAAATTTTTACTGTTTTTTATCAAACTATTTATTGCTCTATTTTCTAAGGTGGTGTTTTTTATCTGCAAAAATTTGGCCTAACTGTCTGCATTTGGAAATTGTTGGGGAACTCATTTTGCCTTGCTATAACGTATTGAACTGCCATCCATGAATATTGTTTTTTTTAGGCTCTTGTATTCTTTTATGACATATTGCCGAAATAAAGATTTCAAAATGAAATTTTTAGCCATGCAACAGTTGATGTTATTGCACCAAGGATATTGTGCTGCATGACTAAATACTTATAAGGTCCCAAAAGCGAGACCTATTAGCTATGCCAATGTTTGTTTTTATTGCATTGTTGAATGTATTTCTACGATAGAGTCTTGTGAAGGAGGCAGGAGTAAATTTTGGGAGCTGCTTTACTGTATGTCTATCTTAAAATGTGGTGGGGAAAGCTGGATGATTGTACCAAACTCCAGCTACGGACTCCTTCCTGTGAAACACATGGCACACACCACCGACACACTAATTAACCTGTGGTGCAGGACCCCTGGGGTCCATGAAGCCTACTCATGGAGTCTGCAACTGCTTACAAAATTAAATATTAACAGATTAATACATTGTATATTAATAAAGATGCAAAACTAAATCTTATGAAACGTTATGTAAATGTGAAGGAATTTGAAATTGGAGGCTAAAAATGTAATTAGTGTCCACAGATTGAGCTGCTGCAGCAGGGCAAGTGCATCAAACAGAATATTGTATGGACGACGAGTGGCCTCAATTAAATTTAGAAAAGGTTCAACCTTCACCTTTAAATTTGTTTTATGTTTATTTGTGAATTAAAGTCATATTTCAATATTTTTGTATTACATAAATGTTTCTGTATATTTTTGTACTGTTTTGCAGTTCAAATCATCGAAACGCTTAGGCCGCGATACCAAGCCTCCAGGAAAAACTTAGGGGGGTACCCTTCTTCCTATATCAGTATTACTATCTTCCTATATAGATTTAGTGGAGGTCCCTGGGATGCAGTAATTATTAAGTGGTGGTCCACATAAATCAAAAGGTTAAGGTCCACTACTTCGAACGCACACAAGCAGGAAACCACAAACAAAACTGGCATGATCAGTTCCTAGGCAGCCATGCCAATCTAGGCCGCCAGTAAACAAGCTTTCCTGAGCTCATCGATCAGGTAGCACATGCTCAGCCTTCTTTTGACTCATCCTGAAAGACTGCGGTGGACGTGCCCAGACACCTCCCCCAAGTAGAGCACGTGAGAGAACCAGTAAAAGCAACGCTGGAGCAAGTGAATCTGCTGGCTGCTCACAGACAGCTTCTTGCAAGGGCTCTGGAGCGTCACAAGCACGCATTCAGCAAACCACAGGCAAGGAGCACACTTCAGTGGTCAAGAAGTGAGGCTGGCCCTTCAATCCCTGGCACCAGCAAACACCTCACTGCACTCTGAGCACAAGACACATACTATCTTGAGCATCAGTGCCACAGATGGCTAGACCCAACCAGTCAAGAGTAAAGCATCTCCCTCTGAACTTAAGATATTCAACCTGCAGGTCCAGGGCGAGAATAACATCCTTCACTTGCCTCACCCGTAAAGTAAGAGCTAGTTTGGCCCAGGAACGTCAATATGCTGGAGCAAGCGACGCATACAGCTTCTGTTATGTACTATGCCAGGGCACCCCCACGTCATCCTGCTCCCTGCACAGAGTAGGGCTGCCAATCCGAGCAGCCTCAGGGGTGCCTGGCATCCCACCACCGAATTTGTGCATGCAAAATCCACCTTCAACCCTCCTCTGTGTAAGAACAGACAACGCTAGCCTGCGCACCTGCCCCCTATGGAGAGCGGTACATGCCCGCTACTTATGTCACCCACAATTCTGCCAGTCAACTCCCGGCAGCCTTGATAGCATGGATAATCTATTCTTTATTATAACCCTCACTCCACCCATAGCCAATGGGACTGGGAGCGAGTTAAAGTGGCTGCATGGTAGCATCATAGGGGAGGCTGTATGGGTTCTGGCTGATACCTGGTCACCGGTGGATGAACAAAACCGTTCTCCCTCCGGAACTAGTAGCTGCAAATAGGGTAGGTTGAGGCAGCTGGGTTAGGAGGATAGTAGACACAGCGTAAGCGGAACATGGAAAGGGGAAGAGAATAAGAAACATTCTCCCTTGCTGAGGTATAATAGCAGCCATTGCCATTCTTTTGATTTACGTAACCCGGGGAAAATAAAATGCTTTATTTAATGCTTGTGATTTTAGCATGTTCCTGTTATTGGCCACAAGATGGCAGGACATCCCTAGTTATGGATGGGGACAGCCACACACAGTGTTTCCCTTGCTTGAGCGTGCCGGAGCACCATCAGTTTGAAAGTTAATTGCAAACAGATGGTTTCAGGCTCGCTCTCGCAAGGGAATCGCCAAACGTTCACGCGTTGCCATTGGAAGCAATGCAATGCATGCACGTGTTTGGCCTTAAAACTGAATCGATTTCAAGAAGTCTCCTCCTCTGCAGCGCAAGCGCTGCGTAGGCGATACCCAAAAGGCAGTCAGCCATGGGCTAAGCTCTGCTTCTGCCGGGAAGGAGGTATGAGCAAAGTTGCTTTCAACTGGAGAGGTGTCCTTCCTCCCTAAGTACATAATGACAGGCAGCTGCATAACATTTTAGTGGCCCGGAAGATCCCAAGTCCTAGGTTACTTTTCTGCCTAGAAATTCACCTATTTATTTTGAAATATCTTTCTCTACTCATCAAGACTATCAAATAAAATGGGTTATGGTTGGTGACGATGATCTGCCAACAATGAGTGTTCTGTCAGAAAAAATATTCACTTGAGATCACATCACATAAACAGAACTGTAACTAACTGAAAACATTCTTCAACTACTTGGCCAAGAAGACAGTTATTGCAGGAGCATGGAAAATGATGTACTCTTCCTTAATCCAGAGAAGATTTTGGGGGAACATAAAGTGGCACTCGTCTCTTCATATGGCATCAATGTGAATGCTAAGTTCACATATGTACCTGGAGGTGACTGGCTCTCCAATTCCAGATATACATGCTCATGCACTTGTCCAACGCATTACAAACAGTGAGTAACTGATCAGTACCGCACTGCTTTCTATCACCTATCCCTGTAAGAAACACAGATGTTACCAAAGACCTAACCCAAGCATGCCCTAAAGGCCTAATTTCTCTTTTATGACATTTTACAAAACAAATATCCTTGGAAGCAGAACGTTGCTCTCCAGGAACGCATAGAAATAAGATTGTCTTTTTTTCCCGTGGTGCCCCTGCGGAATGGATACCAGCTTGGCATCACAGCAGGAGCACATTCTGGAAGTAGGAATTTGCCCATAGGAGCATTAGCAGGTTGAAGTATGGGAAGTGCTCCCATTATAAGGGCCAAGGTCCTCCGAGCTATTCAAGCATTTCAAGCCGTCCACTTTCCTACCTAATTATTAATAAAAACAAAGGTTGGATCAGAATGGGTGTAAACCTTAAATAAAAGAATGTATGTGCTGAAAGTAGTAATTCTTAAAATGCATCTACATACCATTTTGGAGTCACTTTACCCAGGTGAATGTGATGGGTCCTTCTTTGCTGCTCTCACTAAATTTTAACAAAAATGTACCAGGTGTCTGATCCTTCAACAGGCTACGTTCTCTCTCTTTGCTGATAAAGCCCAATATACACCTGTAATAAAAAGGATCAGAAAAGTGAATGCTGGGATACTTATTGTATCCATTGCGTGAATGGACACTTACAGGTTTATCCGTAAGCTTAAATTGAACAAATTCCATTGTCTCCAATCCAAGAAGCAAATTCCTGTTGAAACTAATAGCCCTACTTTGTTGACTGTGGGGGACCAAGAGGATGTGAATGCGATATGGTCCCTGCAAAATGAATCCTCTGGCAACGAAGGGGGTGTTTGCAACATGGAGCGAGTTAATGCAGCAGCAGGTTTAACAACTTTCAAACCTAAATCAACATTTCAGCCCACCATGCTCCATGACAACATAGACGTTTATCATGACCTAGTGACCAAAGAACTGAAACAATCATATGTTGCTACTAACAGTAAGCGCAATGTCATTAATAAACGCAATTGGGGCTATATGCAGTTGGTGGAAAAAATAACTGCGGATAATAAAATTTTGGTGCGCCAAGCAGACAAAGTGGGAAACGTAGTTTTGTGGCCTCGGGACCTATACTTGCAGGAGGCGGAAAAACAGCTTAATGACTCTGCATGCTATAGAAAAAGCAATTGGCCCACACTGAAGGCAACCTGGGGAGACCAAGCAGCCAAACTCCAGGCATGGAGGAGTGGAGGCATTATCACGGAGGACGAGTTCCGCTTTATGAGAAAAGAACATCCAGTGGTTCCTTCGTTTTACTTAATCCCCAAAGTCTACAAGGACTGTACCAAACCCCCTGGGCGTCCAATAATTTCCGCAATAGACAGCTCCTTAGAAAATGTATCAAAGTACATAGACTTTTTTCTTCAGGATTGGGTGAAAGGATTGGACTCATATGTTCAGGATTCAACGGATTTCATTCGCAAAACAGAACATTTGGTTTGGGGTCCAGACTTTTTGCTTATGACTCTGGATGTATCTTCGCTATACACCTCAATTTTCCACCGAGATGGTCTTAAGGCAATAGAACATTTCCTCAACAAATGTCCCATATATTATGGGGTGCACAACAGGATGCTGTTATCTATGGTACAAATGTGTTTGGAGCAGAATTTCTTTTTGTTCAATAATCAAATTTACCATCAGATTAGAGGTGTCGCCATGGGGGCCTGTTTCTCCCGTAGCTACGCATGTTTGCACATGGGGCTGTGGGAGGAACAGGTCCTGGCGGGGGATCTGCGAGCAACCATGGAACAGCATGTGGTCACCTATTTACGTTATATAGATGACTTATTTTTTGTTTGGAGAGGGACGGAGGAGGCTGCTAGGCAATTTGTTGAAAGACTAAATGTGAATGGTTTGAACCTTCATTTTACATCTTGCATTAATGCTAGAATGGTCAATTTTCTGGATATGGAAATCTATATTACTGAGAACTGCATGCAAACTAGACTCTATAGAAAGCCGACGGCAGGCAACACCATCCTGCACGCGGCCAGTAACCATCCTGGTCACTTGATACGCAGCATTCCGTATGGAGAAATGTTGCGTATCAAACGCATCTGTAGTAGTGATGAGGAGTGCATCTTAGCTCAGGAAGCATGCAAAAATAGATTCCTTGCCAGGGGATATTCTAGATCTTTGATTGAGTCCGCGCAGAGAAGGACCCAACAGATATCCCGTGAATCTGCCCTGATTCCTAGAATTAGGGAGGCGGACACATCCCCGGTGGGGGATGTTATTAGTCCTCGCATGATTGTCACATATAGCCGTCAGCACTTAGCCATAAGAAAGATATTTTGTGATAACTGGAACCTCATACTGGGGGATCCAGTGATTGGTAATAAGATATCAAAAAAACCACTCCTCACCTTTAGGAAATCTAAGTCTATGGCCAACGCCTTGGTCCAAAATGCCTTGGAACCCCAGATGTCATCAACGTGGAAGGCCTTGGGAGGGGGGTTAAAGAAATGCATACAATGTAAGGCATGTAAACATGGGGTAAACAAGTTGAGCTATGCTGTCCCATTTTCTTGTACACCTCGAAAAATTACCAAACGCCTTACTTGTAAGACAGACTATGCGGTCTATGTGCTGGAGTGCACATGTGGACTTAGGTATGTGGGGAGCACCCGCCTGCCGGTCCACAAACGTGTGCTCCAGCACATTAGAGCTATCTCTAACAGAGACCAAGCCTATCCTGTAGCTAGGCATTTCGAACAGGAGCATAGTTCTAACCCCGTGCATCTTTCTTATTTTGTCATCGATGCAGTATGGCCAATGAAGAGAGGAGGGGATCGAGAGGCAAAACTACGCCTCCTAGAGACGAGATACATCCTAGAATTAGACAGCAAGCAGCCGCAGGGATTAAATGCGACGGAGGATCTATACACTTGTTTATAAGAAAATTTGAGCAATTGTATATCTAATCCTCTTCAGTACATTTTTTGCAGGATGAATTTCACAATAATCATGTATTGTATGAGCTGCCAGATGGGTACTTGGTTTTAAATTATCAATGTTGCTATTGTTTCTGATTAACTGACGCCTCCTCACAATCTGTTTTAAGAGCTTCGTTCAAGTAAGAGGAGGGTAAGCCTATGGCGCAAGGCCATGGGTTGAACGCAACATGTTCCCTTGTGTATAAATTGATTTATTTTCTTTTACATTTTATTTTTGAGCACTTACCACAAACACTTTAGGAAATCATGAGAACTCAGCACTTTTTTGTTGCCGATGTCAAGATGATACGTGTAGTATTTAAGTGCAATTTTTTCAGGGTTCTGTGCCCACTGGGGCTTTATTTCTTCTGCTCAATGTGCCTTGTACATTTGGGGAGAGAGTAATTATGTGAACAACAATATTTGGTGAATCTAAGGAATGATTCTCGTGGGTTCGCGTTCACTCTGGTAATAACGTGTATTTATACAGTTATTTAAATTTGTGGTTTTTAATGTGTAAATATATATTTATATATTTTATTAATTAAGCCACTTGTACTTTTAACATTGTATGTTTTTAATCAATGTATACAAATGTTAGCACATGAGCACGGAGTATTTCTTTCATGTTGTTTGAACCCTTTTGGGAAAATTGCGCGCGCACTAGCACTTTAAATGTGTGGCATTGGCTCTCAGCAACTCGCCATGTGATCAAGCTGTGTAAGGCGAAACGCGTAATGGCGGCGGCAGGCTTGCTGGTAATAAATCACCTCGATTAAGCACCAAGAATTGGGTCTGTTCTTTCGTCATTGTTGGGGTGTTGGGCTGAAGCGGCGGCTTTGGCTATTGACGGATTTTCGTGCATATATATATATATATATATATATATATATATATATATATATATATATATATATATATATATATATATATATATATATATATATATATATGGCATTAGATAGGTGAGGGGCACTGTTGGAGAGTGGTAGAGAGGGAATTAGTGCAGAGGAAGATAAAAGGTTGCACCAAAAAGACTGTTGCCCTAGGGGCCACCGGCCCTGACTACGGCTCCAATTATACATAAGAACAACCTATAGGAGGAAGCGGTTCTATGGCATCCTAGCATGATGACATGCATCACCAAGTATGCAGCTCAAAACAACACGCATGGCAATACTGATATTTAGTCAACATTTATTTCATCAGATCACACATGACACTGATTGTGACTGAAAAAACATTTCTTTTTTTATTCTTTTGTTTCAATTAAAAATGGAAAAGTCAAATTCTTGAAAATGTCAATGGTTAACACAAAAGTATATTGACCAATTGTTTCAAGGACCACACATATTAAAGCACATAGATTACATATATATTATATATACTATTCATCACATATATCGGACAACAATAGACATGACGTAGACAATAAATTATAAAATTCAAAGAACAAATAAACAAGCTCAAGTTCCAAAATGTTAAAGGCTTGAAAAAAAACAGTAAAAGGAAAAAAGAGGCCTAGATAGGTTGCAAATTATTTGAAAAAACAGTGTTTTGCAACAAAACAACCCTAGTCTGGGCAGTGACCATGCAGTGGACTATTCAGGGTACTTAAGCAATTTCATTATTCTTTTTGTATGAAAAATCTTTACAAAACGCAAAATAGGTTAAGCTTGATAGTATGTTTTAACCACTTGTTTAGTCATGATGTGGTCAATGAGTTTCGAAACCCGAAAAAAACAGTTAGGTGGGGTTCTCGTCAGGACCTGGAACAGAAAGAGCTGAAATGAGAAAAGTAGAAGTGCTTGTGTTATCACTTGCAACACCACTTTTACAAACCACACCTTCCTTGTGGATTTAACTCCGTTAACAATTACCTTAGTTTGAGACTAGCCAATCCCGCCAAAAAATAGGTGTTATGTTAGTCCTATGGATTTATGTTGCTGGGCGGTGAACCAGGCATGGTTAAGTGAAAAGAAAAACAAAAGAATAAGACAAAATAGGAAGCCAAGTCAGTCTTGTTTGTAGGCATGTACAGATAGGGTCCATTTGCTGTACTTTGAATTTTCATTTGATGGGGATACTTACTTATGGTGTCTGCGGTGGTGTGGACAGTAGGTGTCCTTGGTAACTGTAAGGAATATAGGAACATTGTTTTTTAGAGGGACTCTCTGTATGCAAATATTTGAAGGCAGGGCATGTTTGAAAAATTATTAACTCACTGAGGGGTATATTCACAAGAACGTGTGCTAAACATCTCCAAAAAATGCTAATGTAACTTTACACAGCGCAACCTATCGCAGGAAAATAACCCCAACGGTCAACGTGGAATTCACAACATGGCGCTACCATGCGATAGTCTGCTGAAAACGTGGGCAATGTCAGCGATACAACCACTGTAACCGAGATAAAAACACAAACCTCAACGTTTAAAAAGACGTGATATGCCCAAACGCGATAAGAAAACAGTGACAGCGAGCGAGAGGCCAGCAATACCCTTGCATAATGCGGGGAAAAGCACAAGAACAGCATACAGAAAATGCCACTAAAAACAACATTAACTGCGTACCACCGATGCACCCTGACCGACTGCTGGGGACAACATAAACCTCACAATCCCCAAGGAGGAACACCCAGGAATACAGGGCCCGTAGAAGGGCAATGAGAAGAGGAAGACGGAGTATAGTCGCCAGGAAAACCCTATTATCGCCACGGATGAGCCAGAACACCACCACCAACTGCACGTCACCTCCAACGAGTCATTGGCAACAAAGAGGCAAAGATGGCATACCACCTCGGACTATGTGACACTGAGTTAGCTGAGTGCGGACCACAAATGGAAAGGAGCAGGTCACAACCACCTGCACAAACAACCCCTCGCGTCAACAACACATCTGTGGACAAACCATGCCCAAAAGTCACAACTCGACAAAGAGCACAAGTTACCCAAGTCTGCGACATCTCAGCACTGTGGAAGCCCAGAACTGACAGGCACACCGCATGAAAGGGACCAGTGGCAGACAAACCAGAGCTGCAGCATATGCACATAAGTATAAGTGCACCTCGACATTGACAACATCCCTGTACAAACAGCAACACCTCCACAACAGGATACAGGACTCAACTGGTGCCGCAAATGTGCACAACATGGCAATTCACATCTGGCACAGCAGAGAACTGTGACATGACAATGTGCAAGTACAATCTGTAACTTGCAAATATGTTTTATGCACACATGCTGTGCTTTTGGACATTTTGTACTGTCCCATGATTGCCAGGCAGGGCCACAATGTGACGTGCTCATTGTGCTCTGCCAGTTTTCAGGAAAATCCCTACTTTTATTCTCGTGACAACCTCCTGGCGATTAGATCTTTAATGGGCACGGTCTGCCCTACCTTACCTAACACTCCTATGGGTCCTTTCTGCTGCAGGATTTTCGGTTACAATTCTGAAGCTATCTTGCGATGCAAGTGCAGTTTTCAAGTCAGAACATTAAAATGCTCAGCCTTAACTGCCGATCTCTGGTCAAACACTACTTAGATTTGTTGACCTACTTCAAGACGAGTCTCCGGATGTCCTTTTCCTGACAGAAACCTGGTTGTCAGCCAACACGTTGGCTGAACCGAGCCTGGTGCTTCCCACAGGCTACAGCATTTGCACCCTCAATCAAGAGTCAAGGGGGGGTGGGGTGGCAGTTGTCTGTAAATCTCATCTCACTTGTTCACTTGTTAAGGAAGATGTGGCGGGCTGTGAATGCGGCCATTTTGGGATCATTCTCAACCCTAATCTCACCTTGTCAGGGCTAATAGTTTATCGCCCTCCAAGACCGTCCTAAGAGGGGAGGATTGAGTTGGCAGATTTAGTAGGTACTCTGGTTGTGAGGTATGCCAACTTTAAGGTCATTGGTGACCTAAATCTTCACCTTGACAACCCACACGACTTTGAAGCGGCTAACTTCGTTGTGGACCTTGCAGCCTGCCAACTGCCTCAATTGTTCACTGGTCCTACTCACTCTGCGGGCCACTTGGTAGACCCTGTTTTCTATAACCTCCCAGGTCTTCCTGTCTTAACCCCCACTCCATTAGACTGGACAGCTCATTATTTGATCTCTATGGAGCTCATTGGGGTGATGTCATCTCGCAGGCCCCATCAGTACTGCACCCTTCGCCGTCCCTGGCATAAATTAAACTTTGATCAGCTCTGCACCCGCCTTTCATTAAGTATGCCTTGTTGGCCAGATGAACCTGATCTGGTCAGTGATGACTTTACCAACTGGCTAAAACTTCCATTAGATGCTATGGTTCCGGCCAAATGGTCGAAGGGGAAAAGTACCAAGTCTAATCCTTGGTACAATGGCATCCTTTCTTTCATGCGTAAAGCATGTAAACGGCTGGAATGGGAGTGGTGATGTGACTTTGATATCACCTTGAAAGGCAACTACCAATCAGCCATAAAAGAAATACCACAGGGCTGTCCAGAAATCATGAGCTTCCTACTTCTCGGAGGAGATTAGAAACAGTCTGAATCCCACTAAGAAGGTCTTTTCCATCATTACTACCCTGAAAAACGCGGGGGCACCCAAGGCACCTATAGTCAAGTCTAGTGAGCACAGCGAGGACCTATCCACTTTCTTCATAAATAAGGTTGAAAATATCTATAAAACCTTCCCTTCAACGGTTCTGGGTAGCGATTCTGATGACCTATCTCCCTCTGCCCATTCATTAGTCACCTTCCCACCCATTACTGAAGAAGTACTTACTACACTCTGCAGGAAGGTTAAATCTGGCTCCCCTACTGATCCTATGAAGCCAGAACATCTGAGGAGAATATTGTCGGTTTTACAGATACCACTGGGCCAGGTCATTAACCTGTCCCTGGCCAGGGCCATTGTCCCTAGGTCATGGAAGCAGGCAGTTGTTATGCTGCTTCTAAAGAAGCCAACGCTAGACCCGACTAAATTGGAGAACTTTTGCCCTATCTCTTTGCTGCCTTGGATTTCTAAAATTACCGAGGCACATGTCAATTCGATTCTCTCTAAATACCAGGAGGAAAATCACATCTTAATCTCCTCTCAGTGCGGCGTCCGTCACGGCCTCAGCACTGAATCAGCCCTCTTAGCTGTGTCTGAACAACTGAGAGCAGCTTTGGATGATGGGCAGTCCTCGGCACTGATCCTATTGGATCTCAGTGCCGCTTTCGATACGGTCTCGCATCAGATCTTGATTCAAAGGCTGAAGGAGGCCGGCATCGCGGGCTCCTCCCTGACCTGGCTCTCCTCTTTTCTCTCAGATAGGTTTTCCAAGTCTCGGCTATACTTTTTAACTTGTATGTTCAGCCGCTGGCTTTACTAGCCAAAAGGAGAGGGCTGACGATTGTGTCATGTTCTGATGACACTCAGCTTGTAGTCGCCCTCTCCAATGATTGTCAAAATGATGCGGCCAAGTTTCAAAGTGGCTTGGCGGATGTAGCAGAGTGGCTGACTGCCAATTGCCTACAGCTCAACGCCAGCAAATTCGAGGTCCTGTTGGTTAAAAAGGATCATGAGCTGTGAAGTGGGCATTGGTGTCCCTCATCCCTGGGACCCCCCCCCCCCCTATTCCAAAAAAGGTAGTGAAAAACCTGGGTGTTTGGGTTGACTTAGCACTGAACTTTCAAATTCAAACTAAGAGGGTGGCGGGGCACGTCTTGGCATTCTATGTTGCCTTAGACCCATGCCTGGTTTCTTTTATCCTTCCATTCGGCAGACCATTGTGCAAGCATCTGTTCTATCTAGACTGGACTATGCCATTGTGCTTTACCTTGCATTCAATAAGACCGAGACCTCAAGACTTCAGAGGGTCCAGAATGTCGCCGCAAGAATGCTTCTTGCCTTGCCTAGTCGCTGCCCCACCTCTAGTACCATTTGGCAGCTACATTGGCTACCAGTGGAGAGACAGGTGGAGTTTAAATCTCTTTGCTTCGAGTTTAAGATCTTGAAACCACCCCTGGTATAAGATCTTGAAATCTCCCACCCCTGGTATAATATCTGGTCTGCTTTCGTTCTACACTCCCCTGCGTCATCTGCTCTCTGCTGGCAAACACTTGGTTTCTATACCACGTGTGAAGAGCTGGTGGCCGTTCGTTTTGCTTTCTGGCTTCCGAGCTCTGGAATGATCATCCGTTTCACATTCGAAGCATGGATAATTACTTGACCTTCCGAAAAGCGATAAAGACCCACTTGTTCCCGCACTAAGCCTCCCCCTTTTACCCTCCTGTCTTCCCTGCCCCCCTCTTTCCTTACGAGGGATTGTTGCGGTGTAGGTGTTTTATTGCTCCGCGCCAGGATGTCCCGTTGCTGCGCAGCTGCGCGCTCTACAAGCTATCTTAACATAACATAACAGAAGAACTTGTTGATGATGGTGTTCCTACAGGCCATTCCTGCCGCAGCTGCAGTGGAATGTGGGCCACCTGCCCCATCCTCCCCATCATCGTCCGGTACTTCTGGAACTAGGATCCATGGGGCATTTGTGCGTACACAGATGTTGTAAACACACAACATGCAATGATCATCATGCACACGATGTCCGGGCTGTACAGAAGCTTTCGGTAGAAAGGTGGAATCTCACTGCTTGGTTGCCACCACTTTGTTCCTGGTGTTTTACTGGTTTTCAACTTAGTTTGGCTGGGATCCTGCTTTACAGGACCCCAGCCTATCTGCTTTCCCCTTTAAATTGATTTCATATACCTTAGGTACACTCCAGATTGGATTCTGGGGTACCCTTGTGAGTCCCTAGTATATGGTATTCTATGTACCCAGAGCATAGATACCCCAGAGGCCTTCCAGGGGCTGCAGTATGTATTATGCCACCCCTGGGAAACCTTTTAAAATGACACAACAGGTCTGCTACAGCAGCCTGTGTAAGGTGGTGTTTGCACCCCTTACTGAGGTATAGGTTACCTATATCTCTCCATATCACTGCACATATAAACCTATCAGTCACCCCTATTTCAGGCCTTAACAATCCTGAAGTCATGGTGCTGGGTTTTATGTGAGAGAGTGCCCATGCACGAGCAGAGACCCTCTATAGCCTTCGGAACCTATTATACGGGGTCGTTTGTGATGCAGCCAACCATATACTCTTAAGTGCATTATAACCTTGTGGTAAATGCTAACTTTAAAACGGCTGCATGGAAACATGTCGTGTTTGGAATCAAACACCTTGGAATCATACCTCCACACCAGTAACTGGTGTGTGAGGTATGAATCCGCCCTACTAGAAGGACAAGCATGGCACCACCGGTATACCCCGGCATAAAAAAATGGATGGTGCCAGCCACAGAGACGTGAGTCCCATGCACTCCACACCACTGGATTCAAGCAAGCCGGGCTGAAGACGGCTGGAATGCCAAAAACCGGTCCTCGGAAGCTTGTTTCCGGTCCAGGGAAGGCATGGCTTGGCAGTTCAGGCTGGACTGTTCCCATGAGGCACAGGGTCAGACTGATTTGCATATGGCCACGTCTGAACTGGGGTGGTGTGGAGTGCAAAAAAATGATGGATTTAGGCCCAGATCTCTGTACTGGGGTGAATGTATGACATTGTTCTGCATTCTGTCCATCACCTGTGGTTTTTGCATTTGTCACCCCGAGTGGCATGGGTATGCTCAGACGTGAGTCCCATGCACTCCACACCACTGGATTCAAGCAAGCCGGGCTGAAGACAGCTGGTATGCCAGAAACCGGTCCTCGGAAGCTTGTTTCCGGTCCAGGGAAGGCATGGCTTGGCAGTTCAGGCTGGACTGTTCCCATGAGGCACAGGGTCAGACTGATTTGCATATGGCCATGTCTGAACTGGAGTGGTGTGGAGTGCAAAAAAACGATGGATTTAGGCCCAGATCCCTGTACTGGGGCAAATGTATGACATTGTTCGGCATTCTGTCCATCACCTGTGGTTTTTGCATTTGTCACCCCGAGTGGGATGGGTATGCTCAGACGTGAGTCCCATGCACTCCACACCACTGGATTCAAGCAAGCCGGGCTGAAGATGGCTGGAATGCCAGAACCGGTCCTCGGAAGCTTGTTTCCGGTCCACGGAAGGCATGGCTTGGCAGTTCAGGCTGGACTGTTCCCATGAGGCACAGGGTCAGACTTATTTGCATATGGCCATGTCTGAACTGTGATGGTGTGGAGTGGAAAAAAAACAACAACAAAAAAACGATGGATTTAGGCCCAGATCTCTGTACTGGGGTGAATGTATGACATTGTTCTGCATTCTGTCCATCACCTGTGGTTTTTGCATTTGTCACCCCGAGTGGGATGGGTATGCTCAGACGTGAGTTCCATGCACTCCACACCACTGGGTTCAAGCAAGCCGGGCTGCAGACGACTGGAATGCCAGAAACCGGTCCTCGGAAGCTTGTTTCCGGTCCAGGGAAGGCATGGCTTGGCAGTTCAGGCTGGACTGTTCCCATGAGGCACAGGGTCAGACTGATTTGCATATGGCCATGTCTGAACTGGGGTGGTGTGGAGTGCAAAAAAATGATGGATTTAGGCCCAGATCTCTGTACTGGGGTGAATGTATGACATTGTTCTGCATTCTGTCCATCACCTGTGGTTTTTGCATTTGTCACCCCGAGTCGAATGGGTATGCTCAGACGTGAGTTCCATGCACTCCACACCACTGGATTCAAGCAAGCCGGGCTGAAGACGGCTGGAATGCCAGAAACCAGTCCTCAGAAGCTTGTTTCCGGTCCAGGGAAGGCATGGCTTGGCAGTTCAGGCTGGACTGTTCCCATGAGGCACAGGGTCAGACTGATTTGCATATGGCCATGTCTGAACTGGGGTGGTGTGGAGTGCAAAAAAACGATGGATTTAGGCCCAGATCTCTGTACTGGGGTGAATGTATGACATTGTTCTGCATTCTGTCCATCACCTGTGGCTTTTGCATTTGTCACCCCGAGTGGGATGGGTATGCTCAGACGTGAGTCCCATGCACTCCACACCACTGGATTCAAGCAAGCCGGGCTGAAGACGGCTGGAATGTCAGAAACCGGTCCTCGGAAGCTTGTTTCCGGTCCAGGGAAGGCATGGCTTGGCAGTTTCGGCTGGACTGTTCCCATGAGGCACAGGGTCAGACTGATTTGCATATGGCCATGTCTGAACTGGGGTGGTGTGGAGTGCACAAAAACGATGGATTTAGGCCCATATCTCTGTACTGGGGTGAATGTATGACATTGTTCGGCATTCTGTCCATCACCTGTGATTTTTGCATTTGTCACCCCGAGTGGGATTGGTATGCTCAGACGTGAGTCCCATGCACTCCACACCACGGGATTCAAGTAAGCCAGGCTGAAGACGGCTGGAATGCCAGAAACCGGACCTCGGAAGCTTGTTTCTGGTCCAGGGAAGGCATGGCTTGGCAGTTCAGGCTGGACTGTTCCCATGAGGCACAGGGTCAGACTGATTTGCATATGGCCATGTCTGAACTGGGGTGGTGTGGAGTGCAAAAAAACGATGGATTTAGGCCCAGATCTCTTTACTGGGGTGAATGTATGACATTGTTCTGCATTCTGTCCATCACCTGTGGTTTTTGCGCTGGACGAAACTCAGGCAGGGGAAGCTGGACAATAGGTTTCCTGTCACAGGAAGGTGTGACCACCTCCCAGACAGGCTTTAGTTTATTGGGACTCGGTGGGTACACTCCAAGAGTGCTTTGAAGTCTGCACTGGGGGCACATTTGGTGTCCTTGGGCATAGTCCAGCTCGAAATGGTTGTAGGGACACTCAGCTCCTGCTCTGGTGTGAAACTGGACAAAGGACATGGGTGTAGCCACCCCTCTGTCCTGACCCTCCCATAGGTGGGTCCCAGCGGTTGTCCCACCCCTTCCTTGGGTATTACGTAGGAACCCCTGGCTGCAGGACTTTGGACTAAACTCTGCTACAGAAACCAAGTACTTTGACGATCTGCATGAAGATGATGACTGAAGAATCTCCCTTGGAGTAAAGGAGTTACTACCCTGCAAGGGGTTGCAGCTCAGAAGCAACTGAGGATTTCGAAGAATATTTCAACACAGCAGGTCGGTCCCTGTGATCTCTGAGGTCGATCTGTGCACTCAGCAACTCTGAGGCCTGAATCCCTCTTGGAGACCGTCCAACTCGAACCCCTGGACAACGCAACCATTTGCAGAAGCATTGGCTTTGAGGCAACCCCTGAAGCTGAGCTTTGGGTTACTTGTACCCCAGACCCGAGCAGCAATTCCACCGAAGATTGCCGGCCTACACTCCACAAGTGTTCCGTGAGCTGGCCCTTTGTGTTTTCTCTCAAGGTCCCTTCGCGATCCCTGGTTCATTGGCCTGTGGGTCCCTGAGAAGGCAAATGTAACTTTCTGTGGACTTTCCTGGTTGCTGCAGACGTGCCCTGACTCTCCATTTCTTGGGAGTCCCCAGGACCTTGCTGGTCAGACCGAAGCATCTTTTCTCCAACTACCTGGATTGCCGTTGCCAAGGTTTGTTGGTCTCCAATCTGGACACCGACCCCCCAGCTCTCGACATCCTTCGTGGGACAGCACGCCTTGCATACTGTGGTCATCCTTGACATCTCCTGGTCCCCGTGGCAGCGGAGTCAAGCTTCACCTCTTTGCACCTAAAGCACCGAAATTGGTGGGCATTCGTCTGTTATGCCCCTGGTCACTGGCTAGTGACCCAGACTCTGTCCCCTATGCTTTCAGGTTCTTCACATCTTCGATCCAGGCTTGGCTCACCCCGGACACTTTTCTTCTTCACGGGAGCAGCACCTTGCATCAGGTCGCCATTGAAAATGACAACAATTCTCGGCACCATTTGCCACCTACCCTGGGTGAGGTAACATGAGTATTCCGGTCCTCCTGTGGGTGTTGGCCCTAGAACCCTTTAAGACTGAAAGGGTTTGCTCAAAGTCCTCTCCAAAGCGTCCTTAATCCTTAAAATGCCACCTGCGACTTTCCCCATAGAATCATACAGAGTTCGCAGCTGTGTTCTCACAATGCACACATCCCCCGTGGGTCCCCTGTGTCACTACCTTGGGTGGTTCCTTTGGGTCCCAGCGATTTTACGTGCTCTAGGCACTGTGTCTAGTCAAGTCGTGGTTCTTATACCACTTTCTTAATATATGGTTTGGTCTCCCCCTGGAGTCCATTGTGTATTGTGCTATTTACTGTTGATCTAGTGATTGTAAATTGTGTACTTTGCTTTCTAATCTCATGAAGAGATTAGTAGGGAGTGTTTAGAAATAAATACATATATTTTATATATACCTGGTGTGGTTCTCCTTTCATTTGGTCATTCAGGAGGTTATATACTGGTAAAACAAGCTGCTTAACATTCCTTCGAGACTTAGCCTGAAGACTGTTCTTCATAGCTACCACAAGGATAGTTTTCAAAAAAAGTTGTCTCTAACCGATCATCAATAATGGTCGTCCATTACAACGCATGCCATTACAACGCAACCATTACAATGCATGACACTGCAACGCATACCACTACAACGAATGTCATTACAACGCAGTCATTACAACGCATAGCATTACAACACATAGTACCCTTACACTATCCAACACTTACCCTACTGTTGCACCCCCAGGAGTTAGAATAGTAATTTTTATCCCTACACTATCCAACACTTACCCTACTGTTGCACCCCCTGGAGTTAGAATAGTAACTTTTACCCCTACACTATCCAACACTTACCCTACTATTGCACCCTCTGGAGTTAGAATAGTCATTTTTTCCCCTACACTATCCAACACTTACCCTACTGTTGCACCCCCCTGGAGTTAGAATAGTAATTTTTCCCCTACACTATCCAATACTTACCTTACATGCAATGTAATGTTATGCGTTGTAATGGTATGCGTTGTAAAGGTAGTATGCGATGTAATGGAATGAGTTGTAAAGGTAGTTTTTAAAATTTTGTTGCAATGGCATGCGTTGTAATGGAATGCGTTGTAATGGATGTTGCGTTGTAAAAAATGCATTGTAAAGGTTTGCGTTGTAAAAGTATGATTTGTAATGTCATACATCCGTCGTTTTGACTGGTACAAGCAGGGCCGGACTGGCCGCAGCGGGCACCGGACAATCCCCGGTGCGCTGCATGGGTGGGGGCCTGTTTTGGGCCCCTAGGGCCTTTTTTGTTACAGGGACGTAGCTGCAAAATCGGCCCTGTAACAAAATCGGCCAAAAAACGGCCCTGACAAAGAGCTCGGCGGCAACCCCTACCCCCCTGGGGAGCTCGGAAGGGGTGTGGTGGGGACGGTGGAGCACTTTGCCAGGGCTGGTTTTGGTTCCCAGTCCGGCCCTGGGTGGAGAGGCAGCTCAGTGGGCGGTCCCCATAGTGAAGAGTAATGATGCTATTCTTTATGATTGGGATCTGTTTAGAACAGAGTTCGAAAAGACCTTTGACAGGAGGGCTGAAACTTTTTCAGCTGATAAGGAATTGCTTGTTCTTAGACAGGGCTCTTCCGACTTAGTCACTTACCTGAACCATTTTAGGAGGTTGATAGCGGAAACTGATTGGCCTGAGGCAAAGCAAATGGTTCTGTTCTACCAGGGACTCACAGAAAACCTAAAAGATGTCATCGCTCAAGTCGAACCCCAACCTACGACATGTGCTGCCTTTATTGATTTGGCCTTACGTTTAGACCACAGACTACGTGAACGAAAAGGAGAACAAGGCAGAAAGGACAGACCGTTACTTTTGGGTGAAAAGACTGCCACTGGGGAGAAGTCTGAAGGAAAAGCAGAACCAATGGAGATCGGAGTGGTACGGGCATCCCTAACCCCGAGTGAAAGAGAACATCGCCGTAAATTTGGACTCTGCCTTTATTGTGGAAAGAAAGGACAATTCTTAAGGGAATGCCCTGTGAAACCTAAGGGCGGTCGTTACCGTTCAGGTCAGGTGGCAGTGTCCACAGTGGAAAAGGGGTCGGAAAACTCCAACGCTTGAGTTTACCAGAAGGGAGAAACTCGAGCACTCACTTCATCCCTTCAGTAACAGAAGAAGACTACGTAGGAAACCACCTGTTCTTTCTGAACCTGGAGTTGTGGATAGACCACACCCCCAAGAACATTCGAGCTATGATAGACTCAGGAGCCACTGGCTGTTTTATGGATCTAGCGGAAGCACAGCGTTTGGGGGTAATTCCTGTTACCAAGTCTGTTCCTGAGGCTGTTTTTGCGGTGGATGGACATGAACTGGAATCTGGCCCTATCAACCAACATACGCCGGAATACGAGATGTTGTATGGGAACTACCATACAGAGAACATATCATTCAACCTCATTCATGCCCCTACATACGGGGTAATATTGGGACTTCCATGGCTGAAAAAACATGAGCCCACCATCAGTTGGACGGATCAGTCCTTGCAGTTTCACTCCGCCTATTGTCAAGACCACTGCCTTCGAGAGGATTCGCGACATTCCATGGTTCTAGCCGCTACTCATCACATTTCCACGGCCGCTGAGAAAGATGTAACACTACCTCGTTGCTATCAAAAGTATGAGGAAGTGTTCAGTAAAGCAAAGGCTGAAGTGCTCCCTCCGCATCGTGAATACGACTGCCGTATCGATTTGACGCCGGGGTCTGTGGTTCCCTGTGGTAGGATCTACGCTCTATCACAACCCGAAACTGCACATCTCCGGGAATACTTGGATGACCTTCTTAAGTTGGGATTCCTTCGACCCTCCAGATCACCAGCGGCTTCCCCGCTTTTTTTTATCCCTAAAACAAATGGGGAGCTACGTTGCGGCATCGATTACAGGGCCTTAAATGCCATAACGATAAAAAATCAGTACCCGCTCCCCTTGATACCAGTGTTATTGGAGCAAGTGAGATCCGCCACTATTTACACCAAATTGGACCTAAGAGGAGCCTATCATTTAGTGAGAGTGCGAAGTGGCGACGAGTGGAAGACCGCTTTTAAAACACGGTACAGGCTTTTTGAGTACCTGGTGATGCCCTTTGGGCTCTGTAATGCCCCAGCCTCTTTTCAATTTTTTTTGAATGAGGTGTTAAGAGACTTTTTAGACATCTTCGTAGTCGTCTACATTGATGACATCCTGATTTACTCCAACGGGGAGATGGAACATCAAAGACATGTATGTCAAGTCCTTCACGCCTTACACCAGAATCATCTGTATTGCAAGTTAACGAAGTGTGAGTTCCATGTCACCACTGTTGAATTCCTTGGAGTTATGCTCACTCCTTCAGGTCAAGTAATGGCGGAACGAAAAATACGGGCAATCGTGGAGTGGCCGAGACCTCACAACATCAAAGACATTCAAAGACTCCTTGGTTTTGCGAATTTTTATAGGAGGTTCATCGCTCACTTCTCTGACATGGTAACTCCACGTACTAAGCTAACCAGGAAGAACACTCCATTTGTGCGGGGTTTAGCAGAACAGACAGCTTTTGAACGATTGAAAACTGCTTTCACTACTGCACCGGTGCTAACCCATGCCGATCCGAAACTCCCATTTGTGGTGGAAGCGGATGCTTCCGAACTAGCTGTCGGAGCAGTGCTCTCCCAAAGGAATGAGAATACCAGTCATCTCCATCCCATCGCCTTCATGTCTCGAAAATTGAACATCGCTGAGCGCAACTACACCATTGCGGAAAAAGAACTGCTAGCAATCAAGGATGCCTTCGCAGAATGGAGGCATTGGTTGATGGGAGCCTCTCAGCAAATCACGGTGTACACCGACCACCGTAACTTACAGTGTATGCGAGCTGCTCGTCACCTTACTCCTAGACAATTACGCTGGATGCTGTTTTTTGCCGAATTCCACTTCATGGTTACATTTCGTCCGGGTTGTGACAACCGGAAGGCTGATGCACTCTCGCGTCAAGAAAACAGCCCAGCAATGGATGTAATACCGGAGAAAAGCATCATTGATCCCAAGAAAGTGGTAGGAGTGATACACACAGAGGAGTTTCTTCACAAGGTCAAGAAAGGTATACAAACCTTTGTCTGGAAAACATGGATCCGCCTACATCCAGAGTGGAAAATTCGACAAGGGTTGCCAAGAAAGGGCACACAGCTGCTCCTTCCTACGTTAGCTTTAAGACAACAGGCTTTTCAATGGTGTCACGATCTGCCGTGTGCAGGACACACAGGAGGAAAGAAAACATTGGAGAAAATGCTACGCACGTACTGGTGGCCTACCATCCGTCCTGATGTATTTGCATGGGTACAGCGATGTGACACTTGTTCTCAGGCCAAGAGTGATCATCGTCCGACACAAGGACTTCTGCAAAGTATGCCAACTCCTGTGAGCCCTTGGGAGAGCTTTTCTGTGGACTTTGTGGTTGGTCTCCCTAAAGATCGGGGGATGACAGCTATAGTGGTAGTTGTGGACTATTTGACTAAATTGGGTCATTTCATTGCGTGTAAAGGGGTCCCAACTGCCAGCCAGCTTGCTCATCTATTGCTCCTTCATGTAGTCCGGTTACATGGACTACCAAAGGTTATTGTTTCGGACAGGGGAGCCCAGTTCACCGCTAAGTTTTGGAAGGTATGGTGTAACAGGTTAGGCATAGCTTCTTCCTTGTCCACCAGCTTTCATCCCCAGACAGACGGTCAGACCGAAAGGCTAAATCAAACACTCAAGCAATACCTGAGATGTTTTGTTGATACTACTACTGAGGCATGGTTTGACTGGTTATGGACTGCTGAAGTGTCATATAATGATGCTGCGCATTCTTCTACTTCCTACACACCGTTTTTCTGCACCTACGGATTTCACCCTAGATTCGCCCCTTTGAGTGTCCCATCTTCCGAAGTTCCAATCCCTCAATTACAGGCACGGTTGGTGCAGTTGCGGGAAACCGTACTACTAGCAAGGAAGAATCTTGAAAAGGCGAAACTGAAATATAAGGCACAGGCTGATAAACATCGAAGGTCTTGTCCTCTTTACAGCAAGGGAGATTGGGTATGGTTGTCCACTAGAAATATTCGCTTCCGCAAATATAGTATCTTCAACCCTAGGTTTATTGGCCCTTACCAGGGGATTCGTCACATCAACCCTGTGGCTGTGAAACTGAGCCTTCCAGGACATTTCAGGATTCATCCAGTGTTCCATGTGTCGCTGCTCAAACCAGCGAAGGGTCCTCGGTCTAAAGCCCCTGAGCCTGTGAGAGTGCAACAGGATGTTGAGTACGAAGTGAGGAGCATCATGGACGCACGTAGGGTGCGGGGCAAGCTCCAATATTTGGTGGCATGGAAAGGCTATGGGCCGGAGGAAAACTCTTGGGAACCTGTTGGTGCTATTCATGCCCCTAGACTGGTTAAGAAATTCCATCTGTCTCATCCAGGCAAACCTGGAGGCAGTCAGTGAATCTTGTAAGGGGGGTGTTCTGTCAGGATTCCCCGGCCGCTGGTAAATCACTGCCTGCAGCTCGAATCTGTACCGAGCATGAAAAACTACAATTCCCATGTTTCCTAGCGCGGCGCATAGGAATGACGATATGCGACCAGGAAATGGGATATCACGGCGTTAGTGGAAGACGCCTTGCCGATTATTCCTTCCTGGCGAGCAAGTAGGATGCTCGTGTGACCTGATCTTCGCTTAGTGCTATCTTTGGTGGGCTGAGGTAAGCTCACGCCGGATTGTCCTTGGGACCCGTTGGAATACTAGGTGGGGCTTAGGAAGCGCCCGTATCGGTAGCTGATCTTCCGGTTTTTGGAACCCTGTTTTTCACCGCCTTGTGGATTACTTGGAGGGGCTTAGGAAGCGCCCACATCGCGTTTTGCGAGTTCCATCTTCAGGTTTCCCCGATCAGGGGGGTGCTGGTATTTTGCTGAATCATATACTACTGTTTCCGTTATTTCCAACTCAGTTGGGTTCTATGTTCTGGGCGGATACTGAGGCTAAGTATCCTTGTACTTGTGGAGAAGTGTGGGTCCTGCTTTTCCTTGCAGAGACGTATCTGCAGGGGAGTTAAGTCCTTAGCTTCATTTGATTTTTGCTGGGCTGTTTTCTTTTGAGTCATTGTTCTTGGATTAGTACCCTAATTGACTCCCATTTTAGGTGGTTGAGATACGCTTAGGGTGCTTTGTGCACTTGCCTGTACTATAACTAACTCCACATTCGGAGGGGATGTTATTTTCTTTTCACTGGACTGAGTGACAGGTGATGTGAATTCTTATGGGCCTTCAGGTTCTCTTCCATTTCTCAGTGGGTAGGTGTTTAATGTTCTTCCTCATATACTGTGCTTTTGAAACCCTATCCATAGAGGCGGGCAGGAAGGGGCATATTTATGGTCTTCTTTATGTATTTAAGCAGGAAAGACTGGGAATTAAGAAGACGCCTGTTCTGTCACTCTTTGTTCCATCTTACCTGTAGAATCTTTCAGGTGGGTGACAAACATAACGCAGTTGGTAGAGAGTAGTTAGGTCTAGAGTGACTCTCCCATTTATTCCCTGCTTTATATATTTACAGGTTTCCAGCTCCAGTTGCCCAGCTGTTCCCCTCCGGACTTCCTTACTTTTCCCCCGCTTGATCTCCTTAATAGTCTGTGTTACTAATAGCCAGACTTGGGATGATCTAGAGGTGGGCCCCTTTTATAGCATCAATCCAATCCTGAGGAGCAACGACGACAGGCCTGACACATACAAGTAGAGATGGAAATGTTGGCACGCCCGTTTGATGGCCAGGGCCTCACGCTCTATCTGTGCATAGCGCATCTCTGTTCCCGTTAGCGCCGTGCTGTCGTATGCAGTTGAGACCCACTCCTTGAATTCTGACTCTTGCACCAGGACTGCACCCAGCCCTATGGGGCTTGCGTTCACCACCACTTCGGTGCCCCGATGGGGGTGAAAGTAAGCCATCACTTGGTCATCGATGAGGGCCTCCTTGACAGCATGGAATGCCAGGTCTTCTTTCGTGGACCAGACCCACGGCTACCTAGACTTTGTATGAGTGTGAAGTGGTTCGGAGAGGGACGCCAGATTGGGGATGAACCGGCCACAATACGTGGCCAGACTTCGGTGGGCGATGTAGGCCTTGGAGCAGCTCGTATGGCCCCTGCCTTCTTCAGATCAACCCGCAGGCTATCTCTGGAGAAAATGTAGCTGAAAAAATCCACCGACTCTTGATAGAATGAGCACTTGGCTCTGTGCAGGTTGAGTCCGTTCTCCGCTAGCCGTTGAATAGTGGCCCTGAGATGCACGTGGTGCTCCTCCGGTGTCTTAGAGAATACGAGGATGTCGTCGCTCAAATTTATAACACCCTGCAGCCCAGTGAGCATCTTCCTAACTGAGTTCTGAATCCCTCCTCTGCAGAGGATACGCCGTAGCTCAGTCTCTTATACCGATGCAGCCCCACGTGAGTGGAGAAGGTCGTGATGTTCCTACTGTCGGGATGGAGCTCCAGCTGATGGTAGCCGGCATTGAGATAGAGTTTGGTGAACCAATTGGCGCCATTGAGGTCAGCCACGATGTCATCCATGGTGGGTGTAAGATGATGTTCCCTCTCCATGGCCTTCTTTGGAAGGCGCATGTCGACACTGAGGCGAATGGCTCCTGGCTGCTTTGGTTTAGGAGCTACGACCAAAGACGACACCCACGAAGTGGGGCCTGACACCTTCTCTATCACGCCGAGCTTCTCCAGCTTCTTCAGCTCCTCCTCTACTTGAGGGCATAGGTGGAAGGGCACCCAACGGTGTCTCGGAGCCATGGGCTTGACTGTTGGGTCGACGTGCAGCTTGAACGTCTTCTCTTTGAGGCTTCCCAGGCCCTCGAATAACATGAGGAAGTCTTTGAGAATTTCAAGAGCGTGCAGATCGTGCACCTGGTTTCCGAAGAAAACTAACTCCAGGTCCTCCGCCGTGAGACAATTGAGGAGGGTTCCTCACTTCCCTTTTGTGCCATGAAACCTCGTGTTGAGACGATGGCCCTCATTGACAACTTCGACCTCCATTACTCCTCGTAGGGGAAGCAGCTCATTTCCGTTGTATGTGTATATTTTCGCCTTGGATGGTAGAAGTAGAGGACGCAGCGAGAGCTGTTCATATTGATCGCTGTCCATTACTTTCACTGACGCCCCGGTGTTAATGAGGGCACTCTCGGGGAAACCAGCCACGGTGATGGTGCACATGTGTGGCGGCCGGCGCCTTGTGCCTTCTCGACTAATGAATGACACGAAGAACACATCATCATCTTCTGCTCCAAGTCCGAACCCTGGCGGGGTGGTGTCCATCTGATCTAGAGTCCTCGGGCATCATCTGTCTTACCGCTGCCATTGGTCCATGCCGACTTAGGGTGTTTGTCCTTCCCCTGCCACTTTCACAGACTTTCGTGAAGTGGTTGAGCTTTCCACATTGGGAGCAGGTCTTCCCCTTTTCAAAACACCGCCCTGCTGGAAGGTGATCCAATCCACAATTCCCACATTCGCCTCTTTTGGGCTTTCTCGTGGATCCTCTTGACGATGCTGGTCGTCTCTGAATAGCGTCCACTCTCTCCTCCTCGATGACAAGGGGTCATGGCGGTGGGGGCTGCGGCATGGGCCAGTTGAGAGCTGCCTCCATCTCATCCGCATGAGCGTTGGACAACTCGTAGGACCTGGCAAGCACAAGGATCTTGTCCCTACTGATGCCCGGTTGACATAGTATCAGGCGGCGCAGTGTCAGTGAACGACATCCCTGAATGACTTGCACCCTAATCTCCTCCCTCTGGTCTGGCAGCGTGCAGGAACTCGCAAACATCCGTAGACGAGCGTAGAAAACTGTGACAATGAAGAAGGAAGCGAAGACATGTCGTGTAGAATAGGATCACAGCTTTATTAGATGTTAGTAAGATCCATTAAAGTGCCCCACCAGGAGCAGGCTCTCCACTGCTCAGCCCATCCACACCAACTGACACACTCTTCCAAACCAAACACAATCAACATTCCATCTGACCTCATCACTGGCTGAGCAGCAGGGAGAGAATTTCTGTAGGGAGGGTGCATTAAGTAAAAGGTACATTACAACACATCCCCCCCTCTACGGTCTCAGCCTCCCCTTGTCGCGCTTGTCTGAGCTTGAAGTGCTTGAAGTCAGAGTTTATTTGGGGGTCAAAGTTCCTGTTCAAGGCCACAACTGCCCCGTTGTAATCGCCGACCGTCCCTGTGTTGGGCATTGTCTCAAATAAGTCATAGAGCTCGCCCCCTCCGTAGCACATAAGAAGCGACCTCTTCACTCTTCCGTCAGTCTCCTGCACACCCACGAAGTAATGGTCCAACGGCTAATCCAGGACTTGTAGCGTGCTGCTTCAGTAGCAGGTTCTAAGAGTTCACTGAATGGTGGTAGGGAGGTGGCCATGGCCTGGCCAAGCCGAGGGTGATCCAGTACGGCTGCTGACAGCGGAGCCGGTGGCTGCGCCACAGGGAGGTCACCTACACCCTGCGTCTGGCGCATTCATCACTGGCCACTTGTGCGCACTGCTGAATTTTCTGGGCATGAGCTGCAGAGCAGATTTCTGGGCATCAGTGCTGTGCCGCTGATCTTGGGGCGCCCCCCCAGTCACAGCCAGTTGTGGTGTACTTGAATGGATGCCAATTGACGCACAGTGGTGAGGGTGCTGGCAGACTTGCAGCTCCTAGCAATGTGGGCGAAGTTTTGAACACCCTTCAGGCGCAGAGGCCGGGTGTGAGGTACTGGTGCCTAGAGGAGCCAGTTATACTGTGAGAGGAGCAGGTGACAGCAGGCGGCGACCTACCAGTGCCTTGGAGCACCGTCTGAACAATGTTGATAGTGGAGGGGTCAGATGAGAGGCACTCGCGGGTATATGCGCTCTACATCTGCCCAGAATTCATAAGTTGAGAAGCCATGAGGGAGCAACATGCATGTGGAGATGCTGCTGTGGGCTTCAGACTTCGGCGTCACTTGGCACATGCGAGGAGCAGCTCTTCAGCCCGCCGGCCGCAAGCTCAACCACGTAGTTGTAGGAGCGCCGGGCGCAGCTGGGCCTTGCTCCCGCTGGGCTCACCACCACACGGACGTGGGAGCGGCGTGTCTAACGCATGCGCAGACATGCGGAGTGCAGGTCTGTCCTCACCTTGTCACGGATGTCTCCGGCATCTCCCGCACAAAGCACCCGCTTCTGAGGCACGCAACGCCTCAACCTCCTCCGAAGAGGGGCAGCAAAGAGCTGGGTGGGCACCCGCAAATGCCAGATCACGTTGGCCGGCGGGCGAGCTACACACACCCCACGGGATCCTCTTCGGCGGCAGCCAGCTGCGACCATCAACACCAGAAACAAGCCAGGTCATTGTGGCACGACTGAGGCGTGGTTGAGACCGGCCTCGTCGCCAATGTGGTGTCCAGGCCTGGCTGGACACACCCTGCGTGGAGGCTAGGCCTCAGGCGTGACTACGCAGCAAGAAGGGACACCGACACACAGTTCTGGGTATTGGGCTAAGACCCCGGGTGGTCTTACGCCCCTTTATTTACCCCTCGGGCGAGCCTGCCCTCAGGGTGCGTGTGTGCAAGTCCTGCGTGAACGGGCCAGGTGGCACCATCACCACACCACCCAACAAAATATTCTTGGCTATGTGCTTGCGCCTCCCTAACTCAGGCATAAAACTCCTGTTATTTCCTATTTCTGTGCGTTACGTGATTTGCATCACATAAAGAAAAAAGGAAAATTCCTTTAGGGATTGTTTTTGTGCAGGAAGGTGTCCCTGAACAAAAACAGTTGTGACTGTAACACAGGCACTCTTGCACCATGGTGCAAGGGTGGCTTCATTGCCGTTCGGCAGCACACAGTGCGCCAGTGCAAGAAAGGAGCAGAAATGCGCCATATGTAAATATGGTGCATTTCTGATATCTCCCTTTTGCACAATGCACTGTAGGCCTTGCTGTGCTGCGCTGCATTGCGAGAAATGTTAGTAAATCTGTCCTTTCGTATTCATGGTGTCATAATGGGCTCCATCTTATGAACTGCATTAACACTAACATGAGTGCCATCAAAACATTTTGAATAGTCTGCAAGCAGGTGTAGTTTCTATTAACTATTATGCAGCTTAACATCCTCAATTGCTTAAATAAAAAAATGAATAAACCCATATTGTTGTTGTTAGATTTATTAGGCTAGAAGACTTTTTAATTTTGGTCAGTATGATAGCAACCATTGGTTTCATTTTGGGTGGTGGGTCGTTATCTGCCCCCTAGGGACCCTCTGGGTCTAAAGCTGCAGCTGAAGGGCTATGGTACTGAGCTTTCGAGACCTTTACACACCAAACACTTCTCTTTAGCATCCTCAACCGAGGAAGCAATCCAGAGAAAACTGTGCAGCCTCTCCCAGTCGACCCAAATGAGCCTATTTGAGTTGGGAGTCACCAAAAAAAAACATGCGGCAGCGTTCACACCTCCAATTGTGTGGACAAAGATGTGGATTAAAGGGGCCACTAGAGTGTATCAGATATGTTAGTTGACCTCTTGCAATCGGATCATGCCAGGACATTTCCAGGGGTATTTCATCTTAATAATTCTTTACCTGTCAGTGGGACTAGAGCCTAATTCCAGAGACCTTTCAGCTTTAGTATTAATTAGTTAGCAATACTGATAGCAATTTTGGTGTGGTATTGTAAACTATTGTTTGTCCAGTTCATTGGGGCCACCTTACGTTTTTTTAAAGTATTTTACTGGGCAGAAAATGTATCTGGACTTCCTACTGTTTTCCCTTAAAAGTTTAAGGATCCCTCTACATCCACATTCGTTCAGGGAGTTTGGCTTTTATTCCTGCTACACAGGCTTGGGAACCGTTAAACCTATCTCCTGTTCCACCAGTTTGGATGAGAATGTTTTTCGTGCTTTTGTTTATTGCATGAAAACCCCCGAAAATAACGGATCCAGCGACTGTTAATTGAATATGGTATTTCGAACTGGCTGAACACCCTGAAGTTTATTATAGGCATAATCGACCCTGTACTTTATTTCAAATTACGTATATAAAACACGGGAGAAAATAACACATGTGACTGAGGTTAATGTATAATTATTTAGTCCTGACAGTGATGAGAGATAGTTTTTGTACTCATCTGTTGACTATGGGGATGAGTGTGGTTGGGAGGGTTAATAGGTCTACAGTGTAAGACGTAATGGAGGAAGTAATATAGGGTTTTTTATTGTACCATGGGTGGCACACTGTTGTAAATTATCATGTTTAATCTACTATGCTTTGTTTATATTTGATGATGAATTGTAGTGTATTGTATAGAAATGTTTAATGTGTGAGGTTATGGCTTCTACACACCCAAGTTACTGCACTTTTCTAACCTGTTTCTCTCCCTCTCTCCTCCTTGTTTTGTCTCTCACATACAGTGGGATCTTGTGTGTGACCATCGGTCTCTAAAGCAGTTGGCTCAGTCCATCTTTATGGCAGGTGTGCTGGTCGGGGCAATCCTCTTTGGCAGCCTGGCTGACAGGTCAGAATACTGGGCTGGCGGGATTCGTCTGTTTGAACAAATGTACAGCCAAGTTAGAGCCATAAATAGTTTTAGTTGCTTGCTCAGTCTTCGATGCTTGCCCATTGTCATTGCTTCCCCTGTCGTCCTTGCTTACCCCGCCCTCTCCTGCATTCTTGTTGTTGCCCCATCACTCCCACCACCCTGCTGCATTGTGTTGCTTCTCCCCTAGTTTCCCACCCTTTTCCCACATTGTGAGGCTTCTCCCATCTCTTCCACTCCCCTCCCACTTGTATTCCTTGGTCCACCAGCAAAGGAAAACAAGCATTGGCAAAAACAATAGGTCTCGCCCATGTGAGAGCTCTAGGCCTTGTCAATGTATTTTAACGATGTTGTACAGAAGCATGGCTGCTGTGCAGTGGTTGAAAGTTAGGGAAAAAGGGTTATGACGCAGCCAGTGCTGGCTGCATCCTAATGTATTTTTTTCTGGTGGGAGGGTCGAGGAGGACAGGGACAACAACACATGCGGTCTGGGGTGGAAGGGATGGGGTAAGCAAAACAAAACAGGAGGGTGGTGGGAGTGACTGGGGAAAGCAATATAACATACGAGAGGTGGGATGGGATGAACAGGGGAGTGGAGGGACAAACACACAGAGAGGAAATGTAGATAGCATGCACGACAAATGAGATGTAAGGAAATGATAGTGACTTTGAAGCCAACCAAGGATGAGTAGTGGATAGGTTCTAAGCTCCCTGTTACTAACAAAATGACCACAAGCGACAAAGCATGTGCTGTCTCAGACAAGGCAAAACTTAATAAAAAACCTTTTAAAATTGAAACATCTATTAAACATATACCATAGCCCTTTACAATGATCTTATTTACAAAATCAGTTTGAAGTATTGTGTCTACACATCCATATTTCAAGTCAGACAACCTTATTTTATTCTTTATCTTCTTTTTACAAAATAAATGTTAACTAGCATTTTCGACATCAACCGTATTTATTTAAAGAATTATAAAGTATAGGAAAGTGTGGGATTTGGATCAGCCATTTCAAACCATTGGCATTTATTAGTTTTGTTCATGGTTTGCCATTGCTTTGATTGTCTGTCCTTTAAGGTAATGGCATTTTGAGGATGTTGCTCACACTAAGAGGGTAAATTAAGGAGTAATCCCATCTAACGTTTCCCTCCACTATAACCAAACTTACAAAAAGGAAACCGAATGGTCTACTTATTATTCTAACAATATGTGTGGGATTAGGGAAATGGATAATTCATTTTTATAAAGACGAGATCCCTCACTCACCCAAAGGTGACAAGCTTCATCATTGGGTTCCCTCTTGCACACTGTGCCCGCAAGGTGCACAGTGTGGGCTATAACTCTCCCACAGGAAGGGAGCGTGGGGTGTTTTAAGTCATCCAATGCAATGGGGAGTGAGGGCAGAGGGCAAAATTAATAATTGAAATTGAATTTAAACTGACTCCTGGTGGACAAAGTAAAATTTTAATGAGGTCCCCAGTGGTTAGGACTAAAAAGGCGAAGTGAAAAAAGGGGGAAAGGATGTTCCCCTTTAAGTTCTGGTCAACATGTTTCTGCTTATTGACCATGTAAGCCTTCTTCAGGACCTACTTATTGTCAATCTGCTCAAAATGTGAAAAATAATACATTTCAACAAGGCCATACTTCAATAAATGGTGTCCATGGGTAGTACCAACCACAGTCTGGTCCACCGTCCGTAGAAAAAACATAATCATATAAATGCTCCATTGATGTGTAAACATAACTCTATATATCCATCTCCCACAATTGTGTATCACACATCAAAACACCAGTGTGAATACCATATCCCAGCACACGTGCTTGAACTCTATTAAATACTAAAGTTCGTTCTTGGTATTTTCAACAGATTGGTACCTTGTGTGTACCTACGCCTTCAAGAAGTCTTTTGACACCAGGTTTCTAAAATCCGAGGGGTCAGAAAAGATAATAGTGCATAGTGAAAATACCTATTTGTAATGCACAGAGATTCTACAGCTATACTCCCAAGTCTAGTAATTTGCCAACATTTTCATGTCACTTCAAAATCTAACTGAAGTAGGGTGTAAAACAACATCTATCCTGAACCTGTTATTCATTACAATGTATTGGTGTATTATGTCTGACTTTGTTCTTATATTGTAGAAAGCCTACTACGTTTTCGTTACCTCTGAGTTATGTAAATGTTTACTCAGGAGTGCCTTCTGAACAAAAACAACACACACCTAGTAATAACACGATGGATGTGTCCATACTTTGTGACTGCCCAGTATGGTATGCGGCGTGTTCCTTCTATAATACAACCTCTCTACCTCTCTCTCATTATTTTCTTGGTTTAACAATATAATTCCAGGAGATACTACAGAAAGTTACCCACATTTTGAGGATGTTGACATTGTCCTACTTGTATTTCCAAAAGATTTTGGTAATGGGATCAAGCTGCCGTGTTGTTAAAATGTAGATGCACAATGAGTTGTAGCAGGATATTGAGATCAAGCCTGTTTTCTTGAATGTACTTACTTTGATGTCACTGTGACATTTTAAATGCTGATTTATGGCTTCAGTGCTTGTTGTTTGGATGCTTATGCCTTTCACAACCTGAATTAACACTGCCATTCACTAAAAGCTCTTGCACGTCCATTTTTACGTCTCTCCTACCAGACAGCTTTTAGATGTCTACAGGAGAAAGCCTCTTTTGGACCACACCGAGAACTAACAGGGAGCCTAAAGCCTGCCCATCCCTGACCATTGGTTGGCTTTATTGTCCCTCTCATTCAGTTCTTAATTTGTAATATAATAAGTGCTGGTGACCAAAGTTTTGTTTAAAAGCCTGCGGCTGGTGATAACGAAGGTCTAGGTGCTGAATACCAAGGCTGTATAGTCTTGATTCCTCCACCTTAATTCTTTAATCCAGCACCAAGCACGCCCTCACTCTTTATCTCCCTCTTTCGGGTACCTTTTCATCCCTGCTTTCTCCCTTTATAACTGTTTTCTCGTCTTTCTCTTCGTCCTTCTTTCCCCCTTCTGTAGTTTTCTCACTCTTGCTCTGGGTTAAAGACTGATGAGGAAAAGTAAGTGCCGGTCCTCGAAATAAACACCTGTGGGCCCCACCTTCATCAAATTAATCATTGTTCTCATTGCTTGCTTCTCATTTGGTGGTACCACCTTCTTCTTGTGTTGCTCCCACTCCTGGAGCATAGCTTATTTGCCATCGTTATGATCGGATGACTTGCCTTCGTCCACTGCACTCTTTTGGGGAATTACTTTTTACTTTTTTTTTTACCACTCTATGAGAGTGCACTTGTGTTCTTGGGGCCCATTGGGGAAAGGGGGGGGGGGGGGAGAAAGCACCGACCCGAGACTCAATGTAAGTGTGATAAAGGCCGCTTTATTGGAAGCAGGTGCATCCTACACAATAACATCCTCGGCCTGCGCCGCACAATCTAAACCTCATAAATATGTAATTTCCTGCCTCACCCCCACCCCCTCCCCTAACTGATTCCCACAATCCACAAACATTAACAATTAGCATAACGTCAATTTGCCTCTCCACCTGGCTAAATACTTTATTGTGCTAGACCTACCCCCGATACTCCAAACAGTTCTCCACTCTTCCCCCATATATTAGGAAGAACCGCCCTACACACATAATGCACCCCACACCTGCTCCAGCGACATGCGAAAACCCCCCACCCAATCCAAAAAATTAAAACCCCTTTTTGCACAGAATACAAAACATTGTAAATAGCCTTGAAAAGCCCTGGCGCAATTCGCCACAGAGTCGAAGCACTTGTCGGCTACCACATTTTCATCTATACAATAAAGAGCAATGATCCACAAAGCAAGAACTCTTCTGCTTCTATTGAGCCTAAGGACACCAAGATGCGCCGTCCACCAAACTTATCACCCCGGTCACCTCTTCATGCACCAGCCTCCAACAAAAAATTGCCCAAAATCCCCAGTGCCCCCAAACTCCCCCGCAAAGGAAAATCCCCCATAAAGATTATCGCCTGCCCGCGGGCACCCCCCCCCCCCGAATCATGGCTCAGGGAGGGAGGGAGGGAAAAAATTGTCCACCCGCCACCCCCCGCCCGGCGGCCGAGACACCTCACTTAAAATGATGTCTCTGCCGCGTGGCCGGGCGGATCCTAAAGCCCCGCCCAAAAGGAAGCCCAACCCAGCCCCGCCCCCCAGCCCAAAAGCTACCGAACACCTAACCCCGGCCCCGTGACGGCGCCATCTCTACCCCCCCCCCTCCCCCCGGCCCCAAATTCCCCCGGGCGGGGCAGGCCTCCCTACGGTCGGCCCCCCCCCCCAGGACCCCATTGGGGCCCATTGGGGAAAGGGGGGGGGGGGGAGAAAGCACCGACCCGAGACTCAATGTAAGTGTGATAAAGGCCGCTTTATTGGAAGCAGGTGCATCCTACACAATAACATCCTCGGCCTGCGCCGCACAATCTAAACCTCATAAATATGTAATTTCCTGCCTCACCCCCACCCCCTCCCCTAACTGATTCCCACAATCCACAAACATTAACAATTAGCATAACGTCAATTTGCCTCTCCACCTGGCTAAATACTTTATTGTGCTAGACCTACCCCCCGATACTCCAAACAGTTCTCCACTCTTCCCCCATATATTAGGAAGAACCGCCACTCGAGGGACGAGCTAACGGTCCTCGACCCCCCCCTAGGACCCCCCCTCCTTAAACCCGGGGCGCGCCACCTGGCCCATTCGGCAGGCCCACCCCCTAACGATATGGCCGCCGCGGAATCCCCCAAACCCTGTGCTCCTATCCACGCGTCAAAACCGCCGGCAGGTCCTCCCCCCAACCACAGGGCCATGCCCTCCGTCCCAATGAATAGGGCCATGCCCTCCGACACCACGTACAGGGCCATGCCCTCAGTCACCACGTATAGGGCCATGCCCTCCGTCACCAACGTATAGGGCCATGCCCTCCGTCCCCAATGTATAGGGCCATGCCCTCCGTCACCAATGCATAGGGCCATGCCCTCCGTCACCAATGTATAGGGCCATGCCCTCTGTCACCAATGTTTAGGGCCATGCCTTTCGTCTCCAATGTGTAGGGCCATGCCCTCCGACACCCATGCCCTCCGTCACCACGTATAGGGCCATGCCCTCCGTCACCAATGTATAGGGCCATGCCCTCCGTCACCAATGTCTAGGGCCATGCCCTCCGTCACCAATGTTTAGGGCCATGCCCTTCGTCTCCAATGTGTAGGGCCATGCCCTCCGACACCCATGCCCTCCATCACCACGTATAGGGCCATGCCCTCCGTCACCAATGTATAGGGCCATGCCCTCCGTCACCAATGTATAGGGCCATGCCCTCCGACACCACGTATAGGGCCATGCCCTCCGTCACCAATGTATAGGGCCATGCCCTCCGTCCCCCATATATAGGGCCATGCCCTCCGTCACCAACGTATAGGGCCATGCCCTCCGTCACCAATGTATAGGGCCATGCCCTCCGTCACCAACGTATCGGGTCATGCCCTCCGTCACCAATGTTTAGGGGCCATGCCCTTCGTCTCCAATGCGTAGGGCCATGCCCTCCGACACCCATGCATAGGGCCATGCCCTCCGCCACTAACCGTATAGGGCCATGCCCTCAGTCGACGTCACCCCCCGGGGCGTGCTTCCTGGCCGCGGAATCGAGCTCATTACGGAGATGATGACCACACCGACATGGGACCGTGCTTCCCCTCCGGCGCCCAGAAAGAAGTCCTCCACACAGTGCCTGTCTAAACGGCTTTAATGGGGCTCAAAAAAGGATGTTTGTAGCTCGAGGGAAAAGTAATTTTCATGATGAAGGGCTCCCCATACGGTAATAAAAAAGGCTCTGCTCCTTTTTCTTTTTATTTTCCCTGACCAGCTGGTGTATTGAAAGACTACTACCGTACCTCACATTTAGAAGTTTGACTGGGACAATTATGTAAACTATGGTTGTTCTGGTCATAAAAAGTCCTGAAATTTCCCCACAGGCTGGCAGAAAATACCCAGGGGGATATTCAAGAAATTGCGAAACCTCAGTTAGCGATAAATATTTTAAATACCGCGGTAAACTATCGCCTTGTTAGCTTAGTATTCACAACATGTCACTATATGGCACTAGCTACAGGGATCACGGGGAAAACTGCTGCTAACATTAAGGCTTTTTTTTTTTTTTTTTTTGTATCTATTAAAAACAAGCATTTGCAATGCAATAGGCCCCGCCCCTGCGAGCCTAAGCCATCAGCACCGCAAACGACAATGCCCTTCATCCATGCCCTAAAACCAAAACATAAATAAAAGGCAGCCATCCACAATGCCAACCGCTCAAACCCGCGTAAATGTGATACCTACTGCACCGCAAATGCCCGGTCTCAACAGATTCCATTGTAGAAAATAAAGAATCCCTCTCAGGTAAATAAGCTGGCATTCCTCACAAACGAAATAAGCTGTTGTCCCTAGGACAGTTCACGGGCACACACCTCACCTAGATGTTCACTCTCTATTGGTGTGGAGGCCACGCCCAGCTTAGGAGGCATGTCCAGTGAAGGTGTAGAAATGTCATGTTTTTGTTTATCTTTATTAGCATTTCCATTAATAACAAACATTTCCCACCAACAGCCATTTACGTACAATGTATCAGCGTCTAGCCATTTTTATGTCATTGTATTGCTTAAATACAAATCGAGTGTACAGTTCCATCCGTACTGAATAAAGAGAATACACATATATGTTAACGTAGGGAGTGCACGCCACCAAAAATACCATCTAACACCATAAATAACGCATTTTTACCACTCCTACACATTCAGCCTCTAGCCTGCCACCTCCACAACTATGAAGACATATCTAGTGTATATCATACAACACAGTCAAGCATTTTCTAACCACAGAAGACTGACAGGAGTTCACCCTCGAGGCCTCTCGGGCACCAGAAGTGCCCCCATCCTCCTCCCGATGAGCGCGTGCCCATTCCACAAAGGGGGCACCATATGCCCCTAGGCCTGGATGCCGACGGCATCAGCTCCCAATAAGTTGTTAATTGTGTTTGACCAAATGTGACATCCCGAACCCAGTCCTCCAGAGCGGGCGCCTTCTTTCTTCCCCAGTGCATGGCTATACTGCGCTTGGCCATCAGTAAAAACTGGCACCCCTTACGACCAGACGACAAGTTATCTGAACGTGCATTCGAAAATTTACAAACTACCAAATAGGTAACCAACCACACCTTTTCATTTTCTCATTAAACACCCATAGTCACTGGCACCCACTTAGAAGATGGAGACAATACCCGCGAAGAGGAAGGGGACTTTCAATAAGAAGGCAGACTTTGTGGTCATCTACTTTGCTAGCCACATATTTAGCTCCAGCCTGCCTCCACCCACCCTCTGTGGGGAAAGACAACAGCCCCTGTAAACAATATCCGGACAATAAACCACGTTTTGAACCAACACTCAAGGTCTTCACCCCCCGCCCCCGCCCCCAATACAACAGTCTAGGAGCCCATCTGTAGCAGTCTAAAAACACATGCATAAATACAATTAACAGTATTGGTTGCTTTTTTAAGTAAGAGGGCTTGTTTAAATATTTTACACAGATGCCTGAAAAAGAGCGTAGTTGATAATTATCAAGTGCGAATGCTCAACTCGGCACGTTATCCTACTTCAGCACAGCGAGCATTGGAACAGAAATCAAACAGCAACATTTCCAGTGATGCATTCGAGGAGCAATCCGCTTTTTAACCTTTGACTCGCCACTCTCGGAAATCCGCCCCCGACGGGGGCCTTTGGCACTCTAATGAAACTTTTATTGTCCGAGCTGTACTGTTTGGGGCACCCCGGCGGCCGCACGGACCCTTCGGGTAGGGGGCAGAAGTGACTCACCTAGTCCCACGTGGGAGCCTGGCCGCCCGCACTAGCCAGAACAGGCCCATCCGCTCGGTCACGTGGAGCCGCAAGCTGCTCTCGCCGAGCTCCTCCCACGTCCAGCGATGTGTCCAGCGATGTGTCCCGCGCCTTGAAAAGTCTCCTCACAAGCCCGACCTGACCCATCGGAAAGCCCGCAAAGTCCCGTCACCCACAATCGTGAAGTCCCCTCCGCTGCAGGCCCTCCGCTCGTGCCGCAACCATGGGAACTTGAGGAGATTGTCCAAAATTTGCCCCCCCCCGCCACACAAAAATTGTCCACCCGCCACCCCCCGCCCGGCGGCCGAGACACCTCACTTAAAATGATGTCTCTGCCGCGTGGCCGGGCGGATCCTAAAGCCCCGCCCAAAAGGAAGCCCAACCCAGCCCCGCCCCCCAGCCCAAAAGCTACCGAACACCTAACCCCGGCCCCGTGACGGCGCCATCTCTACCCCCCCCCTCCCCCGGCCCCAAATTCCCCCGGGCGGGGCAGGCCTCCCTACGGTCGGCCCCCCCCCCCAGGACCCCATTGTCCTCTGCTTCATCTACTGCTTCACCCTCCCAAGCATCCCGGCGCACAACACGTTACTACTTCATCTCTCCCCACAAGCCCATCCATTGCTTTTTCCTCCCCTCCCTGCCTTTTTATCATTTTAAGTGGGTTTTTTCTTGTGCCCAGCCTCAAATGCCTCCAGTGGTCCCTCGCCCCCTGCCTACTACGTGCAGCTCCAACAACCCCCCCCCCCCCCCCCCCCCAACTTCATCTCTGTTGCTTCGTGAATCCCTCGTGTACGTTTAATCTCTATTTTGTTTTGGAGGCCTGCCAGCTGCCTTCTGCTGTTGGGTCACTCAGCAGTGGAACAAGCGCTTTCGCGCCACTAAAATTATGTTTTTATTTACCGATTCAAACAGCCTTTTTGGATGAATAAGTAAAACAATAAAAGTGGTACCCATGTCATTCCCTAGGTACGCATCGACAGGCATGCCTAGGGAATGAAATTGCCGTGCCATTGTGTCTTTTTTCCTCTTATTTTATAGATGATAGAGAGCATGTAACCATAGATTGTCTACACTTTTTGTACATACTCAACCTACAGACTTAATTCATCATGTTGTTTTTTACATACATTTTAGTCAAAGACAATTTTTTGATTTATATTAACCAGTCTTTACGTGAACACAATTATAAACATTAAATAGACAGTGTGATACATTCAAGTATTCAATCGCAAAACAGATCCAGAAATAATTAAGTATTCAAATTCTTCAGTCCTTGGTAAATACATCAACCGTACAGGTGGATACATCAACCAATGAGGTCCTATTTGAGGGTTCTTTAATGGTGCCTAAGAGTTGTGTGGGTGTCTGTTTTTTAATTATAGCAGATTTGGCTAATAAGAGGAAATACTAAATGCCATTTGGACACTAAAGGCTGCCTGCAGTAATTACAAACAGAGACATGTACACATGTTTAGTATATATTAAAAGAATAGAAAATCTACGATTAGTGAGGGTTTCCTGTATAATGACAAAAGCAGCAGCACACAAGTCACACAGACTATTCACACTATTGATTTAATTATATCAGTCAGCCCAGTAAGCCGAACCAAAGGTCTCCCTGTCATAGAAAGTCATATTTGGATCAGTGCTTTGAGGTTTAAGTAGAACTTGTTGGAACAGACAACTTGGGTGTGGAAAGTAGAATTTTTTTGTGGAAAAGTTGAACGTTAGTATGAGGCATGCAATTAGTTTCCAAAAGAGCGATATATGCTTTGTAATTAGAAACTGTGCCCACAATATATTACACATAAAGGTCTGTCAGAAATGATCATGATGTTTGGTGAATGATCAGACTGCAATGTCTAGATATAAAAGTAGATAATTACCCCAAATAACATTTCTTACAAAGAAAAACAACATATTCAGTTGTTGTAATTCTGTTCACAGACTTGTTTGTGTGACTCAATACCTTCAGTTGCCTGACATTCCCAACTCCCAAATCCTGGAAATCAGAATTGCAAGTTGAAACCATGCCTACTTCATGCCAGTGTCTAATGGGAGATATGTATCTGTTAATAAAGCAACGATTTGTCTGGGTTCTGTATTTATAGAGCACCTTTGCCTTGTTCACATCATTGTTTAAAATAAGATATTGATCAAATGGTCATCAATACAGAGGGCCTGATTTAGATCTTAGCAGACCGACTGGTGGGGCTGAGTACTCCGCCAAGCTGACGTTCTTCCGCCCGCGGTATTTAGCTGTATAAGCAATACACAGAAGACCGCCGCCACTACTGTGTTCTGTGCTGGCAAACCACATGCTGTTGCTGTCTCGACGGCGGGGTCCCGCGAAGCAGATTCGGATGCTCCTGTTGGGTTGGCAGTGACCTGTAGGTGGCGGAGAGACAGGTATTTACGTAAAACAGATATATGTTGTGCATTTTTACATATGTGTATGTAGGTTATGTGTAGTGAGCATATTTTATACCTTCGGCATTGCAACCCACTAACCTACACACACCATGCAATGTTTACCACACACACCACAAACACCTACCTTCAGTAGTCCTGCCACCACCTGCTGTAGACCATCCCTTCGTAGGGGTGGGAAGCGAAGTCCTGGCAGAGTTAGTAGGACTGCAGTGGTCTTCTCTCCCATTGCCAGCCAGTATCTAAATCGGGAATGCTTACTGCCAGGGCATGGGCAGGTAGACCACCAAAAAAGCCCACTCCATCGTGGTCCTGCCCAAATCTAAATCAGTGCCAGAGTTGGATGGATGCTCTCTTTTCTTACTTCCTTAGATCTTGAGCTCATCTGCTATGGAAAATGTAAGTTTCCTTTTTTAACTATCTTTTATTGGATACCATAAAATGTTCTTATGTAAGTGGAACTTCGAGAGGAAAAAACCAACAGAGATGAAGCCAAAGCTTGCAAAGCTTCAAAAAGTAACTGACATTCCCAACTCCCAAATCCTGGAAATCAGAATTGCAAGTTGAAACCATGCCTACTTCATGCCAGTGTCTAATGGGAGATATGTATCTGTTAATAAAGCAACGATTTGTCTGGGTTCTGTATTTATAGAGCACCTTTGCCTTGTTCACATCATTGTTTAAAATAAGATATTGATCAAATGGTCATCAATACAGAGGGCCTGATTTAGATCTTAGCAGACCGACTGGTGGGGCTGAGTACTCCGCCAAGCTGACGTTCTTCCGCCCGCGGTATTTAGCTGTATAAGCAATACACAGAAGACCGCCGCCACTACTGTGTTCTGTGCTGGCAAACCACATGCTGTTGCTGTCTCGACGGCGGGGTCCCGCAAAGCAGATTCGGATGCTCCTGTTGGGTTGGCAGTGACCTGTAGGTGGCGGAGAGACGGGTATTTACGTAAAACAGATATATGTTGTGCATTTTTACATATGTGTATGTAGGTTATGTGTAGTGAGCATATTTTATACCTTCGGCATTGCAACCCACTAACCTACACACACCATGCAATGTTTACCACACACACCACAAACACCTACCTTCAGTAGTCCTGCCACCACCTGCTGTAGACCATCCCTTCGTAGGGGTGGGAAGCGAAGTCCTGGCAGAGTTAGTAGGACTGCAGTGGTCTTCTCTCCCATTGCCAGCCAGTATCTAAATCGGGAATGCTTACCGCCAGGGCATGGACAGGTAGACCACCAAAAAAGCCCACTCCGTCGTGGTCCTGCCCAAATCTAAATCAGTGCCAGAGTTGGATGGATGCTCTCTTTTCTTACTTCCTTAGATCTTGAGCTCATCTGCTATGGAAAATGTAAGTTTCCTTTTTTAACTATCTTTTATTGGATACCATAAAATGTTCTTATGTAAGTGGAACTTCGAGAGGAAAAAACCAACAGAGATGAAGCCAAAGCTTGCAAAGCTTCAAAAAGTAACTTCATTTTTTCACTTAACACAAAACCTTCCAGTATTCTTTTTGAGAAGCAATCACAGTTTGAAGGTGATGGCCCTGCTGCTGGTGTACCAGTAATAGACTCAACTGAGGGTGTATCTGCTTCCATTTCCTTTAGCAGTAGAGCCCTACAAACTGTCTCTGAAATGTCATCTCATAGAGTAAGAGAAAATGATAACCAATTGCTGGACTTGGCCCTCGTTACAGGGTCACCCCCAAATGTTTTGCCTTCACCCCTTTAGTTTCCTAAACCCATTTGCTTTGGCGGTTTAGGACACTGTGTACTTTACCACTACTAGCTAGTACTAAAGTGCTGGTGCTCTCTTTTTAAAACATGGAAAATTGGCTTACACTCAATTGCTAACTTTACTTCACTTATAAGCCCCAAGTAAAATGGTACACCACGTACCCATGGCCTGTAAATTAAAATTAAAGGGGCCTGTAGGACTTACTGTACCACCCACTTAAGTAGCCTTTTTAAAACATGCTTCAAGCCTGCTGTTGAAGCCTGTGTGCAGTTTTGAACTGCCAATTCACTTGGCAAAATAAACCTTTTGCCAAGCCTATAAATTCCTTTTAATACCTATAAGTCACAATTAAGATAAGCCCTAAACAGCTATAGGGCAGGGTTTAGTGTGTTTAAAACTTTGAGCATGTACTTTTAAGTTTTATATATCCTAGTAGGGAAAATATCTTATGTTCATTTTTCACTTCTACAAGTTCTACCTCTCTGTCATAGGATAGCGTTGGGTTACCTTATTACATTTGATAAGTGATAACTTTTGCTTGGGCGCACGTAGAAATGTCATGTTTGGTCTCTAACGAATTGCAATCTAAAATCCTCTAAAATGGCAAACTTAACTTTTAAAAGTAGAATCCTGTCTATGCTGAGAGCTGCTTTTTTGCCTTACAATATGGTGAAGTTTTCCCCCAATTGAGGATCTACATATCCATGACTCTCTAAAGTAGAATCCTTTCCATGCCGAGAGCTACATTTTCGTCTCATATTACGGCATAGTTTTCGCTTCACTCAGTTTTTATGTATTCAAATTATTGGACATCAAAGCAGCATACTTTACAGTTTCGGTTTATATCCTTTTTCCTGGTTTTACAGTACATTAAGACGGTGACCTGATGAAGGCGACCTCGCCGAAACGCGCGTAGTCCATACTACCGCCTTGCCACCACCATTTGTGTCTATGTTTTAGTCTGCACTGTGTATCTGTATCATATAATAAGGAATACTGTCTATTATGATTGAGTAGCAATATTTTTGGTATCAGTTTATAAAAACTATAATCTCTTTTTTATACAAAAATAACAATAAATTAGAATACGATTGAAATCATGAGATTTTGAAGTAAGTTATGTTCAGGCCATACCAATTTTTTGAAATACATGTTTGGGTTTTCTTAGAACGTCACAGCCTTATTGACTAAGCTTTAGACCTTTCCCTACCAGATTCTTTCCCTATGTATAGCTAGTCTAGTCATTATATAGGGGTCCCCTGTTTTCCAATTAAACTTAACTTTTAAGTCACAATTCTGAAAATTCCTCCTTTAGGAAATTGCCAGTATCTTGCCCTAACCATTTGGTACCTGCAGTCCGTGTCTTGGGCCACATGACTAGTTGTATTTGGCAGTTGTCCTTTGTGTATTTCATCCAGACAGTGTCATCAAAAGTGGAATGAGTGTTGGCATGATGGGTGCAAGGTGCTGCTGTCAACTTACCACACTTACATTTCAAGGAAGTTGCCTCCACACACTCTCCCTAGCATTTTGTCAAACCAGACATCCTGGGGCTATGGCGAGGGGAGGGAATTACTGGACTATCTGCGAGGGGGAGCCCTCGAATTTTCTCCAACATTAAAGCTGTTCCGAGGTATAAATATTGAACCCTCAGATCAATCCTTTAGTACACTCCTGGACTTGTGGATTCTACAGAACAAGGCCTACTCTGCTGCCAGAGGACTGCCCTGCTGCTGGAAGCCTATCCTTCTGTCTGATAATAAAGAATGTACTTCCTCCCTACACGCCAGAGTCTCTAAAGTGACTCCAAGGGTCTGCCTACTGGCCTCCTGTTCAGAGCTACTAGAACGTAATAAGCTCCAAAGGCCTCCCTGCTACTGCCTAGCTGACCTGCTGCCTGGACTGGCCTAGACCTCCAACTGGATCTGCTTGAAACAGCTGATCTTTACAAGATTGAATCTCTGATCCCCAATAAGCACCTTCCCTGGTCCTGAGCCCTTGGTTTGCATTAGAGTACATTCCTCTGGGAAAAATACTGAAGTGTTGGGCTCTTTGCGACAGCAAACCGCTATGCATACAAAGATCTTACTGCCATCACCACCCGCCTATGTGTAGCTCATGTCGGATTGACACTTTTTGCTACAAAAACCACCAGCGATGATTGACAACACATGATCTGAACTTCACTCCACTGTGTCAACAGTTTATGATGACTGCCAACGCAAAACCTCAGGAATGACCATCTGTGACGTTTGACTGGATCTTCAAGCTATAGCGACGGCCATCCACGATGCCCGGCCTGCTCTTTGCGCTACTGTATCAACCATCTTCGATGCTCTCCCTGCTCCTCGCGCCCTCCTCCACTATGAACTGGACTCCTCGTGCCAGGCTTGAGAAGGTAACTTTTTTAGGGGAACTCACCTGGACTCTGTACCTGGCCCACACATCATGGTTGAACTGAACTTGTGCCGCTCCCCAGTCTGGCAGTGGCTTTTCTGAGCCTAGCACGACCAAATGCTCACAAGTGACGCTTTGTTCTTTTAGGTGCTATATTTTTTGTCGGGTTTAGGGTCTTTCTTACCAGTCTCGGGGTGTTGGGATGGTTCCCGGCTTCGGTTCTTGTAAGTCCTAGTTTGGCCACAATAGATGCGACCCCTTCCGGTAGCCACGGAGCTGCCGACAATGAAAGCCTAAGCAGCCAGTGCCCTCCAGAAGGAGTCCCGAGAGGAAAAACTCATAGGGAAAAAACCTCTGATATTGATGATGAGACTCCAGGAGTGGGGCGCCGTGGGCTGCACATCAGTCGGCAAAGAGGAAACGGGTAGCTCCGCGGGTCGCAAATCATTCAATAAATGTTACTCCTTTTTCTAAATTGATGTGGAAATCTTATTGTGTTGTGGTTTCACTACATTACTGTTTGTGTGCTGCATACATACTTCACATATTGCCTCTAAGTTAAGCGTGACTGCTTTGTGCCAGGCTACCAGAGATTAAGAACAGGTTAATTAGTGACTATTGTGTTTCACCCTGACAAGGATTGTGGTTGTTGCTTCAATAGGGTGTCATGAGGTCCCTACCCTCCTCATGAATGGTGACCCCGATGATGTAGAGACTGACCCCTTACCAGATCATGCTGTACCTTTTCTTCTGTTGTAGACTGCTTCTACCGCACACTGGACGGACTATGGCAATTCCTTTAAGGGGGAGGTTTTCCTGTATTTACCTTCCACCCACAAAGATTATGTTGCTGCTGCAATCCTGCCAATAGGAGTAGGTGAGGAAAGAACAGCATATTCAAATCCCAGACCTTTAGATGAACTAAGGAGAGTGTCAGGATCTGAGGAGACACCAACAATCGAGCAGAAGGAAATTGACTTCCAAGCAGAACCCTGGTATCGACTTCGGAAAGACAACACCAGTCAGAGGGACACCAGGAAGAAAAGACCCAACTCGGTTCTGGAGAAGACAACGGCAAAGGTCACGCGGTGGTGGAGAAGGAGACAGATCCAAGACCCCACACAAGTTACGGGCTCTGTCAGAAAACCTCCTTGCTCTGGTGAAGGATTGCTAAGGTGTAAACCCGTCACATCACTACCCACCCAACATCCCCTAAGGCGAACAAAAAGGCCATTCACTCAGGTCTCTCTTTTCCCCGAGGTACTCCCTGCCATTGAAAGATTCAAGGTTAAGAGCCTTGACCTTACTGGTAAGTCGCTCCCCCGCCACACAGCTCCTTGGCCTGTGTGTCCTGACCCTGCCCCAGCTGCCGCTGCTGTTGAAGTTGAGGCCCTCCTCCACCCGTAGGTAACCACCTGCACCTCATCCCTTGTGGCCAGTGGTAGGCCTCAGGTTTGTATCACTGTCGCTGTCTGTCTGTCTTCCCTGTACTGCCCATACTGTCTTCTGGTGTCTGTGACCGCTGTTGCCTGTCTACCCCTTGTGCCTGCATTCTTATCTGTGCCCATTCTCTTGCCTTCTGTTCCCTGATTGTGCTCGTTTTCTTGCCTTCTGCTCCCTTGATTGCACTCGTTTTTCTTGTCTTCTGCTCCCCTGATTGCACTCGTTTTTCTTGCCTCTGCTCCCCTGATTGTACCCGTTTTTCATGCCTTCTGCTCCCCTGATTGCACTTGTTTTTCTTGCCTTCTGCTCCTCTGATTGCACTGGTTTTTCTTGCCTCTGCTCCCCTGATTGTACCGGTTTTTCGTGCCTTCTGCTCCCCTGATTGCACTTTTTAATCTTACGTTCTGCTCCCCTGATTGTACTTGTTTTTCTTGCCTCTACTCCCCTTTGTGCCTCTATGCCACTCATTTCCCCCCGTTTTTTGTGACCGTTCTGCCGCCCTTTCTTGGGACCCTTGTGCCTCTGTGCCACTCGTTTCCCCCGTTTTTTGTCACCTTTTCTGCCCCTTCTTGTGACCTTTCTGCCTTTGTGCCACTCGTTTCCCCCGTTTTTTGTCACCTTTCTGCCCTTTCTTGCGACCTTTCTGCCTCTGTGCCACTCGTTTCCCCCCGTTTTCTGTGACCTTTTCTGCCCTTTCTTGTGACCTTTCTGCCTCTGTGCCACTCGTTTCCTCACGTTTTTTGTGACCTTTCTGCCCTTTCTTGTGACCTTTCTGTCTCTGTGCCACTCGTTTCCCCCCGTTTTTTGTGACCTTTTTTGCCATTTCTTGTGACCTTTGTGCCTCTGTGCCACTCGTTTCCCACCATTTTGTGTGACCTTTCTGCGATTTTTTGTGACTTTTGACCCTGCTTGCAGGCAGGTCGCCCCCACGCCGCTGCTCGTCACCTGACTGCCTGGTTCCTGCCTCCTTACTGCCTCCTTGTTTTCTGGGGTGCACCAGTTCCCCCCGCCGCTCCCGATCTGACCCTTCCCCGCTGCTGCATCCCTGTGGAACCGACGCCCCTGCACACCCATTCGCCTCCCAGCTGCATTTCCCTCCCAAGCCACCTCATATGCAGGCCGAAAAGCAGCCGCGCAGCGGACGCGCACAGCGGGCGCGCCGCTGGCGCACCACACCCATCCTCGCCTGGACCACGCCCAGCGCCAGAACCCCTGGACCCCGCAAACGCCATGACACCAGAATTCACTATGATGCCAGCACCCTCCACGCACACAACGCCTGCCAAAACCACACCTGCTTCCAGGCCGCCCGGAAACGGACCCACGGACCCTTCTCCTGCCACACCTGCAGCTTCACCTGCGACAGAACCACCAAACCTCCAAGGACTGGACCCACCACCTCCGCTGCATACTCCTCAACACCCGCTCTGCACGCAAACACGCCGTCGAGCTCTTAGATCTGCTCGACACCTCCGTCCCAGACTTGGCCTTCCTGTCCGAGACCTGGTGGAACGACTCCTCGGCGCCCGACATCGTCATAGCGATCCCGGACGGCTACATGATCACCCACATGGATCGTGCCAACTGAATCAGAGGAGGAATAGCCATTGTCCACAAGTCCACCCACAAGGTCACCACCCACGCAGACGACACCCTCAACACTGCTGAACACCTGCACTTCCAGATCCACACTGACCCCAACACCACCCTCAGAGGAACACTCATCTACAGACCCCCCCGGACCCCGGGCTCAGTTCAGCGACTCCATCACCGACCTCACCAGCACCCCTGCACTTGCCTCCACGGACTACATCCTCCTCGGGGACCTGAACTTCCACCTCAAGAACAACAACAACGCCAACTCCGCCACCCTGATCGCTAACCTCACCAACCTGGGCCTCAGACAACTCATCACCGCACCCACCCACGCCGCCAGCCACACGCTGGATCCCGTTTTCTCCACAGGCTTCACTTGCACTTCCAGATCCACACTGACCCCAACACCACCCTCAGAGGAACACTCATCTACAGACCCCCCCGGACCCTGGGCTCAGTTCAGCGACTCCATCACCGACCTCGCCAGCACCCCCGCACTTGCCTCCACGGACTACATCCTCCTCGGGGACCTGAACTTCCACCTCGAGAACAACAACGACGCCAACTCCGCCACCCTGATCACTAACCTCGCCAACCTGGGCCTCAGACAACTCATCACCGCACCCACCCACGCCGCCAGCCACACGCTGGATCGCGTTTTCTTCACAGGCTCCCACGTCGCCTTCGACCACACCACCGAACTCCACAGGACCGACCACCGCTGCATCCATTTCACCTTCAAAAAACCAACCACGCACCACCGCACCCAACAGCTGCCTCGCCGCTGATGGAGCAAATTCACCGAAGACCAGTTGATCACCTCCCTCACCAAGAACGCGCCCACCGATCCCACCAACCCAAACGCCGCAGCCCAAACCTCAGACAGTGGATCTTAGACTGCGACAACACTCTCACCCCGCTCAAGAAACCCTCCAACAGCCACGCCAGCAAGAGAGCCACCTGGTTCACCGTCGAGCTCCAGACCTCTAAACGCGCATGCCGGAAACTGGAGAAGACATGGCTCCACGAACGCACACTGGACAACCACACAGCCCACAAGGACGCCACCCGCAGACACCACCACCTCATCAGATTAGCCAAGATATCCTTCTTCAAATATCGTTTGGATAACAATGCACACAACAGCAAAAAGCTCTTTAGCATCGTAAAGGAACTCTCCAACCCCAGCGCAAACGCCAACGACATCCTGCGACTCACTAGCCATCTTCTTCCACCACAAGATTGCTGACATCCACAACAGCTTCAACACCACGACCTCCCCGACTACGCCAGACTCCACTTCCCCTGTGAACACCACCAGCGCCAAACGCCTGACCTCCTGGTCCAACGTCAACATCGACGAGACATGCAAGGTCATGAACTCCATTTACTCAGGATCTCCGTCTGACCCGTGCCCACACCACGTATTCAACAAAGCAGACGCAGCCATTGCACCCCAACTCTGGAAGGTCATCAACATCTCCTTCGAAACAGTGATATTCCCGGAAAGCTGGAAGCCCGCCGAAATCAACGTCCTCCTCAAGAAGCCCAAAGGGGACCCCAAGGACCTCAAGAACTTCCGGCCCATCTCCCTGATCCCGTTCCCGGCAAAGGTCGTCGAGAAAATCATCAACATGCAACTGGCCCGCCACCTCGAAGACAACAACATCTTGGACCCGTCCCAGTCCGGATTCAGACGAAACCACAGCACCGAGACAGCCCTCATCGCCGCCACAGACGACATCAGGCGCCAACTAGACAATGGCGAAACATCAGCCTTCATCCTCCTGGACCTGTCAGCCGCCTTCAAAATGGTCTGCCATCGCACTCTAAAGACACGCCTCCTAGAAGCCGAAATCCAAGAGAAGGCTCTTGACTGGACCACCTCCTTCCTCTCCGGCAGAACCCAGAGCGTCCGCCTCCCACCCTTCCGATCCAAAGCCACTGGCATCATCTGTGGCGTCCCCCAGGGCTAATCCCTCAACCCAATGCTGTTCAACATCTACATGGCCCCCCTCGCACAAGTGGCCCACCATCACGACCTCAACATCATCTCCTACGCTGACAACACCCAGCTAATCCTCTCCCTCACCAAGGACCCGCACACCACCAAAACCAACCTCCACAAGGCAATGAAGGCCGTCGTCGATTGGATGAGGAGCAGCCGTCTGAAGTTGAACTCGGACATGACAGAGGTCCTCATCCTCGGACCCGCCCCCTCAGCCTGGAACGACTCCTTGAGGCCGACCACACTGGGAACAACACCAACACCCACCAACCATGCACGCAATCTAGGATTCGTTCTCGACTCCTCCCTCTCCATGTCTAAGCAGGTCAACGCCGTCTCCTCCTCCTGCTACAACACCCTCCTCCTGCTCTGCAGGATCTACAAGTGGATCCCGATCGAAACAAGAAGAACGGTGACACAGGCCCTCGTCAGCATCAGACTGGACTACGGCAACGCACTCTACGCAGGAATCCCAGCCAAACACCTACAACAACTACAACACATCCAAAACGCCTCCGCCCAACTGATTGTCAACGTCCCCCGCCACTGCCACTTCTTCCCCCACCTGAGAGACCTACACTGGCTCCCCGTTGACAAGAGGATCACCTTCAAGCTCCTCACCCACGCACACAAAGCAAGCCACAACGCCGAACCAGCCTGTCTGAACAGCAGACTCAGTTTCCACACCCCCATCACCAGCTCCGCTCCGCCAGCCACGCCCTTGCCGCTGTCTCCCACATCCAACGAATGAGCTCCAGCAGCAAATCATTCTTCTACCTCGCCGCCAAGACCTGGAACACCCTCCCTATCCACATACGGCAGGCCCAAGACCTACTCGCCTTCAGAAGACTCCTCAAGACCTGGCTCTTCGAGCAGTAGCAGCACCCCCCGTCCCCTCAGCGCCTTGGGACCCTCACGGGTAAGTAGCGCGCTTTACAATTACTCTGATTGATTGATTACTTGTGATGCCAGTCAAGAACGAGCAAGATAGATGAGACCCTGGGTATATGTATTCTCTGTTGAAACTCACTATGAAATAAAATAGTGAATAAACAAAGATACTCCTCGTTATTTAAGCTAATTTCCTTTAATGGGTTTCACCCCCTTCAACTAATCACCTAATTTCTCACACCAGTGTTGACAAACAACTCAAACTACAACAGCAAGCTTCTCAACTGATACTACGTTATGGAATCCGACTACAAATAAATTATTATTTAACTGGATACAAAAAGTTATTTTAGCATATCAAAATAACAACAGTGGTTTTTACAAATCAACACATCTTTAACAACTGGGTGAGAAAACATTTAAAGGAGTTTTTCCATTGTTGCTTTCAAGCAAAAACTGTGGATTTGTGAATTTTCTTGTTTGTAACTGGTTGTTATATACATCATCACAAGGAGAAGTGCATTTTTTTGCTTGTCGATTATTTATAGTACAGATTTTATAGTCAATAAACTGAATTTAAGAACAGGACACATAAAATCAGCTCTATTTCTCAACGTGAAGCGAGCCTTAGGCACAAAAGTTCATGGTGATATATAGTACTTTTCAAAAGGAAGCTGGCAACATTAACTCTGGATTACTGGAACAGATAAAACATGGAACAATGTACTGGCAGGGTGTGTTGATAAGAATTGCAGCAGGTGTAAAATTTTTGGCATGAAGGGGAATGGTATTCAGTGAAGAAAGCAATGTGATAGGATCACAGTAGAATGGACACTATTTGCGGATTTTGGAGTTTCTAAGCCAATTGGATCATTCCCTTCAACAGCATATCAAGAAATACGGAAATACTGGTATTATCTGCAAATATTTGTGAAGTATTTACAACATTAGTGAGCAACAAAGCTTTCTATGCAATACTATTATCAAAAATAAGAGAAGCAAAATATTATTGTCTAGGCCCTTAATACCAGTTTGGTGATCTTGGAGCGGGCGCCATACTAGCACCCATTGTCAGTCCGCCCGCCGGATTACGGGTTGTAATCCTGTTGGGCGCTCCTGTGGTGGCAGTCCCACAGCAGTGCCATTTTTTAATGTTCATAGGAGAGCCTTAGAAAGGTACCTTCATAGGAGCACCGCAGCCCATTCCTCATTGGACAGAAATGCACAATTTAGTGCATTTCTGTCCGTGCAAGAACAGGAGGTGCAAAAATACAGGGGGCACAACATGTGCCCCCTGTGCACAGAGGCAACAGGGGGCCCTGCAGGGCCCCCTTAGTTTCCTCACTGTCACCCTTTACATGGCGGGCTCACCGCCATGAAAAGGGTCGCAGAGAGGAAACTTGTAATATGTTTGGCTGTGCCGCAGTAGCACCTCCAGCATATTACAGCTGCACGCTGCTACACTACCGCAGCAGGATTAGGAATCCCAAGTGCATGCTGCGGTCCCGTAGTGGTTCCACCGCCATTGTTGTAATACGGCAGGTGGAGCGCCCTTCTGTCGGTCCAGGGACTACCACCATGGGTTTGGCGGTTCTATGGACCGGCAAACTCGTAATTAGGCCCTTAGTGTGGACTCCACACCAGATGTTTGTCATGCTGATCAATTGACTTTCACAGTGCGATTTGTAAAAGGAGAAGCACCCAAGGAGTGGTTTCTGGAATTTCTCCCTATTCATGGTCACTTTGCAAATGTCTTAGTGAAATTCTTAGAAAGGCCAGGTATTCTCTTATCATATTGTAGTGGTCAGCCATACAATATTATATCAAATATATCTGGTAGTATTCAGGCTTACAAGCAAGGATACAAAAAATAGGCAGTCAAATCATTGTCTGATGGTTATGAAACAATTCTAGCTGTTCTTCATTCACTGACAAAGAAGGACAAGCAATCACAAGCTACCATACATGATTCTCTAGGCCTCTCAGTACCACAAGGACCTCAGCAGATCAGACTTCATCATTATTTGTCAGTAATTCAAGCATTATGTATTTCAAGAGAATGAAAAAATGTCAATATCTTGTCTCTTCAGAAAAATAAAATCTGATGCCCTACATATCACTTTCCTGAATGTTGAAATTTCCCCTCAAATATTCGTTCCCATGATGGGTACAAACTGCAGGGTTGACTGGTGTTTTTTCTACAATGAAGCTCATAAGATCATGAGCTACGTAATGGTACACTTCATGCTCTCTGGCTCTTTTCAATATTGAGTCATATATTTGCTTCAAGAAATAGCATTTTCAGATCTAATTAAGTTTACAGTAAATAAATCCAGAAAAAGATGCTAATTTTAAATAGTAGGTGGTCAAAAGTCCACTAGAAAGAATGCAAAAATTATACACCAAGCCTTATTTTGAAGATGTGCGTACTCAAACAATTGGTAAACAAATAATAAGTGTTAATAGAAATATAGTTATAGTTGTTTTTTTTTCATTCTTAATGGTTGAGAAATCATTAGTGGACAGTTTGTTCTTAGAGACAGAGTCGGACTGACTGTCGGGCGTTTCTGTATGCTGCCAAACTGGGGTCTAATTTCTCTGTGGTGGGGGCTTATTTCGTTGATGGGGACCTGCGCGCGCTTTGAAATAAAAAAAGCGAAACGAATTTTGTTTTGCACACGCAGGACCACATCAACGAAATCAGCCCCCAGCTCGGAAGCACACACAACTGCCCGGTAGCCAGTCCGGCCCTTCTTAGAGCTAGCTTTCTACTAACTCAGGGGCATATTATAAACAACTAGCGATATTTATTGCTAAATAAGCTTAGCGTCATTTTATCTATCGCCGCGCATCACCAGATTTTATCGCAGAGATAACGTGCTACTAGCAACATTTATCTCAAATGCGATAACATTTCCGGCGATAGCTGCTTAATGCGTGAATATCGCTGGAAATCCAGCAATATTCAGGCATTAACGCCAATAGGTTCTTAACATGAATATCCAACTCCCATTGGATGTACAGGTTAAGAACTGGTCTTTCAGCGATATTCACGCTTAGCATTTTCCTGCAATCTTTGTTATACCAGGAGTTTCCTACCTCACTTTGGTTGTTCCTTCCTCCATTTTTCTCTTTATAGATGTTACTTAAAAGCGGAGTCATTGCATCCACAATTCAATTCAATTGTCCATTCAATTAGTATTTATTATGATTTAGAATTCCGAAGAATTCCACATAAAGTACATAAATAAAACATCATTCATTACATACAGAAATGCGAAGTAAGAATATAAGTACAATTTTGTACTAAAATCCCAACGATTAAAAGAGAGGACCTTTTCCTACAGTAGACTAAACTAGACACTGGGCTGCGTCATATCATTACAAAAGATCTTTTTTTCAGTTAAAAACACAATATGGGCTGTATGGAGAACCTAAAAGAGAAGTACACAGAAGAGTTAATCACAAACCTAATAAGGCCATAGGGAAAGGGAAAAGCACTACCCCCTCACACAAAAGAGCAAATGCTCTAAGCAATTTCCGGAGGGGTGCCTATCAAAAAGCTCCCCTACGAAAAGTGCAAGCGTACTGTGCAAACCTTTTGGGCAAATGCCTCCCTCCCTTCCCTAGCAACAATATATTTGATTTAACATCGAGATATTATAAGCACTCGAGTCACTTAAATGAACAACTTTCCATTAAAACGCACTATGGGCCGTCAGGAGTACCTGAATTTAAAAAATACACTCGCTAAACAATACCAGATGCAATCCGAATTTAGGTAAAGGGGAAAAACAATCCATTGACATAGAAAAGTGCAAATGCTCTGTGCAAAATTTGGCGAAGATATTACCAACACTCCCCTAGCAGCTATACAAACAATTTAACCCTAGAATATTAAATGACTATTTACATGTCATACAAAAAAAGTGCAAGTGCTCAGTGCAATTTCATTTAACAGATATAGCAGCAATGAAGATGAATTACCTTTGAGGTATTTCAAACTTTCAAGTCACTTAAAAATATTACAATCCTAATAGACATTTAATAATTCTTTAAAAAACCGAAATTTTTTCAAACACATCAGTTCAGACGGAGGGGACAGGAGACAATTATGGGCCTGTTCAGCTGTTGAAATATTATACTTTAAAAAAGCAATCCTTAAATATCTTCATCACATTGAGTGGAGTGCGGGACACACAATCAAAACTTGATTCAAATCTTGTATTCCACAATTACACCGATGACAATATATTTCATTTTTGGGAATACCCTCCCAGGCACATGTTACAACTCTCAGGGGTAATAAATTCAATCTTAGCAACAGAATAACCCTACGAACACCGTGTTCCAGGTTCCACAGAACATAGGGCTGGGGATTTTTGACAATAGAACTCCCCGCAATACAGTCCATCCTCCCATTCAATGAACATAGGATCAGATCTCTTTCGCGAGACATATGTTGAAAGAAGACCAAATTCGAGCCTAAGTGCCGCAATTGGCGCAGCATAATTCAGATTACATATTTGGCGCCAAATCTTTCCTTCCACTTTCTCAAATTTGGCCCATTCACTTTTCCGCTTGCATAATTCAATGTCGGCGGTATTTTTATTTTGAACACCGCAATGATGTGGGAAAAATGTCTTTTCCCACATTGCATGTACAGGCGATTAATTGCAGATGCTTGTGAAATAGCTTTCCCTTTACAATGGTCCACATGTCTACTAGTAGAGCACCTGTTTGAGAATATTTTTCCTAAATATGGATAAAATTTCACAACTTCAAGTTTCGAACGCTGTGGAGAAGTCTATAAAAGCGGCGTACAACGGGACCCTTCGGCCCATAGGATATTTTTCAATTAAAGTTTGTAAAACAGAAATGTTGTCTAGAGTGCCACTATTTTTGCGGAATTCTGTTTGTTCCAGGAGTATATGATTGTTTCCAAATGCCCACTCTTGCAAGTGGCCAAGAATACTCTTCACAAACAGTTTCCCCGTTGCAGCTAAGAGGGAAATTTGTCTGAAACTAGACGGGGAATTTCTTGGGCCCTTCTTATATAACGGAACCAATATACTTCCCTTCCAGGAATACAGGATGTTTCTAATGTCATAACAATAAACAAACAATGGTTGTAAACATTTTGCCCAATCTTCACAATCCTGTTTTATTATGGCTACTAGAACATCATCTGGTCCCATTGCCCCAGAGTATCTTGATCCCTTAATATAATCTACAATTTCCAATTCTGTTGGTCCCCCCATGTCAACCCCCAATTCTGAGTTCTTAAGAACTCCCTCAAACTGATCTGCTAATTGATTCGGGGCATACAGTTGGGAGACTATAGGGGAGGTTCTCATATCTCTTTTGTTTCTTCCCAGTTTTCTAATTGCTGCCAAAACTCTCTCATACCTCACAATCAGAGTCTCCAGACTAGGCCTAAATGCAATATTCTTAAAAACCCTCTGGAAGTTCGGCAGTGCCTTGTTTGACCAACAGGTACGGCCATTGTTTCGGGAATAGGTGACATTTTCCTTCCTCTGATTCCAGAGTTTGGGCTTCTCGGTATTTATAACCATCTGTACTAATAAAATGTTATGGTCACTCATCGTAGAGGGGAGCACCTTAAACTGTGTACATGCACTAAACAGTTGAATGGAAACTGCCATGTAATCAATAAGGGACTGACTATAGGTTCCATTGAAAGTATAAGATGCAGGTGAGTCCTCTGGAAATCTACCATTTAAAAATATTAAATCAAGATTCCTAAGGTTTTGTAAAAGGGAAAGGCCTCGTTTATCAGATTTTAACTGAGCCGGAAATACAGGCTCTGGAATAGCCCACACCTCCTCCAAATCCGTATTAGAGTAGACCATAGAAGCACTATTATTTTTTTTAGCGTTAAAGTCCCCTACCATCAATATACGTGCATTTTCTTCCGTATTACATAAATTATGAGCAAAACTGCAAATGGAGTCAACCAATGAATTGGATGCCCTCCCCGGGGGGATGTACACATTTACCAGAAACAGAAACTTTACATACCCTAAATTATAATTTCCTAATTTCAGTTTTGCACAAATACAACAATTTGAGGGATGTTTGTATATCACGGGGTCCCATGCTATATTGCTACTGAGTAAAATAGCTAGGCCTCCACTTGCATGCCCTTTTGTGGATTTTTTTGCTAAACTGCAAAACACATAATAATTCTTTAGCTGGAACTCTTCCATGGCCCATGTCTCTTGGAGACAGATGATCATGGGGTTTATATCAACCAATGATTTGAGCTTATGACAAGATTTTCCTAGCCCCGCCACGTTCCATGAAATAAATTTCCCCACTTGGCTACCCTCGTTCCACAGAATTTATACTCAATGTTTTTACCCCATTCAAGGTACCAGCAACCCAACTCCATTTTGTCACCTCATCATCCCCATCAGCTCTGGGTGCCTCCTGAACCTTGAATGTTGGAAGCTTAATTTCTCTTACTCCTGTTTTACTTCTTACCGTTATTTCCATGGCTTCAAACTTTACGTGTGCATTTTCATCCTTGTACTCAGTACAACTCCTCCTTTGCACCTGATGACATGCTCCAGAATTTTTAATCAGAGTTCTATACGGGACAACACTTGGTAATATGTCTATTCGTCTTTTCCTGAAACTATCAATATTTGTTAGAACAAGAGCTGACACTATACTTGAGGGAAAAGTGGCTATAGTACTAGGGGGGGGGGGAGCTCCTCCAATCTAAATATACCAGATCAATATCTTTAGTGGTGATTAACCCCAGATCCTCTATTTCAGAGAGAAGTCTAAGGAGGGCACTTCTGTTCAGTAACATAGGTTCGTCATAAAAAAGGGAACTAAAAATTAAAACCTTGTTCACTTGCCTGGCACTTATAACTCTGTTCCTAGTTATGTTCATGCCTAATTGATCCGTAGGTGAATTACAGTTTGGCTTACCCCCCCTATTGTTACCAACCAACATTATTCTTAGACCCACATCCAAATCCTGACCAGATACGGCATTCTATGAGGGTAGAACAGGCCCACTGGCGTGTTGGAATACCCCTCCTGAGGCTCTAATAGGGTCTATTACGGGGCTATTTGAATTAACCAACTTTCTCCCTGAACCAAGGTCACTCATTAATCCAATAGTTTGAAGACTAGCTTCCTTATCCTCTTGAGACAAAGGGGCATTAGGGTCTATAGTTGAACTATTATATTGAGGTTCATTTTCCTGCCCATAACTTTGACTCTCTTCTAATATAGGTTGCACCATGGACCTTTTTATTTTTGTTCCAAGGGAGTGGGATATGTCACTAGTTCCTATTTCATTTTTAGGATGGAACCACAGTTTTTTCTGTTTACGTTTCGGTAACCGACGGTTCTTCATCTTCCTTTTCTTTCCCCTACGGCCATTTTTAGTATTTCCTTTCCTTGCGAGAGAAGCCTCCCCGACAGGTGGATTTGCTAAGGAAATTGCATAAGTCGTCAGATGGCTGTGGACTTAGATCTTTTGAAATTATTTTATTAAAGATTGGGAAAAGACGTACTGGTTTTAAAGCTGAGGAAACCTCTATCTTTATCTTTTCCCCAGAACTAGGAACCTTGTCACATTCCTTAAGATTAGAATAAGGTAAATCGGAACTTAGAGGAAACCTCTATCTTTATCTTTTCCCCAGAACTAGGAACCTTGTCACATTCCTTAAGATTAGAATAAGGTAAATCGGAACTTAGGTTCCTTTCAGGGGAACCTCTTTCGGAACTATCAATAGGCTCTTTTAGACTCCCCACCACTAAGTGAATCCACCAAATTATGATGCATATCCAGTACATGACGTCCCCCTATTGGGAGATCTTGGAATGGTGTTACAATGTCAGCAAAGGTATTATAAATAATTATCATCACTGCTTCTTTAGCTAGGATATAAGGCCCTTTTGGGGGTCGTCTATTATTATTTATTAGGAGATCACAGGTAGCTAAATCATTCCCTTCACTCCCAGCTGTAGTAGCCTTAAAAAGCTGGGATTCTAGTGTCAATTATAAGGGAAAATGATCGCTCTCCATTCTGAGGTCATTTTTAAAATCAATGGCAATATGCCACAAACTTATTGAAACCAATATAAAATCTATCTGGCTCTGAGAGTTACCTCTACAAAATGTAAATGCTGTAGGTCTATCCGACTGCAGGCGCCCATTACATGCCCTCAAATCATGTCCTACAGTAAACTGTAGGATTTGTGCTGCTGCGACAGTACACTTCACCTCCCTGCTACTGTCTAAGGCCGGAATATTATGCGCCATATCTTGTTCTGCAAATAGATTATCGAACCACACTATTGGCTCAAACTTGCAATTAAAATCGCCTCCAACAATTATCTGTGGCATGGGCCCTATTGTATCCAAGAAAGAGCCAAGTTGTTCTATTGTCAACGATTCTTTGTTGGATGCACTTGGCCTATTACAGACATTAATTAAATATAAGTCCTTGTTATCACGTGTAACAATTTTTACGCCCAGCAGATCCTGAGACTGGATATACAGTGGAATGATATCAATTTCATAGGTAATCCTTATCCACATTACCAAACCTCCTGATGGTCTCCCTCTAACAGAGAGGTTAGCATTCGCACTGAATGTTTTAAAACCCAATCTGTGAGGGATTACCAATGACCAGGTCTCTTGTAGGAGAATTATATCACTCTGGTCTGTGTAATCACTCCATATCATATCCAGTAAATTCTTTTTGAGACCCGCTATATTCCAGGAGGTAAGCTTCCCTTCCAGATCCCTACTTATTCCAATTAATTCAGACTTCACATGCTCATGCAAACTTATTGGTACATTAGTGACTTCTGTATCTCCTATTTGTAATTCTGGGCTACATGTTTGTGGAGGCAATACGGCCTCTAAACCCCGTCCTCTTGCTGGTTCGTTTATCGCCTGGGGAATAGATGTTATCTGCACATTTTGGGAGTGGTGTAGTACCTTACAATAATTGCCAATGGAAGTTGCAGAGACACTTGTACTACTTAGTCAGCCTAGATCTTCCAGTGACGATAGACCATCAAATCTATTTGCCAGTGGGACATGGGAAACCAGCCTACTACAGTTCCCTCCAGGAACTGGCTTGTAAAAATAGCCCAGTGGAAGAGTACTGATGCACATACTCTGGGGGAGGGTCTCTTCCCGAAGTTCTAATATTCGTCTAGCAAGCTGCGGGCGTCTAAAATTTATTACCACGCAGTCTCCTCTAATATTCTTTGTAGAATCACCCAACCACCCAACTCTATGGACCATCAATATATCGCCAATATTTGCTGGATGGAATTGCTTAAATTTTGTGAGCCAGTCCACTGTTTTATTACGTAAGTTAGACCAAGTTTCCTTTTGTTCTCTTTTTAAGGTCGGGACTCCAGTTAATACTACCACATACGGGGAAGATGCTGGTGGAAGCTGTAGGACGTCAGTGTTAGGTATTAGGTCATTTCCCTTTGGGCTATGGAGTGCTGTCCTATCAGGGTGTGTGTATGATCTTTCGGGGGTTATTTGTGTTTGCGATCTTCCATCAAGACTCCCCTCAGTAATGTGAATACCCTGTTGCCCACCCTCAATATACCCTTCTACCTGCTGTATGATGTTATTTGATCTTGTCAAACGTACGTCTCTCTGCCCAGTATCTATCCTTCCCCTTATGTCTTTATCAGGGAGAGTGCCGGCATCCCCATACGATTTTGTTTGTGGTAGAGCAAAACCCCCGCCCACATGGGCGGTTAAGCAAGTAGGGACATTACCCCTTCCAACATTCCCCATTAGTTTACACAACTGCTCTTTCTTGTTGTCCTGCTGACAAAGACTTGTTCTCATGCGATCTTCTACTTTGTCCATTCTATCCTTAATCACAACTTCCAAGGAGAGATGTATCTTGTTCTTAGTTTCCCAATTGTTTCTTCCAACCAGGGGGTATATGATACATAATCAGGCTCGGTTTGTGTACTCACTGATGTTCTTAGCACTATTTTGATCACTATCTCACAATTTGGTTTATTCATTTGTGGTGCTCCCCCAGTTTTCTTAGTCTTATTGTTCTGCGAGGAGGAGGATTAGCTTTCTTTTTGAACCGGAAATCTTGACCCTTGTTCCCCAATACTGGCCTATGTTTACGCAACCTTGAAGACAAAGCGGGGCTAGTTATACAATTAGCGTCTTCATGCACATCAAGGGATGAGATGGTGAGAGTGTTAGATAGCCGTGAAACGTTTGGAGTTATTGTTGTTGGACTCGATGGAGCTATATGGACTGTATCTATTAGTTTTGGTAGCTGATCAGGAACCTGATCACTATGGACACTCAGGTTTGTATTTTCAACTATATCAGCTTCAGCATTTAAATCGATAATTTTCTGTTAATATTATTTCATGCTGCAAAACAGATTCAGCTCTGTTTAGAAAGGCATCCAGGGTTCTAACCACTCCACCCCCAACCCTCTGCCCTAATTTTTCGTTTGGCTGCCATTAGGACCACAAAAGAATGTAAATTTGACTAAATGTCACTAACCAGGTCCTTAGTTGTCTTGATGTTTCAGAACAGTCTCAGATGAAGGGGGGTGACCCAGCCCAGCCTCCTCCGGCGTATGATGGCCTTAGACGGTCCTGCCCTTGTCCCGGGCTTCTCCCGGCGCCTCCCGCGCGCGTCCCGCGTTGCGTGGGGGAAGGCGGCGCTTTATAGCGCGATGACAACGCACTTCAGCAGCTGTGAGCACTCGGGCAGGGCAGAGCAGCAAACAGAGGCAGCGGTGCACCCTGAGATCAAGAGTCCCACCAGGGTAGTGCTGCACGTAGGTGGGCGTCCCGTTCAGGCAGGAAAGCCGGTCATGGAAGGGTACAGCTGCAAACTGATTCAAAGAGGGCCCGTGCTGCATGGGGGAAGGCGGCGCTTTATAGCGCAATGACAACGCCTCCCCCTTCAGCAGCTGTGAGCACTCTGGCAGAACAGAGCAGCAAACAGAGGCAGCGGTGCACCCTGGGATCAGGAGTCCCACCAGGGTAGTGCTGCGCATAGGGGAGCGTCCCGTTCAGGCAGGAAAGCCGGTTATGCAAGGCTACAGCTGCAAACAGATTCAAAGATGGCCCTGCGCTGCGTGGGGAAAGGCGGCGCTTTATAGCGCGATGACAACGGCTCCCCTTTCAGCAGCTGTGAGCACTCGGGCAGGGCAGAGCAGCAAACAGAGGCAGCGGTGCACCCTGGGATTAAGAGAACCCACCAGGGTAGTGCTGCGCGTAGGTGGGCGTCCCGTTCAGTTCAGGAAGGAAAGCCGGTCATGCAAGGGAACAACTGCAAACAGATTCAAAGAGGGCTCCGCGTTGCGTGGGGGAAGGCGGCGATTTATAGCGTGATGACAACGCCTCCCCCTTCAGCAGCTGTGAGCACTCGGGCAGGGCAGAGCAGCAAACAGAGGCAGCGGTGCACCCTGGGATCAAGAGTCCCACCAGGGTAGTGCTGCGCGTAGGTGAGCGTCCCGTTCAGGCAGGAAAGCCGGTCATGCAAGGGTACAGCTGCAAACAGATTCAAAGAGGGCCCTGCGCTTCGTGGGGGAAGGTGGCGCTTTATAGTGCGATGACAACGCCTCCCCCTTCAGCAGCTGAGAGCACTCGGGCAGGGCAGAGCAGCAAACAGAGGCAGCGGTGCACCCTGGGATCAAGAGTCCCACGAGGGTAGTGCTGCGCGTAGGTGAGCGTCCCGTTCAGGCAGGAAAGCCGGTCATGCAAGGGTACAGCTGCAAACAGATTTAAAGAGGGCCCCGCGCTGCGTGGGGGAAGGCAGCACTTTAGAAGGTGATGACAATGCCTCCCCCTTCAGCAGCTGTGAGCACTCGGGCAGGGCAGAGCAGCAAACAGAGGCAGCGGTGCACCCTGGGATTAAGAGTCCCACCAGGGTAGTGCTGCGCGTAGATGAGCGTCCCGTTCAGGCAGGAAAGCCGATCATGCAAGGGTACAGCTGCAAACAGATTCAAAGAGGGCCCCAATCAATTCAGCTTTTGGAGCCAGAAATCTCTGAACAATGAAAAAAAAGTCCTTGGAGTTTTTCTGGCTAGATCAATGCGCGCCATATAGTAAAGGCTTTTAGCATGGGCTATAGCAGTATAATATATTTTCAGAGTTTTCCTAAGTGTCAGCTTCACCAAAAAACATAAATCTTTATGCCAAAACTGCTCCAATTTCTTACATTGCTGCTTTAGTTCTTTGAGTTCAAGCGTGAACCAAGGTTTCAAGGGAGAATCCCTGGACCGCCTGTGGAGGCGTGTAGGAGAAAGAAAATCCACTGCTTGCAAGATACAGCTGGAGAAGCTAGCAAGCATCAATTTTAGGTTGTTAGAAAGAGCTGGCCTTCACCCAACCAGAGCATGGCTAAAAATAAGATGGTCAATTTTGTCAAAGGCATGGCCTTGACGCGGTCTATTAATGCCATCCTCCACCCAGGCAAAATAAGACATGAAATGGTCAGACCAAGGCACAAGAAGGGGACCTTCCATCATAATGGGGAAGTTGGTACAAATGGGGTCAATAATATGACCACCAAGATGAGTCAGTAGGCAACCCATTGAGTAAGCTGGGCAAAGTTCAGTGAATCCGGGAGTTCCCAGGTATTCCCAGCATCTGCATGGTCTAAGTGGATATTAAGATCCCCAAGGAGAAGATAGTGGGTGAACCGTAGTGCGCGGCGGACAATAACCTCCTCCAGTGCTTAAAGAAAAGCTCCTGCCGGCCCCGGGGGCCTGTAGCCCAATTTGCCACCCAGTGAAAAATGCGAAGAAATGCAGATGCTAAAGTCCAAAGCTTCACACTCTCCCAACAAAAGAGCCACACCGCAATGGAAGGCTAAATTATCCCTATATATAACTGCCACACCCCCACCTCTACCGAGTATGCGGTCAACTCAAGAGATCTTATATCCTTCTGGAATGACCATTGTAACTATAGGATTGGAAAATTCATTCAACCAGGTCTCGGTAATGAACAAGAGGTCAACCGGCTTGTCAGAGAGGAGGTCAAATATGTCCTAGTGGTGTCTCCTTAGTGAGCAGTGTAGGAGAGTAGGGTCTGCAATCCTATGATCACCCAGATTTTTTGCTTTTGTTTCACTGGTTTACGACTTTCTCTGGCTGTGGGCCTGCCAATCAGACCCACAGCCTAGCTGTTCTCTCACTAAATTGACATGTGTACCTTAGAGGCATTATCCAATTGGTACTGGGCCACCTTATCAGACCCTGTAACTCAGGGCATAGGTGTACCCAGGGCCTACCAGGGGCTGAAGCATGTATTATGCCACCCCTGGATGGCCATCTAAATCTGACACAACTGGCTGCACGACAGCTGGGGCAAGGTGGTGTAATCACCCTTTGCTTTAGATATAGTATACCTATATCTAACCCTAAAAATGGACACACAGATTCCTATCAGTCACTCCTATGGCAGGCCTTGACAATCCTAAAGGCAGAGTGCTTGGAATCGTGTGAGATGGTGCTCTGGCATGAGCTGAGCCCGTTTGCAGCTTGCAGAACCAAGTCCTAATAGCTGTTCCATGATAACGCATACCATATACTCTTAAGTGCATTATAATCCTCGCGGTTAAATGCTATCTTTGGTATTGCTTTATCAAAACATGTCGAGTAAGGGGGGGGCGTGGTTTCGGCGCCGACCGGGATGGCGGTGTGAGCGAGCAGCTCCGCGCCGAGTCCCGATATTTATCCTGCAAATACAGCCTGGGATACCTTTGAGGGCACAGATTCCCCTCACAGGGAGTTTACTGGATGGAGGGCAGAGTTTGAGTCCCAGCGGGACCTCGGGGGACGTGTAAAGACCCGGTCCAGGAGCCCGGAGGAGTCGGGCAGAGAACAAAGAAAGATGGCGGCGTGAAGACTCGGGAGGTCCCGGAGACTGAGTGCCCCTGGCCTGTGCTGGCACGGCAAAGGCAGCCCAGCTGAGCAAGCGGAATGAGGGCGTGACTGAGGGCGCCATCGGAGCCGAGCGAGGAGGGCGAAGACTTAGTAGCACCGGGTTCTGGTGAGTGCGGAGCCCCCTCCCCCCCCCCCTGCTCCCCGGCCTGGTGGGTCGTGGATGGCGGGTTGAGCTTGAGCAGCGACGCCTGAAGCCGGCAGCGGACGGACACCCGAGGGCTCTGGCCCGGATCTCCTGGCAGGAGCTGCGCAAGAAAATAGTCCCAGCCGCCTGGGGAGGAGCGGGTGCAGGCGGTCTGCGGGTCCCGATGCAGCGGTGGAGACGAGATCGGTGCGCACTCCTTCGAGGACCCGGTTGCTGAGGAGCACGCCAGCCCCCAAGTGCAGCTGAGGCCACAGAGCACCGTGCACGCTGCTGGGGCCAACGGGGAGCTAATGTAACCGACGGATATCACTCGCCTAGACTGGCAATGGTGTGGTGACTGTGGAAAAGTGAAGCGAGGCTGGGTCAGCAGTATTGCTCTACTGCACAATATTGGTGTGAGCGACCGGAGCAATCGGCTTTGGGGGGCACCCGCCCACTTGACCAGGGGCACGCTATTGGATTGTGAGGAAGGCCTTATTGAGGACCCGGGTCCCGGGTGGTGAGCTGGACACCCCACGTGGCGCTTGGAGGTGACTCATCGGCGGCAACCAGTACCTGAGGTTTGGATCAGGGAGCACAGAACGTGAAAGGAAGAGGCCTGTGCAGTGGTTGAAGGTGTGTGGGACCCTGGTGCTCATGGACACAGTCTTCACTGGGAAGTGGCACTTGGCGGTCTGATTGCGGTGGGAACACTGTGGACTGGTTAGACCATAGGTGGTGGCCTGAGTGGAACGCCTACGGCAGTCAAGATGGCCGCTGACGGTGGTGTTTTGACCACACCACAGCCTTGATCCAAGATGGCGGATCCCGGGCCCCGCTGGAGGCCTCCACGCCAGAACAGAGGCTGAACCTGTGCCTTGATGCTATCCTGGAGGCGATTATCGCGACGAAGGAGTCGCTACACAACGACATAGCGCAGGTCGCCACAGGGCTGGGCCTTCTGAGAGCGGACCATGCCAAGCTCTCGCACAGAGTGAAAGAAAACGAACAGTTGCTCCAGGAGCTGAAACCAGCGGTTGTAACGGCGGAACACAAACTGACGAATATTCTTGGTCGCTTGACGACTCTGGAGCGGCGGGCGGAAGATGCCGAAAGTCGTAACCGGAGGAACAACGTGAGGGTGGTGGGCCTTCCGGAAAAAATTGAAAGAAACGACGCCGTGGAATACATGGAGAACTGGTTTAAAACGGTCGTGGCACCGGAGGGTCTTTCTCCTTTCTTCTCCCTGGAAAGAGCACACAGGGTTCCGGCCAGGCCTCCTCTAGAGGGTCGGCCACCTCGACCCATGGTGGTGAAACTACTGCACTATAAGGATCGGGACTTACTGATACAGAGGGAGCGGTCTCAGGGCCCCTTCCAAGTGGACAATAGTAAAGTCACGATCTTTCCGGACTACACGCAGGAAGTGCAGAAAAGCAGAGCGTCCTTCTTATCCGTTAAGAAAGAGCTGAGAGAAGAAGGGATTCAGTACTCCTTGTTATTCCCTGCCAAGTTACGGGTGATCATCGATGACAGGACGCACTTCACACTTCTTCCAGACTCTGGACGAGGCATGGTCGTGGCTTGAACTGTATCGCGCCGGAACGGATCGCACGCACAAAAGCGGAAGGGAAAGGCCAAAGCTGGCTCGGATAAGGAAATCTCAACGCATTCGAACTCGGAACAAACTCGAGAGGGCCAAGCGAGAAGCCCAGATGGCGGATGATAAGAAGGGAGCGTTGGCTGCGACGGCGAGTATAACAGGATCACAGCAGGAAAGAACGTCGGGGGGTTCGGACTCGGAGGTGGAAGGAGAGAACTCCGGTGAAGATGAATCGGAGACGGGGAGCATGAAGGGACCGGCAGTCACCCCACAGACTTCGGATGAACTCTTCAACGGGTGATTTTTTTTAGAGAACTGAAAGACTCTGGGGCACCTGTTGGGACTGAAGCTCCAGAATTGTGATGATATCTAAGGTATGGGGCTGTGAGGGTAGTATGGGACTGTGGGCGCGGGGTGGGAGCTCTGTCCGCCCTAGGTCGGCGCTCTATCACCCTCTTGTGGCCCTTAAGGCCTTCTGTGGTGACGACCACAGATTAGTACTCAGTGTTTGGGTTTGATGGTTTGGAACGGGACTGAAGCTGGGTTATTAGGTCCTGTCCTGGGGAATGGGGGTTTGGGAGTTTTGAGGGGTGTTTGGGAGGGGAGTTACAACTGCTGCGGTGCGGGGAACATCTGTTTGGTCGGGGTACTGTACAGAAACGTCTATTATGGGGTCGTTACCTAATGTTAAATGCATCACATGGAATGTCCGTGGACTTCGAACTATGGTGAAGCGCCGCAAGGTGCATGCTTATTTGGTGAGGAGGGGGGTGCAGATTGCAATGCTTCAAGAAACCCATTTGACTAAGAAAGAATGCGGAGCCCTACAGAAGAGGTGGAGGGGTCAGGTGTTTGGCACTACTTACTCGGCGTTTGCCAGAGGGACCCTTATATGGATTAGAGCAGGGACGCCGTTCCAAGTCACAAACCAGAGGATTGATCCTGAGGGTCGGTTTGTGGCGGTGGAGGGGCGACTTTGTGGCAGGGAGGTGGTCCTGTGTAGTGTTTATGCACCCAACTCCGATCAGGCCCGGTTTTTTGATGGCTTAACAAACTCGCTGGCCTATTTCCTGGCTGGTCCTGTCTTATTGGGGGGCGATTTTAATTCGATCACTGATGTGGTGTTGGACAGGTCGCATCCGCCCCTGGTCGACTCCCCGGTGCGCAGGCTGGCAGCTCATAGGAAGGGTTGGCAGGAGAGATGGGGACTGATTGATGTATGGAGGGAGCAGCACCCTGAGGTTAGGGATTACTCCTACTTTTCTGCCATACACGAGCTACATGTTAGACTAGACTCGGTGCTGTGTAGCGGTCCCTTGGCAGCAGTGGTGACTCATTCTGAATATCTGACCAGGACCATTTCGGATCATAACCCCTTATTAGTATCAGTGAAGTGGCAGCAGGCGAGGTCAGCGGTACCGGCATGGCGGCTGAGGCCTGAAACATTGGAGGATCTGGTATATAGCGATACGGTTAAACAGGGCATTGACCGCTATTTTGCGGAGAATGAGGGATCAGCTTCGTCACGAGCAATAGAGTCTGTCTTTCCCGGACGTCATAGGGGTAAGTCTTGCTGCCCTGGCTGTGGCTGGCGCCCCAACCGCGTTTTATCATCACTCCCCAACAAAGAGATCGATAGTGTTGGGTATCTCTGCATGCTGTTGAATACCAGATCTGCGTGCAGACACGCACAAGACATCTATGAGCTCCTTGATATGGAAAAGCCACTTTGTCTTATGCTGACTGAGACGTGGTTGGGGGAATTCTCAAATCCTGATGTTGCCATGGCCATTCCGCCTGACTATAATATCTTCAGGAAGGACAGAGCTAAGGGAAGGGGCGGTGGAGTGGCACTGGTGGTGAAGAAATGCGTGCCATGTGCTATTCTGCCAGTGGATGATATCCGCGGCTCCGAGGCCCTGGCCTTTTCCATCACACTGGCTCCTCACCAATCCTTTAAAGGATTATTAGTATATAGACCACCTGGCCCACCTGGTACCTTTTTTGAAGATTTTGATTCGGTCTTGCTGGGATTGGCCCTGAAAGCAGAACATTGTATAGTAGCCGGGGATTTCAACTTCCGTATGGATGACCCGTAGGACCCGGATACTATCAAATTATTGGAGGCTACGGCCCCTTTGGGCCTGACCCCCTACCTTCAGGGGCCAACGCACGACAAGGGACACTCTCTCGACCAGGTCTTCTCGACATCTCCTCTCGAGGTGAAAGAGATTATCCCGGTGCTATGGTCAGACCATCGGCTAGCCAAATTCTCGATTAGAGGCACAGTTAAACCATCTAATTCTGTGTCCCAGCAGCAGGGACGAGTCCCTAGGGCATACCATCGAGTGACCCCTGCGATGCTAGCCCAGGCCACCCTGGATCACCCGTGCCCCCTCTCAGGCGACCTGGAGAAGGACTTGGAGTCTTTGCAAGCATGGCTTTTAGATAGGCTGAACGATCTTGCCCCGGTGCTGGCCCCCCGCCTAACATCGAAACGGGTTTCGGCCCCCTGGTTCACTGCGGCACTGTCAGCTGCTCGGCAGCAGTGTAAAGCAGCCGAAAGAGCCTGGCGTTCACAATACGACTCTGAGGCTAGGCTGACCTATAAGATGGCGGTTAAGGCCTATCACCGGGACATTCGCCTTGGAAAAAAAGCCTACCTTGCAGGGAGGATAGAAGCCGCCTCCAACTCCTGTAAGGAGATTTTCACCATAGTGAGAGAATTTATGGCTCCGCGGTCCAATACATCTCAAGATATGCCCTCCAAATCCTGGGCTTCGGACCTTGCCAATTTTTTTACCAGCAAGATCAAACTTATCCAGGACTCCTTTCCACCGGTGGCGCCCGTAGGGCCGACCAATCCCGAGGATGACCTGCACCTTTCGGCCTCGCTAGGTCCGATGCTGGCCGACTTTCCACCTATCTCAGCCCCTGCTCCCTTAGCGCTTATGGGCAATCTCAAATCTGGGTCGCCTTTGGACCCTTGCCCGGCCAAATTCTTGGCAAAAATGGCGGAAGTGATTAATCCGCTGGCGAATTCACTCCTGAATCTCTCGCTGAGCCAGGGAGTGGTTCCGCAGGTCTGGAAGCAGGCAATGGTCATCCCTTTGCTGAAGAAGCCTGGTCTCGACCCTAAGGCTCCGGTCAATTATAGGCCTATCTCTCTGCTGCCTGCCCTTACGAAAATTTTGGAGAAGCATGTACACACGGTGCTCTCCAATTTTCTGGAAACACACGAGATTCTGCATGCCACCCAATCCAGCTTCCGCCCTAATCTCAGTACAGAGACCGCACTCCTAGAGGTCTCAGAATCCATCAAAGGGGTTCTGGACACTGGGGGCAAAGCCATGCTGGTGATGTTGGACCTGTCGGCGGCTTTTGACACCGTCCCCCATGACGGCCTTCTCGCAAGACTCTATGAGATTGGCCTACTGGGGACGGTGCTCAGCTGGTTTTCATCCTTCCTAGCCGGCCGCCGGCAAACGGTCTGGGCCTCCCCAGATTCCGCCGTGATGCCGCCACTGGGAGTCGGGGTTCCACAGGGCTCTATATTGAGCCCGACCCTCTTTAACATCTTCATGACCCCTTTGGCGGCGCTGGCGGAATCGTTTGGGGCCCAGATCGTATCCTACGCCGATGACACCCAGCTCCTCTTCTCTGGTAAGAGAGGAGGAGACTTTGATGGAGAGAGTATCCGGGATTGCCTTGGGGCTGTTTTTAAATGGTTCCAGCTGAACAGCCTCAAGTGCAATTCCGATAAGTCCGAGGTACTCTTCTTCGGGTGTGCTACGGAGCCAGACTGGCAAGCTTGGTGGCCTATTAACATGTTCCCTCCGTCTTGCTCATCCCAAATTGCTAAGAACCTGGGGGTCAAGATGGACAAGGGTCTGACGTTAAGATCCCAGATCCTTGGCGTGACGGGCACATGCTTCGGCCTCCAAAAGATGCTGCAGAGGTTTCTACCTCTTCTGTCTGAGGAACATAGGAAGCTGACTGTGCAGGCTCTGATCGGCTCTAGGTTATATTATTCCAACGCTCTCTACCTGGGCCTCCCAGAGTACCTGCTGCAGCGGCTCCAAGTGGTGCAGAACGCGACCGCGAGGGCCATTTTTGGCCTGAACAGGCGAGCCAGTGCTGCTGGCTTGTTGCAGACTTTACATTGGCTGCCCATCCGTAAACGAGTTGTTTTTAAGGCATTAACTTTGGCCTACAAAGCTCTTCATGCGGTGGGAGCGAAGTACCTCCAAAGGAGACTTGCCTTTTACCATCCGGCTCGCTCCCTCAGGTCAGAATCTCTGTTCCTGGCTTCTGTGCCGCGAGTGAAGAGAGCCCACATTGGAGGCCGCTCCTTCGGACTGCTGGCGCCACAGTTGTGGAACACCCTGCCGCTAACACTCCGGGGAGCCACCAGCCTACTTGCATTTAGGAAAGGCCTAAAAACCTGGCTGTTTACCCTTTAGGCTGCTCTGCTGTTCTTTTTGTTTTTATCTGCATTCCACCTTGTTTTTTTATTTCTGTGTTGTGTTATTTTACTGTAGGTCTCCTTATTTAAAGCGCCGGGACACTCTTTTTGAGTAGCCGTGCGCTATACAAAAACAATTATAACATAACATAACATAACATAACATAGAGTGGGATGCGATGAAAGTGGTGGTGAGAGGCGTGTGCATGGGTCGATTCACGAATGCGAGGACGGCTGTCCTGAATGATCTGGAGAAAGCGGAAGGGGTGTTGCGGGGACTGGAGCGACAGAGGCCTGAGCAACCGGATCTACAGGGATGACTGGTAGAGGCTAAGGAAGTGGTGGCGACTGAGACTGAACGGTTGTGGTGCTATGACTATAAGTTGTACAATGTTAAGGTGCACGAGGAACGGGACAAAGTGGGTACTCTCCTTGCCAAGCTTGCCGATCCGGAGCCTAGGGGGTGCCCGATCATGAGCATAAGAGCGGAGGGGGGGAGGTAGTTTACTCGCAGTCGGCAGTTCTGACGTGCTTCCAGTCTTATTATAAGAGATTATATAAATGCCACTTGGAGGCAGAGGGGCCTGAGATAGGCGACTACCTGGCCTTGATCCCGCTACCGGTGATGGACAGTGAGGATGCGAAGGAACTGGGAGGTCCTGTAACGCTGGCGGAGATTAGAATGGCTATTAAACAGATGGCTCGTAATAAGACCCCGGGGGTGGATGGCCTACCGATTGAATTCTATGCCAAATATGTCAACACTTTAGCGCCCAAATTACTGGTGGTGTATTCGGAGGCAAAGCAATTAGGATGCCTCCCGGAATCAATGAGGGAGGCGCTAATAGTGCCACTCCTGAATCCAGGCAGGGAGGCGTTGAATGTGACATCATACCGACTCTTGTCTATGCTGACGGTAGATTATAAGATCTTGAGTCGCATCCTAGCTACGAGGCTACTGCCGCACATGACCTCCCTAGTGCATAGAGACCAGGCGGGTTTTATTCCAACTAGGAATACTTCAATGAATATACGACGTCTGGTCCGGATTTTGGATGGTGCCGGGTCCTCAGCTCTTGACTCTGTGGTGTTAGCTGTGGATGTCGAAAAAGCTTTTGATAGACTCGAGTGGGAATTTCTGGATGAGGTTTTACTGAAACTTGGAGTCGGGAAGGATTCCGGAAGTGGACTAAGGTGCTGTACTCGTCGGTGAGGGCGAGGGCGAGGGTGCGCCTAGGGCCGCTCATATCTTCGGCATACCCTGTCTGCAGAGGGACGAGACAGGGATGCTCACTGTCTCCTTTGCTGTTCGCATTGGCGATGGAGCCGCTGGCAGCACAAGCGAGGTCAGGCACCGTGTACGATGGGATAGCGCAGGGGACAGAGTCACCTTATATATCATTATATGCTGACAATCTGTTGTTGTACTTAGCAGACGCTGGGCGATCTCTAGAAGGTGCGGTGGATATGCTAGCTAGGTTTGGCCGGCTGTCGGGCCTTAAAGTGAATTGGACCAAGACCTGCGTATTTCCATTGCGGGCGGGTATGGCATGCCCCACACTGGTGAGGGAGGTGGTATGGGAACCCTCTGGCTTTACTTACTTGGGGGTGCGCATCTACCATGAAGCTGCGGACCTCTTGGAGGGAAACGTAGGGCGCTGCATTCGTGCACTGAAGGGCAGTATGGAATTCTGGGCCTCCCTCCCTCTGTCAGTGATGGGCCGGGTAGCATTGTTGAAGATGGTGGCGCTCCCGCGGCTGCTTTATTATTTCCGGACACTGCCGATATGGATCCCACAGCGGGTTTTTAAAGAACAGAAGATGCTGGTGACGGGCTTCCTTTGGGGCCATGGCCGGCGCAGGGTGGCGTTGGATACCCTGACTAGGCCCAAGTGTGAGGGGGGGATGGCGGTCCCCGACTTTGAATTATACTACCTGGTGGCGCAATTACAGATCCTAACGCAGAATGTTGCTAGGGAATTCAGGGGCCCGGAACGCGACCGTGGCACTGGCATCCAAAGGTGTATCCTGTCATATATGATCATGCAACAGAAAATGGATACGAGGGATCTTATGGTGGAGGAAAGGACACTTAAATTGTGTTGGCAAAGGAGTCTGAAACGGGCGAAGAAGGACCGGCCGTATGCACCGGAGATACCGCTGGGGATGCTGACCGCGCTCCCACATGGGGGCGATTGGTCCCAGCTGTTGGAATGGGAGGAGTTGGGCCTACAGATGGTGGGGGATCTGTACGTTGATGGGGTGTTGGTTCCCTACCAGACGTTGCAGGAGCAGTTTGGTTTGCCAGACGGTACCTTTCTATTACACGCGGCGGTGATGGCGGCGATACAGAAGCATTGGGGGGGGGGGGCTTGCTGAGCCGGAGGTGACCATGGCGTGCCAATACGTGGTGATGGCCCCATCACCACCAAGGCGGTCACTTGCCTCCATGCTAGAATATTGAATGAGGGCTTGGTACCATTGCTGGCTCTAAAATCGCGATGGGAGGCTAGTATAGGCAGGCCTATACCGGACACGGTCTGGAGTCTTGTCCTGAGGCGGACGTGGAAAGGCACGAGAAACGCGCGATTTCAGCAGGTTCATTTCTTTATTGTACATAGGGCATACCTGACCCCGGCGAGGATAAAGAGATACTTCAAGGTGCCAGAGGCAAAATGCCCAAGATGTTTGGCGCCCGAGGTCGATTTGGATTTAGAAAAGGGGGTGGTGATGAACAGAGTGTCTGAGTTAAACAGACCACTCTTACCCAGTCCAAAGATCAGGGCTTGATCCATCACCGTTATTTATCTCACTGCCCCATCCCAGCTCAGAACCTGGCTATATGCAAATCAGTCTGTCCCTGGCCCAGTGCATCATGGGAACAGGGCAGACTAAACTACCAAGCCAATTCTTCACCAGAAAGGAGACAAGCTACCGGGGACCGGTTTCTGGCATTTCAGCCTTCTTCGGCCCGGCTTGCTTGAATCCTGATGGAGCAGTGAGAAAGGGACTCATGTCTGAGTATACCCTGCCACACCTATAGTGGCCAAAAACGATTTAGAAAAGGGGGTGGTGATGAACAGAGTGTCTGAGTTAAACAGACCACTCTTACCCAGTCCAAAGATCAGGGCTTGATCCATCACCGTTATTTATCTCACTGCCCCATCCCAGCTCAGAACCTGGCTATATGCAAATCAGTCTGTCCCTGGCCCAGTGCATCATGGGAACAGGGCAGACTAAACTACCAAGCCAATTCTTCACCAGAAAGGAGACAAGCTACCGGGGACCGGTTTCTGGCATTTCAGCCTTCTTCGGCCCGGCTTGCTTGAATCCTGATGGAGCAGTGAGAAAGGGACTCATGCCTGAGTATACCCTGCCACACCTATAGTGGCCAAAAACGATTTAGAAAAGGGGGTGGTGATGAACAGAGTGTCTGAGTTAAACAGACCACTCTTACCCAGTCCAAATATCAGGGCTTGATCCATCACCGTTATTTATCTCACTGCCCCATCCCAGCTCAGAACCTGGCTATATGCAAATCAGTCTGTCCCTGGCCCAGTGCATCATGGGAACAGGGCAGACTAAACTACCAAGCCAATTCTTCACCAGAAAGGAGACAAGCTACCGGGGACCGGTTTCTGGCATTTCAGCCTTCTTCGGCCCGGCTTGCTTGAATCCTGATGGAGCAGTGAGAAAGGGACTCATGTCTGAGTATACCCTGCCACACCTATAGTGGCCAAAAACGATTTAGAAAAGGGGGTGGTGATGAACAGAGTGTCTGAGTTAAACAGACCACTCTTACCCAGTCCAAAGATCAGGGCTTGATCCATCACAGTTATTTATCTCACTGCCCCATCCCAGCTCAGAACCTGGCTATATGCAAATCAGTCTGTCCCTGGCCCAGTGCATCATGGGAACAGGGCAGACTAAACTACCAAGCCAATTCTTCACCAGAAAGGAGACAAGCTACCGGGTACCGGTTTCTGGCATTTCCGCCTTCTTCGGCCCGGCTTGCTTGAATCCTGATGGAGCAGTGAGAAAGGGACTCATGTCTGAGTATACCCTGCCACACCTATAGTGGCCAAAAACGATTTAGAAAAGGGGGTGGTGATGAACAGAGTGTCTGAGTTAAACAGACCACTCTTACCCAGTCCAAAGATCAGGGCTTGATCCATCACCGTTATTTATCTCACTGCCCCATCCCAACTCAGAACCTGGCTATATGCAAAACAGTCTGTCCCTGGCCCAGTGCATCATGGGAACAGGGCAGACTAAACTACCAAGCCAATTCTTCACCAGAAAGGAGACAAGCTACCGGGGACCGGTTTCTGGCATTTCAGCCTTCTTCGGCCCGGCTTGCTTGAATCCTGATGGAGCAGTGAGAAAGGGACTCAGGTCGATTTGGATCACATGTTGTGGGGGTGTTCGAAATTGGGGGCGTACTGGCCAGAGGTGGGGGAACCTTTGAATGCGGTAACAGATAGGGAGGTGGATTTTGATATGGCAGCATGTCTGCTGCTCTGGTTTCCTCATACCAAGAAAACGAAAATCACGAGTAAATTTATTGATCTGGGACTCATATTGGCACAGCGAGAGGTGACTTGGCATTGGAAGTCTAAGGAAGGCCCGTCAGTGAGGAGGTGGATGAATGAGCTGCTGAAATGGTCGGGCTGTGAAAGCATCATCAGAATGCGACAGGCTACTAGATTGGGCAAGGAGAACTGCCTGGAAATGGCGAGAGCTTGAGAGCTGGTAGTCCAGGCGTTGCGTGACTATATGACAGGCGATGAAGAGGAGGAGGAGCAGTGATCGTAGGGGATTCCATGTTACATTAGTGATTGTACACATCTGATGAGGGACGAGCTCCAGAGTTAGTACAGTTTCGGGTACCCGCATTGGCAGCAGTGGTGGGGGGAGGGGGGGGGAGTTCCGAGGGGGGGTAGTTTAGCATAGAGACTCGGAGTAGCATTGGTGGATGTATTCAGGAATGATCCTGGAAGTGGGAGGCTCCTGAGGCAGTGGGCAGGCTCCCGGACAGCACAACTAAGGGGATCCGGGAGGAAGACCCTGGAGTGATGTGGGCGAGGATTGCCTCCAAACGGGTAGGAGTTGCTAACGGTGTACTCATGAAACTCTGTATTGGTTAGTCGGGGCACGATGGGGGGAATTTTAGGGGGGTGAAAGCAGATACTTAACGGTGAAGCTGACCTAATACCCGGGAACGGAGTACACTGGGATATTTTCTTGAAGAAGATCGACTTGATGCGCCGCCCAGCCTCCGGGATGTGGGCTGAATGGCTGTGTACAATACTCTTGTCATTTGCGGGTCTGGGATGTTATAAGTGTACTGGTTGGCCAATTCTGAGGTCTTGTTTCTAATTCTGCAATAAAAATAAATTAAAAAAAAAACAAAAAAAAAAAACATGTCGAGTAAGGTGTCATACAAATTGGAATACTAACCCCTCGCCAATTCTGGCGATGGGGTTAGCATTCCACCCTTCTAGAGGGACACGACATGTGTGTAACTGTGAACCCCGGTTAAAGTTAACTGAAGCCTCAGCTCCACAAAATGGATGCTGCCACCACAGACACGAGTCTGACCTCTTGCTGCTGGGAGCCCTTCCAGCGAGGGAGGCTTGGACAAAGGGTTTCCTGTCAGGGGCGGTGCTAGCACCATCCCAGACAGGGTTTTGTGTATCCTGGGTAGGCAGGGCTTTACAGGAAGGTGACTGCAAGTGGCACCCCGGTGCTCACTACGCATCTGCCGGCTAGAACCAGTTCCAGGGGCACACCAGCCCCTGGCCTGGGGAAAGTCCGACATGGGAGAGGGGTGTAACCACCCCCGTTCCTGGTCCCACCCCTAGGGCAGGACCTAGCCGCGTACCCACCCCTTTCTTTAGGATAAAGGCAGGAGCGGGGACCCTTCCAAATTAGATCATCTTTGAATCAAGAAACTACTTTCTACGAAAGGAACTCTCGACTTCTTCTCAAGATTTCTCCCTTGTGACTAAGGAGTAGTCACCCTGCATCCGCAGGCACCATCTAAGAACTCTGCGGTTTGCTGCACGTCCTTCCTCAGGAATCCGACCGACCAGCACGAGGAGACCCGGCTTCCCTGGCACCTCTGACCTCTACCTACCTCTACAGCTAAGCTGAGAACCGTAGGTGCGACGAGACCTCGAGGGACCGGCCATCATCAGAACTGCACGACTTCTATCCAGCACGACCGCCGAGGGATCCTCTAGTGAGTGCTTTGGGGTCCGAGAAGCCCCGAACCTGAGAAGCTCCAGCACCGAAGTCCAGCCTCCCAGCATCCCCACGATCTGCGTAGGGCCCTTCTGCTTTTTGCTGCTCACCGCGTTGTTTGGCTACTAGCCCGCTGGCTTGTGGCCTTCTTAACGACGCCCAACGACATCACTGCTGCTGGTCTGGTTGCTCCAGACTGGCCCTTGCTCCCTTCCAAAAGAGGAGCACCCCGGACTCTCCTGGTCCACTCCAGACGCCATTTTAGGTCCACCGCGTGGGCTTGAATTTGCCAAGACTTGTTGCCCCAATCCTGGGTCCAGCGACGTCGACAGCATCATCCATCGTGGGGCAGCTCGCACCTCCATCCTGGTCGCCGACAACGCCTCCTGGTCCGTGAGATCTGCAGAGCACAGCGTCGCCCACTCACCTAGTCGAGGTGACTACCATCCGGTGCCCTCCTGGTGCCACCTGACTACTGGCTAGTAGTCACGAACTTGATCCCCTCTAACTTTCAGGTGTCATCCATCTTCGATCCAGGCTTGGATCACTCGAACAATCTTCACTGGTCGCCTGCCAGCAACTTCTTTTCTTCTGGCTCCTGGTTCGTCTACGAGGATTCCCGACATCTTTTGAGACCTATGCAGCTGCAGCCCCTGGGCTAGGTAACTTTGGCATTTCGGTGCCCCAGCATAGCCTCACTATCCAAGGGTCAGGATCCACTGTCGTTTTCGATCTACCTTATCGGGTTCGCCCGAGAACACTAACTTTGTCTTTACTAGCTCCCATAGACTTTGTCCCGCATCCCGCGTGAGAGTGCACACTCTGCACCCGAGTCCCCTAGGCCTCCTACTAGTAATTTGAAGGTTCAGTAACGTAGTCCTAGCGATTCCAAAGCCTATTAGTACAGTACTTACCTGCTAGTAATTTTGCATTCCACTTTCATAGTATATGGTTTGTCGTGCCCCTCGGGCATTTGTGTAAATTGTGCAACTTAAAGTATTTTCGTAAGAGTTTTGTTGTGTGCTTAGTACCCTGTCCTCATAAAGAGTACAGGGCTGTTGTGACTTAAATAAATACACTGTTTATTTTCATAACACTTGTGTGGTGTCCTTTCACTTGGTGTTCAAGGGGTATATGTGATGGTATAACAGCTGGCTTAACACGCCCTCTAGAGTTTAGCCCGAAGACTGCTCATATCCACGCTACTAGGATAGCTGGTCTATAAGGTTGACTTACAACCAATCACCATAAGGGTTGTTTGGACTGATGCAAAGTGCTCACTAGAATAGTGAACACTATATATCAGGCCAACATCTCACATTGGTGAGCAGCGGTTGAGATTTGAGCTTGCTGATGTTTTACCACACGTATCCTAAGAATATCTTGTGAAAGATCACATAAGTACTTCAGGTACATATAACTTAGTTTAGAATACTCTGAGTTCTACTGAACCAGCTGTTGTAGCTCCTCAAGGCTTAGCACACCTTGGCTGCAACTCTTACCAAGGGATCAGTAGGCAAACAAATAGTGTAGGTAGGTGCATCACTTACACCACACTAGAATCAGCATGTCAGACAAAGGAGGAAACTCTGAGTCTCCCCTTGTGTCAGTAGACCCTCCACAGGTCACTTCCAGATATGCTGCTCTTAGCTTCCAGGAGATGAGACAAGTGTGTACCTCCAGGAAACTAAAACAGGGGTCTAACCCCACAATCCCTTTCCTGATTGGTCTCTTAGAGACTTATGATGCCAGGAGGGATGGTAACCCAGACCCTTCTAATCCAGATGGGAACATGCCCCCCCTAGAGGGAACCACAGGTGACCCTGACCTTATCCATCTCTCTGCAGAAGGAGAAGAGGAGGATGAGGATCTAGAGCCATCTGAGGACGAGGCAGACAAAGGTCCAGAAGTAGTTAGCCAGCTAACTAGGGACAACTTAAGCACGCATGAGAATGGTACTAGGAGACCCCTGGGGCCCCTCTCAGGCCAGCTTAACATTGGGAATGGACGAGTTAGGTCTCTATCAAGAGGCTCTAACAGATCCATTCGAACCAATGGCTCTCAGGGCTCTTCTCAAAGAGGGATGACATCCCCTCAGAGGAGAGTGTATGAAGCCAAAGTAAGGGAAGTCAATCTGAGGATTGAAAGGGAAGAACTTGCCCTGGCCAAAGAGAGACTTGCCTTTGCTAGAGAGCAAAAGTTAAGTGGACAAGATTCCACTGGTGGCAGCATTCCCCCAAGGGAAAACAGGAGTTTAGATACTAGGCACCTGAGTAAGATAGTGCCCCCCTTTAAGCAAGGGGATGACATCCACAAATGGATAACTGCTTTGGAGAGGGCTTGCACTGTACAGTGTGTCCCCCAGAGTCAGTGGGCAGCTATCTTGTGGCTCTCCTTTGAAGGTAAAGGTAGAGACAAGCTCCTCACTACTAGAGCTGAGGATGCTAATGATGACCAAGTCCTGAAAATACACTGATAGATGGGTTTGGCCTAACCACTGAGCAGTACAGGTTGCTGTTCAGGGATACCCAGAAAACTCAGTCTCAGGATTGGTCTGACTTTGTAGATTGTGCCACTAAGGCTTTGGAGGGCTGGTTGCTGGGCAGTAAGGTTACTGATTACACAGGATTGTATAATTTGATCATGAGAGAACAAATTTTAAACAATTGTCAGAACCAGTTGTTGCATCAGCATCTTGTTGACTCAGATCTGACCTCTCCCCAAGAATTGGGAAAGAAGGAAGACAGATGGGTCAGAACAAGAGTTAAGCAAAACCAGGGCCAGAACCAGGGTGGTCAGAAGAAAGCAGACCAGAAGGGTAAAGATTCTAAGGGTGAACAAAATGACCAGAAGTCTTCGACAGGTCCCCAACAACCCAAAGAAGGGGGGGTCAGGCTTCCCAGAAAAAGAAGAATCAAGAAGGCCAGTCTAAAAGGTGGTGCCAGTACTGTAAAAAGTAAAACTCACTGGTTTAGTGAGTGCACCAAGAAAGGAGGGCAGACTCCTGCTACTGCAGCCCCTAAGGCACCTGTGCCCCCTAGTACAGCCAGCAGTAGTAGTGCACCTCCCAAGGGATTAGTTGGGTTAACCTTGGGTTCTGAGGGGTATGACAACTTAGTTGGCACACTCACTCAGGCTGTCCTTGTCTGTACAGGGGATATGGATATAACCCCTGATGTCAGTCCCAATACTTTGGGCAAATACAGACAGACACCTTTTATCAATGGCAAAATGGCTCAGGCCTATAGGGACACTTGTGCCAGTGTCACAATGGTGACACCTAACTTTGTGGACCCTGGACAGATCATGCCAGGTACAGATTTCCTGGTGACCAATGAAAGCAATGTCACTACCAGTCACAGTATGACAATTGTTGCTTTCTCCTGGGGAGGGGTAATTGGCCAGAAGAAGGTTGTAGTTAGTTCAGACCTCCCAGTGGATTGTTTGTTGGGCAATGATTTGGAGTCATCACAATGGTCAGAAGTGGAGCATAGGACTCACATGGAGATGTTAGGCTTGCCAGCACATGTGCTTGCTGTGACTAGGTCACAGGCCAGAAGATGCCCCACTGAACAGGTACTGGATCCTGGAACAATGGACCAGACACCTTCCAAGAAGAAGAGCAGTAGGGTTAAGGCATTGCCTTCCCCCTTGCCCCAGGTTGAGGATCAGGTCTCAGAGGAGGCTGACCTACAGGAATTGAGGGAAACTGAGCCTAAAGAATTCGAGCTTGATCAAGTTGAATTTCTGGGCTCAGGGGGACCCTCAAGAGAAGACCTGGGGAAGGACCAATTAGACTGCCCTTCCCTTGAACCCCTCAGATAGCAGGCTGCTGCTGAGGCTGCTGCTGAGGCTGCTGGGAACGCCACAGGTACCCACAAGGTATACTGGGATGATGGACTCCTGTACACTGAGGCAAGAGACCCCAAGCCTGGCATGGCCAGGAGGCTGGTTATCCCCTTGTCTCAGAGAGGTTTCCTTCTTACCTTGGCCCATGAGATTCCCTTAGCAGGACACTTAGGCCAGACAAAGACTTGGGACAGGCTTGTCTCACACTTTCACTGGCCTCACATGAATGAGGATACCAAGGAGTTTTGTCGCTCCTGTGTCACTTGCCAAGCCAGTGGTAAGTCAGGTGGCACAACAAAGGCCCCCCTTATACCAATGTCTGTGGTGGGGGTGCCCTTTGAAAGAGTGGGGATTGACATTGTTGGTCCAATGGAACTCCAGACAGCATCAGGGCACAAGTTTATACTGGTGGTAGTGGATCATGCCACCAGGTATCCTGAAGCTATTCCCCTTAGGACCACTACAGCACCTGTTGTGGCAAGAGCCCTAGTTGGAGTGTTCTCCAGAGTGGGCTTCCCTAAGGAGGTTGTCTCTGACAGAGGTGCAAACTTCATGTCAAGCTACTTAACTGCTATGTGGAAGGAATGTGGTGTCAACTACAAGTTCACTACACCCTATCATCCACAATGCAATGGGCTTGTTGAAAGGTTCAACAGGACCCTAAAAGGGATGATTCATGGACTACCTGAAAAGCTCAGGCGTAGCTGGGATGTCCTGATTCCCTGCCTGTTATTTGCTTAAAGAGAGGTCCCACAGAAGGGGGTTGGCTTCAGCCCTTTTGAACTTTTGTATGGACATCCTGTAAGAGGACCATTGTGTTTGGTGAAGGAAGGATGGGAGAGACCTCTCAAAAAGCCTGCAACCAGCATAGTGGACTATGTACTTGGTCTCCGCTCCAGGATGGCTGAGTACATGGAAAAGGCATCTGAAAACCTTAAGGCCAGCCAAGAACTCCAAAAAGCTTGGCATGACCAAAAGGCTGTCCTGACTGTTTATCAGCCTGGACAGAAGGTGTGGGTGTTGGAGCCAGTGGCCCCAGCAGCACTCAAAGACAAATGGTCTGGGCCCCACACAATTCTTGAGCAAAAGGGAGAGGTCACCTACCTGGTGGACCTTGGAACTCCCAGGAGCCCCCACAGGGTGCTCCATGTCAACAGGCTCAAAGCATATGTTGACAGGAAGGACATGAGCTTGCTCATGGCCATAGATGAGGGACAGGAGGAAGAGAGTGACCCTCTCCCAGACCTGCTCACTCAGAATCCTGATGATGGATCAGTAGATGGTGTTGTCTTTTGTGGCAGCCTCTCTGAACATCAACAGAAGGATTGCAAACAAGTGCTTCAATCCTTCAGGCATATGTTCTCTCTAACACCCAGTCAGACCAATTGGTGTACCCATGAGGTTGACACTGGTGACAGCTTGCCAGTCAAGAGTAAAATCTACAGGCAGACTGATCATGTTAGAGACTGCATCAAAACAGAAGTGCAGAAAATGTTGGAGTTGGGAGTCATTGAACCCTCAGATAGCCCTTGGGCTAGTCCAGTAGTTCTAGTGCCAAAGCCTCACACCCTGGGTGGTAAGAAAGAGATGAGGTTTTGCGTAGACTACAGAGGTCTCAATGCAGTCACTAAGACTGATGCCCACCCAATACCAAGGGCAGATGAGCTTATAGATAGATTGGCTTCTGCCAACTACTTAAGTACATTTGACCTGACAGCTGGGTATTGGCAGATCAGGTTAGCTGAGGATGCCAAGCCCAAGACAGCATTTTCTACCCCTGGTGGGCATTATCAATTTGTGGTAATGCCCTTTGGTTTGAAAAATGCACCTGCCACCTTCCAAAGGCTGGTGAATCATGTTCTCACTCGGCTGGATGACTTCTGTGCAGCATATCTTGATGATATTGCTGTCTTTAGCTCCACCTGGGAGGATCACCTGGTCCACCTGAGGAAAGTGTTAGAGGCTCTGCAAGCAGCAGGTCTCACTATCAAGGCCACCAAGTGCCAGATAGGGCAGACACAGGTTGTATACTTGGGCCACCTTGTAGGTGGAGGCCAAGTTCAGCCACTGGAGAGCAAGATACAGTCAATCAGGGACTGGGCTCCTCCAACCACCCAGACTCAGGTTCGAGCTTTCTTGGGCCTGACTGGTTACTACAGAAAGTTTGTCAGAAATTATGGATCAATTGTGACTCCACTTAATGAACTGACAAGTAAGAAAATGCCAAAAAAGGTTCAGTGGACAGCAGGCTGTCAAAAAGCATTCGATGACCTAAAGCAGGCCATGTGCACAGCATTTATCCTCAAGAGTCCAGACTACTCCAAACCATTCATTGTCCAAACAGATGCTTCTGAGTTGGGTGTGGGAGCTGTTCTATCTCAACTGAATTTTGATGGTCAAGACCAGCCCATTGCTTTTATAAGCAGAAGGCTGACCCCCAGAGAGAAAAATTGATCAGCTATTGAGAGGGAGGCCTTTGCTGTGGTTTGGGCCCTGAAGAAACTGAGGCCATACTTGTTTGGCACTCATTTCAAGATTCAGACCGACCATAAGCCCCTCTTGTGGCTAAATCAGATGAAGGGTGAAAACCCCAAACTGCTTAGGTGGTCCATTTCCCTACAGGGGATGGATTTTACAGTGGAGCATAGACCTGGCTCTGATCATGGCAATGCAGATGGGCTCTCCAGGTATTGCCACTTAGAGCAAGAAGACTCACCTGGTCAAGGTTAGTTTATTGTCCCAAAGTTTGGGGGGGGGGGGGTCATGTAGGAGAGTAGGGTCTGCAATCCTATGATCACCCAGATTTTTTGCTTTTGTTTCACTGGTTTACGACTTTCTCTGGCTGTGGGCCTGCCAATCAGACCCACAGCCTAGCTGTTCTCTCACTAAATTGACATGTGTACCTTAGAGGCATTATCCAATTGGTACTGGGCCACCTTATCAGACCCTGTAACTCAGGGCATAGGTGTACCCAGGGCCTACCAGGGGCTGAAGCATGTATTATGCCACCCCTGTATGGCCATCTAAATCTGACACAACTGGCTGCACGACAGCTGGGGCAAGGTGGTGTAATCACCCTTTGCTTTAGATATAGTATACCTATATCTAACCCTAAAAATGGACACACAGATTCCTATCAGTCACTCCTATGGCAGGTCTTGACAATCCTGAAGGCAGAGTGCTTGGAATCGTGTGAGATGGTGCTCTGGCATGAGCTGAGCCCGTTTGCAGCTTGCGGAACCAAGTCCTAATAGCTGTTCCATGATAACGCATACCATATACTCTTAAGTGCATTATAATCCTCGTGGTTAAATGCTATCTTTGGTATTGCTTTATCAAAACATGTCGAGTAAGGTGTCATACGAATTGGAATACTAACCCCTCGCCAATTCTGGCGACGGGGTTAGCATTCCACTCTTCTAGAGGGGCACGACATGTGTGTAACTGTGAACCCCGGTTAAAGTTAACTGAAGCCTCAGCTCCACAAAATGGATGCTGCCACCACAGACACGAGTCTGACCTCCTGCTGCTGGGAGTCCTTCCAGCGAGGGAGGCTTGGACAAAGGGTTTCCTGTCAGGGGCGGTGCTAGCACCATCCCAGACAGGGTTTTGTGTATCCTGGGTAGGCAGGGCTTTACAGGAAGGTGACTGCAAGTGGCACCCCGGTGCTCACTACGCATCTGCCGGCTAAAACCAGTTCCAGGGGCACACCAGCCCCTGGCCTGGGGAAAGTCCGACATGGGAGAGGGGTGTAACCACCCCCCTTCCTGGTCCCACCCCTAGGGCAGGACCTAGTCGCGTACCCACCCCTTTCTTTAGGATAAAGGCAGGAGCGGGGACCCTTCCAAATTAGATCATCTTTGAATCAAGAAACTACTTTCTACGAAAGGAACTCTCGACTTCTTCTCAAGATTTCTCCCTTGTGACTAAGGAGTAGTCACCCTGCATCCGCAGGCACCATCTAAGAACTCTGCGGTTTGCTGCACGTCCTTCCTCAGGAATCCGACCGACCAGCACAACGAGACCCGGCTTCCCTGGCACCTCTGACCTCTACCTACCTCTACAGCTAAGCTGAGAGCCGTAGGTGCGACGAGACCTCGAGGGACCGGCCATCATCAGAACTGCACGACTTCTATCCAGCACGACCGCCGAGGGATCCTCTGGTGAGTGCTTTGGGGTCCGAGAAGCCCCGACCCTGAGCAGCTCTAGCACCGAAGTCCAGCCTCCCAGCATCCCCACGTTCTGCGTAGGGCCCTTCTGCTTTTTGCTGCTCACCGCGTTGTTTGGCTACTAGCCCGCTGGCTTGTGGCCTTCTTAACGATGCCCGACGACATCACTGCTGCTGGTCTGGTTGCTCCAGACTGGCCCTTGCTCCCTTCCAAAAGAGGAGCACCCTGGACCCTCCTGGTCCACTCCAGACGCCATTTTAGGTCCACCGCGTGGGCTTGAATTTGCCAAGACTTGTTGCCCCAATGCTGGGTCCAGCGACGTCGACAGCATCATCCATCGTGGGACAGCTCGCACCTCCATCCTGGTCGCCGACAACGCCTCCTGGTCCGTGAGATCTGCAGAGCACAGCGTCGCCCACTCACCTAGTCGAGGTGACTACCATCCGGTGCCCTCCTGGTGCCACCTGATTACTGGCTAGTAGTCACGAACTTGGTCCCCTCTGCTTTCAGGTGTCATCCATCTTCGATCCAGGCTTGGATCACTCGAACAATCTTCACTGGTCGCCTGCCAGCAACTTCTTTTCTTCAGGCTCCTGGTTCGTCTACGAGGATTCCCGACGTCTTTTGAGACCTATGCAGCTGCAGCCCCTGGGCTAGGTAACTTCGGCATTTCGGTGCCCCAGCATAGCCTCACTATCCAAGGGTCAGGATCCACTGTCGTTTTCGATCTACCTTATCGGGTTCGCCCGAGAACACTAACTTTGTCTTTACTAGCTCCCATAGACTTTGTCCCGCATCCCGCGTGAGAGTGCACACTCTGCAAACGAGTCCCCTAGGCCTCCTACTAGTAATCTGAAGGTTCAGTAACGTAGTCCTAGCGATTCCAAAGCCTATTAGTACAGTACTTACCTGCTAGTAATTTCGCATTCCACTTTCATAGTATATGGTTTGTCGTGCCCCTCGGGCATTTGTGTAAATTGTGCAACTTAAAGTATTTTCGTAAGAGTTTTGTTGTGTGCTTAGTACCCTGTCCTCATAAAGAGTACAGGGCTGTTGTGACTTAAATAAATACACTGTTTATTTTCATAACACTTGTGTGGTGTCCTTTCACTTGGTGTTCAAGGGGTATATGTGATGGTATAACAGCTGGCTTAACACGCCCTCTAGAGTTTAGCCCGAAGACTGCTCGTATCCACGCTACTAGGATAGCTGGTCTATAAGGTTGACTTACAACCAATCACCATAAGGGTTGTTTGGACTGATGCAAAGTGCTCACTAGAATAGTGAACACTATATATCAGGCCAACTTCTCACAAGCAGTTGTTAATCATTGCTGCACAAATTAAGGGCCCCTTCTTACCAATGCTAGGAGAAGTACTGGGCCGGAAGGAGCCATCTAAGCCAGAATCCAGACAGTAGTCGCATCCTGAACAGGCAGTAAAAGGGTACACTGACACATCACATCTGCTTGAATAGAAGAAGCAAGGGTGCGGGCGGAGCTTCAGCAATTCATCATGGCTGTAGTCCACAAGCTCTTGCGGTGGGGGGAAACGTGCAGCGTGGCTGGTGCTGGCTGCTTCCGGGATGCTGACTGGCACAGATGGGTTTGCCTTAGGCGCACCTTTGCCGCGCACACCCGCTGAGCGCGTCAGCACGGCGCGCATACTTATGGAGAATTTCCTTTGACAACTAGAGAGCGGACTGCCCAAAATGGTGTCTCAAGCTGACGGCCGGGAAAGACCAGGACGTGGTAGCCGGCCTGGACTCCCCGAACTAAAGAGAGTGTTTGTGGCGACTGAAACAAAGCCCCCCCAATAGAATTATAAGCATCAAATTCACCCAGTGCAAATGCGCAACAGTGAATTTCCAACAGTACGGTAAAATGATTTAAAATAGTTTAAAAACACTAGCAGCAATATTAGAGGGCAAAATAAGCAAATATTCAGTGTGCAAATGAGCAGAGCAATACGAAGAGCAAACCCCTCAAGGGTGTCCGCGCAGCACGCATACTTATGGGGATGTCCCTTTGACAACTAGACAGCGCATGCCCAAAATGGCGTCTCCAGCAGTGGACCGGGAAAGACCAGGAATTGATAGCCGGCCAGGACTCCCCTAACTCAAGTGAGTGTGTGTGGCGACTGAAACAGGGCCCCCCTAATAGAATTATAAGCATCAAATTCATACAGTGCAAATGTGCAACAGTGAATTTCCAGCAGTACTGTAAAATGATTTCAAATAGTTTAAAAACACTAGCAGCAATATTAGCGTGCAATTTAAGCAAAGATTCAGCGTGCAAATGAGCAGAGCAATATGAAGAGCAAACCCCTCCCTTGGGATTTGTGCTTGATCTGACCCCCCAGGTGGTTGTTCTAGGCGTAAATAATGCCCTGGTCGACCCAGATTTTTGTCTGGCCATTGTCTGGTTAGACTTCGAGCCTCCTTCTGTACACCACTGGCTGGGCAGACTTCTCGTGTTATATGAACGAAGGGGACAGCGAACCCGAAAAAGAGGGTCTGAAACCTGGGACCCTTTAAGGCTGTGGATTAATGAGGTGGAAGGTGCCACAGAGCCCGGCTTAAGATAAGTATTGCAGGCTCTCATTCAATGTTTATTTAACCCCTTCACTGCGGCGGCTATTCCGCCGCAGTGCTAAGGAGGCGAGGCGGCCGCGCGGCGGCCGCATGCTGGTGACGGAACCGCTCCGTCACCAGCGTCGGTTGCGCTGTGCTTATGACGGAGCAGTTCCGTCATGGCCCCGCCCGCTCAATAGAACGCTCAGCGCAGGCGCGGAATTCGCGCCGCGCAGGAGCGTCGGGCGGGCCATGACGGAACCGCTCCGTCATCAGCACAATGTCACCGCAGCTGATGACGGAGCGGTTCCGTCATCAGCAGGGAAGGGATTAAGTATATGTTTTTTTCCCCTTTTTTGCTGTGCTTTTTTTTTCCCTTGTCCTAATCTATATATCTCATAAAAATTTGATTTCAACTTCAATTTCCCTTGGACCAGGGTGGGGAGGGGGGAGGGACCTTGCAGGAAGGGCGTGAAGCTTATTTCGGCATCTATTTTTGTGGAATATATGTAAAAAAAAGGTACAAAAGAATAAAGACTTAAAAAAAAGACTTTAAAAAAAAGAAGGTAACGTGGGCAGTTTTATGTTGTGAAATCATTAGATGGGAATTATTCAAAGAATTTCTGCAGACATTTTCATGAAAAATTGACAAGTTGAATGGGTTTTCACATAAAATGATGTTGAAAGACAGTGTTCAACCTAAATTCATAAAATGAGGATCTCTACATGGATTGTATAGGAAGACGTCAATAAGGAAATTAACAGATTGTTGAAAGATGAAATATTATGTAAGTTAAATCTATGAACATGTAAACGTTTTTATCATTTGTTCCTATGTTCTGTATTTCTATAGGTTTTTATATGTTCCTTAAGCTGTATTAAAAATGTGTTTTAAAGAGGAAGATGGGTGGTATCTGTCCTGTTCCTGGTTTAATGTTGTCTCCCTGTCATCACATTCTCAGCGATGTTTACTTCTAGAATGTATTGCTGCCTAATATAAGAATCTATTTCTGTTCAAACAGTGGAGAAGCTGTGGCCAGTGTGTCTTATGAATAAATCCTTAACTGGACCTAACCTGCCTGTGTCTATTTGAAGAGGACTTCGCACAACCCCACTTAAAATCTGAGACCCAGCTGTATTCCTTTTTTTTTTACTTTGCAAAAAAGTCAGTAGATTCACAATAGTGTACATTTCTGTTAATCATATAAAGAGCAAAGCAATAAAGGGAAATAAATGAATTCGAAGATATTGCATTCGTGTTCCCCCCCCGCCCAATTTAGCCCCCCCCCCCTAAGATCCCCTCCCCCCATCAGGGAGTTAGTCATCCTCCAGATGCTCTTACAAACTCATGTACAAGTTCAAATTAAGCTTTAAATCAGTCACCCATTGCTCGCCAACCATCTACTCAATGGCGCCCAGATTTCTTGGCCTTTCCTTTGGGAGCGCGGTCCCCTTCTTGCATAAATGACTTTTTCCAAGTTATAATTCGCCATTAACCGAGAATGCCATTGTTGAAAACCCGGTGGATTAGGGTTCAGCTATGCAGATGCTAAGCATAGGCGCAGTACTGCCATACCAATAAACACTAGTGTTTCCCCAGAGTTTCCCTGCAGATCCTGGTCGACCCCAAGACCAATTAACATTGGTGAGGGGTTCCAGGCAATTCCCAGGGCTTCATTTTAAAAGTTAAATCATTTCTCGTTTTAATATATCCAAAGCATGACATGTGGCAAAAATATGACTACGGTCTGCTTGATATAGGGCCCAGCGTGGACAAGCTGTTCCTCTTCCTGTACCCCTTTTAGCGTTTTACTTGAGGGGTGTAATAAAGCGAAAAACATGTTTTATAGTATTGAGCCCGGAGTTCGGCTGGCAGTAAAATATTCTGTGCTAAACTATGTACATGAAAAAATAACTCCTCTGAAACGCCGGTCTCTGCCTTCCATTTTGCAGCTCGATTTTCCATATCGTCTGGCATTAATGAGTTAAATAACTTATAGACAAAACCGATAGACAGATCTCTATTCTTTCTAAGTTTATCTATAATTTCAATGTCACAAAACCCATTCGGCCCACCCTCTCTTAGTCAAAAAGTCCTGAATTTGCAAAAACTTAAAGAAATCTCAGCTGTCAAGTCCAAACCATTCTCTAAGATTTTCAAACGAAACCAGGCCGGCTGGAGAGAAGCCACCCAATTTAGTCAGACTGGTGTCACTCCATCTTTCTATAATAGAGCCTTTAAAAATCTCCGGCAAAATGGGGTTACAAAGTAGCGTGTCAAAATTCAAGCGGCCAAGCCCAATTAGTTTCTTAATACATTTAATGACCTTGAAGCCACCCTGTAGTGACTTAAAACAGACTTTCTTATAATGATTGTCATGAAGGTGTGGCCAGGCCGATCCCCATGCCTCTGTGGTCATAGCAAGCTCAATTGTTGATGGTATCACTTCAATCCTGCTTTCTCTAGGTTTTTCCTGAATGAGAGCTAAATAATGCAATAAGGTAAGAGCCCAGTAATAAAGTTTGATATTTGTTAGGGCCAGTATGACCCTTTCTTTGGGCAAGTAGAGGAATTTAAATGCTCGTCTAGGTTTCGCGTGTCCCCGTATAAATCTGGAAAATAAATCTTCAATTGGTTTAAAACAATTAATATCAAATTCTAAGGGGATTGCACGTAGCAGATACAACATATTTGGAAAGAACAGCATTTGTATGCTATTGCATCTACCAATAATAGATAGATGCAAGTGAGTAATCTAGCCAGTTCTGGTTTAATTTAGGCTATTAGTGGTTTAATATTATCATTCACAATACAGTCAGTGTTTGCAATAATAGCAACACCCATCACTAATCTTAACGTGTTCATTACAGATAATCTGGGTTTTGTTGCGATTGATAGCATACCCGGAGAGAGACCCAAATCTCGCCGCCTCTATTTCGATCTTGCCAATTGCTACGTCAGGGTCAGGTGTCACCAGAGCGATATCATCGGCGTATGCCAGGACTTTAGTTTCCCAGTTGTTTGTTATAATGGGCTGGATAAGATTGTTATGTTCTAGCTGACGTGGAAAGGGGTCTATATATATTGCAAATAAGAGAGGGGAGCTCGGGTATCCTTGCTGGGTACCTCTCATTATATTAAAGCTGTCAGTAAGTTCTCCATTCACCAAGAGTTTTGCAGTGGGAAGGACATAGAGCATTTTGAAGGCTTGCAAAAGGCCCTTTCCAATCCCAACCCTCGACAGAGCTTCCCAGAAAAAGGCCCAGGAAACTCTGTTGAAGGCCTTCTCCACGTCCAACAAGATTAGTGCTATTGGTTCCGTAGTAATATTTTTAGCGTCAAGAAGTGAAATGACCCTTCGGAAGGGATCGGTCGTCCCACGTACAGGAATAAACCCTTACTGTTGAGATAACCATATGGATAACTGAGGCCAGTAGTGTAGCTAGCATTTTTGAGTAAATCTTGTTGTCCGAGTTGATCAGTGTTATGGAGCAATACGACCCAGGATCTGTTGGTATTTTTATTTTTTACAGAAAAATTACAATTTTAGCCTGTGACCAAGACTCAGGTGGTCTTCCCCTCTTTAAAAACATGCGTGACCGGCTGCATTATACAATCTCAGCTGTGTAGAGAATTTTTTTATAACATTCAAGGGGTATGCTGTCTAGACCAGTAGCCTTACCACTTGGTAGGCTATTGATACACAGTAGTATCTCTAACCGTTGAGGCTGCTCTTACAGCTGTAGTTGTACCTCCTGTGGGAATTGTTCTATGGGGTTCTGATTAAGATATGTCACGATCTCTGCTGAATTTCTTTGTGGAGCTTCATAATAAAGCTTTTGGTAATAAGAATGAAATACCTTTCGGATTCCCACTGAGTCTTAGATTAATCCCTTGTCGGGATCTTCAATCTTTGAAATTAGATTCCAGGTTGCCCTTTGTCTCGCTCTAATAGTAAGATGATGACCGACTAGCTCGCTACATTCGTAAGCTTCCTCTCCCCAAGCGGAGATTTTGTCCGCCGCACCTTTAGCTAATATTTTCATGATTGCTGATTTAGCAGCCATAATCCTTGTTTGTGCTTCCCTGTATTAACCTTAATTTAAAACTATACTTATTAGCTCGTCAGCAGCTGCTAATCTCGCTAATCGCTCATTCATTGCCGCTAGTTTTTTTATTCATTATGAGAGAAAATCTCAGTGTTTCCCCACGTATTCCTGCCTTGAGTGCATCCCAAACAATAACAATTCTTGCACTTCCTATATTTTCTTTCAGAAATTGAGGTATCCACCCCTTCATGAGTCACAGTATTCTTTTTTAAAAAGAAGCGCCCACTCAAAACTCCATGTAAAAGAAGCACCACTTTTAAACCTTGCCATCTTAGTCTCTACTATTAACGGGTTATGGTCTGCCAATATATGAAGTGCTTATTTCTATTCTGCAATCCTGCAGTAGGGAGTGGGATACTAAGATATAATCTATTCTTACATGTTTGCGGTGAGGATGAAAAAAATAAGTGAAACCAGGATTTGTAGGATTCTGCCAGTTCCAAAGATGTTAGCGCATGTTCCTAACATAATGACCGTAATGCCGTAAACACAATTGGTTTATGGCTCCTATATGTCCAACATGGTTCCTGTCTCAGATCCTTATCGGCAGGCAAGATTATATTAACATCTCTGCAAATTATTAACCGGAGTGGCCAATTAGCTAATTTGTTATTGATATGATGGAATACCATTGGGTCATCTACATTACTACCAGAGATGGAGCAAATAGTAAGTAGGTTCCCAATATTCCTATGACATAAATTGATTGCCCATCTCCCTAGCTGATCAGCTATGGTGCGGCTTAATTGCAACGTTCGGTTAGATGCCAAGATTGCGACCCCATGTGTGCGAGACTTCTGCGTTGTGGCCCCCACCAATACATACCCAAGTGTCGCTAAAAGGTGTTTCTGTGAATTTTCAATGTGTGTTTCCTGCATACAGATTATGTCTGCTTTTAATAACCTTAATCCTGCTGCTGTATTCCATCTTTTTTTAGGATCATTGAGACTGCAAATATTAATTGTGGTGATACGTATTTTACTCATTTATACTTAATAGTGCTTGTACCATCTTGTAAAACAAAAGTTTTCAGGCTATAATCGCCCTTCTAGTAGACCAACATACCCTGTCCTCCCACCCACCGAGTGCTCTCCCTCTACCACGCGCCTCCCACCATCAATACTAGAGGTTACCTGGCCTAGGCGGGGCCAGGAAGATGGCATCTGAGGGACAAAAGACCCTGTGTTACAACTGGTCTACCCCCCCATATAACCCTCAATGAAAACACAAAAACTGATTTTTCAACCTTACATACATTCTAAGTGTAGCAATAAAGAACTTTAAGAAAAAGAAAAGATAGGTAAAGATAAGATTGGAATGTTAATAGTGCTCAGTTAAAAGTCTTGTAATATCATAATGGCATTTCTTCCCAGCTAGTTATATTTAGAGCATTTCCTGGTCTCCCGGCTCTATCAACAATTTCCTTTAAATATACTTTGACCTGAATCTCAGGGACGAAACTGCGAGTAGTCCCCTTATAAACAATTTTTAGCCGTACTGGGTTCTGCAGGTATACATCGGCTCCTAGCTGTTGGAAAGGAGTGAAGAGCTGCCTCAACCTCCATCTCCGCTCAACTGTTGCATGGGCAAAGTCAGGTCTTGTGAAGAAAGTGATCCCATCAAATGTCCTTTTATTCATAGGCCTAGCCAAATCATACAGTGCCTGGCGTAGGAGAAAGTTTCCAAAAAACACAAGTATGGTTCGGGAATGCTGAGGTGTAACAGAGGCACGTTTGGAGGAAATTAACAGGAACCTGTGCGCCCGCTTATTTTCTTTGTCCCAGTCCCAAGTGTGTAATTCTGTGAAGGCCCCCTTAAGGAGCGTGATCATGTAGCCCCTAGGATCATTCCTTTTCGCACCTTACAGAATGCCTAGAAAGCGGAGATTATTGTGCTGCTGCCTATTTTCTTGCTCCTCCATCTTCCATATGAGGTCCTTAACTATGCCCACATGTTCATCTCCTTGAGTTATCAGTGCGGCTACGTCTTTCTCTAGGATTTCTGTCCGTACTTCAACGGAAGACATCCGATCTGCAAACTCTGCGCAGGTTCTGCCGACCTTCCTCACGGTCCCTTGTCATTTTTTGGCAGCTAGACGTGATCTGCTGCTGTCAGATTTGGCTTCCTTCTGGAAACTCTTGATGGTCTGTAAAACTGTTATCAGTGCGGGCTCGGACTTTGCCCTGTCATCCCCTCCTCTGCTGCCGCCATTATTGCCATTAATTGTAGTATTGCCACCTGAATTGACCATAGTATCTGACAGGACTGTAAGTTGTGTTGTAGAGTAGACCCATCTCAGATCTGCCGCGCTTACCCCATCAGGGGTATTGCATCTTCTTTGTCGTTCTGTTTTCTTTTTCCTTTGTACCTTTCTCTGCCCATGTCTTTTCTTGTAGAGCTCTGTGTATGAGCTGCTGTCTCCATTAGGCCCAGCTTCTTCACTTGAGGCAGATATACTTATATCCGATATTTCAGATTCGTCAGTTAACGAGTAGAACTTTTCTGGAAAGTTGTTGGGCGTCTTTGGTGAGATACAGGGGGATTTGTCACTTGTGCTTCGCGCTGTTTTCATTGATCCCTTATATGAGCTGCTGCTGTTTGTTTCTTTTTTATCCAAGGAGTCGTTCTCATCAATGCATTTTGATAGCTTGCTAGGGGGATCTCCATCCAGATCCGGAGTTGAGCGGGCATCTGACGTGGTTTCCAGGAAGGTTAGGGGGGTGTAGTATGATTCAGGGGCAACCATAACCTCCTGTATTGTAGATGAGGGAGTATTTAAATGCATTGTTCCTACAGATGTATCTACCTCTGCCTCAGGTTGTTTAGGCAGAGTTGTTTCCACCCATTCTGCCCCCTTTGCCCCATCTGTTGCGGTGGGAACCTTGAGTCCTGACCCTGCTGCTAACCCAAAGCTGCTCGTGATTAACGGCGACAATGTCCATCCAGGATCTTTATGAGTTTTGGTTAACGGTCTCGTAGTGGCTTTTTCTTTTCCTTCTTGATTTGCAACCTCCACTCCTTCAGAATTTTTCCCCTTCTACCCCTTCTCTCTTTTTTCAAGCACCTTACTTTTACTCCCATGATTGACTAGTCGTTTTTGCTGTTTATCGGCTATCCCGTACCCGGGTTGCAGTGCTGATTACGTTTCGGAGCCGGTTTGCATATTTTTACTTTTGCCTGCCTTCGCCCCCCCTGCCCGCCATCCTTACTTGTGCTTGTGCTTTTGGGTCCTCCTGCTGCTACAAAGTATCTCGGTGATGTAGCGGTCCGCCAAGAGCTCCACGTATTGCCCAAGCAGCTGCAGTCCGACAAGTATCTCTCTCGCAGCTAGCGGATTTCTGTGGCTCACACTGCACTCACGTTCCTGCGTTGCAGCTGCAGCATTGATGCTGAGTCGTGCCGCAGGGCGAGGAGCATCGGAGATGACCGATTCACGTGTGGCTCTCTTGAGGTAAGGACGTGGCGTGTAGACAACTTGCGCTAGTCCTGCCCGTCACTTTGGAAGCCTAACAGATAAGCAGGGCTCGAGTTGGGGTACCATGCAGGTGGATGGCGTCCCCCACTTATTTTACCGGGGGACACCATCCCCCCTGCCTAACAGTTGGACTTCACTCTTTGGCCTCTCTGGGACGAGGAGCTCGGCACCTTTCGTGACGTCACTTCCTGGCGTGACATCACTTCCGGTGACAGCGTCCCCCCACTTCTTTTTTTAGGACTTGTGCCCTGCAGATAAGGTAGACATGTGCTGTAAATGTCGAGATGGCTGCATTCAGCTTCTTTTCCGCAAATTTGTGTGAAGCGGAATTCTGTTATTCAGGGTCTAAACGGAGTTAGAATGCATTTTCTCGGTTTCTGACCAGCGGAGCACCACGTCAGAGTTATCGCTCAGATGCCATCTTGCCTCCTACCGGCCCAGCTCTATTCCAATGCACATTTTTGCCAAATAATCCCTTGGTCTTGGTTTGCTGCCCCCTAAATATTATTGTTGAATTTTTGAATTTAGGATTTTTAATGGAACAGTTTTTGTTTTTGCTTTTCTGTTTGTGCCCAACATTTATTTATCCACAGTCTTGTGACATTTACACATAGATTTTTTGATGAAATTGGTTTAGATATTTATTTGCTAAATGTGCGTAGTTGCATGTGTGACACATATATTTGTTTGAGGAATACCCTGTTGTTTGTGCCACAGTACCATTGGTGAGTCAGGGGTTCATACCAGAGTGTTTGGGACATGTTCGTACTCAGTTACTGTATACATCGAGACAGTGTTCAATTTCTCCTTTATCTTAACATCCTCATTGCCTACACGATCAGTTTGCTTGAAGAATAGGTCAATCAAGCTGATTTTGTCCCCTTTAGCGTAGCACTTCTCAATCTTGTCTTTACTCACAAACTACAGCTGAAATCCTGCTTTATCAGTCCTTATTCCACACGTGTTTTCCCACTTGTGACCTATGCTGTTCAGAGTTGACCCATTACTTTTTTTCTCCGTCGTTTACTCGGGGAATTCAATGTGTATAAACTGCTCTATTTGTGAAATAATATTTACTTATGCCACTCCAGATTTCCAGTGCACTGACCACAAGTTTCATATTGTGGCTTATAGGGGCCCGGTTCAGATAAAACATGAGGCTTTTAGCTGTGTTTGACCCTCTTATAAGTTTTAATTTCTCCATCATGGCACCATTTTCATCCTTCCTTCCATATTATTATGTGAGTTTTAAATCATGCACCTTCTGGCCTAATATACCATTTGAAATTAGAGGAACATTCAGAAAAAGTACAATTACTTGCACTTATTTCCCACTGTAAATCATGCGTGGAAAGGACAACATCTTTGACATAGATTGTAGTAGGTTTGATACACATTTTAAGTGCTCATCTTCTGCTCATTATAGTGCTAAAGCCCATTTTATGTGCTTTTATTTCTCTCCAGATTTGGTCGTCGGGCAATACTGCTGTGGTCCTTCTTGCAGATTGCTGCCATGGGCACTGGAGCTGCTCTCTCACCCAACTTCTTGGCTTACTGCATATTCCGCTTCTTGACTGGCATGGGGATTTCAGGCTTCATTCTGAACGACCTCAGCCTGGGTGAGTGTCCTTTTAATTGCAGAGTGAAAGATTTCACAGAAAAATAATAATGATTAACAGATATGTTTGTTAAGCACCATGGCTTAAGTTAATCTTACAATGGAGAATTAACAACTAGAAGCTGATAGAGCTATGGGCCTCTGTACAAAGCCTTTTGTGTTCGCAAACCTGGAAATTTGTAAAAACTATAGCTTTTTAGTTTTAAAAATGAAACAGCAAAACGTTTTTTCCACACAGTCCCTTTAAGGGAAAAAAAGCTACATATTTTAAAAATGTCTTTAATATGAACGCAAAGACAAGGGGGTGATGGACGAGGGGCTGAAACTTTTCAGACGCTCACCCCCAGTCACAGATCTGGGTTGAATCTATCATCATTCTTTAGCTCATTTCACCATCCCAGTTTAGACCCAGCTATATGCAAATCAGTCTTGAACCTGTGCCTCATGAAAACAAAACAGTCCAGCCCGAACTGCCAAACCACATGTCTTCCCTGGACAGAAAACAAGCATCCTGGGACCGGTTTCGGTGTAACACCCCTCATCAGCCAGGCTAGCTTGAATCCAGTGGTAAAGTGTACACTTGAATTTATTGTACAGTTAATTAAAACTCACATTATAAAAAGACAAAACATTAAACTTTGAAGTTAAAATTGTGTACAGCCTTATCTTAGTACAATTGCATTTAAAGGTGATTAGCTCTTAAGTTAAAAATCACATTGGTCACAATTTCTTTGTCTGTGCAGTCCATTTCGAGGATAATAAAGTGCTAGTGCTTCAGAGTGCTGGTCTTGGTTTTAGCTCACCTGATTCTAGACGGGCTGCCTCTGTGAGAAACAAAAGTGTCTTAGTTGCGTGATATACTTCCTGCACCTTTTTATAAGTCTTTGCGTCTGCTAGCCACTATGTCAAAGTACTTTGTTAATCGGCAGCTTAGTTGAGTTTCCTCTTTATTAAAACACAGCATCACAGCTTGCTTGCAGCTTCTTATGCCCTTTTCGTTCCATAATACTCGTAGTAAGGCAGCCTTCTGTCCACCAGGTTTGGGCAAATACAGATTATGTGTGTTAAGTCCTCTTTACCTATCCCATGAGACGGCAGGACTGTTCTCCATCTCTCATTTTCTAGGGTGCCATGTGAGGAAGGAATGGTAGAACACCGAAGCGCAAATTTAAGAAGTTTTCTTTTGTCTTCCGTGTAAGTCCCATGTTCAGATATGCTCGTGGTTTAAACGTTTTATAATCGTTCAATACTGTCCAACCATTAGTCCTCTTGGTCAGAATTTCCTTATCTTCTTTTATTGATAACATTTTAGTTACTTTTGTTACTATCTTTTTAAAGCTCTTATTATCTGCTCAGAGATTTGTTCGTTCGAGATACACCAGTGATTCTGATAGGTACTTCTTAGTAGGTGATTTTTCTCGACTTGACAGCTCCGCCCAAAGGTGGGCATTTAGAGATCCTTGTTCTGCACCTCTGATTTTACGCCAACTGTTTATGTAAGCACCTCTTCTCTCCACTGTTTGTCTCTGAACGTCAAATTCAAGGCATATTTGGGCGGGTGACACGTAGTTAGGCAGCTGGAAAATTGCTCTGTATGTTCTAGCGATTATTTCATCTAGAGCTAACGAATCCAGTGGTAAAGTGAGCAAGGGACCCAAATCTGGGCATACCCTGCCAACTTAGGGCGAACAAAGCAAGCACAAGGAGATGACGCGCAAAATCTAATCTTTCACGTCATGAGGGGAACAGCTGTCTAAACGCTCCTTACCTGATCTTCTCCAATGCCGTGACGGGAACGGCACGTTGACTTGCCTCCACGCCACTCTGTCATCGGTCTCAGCCGTGAGGGGAACGGCCAGGAGACAACTACATCTCCCATCAGGCATTGCTTGGCACATGCGGAGGGCATCATTACAGGGCGCCAGAAGCCCATAAACCCAGCGCGGCCCTCCCGCAGCGCGGGATACGCAAAATCTAATCTTTCATGCCGTGAGGGGAACGGCTGTCTACACCCTCCTTACCTGGTCTTCTCCATTGCAGTGAGGGGAACGGCATGTTGACTTGCCTTCACGCCACTTTGTCATTGATCTCAGCTGTGAGGGGAACGGCCAGGAGACAACTACATCTCCCATTAGGCATTGTTTGCGCCTGCGGAGGGCATCACTACCAGGTGCAAAAAGCCCATAAACCCAGCGCGGCCTTCCAGCAGAGCGGGATGTGCGCGGACGATTGGCCCATCCGCGCCCGTCAGAGCCTGGAATAGGCTGGACTGGGCCACCCCTCCAACTTTCATTCATGGGTAAGTGCAAATATTTGGACAATCAGGAACAGGAGGGTTTAAAAGCTAAAATCCCCAGAAAGACCCCGTCTAGCACATCATACTTGACATCGGCTGTAGGAGCCCTGAACAAAGAGATAGCTAATGCAGAAAAGGAGCTGGGTCTGCGCACAAGTCAAACTTCTGGAGAAGGGACTGTGGCAATTGATCATCCGTCACATATTCCCGTACCCCTAGAACCAGTAACACTGATTACTACCCTAAAAACAAGGAGTGAATCCCAGAATCATGAGACTGTAGTGATAGAGTCTGCTACTCCTGAAGCACCGACTCTGTATAAGGAAAGAACTACAAGGGGTCAAAAAGGGGAGTCTGCGGAGGGAAAAGGTACTAGTAGAAAAGTCAGCAAGTGGGCTAAAGGGGCAAAAAGAAAATACCCCAAGTAGTCATCTAAGATGGATGAAAATATGAATTTGACATTACGGAATTTGATAGAGGCTAATTTCAGTGCGCGGTTTGAATCCATTTTAACTGGTATTGCCAACGAATTTATTGATACTCTTAATGCTTGTGTTGCGGACCTTAAGAAAAAATGTGAAAGGCTGGACTCTTTTTTGAGGGATATAAAGTATACCCCGCAAGCTATTTCAAATGCTGGATTGTTATCTATTCCACCTATTCCACTTGTAGAGAGTAGGTTTAATTCCCAAGGGAAAGATTTAGGTTTCCAACCATCTCAACCTTCAGGGGGAGGGGTAAAATCTAACTCCATTGGTAGAACGGTGGCCAATCTAAGTTCTGCTGTAGTAGGGGGGAAACCCTTTGAAGGTGACTCGAGCTAAGCCAAAACGCAATTTAATGGCCCTCCCCTGACAAGTAAGGAAGACTGTGCCCCGCAGGTGAAAAATATAACCCATAATGGGGGTAGAATTAATCTCCCTCCCGAAGCCACCCCTTTGGTTACGGTTCTTATTGGCGTTCCCCCGCTTAGTGTCCCCGACAGCGAATCAACGGCGGCCTTGTTACGTAAGACAAAACATTGGTGTGACCATTATTGTATTGGCCAACCTTATATTTCTGTCCAGATGTTAATGGCTAGACGGGTGGCCTGGGTGGGTTATGGCCCCAAACAGGTACCTGGCGACTGCATCATAGTAAATTTTAACAAACGGGATGCAGTCGACAGGCTGTTTTGGGATGCCTCCAGGGTACATGAGGACAACATCAGGGTGCTGCCATTAGGTTTTTTCTATCCCCCAGTAAGTTCCAAACGAGTTTGTGAGGGAGAAAGGGTGGTGGAATAGACTAAATTTTATCAGCCCCTGATGTGCCCCCCACTCAGTAAAAGTTCTGTATCACGTACTGATAAAAATCACCTCAAATGTCCAGGTCTGTTGAGGGAGGCCTACCTCTCTCAAACAGATTTTCACCTCTAACTCAATTGGATGGGAACGATTGACTGGAGGGGAATGAGGATTGTATTCTTGTACCATACCCCAATAGTTCTGCCATAGGTGATATAGGAGGAGAAATTAGCCCCAACTGTAGTATAATTAGCTGATATATTGCAGGGCTTAGATTGAAAAGAGATGACCTAATTTTTCTGAAATTTATTAAATCACATGACATATTAGCAGTACAGGAAACATGGGATATGGGGGATAACTTCTGGCTGGACGGGTATAGATCCTATTTCCGACCTGCCCGACCTGCCATAGCAGGTAGAGCAATAGGTGGTTTAGTGCTTCTCCATTCCCTTAAAGTAAAGGGTTCATTAAAAAGGTTGGGGGTAGATTATTCAAATTGTCTGATAGTAGAAGTAACTTCCTCCAGTCATCCCAAGTTATTACTTATACATTTCTATAACTTTGGGGAATCTGATTTTAGGAAGCAACATTTGTGTTTTTTGTATTAGTTTTTAGAAGATTACAGGTCAAAGCAATCCACTTCTTATTATATATTACTCATGGGCGATTTTAATATACATTTGTGTGGTTGAATTGTTTTATTGAGGATTATTGAGGGCAGAGTCACTCGGTGATTCCACATTTTGAGCACTCACCTCGGGGGGCGGCTCTAGAGGCACTTTTGTCTGAAGCGGATCTTTTTGAACCTGGGTTTTTCATTTAATCGGATCGATGTTCCACGTTTAAATCCAAGACTAGAGATACTATCATCGATTACATATTTTTGTCTCCCCTGCTGTTAGATAAAGTAGTTTTTTATAATGCTAGGCTGTCCTCTTATAGTGACCACAACCCTGTTATATTAGTTTTGGACAATGGCTGTGGCATTTTGAGCTCAGGGGGGAAAAACCGGGGAGTTAATTGTATGGTAACACGCGATCAGGGGAGGAGACGTAAGTGGTCTAAAGTGATGCCCGATTCCTTCTTTAAGGATCTTTGTCTGAGGCTGAAGGGAATCTTGAAATATGCGCTGATTCTGCAAACCCCAAGGATGTTGTACTTATAGCTTTTGATGGTATATGTAGACAGATTGCAGCAGATCTGACCATCAATACCAAATGCAGAGGCACTTGTGGAGAAAGGTGGTTTGATGATAAGTGCTCACAAGCCCACCGTTCCCTTGAAAAGTTCACCTGTGATAGGGCACAGATAGCGAGCTTACAGAAGCAGTACAAGACAGCAGTTCACATGCGGAAATCAGAGATTAGGTCAGAGGCCTGAAATGCTCTTTTATCTGTAGAGATATTAAAGGACAGTTCTAGATTCTGGGCCATTGCTAATACTCCCTTTGTTTCCTGCCTAGAGAATGATACCTAGGATAGTAATATTACAGAGGCTCAGTGGTTGTCCCATTTTGCAATTTACGGCTCCATTGTGACATTGCCTTCTACCTCCAGTTTATTACCTCAGCAGGAATTAGCCCCATTTGTTTTTAACGACGAGGATATTGGGAGAGAAATAAGGGAGACCTCTAGTAATAAAGTGGCTGGACCTGTTGTGTTCTCGCGGATCTTTACAAATGCGATCCTAAATTCATTATTCATAATTCATAATTTTTCTGCACAGGACACTTTACACTTTATGATGTTCTGCAATTTTTACAATGATATCCGCAGGAAGTTTTTAATCTTTTTACTGATTGGGAAGGGCTTTTCACAAGTTAGACCTGCGTTACTTTATCTTCAAATGTTGAGTAACCCTGGGATATTTTTTAATATTGCTTGTTTTCTTGTTGCTGCTGTACGAATCAAGGAGAAAAATTGGGAGATATTTGGCTCCTTTTAAATAGATACAAGTTACCGTATTATATATATCGCTCATATGATTGTCTGGAATGTGTTTCTGCATTTTTGTACTTTGTACTTTTATGATTTTAAATAATCGAATAAAGTGGAATGCCTGACTGACAAGGAGATGATGGACGGAGAGCGGAAACGTTTCAGACACTCACCCCAAGTCACAGATCTGGGGGGAAACCTTCATCCTTCTTTAGCTCATTTCGCCACCTCAGTTTAGACCCAGCAATATGCAAATCAGTCTTGATTGACCCTGTGCCTCATTGGAACAGTCCAGCCTGAACTGCCAAGCCAGGTCTTCCCTGGATCAGAAACAAGCATCCTGGGACCAGTTTCGGGGTGACACCCCTCACCAGCCAGGTTAGCTTGAATCCAGTGGCAAAGTGATCAAGGGACCCTTGTCTGGGTATACCTGCCAACTTGGGGGGGAACAAGGAAACACAAGGAGATGTTGGAGGAAGCGCTGAAACTTTTCAGACACTCACCTCCAGTCACAGATCTGGGTTGAATCCATCATCATTCTTTAGCTCACTTCGCCACCCCAGTTTATACCTAGCTATATGCAAATCAGTCTTGACCCTGTGCCTAATGGGAACAGTCCAGCCCGAACTGCCAAGCCAGGTCCTTCCTGGACTGGAAACAAGCATACTGGGACCAGTTTCGAGGTAACACTCCTCATCAGCCAGGCTAGCTTGAATCCGGTGGCAAAGTGAGCACAGGACCCATGTCTGGGCATACCCTGCCATATTATGAACACAGCCAGAGGCAATATGAGCCAGACTTAATACATTTGACACAACACCATGTAGCAAGACAACTTGATGTGCTGCATCAAATGGAGAGTAGGAATATCCCATATTTACTAAGATATGGTACATTCCTGCTCTCTCTCTGTGCTGGCGCACAAGCAGGCACCCTTGGGTCATGATGAAAGGATGCCTTTCATTATGATCCAAGGGAGACAAAAGTCTAACTCTACTACTTGTAAATGCAATTTGTGAATACCAAAAGCCGTAAAGTTAGACTTTTGTCTCAGTTTACCTTTGTGAACCAGGCCCTTGGAGACCAACCTGAGGATGTTTAGGTTAAAGGAGGTGAATCTCCTCAACCAAGTGTCTCAACTGGGTTTGGTGACACTTGTTCTCGAGTTCAGTCTAATGCTGGATTGTCTAGAAGAGAATTACAATGATGTTCATATCAACGTGAAAAACGCATGCCGGAAAAATTAAAGGACTATGGTATCTTGTGAGTTTAGTTTTCAGGGAAAATGTTTCCATTAATTTGTTTGCGTGCCCTGCATTTATTTTCAAGTGGTCCGATATAAGCTGATGCCCAATTTTGTATTTACACATTCAGTTTGTATAGTTTATCTGAATCTAGTCTTTTATTTTTGCTGCCATCAGACTATGCAAATGAGGTCTGATAATCAAACATATTAGATGAATATCTTGAAAATGTGGCATTGGTCTGGTAGTCAAGGCCTTGTGCTAAATGGTGGAAAAAGAACACTTGATGGACAGAATGCAGAAAAATGTCATACATTCACCCCAGTACAGAGATCTGGGCCTAAAGCCATAGTTTTTTTGCTCACCATGCCATTCCAGTTTGGACCCAGCCATATGCAAATCAGTCTTGACCCTGCGCCCAATGGGAACAGTCCAGCCCGAACTTTCAGGGCAGTTCGGAAACAGGCACCCTAGGATCGGTTTCGAGCTTTCAGCCCTCTTCAGCCAGGATAGCTTGACTCCAGTGGCATAGAAAGCAAGGGACCCACGTCTGGCCATACCCATCCCACTTGGGGTGACAAATGCAAAAAGAACAATTGATGAACAGAATGCAAAACAGTGTCATACATTCACACCAGTCCAGGTATCTGGTCCTAAATCCATCGTTTGTTTGCTCACCATGCCATTCCAGTTTGGACCCAGCCATATGCAAATCAGTCTTGACCCTGCACCCAATAGGAACAGTCCAGCCCGAAACGCCAAGACAGGTCCTCCCTCGACTGGAAACAAGCATCCTAGGACCGGTTTTGGGCTTTCTGCCCTCATCAGCCAGGATAGCTTAACTCCAGTGGCAGGGAGAGCACGGGACCCACGTATGGGCATACCCGTCCCACTCTGGGTGACAAATGCAAAAAGAACACTTGATGGACAGAATGCAGAACAATGTTATACATTCACCCCAGTACAGAGATCTGGGCCTAAATCCATTGTTTATTTGCTCACCATACCATTCCAGTTTGGACCCAGCCATTTGCAAATCAGTCTTGACCCTGCGCCCAATGGGATCAGTCCAGCCTGTACTGCCAAGTCAGGTCCTCCCTGGACTGGAAACAAGCATCCTAGGACCGGTTTCGGTTTTGCTGTAACACTTTTTTCCCTTAAGTGGGATGGGTATGCCCAGACGTAGGTCCCTTGCTCACTGTGCCACTGGCTGAAGAAGGTTGACATACCCTGAAACCGATCCCAGGATGCTTGGTTCCAGTCAAGGGAGGACCTGGCCTGGCAATTCGGTCTGGACTGTTCCCATGGAGCACAGAGTCAAGACTGATTTGCATATGGCTGGGTCCCAACCGGGGTGGCGTAGTGGGGAAAAGAACGATGGATTTCCCCTAGATCTTTTGACTGGGAGAGAATGCTTGCATTGTCAGCATTCCGACCATCATTTGTTTGCTGTAACACATTATGCTAAATGGTGCCAGTCTCACAGAATTACAGAGTTTCCATTACATTCAGTGGCATGTTTAGTTATTTGGGTCCATTTGTGTGTGAGAGAGCATACAGGTAGGATAGGAGCTCACTGGGTGAAGGGGCTGAAAGGTTAAGTAATGTACTCATTTATGCTTCTTGCAGGAAATGTAAGACTAATCATGGGTGTTAGACCTGGCATCTTTTGGCATGTTTCCCCTGAGTTTATGCTTTCTGCCCTCCCGGTTTTGACCCCATTTTTGCTGGTATAACGTCTCTGTGCGCTTTTCGCACTGCTGATCAGTGGAAAAGTGCTGCTGCACCTGTGGTAAATTGTGTAATGATTGGATGTTCAACCTACTTGTCAGTCCCCAGTAAAGGACACTGCGGGTGCCTTGGCTTGTGAGTCGACCGCTACTCGTGGGCCTGCAACACCGATTGTGCCATCAATGCACGTAGCCCCCAAAAAAAAGGTATCAGTGAGTAAAGTTTGGTATGCCTGAACTCAGCGTCTAAAGACGCAGACTTTAGTGAGGGTGCCATTTACGTTCATAAAGGCCACTTTTAGAAAGTGGGTATTATTTTGCTTGGTCCTTCTGTGTGCCTCTGCTGGAATGTGGATTGCCTGTCTGGTTTTTGGATGACAGATGGCTAGGAAGATAGGTGGCTCCCGATAGTCTAGGTAGGTCAGGAAAAGGCTAAATAGACCTGGGTTGTGATGGGGGAAGAGGCAGGAGATTTCTTTGCACCTCAAAGGGCCTGGTCTGCCTCTGACAAAGCCGTCTCCACATCCTGCCAGGAATTCATGTCAGAGAAGGCCCAACTGGTTCTGGGCGGACACAGACACCCTCTGCCTTGACGATCAAAGGATTTTTAGATACTAATACTGGGTTCCAGACCCCTGAACTTTAGAACTCATCTGGATCCAGAAGATTGCCGAGACGAAGGGACGGAGAAGCTGCTAGAAGGAATGACTGCTTTGCTGCGTGTTGGGCTGACCTGCAGTGGCTGCTTCTGTCTTGAGTAGTGAAAGGCCTAAGACTGGACTTTCTGCGACCACTTTGGTGAGACTCTCCAAGGGTTGGAAGTAGAGCTTGGCCCTGTTCACGAAGTCTCAGGAACAGCAAAGACTTCACGTTCTTCGACCCGCAGCACTGGGGACGGCGTGTCATGAGCTGCAACCCGAAGAACACCAACCCGACGACATCTACAACGGCACTGCCGACCCCGTCTCCTGAAGGCATCGCAGAGAGCACCGCACTCTGCAGCGCCTTGCCTCACGCCGAAGCTTTGGCACCGCAGAGAGCACCGCCACAATGCCACACCACGACCCTGGTCTCATCGATTACGCCTGTTGACGCCGCCACCGAGCCGCTGCTCACATCGGAACCTTTGGGTACCGCACTCCCCAATGCCTCGCTACACGGCGACGCCTTTTCCTTCCTGATGCCGCCACCTCAAGCCGAAATCAAGGCCGCTGCTTGCACCGTGGTTCGAGGGCACCGCTCGTAAGTCACATGACGCACCACCCTCATTCCGCGCCGCAGCCTTGGCCTACGGACACCGGCGCCATCAACTCCAGTTTGTCAGCCAACGACAGCACTTCAGCAACGACAACGCCGTTGCTTACACCGCGACCTGCTAACACCGTAACGAGCACCGCCTTCATCTCGCACCGCAACCCTGGTCTCACCGACGACGTCATCTGACATCGCCACTGAGTCGCTGCTCGCACTGCGACCTGGGGGCACCGCACGCCGCACCGCTGTGCTTAGCACCTCAATACCCGATGCCTGTTGGCGCCAGTGCTCCTGATTCCATCAGAAAGGAGCTCAACCTGCAACGTGAGTGACTTCAAGTGCCCCTTGCCCTGCATCTCTGAAAGGTACTGTATGCGGGTCTTCCCAACACAGTCAGACCTGTTTTGGGATTTGCGTGTTCACGACGCCGTGGTAGCCCGGACGGAGCTATCCACACAAGGAACTCTTTTTAATCAACGTATTTTTAGGTCTCGCCTCTCAATGCGCATGCGCATTGAGCGGAGCGAGACTATAGCGACTTAAACAGACTTTACCCAACTGGCGATTTGGTGCTGTGCCCGTCCGCTTTTAGGTCAATGCGCAAGCGCATTAACCTAAAATGCGCGTGCACAGCATCGAATTATCATCCATCTGTTGCCCAGCTTGGTGCCGCTCCATCCCCTGCGGCATCAAAGGCTTTCACGGCCGGCGGGCCGTGCTTTCAGTTTCACGGCCAGCCGGCTGTGTCTCCTTTTCTTTTAACTTGTTTCTTGTTTCTTTTATCGTTCACTCTGTTTTGCTTTTCCTTCAATTGTGCATCTTTACCGCTCTCGGGCCATCCTTGCTTCTGTGTCCCGCCACATCCCTCCTCACTCACTTTGTTTTCCATCTCGCTGCTGCTTTCAAGCATCTCCAAAATTCACCAACACTTCTCATTTTTTTTTTCTTCACCCACCCATTCTCACCTGCCCTCCGCAGCACACAGCATGTTTCCTTTCATCATCCGGGTACCTGCTGTGTTTTATCTTTTCAAATGGCAGCTGCGCATTTTCTCACAGCTCTCGCCAGTGCAGGAGTGGATTTGTGCCCTTCACCCTCCTAGCTGTGTCTCTTCCGGGAACCCAACTGCCTCACGGCGCACCGCAGCTCCCCTTCCCACTTGCTTTTTAAAGTTTCTTGTTTGTTGCACGGGCATTTTATTCTCCACCCCCCCCCCCCTTTTCAATTTCTTCTGCTCGCACTCTGTCTCTTGTTTAACTGTATGTTAGGCTGGGATTACAGTGTGTAAATAAAACATTGATGTCCATTGAGACCCCTTTGCGATTTAATTTTAGGTTTCCGCCAACCCCCTCTCCCCTCCCCGATTCCTTCTAAGTTGTCCTTTTCTCTCTGCCTTTATTTCCACCACATGCTCTAAGCTCCCTCCCTCTCCTCATTTTCAACATTCCTTAGTCTGCCCCCCATTGTCTTCGTCTCCTGTTTATTCCCCTCTTCCTCTCAATCTCTTTTTCTTTCTCTTCTTCACTGTCCCTGTCGGCCTTTCCTCCTGTCTACTTTTAATTCAATTGTGCATCTTTACCGCTCTCGGGCTGTCTCATCCTTGCTTCTGTGTCCCGCCACATCCCTCCTCACTTACTTTCTTTTCCATCTCGCTGCTGCTTTCAAGCATCTCCAAAATTCACCAACACTTCTAGTTTTTTTTCTTTTTTCACCCACGCATTCTCACCTGCCCTCCGCAGCACACAGCATGTTTCCTTTCATCAACCGGGCGCCTGCTGTGCATTTTCTCACAGCTCTCGCCAGTGCAGGAGTGGATTTGTGCCCTTCACCCTCCTCTCTGTGTCTATTCCGGGAACCCAACTGCCTCGCGGCGCACCGCAGCTCCCCTTCCCACTTGCTTTTTAAAGTTTCTTGTTTGTTGCACGGGCATTAAATATGTAGGCACAAAGAAAATTCAACGCTGCCTATGTGGAGCTTACACCGGGAAGGCTTTGGCAAGGGGCTGGGAAGATGGTAAAACTCACTTTCATGCAGGACAAACATGGGGGCTCCATAACAGGGAAGTTTCCAGCAACTGATAAAAGAGGCAATAACATGGCTATCAAGTCAAGCACAAATACCTCATAAATCATATGCTTGGCTCCAGGAAGTGCATACCTTAGCTGCCCTCGAACCAAGGACTGGTTAGAAAGGTGCAAATAAAAAAGGTTGAGATATTTTTTTAAAAGGCTTTTTGAAAAGTGAAAAAAAACTCTCACCCCTCCCATCTTCCCTCTCTCCTCAACCTTCCCTCCCCCCTCTCTTCTCACTCACCCCTCATTCTCTTCCCTTTCTCCCCTCGCCTCTCCCCTCTCACCACTATCCCCTCCCTCTCTCAAATCCCACTCTCTCCTCACTCACTCCTCTCTCCCCTCTCCTCACTCACCCCTCTCCTCACCCACCCTTCTCCCCATCTCCCCTCTCACCACTCACCACTACACTCCCTCTCCAATCCCTCTCTCTCTCCTCACTCACCCCTCTCTTGCCTCTCTCCTCTCTCCTCACTCACCCCTCTCCTCACTCTCTCCAGGCCTGACTCTCTCCTCCCCTCTCACCACTCTCCCCCTTCACCACCACTCTCCCCTCTCAACACAACTCTCCTCACCACTCTCCCCACCACTTTCCCCTCTCACCACCACTCTCCCCTCTCACCACCACTCTCCCCTCACCACCACTCTCCCCTCTCCTCACCACTCTCCCCTCTCCTCACCACTCGGCCTTCTCATCACTCTGCCCTCTCACCACTCTGCCCTCTCATCCCTCTCACCACTCTACCCTCTCACCACTCTCCCCTCTCACCACTCTCCCCTCACCACTCTCCCCTATAACAACTATCTTCTCTCATCCCACCTCACCAGTATGCACTCTCACCACTCTCCCCTCTCACCATCACTCTCCCCTACCTTTTTCCCCTCACTCTTCACTCTCCCATCACTTTCCCCTCCCCCTCTATCCCCACTCTACCCTCCCTCTCACCACTATCCAACCTCTCACCACTCTCCCCACTCACAACTCTCCTCTCTCCTGTCTCCTCTCTCTCTCCCCCTCTCCTCACTCTCCCCTGCCCTCTACCATCTCCCATCTCTCTCCACACTCTTCCTTCTCTCTCCTCTACCCTCTTTCCTCTCTCTCCACCCTCTCCTCCCTTTCTCCCCTCTTTCCTCACTCTCCCTTCTCTCCCCTCCCCTCTCCCATCTCTCCTCAAGGTACACACGATTGTCAATGAGCACTAACACAGCATCATTTATACCATTTCGGCATTAGTCAACACCACTAGTTTTTCCCTGTTGTTCTCATCTTCATCTCCCCCATGGTTACTCTTTTCCCAGGTCTATCTCCATTGCTCTGCCTTCCACCTCTCATGCCTCTCTCCCAAACTCATATTCTCCCTTTCTATACTCAACTCTCTCCCTTTCTATAATCTCAGACTCCCTTTCCTGCTTCTCTCTCTTGCTTCGCTCTTGGGCTCCCTGTCCGTACTTCTCGCCCCTGATACACTCTGTCTCCCTCTCCATGCTTCTGTCCCCTGCGGCACTCTCAGGCTCCCTGTCCGTGCATCTCACCCTTGCTTCACTCTTGGGCTTCCTCTCCGTGCTTCTCTTCCTTGCTGCACTCTCTGCTCCCTCTCTGTGCTTCTCTCCCCTGCTGCACTCTCGTGCTCTCTAGAGATGTGGCCTAACGTCCAGTGCTGCCATCTAAGTCACGTAAATACAAAACATATTGCATTCCAAATGCTATAGGCGTCACATTCGCGAAAGTTATAACTATTGGCATTGTAAATGACAAAGCTATCCATTTAGCTATTTTAAAAACCAACACATAAATAAAATATTTGTCATTTACAAGACCAATAGCTCCAACTTTTCTAATACGAGACCTATTGCATTTCCAATGCTTGTTTTAACTGTGAACTTTTAAGTATAGTATTGTGGATTTTTATTATGATTGGTCTTGTTTTGATTATATACAAATATTTGATATTTTTCTAAACTGGTGTGGTGTCCCGTTGTAGTGCGTACACTGTATTACTGTTGGTTATGTGCAAATGCTTTACACACTGCCTCTAAGAAAAGCCTGGTCTACTCGTGCAAGCTACCAAGGGAGTGAGCAGGGGTTATTTTAGACGTGTAACTCCCTTATCCTGACTAGAGTGGTGATTTTGCCTGGCTTTGGCCCATGCCCGAGCCTACCAAAAATCCCATTTCTAAAAATGGGCATAGCAGAGTTCAGACTGGTTTTGCCAGGTCCAAGTGTCAATAAGCTTATGCAAATTATGCAGGTCTGAAGAGTCAAGCAGTGGTCCACTGCCCAGCATGGCCATCGCTGCACATTCTCCAAACTATGGAAAACAAGACTTGGGTCTGGAGAGGACGATTCCTTACAGTGGGAATAATAATATTGAAAGTAAAACAAATGATTGGTCTGAAATACTTTTGCACCACCCTCTCAATACCTTAACCCCAACACACCACACAAGCCATAACAAGGCACAACTTCCTCTCCATTTCACATTGAAGGACATATAAACTGCTACCTACATACATATTTATGCCAATCCTGCTGATGATTCACTTTAGCTATATGTGATAGTTGGATATTTTCAGTGTTCTATATGTGGCATTCTAACGCCATGCATTTGACCCTCTGAGCGATACTTTCTTCTGAGTAGAACATGGCAGTAAGATGCACATCCAAGACTGTAGTTTTCACTTAATGAAGTCAATTTCCAAAATTATCCCCCTTTGTGCAATGTAAATGTCTAGAAAGAGCTGTAATGTTCCTGAAGTGCCTATGACCCAAGGTGGGTAGGAGGGTTCGTCTTGCTTCCTCACTGTTGTCTGGCCACTGGAGAGACACCAAAAGACAAGACATCCAGCCTCCGCCATCCCACCTTAAAACACATATTATGTGATCTGCATGCACATATTAGCCCATAGTTCACCCCATCATTTTCACAGCTTAATTGTCACTTCATTTTAACCCATCAAGCTTCAGCAAGTGTCTACGACACTCATCTCTGAGCTGGTCCTTGGCCATGCTCTTACCTATCTCTCATCAACCTGTTTGCTGCTGAAGGTAGAAGGGATGGGAAGGTGGGCAAACAACAGAATGTGAACTGATTGTGACATAAATTGACAGCTATGGGTGCATGTGGATTCCTGTTTGAATATATTGAATTTAATGTAGTGATGTTAGGAATTTCTTGTTTGGTTTGTGGGCTTTGAGGTTCCTAATATGAAATTGTGGGGTCAACAGCATGCTCCAAGGGCTTGGGGGATGTAATGATGCTGCTGATGGAATAGATGGGGACTACATGTAAGTCATTGCTCTGCAATATTTATCAGAACTATTATTTCTGCATAATTACTAAGCAGTTATCGGTAAATAATTTAAAGATATGGAAACAAATGCAGAAATAAATACAAGCAAAAGAGCATTGTTTGGTGAAAGGGCATGAAGAAATGTAGCAGGACAGCACTCTTTTGCAGAAGAGCTTTGCCTCTTTAAAATAGGTCTGCTGGTTTTTTAACACTAACATATGCACACTCCCCTTTTTGCTATAGCAAGAGTCCTCTTGAGATACCCTTGTAGCCTTCTCAAAATCTGGGTGAGATTTGTTCTTGTGTGATCTTCTCCTTATCTAATCAAAATCGTTTAGGTATTGACTTTAAAAGAGGCTGTGGATATGTGCAGTGAAAGTTCAGTGGATTTCCATTACCAAGTAGTAAAATGATAGTTAAAATAATGTAATGTTACCGTACAAGCTTGGAAGCTGAACAATTATTTCTTTAAGGAGGCCTGCAACCATCAGCCATTCTCTAACAAGGACATCATGCATCACATGAGCAAACAAAATCCTCAAGCAGTATACATTATTCAAAACTCAGAACTCTTATGCCTTCATACGCACAAAATGGTTACCCTGCCAAATAGTTGGCAAAAGGTAGCCAAAATCAACAGTAATTTAATGCACCTCAGTAAAACATACCATATTCCCACTTGGATAAATCTACCATAGGTGCACCACTCCTCGTGCTTACAGTATTAAAATTCAACACATTCTCTACTAATTTATGACAAACACTAATAAATATCAGAAACAATGTGATAATGGCGTCCCCAGATCCCTTTAAATTCTCAAAGATCTGAGATTTCCCACATCCCCTCTGATGTTAATTTAAATGCCAACCAAATTTAAACAATCATACTTTACCAGTATGCTTTTAAATACTGCATTGCCACCACAAACGTAACCTAAATATATTTCTAAGTGAACACTCAGTAACCTGCTGCCATAGAAAATTGCTTTTAAATCCTATCCAGTTTTTTTAACTACTTGTGGCCCAATTTGCCTTTAAATAAACTATTTGCTTCAACTTGTCTTAGGATTTCTTAGGGGATAGCCACCACACCTCTCTTTAAAAATTGTCTTCAACTATGGGACAAAGTGGGCGGGTCGGCCCCGGCAGAGGTGGCTTCTCAGCCTGGATGAGCATCACAGTCCGTGACACAAGTGTCGCAACCAGTGACAGAAGCGTTCATGGCCTTCTTCATGACCGAGCTGAAATCCGAAATAGGATCCCTTCGCACCGAGGTCCACTCCTGTGTTCGAGAACTAAGGAAGGATTTTGTGGATTTGGGCGACCGCATGGATGGGCTGGAGAAGATGGTAGATGCCCGTACGGAAGACCAAGAACAGCTCTGGCAGCGCCTAGCTACCGTGGAAGATCAACATATAGAGCTTCAGATGAAGCAGGAGGACCTCGAAAATCGCAGCCGCCGGAATAATCTCCATATCCGGGGCGTTCCTCTTGGGGCATAGGGGAAGGACATAATGACCTACGTGGCGCAGCTTCTCCATACAGTTTGGGGGGATGAGGACGCCTCCCCGTCGGCTTTGGACCAGGCCCACCGTGTTTCCGGGCCCGCGGGGAGGTCGGGTCTCCTCCCAGACATACTGACCAGGGTCCACTTCTTCACAGAGAAGGAAGCCATCGACCAGGCGGCGCCGCCAGGCCTTCCGACCAGTCACGGACAAGCTACGCAGCCTTAACATCCAATATCAATGGGGCCATCCGTTTGCCCTCATTTTCCAGTGGGAATCTAAGCGCAGAGTGATAAGGTCTTATCAGGAAGCGGCCCAGCTGCTGCGTCTGCCCACCTCCCAGCCTGACTCGTCTCCGGCCTATTGTGCAGGTACTGGCTACAGCCTCCTGGTCCACTGTACGCCGGCGCAGACGGTCACCACCTTTGGATGAACATGCATCCTGCAGGCCAAGAACGACATTATGAGCATATACGGTCCCTGGAGGGGGACTAATTGGAGGGGAGCCCGGACTCCCCGGGTTCTGGCTGAACAACTCTTTTGCCCCCATACTGTTCTCTGGGCTCACCCTAGGGCTCGCACTTGCTGTAGGCTGATATGCTCTGGTTACTGCCCCTCCCCCGATGCTCTGCAGGGTGGCTGATGCCGGAGCCCCCCTTCGAGAGGGACTTGTGATCAGCACACAACCTACCCTCCACCGTTCCTGAGAGAGTGACGTCTCTGGGTTTCTCCGAACCCTAGGGTGTAGGATGACCAAGGATGGGAATGGATGGCATTGCGCTGGGCGTGGTCTTTTCTGTGCCGCTTGGCTGGTCTTTCTCGCCTATCTGCCGATGCCATGCCTATTGCTAACCACCCAGATTTCCCACCTCTTCAGTCATCCTGTATGTCTCGGCACGCGGCGTTGCGGCGTTTCAAGACTGTGGCAGATCTTTATCCCAATCATTCCTTTTATTCTCTTCCCGAGTCACCCTCCCTGACGGATACACTTTTATATTATCAGCTGCGTGTCACCTGCCGGAAATTGCACCCGACTTTTCCGCGACCTCCGCCCACATTCCCTGCCTTGGACTTTGTATATACCTCCGCATCCCCACATAAACTTGCCACCAAGTTGTATGCTTCTACCTTGTTATCCTCTCCCATCTCCTCGGCGCGGGCATGTGAGGCATGGAGTGCGGACCTAGGTATGGATATTTTGGATGCCGACTGGCTCTATTGCTGTAACTAAACCACAAAACTTTCCCCGAACTATCGGCTCCGCTTGATTTATTTCAAGTTTTTGCACAGGTTCTACCGCACTCCACAGCAGCTTCATCGTCTAGGACTCATTCCTGATGATTCCTGTGTGCGATGCTCCACTCCTGCTGCAGATTTTGCTCATCTGGCTTGGCTCTGCCCTCGGGTGCCGGTGTTCTGGTTGGAGGTCTGTTCCACGATCTCTGAAATCACCGGTACGGCAATTACTCCGGACCCCTTCCTTTGCCCTCTCGGGTTTGTTAAACTGTGTCCAGATGCTTTGCTCTGTCTGATTTTGATGCTACTAGTACTGTCCGGATGCAGGGTGGCTATGTGTTGGGGCCGCCGGCTCCCCCTGTGTTGGCGGCCTGGCTAGAGGATGCCTCCCGTTGTCAAACGCTGCTGTCAGAGTTTTGGGACTTGATGCCAGCTACATCTCGCCCAGTTGATATTTGGGGTCCCCTGGTCTCTTACCTCCTTTCCCACTCCTCCCCCGGTGGGCCTGCTTCCCCCGCGCTCCCCGCCGGCCCTGCGTCTGCGGCGGCCGCGGAGTTGGTCAGTGCGTAGCTCACCTCTCCGTGCCCCCGATGTCCCAGCTGTCAGCGGGTTTCCCGACTGGCGCCTTCATTGCTTGTCAAGTGGGGGGTCGCCTCTGGGACCACGGTTCTGCGATCTGGTCCGATCCCACCAGGTTCATGATGGGCTGTTTGGGGTCCAGCTACCACTCCATTTCCCTCCCGCTCCTGAAACCGCCTCTACCGCGCCCCCTGCCGGCCCTTGGTCCGCGGCGGCCGCCGATGCTGGTCGGTGCCGGTCCCCGATGCTGGTCGGTGCCGGTCCCCTGCCTTGTTTGATTCCCGGTCCCCCCCGGGCAGCCCAGCCCCGTGGAACTTTAGTCATCTCTGTTAGCTCTCTTCAAAGAAAGTGTTCTTTGAAATACCGCCGACCTGACCACCTATTGCTCTGTGATGCTCATTCTGTTGCTATGATGTTTACTGAAATGGATGTGTCTCTGATGGATCATAACTTGCCACTCTGTACAGTGTCTTTGCATGGACCTTATATTTTTTTCTGTATTGTTGTATTTCAACCTCTTTCATAAAAACCTTTAAAAACATTTTTTTTTTTAAAAGGTGGGAATGGATAGATATGGCCCGGTTGGTCGATGTTGACAGTTATTCTTTTTCTCTTCTTTCTCGCTGTTTTTCTACCCTCTTCCCTTACCCCTTCCCTGCTCCAGGAGTGTGGTGGGAGAATGTTGACGGGGCTGCGGCGGGCGCGGCCGCAGAGGGGGGGTCCACTCCACTATCCTTTGACCTGGTCTGGCTATGGCTAAGCAGGAGGTCTAGCGCTTTATCCAGTGACCTATGGTGTCAATGACCCCTACAGACACTTTAAGGATCCTCTCCATTAATGTTAAGGGGCTTAACTCCCCCAATAAGCATCGGCAAGTGTAGTGTTACATCCTGCTGCATTGCCCAGATATTGTTTTCCTGCAAGAAACTCATCTACTCAAGGACAATACCCAGCACATGGCACATCCTAAATACCCCCTTCAGTTCTGCGCGGCCGCTGACACTAAAACGGCAGGGATGGCTATCCTCTGCAAGGGGGGCATCAGTCAGGGGCCCCTGAAAGTCTTCCGTAGCACAAACGGGCGCTTTGTCAAGGCGGGGGCGGTGGTTGGCAGACGCTCGCTCACGCTGTGTAATGTGTATGCGCCAAATCAGATGCAGAACTCCTATCTCCGGACGCTACTCAAGGGACAGGTGCCGCAGGGTGACCCCTCTCTAATAGTAGGAGGAGATTTTAATTTGGTGTGGGACCATGCGATGGACCGTAGCGAAGCCTCCTCGAATGGATCAGGTGCCATGTCATCCGCGCTTAGGAAACAAATAACGGAGTTCGGCCTTATGGATTCTTGGTGTTACCATTCCCCGGAGGCGCATGATTACTCATACTATTCGCATGTACACCGCTCGTACTCGCGCATTGACCATCTATTTATCTCTCACGCCCTCCCAAGTTATGTACTAACGGCAGCCATGTCTGACATCTCGATCTCTGATTACGCGCACGTCGAGCTTCTTCTGCAGGACCCAGCCTCTGGTCCTGCTCGCCTGCCACGGTGTCGCTTACCCCCGTATATACTGCGGGATCCGGAAGCGGTGGAATTTATACAGGTGGCCTTAGACTCTTATTTTGAGATCAACGACCTCCCAGAGACCCCATTCCTTGTGGTGTGGGATGCCTTTAAGGGGATGATTCGAGGCGACATTACATCTCTGGCAATTGCGCGTTCTCGGGAAGCCCGCAAACTGGAGGATAGCTTCTCTGCGGACGTAAAGCTCCTAGAGGCGCAGGATCGGGACCGCTCTTCTCTCGCAACTGAGGAGACTTGCAAACCTTAGAGGCCAGCTCCGCTGTCTGCGGACTAACAAGGCCGAAAGCTCTTTGCTGGCCTTGAAGCAGCGGTACTTTGAGTGGGGGGACAAAGTGGGACGGTTGTTATCCCGGCGCCTGCGGGTTCGGGCAGTGAAGGCACACATCGCGAACATTCAGGTCTCTGATGGAGGGCGGGTCACAGCGGAACGAGTGAAATGCGAGGCCTTTAGGGAGTATTACACTGCTCTTTACAAGGCGGATACGCCCTCTCAAACCCACATTGATGAGGTTCTGGACCACTGTCCGTGGACCCCAATACACCCACGTCACACTTCTCAGCAAGTGCACACATGTTCACACATGTTCGCTATTTGGGCCTGAAGCTGACCCCTTCCCTTGACGCGTGGTCTCAGGTCAATTGGCGTGATTGTAAGATGGCTGTCCGGGAGGACATGAGGAGGTGGAAGCCCTTGACTCTCTCCTGGCTTAGCAGGCTTAATGCCGTCAAAATGCCTCTCCTTCCGAAGATCTTGTACTTGTTTCAGTGTCTTCCCATCCCTATACCACAACAGCAGATACTGGACCTCCAGAGGGAGATCACCAAGTTTATCTGGGGCGGCCTTCGACCACGGTTCTCCCACAAGATCCTTATGTCGGCCCGGGATAGAGGGGGTTTAGCGTGTCCCAATCTGCTAGACTATTACTGGGCTTCCCACCTTCGTATTGTCTCGGAATGGACAACTACAGAAAGCGAAAAGGTGTAATTTCATATGGACCGGAGGGTCAAGAGACGCTCTATCTGGGACATCGCATGGCTTCACAGGACACGCGCTCCCACAGTGCGTACGTGGCAGTGCCTACTAAAACGATCCTTGACATATGGGACAAAATAGCAGTAAGCAAGGGCCTGACAACATTCCCCTCACCTCATACCCCTATTGTAATTAATCCGCTCTTCCCGCCAGCCGACCTGGAGTCATTGGGGATATGTTTGAGGGGGGACTCTTCAAGACGTTCACACAGTGCAGGGACGAATTCCGTCTCCCGCCTGACGTAAGTTTACAATATGCGCAGTTGCGCCACTGGATATCAAACTCCCACTATGTGGTAGGCGGCTACCCGGCCCCATACCCCCTTCGAGCGGTTGGTCCGATCATTCGATGACTCAAAGGGCCTCATATCGCGGACATATCAAATCCTTCAATACCCGCCTATGCTGACGCTACATCCGTACCAACGCCACTAGCACCAGGCGTCGGACACGGACATCACACCGGGACAGTGGAATCGTCTCTGGCGTGACATTCCTAGGGACTATCGCAGTACCTCACAGAGGGAAAATGCGTACAAAATTATTAAGCAATGGTACTATACTCCGGTCCGGCTTCATCGTATGTTCCCTGCCGTGTCCCCCTTGTGTTGGAGATGTTCGAATGCATCTGGCGACTTCATTCACATCTGGTGGGCCTGCCCTCTTCTGTCCCTGCTATGGAAGGAAGTCCTTAGTCATATCAAGGAAGTGTTGGGGTTCCTCCTACCTGATTCCACAGCCACCATCCTCCTGGGTATCAAACCAGCCGCATTAACAGCACTTAAGAACAGCGTATGGTCAATAGCTTTGCATATGCTTGGGGCGGCCAAGCAGCTCATCGCGCTTTTCTGGAAAAGGCCGGAGGCGCCCCCGATTGCTGCGTGGTTTGTGCAACTGTGGCACGTTTTAACTATGGAGCTTTTTACTGCGCGATTGCAATTGAGAGAAACTTGTTTTAATGCTGTATGGCGTCCCCTGGTTCACCACCTTTGTAAACTAGAACATGCACAACACTTACCTGTTAAGCTCAGAGCGCTGCGTCTCTTTGAGGATGCCCTGCTCCCGCCTAATCCCAATAAACTTACTTCATGTCCAGGCTACAAATAGCCACCTAGCACCCGGCTCGCTCCCTGCGACCCCACAGCGCCTCTACCTAGCCATCGCAGTGTGGCACCCACGACCTGCTCACTCGCCCCCCAGACAGCTGGTTCTGACACACATCTCCCCCTCCCCCAGCTATCCCTGTTTTTATTTCTGTCTGTATCTCACTATCCACTTTATTGGGGCTTATTGCCCATGTTCATAATGTTACTGTTCTTCTTTTAGGGTGGCCCCCTGCTGCCTGAACACCCCCCAAGAAGTATTCATTGTTGACGCGACCAGCCCTGCATGGGTTGTGTGCCCATTGCTGTGTACACAGGGACCTGAGCTGCACTTTCCTGAATGCTGTTGTCTATAGTCAGGCCTCCAGTAACTCTAAAGCAAATTGCTATTGCTGCATATATTAGACCATGCGGCCGGCCCTGAAAGGGTTGTAGGCGACATACTGTGTTAAATTTTACCTTTCGCAGTTTCTTCTCTCAGATATGCAATACTCACAAACGAACGCAGCCGGCCCAGAATGGGTTGTAAGCTTAACGCTGTGTCTGCAGGGCCCTCTATTTCAGTTTTTGTTTTTGTTTTAGAAAATAAAACAGATTTCAAACAAAAAATTATCTTCAAGTACAATCCAATTCTTTCTATATAACTAACCCAATAGGATTTAAAATGTACAATTTACAACATTTTCTTGAAATTCTGGTGGGGAGAACACCCCCCTAATCTCTCTGTAAAGTCATCTTTCAATTTTTTTCAAATTTTAACATACGTCAAAATGTGCTTTTCAATGCACCATGTCCCTCAATGTTCCTCAAAGTTGCCTTGGGTGAGAATATCAACTCACCCCGGCTCCACATAAATGTCTTTTAGTCCTAACCAGTTATGACCAGAGTTTTTAATCCAATGTACTTTCTATATGATCTGGGCATGCAGGAATATTTTTACAATCCGGCAGCAATCACTGTGCTCGTGAGGAAAGTGTTTAAAACAATGGGCATTACTCATCTAGAGCAGCTGCGACTGAGTAATGAGGTATAAAAAAAAACGGTGCAACATGTCCTAATGGTTCAAACATCTATGACCATCCAGCCCTATTTAACTTTTAATTTAACTATCTATGAAAGGTCTTTATTAACCAGGTTTAGGATGAACACTTTCCATAGACTTGTCACCTTCCCGCAAACCAACGATTGGGCAAAGTGGCTATCCCCCTTAGAGTTGAGATTCCTGAGGCTGAAGCCAGGAATTTAGTGGACTAAGTTTTTTAATTTGTGTGGAAACGCTGTGTTTTCTTTTTCTGTGCGCAATTTTAAAATACCTGATTTTCTTCTACCTTCCTCACTCGCTCTCCACGGGTGCTAATCGCGCTTCCAGAGGCTGATTTGGGCTCACTTTTGGTCGCGGAATAACACAGTCGGGCGCATAGACACCGGCGCCATCTTTGGAGGAGGGGAGGTCGGCGAGCTAGTGCTGCGGGTGATTTTGGGCCCACACCACATATAAGACCTAGAGCCATAAAGCACTCATTGATAGAGTTGAGATTCCTGAGGGGAAAGCCGGGAATTTAGTGGACTAAGTTTTTTAATTTCTGTGGAAACGCTATGTTTTCTTATTTTGTGTGCAATTTTAAAATACCTGATTTTCTTCTACCTTCCTCACTCGCTCTCCACGGGTGCTGATCGCGCTTCCAGAGGCCGATTTGGGCTCACTTTTGGTCGCGGAATGACACACTCGGGCGCATATACACGGGCGCCATCTTTGGAGGAGGGGAGGTCGGCGGGCTAGTGCTGCGGTGATTTTGGGCCCACACCACATATAAGACCCAGAGCCATAAAGCACTCATTGATAGAGTTGAGATTCCTGAGGCGGAAGCCGGGAATTTAGTGGACTAAGTTTTTTAATTTGTGTGGAAACGCTGTGTTTTCTTTTTTTGTGCGCAATTTTAAAATACCTGATTTTCTTCTACCTTCCTCACTCGCTCTTCACGGGTGCTAATCGAGCTTCCAGAGGCCGATTTGAGCTCACTTTTGGTCGCGGAATACACACTCGGGCGCATAGACACGGGCGCCATTTTTGGAGGAGGGGAGGTCGGCGGGCTAGTGCTGCGGGCGATTTTGGGCCCACACCACATATAAGACCCAGAGCCATAAAGCACTCATTGATAGAGTTGAGATTCCTGAGAAGGAAGCCGGGAATTTAGTGGACTACGTTTTTTTAATTTGTGTGGAAACGCTGTGTTTTCTTTTTTTGTGCGCAATTTTAAAATGCCTGATTTTCTTCTACCTTCCTCACTCGCTCTCCACGGGTGCTAATCGCGCTTCCAGAGGCCGATTTGGGCTCACTTTTGGTCACGGAATAACACACTTGGGTGCATAGACACGGGCGCCATCTTTGGAGGAGGGGAGGTCGGCGGGCTAGTGCTGCGGGCGATTTTGGGCCCACACCACAAAATGAACCACATACCTCGTTTGCGCAGCGGACGAGCACAGCGGGTGTGTCGATGGCGCGCCAGAGGCGCCACAGAGGCAAGCCCATCTGCGCCCGTCCACGCCAGTCCGGGCCTAGGGCTAGGAACCTCTGCTAGTCCCCCTAATCCCACTCTCACCTACTCGCACGAGGCACTCCTCCAATGGAGAGTACACAGAAACCCCGCGTGTGCAAACTCGCTCATTCCAGACAGACCTCACATACATTGTAGTTCTTGCCATTATCCTATGGCGGAAAAAAATTCTCTTACCGGTCCCATAACCTGCGTGAGCATGGCCTTGCTGAACTGTAGGTCATTGCCGAGACACTCCCTAGAAATCAACTTGTTGATTCAGGACCACGAACTCGACGTATTGTTCTTAACGGAGACCTGGTTATCCTCAAACTCTGATCCGGATATAGTCCAAGCCCTCCCCCCAGGATATTTCATCCAGTTTCAGAATAGGCCCAATGGCAAAAAGGGTGGAATCGCCATTGTATATAAAAATCACCTCTCCTGTAGGCTGGCTGACAGCTGCATCTCAGACTGTGAGAATGTTCATTTCACCATTCAGATTTTCCCCACAACAACGATGTCAGGGCTCCTTGTGTACCGCCCTCCCTGCGCCCTGGGGCTCTTTGGCAGCTCGCTACTGGAGACAGTCATCTCCATAGCCACGACCTTGACCAACTTTACATTACTGGGAGATCTGAATCTTCATTTCAATGACCCGCTAGATAAAGTGGCAGGCGAATTAATACTCGATTTAAAATCTTACGACCTCCTGCTCAAAAGCCCACATGCCACACATCTTAAAGGGCATCTCCTCAACCCTATTTTCTCTGATATCCCAACTCTGGAACCAAGGGAACCGTTACCAATCCCCTGGTCCGACCATTTCCTAATTCCATTTAACTGGGAAACCATCTTAGACACATCCCGAGTCCCGGTGACACGAAGTCAAGAAAGATCGTTGTCCAAATTCCCACTTGATAGTTGGACAACTATATTGGAGCAATCTGCCCCCACACACGACCCAGACCCGCTGCTAGCGGACAGAAACTTCACACTCTGGATTGAGAACTCCCTTGACTGTGCTCTACCTAGGAAAAGAGTGGAGAAAAAAGCAGACCTTTCAAATCCCCCTGGTATACGCCAGAACCCAGGGACCAGAGGAAAGGATGCAAAAAGAGGAAAGGATGCAAAAAATTGGAACGGGTATGGAGGAGAGACTGGGCCAATAGCAAGAAAGATGCATACCGATCAGCCATCAGGTCCTATAAAGCCTGACTCAAAGCTGCCCAGGCCACTTTCCTTGAGGAGAAAATTCAAGTCTCCTCAAACTCCTCAAGAGAGACTTTCCGGATAGTGAAGGAACTTTTGAAAGTCCCAGAACGCCCCCCGATCCCTGATACTTCAGGATCTAGATGTAATCTACTTGTGGAATTTTTCAATAGCAAAATTCAAAACATTCTAAAAAGCTTACCCGGCAGTGACTACCCATCTGAACTTAGCAGTTCTAGTGCCCCAATAACCTGACCTCATTTGGATTCCTTCTCCCCAATTAATAGGGAGGAATTAAAAAAAATACTGGGATCAATAAAAAGCGGGTCGCCGGGAGACCCGGCACAAATGCACATTATGAAATTGGTGTCACCAACTATTACCCCTTTAGCCATCGACTTAATCAACTCCTCCTTTTCTCAAGGTACTGTCCCGCCCAGTTGGAAGAAGTTCATAGAAAGAGCCTTACTAAAGATGCCACAACTGGATCCCTCATAGATGGCCAACTACCGACCTATCTCGTTACTTCCAGGGATCAGTAAAATCGCTGAGAAATTCGTCAACCAGCAACTGTCTGCCTTTTTGGAAGCACGTGAGCTGCTGTGCAGCTCCCAGACAGGCTTCCGCCCTGGTCAGGGTACAGACAGCGCCCTCATAGTGGTGGTCGAAGAGGCGAGACAGATCTTGGACTCAGGAGGATCAGCTGCGGTGATCCTCCTGGATCTAAGTGCGGCCTTTGACACGGTTGACCACCGTATCCTCATCAAACGCCTCAGTAGTCTAGGAATTCTGGGTTTAGCCCTGGCATGGCTAAAATCCTTCTTAAACTCCAGCACCTTTCAAGTCTCGGAACGCAACAGTTGCTCTAAATCTATCCCTCTCCAGTGTGGTGTCTCACAGGGCTCGTCTCTGAGCCCGACACTTTTCAACGCATATATGTCCCCACTGGAAAACATTGTCACCCCCTTTGGGATTAAATTAGTCACCTATGCCGACAACACACAACTGGTTGTCTCACGGAATCAATCAGACCATTGCTCCGAGAATCTGCGATCCTGTCTATCAGAAATCTTTGGTTGGAGGAATAAATCCCTGCGCAAAGTAAATGGAGAAAAAACGGAGCTTATGCTCCTGGGACATAAGACTACATCTGTCTCTAGTTCCATGTGGCCCACATGCCTGGGACCAACTCCTACTCCAAAAATTGAAATCAAAAGTCTTGGGGTTTGGTTGGACCAGGATCTCTCGCTTAAAACCCAAGCTAAGAAAATGGCTGGTGTGTGTTTTGGCTTACTCTGCACCGTACGGAAAATTCTGCCTCTCCTACCTCCCCACTCTAGGAAGCTCCTTGTGCAGGGTCTAAACCTCTCCAGGTTGGATTATAGTAATGCTCTATACTTGGGTGCCCCAGAAGCCACCATAAATAAATTACAACTTATCCAGAACTCGGCAGCGAGACTGCCAACTGGATCTTCAACCAAGCTCTCAGCCAAACCCGTCCTCAGATCCCTCCACTGGCTGCCAATACGGGAGAGAATTATATTCAAATCCATGTGCAATGTGCACAAATCCTTACAGGGCAAGGGCCTCCCATCCTGAGAAGCCTGGTCGGCCCCTACAAAGCCAACAGGGGACTTAGATCTGACTATCTGTTACTGGCCAATGTCCCTAGAATAAAGAAGGCTCGAACAGGAGGATACTGCTTCTCTGTTAATGCCGCGAAACTCTGGAATTCCCTTCCACTCAAGATTCGCACTGAACTCAGTCTCCAAATGTTTTGCAAGCTGCAGAAAACCTTTCTTTTTCCCTAAAGGCTCCTTAAAACTTCTGCTAGCTCTGGTGTAATCTCTACTCTTAGCGCTGGAACGCCCACGGGTAACCACGCGCTCTATAAATCCTATTCCATTCCATTCCATTCCCCTGCCCCATGTGATGAATCTTCTGCCCAAACCAGAATGCACACTGTCTTATTTTGTAAGTTTTTTATTGAGCACAGAAAGCGCTGGATCAGTCCCATTTTAAAATCCATGAATTTACGAAGATGCAGACCAGCATTTCTCCGTCTTCAATTTCTAGAGGAAGAACATATTGCGAAACAGGTTGTCAGATTTCTGAAATTTATAATAAGACATAGGAAAAATCTTGAATAATTTAATGGAATATCGTATTTTGATCTTTTCTAATACCCCATGTCTATATACATGTCTTACAGATTCCGACTATTGAAACTCATGGTATTTTAATTTTATCTTTTAAAAATTTGGTATTTTAAATTTGTACATAATATTTTTATAGTACTTTCAATGGTGAAATTCTGGTTTGCATATGTACTTTTATGGATTTTACAATACAAAAACCGAATAAAGGATTTTTTGATTGATTGACTTCCAAATGCACATTAGTACATAATTTCGAACCATGTTGCAAGTCCATGAAGTTACAATTTCCCTGAATATTCAGTTGGGTACAAAATATTCGAAATTTTCTGCACTACAGTATTATATCATATACAGTTTTATACAATAGATTTAGCTCATTGTTCTCTTAAAGGTCGCAATAGTCATGCAAAATTTGTAAAGGTAAACTCCTACAGAAATGATGTTGGTGAACCTGTATATCCTTTTGTAAAGCCACGTCAGACCAAGCACTTTCTGCCAGAGCCCAACCATTTGAGAATTTAAATAAAAAAGCTTAAATTTAAAAAGGAAATTAAATAAGGTATTGTGTGTAGGTGATCTAGAAAAAGCTGAAATGTTTAATTAATCGATATGTAAGAGTTAGTGGATCTGTCAGAAAAAAAGACGGATTTTACAGTGTTTAGGAGTCAGCTGACCATTTAAGTAGGTGTTCTCTTCCCCATCCAATTATATCCTTATTTCAATCAGGAAATGATCATGAATAATTTGAAGACCTATTGCCTAAAAGATAAACACTTACGTTGACAACATAGTGAAAATATTGCTTGATTGTTTTTTTCTTTCAGCTCAAGAATGGATCCCATCCAGGTTCCGGCCCATGGTGGTCACAGCCCAAGCCTACTTGGTCACATTAGGCCAGCCTCTCTTAGCCGGGATTGCCTTTGGGCTCCGTCGATGGCGCTGGATCCAACTGGTTGCCGCATTGCCATATTTAATATGCTTCCTCTACACCTGGTATGATGATAGTTGTGTCTGTCATATGAATGATTGGGTGTAACTTGCTTAAGCACTGAACTACTCTCATACCATTATCGGAAAGGGTGATAACATTGTTGCTTGCCTAGGGTAGGGGAACTGCTCCCTCAGCACTTTAGTAGAGTACCCTTGAAAAGAAACTACTGATGGATCGCAAAAGCAATGGCGATTTTCCCTTTGTAACTGGGACTATTTTATGAGTCTGCACAATACTGTCATATTAGTGGCATATCCCTATATGGAAAATTAGCAGATGTATTGTAAAGCAGCAGTAATTGACTGCAGCAATCTAGGTCGATAGGAGATGTCTGTTGTGTCGGGCGCCATGGGACAGTGCCGACACGTGAGCGGCAGTGAGAGGTGCGTGGGGCACGGGGCCTACTATTCAATAACCACAGGAGACAGTATTAGGATATCTTGTGGGTGTCGTCTCCGTAGCCAACTGGCCGACTTGAGCACGCCCCATTATTTATTAACCGTGGGTCACATGACCCTTGCGGCGTGATGAGGTGCTGACGTCGCCTATCGCGACATTACATTCTTCCCCAACAAGGTTTTAAAACAACATGACTTTCAAAACTTCGATAGAGATCAAACAGCTTACAATGATTAAACTCAACATCATCCACACCACCAGGTGACGGAGACTCAGCATACACAAAAATACTCATGGAACAGTCTTACGTGATATAGTCCCTCAGTCTGGACGATGGCTCAGGATTTCTTCGCAGGTCATATTGAGACAGACCTTGACCACTGGGAGAAGCCTGGCTACGTCAGGGATCACCTCGGACTGGTGATCATCCAGCATACTTGGAGCATCGGCACCATTGTCATCATTAGTGCCACCAGCTTCAGCTTCATCCAAATTCAAATTTTATGGGGCATTGCTGACAGGCATAGAAATCCGGACTTCTCGGCCACTATACTCCAGTCCGGAGGCCGTATCAGTAGGGGTGACCGGAGTCACGGGTTCAGCATAGAAGAGTTTGAAATGAGACACGTTGCTGGACACGGTTTCGCGTCCCCGAGTGGCAATAACTCTGGTTCCTTTTGTCTTCAACACTGTCCATGGTGATTTCTCATAGGGCAATTGAAACTTGCCAGCATAGCAGCAATTTTGCAGCAGGACTAGGTCTCCTTCCTTGATCCTGCTTTCTTTGTCACCCCTTCGGAGACTCACAGGGGCGTGGCCTTCTTCCGTTGAGCATCAATCAGTGGGTCATTCGGACTCTTCAGCTGCCAGCGAGGATGATGGGGTATGGTATCGGTGACGACCCGACCCATCAACAGGTGAACAGGGGCCACCCCAGTGGTGGTATGAGGGGTCTGTCTATCGCTCCGAAGGAATGTGAAGATGGACAATTCAAGGGATTGTCTCTTGTTATGAGTGATGCAAATCACTTTATTAGGAGTCCTCATGAAACGTTTGGCCTCACCGTTCGCTTGAGGCCAACGAGGCGTGATTCTACGATGATGTACACCCAGAGCTGTAAGGTATTCAGATAAGCCTTGACCCTAAAACGGGGGTCCATTATCTGTGCGTAACTCTTGTATTAATCCATGGGTTGCCATTATTTTTTCTATCTTTGGTATCACCTCAGCAGCACTGGGAGACCCCACGATCTCCACCTCAGGATATTTAGAATAGTCATCGATGGCTACTAATGTGTGCCGGCCATCTGGTAGGCTGCCAAAGTCCATGCTCACGCAAGACCAGGATGACTGCGGTCGTTGCTCCGTGATAATCGGGGCAGGGTGTGGCAAATCCCCTGTAGCTTGACATGCAGGACACGACCTGACCCTACTTTCCACCAGCTCGTCCATGAGGGGAAACCACACTTTTGTACGAAGACGTGACTTGGTCTTGACTATGCCCTGATGTCCTACATGGACCAACTGTACACGCCGTTCAGTAAGTGCCGTGGGGATAACCAGACGGCGTCCTCTCAGCAAGCATCAGGTTGGATCTTCAGAAAGCTCATCTTTTACGTGATGCAAGCTTTCCATGATCCTTTGAGCTTCCGTGGTTAGAATCTTCCAGTCCTCCTTGGCTTTGTGCCAGTTTCCATGCTGGAGAATTCTCTTGACTCTCTGAAGACATTCATCTCTGGCAGTGGCCTTGGATAGATCCTGCATAGACAGAGGATGGGACAGGACCGGGCAGTGATACATCTGACGTATTCTTCTGTGTCCGCAGCTTCCTCCATTTCTTTGTCAGTAGCTTCTTGAGGATGTCGTGATAAGTAATCCGCTGGGTTGCGGGACCCCGGTTGATATTCCACGCGACAGTTGTAGTCTTGAAGTTGCAACATCCACTTCTCAATTCGCGGCGGAGGTTTTGTGGTGGTTCCTGAAAATAGGGCCACCAGGGGCTTGTGATCGGTTGTGACCACAGACGGTTTCCCATAAACGTATAAGTGAAAATGGTGGCACCCCCAATGAATGGCAATGGCCTCTTTCTCTATTTGAGAATACCGCTGTTCAGTGATGGTAAGGGATCTACTTGCAAAGGCCACTGGGGCCCAGTCTTCCTCTTGTCGTCGTTTCTGTAGGCAAACTGTACCAAGGCCCACCGGGCCTACATCCACAGCAATTTGGGTCATTTTTTTGGGGTCAAAGAAAACCAGAGTAGTGGCTTCCGAGAGAGCATTCTTTATATCCTTGAAGGCCTTTTCCTAAGGCGGGCCCCATTTCCAGGGGACTGAGTCTTTGTTCAGTTCCCTTAGTGGTAGCGTGAGGGTGGTTAGATCCTTGATGAATCGGCCAAAATAGTTGACCATTCCTAGAAAACTGCGAATTTCAGTCACACTGGCAGGGGCAATCGCACTCTTAATGTCTCGAACCTTGTCGGGATCCGGGTTGACCCCCTCTGTGGAGAAGGTGTATCCAAAAAACTGTAATTTGTTCCTTTGGAATTCGCATTTCTCCCAATGCAGCGTGAGACCAGCATCTCTCAGTCTTCGCAGCACCTACATGAGACGGGCATTGTGTCCCGGCAGGGACTTGGCATGAATCATTATGTCATCACTGACATTAATAACCCCTGGGATGTCTGCAATCAACTCCTGTATCACATTTTGGAACACCTCGGCGGCGCTGGAAACCCCGAAGCTTAGCTGGGTGTAACGTCGAAGTCCCACATGAGTTGAGAATGTGGTTATGTTCCGTGACACCTCATCGAGAACTAGTTGATGGTAGCCAGATCGTAGGTCGAGCTTAGAGAACCAACAGGCTCCCGCCATTTCCCCGATGAGGTCATCAATGGTTTGGTGTGATGTGGGCTCACGCTTTATGGCGGCATTGGGAAGGCGCATGTCCACACAGATGCGCATCGCTCCTGGCTGTTTGGGTTTTTGCGTGACTACAATGGGGGAAACCAATGTTGTGGGACCTGTGACCCTTTCAATAATCCCGGCAGCCTCCAGTTTCTTCAGCTCCTGCTTGACTTGTGGTCTCAGATGGAAGGCAATTTTTCGATGTCGCAATGCAACCGGTTGAACTGTTGGGTCTATGGGAAGATGAACTTCTTTCCCCTTGAACCTTCCAATGCCTTCGAATACCTCAGCAAACTCTTCCAAGAGATGTTGTATGGACTCCTGATGTACGCTGAAGGCAAACGAGTCTACACCTAGGTCTTCAGCAGCTCGAAACCCTAGGAGCATGCATTGCCGTTCTCGGTGACATATATGTTGGTGTGGACCATTCGCTCTCCATGTGTCACCGTCATCTTGAAACGCCCCAGTATCTTCAATGGCGTATCCTGCCCATATGCGAATACCACGATTGCCGATGGCTGCAGCAGGGGTGCGGGTCGTAGCATGTGGTACAAAGCTGCAGCCATGATGTTGATGGTGACTCCTGTATTTACGACAGTCATGACTTCGTGGTCCCCTACCTGGACGTTGCATTGAGGAAGGCGTTGCGCTTTGCACGTTGCATCGCCAATCATGTGCACCATGTGCACCACTCTCTCTTCCTCCTCATCATCATCCATATCGCTGGGTGATTTGTCACTCTCCGGCACTGCGTTGATCCTCTGGCGTGGCCTCCTGTATTTCTTGGCCCTGCACACTTTTTCAAAGTGGTTGAAACACCCACAGCCTGAGCATCTTTTCCCTTTTGCATGACAGTCAGCTTGCTGGTGCGGTGGTCCACCACAATATACACACGTGGTAGCAGGGGCCGTTGGAGCGTTGCGTGGCGCCTTCTTTATCCATTTTGCGGCGGGCTTTGTAGTTACTGCGTTAACAGGCTCCATCTTTACAGGGGCTTGAAGGGCAGCCTCCATATGAGCTGCTCGGGCTTTGGACAGTTCTTTGGTACACCCTAGAGCTAGGATTTCCACCAAGGACTTTCCAGACTCAGTTTAGCAGATGCACACCCTTGTATTACCTGTCCCCTTATTTCTTCCGTCTCGTCCAGGAACCCACGTGTTGAAGCTAGATTTTTTAGCCGTGCATGGTAGGTATCCCGTGACTCCTCCGGAAGTTGTCGTGCCTGATGAAAAAAAAATCGCTCATAGTCCTGGTTAGCCATTGGCTCGAAATGAGCGTTGTGCGCATTTATCAGGGTGGGATGGTTCTTTGGCGTCACCTCCACCATCGTTTTGGCGATGTTGTGTATGTCCTTCCCACCTAGGTGGAGCAACATCGCTCTCTTTTGATCTTTGTGTACCTAGGTGGCCTCGAAGAAAATCTGCAGGCGGTCCACCCAGGCTTTCCATTTTGGTGCAAGGGAGGCCGGCGATCCTTCTACTATGAAGGGCTCAATTGGGGACATCCGCAACATGACGCGTAACTACATGCTTGTACTATGGTCTTTACTGCACGCTTCCTGCGCTGACTTGTAAGCTGGAAGGGGCGATGTGCTTTGTGCGTCACTAGCCACACACGTCGCAGGCTCACCTGGCGGCCACGCCGGGCTTCTTTTCAGTATCTCGGCTGCGTCATGCCGGGCCGGAGGACAGGGCGCCAGACCGGGGCCGCGCCTGTAAAGGGGCACGAGCGCCGCGAGTTCTGAAACATGCTTGTGGGTGCCACCCCAGCATGCAAGGGCACCACCCCCGTCGCCAAATGTTGTGTCGGGCGCCAGGCACGTGAGGGGCAGTGAGAGGTGCGTGGGGCACGGGGCCTACTATTCAATACCCCCGGGGGACAGTATTGGGATATCCTGTGGGTGTCGTCTCCATCGCCAACTGGCCGAGGTGAGCACGCCCCACAATTTATTAACTGTGGGTCCCATGACCCTTGCGTCGGGACGAGGTGCTGACATCGCATAGCGTAACATTACATTGTCCTGTTTTCCATAATAAGTAACTCATAACTTTTCACATCACTGCCACACTCTTCCTGTCCCAATTCTGTAATTTTCCCATTGATCCCTTTGCCCATTTGATAGGCACAAGATATCTAAATCGTTTTGCAAAAAACACCACCGTTTTGCAATCCTGGCTTCTACTGCCTAGCTTGTATTATGTGCAAATCAACATGACATCCTTGCTCGTCTCCCTCGTCACAATCATAAACCAACTGAGTGTATCTCCCCTCACCAACAGACTTTTTGCTTCCCAAGTAAAGAAATTATTAAACGAGAAGTCACATAACATAAAGACTGTTCACTGATGTTATGTCACAGGCTATACCCCAGCATGACTAGAAAATAAATACCCATCACAACAGAATTACTTCCTGATTACCAGTTCTGTATGTGCAACAGAGCTTGGCTGCTGAGGTACCAGGTAAGTTAGAGTCTGCTTCAATTAAGTGATTTTGTTTATTATTTAGAAGGTGGAGCTGGGGGGAATCACAATCAGAGCTCAAGAGGTAAAAGACCTCTGTTAGAGAGCGTGCCATATGGTGATATAACTAACGCTAACGGGACCTTCGCCCACCTGATTCGTCTACCACCTGCTGCTGTAACCAGGTGAGTTAATGGTAGTCTCTGCTCCCCTCAGTTCGTTACGATGCGCCAAGGTTTTTAATAATTCTAGTGAGAGTAAGGGCCATATGTATCATTGAAATTAGCATTCCCAAAGGCCGAAATTCGCAGAATTTCGGCCTTTGCGAATGGGAATTCGCAAAATGATATGTGTGAAGGAAAATCCAATGCAAAATAGGGAATCGCAAAATTTGCGATTCCTTATTTTGCAATTGCATTTAAGGAATAGCAATTTTTGCAATTCCTTAAATGCAATGTAAGAAGGCACAAAAAATTGCTAAATGGCCTTAAGAAATCGCAAATTACCACCAACTTCTAGTTGGTGGTAAGTTGCGAATTCCTTGAAAAATGCACATTTTTGCATTTTTCAAAGTGCCATGTGACGCACATACATGCCCTTAGGGCATGTATGTGCACCACATGTACACCTATGCATATTTCAGGAGTGCAACAGGGTGTCCTTTGGACACCCCTGCACCCTTGAAATTATTCTCAATTTGCGATTAGCAAATTGCGAATTTGCAAATTGAGAAAAAGTGCCATTCCTTCCTATGGGCCTCCTGGCCCACAGAAATGAATGGTAAAGTATTCCTTAATTGCGAATTCGCAATTTGCAAATTCGCAATTAAGGAATATCAAGAAATCGCTAAAAAAAAATGTTTTTCTTGATACATACAATTTTGCGATTCTGAAATAGCGATTTCTTAAAAATCGCTGATACAGAATCGCAAATTAGTTCCTTGATACATATGGCCCTAAGTTATGGTCATTATCGACCCTTGGGATGATAGAAAAAGCACTCAATCGGGTCCAGAATTCTATGTTTACGAGGATGTAATCTATAGTCGTACTTTTCCCTGGTGTATTAAAGGTACTTGAACCCGGAACATCTGGAAGAAGTCTGCCATTACAGGCCCTAAGAGAATGAGAAACAACCAACTTGTTGATCACAAGGGCTAGGGGCAGTAAGCGCTTTTCCGGGTACATGGTACTCTCCGGGATCAGACAATTTTCTTACTCGTCCGAGGTTACCGAGGGAATCCCCAAGAGTGGTTCAAAATGACAGTTAAAGTCGGCGCCAATGATTTTGTGGTATGACGGGGGAAAAGAGTGAAGGAGAACCTCTAGGGCATCCAAGATTGATAGACCCAACTGATGCGGTTGGGGACGTAAATAAATGTTAATCACTGCCAACGACAGACCATCCAAAAAGTTCAGTACAATGCATAAGATGTCCGGGCAATGAGAATCTATTATCTTAAATGAGCAACCTAGATGGGAAGCAACCCAGATACATAACCCCCTAAGGGTCTTCCCCTGGGCCCCTGCACCGCCGGTAAATGGTAGGACGCATTATGCTACCCTAACTGGAGCAGACAGCAACCAAGTTTCTAGAAACAGACATAAGTCGTAACTATCCATCAACTCTCCCCACTCCGGGTTATGCAGCTTAGACCCCATCCCTGCTATGTTCCAAAACCCAATGAGTGGTCTACGAGGCACCACTTTGGCTGGGGAGTCCTCAGTGAGTTGGAACACAATAGAGGATGGAGGTGCTATATGTATATGAATGTCCGACTCATTTACACCTCCTGTTATACCAGAGTTTTGAGAAGATAGGGATGTGGTAGAACTACCCCCCTTAATTCTAATAGCCTGCTCAGGGAACCCTATCTCTATACTGGAGTCCTCCACAACCTGGCTTCCAGATCGGTTCGGAACCATTCCATCTGCACGGGGTGATGTTAATAGTCAATCTATGTTGCTCAATGCACTATATCTATTGCCCACTGGGATGTTGTAATCGAATTCATGTCCACCATGATGGAAATAGGATGGTTCTGGCCTGCCCGATACTAAAGTTTGTGAATAGAAATACCCCAGATGGCAAGTGTTAATAGTGCCCACATTGGAAGGCCCTCCATTAGATAATATGTGTCCAGCTGCTCTGGGATCCCTAAAGTTGATGATTATGCAAACACCACAGATGTCTTTGGGTCTAATCCCCAGCCAACTGACTCTTTGCACGAACAAAATCTCCCCCTGGCCAGCTCACATTAAAGGTCTATGCCTGCTTAGCCAGAAGATGACTTTATTCTTTAGCTCAGGGTAGGTTTCCCACCGGTCGCTGGCCAGTGGGGGTACTCCCATAAGCACCACCACATACGGCAATGCTTCAGGGGGTAACTGGGGGCAAGGAGGAGGTTTTAAGTGTCCATTTTCACCAGATTTCAAAGGAGAATTGTGTAGGGGCCTACCTGACTGCGCTCAGGGTTCCAGAAGTTTTTGGGGTGGAGAATGATCCGCAGGGATGCGAACCAGGTGCGGCTGATGCCAAATTAGGACAAGTGGTTTGGCCAGGGCCAATCTGGGCTAGGGTAGGCTTCAACATACTTAGAGGAGCCAAATCATGTGCGTGGATGTCTGGGCAAATGCTAGCACCTTGGGTTAAGCCCTTAGGAGCAGGCTTAGTTACTCCTGAAGCCCCTATACAAGCGGGATTCCCCATTGAAGAGCTTGGCTGTGCTCTCCCTAGACCTTTATTATTTATCAGTGAAACTAGTCTATCAATCCTTGTAGACAAGGATTTGAAGTGAGTATTGATAAGCTGTTCCATATGAATCTGGAAGTCAATTAATAAATGGGTAGCCCAGACGGGATTGCTCTGTAGCTACAGCCAACCCCGCTGAATTCACGTCATACCTTATGCCCTCTTTTTCAGACCTACCTTGTGCTCAGATTGTGTCTGACGTGAATGCTTCTGGAGAAGTTGTTCTGTCCCCACCTCCTTTAGCATGTTCTAAGGTTCGCAAACCTCGTGCTAGAACAAAAAAGTCTAAACCTGTTAAAAATTCGGCTAAGAGAATTTCCCATTGATCCCTTTGCCCATTTGATAGGCACAAGATATCTAAATCGTTTTGCAAAAAACACCACCGTTTTGCAATCCTGGCTTCTACTGCCTAGCTTGTATTATGTGCAAATCAACATGACATCCTTGCTCGTCTCCCTCGTCACAATCATAAACCAACTGAGTGTATCTCCCCTCACCAACAGACTTTTTGCTTCCCAAGTAAAGAAATTATTAAACGAGAAGTCACATAACATAAAGACTGTTCACTGGTGTTATGTCACAGGCTATACCCCAGCATGACCAGAAAATAAATACCCATCACAACAGAATTACTTCCTGATTACCAGTTCTGTATGTGCAACAGAGCTTGGCTGCTGAGGTACCAGGTAAGTTAGAGTCTGCTTCAATTAAGTGATTTTGTTTATTATTTAGAAGGTGGAGCTGGGGGGAATCACAATCAGAGCTCAAGAGGTAAAAGACCTCTGTTAGAGAGCGTGCCACATGGTGATATAACTAACGCTAACGGGACCTTCGCCCACCTGATTCGTCTACCACCTGCTGCTGTAACCAGGTGAGTTAATGGTAGTCTCTGCTCCCCTCAGTTCGTTACGATGCGCCAAGGTTTTTAATAATTCTAGTGACAGTAAGGGCCATATGTATCATTGAAATTAGCATTGCCAAAGGCCGAAATTCGCAGAATTTCGGCCTTTGCGAATGGGAATTCGCAAAATGATATGTGTGAAGGAAAATCCAATGCAAAATAGGGAATCGCAAAATTTGCGATTCCTTATTTTGCAATTGCATTTAAGGAATAGCAATTTTTGCAATTCCTTACATGCAATGTAAGAAGGCACAAAAAATTGCTAAATGGCCTTAAGAAATCGCAAATTACCACCAACTTCTAGTTGGTGGTAAGTTGCGAATTCCTTGAAAAATGCACATTTTTGCATTTTTCAAAGTGCCATGTGACGCACATACATGCCCTTAGGGCATGTATGTGCACCACATGTACACCTATGCTTATTTCAGGGGTGCAACAGGGTGTCCTTTGGACACCCCTGCACCCTTGAAATTATTCTCAATTTGCGATTAGCAAATTGCGAATTTGCAAATTGAGAAAAAGTGCCATTCCTTCCTATGGGCCTCCTGGCCCATAGAAATGAATGGTAAAGTATTCCTTAATTGCGAATTCGCAATTTGCAAATTCGCAATTAAGGAATATCAAGAAATCGCTAAAAAAATTGTTTTTCTTGATACATACAATTTTGCGATTCTGAAATAGCGATTTCTTATAAATCGCTGATACAGAATCGCAAATTAGTTCCTTGATACATATGGCCCTAAGTTATGGTCATTATCGACCCTTGGGATGATAGAAAAAGCACTCAATCGGGTCCAGAATTCTATGTTTACGAGGATGTAATCTATAGTCGTACTTTTCCCTGGTGTATTAAAGGTACTTGAACCCGGAACATCTGGAAGAAGTCTGCCATTACAGGCCCTAAGAGAATGAGAAACAACCAACTTGTTGATCACAGGGCTAGGGGCAGTAAGCGCTTTTCCGGGTACATGGTACTCTCCGGGATCAGACAATTTTCTTACTCGTCCGAGGTTACCGAGGGAATCCCCAAGAGTGGTTCAAAATGACAGTTAAAGTCGGCGCCAATGATTTTGTGGTATGACGGGGGAAAAGAGTGAAGGAGAACCTCTAGGGCATCCAAGATTGATAGACCCAACTGATGCGGTTGGGGACGTAAATAAATGTTAATCACTGCCAACGACAGACCATCCAAAAAGTTCAGTACAATGCATAGGATGTCCGGGCAATGAGAATCTATTATCTTAAATGAGCAACCTAGATGGGAAGCAACCCAGATACATAACCCCCCAAGGGTCTTCCCCTGGGCCCCTGCACCGCCGGTAAATGGTAGGACGCATTATGCTACCCTAACTGGAGCAGACAGCAACCAAGTTTCTAGAAACAGACATAAGTCGTAACTATCCATCAACTCTCCCCACTCCGGGTTATGCAGCTTAGACCCCATCCCTGCTATGTTCCAAAACCCAATGAGTGGTCTACGAGGCACCACTTTGGCTGGGGAGTCCTCAGTGAGTTGGAACACAATAGAGGGTGGAGGTGCTATATGTATATGAATGTCCGACTCATTTACACCTCCTGTTATACCAGAGTTTTGAGAAGATAGGGATGTGGTAGAACTACCCCCCTTAATTCTAATAGCCTGCTCAGGGAACCCTATCTCTATACTGGAGTCCTCCACAACCTGGCTTCCAGATCGGTTCGGAACCATTCCATCTGCACGGGGTGATGTTAATAGTCAATCTATGTTGCTCAATGCACTATATCTATTGCCCACTGGGATGTTGTAATCGAATTCATGTCCACCATGATGGAAATAGGATGGTTCTGGCCTGCCCGATACTAAAGTTTGTGAATAGAAATACCCCAGATGGCAAGTGTTAATAGTGCCCACATTGGAAGGCCCTCCATTAGATAATATGTGTCCAGCTGCTCTGGGATCCCTAAAGTTGATGATTATGCAAACACCACAGATGTCTTTGGGTCTAATCCCCAGCCAACTGACTCTTTGCACGAACAAAATCTCCCCCTCGCCAGCTCACATTAAAGGTCTATGCCTGCTTAGCCAGAAGATGACTTTATTCTTTAGCTCAGGGTAGGTTTCCCACCGGTCGCTGGCCAGTGGGGGTACTCCCATAAGCACCACCACATACGGCAATGCTTCAGGGGGTAACTGGGGGCAAGGAGGAGGTTTTAAGTGTCCATTTTCACCAGATTTCAAAGGAGAATTGTGTAGGGGCCTACCTGACTCTGCGCTCAGGGTTCCAGAAGTTTTTGGGGTGGAGAATGATCCGCAGGGATGCCAACCAGGTGCGGCTGATGCCAAATTAGGACAAGTGGTTTGGCCAGGGCCAATCTGGGCTAGGGTAGGCTTCAACATACTTAGAGGAGCCAAATCATGTGCGTGGATGTCTGGGCAAATGCTAGCACCTTGGGTTAAGCCCTTAGGAGCAGGCTTAGTTACTCCTGAAGCCCCTATACAAGCGGGATTCCCCATTGAAGAGCTTGGCTGTGCTCTCCCTAGACCTTTATTATTTATCAGTGAAACTAGTCTATCAATCCTTGTAGACAAGGATTTGAAGTGAGTATTGATAAGCTGTTCCATATGAATCTGGAAGTCAATTAATAATTGGGTAGCCCAGACGGGATTGCTCTGTAGCTACAGCCAACCCCGCTGAATTCACGTCATACCTTATGCCCTCTTTTTCAGACCTACCTTGTGCTCAGATTGTGTCTGACGTGAATGCTTCTGGAGAAGTTGTTCTGTCCCCACCTCCTTTAGCATGTTCTAAGGTTCGCAAACCTCGTGCTAGAACAAAAAAGTCTAAACCTGTTAAAAATTCGGCTAAGAGAATTTCCCATTGATCCCTTTGCCCATTTGATAGGCACAAGATATCTAAATCGTTTTACAAAAAACACCACCGTTTTGCAATCCTGGCTTCTACTGCCTAGCTTGTATTATGTGCAAATCAACATGACATCCTTGCTCGTCTCCCTCGTCACAATCATAAACCAACTGAGTGTATCTCCCCTCACCAACAGACTTTTTGCTTCCCAAGTAAAGAAATTATTAAACGAGAAGTCACATAACATAAAGACTGTTCACTGGTGTTATGTCACAGGCTATACCCCAGCATGACCAGAAAATAAATACCCATCACAACAGAATTACTTCCTGATTACCAGTTCTGTATGTGCAACAGAGCTTGGCTGCTGAGGTACCAGGTAAGTTAGAGTCTGCTTCAATTAAGTGATTTTGTTTATTATTTAGAAGGTGGAGCTGGGGGGAATCACAATCAGAGCTCAAGAGGTAAAAGACCTCTGTTAGAGAGCGTGCCACATGGTGATATAACTAACGCTAACGGGACCTTCGCCCACCTGATTCGTCTACCACCTGCTGCTGTAACCAGGTGAGTTAATGGTAGTCTCTGCTCCCCTCAGTTCGTTACGATGCGCCAAGGTTTTTAATAATTCTAGTGAGAGTAAGGGCCATATGTATCATTGAAATTAGCATTCCCAAAGGCCGAAATTCGCAGAATTTCGGCCTTTGCGAATGGGAATTCGCAAAATGATATGTGTGAAGGAAAATCCAATGCAAAATAGGGAATCGCAAAATTTGCGATTCCTTATTTTGCAATTGCATTTAAGGAATAGCAATTTTTGCAATTCCTTAAATGCAATGTAAGAAGGCACAAAAAATTGCTAAATGGCCTTAAGAAATCGCAAATTACCACCAACTTCTAGTTGGTGGTAAGTTGCGAATTCCTTGAAAAATGCACATTTTTGCATTTTTCAAAGTGCCATGTGACGCACATACATGCCCTTAGGGCATGTATGTGCACCACATGTACACCTATGCTTATTTCAGGGGTGCAACAGGGTGTCCTTTGGACACCCCTGCACCCTTGAAATTATTCTCAATTTGCGATTAGCAAATGGCGAATTTGCAAATTGAGAAAAAGTGCCATTCCTTCCTATGGGCCTCCTGGCCCATAGAAATGAATGGTAAAGTATTCCTTAATTGCGAATTCGCAATTTGCAAATTCGCAATTAAGGAATATCAAGAAATCGCTAAAAAAAATTGTTTTTCTTGATACATACAATTTTGCGATTCTGAAATAGCGATTTCTTAAAAATCGCTGATACAGAATCGCAAATTAGTTCCTTGATACATATGGCCCTAAGTTATGGTCATTATCGACCCTTGGGATGATAGAAAAAGCACTCAATCGGGTCCAGAATTCTATGTTTACGAGGATGTAATCTATAGTCGTACTTTTCCCTGGTGTATTAAAGGTACTTGAACCCGGAACATCTGGAAGAAGTCTGCCATTACAGGCCCTAAGAGAATGAGAAACAACCAACTTGTTGATCACAAGGGCTAGGGGCAGTAAGCGCTTTTCCGGGTACATGGTACTCTCCGGGATCAGACAATTTTCTTACTCGTCCGAGGTTACCGAGGGAATCCCCAAGAGTGGTTCAAAATGACAGTTAAAGTCGGCGCCAATGATTTTGTGGTATGACGGGGGAAAAGAGTGAAGGAGAACCTCTAGGGCATCCAAGATTGATAGACCCAACTGATGCGGTTGGGGACGTAAATAAATGTTAATCACTGCCAACGACAGACCATCCAAAAAGTTCAGTACAATGCATAGGATGTCCGGGCAATGAGAATCTATTATCTTAAATGAGCAACCTAGATGGGAAGCAACCCAGATACATAACCCCCCAAGGGTCTTCCCCTGGGCCCCTGCACCGCCGGTAAATGGTAGGACGCATTATGCTACCCTAACTGGAGCAGACAGCAACCAAGTTTCTAGAAACAGACATAAGTCGTAACTATCCATCAACTCTCCCCACTCCGGGTTATGCAGCTTAGACCCCATCCCTGCTATGTTCCAAAACCCAATGAGTGGTCTACGAGGCACCACTTTGGCTGGGGAGTCCTCAGTGAGTTGGAACACAATAGAGGGTGGAGGTGCTATATGTATATGAATGTCCGACTCATTTACACCTCCTGTTATACCAGAGTTTTGAGAAGATAGGGATGTGGTAGAACTACCCCCCTTAATTCTAATAGCCTGCTCAGGGAACCCTATCTCTATACTGGAGTCCTCCACAACCTGGTTTCCAGATCGGTTCGGAACCATTCCATCTGCACGGGGTGATGTTAATAGTCAATCTATGTTGCTCAATGCACTATATCTATTGCCCACTGGGATGTTGTAATCGAATTCATGTCCACCATGATGGAAATAGGATGGTTCTGGCCTGCCCGATACTAAAGTTTGTGAATAGAAATACCCCAGATGGCAAGTGTTAATAGTGCCCACATTGGAAGGCCCTCCATTAGATAATATGTGTCCAGCTGCTCTGGGATCCCTAAAGTTGATGATTATGCAAACACCACAGATGTCTTTGGGTCTAATCCCCAGCCAACTGACTCTTTGCACGAACAAAATCTCCCCCTGGCCAGCTCACATTAAAGGTCTATGCCTGCTTAGCCAGAAGATGACTTTATTCTTTAGCTCAGGGTAGGTTTCCCACCGGTCGCTGGCCAGTGGGGGTACTCCCATAAGCACCACCACATACGGCAATGCTTCAGGGGGTAACTGGGGGCAAGGAGGAGGTTTTAAGTGTCCATTTTCACCAGATTTCAAAGGAGAATTGTGTAGGGGCCTACCTGACTCTGCGCTCAGGGTTCCAGAAGTTTTTGGGGTGGAGAATGATCCGCAGGGATGCCAACCAGGTGCGGCTGATGCCAAATTAGGACAAGTGGTTTGGCCAGGGCCAATCTGGGCTAGGGTAGGCTTCAACATACTTAGAGGAGCCAAATCATGTGCGTGGATGTCTGGGCAAATGCTAGCACCTTGGGTTAAGCCCTTAGGAGCAGGCTTAGTTACTCCTGAAGCCCCTATACAAGCGGGATTCCCCATTGAAGAGCTTGGCTGTGCTCTCCCTAGACCTTTATTATTTATCAGTGAAACTAGTCTATCAATCCTTGTAGACAAGGATTTGAAGTGAGTATTGATAAGCTGTTCCATATGAATCTGGAAGTCAATTAATAATTGGGTAGCCCAGACGGGATTGCTCTGTAGCTACAGCCAACCCCGCTGAATTCACGTCATACCTTATGCCCTCTTTTTCAGACCTACCTTGTGCTCAGATTGTGTCTGACGTGAATGCTTCTGGAGAAGTTGTTCTGTCCCCACCTCCTTTAGCATGTTCTAAGGTTCGCAAACCTCGTGCTAGAACAAAAAAGTCTAAACCTGTTAAAAATTCGGCTAAGAGAATTTCCCATTGATCCCTTTGCCCATTTGATAGGCACAAGATATCTAAATCGTTTTACAAAAAACACCACCGTTTTGCAATCCTGGCTTCTACTGCCTAGCTTGTATTATGTGCAAATCAACATGACATCCTTGCTCGTCTCCCTCGTCACAATCATAAACCAACTGAGTGTATCTCCCCTCACCAACAGACTTTTTGCTTCCCAAGTAAAGAAATTATTAAACGAGAAGTCACATAACATAAAGACTGTTCACTGGTGTTATGTCACAGGCTATACCCCAGCATGACCAGAAAATAAATACCCATCACAACAGAATTACTTCCTGATTACCAGTTCTGTATGTGCAACAGAGCTTGGCTGCTGAGGTACCAGGTAAGTTAGAGTCTGCTTCAATTAAGTGATTTTGTTTATTATTTAGAAGGTGGAGCTGGGGGGAATCACAATCAGAGCTCAAGAGGTAAAAGACCTCTGTTAGAGAGCGTGCCACATGGTGATATAACTAACGCTAACGGGACCTTCGCCCACCTGATTCGTCTACCACCTGCTGCTGTAACCAGGTGAGTTAATGGTAGTCTCTGCTCCCCTCAGTTCGTTACGATGCGCCAAGGTTTTTAATAATTCTAGTGAGAGTAAGGGCCATATGTATCATTGAAATTAGCATTCCCAAAGGCCGAAATTCGCAGAATTTCGGCCTTTGCGAATGGGAATTCGCAAAATGATATGTGTGAAGGAAAATCCAATGCAAAATAGGGAATCGCAAAATTTGCGATTCCTTATTTTGCAATTGCATTTAAGGAATAGCAATTTTTGCAATTCCTTAAATGCAATGTAAGAAGGCACAAAAAATTGCTAAATGGCCTTAAGAAATCGCAAATTACCACCAACTTCTAGTTGGTGGTAAGTTGCGAATTCCTTGAAAAATGCACATTTTTGCATTTTTCAAAGTGCCATGTGACGCACATACATGCCCTTAGGGCATGTATGTGCACCACATGTACACCTATGCTTATTTCAGGGGTGCAACAGGGTGTCCTTTGGACACCCCTGCACCCTTGAAATTATTCTCAATTTGCGATTAGCAAATGGCGAATTTGCAAATTGAGAAAAAGTGCCATTCCTTCCTATGGGCCTCCTGGCCCATAGAAATGAATGGTAAAGTATTCCTTAATTGCGAATTCGCAATTTGCAAATTCGCAATTAAGGAATATCAAGAAATCGCTAAAAAAAATTGTTTTTCTTGATACATACAATTTTGCGATTCTGAAATAGCGATTTCTTAAAAATCGCTGATACAGAATCGCAAATTAGTTCCTTGATACATATGGCCCTAAGTTATGGTCATTATCGACCCTTGGGATGATAGAAAAAGCACTCAATCGGGTCCAGAATTCTATGTTTACGAGGATGTAATCTATAGTCGTACTTTTCCCTGGTGTATTAAAGGTACTTGAACCCGGAACATCTGGAAGAAGTCTGCCATTACAGGCCCTAAGAGAATGAGAAACAACCAACTTGTTGATCACAAGGGCTAGGGGCAGTAAGCGCTTTTCCGGGTACATGGTACTCTCCGGGATCAGACAATTTTCTTACTCGTCCGAGGTTACCGAGGGAATCCCCAAGAGTGGTTCAAAATGACAGTTAAAGTCGGCGCCAATGATTTTGTGGTATGACGGGGGAAAAGAGTGAAGGAGAACCTCTAGGGCATCCAAGATTGATAGACCCAACTGATGCGGTTGGGGACGTAAATAAATGTTAATCACTGCCAACGACAGACCATCCAAAAAGTTCAGTACAATGCATAGGATGTCCGGGCAATGAGAATCTATTATCTTAAATGAGCAACCTAGATGGGAAGCAACCCAGATACATAACCCCCCAAGGGTCTTCCCCTGGGCCCCTGCACCGCCGGTAAATGGTAGGACGCATTATGCTACCCTAACTGGAGCAGACAGCAACCAAGTTTCTAGAAACAGACATAAGTCGTAACTATCCATCAACTCTCCCCACTCCGGGTTATGCAGCTTAGACCCCATCCCTGCTATGTTCCAAAACCCAATGAGTGGTCTACGAGGCACCACTTTGGCTGGGGAGTCCTCAGTGAGTTGGAACACAATAGAGGGTGGAGGTGCTATATGTATATGAATGTCCGACTCATTTACACCTCCTGTTATACCAGAGTTTTGAGAAGATAGGGATGTGGTAGAACTACCCCCCTTAATTCTAATAGCCTGCTCAGGGAACCCTATCTCTATACTGGAGTCCTCCACAACCTGGCTTCCAGATCGGTTCGGAACCATTCCATCTGCACGGGGTGATGTTAACAGTCAATCTATGTTGCTCAATGCACTATATCTATTGCCCACTGGGATGTTGTAATCAAATTCATGTCCACCATGATGGAAATAGGATGGTTCTGGCCTGCCCGATACTAAAGTTTGTGAATAGAAATACCCCAGATGGCAAGTGTTAATAGTGCGAGAATCAAGAGGGAGAGAGAGGACCAGATAGCTAGTCCAAATCCCCGGATTATATGTAAGTAAATCAAAAGGAGACTAGCTAGAAAGGGGTTAGTATGACATTATTTTGTTGTTGTCATAGCGACTCAGTGTTGTTGGCGGTGGCACCTGTTGGGTGTCTTTAGAAAGCCCTCACCCACCAACCTAGTTGGTGGCATGCTTCATCATCGGGCCCACCCAGTGACACCTAGCGTGTCCCGGGTGTGCTACGACGCCTGATTACAGCGGAGCAGGTATGTCACTGTGTGTGCGGTGTGAGGTGTGTAGAGAAGTGAGGTTAAAACGGCTTGGCGGATGGTCCCTGGAGTGGGAAGACTTTATTAAAAGGGCCTCCGTCAGCGGTTAAAAATAAGGCTGTGGGACGTTAGAGGCGGGTTACGACCTCCTACGTCCTTGGTGTGTCAACATGTTTCAGCCAGTGCCTTATATTAATCTGGCTTTCTTCAGGACAATAAAAATATGTGTAGGTTAAAATTAGGGTAAGTGTAGTGTAGTCTATGTGTCTACACGCCCTAAAGTGTATCTAACTGTGAGAGGGGGGATTCCCTTCTCAAGATCTGTTTTAACCACTTCACCCTCGAATTTCAGTGCGATTCCACAATAATGATACCACCAGTATCATTACACTTGAGCCGCTCATAGCCTGCACTAATCCGCTATTAAGCCGGCTGTCATAAATTATGCTCAATATTTTCTAGTGACTCTTTTCTCCTATGTTTGTCTTGTCCCTGTCTTTCATTGTTAAATGTACAGGTGATCTTGAGAAGGGAATCCCCCCTCTCACAGTTAGATACACTTTAGGGCGTGTAGACACATAGACTACACTACACTTACCCTAATTTTAACCTACACATATTTTTATTGTCCTGAAGAAAGCCAGATTAATATAAGGCACTGGCTGAAACATGTTGACACACCAAGGACGTAGGAGGTCGTAACCCGCCTCTAACGTCCCACAGCCTTATTTTTAACCGCTGACGGAGGCCCTTTTAATAAAGTCTTCCCACTCCAGGGACCATCCGCCAAGCCGTTTTAACCTCACTTCTCTACACACCTCACACCGCACACACAGTGACATACCTGCTCCGCTGTAATCAGGCGTCGTAGCACACCCGGGACACGCTAGGTGTCACTGGGTGGGCCCGATGATGAAGCATGCCACCAACTAGGTTGGTGGGTGAGGGCTTTCTAAAGACACCCAACAGGTGCCACCGCCAACAACACTGAGTCGCTATGACAACAACAAAATAATGTCATACTAACCCCTTTCTAGCTAGTCTCCTTTTGATTTACTTAAGTGTTAATAGTGCCCACATTGGAAGGCCCTCCATTAGATAATATGTGTCCAGCTGCTCTGGGATCCCTAAAGTTGATGATTATGCAAACACCACAGATGTCTTTGGGTCTAATCCCCAGCCAACTGACTCTTTGCACGAACAAAGTCTCCCCCTGGCCAGCTCACATTAAAGGTCTATGCCTGCTTAGCCAGAAGATGACTTTATTCTTTAGCTCAGGGTAGGTTTCCCACCGGTCGCTGGCCAGTGGGGGTACTCCCATAAGCACCACCACATACGGCAATGCTTCAGGGGGTAACTGGGGGCAAGGAGGAGGTTTTAAGTGTCCATTTTCACCAGATTTCAAAGGAGAATTGTGTAGGGGCCTACCTGACTCTGCGCTCAGGGTTCCAGAAGTTTTTGGGGTGGAGAATGATCCGCAGGGATGCGAACCAGGTGCGGCTGATGCCAAATTAGGACAAGTGGTTTGGCCAGGGCCAATCTGGGCTAGGGTAGGCTTCAACATACTTAGAGGAGCCAAATCATGTGCGTGGATGTCTGGGCAAATGCTAGCACCTTGGGTTAAGCCCTTAGGAGCAGGCTTAGTTACTCCTGAAGCCCCTATACAAGCGGGATTCCCCATTGAAGAGCTTGGCTGTGCTCTCCCTAGACCTTTATTATTTATCAGTGAAACTAGTCTATCAATCCTTGTAGACAACGGTAGTCAGACATCCCTAACAATACAAGAACATCAAATTGTTTAAATAGTAATGGCAGGGCCAATGTCTTCAAAAACGAGAAAATGTTTATTAATACTCAAACAACCCATGAAGGGAAAAAAAGGCCAATGGCCATTCCATTTCCATTTCCAGTGCCATGCCACAATGCTGTGAGAGGTAACGTGCCATTACTGCCACTGCCAGGGAACCTCCTCACAATGTAGCTTCCATTAGGGATAGCAGGCACTGCACAATAGGGTGGGTTTATTTTGGGAGGTATTTTTCTTGTTTATATTTTGGGCTGGGATCAGAGGGGTGGGGATTCTCTGGGGTGGAGTGGGAAGTTTAGGGGGGAACTTGTCCTTTGGAGGGGTTTTCTCTTTTTCTTTTTTGGGTTGGGAGCAGGGGGTTGGGAATGCTGTTTCTCTTGTGTGGAGTGGGAAGTGGATGGAAAGGGCTTGGAAGGCTTTTATTTGTTTCTTTGTTTTTGGGTTGGGATCAGGGGGTGGGGATGCTCTTTCTCTGAGGAGGAGTGGGAAGTGGAAGAGATGTGTTTGGGTGCAGGTGAGCTTTTTAGGACTTTGGGAGGATGGGGCTCGGTTTTCAAAGGGGTAAGGGCATACAAGACATCATGAAGGAGAAAATGGGTAGGATGTTTGGGATGCAGTTCAGTTTGGAAAGAAGAGAGATTAGAAGTGTGAGATGGATCTGCTCTCTGCACTGTGTGTTGTGTTGGTGTTTGTTGCTTGGATACCTGTGAACATTTGTGTGTTGTGTCTGTGTGTGCAATGGACGTTCTGGGTATTGTTGAGGGCTCTGTGTGTGTTGGTATGGTATCTGTGGGTATGGGTGTGTTTTTGAAGAGGTTATAGAGTGCTGCTGTGGTATCTGTGGGAATGGTTGTGTCTGTAGAGGCATCAGTGAGGGTTAGTGTGGTGTCAGCAGGTACGGTTGTGTCTGTGGAGGGGTCAGTGTGCTTTGCTGTGTTGTCTGCTGACATGCCAGGGTGGTGAGGGGTGTGAGTGTCTGCTGTGTGCTTGCACTTTTGAGCTTTTGTGATGTTTTGTGTTTGAAGAGCTTGAGCTGCTGTCTTCCAATGCACTCTCCACACATTTCTGGTCACTGGGTCCCTCCTTGTCTGACGTCTCATGTCTGGAACTACTGTGACCAGCTGTTTCCCCAACAACGTTGGCCCTAACGCCTCCAGTTGCCCTGCATGTATCTGAAATTAAATGTAACATGGGTGTATTGCAACTGCATTCCCACACTAGACCACCACAAAGCAACTGAAAACATTGGAGAAGTCCATATATTGCACCATGTTCATGGTTCACTCAATAGGCTTCAAATTTAGCATGAGCACATGCATGAATGCTACATAACCTGCAAATTGTTGGATCCACTCATGTCATAATCCCAGACAGGCCTAAATGCATTGACAGACTTCTCTTCACTCTATCCTTATGCCCATACTAGGACAGTCACCGTGCATACTTTGGCACTTGTATTATACTAATGAACTGAATTGGATGGATACAAGTTTGGGAATTACACAATGCTCACGCCAGGCCCAGAGTTAAACAAATCTAACTATTACTCATAACAGATTGAGATGATCTAAAGGTCAAGTTCAACACCAATGTACCACCAATTAGTGTTGCGGAATACATCATGTCACATGAAAAGTTTAATTGCACTCTGATGACACTTTTCACTTCAATTTACATCATATGTCCACAACCTGAAGAGTCAAATGAAAGGTGTACACATGTTGTTTAGCTATGTATCACATTTAGCATATAAAGTCCCATGAAACCATTGAGTTAATAACATTTGGGAGATAGACCCTCAGAAATCACAAAGCACTAGACTCGATATAGCCATATGAACATCCTCAAACCTGGTTGGTACAGGTGAATACGCCCATCTGAGATTGAATATTCACAAGCCAAAACACCTTTGAAGGATTTGGGGGTTCCTAATTATATATGACATGAATACGTGGGATCACTTGAGTCCCAATGGGTAGGCACATCACATCACTGTTTGCTTTTGAATACTCAGATTGTCTTGTAAGGATGAGTGTGGACACTCACATTTGATCCCTACAGCTCTACAACTCACTCCCTTATGCATGTCACCAGTCAGTGAATGAGTTTTTAAACACTATTGCAGATGAACCATCAACTGGCTAATGCACACTGGCTAGCACATAGGCACTAATGCTGATGGCACCAGTGATGTTGGCACTCTCATGTTACTGTATGACCAGTGCTTTCCGATGGGAACTGTAGTACAGTCACTGCATCTACTGTGCACTTTATGTCAAGTCACATGTAATAGGGCCACCATCACATCGGAGACAGTAGTGAGGGAACATTGGTTCTTACACAAGGAAGACAAGCTGCCTGTGTGGTACAATTGACACCCAGATTTACTGAGAACATAAGATGATCCCTCACGTTACCGAGTCATGTGTCTGCTCAAAAGGATGCATTCAACAAGGAGAATAGAGGGAAAAAGGAGCCCTGGTCGCCCTCCACTCAAAAGTCATCAAAACATAAAAAACGGGGTCATGAGTAGAGCTATGAGTTTGGAAGGGAGGTTTTTCCCAATCTAATATGGCTATGAGTTTTTTTGTGAAAACATGCTTTGGGTAACATGGGAATTCTTGATTGCCTCCCGATCCAAGATCGCGGCAAGACTCTCGCGTGATTACGCGAGGGGCCGCGTTATCTGAAAAATAGAGTAGCCGGCGTGTGCCGAAACACAGAGGTGGAGACAACATGCTCCGTGAGGCCTTGGTCGGTAAGGAGTGAGGGATACTGGGGGTGATGACATGCAGTTGAGCAGGTAAACCTTGGAGTTAGACGCTCCGGTGCGTAGGTGCGGGATCCCAGGCTCGAGTGGTACTATACCTGGCAGATATTGGCAGCCATCGGCAACCCCAGAACACTGCCTATCCCTGCTGATGAGGGGTAATACCCCGAAACATGTGTCCAGGGATGGCGAAGACAGCGAAGATAGCAGAAGATCGAAAGATGATGCATCGCGAACACTTTCCTACATTGACCAGAGTCCTTAGGGGCGACACTGCCGGTGTGTGAGTAGTGTGCGACCCCACCCCCATTTGTAACTTTAAAGCTCCCTTGAGCAGCGGGCTGACGAGCCTGGGATCCCGCACCTACGCGCCGGAGTGGTACTATACCTGGCAGATATTGGCAGCCATCGGCAACCCCAGAACACTGCCTATCCCTGCTGATGAGGGGTAATACCCCGAAACACGTGTCCAGGGATGGCGAAGACAGTGAAGATAGCAGAAGATCGAAAGATGATGCATCGCGAACACTTTCCTACATTGACCAGAGTCCTTAGGGGCGACACCGCCGGTGTGTGAGTAGTGTGCGACCCCACCCCTCTTTGTAACTTAAAGCTCCCTTGAGCAGCGGGCTGACGAGCCTGGGATCCCGCACCTACGCGCCGGAGTGGTACTATACCTGGCAGATATTGGCAGCCATCGGCGACCCCGGAACACTGCCTATCCCTGCTGACGAGGGTTGATAACCCAAAACACGTGTCCAGGGATGGCGAAGACAGCGAAGATAGCAAGATCGAAAGATGATGCATTGCGAACACTCTACTACAATGACCAGAGTCCTTAGGGGCAACTTCCGCCGGTGTGTGAGTAGTGTGCGACCCCACCCCTCTTTGTAACTTAAAGCTCCCTTGAGCAGCGGGCTGACGAGCCTGGGATCCCGCACCTACGTGCCGGAGTGGTACTATACCTGGCAGATATTGGCAGCCATCGGCGACCCCGGAACACTGCCTATCCCTGCTGACGAGGGTTGATAACCCGAAACACGTGTCCAGGGATGGCGAAGACAGCGAAGATAGCAAGATCGAAAGATGATGCATTGCGAACACTCTACTACAATGACCAGAGTCCTTAGGGGCAACTTCCGCCGGTGTGTGAGTAGTGTGCGACCCCACCCCTCTTTGTAACTTAAAGCTCCCTTGAGCAGCGGGCTGACGAGCCTGGGATCCCGCACCTACGCGCCGGAGTGGTACTATACCTGGCAGATATTGGCAGCCATCGGCGACCCCGGAACACTGCCTATCCCTGCTGACGAGGGTTGATAACCCAAAACACGTGTCCAGGGATTGCGAAGACACCGAAGATAGCAAGAGCGAAAGATGATGCATTGCGAACACTCTACTACAATGACCAGAGTCCTTAGGGGCAACTTCCGCCGGTGTGTGAGTAGTGTGCGACCCCACCCCTCTTTGTAACTTAAAGCTCCCTTGAGCAGCGGGCTGACGAGCCTGGGATCCCGCACCTACGCGCCGGAGTGGTACTATACCTGGCAGATATTGGCAGCCATCGGCGACCCCGGAACACTGCCTATCCCTGCTGACGAGGGTTGATAACCCGAAACACGTGTCCAGGGATGGCGAAGACAGCGAAGATAGCAAGATCGAAAGATGATGCATTGCGAAAACTCTACTACAATGACCAGAGTCCTTAGGGGCAACTTCTGCCAGTGTGTGAGTAGTGTGCGACCCCACCCCTCTTTGTAACTTAAAGCTCCCTTGAGCAGCGGGCTGACGAGCCTGGGATCCCGCACCTACGCGCCGGAGTGGTACTATACCTGGCAGATATTGGCAGCCATCGGCGACCCCGGAACACTGCCTATCCCTGCTGACGAGGGTTGATAACCCGAAACACGTGTCCAGGGATGGCGAAGACAGCGAAGATAGCAAGATCGAAAGATGATGCATTGCGAACACTCTACTACAATGACCAGAGTCCTTAGGGGCAACTTCCGCCGGTGTGTGAGTATTGTGCGACCCCACCCCTCTTTGTATTGCCACAACGTGGAGTGTGATTTGTTGTCACTTCACTGCACCCACTTTTATTTTATTTTGGACACTTTTTCTTTGGGCAAAATGACTGCCAATGATGAGAAAAATGGGCTTATCTGGTGAGTACCTGCCAGTTACCTTGTTGGTGGTGCGCCTGTGAGGGGTCATTTTGCCTTTTCACATTTTTTCACAAAGGTTGTGTGTGTGGGACTGAAGAACGAGGATTCTAATGAGTACATGTTTTAGGAGTCCCAAATTTCTTTAAAACTGTCAACAAAGTTTAAAAGGGGTTTTTATGCAAGATAATTGAAATTTGTCACAAACTTGAGTTGAGTGAGGGTTATGTAGAAAACTACAAAGCTTCACAACTACAAATAGAAATACAATAGAAGAGATTTCTGTAGTTTTAGGAACCTGGTCATTTCTGTTCTGCTCAAAAGGAGACAATTTGATGTGGACATGACTCTGCTGTGTTTCAGGTCAGAAAGACAATAGGCACAACACATCAGCATGCACCTACTACCAGACCTATGCTGACAATGACTCATCTTGTGTGCAGCACATGGGCTACTATCAATATATTTGCTGAAATGTCTATCTGTAACACTCAAAGTTGGCAATATTACAAGTATGACTCAGGTCCGGACTCACCCCATGTAGCTGATGTTGAGCCCTCAACTGCCCATCAAGGTCCGAATGGATCACTCCCAGTATGCAGGCCACCAGGGGGGTCAGGGTCCAGTGCACACCCCTTCCACATTTGGAGGACTTTCCCAGCTGGACCTCCAGAACCGTTTCTTCTCCAATCTCTTTCTGCAGTGGATGCTATGCTGGTTGAAGACCTCCAGGGCTCGCATCTTCCAGGCGATGGCTCTCTAAATGGCCTTTTTCAGATGGGCGTTGACCTATATGGATACAATAAATGTCAAAACTGATTGTAACTGGAAGTAGGAGGATAACTGTAATGTTGATACACATTTTGTTGACATCTAGTACAAGCATTCATCAAGAGTCAACATAATATATGCTTCCATGTTACATGCTAAGCACAACTAAAGCACGGATGCACACGTCTTTGGTCATCTGATTACTAACCTCAACCGTGGTCATGACCTACACTGACTGAGGCAGTCCACTAACATCATATAGGCCATGCCCATCCTACATGGAATGTGATGTAAGGTACCATGGCACACAGCACACCATTTGATCTTCTGAAGGGTAAACTACCTGTGCGTGACTGTCCAGACACATTTACTGCCAGTTCCATTGATGCATATGGCCCATAGAGGAAAGTTCCATAGCATACACAACCTTCTAAGCCCAATGTCAAAATGTAAGGGCTGGTATGTGTGTCACTGAGAGCTACCTCTCTGGGGGCATGTGTGTGTACATGTGGACTACTAATTAGGATATCATAACACGTCAGACGATGTTTATGTTTCTTTTTGTCCTCACACGCCAAAAGATGAGCCCAGAATCTACTATCTACTCATTCTGCGGCCCCCCATTTGGATGATTGGCACCAGCAGGGTATAGACTCTGATCTGATCTTAATGGAAGCACTTTCCACAGATACCCTCACAGTTAGTCAGTTCTGTTCTCCTAACTTGATGGCCCGTATAACTGATCTGAGGGATATGTTCTTCTGCGAAAAGGCATAATCATTGGACAAATAGGTCTCTATTGTCTCAACTTGTCTAGCCAGCCTATACGGGCCAACCAAAAATCTTTTTTCCTTTTCCAATTAACCCTATCAAGATTTAATGTATATTTAATCGCATTTACCCAGACTAAGAAGGTCGGTGCAGTGCTTTTAAGCCAACATTTACAAATTTCTCTGCGAGCAAGTAAGATTAAATAAAAAGACAATTTACTAACATCTCGAGGTAGTAAACTGTAGTTCGAGAAGATACCAAAAAAAAAAAATAATGCTCACCTGGATTTCAAAACTGAACATGGCTTTCATACCTTCAATAACTGCACCCCAAAATGTGTATATCATTGGGCACCATATAAACATGTGAATATCGTCAGCTTTTTCCTGCTGACACTTCGGACAGCAGGGGATAAAAGCCTTCGAAAATCTTTACAGCCTAAATGAGGACCAATAATCTCTGTGGAGAGAAAAAAGATGGTTTCTTTTTAAATTGGCAGTAGATACGATAGAGTGTAGTAAGTCGTAAGATACTTGCCATATTTCTTCTGTATTCTCATCTGGCAAGCATTCTCCCCAGAGCTCAATCGGTAAGGTGAAGTCTCCGTCAGCCATATCCAACATCGCCTAGTATAGATTCGCTGTCTCTTTCTTGTTCTGCTTTGTCTCATGTAATGCCCTCTCCAACTCATTTGAGGTGCCCGCAACTGAACCCGATGCCTGGCTCCAGCTTCATATTTGAAAATATTAAAATTTTGATAGTTTTCTTTCTGTGATGCTATATATCTTGTCCCATGATAGCAGGCAGCCCTCCGGCATTACCTGAGCCCAGCATTCTATCCCTGCTGCTTTTAAAGGCTTTGCGAGTGCATCTTTGGACCACCCTGGAGATCCTGGCGAGTGCCATATAGGGGCCAGGCACTGTAAGAACCAATTTTCAAAAACATTTCTGATTTTGTACCAGCTGGTCCCTATATCTCTCAGCAGCTTTAAGCGAACCTTCTTAAAGAAGCGTGGATCACCAAACTTATACATGAAGGCTTGGTCGCCTCATTTAATGTCCCATAGCATTTCTTTAAGCATATTTCCTGAATCTGAGTCATTAGGCTGATTTAGGAGCATCTTTCCTGCCCTTAATAAAAATACCCAGGCGTAAAGCTTCAAGTCCGGTGCGCACAACCCCCCTTTATTTTTCTTCCTTCGCAGCTTTTTCCATGAAATCCTTATGCCCTTAGAGGCCCAAACGAAATAATTCATTCTAGCTTGTACTTTCCTTAGAGTTTCCTCCTTAAATGCTAATGGAATATTTTGAAATAGGAATATACAATTTGGTAAAAGCATCATTTTAAATAAGTTGACTCTGCCTATTAATGTCAAGGGAAGAAACGCCCAGCTTTTTAAGGAATCTGTGATTTCTTTAGCTATTCGAGATACATTTTTGTCGGTGATATGATCGATATCTTGTGTGATTCATATACCCAGATACTTTATCTCCCATTTCAATATAGGAAGTGGGCATTTATGTTCCAGGCCATACACCCTATTTTTGACTGATTGATCTCATAACCAGAAATCTGCCCAAACTGGGAAGCTATGTTATATATTATTGGAATCGCTCTGCTGTGTCAGATGTATATATCATCATGTCGTCCGCATATAGGGATACTTTTTTTCCCAACTTCGAAACTTAAAGGGAGCTATGCTGGCCTGCTGCCTAAACTTCTCCACCAGCGGCTCAATATAGAGGTTAAAAAGTAAAGGTGACAAGGAGCACCCCTGCCTTGTCCCTCTTTTGATTGTTACTGCTTCCGAGAGATTACCATCTACCAGTATTCTGGCTATGGATTTTTGATGAAACTATGAAATAGTTCTGCAAACAATTTCGCCCAGATTACACCTGTCCAATACTTCTGCTAAATAGACCCAGTTCACATGGTCGAACGCCTTTGTGGCGTCTAATGTGATGATAGCCAATGGCAATTTATGCAGTGTTGCTATGTCTGTGGCGCCCACCAAATTATGTGTCAAGTCCTGAATGCTCCGCCCTCTAACAAAGCTTTTTTCATCATTATGAAGCAGATTTCCTATTACACCATTTAATCTCTCTGCTAAAATCTTGGCAAAGATCTTGTAGTCAAGATTAAGCAGATAGATTGGTCTGTAAGAATCGCATTGGTTTGATGGCATTGATGGTTTTAGAATCAGGACCACCGTTGCCTCATTCCATGAAGGGGGCGCCTTCCCTCTATCCTCAAAAATATGAGCAATTAACTTTTGCAGGACAGGGGCAAGGACTACCACTAGAAATCTGTACAGCTCGGCTGGCAGCCCGTCAGGTCCTGGCGCTTTCCCTTTTTCCCAGTCTCGATTGCCTTGATTATCTCACTTAAACTAATCTTTATTAAGGTTGTTAGACTTTTCCTCATCGATTTTATTCGTAGAGTATTGATCAAGCCATGAGTGAATCAAGTTATCTTGTGGGGTTAGATCTTCCTTATAAACCTGTTCCAAATGCTTATAAAAAGCTTCTTCAATATCTTTAGGATTCTCCCAAAATTTTCCAGAGGTCTCACATAAAACTTCTTTTATCATGTTTTTGCTTAGATCCTGTTTGGTTTTCCAGGCTAGGAGCTTACCACTCGATTCTCCATATTCAAAGTGGACCAGGTTACTGGCCTTCCATCGTTTCCTCAACCTGGTGTCTAGCACCCTAGCTACTTCTTACTTGTATGATGACAACTCCTCCTGAATATCTCCCTGGGGCGTGAGCCTCTACACTAAGAGATCTTGTTCTAACTTCTGAATTTTTGCCTGTATACCTTCTATCTCTGAACTTCCTTTGTCTAGCAATTTGTATAGATGTGATCAGACCCCTCAGGAATGCCTTGTATGCATCCCATACCATTTCAATTGGAGAAGTTTCTAAATTAGTCGCCAAAAAGCTCTCTGTCTCTTCTATCAACTTTTGTACAACTTCATCCTCTGACTGAATATTACGGTCCAGGGTCCATCTTTTAGTACCCTGCATAGTAGGTAGTTTTATTACTAGCACGACCGCTGAATGGTCTGATAAGTGACCTCCTAGGTGTTTTGAGTCTGTCCCCCAGCCTAGCAACTCCATACTAACCAAAAAGAAATCTAACCTAGATTTGTGGCCGTATTTTTTTTTATGGAATGTGTACTGTCTTTTATTCCCCATTCATTTTCTCCATACATCTACCTACCCCAATTGCGGCATTGCGTTTGTTAGAAGAGATCCCATCTTGTAATTATGTGGTGATCTATTCTTGTAACTAATAACTGCCAGCATCTCCCAGAGCGGAACTGGGTCATCCAGGTTGGGTCTGTAGTAACCTGCCACTGTAAATTTATACATGTGGTGCCTAATCTTGGCAATGACCCACCTGCCCCTTTTATCTACTTTAGCCACTTCCACTACATGAGCTGCGTTGGTTTTGATGAGAATAGCAACTCCCTTTTTAGTCAGTTGCTGTGTGGTACATATTACTTCCTGGTCCATTTTTTAGATTTACACATGTCTCTCAGCTCTTTTTCTGTGAGGTGAGTCTCTTGAAGAATAAGAATTTGTTCAGGAATGTCTTTAAGGTATTGTAGAATTCTCTCCATTCTATATTTTACCCTCAACCCATTCAAGTTCCATGATAGAACCTTCAGGTATGCTACCTTATCATACCTAACTTGAGGCATTTCTCTTGATACGAGTGGTATATTTCTTAGATGACCTATTTTGGCGCTTCGGACGTATTTTTTTTTCTCCAATGCTCCCCACCCAGTGACTGCCCCTCACCCCTTCTCTCTCCACCCCAGTGCTCCCCTGGAGAACCCCCATTCTTCCTCTAGTGGCCCTACTCTGGGCTTGAGGCATCCCTCCCTGGTTTTTGGGACGGTTATTGACTAAATGGCAATTGATCTACAAAACAAGAAATATATGTATTTTAAACGGCGAGGACATAAACTACTGAAACAAAAAGATAAAGGGAGATCTGAAAAGTCTAAAAAATTAACCGACTGCTACCTCCCTTCCCTTCCCAGATATTGATTGTAAAAAGGATTCTGCTTCTTCCACTCTCTTAAACACCCACATTTTGTTATTATACATTATTTTTAAGGTTGCAGGAAATTTTAGCTGAGCTGTTGCGCCTAACTGTCTGAAGGGGTCAAGTAGATTCCCTATCTCCCACTGTCTGGAAGCAGTTATCGAAGAGGCATCTGACCTTATCTGGAACGTTATCCCTTCTGCAGTTAAAGTGCTCTTTTTTAATGCCCTGTTTAGTATTTCGTCCTCCAGACTGTAAGTTAACACCATGCGCGCCAGCGGAATTCCGCTCGCACGCTGGGATTTGCGAAAACGCACTTTATGTGACGAGCTGGGCTCTTCATCAGCGTGCGAGGAGGCTACGCCATGACGAGCCCAGCTTGTCATCAGCGTGGAAGGGGTTAAGAAGTGTACCAGAATCTTCCTAGGTCTGGTTTTGTTTGGGTTTAATCTAAATGGGTGTCTATGGACTCTCTGTATGTCCTTGGTAAGATCTTGTTCCGTAGATTCGATTAGTTGCTTGTTTGATCAGTTTAACCACAAATTCTTTGATATTACTCCCTTCCACCCCTAATGGAACTTTAAGCAGACACAAATTATTTCTCTTCTGGGAGGTTTCAATGGAATTTCTTTTCTCCTTGGAGTCCCTGCTCACGTTCTTTTATTCTATCAATTTATTTTGAATTTTCTGTAGTTTGAACTGTCAATTCTGCGACTGTAGACTCTAAAGCTGTGGTCCTTGCAGCCAGGGAATCAATCTTGTCTTCCAACTTTTCACAGAAAGTCTTAATTTCACCTTGGTTCTACTCTGACCCAGAAACCGTTCTTTATCTCCTCACTTAAAGATTGAAGAATCTGCAGAACAGGATGATGTGCAAGAGAGTCCCCATTATTCCCATTGGAAGAACGTGTACTCCCCACTCCCTTATCTGGCTTCTGATCCGCCTTTGGTTCATTCCCACATATGAGTACAGTGTCAACATTAATGTCAGCATTGGAGTCTCTATCTTCTGCTGCTCTCACATCAGCCGTCATGGAACCTTCCACTTCAGCTGCTTCTAGCTGCCCCCCCCCCCAGTACTTGGAACCTATTAGGACTTAAGACCCTTTCTGGGAAGCTATAAGGCCCTTTTATATGGCCACACGGGGTATCCAGGTCACCATTGATTGGTTTCAGTATAAGGGTACTGGGTACTGACCTAAAATACTCTTTTAATGAAGGTACAGGTTTTGCCTTAAGTTGAATTGGTTGTGGTATAAGGTTTGGTGAAGTCAGCTTAAGAATTTTGTTGTATCTCCTTTTCTTAGGTTTCGTTATGGGGGCAGTTTTGGGACACCTTTCAGAGGTTACTACCTTTGTGCTATTGGTTGACTTATCAGAAGCATTAAATCTGTCAGCTTTTTTTATATCATGCTTCCTGTTTATGCTTCTAAGAGCATATCTAAGTGCTGGGGTCTCGTCTGTAATACCTCCCATGCTCTTTCCCCTATACCTCCCTGAAGTGTCACCATCTGTAGCTGCCCTGCCTTCCTCGAGAAGACTTACACTTGCACTGTTTAGGCTAGGGGGGATTCTAACCTACGGTCTCCTTTGCTTGTTTTTTCTGGGAAACTGAGTCCTAAGCTGCCCTGGCAGATGATGTTTATGTTGTACGTACTGGCAGCACAGGACACACCTTTTGCCATATGTTGCACTGTAACAGGGATGACATTCAACATTACATTGTATGTGTTGTGTGATAGGAAAATTGTAATTAAGCAGATGATTCACATTGCACAATCTAATCCGAAGTAACCCACTATCCACACTGTTCATGTCCTTGATGTGCAATTGGCCTGTACAGAGGTAACAACACTATATAAAAGTGGAAACAGACCTGTTTTAGTAAAGGGACAGTCATTGTTGACAGACACACATTCACACTGTGTTTCAATGGAAAGAAGAATCAGGCCAGGGAATCACCTGAGTCACAGTTCCTCATATTATCCATGCAACAGCTATCAGGGCTGGTAAACAGTCAAAATATCGAATTTTTAATTTCGACTTACACTTATATCGAGTTGCTAATATCGATGGGACAGAATATCGATGTCCAGAATATCGATGGCCAGAATATCGACCCTAAGGTAAGTAATATCGAAATTACTTATATCGATAGCATATATATCGATGTAAGTAATTTTGATTTACTAATATGTGTTAGAAATTTTAGTTAAGTATTTAAATTAATTGTTATAATATGTGTTTAATATGTTTTTATAAATAAAAAATATATAAAAGTAAATAATATGTTTTACTACCAGAGCGGGTTGTGGGTTTTTAGGGGAATAGGGTGGGAAGTAATTTATTTGTAATTAAATAATTATTTTTTAATGATTAATTTATTTTGCAATTAAATATTAATTGGCAATGAATTATTTTAATTGATTAATTGATTAATTCATTGATAATTTATGTATACTTTTAACTAAATTATATGTTTTACTACTGGAGCGGGTTGTGGGTTTATAGGGGAATAGGGTGGGAAGTAATTTATTTGTAATTAAATAATTATTTTTTAATGATTAATTTATTTTGCAATTAAATATTAATTGGCAATGAATTATTTTAATTGATTAATTAATTGATAATTTATGTATACTTTTAACTAAATTATATGTTTTACTACTGGAGCGGGTTGTGGGTTTATAGGGGAATAGGGTGGGAAGTAATTTAATTGTAATATTAATTAATTTTGGGTAAAGGAGTATTTTTAGAGTTCAGGGTCAGTTTTCAGTTCTTGGGTAAAGGGGTATTATTTGGGTTCAGGGTCAGTTTTCAGTTTTTGGGTAAAGGGGTATTTTTAGGATTCAGGATCAGTTTTCAGTTTTTGGGTAAAGGGGTATTTTTAGGGTTCAGGGTCAGTTTTCAGTTTTTTAGGATTCAGGATCAGTTTTCAGTTTTTGGGTAAAGGGGTATTTTTAGGGTTCAGGGTCAGTTTTCAGTTTTTGGGTAAAGGGGTATTTTTAGGGTTCAGGGTCAGTTTTCAGTTTTTGGGTACGGGGGTATTTTTTGGGTTCAGGGTCAGTTTTCAGTTTTTGGGTAAAGGGGTATTTTTAGGGTTCAGGGTCAGTTTTTAGTTTTTGGGTAAAGGGGAATTTTTAGGGTTCAGGGTCAGTTTTCAGTTTTGGGTAAAGGGGTATTTTTAGGGTTCAGGGTCAGTTTTCAGTTTTTGGGTAAAGGGGTATTTTTAGGGTTCAGGGTCAGTTTTCAGTTTTTGGGTAAAGGGGTATTTTTTGGGTTCAGGGTCAGTTTTCAGTTCTTGGGTAAAGGGGTATTTTTTGGGTTCAGGGTCAGTTTTCAGTTTTTGGGTAAAGGGGGATTTTTAGGGTTCAGGGTCAGTTTTAGGTTTTTGGGTAAAGGGGTATTTTTAGGGTTCAGGGTCAGTTTTCCCTACTGTTGCACCCACTGGAGTGGGAATAGTAATTATTGTTAAGTAAGTATATATTATATATGATTTTTAAATATTATTATTTTAATTAAATATGTATTATTATTTTTTTTACCATTATTACATATATTTAAATATGTTTAAGTAATTAATAAGTATTATTTACAGTATTTTTTATGTTATTTTAAATCCCCAAAAAATCGATATATTTGACAACGATATTTTTAACATCGATATTATTTTTTCGATATTTTGGTACTTACCAAGTTGTACATAGGGCGTCGATATTTTTGCTATCGATATAATTACGCCGATATTTGTGTAGGTCGAAATTCTGTCTGTCGAAATTCTGTCATAGATCCATCAGGGCTACTAGTGGGACAGATCACTTTGCTATTTTGAGTGCGCAGGACTGTTGCAAATTTGTGTTTGTGTGGTTTGCTCCACTCGGATTGAGGGGTTTTAAGGGTCTCCCCTCCCTGACAGCATCATTCTAATACATAATACTATTAGTAATTTATTTGTAATTAAATAATTATTTTTTAATGATTAATTTATTTTGCAATTAAATATTAATTGGCAATGAATTATTTTAATTGATTAATTAATTGATAATTTATGTATACTTTTAACTAAATTATATGTTTTACTACTGGAGCGGGTTGTGGGTTTATAGGGGAATAGGGTGGGAAGTAATTTAATTGTAATATTAATTAATTTTGGGTAAAGGAGTATTTTTAGAGTTCAGGGTCAGTTTTCAGTTCTTGGGTAAAGGGGTATTATTTGGGTTCAGGGTCAGTTTTCAGTTTTTGGGTAAAGGGGTATTTTTAGGATTCAGGATCAGTTTTCAGTTTTTGGGTAAAGGGGTATTTTTAGGGTTCAGGGTCAGTTTTCAGTTTTTTAGGATTCAGGATCAGTTTTCAGTTTTTGGGTAAAGGGGTATTTTTAGGGTTCAGGGTCAGTTTTCAGTTTTTGGGTAAAGGGGTATTTTTAGGGTTCAGGGTCAGTTTTCAGTTTTTGGGTACGGGGGTATTTTTTGGGTTCAGGGTCAGTTTTCAGTTTTTGGGTAAAGGGGTATTTTTAGGGTTCAGGGTCAGTTTTTAGTTTTTGGGTAAAGGGGAATTTTTAGGGTTCAGGGTCAGTTTTCAGTTTTGGGTAAAGGGGTATTTTTAGGGTTCAGGGTCAGTTTTCAGTTTTTGGGTAAAGGGGTATTTTTAGGGTTCAGGGTCAGTTTTCAGTTTTTGGGTAAAGGGGTATTTTTTGGGTTCAGGGTCAGTTTTCAGTTCTTGGGTAAAGGGGTATTTTTTGGGTTCAGGGTCAGTTTTCAGTTTTTGGGTAAAGGGGGATTTTTAGGGTTCAGGGTCAGTTTTAGGTTTTTGGGTAAAGGGGTATTTTTAGGGTTCAGGGTCAGTTTTCCCTACTGTTGCACCCACTGGAGTGGGAATAGTAATTATTGTTAAGTAAGTATATATTATATATGATTTTTAAATATTATTATTTTAATTAAATATGTATTATTATTTTTTTTTACCATTATTACATATATTTAAATATGTTTAAGTAATTAATAAGTATTATTTACAGTATTTTTTATGTTATTTTAAATCCCCAAAAAATCGATATATTTGACAACGATATTTTTAACATCGATATTATTTTTTCGATATTTTGGTACTTACCAAGTTGTACATAGGGCGTCGATATTTTTGCTATCGATATAATTACGCCGATATTTGTGTAGGTCGAAATTCTGTCTGTCGAAATTCTGTCATAGATCCATCAGGGCTACTAGTGGGACAGATCACTTTGCTATTTTGAGTGCGCAGGACTGTTGCAAATTTGTGTTTGTGTGGTTTGCTCCACTCGGATTGAGGGGTTTTAAGGGTCTCCCCTCCCTGACAGCATCATTCTAATACATAATACGTATTGATTGAACGTTAATACTGCTAGAGTGCCACCACTTCCTGCCCACTAAAACCCGTTTCCTTTTTCAGTACAAATCTGAAAGTCAGAGGCACATTGTAGCATGTGGGAATAGAAAGGAAGCTGTTAAATAGAGTAAATTAGGTATTAGACATAATTGCCTGTTCCTCTGGTGATCCATAGAGCTTAGTATACAGGGAAAGAACCTCATCCATTATGGTATCCAGCTTCTCTGGAGTGAAGGGACGGGTCTCCTCTGCAGTACGTGCCATTCTTGTTCCCAAAGGGGGCAAACAGGCACTAAAATGGAGGAGGTCTTGATAGCAGCAGCTTCGGGAGGCAAGTGAGTTTTTTTTTCAAACCCCAGCTTGCATGTACGCCATGTACGTGGTCATCAGCATCAACCCACACACAGCCATTGAACCGTGACCTTCACTATAACCAATGAAAGCCCATGGCTCTGACTGCTATGCTTGCGACCGCACACAGCGTGGTCAACTGCCGGCAGAGGCAGACAGTCCAAATGTCCTAATAGCAAAGTCAGGCACCCACCACGTTAGTGGTCATGAAAAAAGTATTGCTGACAGTTAAGTACGTCACCACCACTACTAATGAGGGCAAACATGTTTACTTTTGAAAAAAACTCTGTCCCCCTGTAATGTCCAGTTAATAACATTATCTGTGTAATACATTACTGTGCACATAGGGAAAATGAGCGCAGTACACTGTAAACCACGGTTGGTGTATTTCACACAATATCTAGTGATACCCTCACTATAGAGCGCATTTACAATTTCTTATTTGATGATGGGCACAGTTCTACTACAGACATGTGAAGGCCACCTTAGGGATGACTGCTGGTTGTTCTACATTTGACTGTGATGATGTTAAATGTGTAATGCTTCATGTAGCATTTAGATCCAGTCCCATGACTTTTGCCTTGCAATTTGCATTTGTTACTATTCACACTGTGACCAATGTACATTTATGAATTACTCCTCACATAGGTACCCTGGGGGAGGGTGTAGATGGCAGACTCCAGTATACTGCTCATTTCCAGACCTTCAGACCATGGAAGAGCAACATGTAATACAGAAATTTCATTTGGATTGTCAAACAATACTGGACCTATGTCATCAGTTGGAGCCTGACCTCCTACCTTACATCACTTATCCCAAATCAATCCCACCACTTGTGGAAATCATGCCTTATTGCATTTTTCGGCCACATGCTGTTTTCAATTCACTGTCGCGATTTCAGGTAGAATATCACAACCTATGTTCAGTTGAGTACTCCAAGAGGTGCGAGCAGCACTTTTGAGACGTATGGACAGCTACATCTAGTTCACCAGCTGTCAGGATTTAGCCACTGTGATGGCAGATTTCTATGATTTTGGGCACATCCCACATGTGATTGGATCCATTGATGGCACCAACATTGCCTTGGTACCACCCCAAGACAGGGAACAACTGTACTGCAACAGGAAGTACTACCATTCAATCAACATGCAAGTTGTCTGCTTGCCGGATTTGTACATCTCAAACGTCTGTGCCCAGTTCCCAGGATCTACATGTTATTCCTTCATGCTGCAGAACAGCACCATACCCTACTGATGTTCAACTACTACCGGAGAGAGCCTGGCTTGAAGGTAAGTGTGATCTGTCTTAACTTTGTGTGGGTGATGTCAGGTAGTATTATCCTAAAGTGTTGAACTCATTGTTGCACTTCTGTCTGTCTTCCATCTAGGAGACACAGCGTATCCTAACCAGCCAAGGTTGTTGACAACGCTGAGGAATCCTACTACGCCAGGGAAGTCCACTTCAATGAGGCCCTTGGGAGAACATGGCAGTCAGTGGAGCAGGCTTTTGGGGTCCCGAAAGCCAGATTCAGTTGTCTGGGGGAGCCCACCTCTAGTCACCCAGGAATGTGTGTAAGATCCCCGTGGCCTTCTGCATGCTCTATAACATTGCATGCAACGGAAAATCCCTAACATCACAGAGGATGCAGGCCTTGAAGAGCTACCTGGTGAAGAGCTTGAAATGCCAAATGATGATGATGATGATGATAGTGGTGAAGAGCAAGGAATGGACTTGGTCAGACTCTCATCCGAAACTACTTCTCCTGAGTTTAAACATGGTATGAGATGTAATTACTTTGACTATTATTGCTAATCTTGTAGTAATGTTGTGAGGAGAATGTTAATGCAACATACTAGGAATATATGGGTCATGTAATACCTGGGGAAAGGTGTATGTTTTGTAAGTTTAGCTTTGTTCAGGAGGAAATGTTGTCTAGAGCTGTGTTTTCTAGGAGTTGACAATGTGATTTGTGGCATTTAGGCGGTTGCTTAGCTAATACCTCTCTTTGTTGGTCTGTTTTAAATTTCTTCACCACTGAATCTTCATTTGGAAATTTCTAACATTAGCTGGTATATGATGTTGTTCAGATGTTCGAAGTGGACATGGCTTGGTCCTGGGAATGCCTATCACAGAGTTTGAGGGTACAAGGTCGGTACCAAAAAAGCTTGCACAGTGATAGGATGGCAGTTACGTGGCTTCTGTTGGACCTGTTCCTTGTGGTTTGTTGGTCCTAATGCAATATGTGTGCCATCATGTGATACAACACACTGTTGTTTTGGGCCCAATTAATGCTATCCTGCCTTTACATTCGCTCATTTCTTATTGTGTATGCACTGTATGAAGCTGCTGATGTGTCTCCTCACTGTAGGCCAAAGTAGTTGTGGCACATCACTGGCATTTGTTTGTGACATTACGCCAAATGCAAGCAAAACTGGATTGAAATGTCCCTTTGGTCATAAACAATGGTACTGACGTGTCTGTTTATTTGTTTTTTTTTATGTAGGATTCCTTTTGTGAGGTAGGCAATATGGCTCCAGCTGATGATGCAGACCTACTTTATTGTTGCATATTGTATAAGATATTGTCAACAATATCCCCTTCTTCCATGTTGTGAAAGTCTGTAAATGATTGTGCGATCACAGACACAGAATAACTGAGTCATGTTTCATTTGCTATGTTTCTGACATCATGCCAGCCTATGATTTGAACAATGGATTTCATATGTTATCAGCCAAGACACTTATATGTATGTGTTGTTTTGACATGGAAGTGATCCTGAGTTGAACATTGTTTACATACAACATAACCATGCTTCCAGCAGTACCTAGTTTTGACTTTGCAGAGTTCACTTGGTAGTACATTCAGAATGTTATATGTGAGAATAACAACAGTAGACAATGATTTGGTGACGAGTGTTTTTAATGAAATAAACAAGGATAAGATAAGAAATCCACAAAAATTACACAGAGTGGCGGGTTGGGAGTTATTGGCAATGGACCCGACACTAGGGTCAATTTGGAAAATATACGGCTCCCAAAAGGACCGGAAGGACACCCGTTGGGGGGTTGTAACTGCACAGTACTTAATGTTGGGGCTAAGTTAGGCTTGTTTTTCCTTTCTGTTTTGTGTATATGATTATACAATGCAATCCTTTCTAGAAGAAAACTGATGCACAGATGGGTATATATCATTTGACATTGTAATGCGCTTCTCACAAAAAAAGCTGTGTAGAAAGACCTTTTAATAAAAATATTGCATTAAAAAATTACACAGTGACAACAAAAAGTGAAGTCTTCAGTCATGGTGGATAAAACCATTGTAGTAGAAACCAAGTTGTCTGGAGTCCAAAGTCAACATACTCCTCCCATCAGATATGGAAAGGTTTGCATGAATAGTCCACAAAGTGAAGCTGTAGCACACACAGTAGGACATTAGGGGCAAGGTATTTTACTGGCTGTGTTGGATGTCTTGCCATCCCGACATCCTGGAATCTTGCTTGTACGTCCCCTCTTTCTGTTTTAGGGGGAATCTAGGACAGGGATTCGTGCAGGCATGTTGTCCTCTGACAGGGCCTCCCTTCCTGTGGCTGTGCAGTTGTTGACAATCTGGCTGGATTTTGACCACTGGAAGGGGTAGATGCAGGTGGAAAAGCCCTGCAGAGGGTGGTGTCGATGTCCTGCAGCACTCCAACCAGGAAGGCCATGTTGATGTTGATGCTGGCCATCTCAGTGTATATGCCATTTACCTCAGTGTGTATGCTGTCAACCTCCTGGTATGTGTCACCTCTGCAGCTTCTTCATTTCCCGAATTTCGGTCAATACCTGTCCCATCACACTTTGGGGATCATGGTATACTCCCTGGACTTGGGTATTGTCAGTCTGGGTGTCCGTGACCACGGTGGGCTCATTGTGCAGGTCCACAATTACTATCCCACTACGCCTACCACCACAGGCCTGTGACCTTGGCATGGACTGCACCCTCCCACTTTGTTCTTGTTCCTCCATGACTTGGGTGGTAATAGCCACCGCAGAATCCAGGACTGGGGGGCTAGGTACACAGGATGGGGGTGCAGGGGTTGGCTGTGTTTCAGCTGTGGTGGGAGGTGTTGTTGTGGGTATAGTGAGCCTCACTGTTGCCGTCTGCCCAGGCTGACCAGATGGGCCAGGGCCGCCATTCCATGTCCACATCTCCTGGATCATTGTCATTACTGAGGGCTTCCTCCTGGGGTGGAGATGAACTCTGTTCTGTGTTAATCTCCGTGCAGGTTGTGTGCCCCTATGACCGGCTGAGAAATAGAATACGATGTTATTGGTGAAAGTGAGGTTTCGCAATACACGTTGTTTGTGGCAAAGTAAATAGGGACCTAGAATGAAACAAAATAGGGAGAGACCTGAAATGGCAAGGCAATGTTTGCCTCTTTTCTGGAGAATGTCAAAGAGTCGGATGCCAGCAGATGGGGCTGAGGGGCAAAATGCAGCCCTGTCAAGCCAAGAGGCAGGTGGTTCCCGGAAGAGCTGAAACTTCACATCAATTGCCTTGAGCTCTTAGCAAGGTATTTTGTAGTAAAGACTTTAACTCCACACAAAGTGAAATGTTGCATCCTGCTTCAGATGGGCAATGGGTCATTGGTTCGCTATAGAAACAGCTGGGGGAACGAGGTTGCCTCTTCTAGTGGAGAATGCCAAGTACTTCGGGAATTATTCCCTACGACATCAGAAATCTATGACTTTGGAATATATTCCGGGTCAGTCAAATGTGGTTGTTTTCTCTGCGACTTCAGCAATTGATGACTTCATCCCCACATTTTCAGGACTCGCAACAATTTTTGGGTCCATTGCAAGATTGATCTGCTTGTCTCTCGCCTGAATGCTTAGCTTCTGACATTTTACAGTTGGAGGCTGGACCAGCCTGCTGCGGGGTCGGAAGCGTTTCTTCAGGATTGGGCGGGGAAGTTGCTTCATGTGTTCGCCCCTCTCCCAGTAATCCAGAGGGTCTTGTCGCAGACATGCCGGCAGAAGGCGGAATTGATCATGGTGACACCCTTCTGGAAGTCTCAGTCATGGTTCCCAGTGGTTTTGGCACAGTCTTGTGTGCCACCAGCCTGGATCCTAGCATTCCTAGGACCTTCTGGTCTATCTGGTGGGCTGTCCTCATCAGTTGGTGGTTCAGGATCACATGTCCCTCATGGCATGAAAGATTTCCGGAGACAATGGAAAGTGTCGGAGGACACTGCGTTCCCTTTTTTACCCTAGTCCTGGGCCCCCAATACTCATAAGCGATATGCTGCGCCTTAGCACAGAGGGGTTCATTAGTGTAGTGAGTGGGAGGTTGATCCCAGGGTGGCAAATATTCCATTAATTGCTCATTTTCTCTCTGAATTAGCTTCCCACAGGTTTGACAATAGAATGGTTAATCATTTTCATTCTTGTATTTCTGCAGGTCACCCGTGGGTTGATAATAGACCTGTAGAACACCCTTTAATATGTAAACTCCTAGGAGAGGTTAGGCTGATTTGTCCACCCCAATAACAACATTTGTTTTTGTGGGATGTGAATGTGGTACTTGAGTTTTGAAGGGCATGGCCAGCGAACAAAGACCTTACGAGGAAATAACTGTCGGCAGAAGTAACTTTGCTTTTGTGACTCATTTCTTGTAGGCGTGTATCTGATGTGAGAGCGCTGGATATAGCAAGTAGGGTATTTACTCCTACTGGTGTTCCTTTTAGGATAACTAAACATACTAAACCAGATTCATGTTGTGTGCATTATCCCGCTTTTCCTGACAATCAGAAATTGTGTGTGGTACAATGCCTTCAGACTTATGAAGATTGCACCTGCGAATTTCATAGAGACCCTGGGAGGCAAATTGCTTATTTCCATGCAGAAACTGTTTTGTCCGTTGACTTCCGCGATGTTGGCTCGTTGGGTTACATAGCTGTTGTCTGAAACCGGTATTGATGTGACTAATTTTTGGGCCCATTTGGTCCAACGTGCTATGGCAGCGTAAGCTTTTTCCACTGGTTCTTGTTTAGAGGACATATTGGCACCAGCTGATTGGTCGTCTGATTCCACATTTCAGATTTTTTATCATAAACCAATTGTAGAGGTTGCGTCATTGCTGGTGGCACAGCTTTAAACTAGCATAATCCAGAGCCTCCTGCCCTGTCATAGAACAAAAAAATGTCTAGCTAACGCGTCAATAATGTTCAATTATTTTAAGGACATGGAGGCAAGGATTATCCCACTAGAGGTTATGTTTGACACTATGTATGATAAGTATTCAGCGTAATGTTTATACCTTTAATATTATGGACTGGAACTGAGAGACATACTGAATGGGGGTATTTAGTTTTGTGCAAAGACTCCAATATGTGTTTTGTTTAGTGCTCACTGTTATGTGCTACCGTTTGTTTTGTTTACACATACAATAAAATTCAATAAAATTGTTTATCAAAAATAATGTCACATGTGTTTGTCTGTCCCAGTACTTACACAAATAACAATATAGGTACCACTATTTTGTTTTATTTCCTTTATGGAGCACACATCCGACAGAGCGCTTTACGACACATGTACACACACATTGACAATACATCATATAAGTGTGAAAATCAATGTACAGAATGTGCAAAATAAGACAGTTATGGTTACAAGGTGAAGGCATCACATGTCCTTAATAGCTCAATTTATGTACTGCAAGTAACAAAAGTGTGTTGGAAGAAGTAACCCACTTACCTATTAACATTAAATAAAACTTTCATTTGACATGATGTGCTCAGCAGGAGACACATTAACCCTCAATCCTGCTTTGACTCAAAACTGGGACTAGACAAAACACAGACCTCTCCAGCCAATGTGTTAACCCCATAAGATTTTATAAAAAGTGGAATTTGCGACCAACTGAGCAGCACAGATTTACCACCACCTTTATTAGTGGCAGAGTTTGAAAAAATACGGGGCTTATTTACAAGACCCATGCGCCATCGGAACGTCACTATTTTTGACAGTCCAGTGGCGCAGAGTGCAAAGTCATATCTGCAAGGTCACGAAAAGCCAGCCTGGGTGGCTTTTCATGGTCTTTTATATATTGTGTAAGGCAACGCATTGCAAGTTGTATTGTACAAGTTGTATTGCATTGTTGTATTGTTATTGCCACTAGTGGAGAAGTGTGGCTCAATGGTTAGAGAGCGGCAGACCCTGATGCAGAGGTCTAGCCCGGGACCAGGGTTCAATTCCCCGCCTTGGCAGGTCTTGGGCTCAAAATGCCACGGACTTGATAATTCTCGCCTCCGTACCTATTCTAATCATGGGTCCCACTCTTCAACTCTGGGCAATAGCTTGCTTAATCTCCACAACAGCCCCCACAACGCTAAGGATGCCTGGGCTTCAATCTGGGGGTGCCCACATCGGTAATCGTACAAGCGCCTTGAGACCCTTGCGGGTGAGAAGTGCGCTATACAAGTATCAATTTACTAATTTTTTTTTTATACAATTTATTGCCTCACCCTGCATCAGGGAGCATGCCAAGGGTGTTGTGGTGGGTGTTCCGACTTGAGGTTCCGTGACGATTTGAACCCGTGTTTTCAACATTGTCGTAAACTCACAATTTTGGTATCAGTGAACCGCAAATGATCCATTTAGTATATCCTGGTGTTTTCGCTATGCTACGAGCAAGAGCACTCTTGTTATAACCACATTTCTGATCCACCCATGGCATCCATTTTAGATTATGGCAGCCATCTTGTATTCTTGCCCTCACATAGTCAATGGACACACAGTGACCTCTAATCAATTCATTTCATTTAAGGACACGTAGGCTTTAGCCGACGATTCACCTTGCTAGTGACACGTGCACCTTAGGATAGAAACGCTGTGGCCGCATGACTCGGCAAAAGCTGCCTCCTCTGCCTGAGGCCAGTCCTGCTATACTGGTTCTCGTGTTCGTTGGCCTGATCATGAGTAGGCGGCCGAAGCTGGTAGCCTTGCCCATTTACGACCCACAAACATCTCTTATCCTGTTTTCCTATCTTCTGCACCTGGCTCTGCTCCTTTCCTTCTGGGCCTTTATTGGGGGAGGTAACGAAATTTACGATGAGGCGGTCCGGCTCTTGAATGAAAAGATGACATGGGATTGTGATCGAACAGTGGGAACCTCTCATTCGTAATGTTTTTACATCAGATATTGTTGACGATTCCTGTGTAAATGCCAAATATTTATTGTTTAGGACATGAAGGTTTAGAAACGTACGAGTATGTGAAGTATGTTGCCCCAAGCTAAATAATTTGTATTTAAGGAGCAACCCACTTAGTGCAAATCGAACAGGCTCCTAGAATCTGCCCGTGTGTAGTTTCTGTGACTTCTGTGTCCCTGCAGTAATAAACCTTTGGTCTTTGACGCCACCATCGAGAAGCCCGTGTTTCTGTTTATTTGTGCACCGAGACAGGTAGAACTCAGGGGTCTTCAGGTGTTGTCCCTGACACCTCTGGACGGTACCAAAAAGTCCAGAACTCCAATTGGCGCCCAACATGGGGCGACGTCATTCGGTACCGGTCCAAAAGCCTGAAGAGTTCGAGAAGCTTCGTGTGAAGATTCCAGAGGGAGGCGCCCCACTTCATCGATCCCGGCATATCGCAAAAGTGGCCCGACGTTCTCTTCCACGAGGGTTCCCGTTCGGACGGCTGCAGTGGTCCGCTGACTTGACTGTCGCCCTGTCTTGGACCCGAGGTGCAGACCTTAGTATGGCGAGACATTGACGGGTTTCTCCTTGGTGACGTCTTCAGTGCCTCAGTTAAGTATTAAGTGGTTGCTAGTTGTTTGGTTACTTCGTAAGGGTTGCTCCTGTTTGGATAATCCTTTTAGTTCCTTGGTTTGGTTTAGTTTCGTAAGATTATCACTGGTTGTTCTAGTTACGATAATCTTTTGGTTTAGTTTGGGTATCAATACATTTGTTCATTTTGGTAGGCCTAAGTTCTTGGTTCGAGTGCGCACCTTTGTTTGTGTTTGTTTTGTGCTCCGGTTTATAAAATGGTAAGCCGGAAAAACTGTATGTTTTCATGTTTTGGTTGCAACAGGGATTCCCGGTTGGAGGACTCGTGTCTGGTTCCTCCGATTGGAACTCCTCTTTATGATCCGTACTGTAAGCACGGTGTGGGTCCTATATCTTATAATGAGGTGTGGATCCGATACACGGAGAAAGATGGTGTCCTTAGTTGGCCACTTCATGGTAGTTTTGAACCCGAGATTCTTGATAATTTAGAAATGAAATTGTTTAAGAAGAAAGCCCGGCCAACAATGTTTGATTCTTTCCGTTATTGGCGAAAAGAGTCCAAACAGAGAGAGACTAAAAAGTTGAAGAAAGAGCAGAAAGAACAAGAGTTGACTTTAGAACAGTCTGCCAAGCAGCTGCAACTCAATGAATCTGAGAAAGCGATGGAGATAGCCAATAGAGAGCGTAATTTAGCGATAGACAAGTGCTACCCTGCCTTGCCATCAAGTACAGCTAAGATAGTAGAGGACCCTGAAAAGGATCCCCTGTTGTCTTACTTGTTGAGGTCACCTCCACCGTATGCACAGGGTGCTACAGCTCCTCCTTTGCCGAATGTGTTGTTACCGGCTGCTGGACAGCCTGGTATACCTGCTCCTGCTCCCCTGAATCAAGCTCCTGTACTTCCTGTGGTCAATATTAATATTCCTCCGGCACCCCCTCCTCCAGGGTTGCCAGCTCCTCTGCCTATGCCTGTACCGCTGATACCTGTTGTTTCACAAGCTACTTTGGCTGCTACCCCTACTGTTGCTGTTTCTTCTGTCCCTACTACTACTCTGCTCCAAACTTCTGCAAGCCACGTGACTCCGCTTTCTGTTAGTCGGAGAATCACTGAATCTGTCTCTAATATTCTATCTCCCTTTTACAAAACTTTAATTAAGACTCCTGCCTCTGACTCCGTTCAGAGACGTAGTCAGCTTCCGAGTAGTGAAGAACGTGGAATATTAGATTCCACAGCCCTTAGGTGGATTTCGAAAGTTGGAAGGTATAGTGTGAGAGATGTATTAGACACATTTATGCAATGGAATGAACCGACACAACGATACGTGTTTGATGAAATGTGCTCCCTTTTGCGTGAAGAATTGGGAGAGGATGACTCTGAATCAGTTCCGGATGAATTAATTCACGTTCAGCAAAAATTTGCTGCAGGTATGAGAGTAGGTCAGGATGTAAAGGAAGCGATGGAACTGATCTTAAGTTATAGGTCTGATCCTTCCCTCCGTTCACCAAGAGATCTAGAGAAACGTAGCACAAAACAAGGTCGTCAATATCCAATGAGGGAAGTTCCGCCAATATGGCGTGAAGCTGTGCAAGCTGATGCGGTCAATGGTATCGTAGCCGCTCCGGCCCAATTCCAGAGAGTGTGGATACACATTCCGTGGAAAAGAGCTGAAGTGTTAGCAGTAAAACAGGCCTTGCCAGATCCGCGTAAAAATCCAGCTGGATATTACAAAGAATTGGCCCAGACGGTTGAAGCTTGTGTAATGAATTTAGCGGACATTGATATGTTATTTGGCAATGTAGTACCACAACCAATTTGGGCTAAAATTCGTAAAGAAAATCATCCAGTTGCCCTAGGTGGTGATTGGGCAGCTATAATTGCGGCAGATGGTCAACAAATTGGTGGTTCTAAACCCGAACCTCTAATTGCTGATTTGCCCGGTAGAATAATCGATTTAATGAAAACCCTGATGCCAGCATTGCATGTTAATTGGGACAAGTTGTCCGCATGCAAACAGAAGAAGGACGAAAGCGTCTCCGACTTTTTCACTAGGTTCGAAGAGACTTTCGTAGATCACAGTGGTCAGGATATGAGCACGGAAGGAGGACAGAGACTATTTGTTGATAAATTTGTGCACAATCTGTTACCAGAGCTTAGTAATAAATTGAAAGATTCTGAAAGTGCGTGGGCTGTCTCTACGACTGCGCAAATACTTGCAACTGCCCAGTACTATGAAAATAGGGATAAAGAAGAGAAGGAAAAATCGGAAAAGAAAACAAAAGATTTAAAAACTAAAGTCCTTTTGCAGCAAGCTTATCCGCCTCGCACGAATCAGACTAATATGCAGCAAGGGCCGTATCAGAGGACCGACTATGGTTCTCAGAGACCGCAATACCAATGGAATCAGTGTGCTTATTGCAAAAAGGAAGGTCATTATAAGAATGAGTGTCCAATATTAGCACAAAATAATGCTGCTGCAGCTCAGAGAGGTCGTGGTGGTTCTACACAAAATTCTAGAGGTCGAGGACGAGGTGCTATGCCTCCACAAACGAATGATTGCCCTTCTAATTATTTTGATCAGCGAAATGGACAATCTGCACAACCAACTAGATCTCAACAGTATCATGTTGAGGATTACTGTGAAATTAGTGAGGAATGTCAGCAAAATGAGTACTAGGACAGCCATGGACAAAGAGAGGGAGTAGTATCAGTTCCAGTAGATCAGAGTGGGCCTTATGTCGCAGTAGCCACATCAGGTGTAGTCGAACCGTTTCTGTTGGATACTGGTGCAGCAAAAAGTTCTATCATACATGCGAAACTCCCTGGCGCACCTTTGTCTGGCTTAACAAATGTTTCAGTAGGTTTTTCAGGCGCCCCTGTTCACAACCCCGTATCTGGTCCTTTGTCTATTTCTGTTGGACCTCGTCAATTGAAAGCACCTCTGATTTTGACGACCGGTTGTAATGAAAATCTGCTTGGTTTAGACTTGTTAAAACGCCTATATGCGACTTTGTACTGTTCTCCGTCAGGAGTACAGCTTACATTGGGTAAGAGAATCATCTCCCCGATGTACCTATCAATGGATGCGCTCCCACTGGAGCTGCGTTCTCTCCCTGATACTCTTTGGGCGACTGGTCCTAACGATGTAGGTCTTTTGGAAATTCCACCCTATGTAGTAACTTTGAAGGCAAACGTCAAATTCCCACGAATCCCTCAATACAAGATCTCTAGTGAAGGTGAACGTGCGCTCTTATTGATCGTACAAGATTTAATCAAGAAAGACGTGGTAGAGGAAACTAGAGGAAATGTCTGTAACAGCCCTGTACTGCCTATTCTAAAACGCACTGATCCTTCAAAGCCTCCAGTCTATAGATTTGTAATCGACCTTAGAGAGGTTAACAAAATTGTGATTCCACAGTTTCCTGTGGTCCCAGACATTACTGCGTTGTTAACGTTGATTCCTGCTACAGCCACATGGTTTTCAGTTATCGACTTGAAGAATGCCTTTTTCAGCATTCCGATAGCCGAAGAAAGCAGAGATATTTTCGGCTTCTCTCTAGGAGGCCGAAGCTTCAGGTTTAAACGTGCTCCACAAGGCTATTGTGAGAGCCCGTCCATTTACAGCCAGGCATTAAAAAGTCAGTTAGATTCTTTTGTACTTCCTCAAGGTTCTGCTTTAGTGCAATATGTCGATGATCTTCTAGTGGCTGCCGATGACAAGGAAACTTGCAAAGCAGCTACAATTTCCCTATTGCATCATTTGTCTGATTTAAATCACAAGGTGTCACCTTCAAAAATGCAATATTGTTGTCAAGAAGTGACCTACCTAGGTCATCTCTTGTCAAAGGAGGGAAGAAGGTTGACCCCAGAGAGGATAAAAGCAATTACGCAGATGAATGTTCCTAGCACACAGAGAGAAGTGCGTGCGTTTTTAGGTATTACCTCATACTGTAGGCAACGGATCCCAAATTTTTCCCTTTTGGCAAAACCATTGGTGGCCCTGACTGGAAAAGGTGTTCCGAGTCCGGTGTCATGGTCTGCCGAATGTCATCAAAGTTTTTCTGAGTTACGAAATGCACTGTGTTCAGCTCCTGTGTTGGGTACACCTGACTACTTTAAGCCATTTACACTTTATGTTCATGAGAGAGAAGGTTGCGCGTTGAGTGTTCTGACGCAACGATTTGGTGATAAACAACGCCCTTGTGCATATTTTTCATCAACATTAGATCCGGTAGCCAGAGCGTTGCCTAGTTGCTTAAGAGCTACAGCAGCAGCTGCAGCGTCCATTCGACAATCTGCTGGTTTGGTCATGAACAGCATGCTAGTGGTCATGGTTCCACACAGCCGTGGACACGCTCATGAACCGAACCAAGACACAGCACCTTACCAGTGCTAGATTATCAGGCTATGAGCTGACACTGCTAGCAAGTCATATTCAGATTAAAAGATGCAATGTATTGAATCCAGCAACATTGTTGCCGACTAGTCAAGAGTCGAGTGATTCTGAACCACATGACTGTTGTTTCAGAACTGAAGAGGAGACAAAAGGACGGATTGATCTTAAAGACACTCCGTTATCAAATCCAGATGGCACGTTGTATGTTGATGGGTCTTGTTTTAAATTGGAGAATGGTGATGTAACAGCTGCCTACGCAGTAACGACTTTGAGTACGATTGTGGAGACTGCAAGAGTGAGTCAGAATTCTGCCCAAGCTGCAGAATTAATTGCATTGACTAGAGCGTGTGTTTTAGCTAAGGGAAAGAGAGTGAATGTGTTCACAGATAGCCAGTTCGCGTTCGGTGTAGCGCATAGTTTTGGCCGATTGTGGAAGGAAAGAGGTTTTATTACGTCCCATGGGACTAAGATCCAGCATGGTCAGCTAGTCAATGACTTGTTGGAATCTCTAACCTTACCAATGGAAGTTGCGATTGTAAAGTGCAGTGCTCATCGAGCAATCACGGATGATGTTGGTCGTGGAAACGCCTTTGCTGATGAGACCGCTAAACAGACAGCTAGGAATATGATGAGTAGAATGTATGTTGCAACGTCTGCAAGATGGATTACTGAATCGGGAATGTGTGAGGACACAGTGGCAAGTGTGAAAGCAATTCAGGAAGAAGCGACTGAAGAGGAAAAGCTTGCATGGAAAGAGAATACGGGTAAATTGGACTCGAGTGGATGTTGGATTGATTTGTCGGAACAGCAGCGTTGGATGTTGCCTGATGCGTATGTGCTTGCGGTGGTAACGATGGCGCATGGAGCAGCGCACATCAGTTCTAAAGGGATTTGTAAGATGTTGGCTCCAGTCTGGAAGAATGATGGAATTAGTAAGTGTGCAGAAAGAGTGGTGAAAAATTGCATGATATGCCTGATGCATAATCCTGGCAAGGGAATCCCCACACCCGCTGGTCATTTCGCTCCTCCTTCTTGCCCCTTCGAAGTGATTCAGTTGGATTTTATTCACATGGATCGTTGTAACAACCTTAAGTACGTTCTAGTGGAAGTCTGTGCTTTTTCTAGGTGGATCGAAGCATATCCACTAAAAGATAATACTGCCTTGTCCACTGCCAAGATCCTTCTAAAAGAATACTTCCCCAGGTATGGCATGCCATGGATTGTATGGTCAGATAACGGAAGTGAATTCGTAGGGAAAGTTATGCAGAGTGTGTGTGCAGGTTTGAATATTAAACAAAAATTTCACAGTGCGAATCACCCCCAGTCAGCAGGTTTAGTTGAAGGCTACAATGGCACCCTCAAGCTGAAACTGGCCAAGATACAAGCCTCCACGGGCTTGTCCTGGCCAGATGCACTGCCTTTGGCCCTGTTATCCACAAGAGCGACTGTGCATTCTCGAGTAGGGCTTAGTCCCTATGAGATTGTGTTCGGTTGACCTGCTAATGTTTGGGGGGTACCTAGACCGAGGGAGTTCAAACAACTGGAATAACCAATGCTAATTGATTACCTTTTTGACTTGACTGCTAAATTGAGTCTCATTCACCAACAGGTTTTCGATGCATTGCCAAAGCCTCCGGAAAGTCCAGGTCATCAGCTGAAACCCGGCGACTACGTCGTCATTAGGAACTTTGGACGGACCAGAAATCTGCAACCCAAGTTCGTCGGACCATTTCAAGTACTTTTGGCCACAAGGACTACTATACGTGTGGCTGGTAGAAAAAATTGGGTCCACGCGACACATGCTAAACGTGTACCCCTTCCACTCCCTTATGATAACTGGGTGAGAAAAGGAATTGGTGCCTCTGAAACTGAACCAGTTCCTAGATACGTTCCTTTCAGCGATGCAAAATTGATAAACGATTCACCGAACTCTGACTCTCCTTCTGAAACTGCTCCTTTGAACACTGAACATTTGTCCTCTGCATCAAATGAACACTTGCCATCTGCGAACTCGAACATTGTAACTCCTGCTGAAAATACACTATTTCCGGATCAAACTGCTCCAGGAAAACTGAGATACCACCTACGTTCTCATTCTAAAGACTAATAAAGCAGGAAACTGCCTATTTTTCATATTTCGATTTGATACATTGCCTCCAGCCAGGAAGTTTGCTAATATTGTGTATTCCTATGTATATTATGTTGTTTTAATTACCTTGCCGTCTGGGTAGCCGTAGGGTCGTGGCTTTGTGCCTAGTTGAATCTGCGGGGGCCAGACACAAGGTCGTCTTTCTGTTAGTTCTGGGAACTCCCAGGGCTGATAGAGGCATTTTCAACTACGTACATATCATCAGTGGTCGCGAGCGGTTGTAGAAGATGGAGCTTCCTGGGCTGCACAGAAAGAATGTAATTTATGTTCGCAGAAATAGACTCTACAAGATTCTTCATAACAAATGTTTTCTGATGCAATGTGCAATTACGTTTTTGATTGTTTTAATAACGTTGGTGGGTGGAATCGTCTTTGGTATACATTTAATTTTTGCACCGATAACAACTACAGTACCTCCCCTTGATCTTGTTTCTTCTACTGTTGCTTCTTTTCATTCCTTCCATCCGTTCCCTGAACATGAGCAAGCTCGACGCTCAGAATTTATAAATAACACTTTTGTACAGCTCTTGCATCAACACCAACTGGTAGTTAACACAACAGACTGCTGGGTATGTGGTTTGATACCGCACACTATGGATAAAGGCATTCCCTATCTGGTCTTGCCTTTCAGCTATAATGGATCATGTCGGGCCTTCCAAACTGTATTTGTCTATGCTCTCGAGACCTATCCCCCGCGTCCTCCACGTTCCGCTAAGTATACCTCCGTTAACAAAGCCTTGATAAAGGGAATAACTGACATGATTAAAGACGTCAATAACTCCCCATCTGTCCCTAGAGATGAACTACGGGTTTATCTGAGTTGGAATTCTACGGAATATAGCATTAGTTTGGGTGAAAGCAAGCGTAAGAGCTCCACTCCAGTCTGGGTCGTACCTCACCGAGGTCAATTCTGCTTGCAAGGTAATGGGAGAAATCCAAGAGCTCGGCTAGGGAAGAGTGACTGTGTTGAGACTTACGTGTATCCGTCTAACTCTTCCCCTGCCTTCCTAACTGCTAAGGGTACTTACTTCATCTGTCAGGATAGGGCATATACATGGCTACCTGCTGACTTTTCAGGTTCATGCTATATTGCTCGACTGTTGCATCCGACATATACTGCCTCTCCAGATTATCACAAGACCAGAGTAGCAAGAGGTGTTTTCAACAAAGAAGATACCGCTGGTCAGGAAGCCGGAGACTTTTTCAAAGGTTTCATTCCGTTCTGGGGGCCTATGGCCAATAGTAGAAACCTACGTCAGCTAACACGGGTAGTTGAATCTACTATCACAGAAACTGCTGGTGCCCTTAGTAATTAAACAGCTGAGCTTCAGGCGGATCGTCTCATGACGTTACAGAACCGTATGGTTCTTGATGTAATACTTGCAGATCGAGGTGGGGTATGCAGAATGATCCAATCGAGCTGCTGTGTTTTTATCCCCAATAATGCTCCGACAGTATACGAAGCGATCTCTAAGCTACACAAGATTTCCGACTCTATTCATGTAGACAAGGGAAATTGGTCCTTAATGGAATGGCTTTGGACACTACTATCAGCGTGGGGATGGAAGGTTCTGATGGTCGTTGGTATTATCTTAGTATTCCTATTCTCGTGCTGCCTTATTATCCAATGTGGTCCCGCCTTGTGTAGCCTCTGTGCTGCAACCTGTTTTAGAAAACCACCTGCGTTTGGAGACAAGGTACGAGAAAGGATGATGCTGCAACAACATATCACTGACCTAATGAACATCGAGATAGACTCTGACATAGACTGAGTAATTGCCTATGTAAGGGCAAAAGGAGGGTCTGAGGTTCCGTGACGTTTTGAACCCGTGTTTTCAACATTGTCGTAAACTCACAATTTTGGTATCAGTGAACCGCAAATGATCCATTTAGTATATCCTGGTGTTTTCGCTATGCTACGAGCAAGAGCACTCTTGTTATAACCACATTTCTGATCCACCCATGGCATCCATTTTAGATTATGGCAGCCATCTTGTATTCTTGCCCTCACATAGTCAATGGACACACAGTGACCTCTGATCAATTCATTTAATTTAAGGACACGTAGGCTTTAGCCGACGATTCACCTTGCTAGTGACACGTGCACCTTAGGATAGAAACGCTGTGGCCGCATGACTCGGCAAAAGCTGCCTCCTCTGCCTGAGGCCAGTCCTGCTATACTGGTTCTCGTGTTCGTTGGCCTGATCATGATTAGGCGGCCGAAGCTGGTAGCCTTGCCCATTTACGACCCACAAACATCTCTTATCCTGTTTTCCTATCTTCTGCACCTGGCTCTGCTCCTTTCCTTCTGGGCCTTTATTGGGGGGAGGTAACGAAATTTACGATGAGGCGGTCCGGCTCTTGAATGAAAAGATGACATGGGATTGTGATCGAACAGTGGGAACCTCTCATTCGTAATGTTTTTACATCAGATATTGTTGACGATTCCTGTGTAAATGCCAAATATTTATTGTTTAGGACATGAAGGTTTAGAAACGTACGAGTATGTGAAGTATGTTGCCCCAAGCTAAATAATTTGTATTTAAGGAGCAACCCACTTAGTGCAAATCGAACAGGCTCCTAGAATCTGCCCGTGTGTAGTTTCTGTGACTTCCGTGTCCCTGCAGTAATAAACCTTTGGTCTTTGACGCCACCATCGAGAAGCCCGTGTTTCTGTTTATTTGTGCACCGAGACAGGTAGAACTCAGGGGTCTTCGGGTGTTGTCCCTGACACCTCTGGACGGTACCAAAAAGTCCAGAACTCCAGACTCCATGCTCATGGATTTTGATATTGCCAGATTTGCAACATAGTGTAAATCAGGGAATATGTCAAAACTGTGCGCTTCCCAAGGGATGGCGTAACAAAAAGAAATACCTTTATCTCGCCCCGTTTTTTCCTCTTTCTATGTTTGCTGCATTCTGCAGCATACATAGAAAACGGAAAATGCCTCCATTGAGTGTTTTGTGCAGAAGGTGTCCCTTTCTGCACAAACACAATAATTACTACAATGCAGATACCCTTGCACCATGGTGCAAGGGTGCCTGCGCTGGTGCACATTTGTGCACCAGCGCAGTGAAATTGAACATAATTGAGCTTTATCTCATATATAAGGCACATTCCTGCCCTTTTCTTTCAATGCAGGGCAGCGCAGCAAGAAGCCATATGTCCCTGTCCTGAGCCAAAATGTTGTAAATGAGGGCCTCAATGTATAGGTTGAGGCCCAGATACTGCATCAGGGTTGCATCACTTTTTTACACCAATCTGACACAAAATCTAATTTCTTAAATCTCATAATGCGCTTAAATGTACTCATGATAGACAGGCTAAACATATATGTGAAATCTAAAGATCTGATATTGTTTCATGTGATGTTGCTTCCTGTGAGGTTGCGGGTTGTGATGCCACTTCCTGTGAGGCCACTTTCTGTACTGCCGCATGTGACGTCATGCACCATGATGTCACTCGCTGTGATGTCACACGCCAAGATGTAACTTGCCTACTAACTTAGTTAGCTCCCCACCTCCTTTTTTAGGACTTGTGCCCTGTTGTGAACCAAATCAACCTCTCCACCAACACAGATATGCCTACTTGAGGAGCTAAGTGCTCCCAGCTGTGATGCGGTCCTTCACCTGCAGCCTGCCTGGCTTAACTCAGCTCTGAGCGTGTTCCTGCTATCACACCCTTCAAGCTAAACTGACCTCACATTCTTTCATATTTATACTCTTTGTATGAGCGCTGTAAAAAGGTAAGCCAAACAAAAGTTTACAATAAATTGAAAAAGTTCTTAAAGCTCAGAGTATGTGAAAAGTGGTCACGTATATTTGAATGAATGAAAGATTTTTATTGTTTCAGTTAATTAAAACCACAACAATACATTTTAAAGGAATCGACTAATGTGTTTAAAATTTCTTAACATATATGTACAATCTCTGTTAATATATTCTATAACACTCTCCGTCTAAAACCGAGTTTGTTATTTAAAATCGAATGAAGTGTAATAAAAATGCAGTCTGTCTAGCTTAGTTCTGAAGTTCTTGATTTTTTCCTCTTTTATGTTCCGGAGCGCTCTCTGCCCGAGCTACCACAGTTGTGTTATCCTTTTGTTGACAGGGTGCCGTGGTATGTTTTAGCGCTTGGGAGTGGGCTGCAAGGAACTTTAGTAATAGGCAGTTCAATCGCGTGTCTGCTGGGTTCAAGGTTGCCATAATTGCAGATCTGCACGTTCTTATACCCCGCTCGTTCATAGACTTTTTTAACAGAGAGCTTCGAGCTTGAGCTAGATTCGGGCAGATGCAGACAAGATGAATAAAGTCCTCGTTGCTCCTCCCGCATAGTCTGCAGGTTTTTGGTCCATTATGCACCCAGGTTGGTTGGTCCATAATCGATGGGAATTTCCCCAAACGGTCACGTATATTGTTTACATGACACTCAGCTGTACACAGTCAAACCGGGGTCTCTATACCGATAGCCAAAAGAGAACCCAGGGGCATATTAGCAAGGGCTTTATCGGAGCTTTAGCGGCACTTTTGGCTGCTAAAGCTGTGATTTTTTTATTGACCTATCAGCAAGCTGTTGCTAACAGGCGTTAGCAACAGCTTTCTGGCGATAGCGGACGGTTTTCCTATCGCCTTGATTTCAGCGATGATTATCGCTAATGACATGCAAGGTAGGCATTCCCAACTAGAAGCGACTGAAAAAAAGTCGCTAACACTACTTCCCTCTATTACCAACGCAGGTGAAGCGGTAAAAAAAGTTGCGCTAAGGGCGATTATTGCTAGTATTTAGCACCTGCTGAAAACCTGACTTACCTGTATTCCTCAATGGGAGGTGGATTTTCAGGCTAAGTCCACCATGGCGTTAATGCGTGAATAGCGCTGGATTTCCAGCGATATTCAGGCATTTTCGCCGCTATCGCTAGATATTTTATTACAGTGGAGATAAACGTTGCTAATAGCATATTTTCTCTGCTAAAATATCCAGTGATAGGCAGCCATAAAAATAAACGTGCAAAGCGCATTTTGCGATAAATGACGCAAGTTCATGCTAATATGCCCCCCAGTGTTTAACAATGGTAAAACATGGGGATCAATTTTCCCACTCCACAAACACATAAAACAACATCGTTCTCGCTGCATGATTCAAAGCATGCCCTGAATGACACAAACTGTCCTTTTATATGAAATAACATATCAGTCTTGAATTTCTAGTCTGCAGGTCTTTGACGCCTGCTCTCATCACTATCAGTTGCTAAGGTTGCTAAAAAGGGTTCGTTCGGGCATTAGTAACGATTTATTAGTACAGACAACATCAACTTTAGCATTATGTTTCAAATCCTGACTATGTTTCTCTGTATTTTTGCAGACCAAGCACTTTTAACATTCAATTCCTTCCAGTTTGGATGATATGTGACTCCTACATCTTGTAACCCTCATTGTCTTATGTAACATATCCTGTATATTAACTTACACACTTGTGTGGTCCATTGTCTCATCATAATATCTGTGAGGGATTAAAGCGTTCTGACTCCTTACATGATGATGAATAGCACTATACACGACATTCAATAAAAAATAATGTAAGTGCTATATAAATGGTTATTAGAGTAATAACTCTTGCAAACAGGAGAATCTGAAATTCTTACAGTGCATGGATATCCCTGACACACAGGAGTTAAAGTAAGTCAAAAATTGCCTTTCAATCATAGTCTCTTAAGCACTTGTGAAGTGACAACAAGTTCTCCATGGAATTTACATCAAGGTGTTAGGCTTCAGATAGATCCCTGCAAGGATAGGACTCGACAAAAAAGGGTTGACTGCCCTTTAAGTAAGGTTCTTGTGTTGAGGGGCAACTCGAAGCAAAAATACAAAACCCGCCCTCACACCTTGCAGGTTTCTTCTCCAAATGCAAAACAGACAAAGGGCAGGTGTTGCAAAATGCGTCCCGGTGCCAAATTACACTGGAACTAAGTCAGCATAGATATTTCACAGGGGCTGGCTCAAGAACATCTGGCGGATCCAGCTGTGTGCCCCTCATTTCTCACAGCAGATGCAGGCAATACCACTGGAGTTCTGTGTCTCAGGCGGTTCATTGTTGCCAGTAATTAAGCTGATGAGCCCTGCAGCTCTGTACTGCCCCTGTGCTCCCACCCTGTGTCTGAATCTTGAAAGATGTAGACAAAGCAGGAAAGTCTCCAAGTCTCGCCCTATGGCTCTTTGGTCCATAGGATTAGAATTCTATGCACTCATCGACTGGTGCAACCCCCTTTTAGACACCTTTATATTAACAAAAATGTGTGATAATCTTTTATATTCTAAAAAAAAATCAACAGCATTTTTTGGCTCATAATAACGTGCCACCCAAAATTAAATATCACACATACTCTGAAACTTGGAATTTCACACACAATTAAACTGGACGATTGACAGATGGAATTCTGTGTCACCCACTGCTTCCTCCAGCTTCTCAACAGAAACAAGCTAACTTAGCCATGGGCTTTACCCTGGGGGGTTGCACTCACTCCACTCAGTCTGCAATATGTGCAGTATATATATGCAATATATTAAGTTGAACTAAATCAAGCATGGTATTTTGGGATTCTAAGTTGCACTATGTTTCGATATTTTGCATACATACATTGCATCAGACCAGATTCAGGTAGGAGCCATCTGATTTTAAAGCCAAAAATGGCTTTATTTTAGCTGTCTCGTGCCTAAAATGGCCCTCTTTCTAATGTTAGTCAATGGCGAAAATAAATTCGCCCGATCTTTTTCCACTCTCTCTCTCTTTCATATTTTGAAATGTTGGTAAGTATGATATTGCTCTAAAGAACCTATAACGAGCCTGGTACACCTCTCAAGTATACACTTGTTTTCCCTCGAGTGTACTTTATTATCTGCTTTCCTATGTGCCCCTGAGGTAAACTCGCACAAAAAGCTGTCAAGTAACAGGTAAAAGGGGCTGCTGCTTGGCTTTCTTCGGATAACAAATATCTCAGGAGGACAAAACATTTAGAGCACCTGAAGTTCTACCCACGCCATCAGTTGTGCCTCCATTCCTCTTATCTGTTCCCGGCACACCAGCCCAGGCATAACTAGTGCCTCCACGACCAAATCAAACCAGTTGCGCCAGCTGACTCGCAGGTGGGGGGTCACGTGGAGGGAGTCACCCAGGGGAAGGTTAATTTTAAATAAAAATAAAAAGTTTACTTACCTTCGTCGGCCCAGCATGATCCCGTTTTGTCCCACATAGTCTCTGCTCCTCACAGGAGGCAGGCAACCTCCCTCCCCTCCCCTCAGACAATCACAATGCTGCAATGCCAGTGTTGTAATTGGTTGGGACACCAACCACACAGGCCTCTAGGGGAGGCCATTTTCTCCCTACATGGAGAAAAGGGAGAGTGCGCATGGCAGGTTTAGTCGGCCCAGTCAGCGCCCTCAGAGTGGGCAAGCCACTCCTCCCCTGCTCTAGAGGAGGACCGCACCCCAACCAAACCCTTCTGTTTTCTTGCAGTGTGAGAAGCAGAAACATAAAATGGTATTTTTAATACCATTTTATGTTTCTGCTTCTCGCACTGTGAGAAAGCAGTGAGGCGACGCATGGAGGAGCCGCCCTTGAATCTTACAGGTGAAAAGATTCCACACTGGACAGGAATTGTAATGCTCCCTACTGCCAAGAAACATCCTCTACCTTCCACCCTCCTCACCTCCTTTCTAGTGCTTAATTTGAGCTGGTAGTTGCAGGTGTGGCTCATTTTGGGGGCCAAGAGTTATTTTTCTTCATCAGACTTTGATCCAGACCAAGAAAGAAAAAAGCAGAACCGTAGGAGGGAGGAGGAATAGAAATGTGTCGTACATAAATGATGATCCGTAGTCCAGGTGTAGTAGTAGATCCCTCTTTATTAGCAGGTAGATAGGTGGCAAGTTAGAAGGTAAGAAGATACAAAGGAGAAACCCCACCAGGAGCGAGCTACCAGCTCCTCAGCCTGAGATGACCAACTGACAATCTCACCACAGTAAGGCACTCAAACATTCCATGATGTCACAGGACATTCTGATGAAGTGGTAGAGAGGGAAACGATATAGAAATCATTTAGCACACATCCTCTTCCGTTAGCGAACGACAGCAAGTAAGAAGTTAAGACGGAGCAGAAGGATTCTGAGGAAACTGTAGACACAAGAGCAAGTCAAAGAGATAATTTGAAAAGCAGGAAACTTGAGCATGGAAGCAGAAACAAAGAAAATTAAAAGAGGCATGTAGAAAGATATTCATAAGATGCACAAATGGTCATGGTTGGTCAAAACACAAGAATGCAAATTACATTACATGCCCATCCACCCTCCTTAATAAAACAAGGTAGCGATCCTGGTAAGCCAAATAGGGTGTAACAACCAAAAGACAAAATGTGTGCAGATAGAAGTAAGCACAATAAGAAGTAAGCCAGGTCCAGATGTCCAAGGGAAAAGTAGCTATGAGCAACGAGGCTGCAACCACGTCCCTAAACGAAAGGTACAACTTGTAGCAAAAAAAACCAAGATGGACAAACACCCTTCAAGAAAGAGGGTGCACCTATAAGTACAATAAGTAAGTACTTAGGCAACTGTGCCATAAATGTAGCAACCTTCACAGAAAAAGGAATGCTTTGCAAAACAGACTAGTGCACCACGACAACCTCCCCTAATAAAAGGGTACAGCATGGAACAATGTAAAAATTGTTCAACGCAACTTCACCTAATGATGGAACAAGACAAAAATAGAGTGATGCAACTTTCTGACAATCACTGACAACCTCCCCTAACAAAAGGGTACACCATGGAACAATGTAAAAATTGTTCAACACAACATCACCTAATGGTGGCGCTGACCACGCACACCACCTTCCCCAAAAAAGGGTACACCAAAGGATACTAATCCTTGAAACTTCAGAACATAATAATTACATGCAGACAACTTTCCCTAATGAAAGGGTACACCACATTAACAGTGTGTGAAGTAACTTCTTCAAAGGGTAACAACATGACCCTAGGAAACAAAATGTTGGCACTGACTGGCACCACAACCTCCCCACAACCTCCCCCAAGTAAGGGTACACCATAGGGTACTAACCCTTAGTACATGAATGGGGCATTGACTAGACACAAACACCCTAGCAGCCCAAGCAGGGTGAGACACAGGATACACACCCTGTGAGACCAAGACTACAACATCCCCTATATATATATATACAGGGAACACCATAAGGTACAACATTGCCCTAGTTTCAAAATATGGCATTGACTAGCCCCACACCCTCCCTTAAATAAGGGTACACCGTAGGGTTAAGATGTTGCCTTAGGAACCCAACTCAAACTCCTGATGGTAGGGTACAGGATAAAATAACCACTGACAAGAATACACAAATAGAAAAACACTCCAACAACCTCCCATAGATAGATGGAACAATCCATTATGCTCAACACACACACCAACCCACAACAAACACTGAAATACAAATAGGTTGAAGCATAAGCAAATGAAAAAAAAAAAAAGAGTTTAGCTCCGGTGAGCGATTTCTCACCCGAGCTCTTCTTAGCCAGGATTGTCCATAAGCTCCGATGAGTGACTTTACACCAGGAAACTAAGTGGGGTGACGTGCAGGCAAGTCCTGAAAAGCAGGCCACGGGATCCTCTGCTTAAGGAAACAAAACTTCCAACCAAGACAAGAAGATTGCTGCAGGAGTTCGTCTAAAGTTGATACATCCAGCGTCCCTGCGCCAGCATTGGAGAGGAAGAGAAACTGAGTCATATGCGACGACTCCATAGTGACTCCGACAGTCCCAGCACAGGCACCAACGAAACCGCGAGACGATATGCCAATTTTGCTTTACGCTTGTAACTTTATTGAAATTACACTGTGGTCGGCAATGCTTGTGCGGGAAAAACTGCACACGAAGCTGCCGCAGACCGACAAAGCTATTGCAATCCCAAAATGGCGGTACGTTTGCATGACGCACACCGAATGGCTCAAGGCACGTTACTGCGCCAAGACTTCTGAGGGCAGCCAAGGCAAGAGGAACAAAGACAGACGTCATAGAGATATGACTGGGTGCCGCTCGTGAAGAGGTAAGATGTGCGCGGCTTGTGCGCATTTTCAAATTTAAACATGTCAGCTCAACGGTGATGGAGGGGCGGCCACTCATGCCTTCAAAGTTAAACGTGCGCCCCGTTATTAACGGCGAGATCCGCCAAGTCCCAACGACAGTCAAGCAACACTCAGGGCAAAATTCCTCATAAACCAACTAAAAAAAAAACCACTCACCAACATAGAAGTAGGGAAAAGACGTGACTTCACAGATGATGGTTGCTGTGATTGAGAGTGCACTGCTAGCGCCAGGGCACCTCCAGAAGAGCAAACACAGAAAGTGCTCACAGGAGGAGAAGTGCCCACACTGTGTGAAAACACACTACATCCACAGTGGTTGTATTCAAAGCGAACTGTCAATGCAAACAAGAAAACCGGAAGGCACAACAGGGTGATCAGGCCCGCTGAGACAGTGGCTCTTGTAGCTGGAAACAGACAGTCTCCAGACGACAGCGAGATGGCAGTTGACTCACTCACAACACGAACGCCCAGGTCGCAGGCTGTCCAAGTTGAAAAGGACACTGGAGGGGTTTACTGGGCGTTTCTCTGATCTCCAGGAGACGAAATTTCTTAAATCTAGAACAGTCCTTGGTTTCCTAAATGCTAAGATTCAATCTTCTTTCCTTGCAGCGTAGATCAGTCCAAGAAACGTCGCCAAACTGTGGTACATAAATGATGATCCGGAGTCCAGGTGTAGTAGTAAATCCCTCTTTGTTAGCAGGTAGATAGGTGGCAAGTTAGAAGGTGAGAAGATACAAAGGAGAAACCCCACCAGGAGCGAGCTACCAGCTCCTCAGCCTGAGATGACCAACTGACAATCTCACCACAGTAAGGCACTCAAACATTCCATGATGTCACAGGACATTCTGATGAAGTGGTAGAGAGGGAAAATATATAGAAATCATTTACCACAAAAGGGAAATAAGAACAGTGACTAAGGGAAAAAACAAGGTTGGAAAAGAAGATAAAGGGGAGTGTACGGTGGTGAATGCAACACTAGACAGCCTTGTTCTTTGGCACCCTATATTTCATTGTCTCTGAGTGCGAACGTGTGAGTAAACTTTGAGCTCAACACTTATCCTATTATACCGGTACTCTCTGCTCGGCCGCTTTCTCCTACCTCCAAGCAGGCCCCCTCACACACATTTACCACCAGCAAGAGGAGATGGTAAATATTAATACGTTCAGTGTCTGTCAGGACTTATAATTCATGTCTGCGCTTCTCTTGTATAATAGATATTTGTGAAACCCTCAGAACTGCGAATGAAGGAAAAATGCATTGACTCCCCGGATAACATGTAGAAAATTAAAATAAACTAATTGGTGCCACGCGAATTGTGGTGAATACCTATCTTCTGACTTACAAGTCTGAAACTGAACGAAAGTGCATTGTGAATGTATAAAACGAATATGGCCATTTTTTAAGCTTTTCCAGTTGTAACGAGACTTTTTCGATTCCTCCGCAGGTGGCTCCCAGAGTCTGGGCGCTGGCTGATTGTGAACAATAAAACTGAAATCGCCCTGAAACACCTGAACAGAGTGTGTAATTTCAACAAGAAAAAGGAAGAAATACAGATGGTGTCTCTAGAGGTGCGTATATTTCATGCAACCTTTAAAGAAGTGGGACGGCTGAGGAGAGACAGCCGGGGTTTCTGTCAGAAACTTTGACCCCAACTTAAGCATCTCTTCCTTCAATTCCAGATATTTCAAATATAGAAAACCGGTAGGACATACCCCCAGAGGTTGCCTCAGGAGCAGGGACCAATAAATAGGGGAGAGGGATGGAGGGTGCGATAAATACAATGAGTCTATGGATTTAAATCAATAGTTACTTAGTGTGATCAACTGTAAGGATTTTCCCTGTGAGGTGAGAGTGTAAAGGGTTGGTTGCCTCAGCTCTGTCATTGACGCACGTCTGGATGAGCAGAGCAACCTTTACCAGTGTGTCTGGCTCTGTAAAGTGTAATATTGTGAAACATGCAAAAAGGAGCAAAGAGTGATGGCTGTCAATATCTCTGAGGGATTGTACACCTTTGGGCATGCATTAAAGAGTTATGGCTGCAAATACGAACAGGAACTCAGTATTACTGAGTGATAATCCAACACTGTGTATGTACTACTGACAAATGGTACAAATATAAACATGCAGATGGGATTAATGAGTGATGGTGTACATTCAAGCATGTATAACGGTGGTGTTGTAACCATTCTCGCCATAATGTTTTGCACTCCTGTGCAATGCTCTCACTGACATGATGGTGGTAGTTCTTGACATGATGTAGGCACTCTTGCCGCAATGGTAGCAACCCTTGAATTCAATGGTATGCAGCTGTGGCATAATGTGGTGTAGTGATTTATGTGGCACACTATTGCTAATTCTAGGAATATTTACAACCCTTGAGTGAGAAATTGGGTTACTGGTTAACTAGGTGTGAGCCGTGGTCAAGCAGCAATCACAATCCTAGGCAGGGTAAGTCACAAGCAAACCCCATATCAACCTGTGCTCAATCCCCTGCTAGCTTGGCACAGAGCAGTCATGCTTAACTTAGAGCAGTGTATAAAGTAATTGTGCAACACGTCATACAGTAACACAGCAGAAACACCAGAGAAAAAGATCCCACCTCAGGTTAGAGCAATAGAGCTTAATTTAATACATAAAAGAAGGCCAAAAAGGCAAAAATCGAATGAGTAGGACCAGAGATATTGCATTTTTTTTTGAGAAAATAGCTCCAAAAAGCACAAAGCAACAACTGTGGATATCTGGGCGCACCGGACAACTGCGATGGAGCATGGGCTGGCTACCAGGACCCAGCTAGGCCCGCTGAACAGAGTACCTTAAATCCTGGTTTGCAGAGCGTTGCAGGAGTCCACCACGAAGATACGTTGCGCAGCCAAAGCAGTTCATCGGTTTTGGGCTGCTGGGAGGCGGTGGTGCAAGGGCCTGTGTTCTCGTAGAGGATCCAATCAAAGGGGCGCAATGCAAAGTCCGGCATTGAGGATGCAGCATAGAGTCAGGGAGATGCTTTCTTCTGAACAGGTGCGAGGCTGCGATGCAGAGTCTGGCGTCATCGTCGAGGCTGCCATTGGAAAGGCGTGAGGGCCTATGCTGAGGATGCGTCATGCAGTGGAGGTTCCGAAGGTGATATGATCTGCGGCAGTGATGTAAGTGTTTGCGACAGGTCCAATCCATGCAGCAGCGGCTATTTAGCGATTATGCTCGGGGTTGTGCCGTACAGCTGAGGCGATTTGTCGATTACCTTGGCACCACAGAGGCTGATAAAGCACCTCAAGCCCAATTTCAAGGATCCAGGACTGGGTTGGCACCACCTGGCAGGATAGTCTCACAGATGGCAGAGCACAAGTGCAGTTGCAAGGTTTTGGAAGCCTGTTATGTCCCTGAGGCTTCAGGTCAGGAGGCCAGGCAACTAGGCCTTGGAGTTACTCAGCTTCTGGGTTCAAGAGATTCAGATCCAGTCCTGCTCACCCAAGCAAGCAGGCAGCAGGTCAGCAGAGCAGGTCAACGGTTCCTTCATAATAGCAGTCCAGCAGTGAGGCAGTCCTTGTAGCAGTAAAGCAGTCCTTCTTCATGGTAAAATATCCACAGGTCCATGGGTGTGCTGAAGTGGTGGTGTCTGAGCTAATTCTTTTATACACAGTTGCGCCTTTATAGTGGGAAGAAGCTTTTAGAGGCATGTGTTTGAAGTGCACAGATGCCCTGCCTTCCTGGTCCTGGCTTCAGAATAACTATAGGGGTATGCAGCACTTTGTGTGGAGACAGAACACAGCCTATTCAGGGGTAAGTGAGGCAGGGCCCAGCTTCCCCCTCCCATGCTGCCGCGAGGAACAACTAACGTCCCATTGTGTCTGGCTGTCAAGGAGGAATACACAAAGCCTGACTACCACATACACCTAGTCATGTGACCAAAGACAGGCTGCAGGAACCAAATGGCTACGGCAATAAAATTCTAGCTGTCTAAAAGTGACATTGTCAGAACTGTTTTTTAAAATACACCTCACCATAAGTTAGGATTTTAGAATTAGGATCCCAGTGTCACCAAACATGAACCAGTGATCTCTCCCCATTTGAAAATTACACATAAAATGCATTAAGGCAACTCCACTGTTATACTATTGGAGAGATAGGCCTTGCAGTAGTGACAAATCAATGTAGAAATCTTTCACTACAAGGACAAGTAAAACTTAAAAGTACACATCCAATGTTTTATATACACTGCACCTGGCCCTTGGGGCTGTCCATAGCCTACCTTAGGTGTGACATATGTATTAAAAAGGAAGGTTTGGGCCTGGCAAAAGGTTTACTTTGCCAGGTCAAAATGATAGTTTAAACTGCGCACAAAGGCTCTGCAATGGCAGGCCTGAAACATGTTTAAAGGGCTACATAAATGGGTGGCACAATCAGTCCTGCAGGCCCACTAATAGCCTTTAAATTTACAAGCCCTGGGAACACATATTGCCCATTACTAGGAACTTATAAGTAAATTAAATGCACCAATTGGGTATAAGCCAAAAGTATCATGCAGAGACCCAAGGCCAGCAAAAACAAAGTCAGCAAAAGCATGAGGTCTGAAGGCAAAAAGTTAGGAGGAACATACGTCAAAGATACCAGGTCTAACACGTGTCCCCCCAGCTGAAATTGGGGAGAACTACCCAACTCCTTCGGAGTTCTTTCACTATGGTAAAAGAACCTGGATAGACCCTCATCGTAAAGTCCAATCCCTTTAGGTAGATGGACCACCTCAAAAGTTTGGGATTCTCCACCTCATCTGCATCAACCATTGGAGGGGTCTGTGGTCTGTCTGAACACGTAAGTGAGCAAAAAACAGGTATGATCTCAGCTTCTTCAGCACCCAGACCACTGCAAAGGCTTCTCTCTCTATTGCACTCCACCTTCGTTCCCGGAGAAGTACCCTCCTACTGATGAAGGCTACAGTTTGATCTAGGCCCTCTTCATTTAGCAGTGAGAGGATGGCCCCTAAATCATGCTCTGTAGTGTCTGTTTGCACAATGAATTCTTGGGATAAGTCAGGGGCCTAAAGCACAGGTGCTGTACACATGGACTCTGTCAGGGTGACAAACCTTTTCTGGCATGCCTCTGTCCAGATCACTTCATGTGGCTATTTCTTGTAAATTAGCTCTGTCAAGGGGGTGATAATGGTGCCATACCCCTTGACTAATTTCCTCTAGTAGACGGTGAGACCTAAGAAGTCTCTCCTCTGCTTGGGTCTTAGCGGGTTCCAAAGCCATAATGGTTTCAATCTTGGCCCCAAGAGGCTGCACATTGCCTCCAACCACTTGGTGTCTCAAGCAGACTTCTGAATCCTACCCTGTTTGGCCCTTACTCATCTTGATAGTCAGGCCTGCCCTCTGCAGAGGCTGAATCACTTCTCTGAGGTAGCACAGTTAGTCCTTTCAGCTAGAACTGAAGACCACAATATCATCCAGATAGGCGTCACTGAAGTTCTCCAGCCCAGCTAGGACCTCGTTCACCAACCTCTAGAAGGTGGAAGGGACATTTTTCAACCCAAAGGGCAATACCCAGAACTGGTAGTGCCCTTCTGGAGTAGACAACACAGACTTCTCTTTTGCCCCTTATGTCGCGGAAACTGCATTTCATTTGTAGGGGTGCATCATAATCACTTGTGTAGAGCACACCCACATAATCCTTTGTTGTGTTAACACGAAGTGTTAGTATCTGGAAATATAATAACATGAAATGTGATGTATCTAGGCCATTGAATAGTAACTTGAAGAATTAACATAGAAAGTAAATATAACTAGCGGAAAACATTAACATGAATAACTTGTGTTGTGCAACTGACAATCATTCATTTATTAAAAAATGTTTATTAACGCGTCATTTTGCATGTAGGTAGAAAAATTGACTGAACGCGCCCTATTTCCTATGCAATTTCGTTAAGCTCTTCTGCCATTTTGTTATGTTAGCTGAATCTTGTATGCCCGAAATGCACTTCCCTGAAAGCTCTTGCTTTAGAATTAACAGTTTAAATTTTGTGTTTGTTGTGGATTTTGTTCTTTCTCACATTTTATATCGCAGGTGGAAGAAGCGCCCTAGTTAGCTAGAATAATGTCTTTGTGCTATTAGTCAGGCAATGGGAGAAGGAGATGCATCGTAAGCTCAAGCCGATAAGGTAAATTTTTGTGTTTTCACACCTGAGAGGGCCTGGGAATCAAGGTCAACTTGTTGCAGCTCAGGAACAACTCTATCCCATGGATAATTATCTTTGAGTTCGTTTTAACAGCGGATGGCATGACCTGCAAGGCCTCTTGAGAAAAATACCTGTACTGTGATGTGAGAGTAGGGAAAGTGCCCACTTCTTCTTTAGCCTCCGGAGAGACACCATCTTAGAACAAGTTCTGTCTCGATAGCTTGATGGTGAAGAGATTTCTTAGGAATACTTCACCTGCTGATACTTTTTATTTCTTTCCCTGAAGATGCTTAAGTAGGGATGTCATGTTTGTGCTAGTGTAGGGATTGCTTGATGCTTTATATTTATCAACCCTTGATGCAAGGATATTTGGACTCATGCTTTGTGATCCTCTGCATCCCATTTCTTGAGTGAATTGTTTTGTGCATCTTGAATAACCTCAACATTATTTGCATATTTGGATTTATGTTGATTCCGATGTATTTATACACTCTTGTTTTGAGGTGTCTTTATGTCCAGGGATTTTTGGCTTTGTAATAAATTAACTAACCTGATGTAGTTGTCTGTCTTTACTATTTGTCCAGAGAAATTCCTGTTCAATATTTTGGCATTAATAACAACTTTCTCCCCTCTTGTGTTTCTAGAGTAGGTCCATAACGTATGAGCATGGCCCTTTACCCCTGTGGTCAAAGCAATCTGCCAGTACCCAGACATTAAATCAAACATGCTGAGGAACTTGGATCCTCCTAGCTGATCCATGAGCTCATCAGCACTGGGAAGGAGGTATGTGACAGTCTTAGAGACTGCATTGAGCCCCAGAAGTCCATGCAGAACCTAAGTTCTGGAGTCACACCTGGAGTGGCAGTGTCGGGCACCAACAACACTGGGCTGGACCAAGGGATGTTTAAGGGATCAATAACCCATAACTCTAGCCTCTTGGAGACCTCCTCTTTAATGCTGGCTCTCACCTTATAAGACAGCCTGTAGATTGTACTCTTCACAGACAGGCTGTCCCCAGCATCAATATAATGGGTGGACCATGTAGTGAGTATGGGGATAAGGGAGAAGAGTGAGGTAAACTGCTCCAGCAACTGGCAACAGTCACTCTGTTACTCTAGGGTAAGTGTACGGGAGAGGTCGACACTCTCCAGAGACCCATCTTGCTCTTTTGAAGAAAGGAGGTTGGGGAGAGGTTCATTCTCCTCTTCTACCCCATCATTCATGACTAAGAGCATGGTAATTCAGACCTCTCAAATTGGAGCTTGAGGCGATTGACATGTAGGGTTCTGAATGGTTTCATGGGAGTCTTGATGTCCACCAAGGGGATGACATCACTCTTACACTCCTTCCCCTCATAAGGGCCAGACCGGGAGGCTGGTATGGCTCTGGACTCCACTGGCGCCATAGGCCACAATTTTGGCTATGTGGAAACTCGGCCTGAGTGACATTCTGGTTTTACTGCCATTTCATGTCCTCCAGCAAAAACAAAGTCTTCAAAAACAGGAGAACTTACGGGAAAAATTTAGAGGGAAACAATGCCAAGGATGCCAGGTCTAACACCTTGCTGTCTGAGGTCGCACTCTATAAGATTTGTGTAACATCCCTTCATCCATCTAGGCATTCCGCATCCGTTATTGCACTCACTGAGTCATACAGGAACCCATCCATGCCTTCAATTATTCAACTATTCAGCCATTCATCAAGCCATTCATCCATGCATTCACATGCTCACTCCCATATAAAGTATCTGTGTGTTCAGTCACTCACTCTTTCAACCATACATGTGCCAAGAGATTAACTTATTTCACCCTCCAGAAAACCACACACTTAAATTCAACAACCAATTAAGAAGCAATTTCCCCTGTGAAACAACCAGGCCTACTGGCTTTTCGAATGCTTGTTCATTTAAAAATAAAACGTGCTTTCTCATGTGTCAGTTATAATATGCATCAACACACTCTTGGAAGATGCAGGATATAATATCATGCAACAAGTGAACAGCAGATGCTGGCCCCTTACAAGTCAGCTTCTCAATACCACACTACCACTCATAGAACCACCTTTCCCAGGCATCCCTCTAACAGTGCGACCTATAATTTACCACTTAAAATGTGTGCTTCACCAAAAAATAAATGGAACAGCTTATAGGTGAATTCTCAATGAATGCTGTAAGGCTGCATAAGAAACGCTGCTTTCTTCGAGATAAGTGTAAGCATGTTCGTTTAGGACAGGAGTAGGAAGGTGCGCGAGCACTTATTTTCTATTCTTTTTTTTAAATTTTGAATGCTTCATCACATTGGTGTCAGGGGTCCTTTAAGTTACCACATAGGGCATTCATTTTTCGGCATTGACCGCAATCAGACAGCTTAAATCCAGGCACCCAGAGGTTGCATCATCACTTAGTGAATTGCATGGGAGCTGACCCAACCTGTATTGGCTCCTTCTAATTCATCTCGTTTTTGTCTTCTTTCCACTTCTATTGGAAGTGAGGAGGATTTGGCTGAAGACTGAGAGAGGTATACTGCGTGCGCAGCATAACTTGACACGTTCCTTTTCTTCCTAGATGCTGCAGGTGGAAACACAGAAGGATAAACCTGCTGCAGGTTCCAGGATGAGCTTGGTACACCTTTTCCGCTCCACTATCATGTGTAGGATCACCTGCTGCATCACATTCGCCTGGTAAGCACCTGCTAAATGGTAACTTATTGTAATACGTTACTGTTCTACCTGCTGCTCAACCTGTGTGTATGTCGAGTGGAATGTTGGTGTGAGAGCTGGTTATGGAATGTTGGATGAGAGAGAGTGTCAGATGGAGTAAGGGCTGAGCAGCAGGGAGGCTGCTCCTGGTGGGGCTCTACCTTGTAACATCTTGCTTATAATAAATCTACATGGAAATCTACCTGGACTGCCTATCTTCATTTCAACAGTTACTCTAGTCTCTACTACTCACTTAGTACACACAGCTCTACACTAACCTAATCTATTACAAGGTGAGTGCTATAGTGTGTCATATTTTAACTGGCTTTTTCAGTTCTAATCACACCTTTTCTTTCTTGCCAGTGCTGACTTACTCTCCTGCACTATATTACAGGATACTTTGTCCTACTTTACTCTGTCCTGCGTAATGCTCGATGACTTGTCTTCTGATCATCTTGAAGTGGGTTTTATATTCATTCAGTAAAGGCTGTTCCTGGACAGGCTGATGGGGTAAGGGGGTCGAGCAGAGGAACGCAATAAAAAAATGACTTTCCTTCAACTGCTGGCCTCCACCTCTCCTCCGTCCTTTGTCCTCGTCCTCTTATTCTTCCTATCTCGGCCAAAGGCAGCAGAAAGCACCCGGGCAGACAAGCTCCTCTGACCAATCGCAACGCTGCAATGCAGCGTTTTGATTGGTCTGAGCGCCGTGGATTGGCACTCAGACTGGAACAGGCAGCCAGTGCATGTTCCTGATCAGGCTGTGTAATGAAGCCTGGTATGAACATGCATAGTGCACGTTCAAATCAATAGTGTTCAAATATTACTTGACCTTCCATGTCTAATGAATGTTCAAGTAACCATCTCTTTCTATCAGTTTAAATCATGAAACCATAATTTTAAGCAAGCATCACATCACCTTCTCTCACACTCAATCCATTTACTAACTCACACTCATACTCATTCATTCTCACTCATACTCTCTTACACACCCTTACACTCATTCTTATTCATTCCTACTCACTCGCATTCACTCTTAATCTCACTAATTCTTACTGAATCATACTTAATAACACTCAGGCTCAGGTTAACTATAACGTTTTGTGTGCAAAGTGCTAGGGTAGTATTTACTATCCAACGCAAAACAGGATTTTGATTGGATAGATTCCCCAAAGCTACGCAAAATTGCACACTGTGTTGCTTACAGTTACTTTTCATCAAGGGGGCTTTCTGGGTTGGTGCATGAGCACTTTAATGCACCCACCCATGGGTTTTGACACTAATCCTATCTATATACATTAGTAGACAGAAATGTTCCCCAGAATTACAGACTGGTGTCTAATGATGTTGTCTTTGATTTGTGTGCAGAAGGATGAAGAAGAAGAAATAGATGAATATGAAAAGGTCATCAAAACACTGATTAAACATTTTACAAGATACCGAATTTGGTGATGAGGAGAAACAAGTTCTTTTCTAAATAACAGACAACCTCACAAACTCTTGACATGTATATGGTATGACTAAGCGGGTTAGCTGTGCAATGAGAATTTCAAACACAAAATCCTTGAACACCAGTCTGTAATCAGACATCATAACAAAAGTATACAAGATAAATTAATTACATGAAATAATCCATTGTTGGATGAGGCTGCTGAGGCTGCTAATAGGATAGGACTTGAAGAAATATGCTATGAAATTGAACAAAGAGGACGAAGCAATGATATGGATAGTAAAATTCAATAAAAGTGGAGCCAAACAACCACAGTGGAAGAAAACATTTAATACATGTAACTATTGTTTCGGATGTAGATTAAGTTCTGTATAGTCTCATTTAAGCAATGTTAAGAGCTAAGAAAAGAGTGTGCCAAATGTAGAATGTTGGGAATTTTTTTTAGAGTATGCAAAATTAGTATGAGGAATAACAACGTCAAAATAATCTGGTGTTGTGTATAAAAGTACAAGGATGTACCATTGACTAAAGGTCCATTGTAGGGGATGTTTCCATTCCATTCCTAACTGATATTGTAGGAGGTGTATCCTTTCTTTCCTAACTGATTAAGGGACTAAAATTGCTAATATGTCCCAGAGTATGCTATATGGTTTTAGAATAAATCAGTACCTTAAACATCCTGGCCTATGTGGAATTTAAATTATATACAAATGTAACAAATAAATATATATTTATATATACATATACCAATAGCATAAAATCTATAAAAAAAACATGTTATTATAAATTAAAACATTAGACAATTTAAAAATCTTTAAACTTAAATTTCCCAATCCAGTAAGTGCAAATAAAGGGAAAGTGTTGGATAGTGGAGGGATACAATTTACTAGACCCACTCCAGTAAGTGCAACAGTAGGGAAAGTGTTGGATAGCGGAGGGGTAAAAATTGCTTTTCACACTTCAAAGATTGCAACAGTAGGGACATTTTTGGATAGGGAAGGGGTAAAAATTACTATTCCCACTCCAGTAAGTGCAACAGTAGGAAAGTGTTGTATGTGGAGATGTACAAATTGCTATTACCCCTCCAGTCAGTTCAAAATGAAAAACAAACAAAATGTCAACAACAACAAAAAATTGAAAACAAAATAAATAAAAAAAGTTACAAAATAAAATACAATATATTAGATATTAAAAATTACAAATATAAAAACCTCCTATAATGTTATATACATATCGCAAATCCCTACAAATATATTAAATAAAATAAAAACTAATTTTCAAACAAATATTTTTATTTAGAAAATATTTATGAACAAGAACATTAATTAAATAAATAAATTTAAACACACTTCATTTGGTTTTTAAAGTGTTTGCATCCTATATAGACATAGGTACATGTAATTAATGCATTAACATAGTTTGCAGTACAGTTACATTTAAAAGTCGAGCAGGGTTTTAATTTGTTTTTCTAAACATGTCTCATTACATATTATACAAATCGTAGACAGCTCAATTGTAGTTGCGGTCGGATTTCTAGTTACCTTTACAAGAGTATTAACAGTATTTCAAAGAAAAGGAAAAAGAACAACGTAATTTGTCCCTCCCATCCCACCCAACTTCCCAACTCTACTGGTCCGACTCTAACGCATAATGTTGCCACTAGGCTACGACTCATGCCTCTCCATTAACTCCTGTAGGGGTAGTATATATTTGTGTGGTAACGTTGTGATACAGAACTATATTCAGAGTTGCTTTGTTTGTGTGGGGACTGGCCTGTTGAACATGTCTACTCCTCCTGCGCTGCAGGGACAGGTTCCCGTGCCGCCTTAAATGCTTCCGTTATTAGGTCCCAGTCCATCGATATGAGTTTTTTACATAACTCCAGAAAACGTTCAGCTTCTCTTGTTTTCCAATACCACATTTTAAGATAAAAGTTTTAGAGGTATTAACTGGAATCCCTAAGTTGGACATAAAATTCTCAAAGCTAGATATTACCTTCTGTAAGCTATTCGGAGTACGGGCCATAAGGACTGCATCATTTGCATACATGAGCACTGGAGTGGGCGCTTCCCCACCAACAGTAGGTCCTGGCTCTCTTGAGTCAACACCGTTCCTAAGTTGTTAATGTACTGGGTGAAGAGAAAAGGTGCCAGACGTAGCAGCTTGTGCCATTGCGTTTGCGGTCGGGAGCCATTGTGTGGTCCCGTAAGGCATTGTCCTTTTTCTCTGGTTGTTCACCTAAATAGTTTCATAGCAACCTGCCTACATGCTGGAAGTCTCACCATATAACCAAGGTGTGGTACCTTGTTCATCCACTTTTGCCTAGTTGTTCTTCTAAATAACCTCATAGCAACCTCACCCAAACGCCGGTAGTCCCACCAATTACCTAAGGTGAGGTACCTTGATCAACTAATTCATCGCAAGCCCACTGCCACATTGCCCTAGAGCACTGCCCACCGAGGTTGGCATCACTCTGTTTGACATTCTTTATAGCGTATTCATCACTTCATCACGGCATCTTCACTGTCTTTAGGCAGAGAAAGTTTATGCTGGTAATACAATTCAGGCATGTGAATTGCAACACGTCCTGGTGATGATCCCACTATACGTCTTATGGGATCGAAACGCTGTCGACCACCTGTATATTTTCACACAATCAACTATTGTGTCCTGTTAGTGTGCTAACTATCGTTGATAGCTTGTCTATATACTTCCATTTTCCTTAAGCTCCCGCCAAACTGTTGCCTGAAAATACTTTTTGTTTGTATTTAACCCACTTTTTCCTTTTATGTTATTTCTGTTTATAGCGGATACAGGATTGTGTCCCACTGCATTGTTTGTTCTTTCATGTAAATTGGATGCTGGATTGTGTCCCACTGTATTGTTTGTCCGCAACATTACGATTATTTGTGAATTTTGTTTGATTGAATAAATATGTCCGGCTTGACACTAATGAATATAGTACCTATTGAAGACTATACTTTATCCGTATGTTCTTATAGTTCTGTTTCAGAACCATTGTTGGTTTAGAAATTACTACCCAAGGTCCTTAGCTACCTATTGGGTTCCCTTGTACCCCCTTCAGCCCAAGAAAAGGTGCCAGGACACAACCTTTTCTCACTCCTCTTCCGACGGTGAAGGAATCGGTGCACTCACCCCCTGTCCCAAAGCGAACCCTGGCCCCATTGTAAAACTGTCTCATAAAGGAGATTAGGGAGATATCCACTCCCATCCTCTCCAAGATTGGCCATAATTTGTGGTGGATGACAGTCGAAAGCTGCGGTTAAATCCATGAAAGCCAAATAAAGGTTATCCCTTTTGGCTTTACAGTATTTGCCAATAATTATGTCCAAGTTTCGACATTGATCTAATATGCCAAGCCCCTTGCGGAAGCCATATTGAGTATCACTAATAATAGAGTGGTCATCTGCTCAGTTCTGTAATCTATTTAAAATGACTCTTCCAATTATCTTGACAGTAGAGTCTAATAACGAGATTGGCCTGTAACATACAGGTTTGTGCCTATCCCCTTTTTTGAAGATAGGAACCATTCCAAGTTGGGGGAGATCGATCAGGTAGCACGCGTTAATTACTAGAGTTAGTATAGGTCCCCAAAAGGCAATATTATATTTAAAGAGGTCCACGGGGAAGCCGTCCGGCCCGGGGTCTTTCCCACCCATACTCGATGCGTTTGCCTCCTCAATTTCACCAAGGTCAAATTTGGGATGCGGAGGATAGTTTATGTTCTGGGTATCTTCCCTTTCCTCTGTCAGAACGCTACTGATTTGTTCTGGGCATGGTTTGGAATAAAATTTAGAGAAGTGTTCAACCAATTCGCTCTTTGGTATTGCTATCTCTACAGTTGCCCTCTCAGCATCTACCAGGAAAGAAGCGTTAACGGCGTTCCAGAATGCTGAGGAGTCTCTCAGTTCTGACGCCGCGCGTAAGGTGTTCCATGCTTCTTCCTTTAATTATTTTTTCCTTGCTTTCAGGGCGTAACTACACGCCCTTCTGGCCTTTGTAGGGAAAGTTTGAGATTGGCGTGGGCTTTAGAACATTTGGAGTCAAATCATCCCTTCTTTTGGGGAAATTTCTTGCTTGATGTTACATGGAGGGCGTTACCGATGAACTTCACTGTGGTTTAATAACCCTCCACGATGTCTGACTGAGGGTTCCATCTCCTAGGCACTTATTAATAGCATCACTACAGTTAGTGATCACCTTGCTCATAATTAGATCTGGGTCAAGTTTCTTCCGGCGCAAAGCATAACCATTTTCTATAACCAGAGTAATGTCGTCAGCAGGATGGGCAAGGGAAGCCTCCCCCTGACTCAGTCCGAGCCTGAGACAACGACGGACAGAGCGGGGTCTCACATATCCTGAGCCAGGTCCAGGAAGAGGTGAGGTCCACTCCCCGGACATTCTGGACATTACTAAGTCACCAGATGTCGATGAGAGGAATTGACACAGATGAAGGAATAATATATCCTTTTTTGGTTTTTCACTCGTGTGTTTTTGTATAATATTTTCACACTTTATTCACTCAGAAGCAGTAGCATTTATTAAGAACAGAGACCCTGACGAAAGCCTGGGGAACCTCCCGGTTTGGCTGAAACATGTTGGTCTCTTCGCAGCTATTTGTGTGGACTGCGATGATTATGTTACACTGTTCTTGTTTTTAATAAGGAAGGGGCTAACGTCTATTAAAACTGTTTTTTGTTAAGTTCCCTATCCTTTTTTAACCACCACATTTAATTTTTGCACTGCACATTCCCATCGTATCAACACCATGTGGTAGTACCTAGTGATTGTGGGTCGCTACCCCGAACTGACCATCAGGGTATGCTAGCGGTCTCAATGATCAAGAGACACAATACCCGATAAGGATTACCAAATGAGAATATTGATTCATACAAGACTTTTGATGGGAATCCTCAACCAGGGGTGACTTACGTTTACTGGTGCCTCACATTTTGGTGATATGGTCTGATAACTTTACTCTGCTTGTCACACGTACATTTGACATGGTGACTAGACCATAGAATTACAATTTGTTTTTCTAAATTAGACCCCTAAGTTTGTTGTTTATTAATCTGGTTTCAGTGGGGGATAATACTTAGGCTTGGTCTCAAAATATCCCTCTAGCCCTACAACAGTGTTTTGTTTTTTCGTAAGCCTTCCCATTAGCCAGCCTGCTATCGACCTTGACCTTAACACTCTGGGCGAAGTGGTCACTAAGGGAAATATCGTGAGTTTGAAAACTCACGATTCTCAAAGCATGTCTCGATGAAAATAAAATAAAATCAATTATGGAGAACATCCCTCGACCATTGAAAATAACGGTTAACAACCTGTGTAGCAATATTTCCAAAGTTTAGATAATTTGAAACGTAAATACACAGGCCCCCCATTGCTCTCCCATGGGATGGTGCGACCGAGGGCGTGTAGAAGGTTTTAAAGCCATTAACATGGCAGGGATCTTCCGCCTAGGTCTATTGTAAACAAAGTATGTCGAAACCGTTAACAAACTCTGTCCACAAAATCTTCGTCTTTAGGCCTGCAATGTTCCAAAACCGGAAATTACAGCTATTATCCTTCATAATTTCATTGTCACTCCTGTGGGAAGAGACCTGGGAAGCCACTGGGGTGATTAGGCTATCATCTAGACCACAACTTTCCAAACTTTTCATGTTGGTGACACACCTTTTTGTGAAAAAAATTTCAGGGACACGGTAATCCGAGCGAGCGCATCGAGCTAGCCTGAACCACCCACAACCCCACACACACAACCCCACACACACAGCCCCCATCACCCCCCACACACACACCCCCACAAAGCTGCCCCGCCTTCCGAGAGATCTTGTAACTACAAGATTTCTAAAAGGGACTGTAAGCCCCACCCATCCTTTCCATTGGGTAGAGTCAGTTAGCAAGCTGATAAAAAAGTCTTCAGGAGAGCTGGGCTGCGCACAGGCATTAAGAGGGCGTCTTCACTCCCCCTCCTCGCGTGTCAAGCAAAGGTTCATGGAGAATTCAGTGTGTCTTCTGTTTTCCTCTCCCATCTACCCCCACCCCTCTCTCAGGCCGTGAAGTCAGAGGATTTCTGGTAATTTTGTTTGCGCTTTACAAATACTGCTTTCATTCACTGAATAACCTGGCAGTGGGCACTGCCCTCACTGCAGTGAGAGCCACCACTTCTCCCCATACTTATGCTTTCTCTCGTGGTTTTCTCTCACTTTAATCATCCGGCTCTCTTCCTCTTGTTGTATTTCTCCTCCTGTCCTTCACCCCCTCCGCTTTCCTATTACACCTCTGCCCCCAGAGCTCAACGTTCAGTGCAGGGCCTCTTCCCGGAAGCTGCTCTTAGAATGTGTGCCTTTCCATTCCTGGTGCACTACAGCTCTCACTCAGGCGGACCTCTCTCCAGGGCTACCTCCTGTCTCTGCCGAAGACTAGAAGGCACATGTCCTGCACCCCCTCCTTTCCCCCATGCCAAATTTTTACTGCCCCCTATACTCCCCAGCCCCAATCTCACTAAACTTCCTTTACCCATGATTTCCCTGCGTCCCTCTATAATGGTGCACTTGTGTCCACGTACACCTGGCTGCACTGAACACCCCCAGTCCCCCAAGCCCTCGTATCTCACCAATGTTTCTTTACCCATGATTCCTGTGTCCCTCTATTGTTGTGCACTTGTGCCCACGCCCACCTCTAGGAAGATCTGCACTGCCCCTTTCACCCCTATTGTCCTGTTCATCTGTCCTGGTGCACTTGCACCCACGCTCACCTCTGATTCCCCTGCGGCGTCCCTCTATAATGGTACACTTGTGTCCACGTACACCTGGCCGCCAGAATGAGTCATACAGTCAGTCCCACCAGCTAGTTAACGACAAAGACACCGAGAGAGGTTTTTTATATCTTAGAAAAATGTTTAAAAAAACAAGAAAACGGGTCCTTTCCGCGTCCACAGTGATTTTTTTTTGGTATTTTTGCATTTAGATAGCGCTTCATTCCACAGGGTGGAACGCCGAAGCGGATTTGTGAACAGTTATTATATTATCTATTACGTAAAATCCCACTGTACTGCAGCAGGTTTCCCTTTCTGTTCTCCTGCTGACGCAGAACGTAATAAAGCAACATTTTTCACCTGCTACTTAAGAACTTTCCAGATCTTTGTGAAATTCTAATTTCAGTGTGATAATTGTACCGCTACAGTATCAAAAGTGCACTCTCTGGCCCTGAAATAAACGCATCGCATTAACAGCGCCGGTGTTTGTGCGTGTCTTGTGTTATAGATCGGTGGGTTGCAGCGCGTGCTGCGGTTACAGACAATTCCATTTCTTGAAGCAGGTTGTAGATGACCCTGCCATTCATATTTCTTCTGTCTATAAAATGAGTGCCATGGGTATGCCCAATTGTTTGCACTATCCCTCCCCCCCCCCTCCAGCCCCCGGATCTCACTACTGTTCCTTTACTCATGATTCCCCAGTGCACGTCCATAATGCCGCTCCCTTCTTTTCCACGCCCACCTCTTTCTAACCCGGGCTGTGCTGCACACCTTTCTCATGTGTTCACCTCTCTCCTCTTGTGCCCTGCCTTTGTCGGAAGTGCACTACCGTTAGGCATGGGCGGAAAATCCGTTCCGCTCGCGGATTTTGCGGATTTTTGGGAAATCCGCAATCCGCGAGATTCGCGAATCTCCCGCAAAATCCGCAAATCCGCGAGCAGCGGATTTTGCTCGCACTGCTCGCACTGTTCGCGTGAGTTCGCGTGAGTTCGCGCCCCGCGAATAAGTGCAAAATTGCAGAAATACGATCTTAGCAAAACTGAAAGTAACTACTTACCAGGTTCAAAAGTTCAGGCTCATCATTTGTAGCCATTTCCTGTAGTGCTTCCTGAGGGGCCCCTCCAGAGTTCAGTTGCCAGTTGAAACTATTATGTGACCCTGCTCTGAACCTCAGAATAGTTACACATATGCCACAAAGGTCCTGAATTACAGCTAAGGGAGACAAGCAGGAGCCAGGCTGGAAGTTAAAATCCATTAATCAGCCCCTAATTCATTATTGTCAGTTGGGGCAGGGCAGGTGTTGTAACTAATTTTGCAACAATGAAAGCACTTAGCAAGTGCAAAAGATCACTAATCAGGGCGCACTAAGGAAGCAGGTGCCAGCTAAAAAAATATTCTGTGACACATTAATCAGACCCAAATTAATTCAGGTCACTTGAGGCAGGGAAGGTGTGCTTTGCTTTGCCGAAAATAATGTACACTGGACAACCAGAGGGTGTGGTGATGAAACAGAGGGTGGCATGGGTGGGCCAGAGGGTGGCATGAGTAGTCAGAGAGTGGCAGTGGTGACAGAGAGTGGCAGTGATGAAGAAGAGTGTCCCAAACAGGCTGGACACGTAGAAACAACAAATTCGCGAAACTTGCGACCCGACAGGTAAGTTCGCAATTTGCGAAAGTGTACAAAACCCTCGCGAACTGGCAGAAACACGGGCGAACACAAAAAAAAAAAAATCCGCAAATTCGCGGGAATTCGCGGATTTTGCGGATTGCGAATCCGCAAATCCGCAAAATTCGCGAACGCGAGATCCGCAAAATTCGCTCATGCTTAACTACCGTACCTTAATCGCCCTCTCTTTACACGCCTCTCATCTCCATTTCTTCCTCCTTCTTCTACTAGGCTCCGCTGCTTCTCCGCTGCTACTCCGCTGCTACTCCGCCTTGCACGATGTAAACACTGTGCGAGGCTGGTGTCGCACGATGTAAACACTGTGCGAGGCTGGTGTCGCACGATGTAAACACTGTGCGAGGCTGGTGTCACATTCCACTATATCTGCCGCCCCTGACATCATCACACAGTTTGGAAAGCTATGATCTAGACTATGAGTGAGAGAAGCACCTAAAGTCGGTGTGGTGCCCATGATCTCATCACCTACCATCACTGTGGGCGAATAAATCCGATTCCCCTGATAGGCCGAAAGGGAACAATCTGAAACTGGTAAGGCACTCACTGGGTCAATTGTGGGGCCTAGCTCATTTGCTCCTGGGGCTATTATGCCTACATTTAAAAGAGCCTTTCCCACTTGTCGTGACTGCACTACAGGGAACCAAAGGGAGTCAATCTACCTGCTCTAAACTGAAAAAGAGATCAAAACGATTTTGGACAGGGACATTGTACAAGGGTAGAGTGTTCATTGGTTACGCCTCACTATAGGGGTACGAACCATTATATCAAGCTGGTTGATAAAAAAACAGAGAGGGATCACATTATTGTCATGGTTGGAGATGGAGTAAGTACCTGCCCTACTCATAATACTTTGTACCAGCTGTGGAGACTTGAAAGTCAGAATCACACAGTCCCCAGACAATGACTTCTGTCCCTTCCCTAGCCAACTAACTCTTCTGGCCATTTTGCAGTTTGAGAAGAGAATATCTGTAAGACAAGTGTTTGAGCCCAACCAAAATAATGATTTGTTCCTGAGTGCGTCCCAGGGTTCTAATGCCCCTATAAATAGTCTAGAGACGTTGGCTTGAATAACCATATACGGTGTCACAGCTGGGGGTAAATCCAAAACTGACATGGGCAAATCAGGAACATGATTGTGCGAGGGAACTAATGAGAAAGGATTGGAAGAGTTAGAGGTTCCTAAGAGGATAAAAGGTTGATGGCCTATCTTGGGGCCAATTCATCTTGCATCCAAAAGATGTTGAGACCATCCCTCGACCATTGAAAGTCGGGCTCAAAGGGATTGGTGGGATACACATGTTATTTGCAAATCCCAAGTCCTCTGTGAACATTATATCATTGATGGTGTCGCCTAGAATAGAGTGATTGAAGTGGGGGTAAGCTGGATCTTTCCCGAACTCGAAACCACAGATCCCATTTTTGATTTGTTGACATAGAGAGATGTTAAAGTCTCCCCCCCAAATGATAAGCAAGTCCTTTGGGGTTGCTGCCTGTAACAAGTTAATGTGAAGGTTTATTACCCCCAATAGGCCAACTTTGTCTTAACAAGGGCATTATTGTAGAAATGTACTATTGCAATAAAGTTGATTTATCCAAATCTGCCACAATTATTTGAAAACAACGTGTGTAGCAATATTTCCAAAGTTTAGATGATTTGAAACGTAAATAAACAGGCCCCCCCATTGCTCTCCCATGGGATGGTGCCACCGAGGGCGTGTAGAAGGTTTTAAAGCCATTAATATGGCAGGGATCGTCCACCTAGGTCTCTTGTAAACAAAGTATGTCAAAACCATTAACAAACTCCGTCCACAAAATCTTCGTCTTTAGGCCTGCAATGTTCCAAAACCGGAAATGACAGCTATTATCCTTCGTAATTCCATTGGCTCTCCTGTGGGAAGAGGCCTGGGAAGCCATGGGGGTGATTAGGCTATCATCTAGACTATGGGTGAGAGTAGCACCTAAAGTCGGTGTGGTGCCCATGATCTCATCACCTACCATCACTGTGGGCGAATAAATCCGATTCCCCTGATAGGCCGAAAGGGAACAATCTGAAACTGGTAAGGCACTCACTGGGTCAATTGTGTGGCCTAGCTCCTTTGCTCCTGGGGCTATTATGCCTACATTTAAAAGAGACTTCCCACTTGTCGTGACTGCAATACAGGAAACCAAAAGGAGTCAATTCACCTGCTCTAATCCGAAAAAGAGATCAAAACGATTTTGGACAGGGACATTGTACAAGGGTAGAGTGTTCATTGGTTACGCCTCACTATAGGGGTACAAACCATTATATAAAGCTGGTTGATAAAAAAACAGAGAGGGATCACATTATTGTCATGGTTGGAGATGGAGTAAGTACCTGCCCTACTCAGAATATTTTGTACCAGCTGTGGGGACTTGAAAGTCAGAATCACACAGTCCCCAGGCAAGGACTTCTGTCCCTTCCCTAGCCAACTAACTCTTCTGGCCATTTTGCAGTTTGAGAAGAGAATATCTGTAAGACAAGTTTTTGAGCCCAACCAAAATAATGATTTGTTCCTGAGTGTGTCCCAGGGTTCTACTGCCCCTATAGATAGTCTAGAGACGTTGGCTTGAATAACCATATACGGTGTCACAGCTGGGGGTAAATCCAAAACTGACATGGGCAAATCAGGAACATGATTGTGCGAGGGAACTAATGAGAAAGGATTGGAAGAGTTAGAGGTTCCTAAGAGGATAAAAGGTTGATGGCCTATCTTGGGGCCAATTGATCTTGCATCCAAAAGATGTGGAGAGTCCTTGAATGAGGCGGGCTTAGGGAGGCCATGCAAAGCATTTACAGATGCTAACGGTGTATTAATAGGCAAATTGATATGGTTTATTGCCTGGTTTCACCCTGCTAAAGATGGTTGTTTACTGGAAATAGTGGCCCCCTTATGAATCAGGTTATTAAAGCTACCCTCCACATAAGAGTCCCTACAGTACAAAGAGTTGTTCCCTAGAAGGTTAGAGGATAGTCGGGTTCCTCGGCCATTCAGTAGTTCTTCTAAAATGCCCACTCTACTAAATAGATTAGTCAAGGTTTCTCTCAAGTAGGAATCTAGTGTATCGAACTTGCTAATTAGGATCGCCGTTACGCTGGGAGGGTTACGTTTAGAGCCCGTGGTTACATTGCCTATACAACCTCGTTTCAATACCGGTACTGGCTTGTCCTTTTCAGCAATTTTATTCCTTACTATGCAAGGCGCGGATCTACTCACAATGGCTGGGTCACTGGTTGGCTGGGGGAGAGTTAGTAACATTTCTCAGACGTTTCGTTGAGGGCTGAGAGTCACTATCTAAGTCACATACTGAGATGTGATCCGAGTGGTTCATTGCGCAGCCATTAGTATCTGCGCCACTCCTCGGGGACTCAATGATAACCGGTGTGTGGGCAGGAATTATAGGCAACTCTTTTCCCATAGCAAGTCCTGTATCCAGGCCCAGTCTTTCAATATTTATAGCCTCCTTCACTGTGGTGATCTGCTGCTCTATCGCCCCGATGGCATTGGTTAGATAATTTAAAAGAGACTGGCAAGCCCCCCCTGCCCTCCTTGTGAGAATTTTTTGCACTCAAAATTTTCCTTTTCCCCATATTAGGTGATGCACCATCAGGTTGCTTCAGATATATTGAGAACTAAAAAAAGTCAAAAGTTAAAAGGCGGGGCAAAGTCTTACACAGAGTCTCGCGCTCACCAGGCTCTCAAACTGGCGATTGCTGAAGAGCGGTCACTGGAATCCTCTGGTCAGTAGTCTCACACCTCCCAGGGAACGATGAAGGGGATGCGGCCTAGCCCAGCCTATGACGGGCTAAGACAGGCCCTGGGCACGCCCTCACGTGTCCGGCGCTGCAGGACCTGCTCTGGTGCTTTGTAGGTACCGCCCTGTTCTACCACCCTGCGGGGCTCTGGTCAATTTCGGTGTCCTGGCGTTGCAGAGAGGTCTCCCCACACATATATAAACAATACTTATACATAAAAAATACATCACATACATTTGAAATATATACTAAAAAACATGACACTAATTTAAAAAATCAATATTGGAAACAACTATATTTTTGCAAACAATATTAACAACTTCTATATTTTTTAAACAATATTTCTGACCTTAAATTCAAAATTCTTCACCATAATATTCTTGTTGTCGATATTTCTGTGCCACGATATTTACAACTCGATATTTGTGTAAGTGGACATTTCCAACTCAATCTTTTGTCTGAATACCTTGACAATGAGGTAAGTGTGGGGGTCAGTCTTGAAAACATGTTGGAGCAAAAAAAGGAAGTCTTCTGAGTGGAGTAAGGGAAGTTGAGTGTTTTTGAACACCCCAATAAAAAGAAAGAAGGGAGCATTCCTGGGAAAAACAAATAAAGGTGTGTACCCTTTGCTATAAGCAATTAATTGAATGAAATATTGAAAATACTGTGTGCTGCGGGGGTAATTAAACCCACTAAGTCAACATAATGGGTATACCCAATTGTGGTGGCACATAAGAAAATAGGGAACTCAGGATGTGCATTGACATAAGAAGTGTCAACAAAGTCATTTCAGTTAGTGGTCACCCCTTACCCAAAATAGATGAGATGTTAACTACATTTGGTGACCGCATTGTCTCAAAATTTGACGTACCGTCAGGTTGTGCCAAGCAAAGCATCAAGGCATTTAATGGCATTTGTAACTCCCAATGATTTGTATCAATTTTGCAGAATGCTATTTGGTATAGCTTTTCGAATATCTTAGGGGAGAGCTGCTGCACAGACTCTCTTCTATTTTGGTATTCCAAGATGATGTTGTAGTCTGTGTCAAGTGTGATGGTGAACATGAGCAAATGCTAGAAGCAGTTTTTGAAGCACTTTTGTGGTTGAGATGGGAGAAATGTGTGTTTGGGGTCTTTGGACATTGATTATCTGGGGCGCATAGTTTCTAGAAAAAATGATTTCTCCAAAGCCAGTATTGTTAAAAGCGAATGAGGCCTGTGCCTCAGGATCATGATCAGTTGCTTGCATTCATGGGAATATATGAATTTAATTAAAAATGTATTGAAATCTTTTCCACCATTGCCAAACCCCTAACTGCCTTTTAACGAAAAATGCTAAGTTTTCATGGCGTGCATGCAAAAAAAGCATTTGTTGAATACTAAAAGAAACTTACCAGTGCACCTCTTCTCTGTCCATATGTTCCAGGAATATAATTGTGCATCACTGTTGATGCCAGTAACATGGGCATTGGTGCAGTTTTGCCCCAAGGTAGAGGTAAATGGGACCACACCATTGCAATGGTGTCACATACTTTGGTCACATCAACATTAATTGTTGGTCATTGAGTGGGAGATCCCGGACTGCATGTGTGTAGTTGAATAATTTAAATCATTTGTGTGGGTGACAAAATTTCATATAAGAACTATTCAAACCCCTCGTATGCCCATTTGATATGGGAACAACGTGAACACAAGTAAGACAACTGAGAAATCAGTGAGATTGAATTCAAAGCTGTTGAAACATCATTTTCATGATGAAAATATTGCTGGTAGAATGACAAAGAAGACTAATTGTTTGTCCCGAATGCCAAGGAGCCAAGAAGAGGAGGGGGGAGGGTATATGTGATTATGAAGATTTTGAGTGTCTTGTGGCAAGTATTTGTTACAAAAAAAGGCTACACACTGCCTCTAATATGCAAACATAATATCATAATATGGAAAGTGTGAAACACCTTTATTTAAAACCATAAAATATATTTAAAAAAAGATAGAAGGAATGCTTGAATTAATCTGAGCCACTGGTAATTACTTGGCCACATCCCAGTCCATTGTTATTTCCATGGACGTCTTTTGGAGGTAGTAGGGGGTCACAGCTGTGACCTCTAGCTTGCCCTCTGAGGCCAGGGGTGGCACGGGAAGTGCCAGAGGTAGCAAGCTAGAGGTCGCAGCTGCAAGGAACCCTGACTACTCCAAATGACATCAATGGCTTATTTTGCACATCATGCCTCCTCAGTTTGGAGCCAGTCATATGCACATCAGTCTTGATTCTGCTTCGTATGAGCAGTCCAGCTCAAACTGCCAAGCCAAGTCCTCCCTGAACTGGACCTGTTTCGTCCTTATTCGGGCTCATCTGCCAGGTATAGCTTTGTTCTAGCTGACTAGATTTATTTCAGAAATTTACACCACTCTGGGCCATGATACTTTAGGTTCTCGAGTCTCTAAGCCACAACTGAAAGCAAAAAGTGAGACTAGGGGCTTCAGCAAAGGGAAAGCTTAGAAAAATCTGAAAAGAAAACAGAAAACCAGACTTGATCTCTTCCAACGCAGGAATCCCTATATCGGTGGATATAATTTGAGGGGCCCGATAAAATTAGAAAGCTGCGTCAGTATCAGTATTCTCATAACTGTAGTAACGTGGCGTATCTAGGGGCAGTGAATATCCTAAGCCTCTGATTAGGGCCTAACTTGTTAATAATGAGCCACACAGACACGCTATCTACTTCTGGGCCAAAGACCCCGTGCGGTCTTGCGCCCCTTTTATTTATACCCTGGGGCTCGCCCGCCCTCGGGGTGTGTGTGCGTGAATGCGTGTGTGGACGGGCTGGGTGGCTCCGTCATTACATCCCTCCAATCTTTCAGACACATAGTCTAATGGGGTAGGCTCTAGGCCATGTCCAGGCGCCAGACATAGTCCTTCAGTCTCTGACTCGGAGTCGGGTTTGGCCGGAGACTATACAGTTGACTCCGAGGATTTCCACTCGCCTCTAACTCTTCAGGGCTTTGCCCAGGGACATTTTGACTTTCTGTGACGCTGCTCTGGCTGGCAGGTGTCTTGAGCGCAGTTCTGGGCGGAGTCGGCATTTCTTCGCCCTGACATTGAGAGGTCTCCACCGAGACGGGTCCTTCTCCAAGCTCAGCATCTGATGGTTGCTGTTCGGTCGTTCTCTGCTCCCTAGGGACTCTCTTGAACCATGATGTGTTCCGCATGACCACTCGGGTGCCTCGCGCCACCGACACCATAGTTCCATGGACGTTGATGACTTCCCACACCTCGGGTTCATACGCTGTGCGGTATTTCCAGTTCGGGTGTCGGTCCTTCAGTATTACTTTGTCCCCAACCACAAGGGACATGGGTCGGGCTCTTCGCGCTTTGCTTGCTTTGTCGTTTGCATGTCTCCTCCTATTCTGGGTGGCGTTCTGGTCAAGTTCGGGAAGACACCAGGATGGGCTAGCCGGAACACAGTCTATGGGGGCTTTTCGGAACAGCAGGTGTGCAGGGGCACACCGGGTGGTGCAATGGGGTGTCTGGCGGGATGCGCTGAAGAACTGAGAGAGACATTCTTCTGCATCCTCCCCTTTCTCTACCCCAATTCGAAGAGCACGGTTCAGGGTTCCCATTAAGCGCTCAACTTCTCCGTTGGTCTGTGGCCACTGTGGGGTGATTTTCCGATGCTTGACGCCCCGGGATGCTAGATAGGCCTGAAAGTCTTTGCCCTGGAACGGTGGCCCATTGTCTGACCGAATCTCCTCCGGCAACCCCATCATTGCGAATGTTCGGTCAAGTATCGTTTTGACATTTGAGAATGCTCTGGAGGGTACCACCTCCACTATGGGGAAATGTGAATGCGAGTCTATCAGCACGAGGGTGATCCGGCCGTCCGGGAATGGTCCAAAGTCAATACTCAATTTGGACCACAGCTCCTGGCAGGGTTCTTCCATGATCACAGGGTGTGGCACCGGGTCATTGCTCATGATGGTGCACGAGTGGCAGTTACGCACTTCCTCTTCTACCATGGCATCCATCCCCGCAAACCATACTTTATTCCTCAGCCTGGCCTTGGTCTTGGACGCTCCTTGATGGCCTTGGTGCGCCAGTTGGATGACTTCCTTTTACAGGCTTGTTGGGATCACCAGCGACGTGCCTCATAGTACGACTCCATGGGGGCCTTGGCTGAGCTCGCTTTGAGCCCTCCAGACTTGTTGTCTAAAAGCCTATTCGGTTACTGTCAATGAACTGACCCCATCAAGAAAGTGTTTCCAGCTTCGGTTGGCCAGCGTGTTCTTCACCTTCATGAGACATTCATCCACCTCGGTGGCTTTCCCTATGTCTTCCAAAATAAGGGCCCAGCTTAGGTCAGGGCACACAGAGGTTCCGAAAGGGATGCGAGGTTGGGGATGAAGCAGCCACAGTATGTGGCCATCCCCAGGAAGCTTCTGACCTCTGTCGCTGGTGTCGGTCTTGGTGCTGAGCGGATGGGTTCCGCTTTCCTTGGGTCTGCACGGAAACCTCTTGAGAATATATAGCCGAAGAAATCCACTGACTCCTGGTAAAAGGAGCATTTGGCGTGGTGTAGGGTGAGCCCATGATCGGCCAGGCGCTGTAGAGCGGCCCTGAGATGGATGTGGTGTTCCTCAAGGGTCTTAGAGAAGATGAGGATATCGTCGCTCAAATTGATTACGCCTGCCAGCCCAGAGAGTGTCTCTCTTATAGCGTTCTGGAAAACATCCGCCACGGAGGAGACCCCGAAACTGAGCCTCTTGTATCGGCGCAAACCGACATGGGTGGAAAACGTGGTGATATTGCTGTTGTCAGGGTGGAGCTCCAGTTGGTGGTACCCTGCGTTGAGATCTAATTTGGTGAACCACCGGGCTTCGTTCAGGTTTGCGACTATGTCATCCATCATGGGAGTGAGATGGTGCTCACGCTTCACGGCTTTGTTGGGCAACCGCATATCAACACATAGTCGAATGGCTCCAGGCTGTTTCGGGGCGACCACGAGGGGTGAAACCCATGGTGTGGGGCCGGACACCTTTTCGATTACTCTCAGTTCTTCCAGCTTTCGGAGTTCCTTCTCTACCTGCGACTGCAGGTGGAACGGCACACTTCTATGTCTCAAAGCTGTGGATCTAACTGTGTGGTCCACATGTAGCTTGAACGTTTTCCCCTTGAGGCAGCCTAGTCCTTGGATAAGCATGGGGAAATCCTTTAGCATTTCCTCCGCATGTAGTTCATGTATTTGGTTTGCACTAGCAGCAGGTCCTCTGCTGTATGACAGCTGAGGAGGGTCCCTCTCCGTCCTTCTGTGACGTGGAATCTTGTCTTGATGGCCTGGCCATTGGAGGCATTGTCTACCTCAATGACTCCACGCAGAGGGAGTGGTTTGTCACTTCCATAAGTGTATATCTTGGCTCGGGATGGCCGAAGGGGAGGGCGAGGCGATAGCTTGCTGTCCTGAAAGCTGTCCATTACATTGACGGAGGCCCCAGTGTCTATCAGGGCATGTACCGGAGAGCCTGCTACAGTGATATCGCACATTGGTGGTGGAAGTCTTTGGGAGCCTTCCCTGCCGACGAATGATACAAAGAATACATCGTCATCGTCATCTTCAAGATTGAAAGCTGATCTAGCCAGGTCGCTGCAGTGTCCAGGGTCCTCCAGTGTCAGTTGGCACACTCCCTACATGGGCCCACGTGCACTAGGAGCGTTGCGCTGCCCCCCACTGCTGTGGCAAACAGGTGGTTTAGTTTCCCGCACTGGGAGCATGTTTTTCCCTTTGCAGAGCATCATTCCCCTGTGGGATGGTCCATGCCGCAGTTGCCGCACATGGAGGTCTGTGCAGTCCTTGCATTTCCCCTGAGTTGTTGAGGCCTCCTGCGGATCACGTTGACCCTTTCCTCCTTGATCACAGGTGTGCGAGTCGCCACCGCAGGATGATTCAGGGCTGCCTCCATTTCGTCAGCTCGCGCGTTGGATAGATCATGAGACCTTGCGTATGCCGTCAAGGGAAATGTGAGGCGGTCTGAGGATGAGTCACCGAAGTTGAACGGACCTGCAGCCTTGAATGAGCTGTGCACAAATTTCTAGTCTTTGATCCGGAAGTTCACATGAGGTGGCCAGCTTCCTTAAGCGACCGTAGTAGGCGTCGACAGTCTCCGCGTCACCTTGTGTCGCCTGTCGCAGTTTAAACCACTCGTAGTCCGGGTTGATTTGCGGATCAAAATGGCGATTCAGTGCGACCACCGGCCCGACGTAGTCATCATCGTTACCCCTGTCCGGCAGCGTTTCGAACAAGTCATAAAGTTCAGCTTCGCCGTAGCACATGAGGAGTGACCTCTTCACCTTCCCGTCTGTCTCTCTGACACCGACAAAATAGTGATCAAGGCGACCAATCCAGGAACGCCATCTTGTTGCTGTGGTGGATGAGTCCGAGAGTTCGCTGAACGGCGGTAGTGGGGCAACAATACCGCGTCCTGGAGGGGCGGGAATTTGCTGGGCCGCCTGGGCGGGGGTTTGAGCCTGTGCGCCAGCTTGTTGCGGAACTGGCGCGTTTTGTTGAGTGATTCCACCAGTGGCGCCCTGGACGCTCATTGTCGCGAGGTGTGGCTGGCGGCGTGGAGTGGTGAGGGCCTCTGGCCGCGTAAGTGCGCTGGCGCGCTGTCCCTCCCTGCAGTGTGCACGATCTGCGGTGGCTTACTGAGGGGCCTCTTGCGTGGCCAGTCGAGCCTTGGTCTGCTACCTCTGCTTCACACAAGTGTTGTCCCTCCACGGGCTTCTGGGTACTTGCCTCTGTGTTTTAAAAAAAAAAAATGTCTTCTAGAATGCTTCCATGCACCTTCTTAATCAGCGTGCTTTACAGCAGAAACGGTAGCAATCTGATGTGTAGACCACGCCTCTTTTACCAGCGCGACGTTCCGCAGGGGCAAGAGTGTAGCAGCATGGAGCCTGAAGCGGCCGGGGCACTAAGCACACTAACTCCTGGCTCGCGAGGGCCAACACTGTCCCTCCGATAGAGCGCTGCACCACACGGGACTTGACGCGTGCTTCTAGCGTTAGCCGCACCACGTGGGCATGTGCACGTGCGGCTGGGGATTGTGAGCGGCCGGGCCTGGAGGCCAATACAGCGAGGCGCGATGGGGGCACTGAGCACAGCGGCCGCTCCGCGATGGAAACGCCTCACTTCGGCACCACGCCCGGCGCATTGCAGGAGATAGGGCAGTCCTCAGAAGGCGCCGACACAGGCGCGGGCACCAGCGGCAGGTGGGCTCAGCGGGGTAGGCACCCGCGCCGCGTTCTTGGCGGCAGCTCGAGCGCTAGACAGGGCGAGCGCCGCGGACACAGGGCACAGGACCGACACAGGTCTGCGGGGCGAGGCGTGGGGTAGACCCGCCTCGTTGCCAGTGAAGTAACGTGGTGCATCTAGGGGCAGTGAATATCCTAAGCCTCTGATTAGGGCCAAACTTGTTAATAATGAGCCACACTGACACGCTATCTACTTCTGGGCTAAAGACCCTGTGCAGTCTTGCGCCCCTTTTATTTATACCCTCGGGCGAGCCCGCCCTCGGGGTGTGTGTGCGTGCCTGCGTGTGTGGACGGGCCGGGTGGCTCCGTCATTGCAATAACCAATTCTCCTCAATCTAAGCAGGATTCTAAGGACAGTAAAAGCACAGAGGTGGACAGACTGAGTATTTCAGAAAGGACGAATGCGTGAAACAGAAAAGTGAACTGGCTTGTGAAGTTGAAATTAGTAAAAAGAAGTAAGGGGAGTTTAAGACTCAAAAACACATTTTAAGAAGTAGTTAGTTTTGCAAAAAAACATGCCATTGGAGGTTAGAGCTACTTCTGTGGAACAGAACAGCTACCCCGTTTAGGGCGTGCACGATTCCTAGAGAAATTATATTTCTCAACAAGAGAGTGCCGCAGACAACGTGCATGAGCTTTGCATCTTTCAAATATCTCAAGACGCCATTAATTGCAAAGATCAATTTGACACACTTTGCGGGATGAAAATGGAAAGAAAACTTCACTGATAGTGATTTAACTGAAATGGTAGAAAATGGCGCATATTGTTTAACTATGTTTAGTTCAGATGGAATAGCCTTGAGGTCGATGGATTCTGATGTGTCTGCACAGATTTCTGTTTAAAGCTGCTGGTTCATTAGCTAACGGACCAGACCCCGAAGGTTTTCCCATACGATTCTGACTGTTTACAGTGTTGTAAATTATGTCAAAGGTGGCTGTCTCAATCCAGATTAAATGCAATGAAAGAACCCCTCTCACCTGTATCCCGTGATGCATGCCACTTTAAATAAAAGCAGGCATATTCCGAAAGAGAAGCTGCAGAAAGAATTGGAAAACCGACAAACTAATAATACAGAGTACCTTTAAAATGATCAACAGTGGTTTTCAAACACATTTAAAAGGAATATGTACAATATCAGCCATGATTTCTTCTGCTCTCAATATTTTAAAACAAGATTTTAATCTGCTGCAACAAGGGCTTGCTTAGATGTGGCCAATAACTCAATTAAATTGGGCTTTACAAACTCAGAAAATGAGTAAAGTGCTATGGCAGCTCATAAACAAATAGACGTGTGTTTTTCCTATAATCTGACCTTAAAACAGATTATGATCTCTAAGAAAGAGTCTTCATACAATATTGTATCAATAGAGCAGGTAGAGAGAAAATCCTCTGTAACAGAAAACCCACATTTTATGTGACTCTTGCATGCAGTAACCCCCTTGTCAATCACTGTTTTCCATTTTTATGGTTGTCAAAAATACACATCCTTCAGTTGTTATGAAAACATAAACTATACTTTTCTTTAACACACCTGGAAATTCCCTTTCAAGTTCAGCTGGTGTAAAAAATAATATTTTGCATTCAATCAATCAAACTACTTTTTTTTCGGTTTGAGAAACCCATAAAAATATTTCTACAAATATAAAAATACATTTACATTAGAAAACCAAAGAAAACATTCCATAATTCATAAAAAGCACTATATAATTGCAACAGTTAAAATGACCCACCCAAATACTCCCATTAAGAGTGATTGCCATGGTTTTAGAAGATCGACCTTCCTCTCTAGGTCTTGCATGCATTCCTTATCTCACTTTGATTGTCTGCAGAAACAGCAAAGCCCTGTTTTATATCCTCTTTTAATGAAGTGAACAAGGCTTCGATCAAGGCCCCTGAAGAATGGTTGGCGGCATCCCCATGATTCTGAACAACTAAGTCTGCTCGCTCCCCTAACTGTGGTTCAGACAACTTCTCAGAGCCTACAATAGGTATAGGTATAGGTGTAGCATTCTGGCTGGGAGGGGCCTCCTTAGAATCCATATTATCGAGAGAGACCCCGACTACAGAGCTAGTGAAGTAAGTTTCAGAGTCACCTCTGGAATCCCCCCCTGCTTTGTGATAATCAAGACCTCAGGTTGCACCCTAAAAAAAGACCGTAGTGAGTGGGTAACTCTTACTTTATTATCCAAGGAGTCACTCTTGTTCCTCCCCCCTTTTATGCTCCTTCCCTTGACCTGATAGTTTTGAAAGGCTGTCCCTTCGGTAGGGGAGATAATGTTCCTGTCCCTCACGTTCTCCCTTCTGATTGTGGCTCTAATATCCCACTATCCTTTCCGTTAGTGTTCGTTTTCCTCTGGCCAAACTCGCTCTGCCTGCGTTTTCCTCTTCCCCCCCCCTCGCCTATTTGTAACTAACGCCGGGTTGTCTAAAATGCGAGACCCCGCTTTACCTCCTAATTGCTCGTGTATCTCACTCAGAGAGGCTGAATTAGCTAAAGAAACCAAGGATTTTGCCTCTTGCATGGAGGATGCTGCACTCTTACCACCCAAAACACTGCTTGAAGCAGTAGGGGAAAGAAAAATGCCCGGGGCAGATGCCGCTGAGAATTCCTCTGGAGTAGATCTCCCTCTCTCCCCAGCACACCCAACCGCTGCCGTCTTGAAGAATTGGACATTGCTGGCTCTGCCAACCCGGAGGAGACCGCGGGCCGCCACTCTGCAACCACGCCTCAACTCCAGGGTGGCTCCGTACCAGCGCGGAAGGTGGAACGGGCGTGAGACACTGGGAGACTGAGTGGAGAGCTTGAAGCACATTCAGCTGGTCTCTCCGTATTCAAAGTTGCAACGTTGTGCTGTCTATTTCCACTGGGGTAGGGAGAGCTCTCCGGAAGCGCAGTTGGCCGCCATAAGTGTGGCAGGGTATGCTCAGACGTGAGTCCCTTGCTCACTTTGCCACTGGATTCAAGCAAGCTGGGCTGAAGACAGCTGGAATGCCAGAAACCGGTCCTCGGAAGCTTGTTTCCGGTCCAGGGAAGACATGGCTTGGAAGTTCGGGCTGGACTGTTCCCATGAGGCACAGGGTCAGGCTGATTTGCATATAGCCATGTCTGAACTGGGGTGGCAGAGTGGGCTAAAGAACAGTGATGGATTAAACCAAGATCTTTTGACTGGGTGTGAGTGTTTGGTTGATTCAGATGCTCCGTCCGTCACCACCCACTTTTGTACCGCTTTTGGCCGCCATAAGTGTGGCAGGGTATGCTCAGACGTGAGCCCCTTGCTCACTTTGCCACTGGATTCAAGCAAGCCGGGCTGAAGACGGCTGGAATGGCAGAAACCGGTCCTTGGAAGCTTGTTTCCGGTCCAGGGAAGACATGGCTTGGCAGTTCGGGCTGGACTGTTCCCATGAGGCACAGGGTCAGGCTGATTTGCATATAGCCATGTCTGAACTGGGGTGGCAGAGTGGGCTAAAGAGCGGTGATGGATTAAACCCAGATCTTTTGACTGGGTGTGAGTGTTTGATTGATTCAGATGCTCCGTCCGTCACCACCCCCTTTTGAACCGCTTTTGGCCCCATAAGTGTGGCAGGGTATGCTCAGACGTGAGTCCTTGCTCACTTTGCCACTGGATTCAAGCAAGCAGGGCTGAAGATGGCTGGAATGCCAGAAACCGGTACTCGTAAGCTTGTTTCTGGTCCAGGGAAGACATGGCTTGGTAGTTTGGGCTGGACTGTACCCATGAGGCACAGGGTCAGGCTGATTTGCATATAGCCATGTCTGAACTGGGGTGGCAGAGTGGGCTAAAGAACGGTGATGGATTAAACCCAGATCTTTTGACTGGGTGTGAGGGATTGATTCAGATGCTCTGTCCATCACCACCCCCTTTTGTACCGCTTTTGGCCGCCATACGTTTGGCAGGGTATGCTCAGACGTGAGTCTTTTGCTCACTTTGCCACTGGATTCAAGCAAGCCGGGCTGAAGACCGCTGGAATGCCAGAAACCGGTCCTCGGAAGATTTTTTCCGGTCCAGGGAAGACATGGCTTGGCAGTTCGGGCTGGACTGTTCCCATGAGGCACAGGATCAGGCTGATTTGCATATAGCCATGTCTGAACTGGGGTGGCAGAGTGGGCTAAAGAACGGTGATGGATTAAACCCAAATCTTTTGACTGGGTGTGAGTGTTTGATTGATTCAGATGCTCCGTCCCTCACCACCCCCTTTTGTAGCGCTTTTGGCTGCCATAAGTGTGGCAGGGTATGCTCAGACGTGAGTCCCTTGCTCACTTTGCCACTGGATTCAAGCAAGCCGGGCTGAAGACGGATGGAATGCCAGAAACCGATCCTCAGAAGCTTGTTTCCGGTCCAGGGAAGACATGGCTTGGCAGTACGGGCTGGTCTGTTCCCATGAGGCACAGGGTCAGGCTGATTTGCATATAGCCTTGTCTGAACTGGGGTGGCAGAGTGGGCTAAAGAACGGTGATGGATTAAACCCAGATCTTTTGACTGGATGTGAGTGTTTGATTGATTCAGATGCTCCGTCCTTCACCACCCACTTTTGTACAGCTAGTGGGCGCCATGTCCCCTAGAGAGCTCTGTCGAGGAACTTAAGACTAATCTGGGGACAGCAGAGATAAAAACACAAAGCCTACAAAAGAGGCAAAGCTGCTTTGCGGGACAGAATGTAGACATTTGAAAACAACTCTCGGAGAAAAAATCTGCGGGTTATGAATGTTCCAGAAGGGAAAGAAAGGGCAGGCATTAAGACCTTCATGATTGCTTTGCTCAAGGAGGCCCTATTATTTGAAAAGTCAACAGAGCTCTTAGAGAGAGACATTCAAAGGATTCATAGGGACCCATTTCGTCAAAACCCTCATAGGGCGAAGCCCAGGAAGAGCCTCATGAATTTTCTCACTTATTCTGTTAAAGGAAAAATCCTGAATCTGGTTCTGAAAGCAAAGTAGTTAAGGAGCACGGACTTCTCCTTTGAGGTTTGTTCGGACCTTTCTAGAGCCACACTAGAAAGGCTGTGGGAACTTGGCAGAAGAATGGACAACTTTAAGAAGGTCGGTGCAGTGGCACAACTCAAATTCCCGGCCTTCTTGAAAGTTATGCATAATAATAAGAAGCATAACATTAGGTCAGCCCAAGAGGCAGACAAACTGCTTGATACAATTAGCAAGGAGGTCCCATAAGACTCTAGAGGCATCCACATTTCTTTACTTTGAGAGAGGTTCAGGCTTGAGAAGTTGAGTAAGAGTGAATTTAGTCCCCTCTGCCAATATATGTTGCGTATAGTATCTTTAGATTTTTTTTGGGGGGGAGGGGTTTAGTGAAGGTACAGATCAGCTATAGCTTATACAAAAGGGGAGGGAAAAGAGTAGATAAAAAAAATTATGGAATAGGAAAAAAAGGGGGCGGGAATTCTTCCTCTCTAGAGGTGGGGTAACAAATATTTACAATAAAAATAGGGGGGGAGTTCATGGACGCAATATGTTGTCAACACCAGACCAGAGTAATGGGGGAAGGGTTCCCTAAGCTTGAAGAGAAAGAGACAGCCTTCCTTTTTAATTAAACCAAACAATTCTTAGAGAGCAACTTAGTCACAGCTAGTATTACAACAGCCTGGGACACTCTGAAAGCTTTCCTGAGGGGTAGCATTACCAATAGATCAAGCTATTGGAAAAAAATATATAGGGAAGCGATTTTAGCTCTGAAGCCGAAATGAGAGCACTCGAGGTAAACATGAATAGCCAGGCCGGTATTGGCCTGAAGGAAGATCTGGATAAATTCAATCAATTAAAGGAAGAGCTGGAGAACATTCTTCAAAGGAGGTTCATGCGTAGGTGGGAGGCAAGCAAGATTGCCCATTTTGTGTATGGTGAAGGGGCAGAGTAATTACTTGCTTGGAAAATCAAGGCAGACCAGCTCCGAAACCACATAAAAGAAATAAAGGTGGATGATGACGCACCCTCCTTATCCTCAGATAAAGATATTGGTGTGGCTTTCCTGGAATACTATCAAGACATCTATAAAGAGGCTTGCATAGAAGACAGGGCAAAAGTTAAGCTCTGGTTGGATGGGTTTGCATTACCATCTATTAGTTCCAATCAACAGACAGATCTGCAGTGTCCCATCACAGAAGAGGAGGTGAGGAAGGTCATGGTGGGGCGTAAAATAGGGAAAGCGGCCGGACCTGATGGGCTACCAGCCGAACTACATCGATCCTTGGGGGAGGCTATAATCCCAGTACTAACTCAATGTTGGGATGATGCTACTGTAGTCCTGATTTTGAAACCTGGCAAAAACCCAGCTAGCTGCAGTTCATATCGACCAATATCACTCTTAAACATAGATTATAAAATCTTCTCATCTATTTTAGCAACCAGGCTGGGGATGGTGGCCAATGATATCCTTCACCCAGACCAAAAGGGGTTTGTGAAAGGGCGAAAACTAGCAGACCTTACTTATGATCTGATCGGTGCATTTGATATTGCCTCCACCTATTAACTCCCTTTGGCAGCTTTAACTCTGGATGCCACTAAGGCTTTCGACAGGGTGAACTGGGGCTACCTGTCGGAAGTCATGGTGAGATTTAACTTGGGTGACAAGTTCTGCCGCACTATTCAGCTGTCATATCAAGCACTGACAGCTAGGCGGCTGGTGAATGGCACTCTGACTGAGGCATTTAAGATAACTAGGGGAACGCGACAAAGTTTCCCCCTCTCTCTCCTGCTCTTTGATATGTATATAGAGCCCTTTGCACAGAGACTTAGTGATAACTCTAACTTCATCTCCTTCAAATATAGGGCTTGGGAGAGGAGGGTGGCCTTGTTTGCGTATGATATGCTGATACTCTCTGCAGACCTGGATACAGTTTTTCCGGCAGTTATAAAACTGGCGGAGGAATTCAGACAGGTTTCTGAGTATGAAATAAATGCTGGGAAGACGGAGATAATGACCTGGAATATTAGAGAAACTCAACTCCAGGTTAGTCCCGGTATGCGTTACTTGGGGGTCAGAATTGTCCAAAATGTGAAAAAAATCGCAGAATCAAATTTAGCGCAAGTCCGTAGGGGGTGTCAGAAACAGATGAAGTCATGGGCTCATCTCCCCTTATCCATCATGGGGAGGGATAATCTGGTAAAAATGACAATTCTACCTAAGACCACGTTTCATTTTAACACACTCCCCCTGCATTTTGACAAATGTATGATAGACAAATTTCATCAGGATGTAAACTCCTTAATCTGGAGATATAGATCAACCAGGATAGCCTGGAAAAAACTAAGAAGGAGAGAGAAAGGAGGACTTGCGTTACTAGACTTGCAGTACTATGACTGGACCTTTCAGCTTTCACACTCCCAAATGTTATTGAAAATGCAGGCTAGCACAGGGGGAGGAGACATGTTTTGGGCTATTCTAAGAGAGCTGGTTTATCGGAAGAAGGCTTTATGTTTAAATTTGGGGACCAACATTTTTTTTAAAGGTTAAACTCAAGGTCCAGCAAAAACATGGGCTAGATTAAGAAATATGGTGGGTCTTAATTATTTTTCAAACCTAGCGCCACTTTGGAATTCACCAAGTTCGCCGGATTGCCTCCAGGATAATTTGGTGACACCATTAAGAGAAGCTGGATTAAAAGTGTGGGGAGACCTGATTATTGAGGCTACATTTGTTTCTTGGGAAGATCTAAGAAAGAGGGTAGGCACGGATCTCTCAAGATTTAAGTATATCCAGCTACAAAGCTGGGCACAATCCCAGTTAAGACAGAAAAAATATTTTGGTAGGGACAGCAGCCTGGAACAACAGCTAGTCGAGAGGCCAACAGGAAAGAGGGATGTTTAATTATGGTATAGGGGTATTGAAGAGGAAGTGGATGGGGAATTCAAGCTTGCAGACGAGTTATGGAGTGAAAAGATCCCAAATGCAGTGTGATCTTTTATGGCAGGACTCGTTTAGAACTCTCTTCAGCTTAGTTAAACCTGCTTGACTGAAGCGGAATCAACTGTTCACTGCCCATAGGGCATACCTATCCCCTCTCAGACTATCTACATTTTTGAAAGGGACCCAAGATACATGCAATAGGAGTGGGCTGACCGAAGTGTCGGATATACATATGTTCAAGGACTGTCCCTCCATTGCTCCTTTCTAGGAAGAAGTGCGGAAGACACTCAAGAGTGTCTTAAAAGTACCAATTTACATGGATCTGTCTTTTTTTAATTTTTGGCCTCAAGAGTTACATCGTAGACCCAGGCAGATCTCTTTTATTCTATTCAATACTATTGGGCAGGAGGCAAATTTGCAAACATTGGCTAGATCCAGCCCCCCAAACATTCAGATTGGCTGACCTCACTATACGAAGTATCCAAGATGGACCTGTCTAGAGCTTACAGTAAGAAAAAAATTGCATATTGGGATCTGCTGCTCCAATAGAAAGAAGTTTTTTTTTTCCGGGTCCTATTATTATACCTTTTGATACTCTCTGGACCATTTCATGCCTTTCTAAGCTACTGATAGTGTCCATCAGGTTCTTAAGGACCCAGTTTTCTGTGGGGAAATAACTTTCCTGTCTGATAACGTACCCTTACAGGCGCTGAAGGTACAGATAGATTCCATCTAAAACGCCTAAATTATCCCAGGTCGTTAAGTAAGGCTTCGAACAGGCGATTGGTTTTAGGCGGATGAAGGCCAATGAGGACAAAAAATAGGAGGGATTGACATTGTATGTGCAGTACTGGCGGTTGGTTTTACGCAACTTGATTTAAAAAAGGAAAGCTAGCATAAACCAAGGCCGCAGCCCTCTACCATACAATCGCAACACCCTCTTTGCAGGGTCCAGCTTGTTAGTAGATTGATTGAGGCAACATAATAAGAGACTATTAGGGTGCTTGGCTAAATTATGCTACTAATCACGTATTACCTTGTATTACGTATCTCGCTCTCACTTGCCATGCTCAGAATAAACATTTGGAGGTAGCAAAAACAATAAATTCAGTTGTGTCGCATCTCAATAATCTTTGCACCTCCCAGAAATGTCTCATACCCAGTGATTTGCATAATGGGATGATCCACCTCTGCCTGGGCTGTGCATACCCTGGGCAAAAAGAAAGGACTGCTCCTCGGTCTCCTTCCTGAAGGGACAGAATGGGCAGTGCTCAGGGTACTCAGAAAACCGAGACCCCCTTACTGTGAAAGTCTTAAATTGTAGATTGTGAGATATAAATGTAATATATACATTATTTGCATGACTGGGGCTAATCTGGTTAACACCTTGACTGCTGCAGCAAATCTCCTTGGATGCTGATCTCCTTGAAATCCCATTGTTCATGACGAGCTCAGCTCGTCATAAGCACACGAGCAGTCTACTGCATGACGAGCTGAGCTCGTCAGGAGCATGGAAGGGGTTAAAATATGGCTCAAACATGGGATTACACTTGTGCAACAGGAATTTCCTGGACATGCTCACTAATCTTTGATCATTCCATAAATTTTGCAACGCATTGTCCCAATACATGCTTCTTGCCGTTTTCAGTATAGATTCCTCAATTTTCCTTGGTTCAGTCCAAGCCTCATCTTACTTAAGCGACTTACATAGTTGTTTATTGGAGCGAAGCTAGGAAATAGTTAACGATTTGTCCAGATCAATAATTTCTTTAAGAGATGCTGGATAGGGGGACAGTTGCAGTGTGGTCCAAATATGCACCATTATCTAAATGTGCTGAATAAAACCACCTGATCTACCCTCTCGTGGTCTATATCAAACCTAATATTTAGCAAAGGGGTGCTGCCAGTGCTTGATTTGTAAAAACAAAATAAGTGCCAGGGCTATTGTCAGTAGGCCACTGCAGCTTACACCACACATTGCCCTTGCCGTGCTTCCAATGATAGTAACAACAACAGTACTAACCATCTCACTCATACAGGTGTGACAATTTGGATTGTTTGAGGCCCCCACAGCTATAAGAATAGCTTTGGGCAGCATTAATAGTCATTTTTAATGTATATTGAATTATTAACTAACTTACTAACCTTTCGCAATAGCATAGACAGAGGGCTGGAAGAGCTACAGATCCTCCAGGATACAATCGGCCCTACAGCTTTTTCCCTTTTCATTGGTGACAGAGTAAGCTCTATCTCTTTAACCCTTTGGATGCGTCAGACGGCCCCCGGCCGTCCAACGCCACGGTGGCGTGTGCGTCGGATGGCCGGGAACCGTTCGATTTGCACACGCGTGAAATTTTCCCGCACTGCAGGAACACTTTGCCCACATCCAAGGGGGTAAGGTTAAAGGTTTGTGATTTGATGGTATTTTTGACCCGACATAAAACCAAAGGACCATTCTCAAAATCCTCCACCATTTGAGCTAAGTTCTCCCTTGCTTCATAACATGATTGGAAATGGGCCTCCTGATCCTCTAGCGGTACAAACGCCTCTGGCTGTACAATTATCTCCCTGTTCCCATCACCCAGCATTTTCCAACAGCCCTTTATGTCCTGTTACTTTATAGCATCTGTACCTAATTAAAGAAACACACAGTGTAAAAATTAAATTATATGTGCGGTCAAAGAACTGGGAAAAAGAGAGAAAAGAAAAAACTATTTTCTAAAAGAACCCTCACTCACCCTAGTGGTGACATGCTTCATCATGGGGTTCACGACAGGAGGGACCGAGTATCCCCCCTGTGTGCTTCGACGCCTGCGATTGCAGCGGAGCAGGTATTAAAAAAGTGTGAAGTGATATATGTGATCAGTGATAAGTGAATGGTGTGGTAAAAGATCCTAGCTGGACCCAAACAACTTTATTAAAGGGCCAGTTGTTCACATAAGGAGGCTTATTTCTTGTCAGTCTCAGAAGGAAAAATTCCGTATTTTTTTACCCTCCCTAAAACACACAAAGGAATCCTACCACCACCAGGGAGACCCATTGTTTCGGGTTTGGGCTCTTTACTTGAACCTTTGTCTAAGTATTGTGATTTCTTCTTAAGACCGATAGTTGAGGCAACTAGCACCTACATAAAGGATACCAAAAGCCTACTCGCTCTGCTTGAAACAGTAGTTTTACCGGAGGGTCAATGTTTCTTGGCAACATTAGACATTGAGAGCCTTTACACTTGCATTGCGAAAATAATTTTTTCTTTTCTCTCTTTTTCCCAGTTCTTTGACCGCACATATAATTTAATTTTTACACTGTGTGTTTCTTTAATTAGGTACAATGTCACTCGTGAATCCACAGCAATAGGCGCTCTCTTGTTGTTATAAATTGTGATTTAGGGGTTGGAGAGTAGCCTGTTATAACCTTCCTCTCTAGTTGGTTATACACTTCATAGCATCTGCCATTTCATCCTGCTGGGCTTTCTCCCATTCTTTCCTACTGCGATGTAGGATTGCCTTGTACTGCTTCCTTACCTGGGATGCAACCCTCTTGTCCCCGATTTTGATTGCATCGACAAGAACTCTCTTTGCCATCTTGCACTTTTTAGTTAGTTTAGTTAGTTAGCTCCAGGTGGACATCTACAAATTGATTAAGCCTCTATCTATATCTTCATATGGCTCTAAGGTTACTGCAAACCTCTGGTAGATCTTACATACCATGGATTCATTTCTTATTATGGCCCCTGTAGGAAGGTAGGATCCTTCTAGTATGGTTACCCTCGCGTTTTGCCTGGTGTCAGTATGTTTTTGACTAGTCTGACTGGGATCCTCCTAACCAGGACCACAGTCTCTGTGCTTCTTCCCTAAATTGGACATGGTGAGTACTTAGGTACACTCCAGATTGGCTACTGGTGTACCTTGTAAGTCATTAGTATATGGTACTAAGGTACCCAGGGCATAGGTACACCTGGGGTCTCCCATGGGCTGAAGCATGTATTATGCCATCCATGAGAGACCACTCAAATTGTGACTACAGGCCTGTCATTGCAGCCTGTGTAAGCTAGTGCTAGCCCCACTTACAACATATTTACGTTTCCTTACATCTGAGGTCACTGCACTTAAAAACTATAAGTCACTCCTAAGGCAAGCCTTTCAATCCTGAAGACAGAGCGTTCGGTTCTAAGTGTGAGGGTGCCCCTGCCTGAGCAGGACCCCCTTACAATCCACAGAGTTGTTTTTTCTGGGTTGTAAGTGCATCAGCCTTTACGATATATATAGAGTGGCCATGCATCATTACACAATGACCATCTCTAAACTGGCTCTAACGAACCCTGTCGAGTTTGTTATCAAACATGTGGACGGTGTGGGAGGTATGATTCCTTGCACTGTAAAGCTCATTTGGGAGGCCCTTAGTGCTCCCAGTACCAGTCTTCTAGCTCCAGACAGCAAACTATGGCTTCGGCCAACCAGAGACACAATTCTGTCCTCCTGCTGCTGACCCAAGCTCAAGCAGAGGAAGGTGGGATAATAGAGAACCTGTCACAGGGAGGTGTGACCACCTCGCAGGCAGGACTTAGTGTATTGGGACAGGGTAGGGTGCTCTTACCAGCGCCCTCAGACTGCTTGAAGGGCACATTTGATGCCCGCCTTGCATATTCCAGTTCAAAACAGTTCAAGGAGGCGTAGTCTCCCGCTCTGATGAGAAACTGCACAAAGTAATAGTAGTATTCTCCCCACTGTCCAGCCCATCCTCTGGGAGTGACCCCTGAAGCGTCCCAACCCTTTTGTTAGGGTACTTAAGGCTTACATGTGGGTGGGACCTGAGAGTCATCATGGGACAAACTTCAGATCCAACACCACTTCAACTTCAATGATCTGGGCTTTCTGGGTATTGCTGGACTTTGTTTGGGAACCGAAACTGCAACTTTGAAGAATCCTGCTACTCCTGGTCTCGTAGTCCTGCAAGTCTGCTGCAACGGCTGTGCCTGTGCCCCATACAGGTTCTTCACAAGGCCTGCGGACATCCAAGACACCCGAAGGAATCTTTCTTGGAGTGAAGGAGTCACTTCCCTGCATCTGCAGGCACCACAACGAAGCTGACTGGTCTGCTGTTCCTAAGCTCTTATGGACTCCGAAAGGTCCACCAATACTTTTAAAAAAAAAAATGAGCTAAAAATCGGTGGGTATTTCCAAGACATACAATCACGCAATATAGTATTACACGATTACAACCATCATAGGCTAATGTACTACAACAGTGATTCGAAAGTAGCGAATCCATGTTGTTCGCTTTAGCAGGTCACCATGCCATTTCTAAGTCATTTCTGAATACTCATAGGATATGACAGATCTCTTACAAGTTTCTCGTGCATATTAAGAATTCGCCAGCCCATACTACTTATCATAAAGACAGGTGTTTGAGCTCTGAAGAAGTCTCCGTAAATGAGACGAAACGCGTTGGCTAGAAAAAAAGAAAATCCATTGTGAATTGGATCATTTTTCTACTGTGAAAACAAAATAAAGGATTGAAAATATACGCTTGCCAAGCTCGGACCTGTTCATTTGATACGGATGTTTACCATTACTTCAAAGGACATTATTTGCAAATATAAAGAAGTACTTTGTTGATGGGTGCTGATTCCACAGCTTATGTTGTTTGTTTAGGACTCTGTCCTTGAAAGGAACTTATGGGGTTGTGTTCCTAGGTTTCCCAAGCACCATCACACCACTTAAGAGTCACTGACTACGACAGGTGCAGGCATTTTGCTCCAACCCTTTCTCTGCTAGATTGTACTACAACAGTGTCTAGCATCCATAAGTGTCCCTGCATGGCCACACATAATTAACAAGTGGCATAGTCCAGTCGTTTGCATCGGGGAGGCTCTACGCAGTTGTCCCGACGGCAGCGAAGTCTGTGAAGTCTCTGGTGTAAAAGTAATTATGAGCCAGTCCGCCACTTCCTCAAGAGATTAAAAAAATATATTTTCTGACCATGGACAACCCTCAGTCTAGCCGGAAAGAGTAGTGCATATTTCAAATTGCGGTCCTGTAGGCTTTTTTTCACCCCCAGAAACGTAGCTCTAGTTTTTTGGACTGCAGGGGTAAAGTCCGGGTAAAGTGAAATTGTCCTGTTCACAAAGCGCACAGGAGCGTTGTCTCTGGCAGCCCGCAGGATAGTGTCACAGTCTTTGTAGTGCAATATGTGTGCTATCAATGGGGGAGGGGGCGCGCCCGGTCATGGGGGTCTGGAAGGTACCTGGTATGCCCTCTCCACACGGTACAGGGGGGTTAGGCCCTCCTTCGCGACATGGTTCCTCAGCCAGTCCTCCACGAAATGTGCAGGTTTGGATCCTTCGCTGCGTTCCGATATTCCAAGTGTGCAAACGTTATTGCGACTGGACCTCCCTCCCACGTCGTCCACCCTGTCCTGCAGGCCCTTCAGATGTCGCTGGAATTGTTCAAGTTGAGTAGAGTGCAGAGTCTGCTGGGGTATAAGATCATCCAGTGCCAGTTTATTTGATTTTACCTTGTCAGAAATCTTTTTGTGATCCGCCTGTAGTAAGCTAAGATTGGTGGACATCGTGCCCATGTGTGCCTCCAGCGCCGCTCGTGAGGCTCGGATTCCTTTCAATATTAAGTCCAACTTAGCATCGTGGGGGTCTGTACCAGTAGGGTGTATCACGTCAATGTCTGAAGCGTTAGAGGGATCACTGCCAAATGTAGGCTGCGTCGCGCCACCCGCAGCGGCGTCTGCTTGCTTGTTTCTGTTGCGTCCCACCGTACCTCAGCGTCCTCCTGTCTGCCTTTGCTCCAGGATGGGCTCTTGGGGGGTCTCAGGGACAATAGTCATGCACTTTAAGACGCGCAGCGGGCACGCCGTTTGCGCGCCGAAGGAGCGCCAAAGGAGGGCCCGTCTGTGCCCGTCCGTGTCCCGGACGCGGCAAGCGCTAGCCCCCCTGTCGGTGCCCCACATATACCCCACAGGACCAGAACTCGCTACTCCCGTGAGTACCTTATGGCACCAAGAGCGAACTCCTGCCCTTGCAGTGACAAATGGGAGGCTGCTGACAGTCCCTCGCGGGTTTGTCAAGCTTGCAGATTTCGCTTTCAGCCCATTATACATGTCCTACTCAGTATTCCAATGATTCATCACACATCCGTGCAGGCCTGATCAACGCCAGATCATTGGTCAAGCACACCGATGATATCTTTGAATTACTGAGCGACAATCAGTGCGATCTCCTCTTTGTCATGGAAACTTGGCTAAATGAGACATGCAGCCCAGCGGTCGAATTTGCCATCCCACAAGGTTTTAAAGTTGTTAGAAATGATCGCCCTTTAGGCAGAGGAGGCGACATAGCAGCCATTTTTAGAGAACAATGGACACTCTCTCTTAACCTTCAGGGCCCCCCAGCTGATGCCGAGATGCTTCATTTCTCACTATCATTTGGGGCGCATTTTACTTTGGGGGGCACTCTGGTTTACCGACCACCAGGTCATGCAGGTAAATTCCTGGGTGCACTGGAGGACATAGTAGTCCCACGGGTTTTGAGATATTCCAGATACCTTCTCCTGGGGGATTTTAATATCCATGTGGATAATCTAGATCAGCCTGACACGGCCCGCTTAAACAAAGCTCTTGCTATGGCCCAGCTAAAACAATGGGTTAAGGCACCCACTCACTCAGGTGGACATGTCCTTGACCTGGTTTGTACCAATTTTGATATTGACATGACTCACCCTGAAATAGTGACCTGGTCAGACCACATGCTGATTAGATTTACCTGGACCCTGACCCGCCCTGCCGAGAACAACCACCCAGCTGCTCATAAACAGAAAATTAACGTAGATATCTTGTCTGAACATCTAGACACCTCCCGCCCAACTCTTCCTCTTGAAATTGAGTCAGCCGTTAGTTCATTCAATTCATGGATTGAAAGTGGGACTGCTGCATCAATAAAAACAGGTCGGGTTTGCAGATCGCACTCTACCCCTCCTAAACCTTGGTTTTCCCACACCCTCCGTGATCTTAAATCAGGTTGCAAAAAACTTGAACGGATATGGAGACAAGCCTATCTCCCCGAGGCTAAGAAGGACTTGAGGATGGCGCAAAAGAAGTACTATGCAGCGATTAGATCTGCAAAAAGCCAATACTATCTCCGCGCGGAGATACCCCTTCGGGGCTGATTCAGGCGCTTTATAAGAATATAAATAAATAAAATAAATAAATACTACGAAGGGCGTATAACTAAGGCCAATAACAATAGTAGGGAAATCTTTGCTATTATGAAAAGCTTTGTCTCACCCTGTGCTGCCCAACCTCTACTGACCTCCACGGAGAAATGGTGCGAAGAACTCTCTGTGTTCTTTGTTGACAAAATCACCAAAATTCAGGACGATTTACTTACTGTATGCAACAGCTTTCCATCCTCACTGGTCACTCCGTCCCCCGTGATGCCTGTCCATACGGAACAGTTTGACCATTTCACCCCAGTAGAAAAAACAGATATTGTTAGAATCCTTGCTGCCTTACAATCAGGATCCCCCTCTGACCCCTGTCCTGCCAGAGTGTTTGCGCGTCTTGCAGACACAGTCGGCTATGAGGTGACACATATCATTAACTGCTCTTTTCTCACTGCTACCGTTCCGGCCTGCTGGAAGCAAGCTAAATTGCTCCCGCTTAGATCCGGCTGTCCCCGCTAACTTCCGGCCCATATCACTGTTGCCGGCTCTTGCAAAAATATGTGAAAAGGTTGCTTTCACACAGCTGGACAAATTTGTAGAAACTTCCCAGGCACTCCATCCAGCGCAATCAGGCTTCAGAGCAGCCTTCAGTACGGAGACGGCATTAGTTGAAATATCCGAGGCTATCTGGGAATGCCTGGACGGAGGTGGCAGAGCGGCTCTGATTTTATTGGACCTCTCTGCCGCCTTCGATACGGTCCCTCACTCCCTTCTGCTCACTAGACTAGCGGCCCTAGGCATAACAGGCTCCGCCCTTGACTGGCTGACATCTTTTCTAGATAATAGATCTCAACAAGTCTGGATGCCGCCCTTTGCCTCCTCTCCCAAGAAACTCACAACTGGTGTACCTCAGGGCTCTACCCTTAGCCCCCTGCTTTTTAATATATATCTGACCCCTCTCATTTATCTCGCCGAACAGCTGGGAGCAAAAATTATGGCCTACGCTGACGACACACAACTTCTGTTCACATGGCCAAAAAATAATCTGGATACGTCGGGAGCCCAATCCTGCCTATCATCTGCCTTTCGTTGGCTAGCCCTCGCCCAACTAAAATGTAATGAAAGTAAATCGGAAATCCTGCTGTATGGTTCTTTCCCAGACAACTTTAGCGACTCTCTTTGGCCTGCCGATCTGCCATGCCCCAAATCAATCGGAGGCCCTGCAAAAAACCTTGGAGTCTGGTTTAACAATGACCTCAGATTTGAGGATCATTTAAAAAAACTCACTGGGATCTGCTTCTCCACACTTAAAACATTACGCCCTTATATTATCCAGACTGGATTACGCGAATGGCCTCTTCTGTGGCCTACCGGTCTACCTGATTCATCGTCTCCAAGTTATTCAAAATGCCGCCGTGCAGCTTTTGTTTAACATACCCAAAAGCTTAAGTGTCCGCCAACCTCTCCGCACCCTTCACTGGCTCCCAGTTGCTCATAGGATCTCATTCAAAATCCTTGTCCTCGCATATCGAGCTGTCCATCAAACCGGTCCAGTCTATTTGAGAAAAAGGTTTTCCTCTATGTTCCCAACCGACCTCTCAGATCAACTAATCTGCACCAAATGACTGTACCAAAGTTTAAATATAGCAGGCTTGGTGGCCAATCCATCTCTGTCAGAGCTGCGAGAGCCTGGAACACCCTTCCTCTCCATCTGAGAACAGCCCCATCCATCAAGGTGTTTAAGAAAGGACTGAAGACCCACCTCTTTAACATCACTGTATAGGGCTCTCACTCCTATCTTTACACTGGAATCACTCTGCTCTGCCTCTCACCTACTCCGCGCCAGGATACTATTTTCTTAGTAACAGAGCGCGCTACAAAAGCCTCTATAATAATAGCACTCAGCAACCACTCAGCAAGTGAAGCACAGACCAACAGCGCGTCCAAATTACTTCAAGGGACATCAGGCCCACAGGCTGTAGGTATACAGCTTCATCCGAGCCGCAGCTGCACTCCCATAGTAGTCACCAATAGGGAAGTCAGGCTCTGTAACCACATCAACCATCAGAGCAGTCCCCACAGTAAAGCTCCAGCGCACCTCTCACCTAATAGTGTGCCCCTTCTCACATTCAGGGCAGGCTGTAGGCAGAGGGTAACCCCGTGCTCAGTGCATATGGCCAGTGAACAGGGCAGGCAAAGATGCACAAGCACATAGGCCCTCCATGCAGCAGTACTTTATGCAGTGCCTGAAAGTCCAAATACATTCCACCAAGCTGGGGCAACACAAGCAAAAAAATTACTGAAAAAGACAACTCCCCAGCACAATGCCCTGCAGAGGGCCGGCCTCCACACGCGGCCGGGAGCAGCTGCAGACAAAGCCATGCCCGGAGCGTTCCCTCCTCAGCTCCATTATGCCCCACAGCACACAGCCCGATCGGTGCGCAACCATCACCCAGAAGGGGGGGCCCGATGTGCCCGCAGCCTCTAAACAACTCAGCGCTGGTAGCGCTTGCTCGCGCTTGTTGTCCTATGGGAGTGTTGCCCATCCTCAGCCAGCTGCACTTCACGGCCGTGCTTGGCTGGCCGTATCCTCCATTTTGCCCGCAGAGAATTGATGCGGCGCAGCTGAACGAAGATCAGCGCCCGCGACAGCCGCCAGTCCCCTCACTTCTGGACAGGAGTCGTCGCTGTATGTTCGCGCTGGGTTCCCTTCCGCAGCACCGAGAGTGCCATTTAGTCCGCCAGAGCCGCCGAGTCAGCCATTAAACAGCCGTGACTCCACCCATCGCCTCCTCTCCACAGCGGCCGCCCAGCATCAGCACAGAATCCAGCAGGTATGGGGACCTTAAATTAATTTCGCTTGACCCATAGGAGCTCCGTAGTGCCAGTCTAGACGACCCAGCTCCTCGGGTCCAGTAATTTACAGGATATTTCGCCGTTTTTCAGGGTTGGAGACGGAACACTGTCAACCCACGTCTGCCATGCCCAGCAGTTGGCCACGCGCCCCCCAAGGTCCAGCAACACAGGTGGTGGTTCTGCAACTCCCTCGAGGCCTGCACTGTATTCCTAGCAGGTTGGAGGCCAGATTCCCTCATCGAAACCGCTGGAACAGTACCCCTGTGCACCGAGTCGATTTGCCACTGCCAAGGTTTGTTGACTCTCTCCTCCTCCAGAGATCTTCAGGCTTCAAGAAGCTCCAGCTTCCTGCAGCCAAGATCCTTGCCTGCACCACATCCTTTGCACTGTGGGCCTTCATCCTTTGACGAGATGCCCCAGATCCTCTTGTGACTCCTGTGCCTTCAGCCTGTGGGTCCTCTTTAGGGTCTTCTTCAATTTAATGGGCTACTCTGCTTGCTCAGGGCCTCCTCTGACTTACATACCTATGGGGAGTCACTTGGACCTTGCTGGTCTCGACATTGCACGTTTTTCAACAACTGCATTGTTTGCCTCTGCCATGGCTTGTTGGTGCTAACCCCTTGGCTCTCGACATCCAACATGGGACAGCTCATGAACGGCTCCTGGTCTTCCTCAGCCTTGCCTGGTCCACACAGCTGCAACTTCAAGGGCACCATTAAACTCTCCTGCATCTCCGACATTGGTGAGCATTCATCTGTCGGGCCTCCTGGTCACTGCTAAGTGGCATAGACTCTGTCCCCTCTGCTTTTAGGCACCTCTCATCTTGAATCCATCTTTGGGTTCCAGCCGACTTTCACCTTCTTCACCAGCGGTATCTTTCCTGAAGTCCTCCATTGTAGACTACGGTGGTTCCCAACGTCACTTCAAACCAATGCACCCGGCGTCCCTGGTGTAGGTATCCTGGTCCCTGAGGTATCCACGGGTGGGGTGACTCTTCAAACTTCCGTCTTCCACAGGGTTTCTTCAGGGTGCACTGGGAAGGGTCGTTCTTTAAAATTGCTAAATTGACTTACCCATAGACTTCCATTTAGTGCGTAGTCATGTTCTCACTCTGCGCATTGCCCCAGTGGGGTTCCTAGATACTCACCGTGGGTGGTTTCTTGGGTCCCCGACTCTTCTGCATCTTCTGGGTCCATTCTTCACTTAAGTAATTGTTCACATTCCACTATTTTAGTGTATGGTTTGGCCTCCCACTGGAGGCCACTGTGTATTTGGGCTACTTAAGTGTTCTATTTCCAAAGTATTTCTGTGTATTGTGTTTATATCTCTGGGTAGGAGATATTGCAATGTTTTAGTGAGTGTTTATTATAAATACATATTTTTACAACTACACTGTGTGTTTTTTTTCACTTAACCTGCACCAAAAATGTATGTACTGGAAAAACACGCAGCATTACACAGCTATCACTTCGAGAGCTGTCTAAGGTTGTCTAAGACCACTAAAACACCATAAGGGTTGTCTGGATTAGTACAAGGTGCTACACTTACATAGCTGAGCACCATATACCAAGACAGCCTCCTACAGCCACCCACTTAATATTCCTACGATTATTTGTACTAAGAAGGGGGATTGGATGAACACTTAAATCCTTATGGAACATGCGAATAGCATCTCAGAAAGTTGAGCTCCAAGGGCATTATGATCTGCATCACATCCCTATCCACCAGGAAGGTTGAGATCGAGAAAAATATAATTGATGTTATTCTAATATAAGCCTCTGTTAAATGTAGGTTTCATATTTCTATCAGACCTTGAATGCCCATTAGCCATCCTTAACTGCAGGACAAAATTATTTCAAAGATTTGTTTGGACACTTTTGGCCATCACTTTAGGGGCTCAGTATTTAGAGCAGGGACTCACCGCACAACATCCTGTTCACAAGTGAGTGGCGATAAAGATTCCAGGGGTTCAACTGTTGCATTACAATCCCCAGGTATGATTTTTGGTCAGCTGGGATCTAAAGGGTCCAAGATATTAGCTGGACAAAATAAAGTCTGTGAGAACGTATTGTCCGGGACTGATCATATATACATGTTCATAATAGCTATGTGTATATATTTTTCCGGACTATTGAGGATTAGAAAGATTACTAATATGTCGTTGGACTCTTTATTTATGATTTTTGGAGTTTGTCTTTATTAAAAGTGTCCATTTACAACCAGATCAGGAGACCACCTGAAGCTCTTCCTGAAACTGAAGCTATAGCATGATTAAACCAGCTCTGACAAAGCCAATCGGTCTCGGCAATGTGTAAGCGATTGGTGTTGTCAATGTGGAATGCATAACTGAAGCTGTCTGGACTTCGTGCCTTGAAAGCATTCACCAGAGAAAAATATATCTCAATTGCACCTGTATGGTGCTAATAAAATGTGTTGGAAGCAACACCTTTCCTCTTGTCCTAGCTGGTGTGCAACATGGAGTTTGTTGCACCCCCTATGATTTCCAATGGGAGAGAGGCAGGGAGAAAAAGAACTAGGTTGGATACATATGCAGAACACTGTTGTAAATACCCTACTTTTTAAAAAAACAATGAAAAAAGTATTGAAAAGTTGTTAGTGGCTACTTTACATATATGTGTATTTCAGCGCTTTTTTAGACCGAGATCAGATGAAATGATGTCTGTTTTAGGAAGATGTGGACACCGTCGGCATTGGGGTAGGGGTGATACGAGGAGATGTGTTAAATATTTTTAATACAAAGATACCTGTTCATCTGAACTGAAGTTCAAAGATTTTCCAGAGAAGAGGAAACTACGATGCACGGTTCACACTGAGAAAGTGATCCATAAACTGTCAGCACATGCATGGACTCACCCACCCTGAGCAGTGCCCGCTCCACCTGTGACTGATACAGAGGGAGGGGTCCAAGATCCAGTCTGTTCTCAGGGGACGGCCACCTAGATAATTCAGAAGTCTCAGGGGCGTAGCTAGAGCTTGTGGCGCCCGGGGCTACCCCTCAGATTGCCGCCCCTTGGGGGGGGGGGGGGGGGGTGCTGGGGAAAAAGGACGGTGAGCACTTGAAAGATGTCCGAGTCTCCGAGGAGAGACACGTAGTATTGCTGCTAACAGTTACCTCGATCATGAAAGTTACATTTAGTTATTTATAAAGTTTTATATAGAGCGAACTTGAACCTGAAGGATGTCGGAGCGCTTTACAATTTGAGGCAAAGGTAACAAATCAGAACATTAGTCTAACATGGGGAATCTAATGGGCATTGAGATGTTTACTCCTCTCAAAATCGCAATGGTTGTTTGTTAGAAATGGGGGTCTCTAGTCGGCAATGGCTGGCCACTGTCCAAGTGGGGACCCTTCTTCCTAAGTCAGAGTAAGGGGGCTACACACCCTTTGATAACACTTGCTCAACCCTGTGGTAACGTAGCACGAGCAGCTAGGCTTATCTCAGAGGCAGTGTGTAAAGCATTTATGATCATACACAGTAACACAGTGAAGAACATTACAAAGGGAAACCACACAAGAACACTTTTATTTATGCCCTTTTCCCTATGACCAGGCTCATCATGTCTCTTGCTGGTTCCGTTCCTTTACATCCAAATGTCCTCTCCACTTGCCTCTCATCTTTACCCAGCCTCTATCCTTCTCTCGCTGGCTCTGCCTCTCTTACTCCCATCTCTCGCTTACTATCTCCACAAGTCTCTTAAATTTTTTCACTGGTCCCTACATATATATATATATTCCAAAAACACGTGTTAAGAAGAAATGCACCAGATTTTTGAAAGTGCACATTTGTGTTAAAATGCAATTTACAAGTCCATTAATGGTTTTAGAACTCAGCTAATATCTTGCATTTTTATCTGAAAAAGCAACATTCCTAACTTCACCCTTCACCTCACTTTACATTCCTCCCAGTCCTTCCCTTGTCCTTTTATGTCTCATCTTTCTCCCAACCAAAGGCATGACCAGTTTCATGGGAGCTAATTCCAGGAGTGTTCCAACGATCCCTGCTTCCCTCCTCTATGATATTCTGCTGCTTGCAAGACAGTGTGTCACTTATTAACATGCCTCTTGCGGCGCCCATACGTCACTTTTTCCCCATATTAAAAGTGACGCATCAGTGGCGCAAGGCGCTTGTAAATAAGCCCCATGGCGCCGACACCCAGCAAATGCAGCAACCGGTACATTCAGTGCATTGCTGTATCATGGAAAGTTGCAGCCTGCCCAGCAAAGATGGGCGGACCGGAAACACGTAGCGGAAGTCAAAGGGGATCAAAATGGATTCAGTCACAGCTTATCTTTAGGCTCAACAGCCCACCAGGAGACAGGAATATACATTGATCTGTGTCACCTATATTTAATAACTTGAAATGTGAAATGGTTATATTTTTTACGTTTTAGGTACATATATGCTATTTAGGGCGATGTGTCTGTAATTACACTGATCCCGATCATTTAGACAGGACCCTATCAAACCTGAGTGATTTATTATTTGAGTTAATTACTTTTTAAATTGAGGGTACCGTTGTGTACTGGTGGCACAGGGTTATCTTCTAGCTGTCCATTTTCGTAGCCTTAAAAAGCCTAGGTGCTTTCCCCCCCCCAAGTTAAAGGTCACTGAGGAAAAAAAGGACATTCTGGTGGCAGAGCATGTCTGTCCGGCCTGCAAGGCTCTTTGCTCGTAAATCTAAGCACACTTCTGCATGTTTATTTTTATCAGAATACGCAAGCTCTATTGTGATTTTAAGATCGGTGTACTGAGAAATCAGTTTCTTGGCAAGAAAACCAAATAGTTTCTTCGGAATTCTCACCAATGCGGCTCCAGTCCGTCGTAGCAAAGGAAGTGACATAGTTAGCTACTGACTCTCTATGTTTGTGCCTGTTAGCGTTTGTGGCCTGTGTTCCGAGTTCTGCAATCACAGCGCGTGCCATCGCTTGCCAGCTTGTCTTCCCAGTAGCGTGATGCTTGCAGCCTGTTGAACAGCAGTGTAGCACAACACATTGGCAACAGGGAAAGACCCGAATCACACCACACGCTTGAAAAAACTTGATTGGCGACCTCTCTGACATCATCGCCCAAGGAGAGCACTCAATACTGCTTCAGTAGGTCACCCAATCTTTCACTTTCGTGCAGCTTATCAAGAGGTTACGTGACAAAAATAAACTGCAAACTCACTGTTACACGCAGCGCACAGCCTTTAACCATATGCAAGTGCAAATTAACTAGACCTTGAGCTGCGCTTGTCTGTTTCTACATCTTCAATATTCTAGACTTCACTGGCTGCGCAGTAACAACTGCTGCCACGCATCACCGACTCATAGTAGTTGAAATGCCACTCATACACTGAAATTATGAAGATGTCGTTAGGTTACACATAGCAATTTGAAACCTTGGTCGCTATGCATCATAGCCCCACCACCACCCTGGTATGTCTGCCCCCATCTGACTGCTGGGACTCGAGTTACTCGACTCCGATCCGACTCTCACCTCAATCAATTACTTTATATCTGTCCCTGGCGCAGAGTGCCGCCCGCCCGCAGGCCGCAGCCACCACAGCCGGCCCACAGAGAGACAGTAAGGAGTAAGCATCTGCAGCAGCACGGCAGGGCCAGGGCCAGGCAGGCAAGAATGGTGGTGGTCTCCACACTCGCTCGACATGACGGGAGGGGCGCCGGGCGGTGAGCGCGAAACGAGAGGGCTGACCCAAAATATTACAGGGCCGTCATTGGTTGCGGCTGTGCGTACCGCGCACGCTACCTGATTGACGGCCCTGTGAGCGATTGGCTGCGAGGTGGCTGATTTTCTAGTGTCATGCGTCCGACGGGTGTCACCGCAGTCACGGCCGCCCTGCAGTTCACTGTCCGGGTCAAAACAAAGTAAACTCTCAAAGTGTTTGCTGGTACCGTGATTAAGATTATGTGTGTAAAGGCAGCCATGGGCCACGCACCGCGCCGCCCTAGTCAGTAGTCAGTGTCACAGCAACGGGCCTCGGCCAGGCCTCTTCCTGACAGTCAGTCAGTGAGAGTGCAGTGCCGGCCCGCTTCAGCCGCCTCAAAACAGGTGCCGCCTGGGGCGGACCGCCCCCCCCCCCCCGCCCCCCTAAAAAGGAAAGGTACCCTGCCCTGAACACTGGATCAATGTCCCAGGTCTCCTGAAGTAAAACTATGTGGTTCTTATCAATATAGCTGCACTACTTCGGGTCACCTAGTTTAGATTTCAGCCCCTGAAACTTTCCAAGATAACAAGTGCATAGTATGGTTGACACCAATGCTTGCACCTGCAATCACCTTCACATCTATAGTGAACTCTGCGGCTACCTGACTCTTATTCCAAAACGAGCCTTGGATGAAGTCATAACCCTCTTTTTGCCCTATCACATCCCTGGATCTGCGTTGAATTGATGGTGGCTTCTAGAGTGTTTAGTACTTCAGGTTGTGCATGAAAATCAGTGTCAATTATTAGACACATAATTTAACCAGGGAAAACCTTGAGTAGGGCTCAACTCCTCCCCCAAATTTGATGGACCGGCCATGCATATGACTCCCGCCACCAAAGATCCCTTAGCTAGTGTCTTGATAGACATTGTGCTATTGTTAAATACTTTGGATGCTAATTTGCTAAAAAGGATCCAAATTAGAGGTGGCAGGTTTTAGTTTCTAATCATTCTACATCCATAGGTAAGAGAGGGAGTTCATTTTCCTCCTTGTGATATTGGTCAGCATGTTGGTCCCAGACCAGCTTGCTCTGCTACAACTGGGTTATCAGGAGGGTTGACTTTCAAAGTAAGACCACTGACTCACTGTCAGTAAGACTGCTCTCCCACCCCCGCAGCTGCACCACTAAGTGAGGCCCTCTGTGAACCCCTGCACTCCCGCAGTGCTAATGTTGGAGGCCCTCCTCCGCCTGCAGGTTACACCTGCGCCTCATTCCTGGTGGTCCAGTGGACCCCTGACTCCTTCTCTCATTCTGCTTTCTGCCCCCTTCTTCTTCTCCTTTTCCGCTCCGTTTCACCCTTTAGCCTCTTGACCCTTCACTCTTTTCTTCTCTTTTTCTCTGCATTCTGCTCCGCTCCACCCTTTATTCTTTTTTTACTTTTTATCTGTATTTCACTTTTTCGCGCTCTTTTGTCCTCTTATCCCCCCATTTTCCCACCGCTCCTGCCCCAGCGGCCCCTCCCCCCAGCGCGACATGTCGTTCCAGTTCCCCTCCCTACCTCCCTACCTCCTGGCCCTCCCAGACCCCCCAACCCCTACTTAATGGCACCCGATGCGGGGACAGGCAAGCAAGACCACTGACTCACTGTCAGTAAGACTACTCTCCCACCCCTGCAGCTCCACCACTAAGTGAGGCCCTCTTTGAGCCCCTGCACTCTCGCAATGCTGGTGTTCGAGGCCCTCCTCCACCCGCAGGTTACACGTGCGCCTCATCCCTGGTGGTCCAGTGGACCCCTGACTCCCTCTCTCACTCTGTGTTCTGCCCCTTCTTCCTTTCCTTTTCTGCTCTTTTTCAACCTTTAGCCTATTGACCCTTCACTCTTTTCTTCTCTTTTTCTCTGCCTTCTGCTCCGCTCCACCCTTTATTCTGTTTTCACTTTTTCTCTGTATTTCACTTTTTTTCGTTCTTTTGGCCTCCTTTTCCCCCGCTTTCCTGCAGTTGCTGCCCCCGTGGCTCCTCCCCCCCAGTGCGACCAGCCCGTTCTAGTTCCCCTTCGCGCTCCCGCCTCCCAGCTGTCCAGCCCTCCCCAACCCCAACTTAATAGCAGCCGCTCACACGGCCACGCAGCAGGTGTGCCAATGGCGTGCCGAGGGCAAGCCTAAGGAAAGCCCGCCTGTGTCCGTCCGTGACCCGACCGCGTCCACTCACAGGAACCCTGGACCTCCGCACTGCCAATGCTACGACCCAGCGGCACTTCACACACTCAACCCGGGCTGCAACAACTGCAAGCTACATCACCAGCTGACACCCATGGACCATTCAGCTGTCACCTCTGCCAGCACACCTACAGCACCGCCAGGAACACTGTCACAGCAGAACCCGCCCGCAAGAACACACCTGAACCAAAGACCCTGCAATGCATCCTCCTCAACACACAATCACTCCACAAACACGGCACCGAAATCTGGGATCTCCTCGACAGCACCACTCCGGACGTAGCATTCTGCACCGAAACCTGGACCAACACCACCTCGGGACCGGACATCGCCATCGCCATCCTCAAGGATACAAGATCTCCAGGAAGGACCGCCCCACCCGCCCGGGAGGAGGAATCGACATCGTCCATAAATCCACCCTCCGCCTGAGCACACTCCCTGACGAGCCCACGGACCTGATGGAACACCTTAACTTCAAGATACTGGTTAGACCTACCACCACCTTCCCAGAAACCCTCATCTACCGACCCCTTGGACCCCGCATACCTTTCACCAACTCCATCACGGACATCATCTCCCTGCAGGCCATCGCATCCACCAACTACACCCTGCTGGGAGACCTCAACTTCCACCTCGACAACTAACTGGACCCCAACACCACATCCCTCCTGGACAACCTCCACAACATTGGACTCCGCCAAATTGTGACCCAGCCCACACACTCAGCAAGACACACTCTCAACCCCCTCTTCACTGAAGGATAGCCCATCACCTTCAGCCACACTACTAAACTCCCATGGACTGTTCATTGCTGCGTCCACTTCACCTTCAGAACACCCACCATCCACAAACACCAGCACCTGCTCCCACAAAGAAACTGGACCCAAAATCAACAACAACCAGCTCACCTCCTCACTCAGCAACTCCACCTCAACCATCGCGGAAAACGACAACCCCAACACCGCCGCCCGAACCCTGCACAGATGGATCTCCAACAGCGCCAACACCATTACCCCCTCAAGAAAAACAACAACACCCATGTCAAGAAAGCCAGGTGGTTTACCACCGAACTTTGAGGGTCCAGACGCACTTGCCGCCGCCTCGAAAAGGCCTGGAGGAACACAAAATCCACAGAAGCCCACAACAACTTCAGAGCTGCCTCCAACGCACACGCCAACTCATCACGGAAATGGGGAAAAAAGCAATTGAAGACAGAATCTCCACATACGCACACAACAGCAAAGAACTCTTCAACATCATCAAGGAGTTTGCCCAACCCACCAGCGAATCTACCGACATCCTTCCCTCACAAGACGTCTACGACAAACTCAGCTCTTTTTTCCACCACAAAATCAAGAGCATCTCTGACAACTTCGACGAAAACAACTAACACACTGAACCTTACCAACCACCCTGACACCCTGAAGCCAGGGATTTACAACTTGACAGCCCTCACCACTGAAGACACACTGAAGACAATGAAGTCAATCCACTCCTGGGCCCCCACGGACCCCTGCCCGCACCACATCTTCAACAAAGCCACCAAAACCATCGCACCCATGCTCTGCCACACCATTAACTGCTCCCTGGTGACAGCCTAGTTCCCCGACAACTGGAAAGACGCCGAGGTCAACCTACTCCTGAAGAAACCCTCGACTGACCTCATAAACTACAGCCCCATCTCCCTGATCCCGTTTCCAGCGAAATCCATCAAGAAAGCCATCGACAGCCAACTCACCACATTCATCAAAGAGCACAACGTCCTCAACTCCTCCCAATCCGGCTTCAGAAAAAAACACAGTACGGAAACCACCCTCCTCGTTGCAACAGACGACATCCCCACATTACTGGACAAAAGAGATACAGTAGCCCTCATCCTCCTTGACCACTCAGCGGCATTTGACACCGTCTCTCACCCCACCCCAATACGCAGACTCCACGATGCAAGTATCTGGGACAAGGCCCTCGACTGGATCCGCTCCTCTCTCTCTGCCAGAACGCAGGGGGTCAGACTCCCCCCTTTCCTCTCGGACCCTACACCTACCACCTGCGGAGTCCCCCTGGGGTTCCTCCCTCAGCCCAATGCTCTTCAACGTCTACATGGCTCCGCTCGCCCCCATCGTCAGAACCTATGAACTCAACATTGTGTCATACGCAGACGACACCCAACTCATCCTCTCCCTATCCAACAAACCCAACACCGCCAGACACAACTTTTGAGAAGGCATGGAATCCGTCGCCAAATGGATGAATAACAGTTGCCTACTACTAAACACCAACAAAACAGAAGTACTCTTCATGGGCCCAAACCCTGATGCCTGAAACGACACCTGGTGGCCTCCTGCCCTCGGAAACCCGCCCAACCCCACGGACCATGCACACAACCTGGGTATCATCCTGCACTCCGAGCTCAAAATAGACCGCCAGATCAACTCCTTCTTGTCCTCCTGCTTCCACACCCTCCGCCTCCTACGTAGGACCTTCAAATGGATCCCCCTTGAACACAGAAAGACCGTCATGCACGCCCTGGACACCAGCAGACTCGACTACGGCAACGCACTCTACGCCGGCATAAACAAAAACCTCACCCCCAAGCTACAGAACATCCTGAACACTCTGCATGACTAGTCCTCAACCTGCCAAGACACTGCCACATCTCCTAGCACCTGCGCACACTCCATTGGCTCCCCATCTAGGCTAGAGTCACCTTCAAGATGCTCACCCACGCACACAAGGCCCTCCACAACACCGGACCAGCAGCAGCACGGCCATCCATATTAGGATGTTTGCGGTGTAAGAACTTTCCATGGCCAAGATGCCACCAGGGAAAGGCTTATATAGCAATGGGGTAACTCAATATGCCACTGTACTCGGGTAAGTTATGGTACAAAAGTTATTGTCACAGTGGCGAACCGTCAAACCACATACAAAAACAGAACATTTATTTGTTAGCAATCAAATTTAGACATTGCCATTAAAATATACCAACTAAGGTTGTGATTTTATCTCATCACAAAACAGGAGATAATCAACTCGTAAAGCACAATGTATTTCATGTTTACACAATTTTTGAAAGAACAGGTGCACAAGGGTGGCAAGTGCATGGGAGGCATTTGCGATAGTGATGTGAAGAGGTAAGGTAGTGCTCATATATACATCAGCAATCAATATTTACAACCTATCCAGCCAGATGACTGGCCTGCACACATATAACAAATCATAACATAATTGAAGCAGACATCAAATCTCTGTCATCCATGTTTGACAATAAAGCAAAAAAAAACTGTCAATGTTTTGACCCCTATGGGGAACAGGAAACTTTGCGCTTTGGGGGTGGGATGCTCATCTGGACTGACGTGAGGGAAATAGGGAGGCACCAATAAGCAGCAAGATCACTTCAGGCTGAAGATATGAATGCTGGGCATCAAGGGCTCTCAGAATGTTTGTCTGTGTTTGTGGGTTAGATTAAGGAGGCCAAGGTTGATTAGTAACCTGTGGCTGCGGGCTACTTGCAGGAGACGATTTGGCAGCTAACCATGGAAAGGCTGGCAGGGATTTGCTTTAGGGCCCAGTTGTGAGCCCCCGGGGGGGGGGGATTGGGGTGCACTGGGTGGGTACCCATGGTGCCCCTCTCTATTTCCATGCACAAGGTGGCAGGCACCACACAATGCAATATGTCTCGCAATTGCAAGATTTTGAGCTATTGGCATTCTAAATTACAATGCCTTTTATATATGTGTTTAAAAAACCTGCAATAATAGAAGGCATTGTCATTTACAATACCAGTAGGTCAGAGTTTCCAAAATGCGAGACCTATTGCATTCGCTTGTTTAAATTCTATTTACCATCCCGTTTCCGAACCACAAACGGACATGACCCCCCCACACAAACCTCCACACCCCCTCATGCCAGCCACGACTGGTTGTGTTAGAATCCAGCCCTAATTGCCCCAAACAAGCCTTATTTCGGAAAGAACAAAGGTGGGTCCACCGCCTATCTTCCGACAGTCGAGGCCTCAATGAGGATATCCCTTGGCACTCTCTCTAGACCAGCCACCCCTTGTCTCATAAATTCCACATTGGAATTCAATATAAGGAACTGTAAACTGCTCTCTGTTGTTGCTATTCTCTAGTGTTGCTTACTCCATACAATACTAACAAATGTACCTTCTACTTGCCAACAATTGGTTACTGGTATTTAATGATACAGCAGATCACCCCTGAAGACTAATACCAAACAACTTAACTGTCCACATTTTACGCCCAACAAACCCTTTCTGTAATGGCCGTCTTCCTAACCAGGCGAAGCACCTGACCTGAATACAGGGGGCGGGGATGGGCGCAGCTCCCTGACGCTCACAACTACAAATAGTGAGTGCCACCGAGCTCCACTATCTATCCGAGCTCGGCGGCGATGGGTAGGTGAATCTGCGAGGACACGGGTAGTATGAGGTAGGTGCATCCCTGAAGCACAGTGCGGGAGTCCCTAGCAACTCCGCCCAACTATAGTTGATCCCGGTCCTTTAGAGGGCTCCGATTACTTTAACTGTAGTCTCACTTTTGACATTCTATACGTCTCCCCTCTAGCCATACTTGAAGGTTCAACCCCGATGTACCATCCCGCCGAACGTTCTTGTGGCAATTAATCCCTGACCTTTAGGTGAGTCAGGCGGTAGTCTGTAATGTTGGTATACACATGAAGTGAGCACTTTTGAACATCATCTGGCCACACAATAAGAAATATATGGTGTCTCCTGTGAGACTGCTGCTGTTTTTATATGATTGTTTTTTAATATGTAGCACCCTTTTTCACCTACACAGTGTGTGTGTGATGGTTACACTGCACGCTACAACAACACAGTCACGTTATTCTGATGCTAGTTGATATTCACTACCACTAGCATGATACACTGTGTTCTTGTCCTGGCCCTGACCGTGTATGCTTTCTGGTGGAAACGAAATGCTATTAACTCTGTATTTTTATTCCCCGTTTAGGCATAGGATAAAGCCACAGAGGTAAACTACACCCACACCACACACATGACACTAGCATGTTGTTGATTGAAATGTAGTTTTATCATTTATAGGTCCTGATGAATCGCGGGCCAACTGCCACACGCGAGAAACATGTCGACCAAATCCTTCTCTAATCTCATCTAGGGCCACTATACCTAATTGTTTGGCACCTAGCGAGTGAGATTCACGTTTTTAATTGCAGTGGGGGACCCCCAGAATAAAGTAGTTTCCGGTACCCCCTACTACATTTTAAATCACTCCCCTAGGCAACTTGCTACTCCATCCACACACCCGCACTTCACCATAAGGCAGTTGGATACAAAAGATCTCTGCCAAAGAGCCCCTCTCAGAGGTGAGCCCGTCGGGGATTGCACCGCCTCCGCGACAAGGAGCAACGCCTATGATGAAGCATGACACCCATATGGGTGTGTGAGGCAAATACATCCAAAAAAATGGATGCCCAAAGGTGTTTCATCTACACCTCCGGTCACGCCAGATACACTTAATTCCTCTTTCCCCAAGGAACAGTTCAGCAACCCACTTGGTGTACCTATGCTTGTCCCGGGCACAGGCTGACACTGGACCTTCCACCCTTCAGAGTGGTAAATAGTGCCTGATTGATCCATTGATCACTCTCCCTCCTTTTGATGATTAGCCACGACTGGTTGTCATAAACTTTATGATTGATGCCGATTATCACTGCTTGGGATGGTGATGACGTATCGTAAACAGACTTGGTTGGAAAGTAAGAATCACATTGCATGCTGGGATATTGAGTATGGAGTATGGGGATATAATGAACACGCTTGATTTAAATACACAACGCAATTTATTTTACTGTGGGGCATGGGAAGGACGATGGTGCACGTTTTTGAGCCAGTCACATTTGGTGGCTTGGATTTATTTCTGACATTGCACTTCAGGAAGGATGGGTACATGTCTACATTTAACCACTTACACAGCTGTATTAATCTTTCCTTACATTGGCATTTTGGGAGTGCCACTATTGTATAACTGATTCGTGTTCATGCTGAAAAAAAGCCTGAGAGAAGCGGTAGCCAGATTGTTAGGTTTGAGAGGAAACAGAGGTTTCCTCGGATCTCGGCTGGGGTATGCAGCCTCAGAGCAAGGTAGAAGTCGTGCTGGGCAATGCATCGTTGTTGGTAAGCAGGCAGCGCAGATAAGTAGCCGTTGGGGTGCCCACGATCTCCTTGCATAGAGCACTGCTGTGCAGGGGCTTTATTGTATAGTACCGCGCTTTAGCTTAAGATGTTCAAAGTCTAAGCACGGGTGCCGTCATTATTAAAGAAAAGTAAATAAATAAAAATTCAAAAATGGTTGGCGCCAGCTTCCGGGATCGCAAGAAAAACAAGCTTTAGCGCATTTTGGCGAATGCGTATAATATAAGGTTGCGCGCGCACTTTAATGAGCCTTGTTTTTTTTTAAAACAATTAGCTGTGTAAGCATAAGGAGACTGAAGTTAGGCGGTGCTGCTTCTGGAATGAACAGAAGTTACATATCGGCTGACGAGCCAATAATAAGCCTGATAACAAAAAAAATGCAAAAGTTAACAAATGAAAAGCGGCGAGAAATTACCCAACAATAGGCAGACTTTCACCATGCATATCGATTACTAGATGTCACGGAGAGACAGCGCCTGGGCGAGACCTAAAAACTCTATATTTTCCAAAAGCACAACCAAGGGGTGTGTCCCAGCTCTGTCTCTTTTGGGCTATGATTGTGCAGCGGGTGATGTGATGGCGCTTTATATCGCCGCAACTGTTCCTCTGCAAACTACTAAAAGAAAGTGTCTTGCCAAGTGCCTTTGAATAAGAGGCCCAGGCAGCCTCTTCTAGGCGGCATAATAGTACCTCTAATTACTGATGAATGTGTTGCTTGTGGATAAGCTCGCGGCTAGACTGGCCACAAAGTTAAAGTCTTCGGTGGTCCTCTCTTTCGCATCTTGTGAACAGAGACTTTCTAGGATTGAAGTTGCCATTTTCAAACTCTCTGACCAATTTAAGACTAATATCACCAACTCTGTGGCAGGGCCCAGGTCATCTATTATTCAATTGCCCATCAACAAGCCTGTCTCTGTTGCTTCTGTTCCATCTGCTGGCATGTCTTCTTTACCTAACGCCCCACATTATTCTGACCCCAGTATGTCATTGGGCAGCTTACACCTGCATGCAAATACCCAAAGTCCCAATAATACGGCAGCATTGCACAATGTACAGAAGGTCATTAAGTCAACCTTGTGAGGGTTCCAGTACGGTGCTGTCTGTTGCAGAAATGTGTTGCTCGACTGGCTTTATTAGCAAGGTGTCAACTAAGAATGAGCAACCCAATATACCCTTGAGGGCTTGGGCGATAGGTATGAAAGGGTAATTGTGCCGTCAAGGGTTTTTGTTAAACTGTTGAATATTCAGAAATATATATTATTTTGTGGTCCTAAACATTTGACACCACTGATGCACAATTTGTGTCAGACAAAGTTTTTTAGACAAGTAGAGTTGATACCAGACGGTAATAAAAAGAGAGAGCAATAGCAGGGTGTATGGAAAAGTTCTGTTTGTTTTAATTATTCACAAAACAAGAATAAAATATACATGGGTATATCATTTGTTGCAAAAGCTACAATAGGAGAAATACCAATAAAACAGCCTATTTGCAACGATTGTTGTAGCTTATCCACCTATTTACAAATTATATCATTACAAGCGGTGTAACAAGCGCAGTCGACGTTTCGGTCTCTAGACTTGCGTTATGGAGACCATCCTCAGGACAAACAAATCAAATCATGAATACCCTAAAAAAACTGTAAAAACGATAATTAAAAAACTGTTTTATTCCCATTAAAGGGATTTACATAACCCTAAGCTCTCTACATGATGAATTTTTTATCATTCATCATGTCATTGAATGAAATATCATGAATGATAAAAAATCAAAAAGTAATATAGTTTGTTATGAAAATCATGTAGAGAGCTTAGGGTTTTATTTGGATAATATATGTAAATCCCTTGAATGGGAATAAAACAGCAAATAGGCTGTTTTATTGGTATTTCTCCTATTGTAGCTTTTGCAACAAATGATATACCCATGTATATTTTATTCTTGTTTTGTGAATAATGAAATCAAACAGAACTTTTCCATACACCCTGCTATTGCTCTCTCTTTTTATTACCGTCTGGTATCAACTCTACTTGTATAAAAAACTTTGTCTGACACAAATTGTGCATCAGTGGTCAAATGTTTAGGACCACAAAATAATATATATTTCTGAATATTCAACAGTTTAACAAAAACCCTTTATTAGCAAGGGGCAGTCTATTCAATGGAACTCTGTCCTGTGCCTCACAGTCTTGGGTTACCTCCAATTTTCACTTCCTATGTTCTCATTACGGCAAAGGTACTTACCCTTCCTTCAAATACTGTTGACAACTATTCTAATTTAAAAGTAGAATGGTACATTGAATGAACAAGCAGTTGAGGTGTAATAGACAACTGTTAGAGTATATAAACTTGGTGAGGAAGGTCCTGTGGGTGGGTTCTCAAGCAAAATAATTTGATGGCAATTGTGTTGTGGTCAATTTTAACAGCTCGACTCCTGTTAACTGATTTGGGGCTTGAGCATGTGAACTCCTCAGGCATTGTTACCACTTACTTTAGGGTATTTTTACAAACCTGACCCATCAAAAGGTTTAGGTAACAGTATGGTTCATGCTATTCCTACCATTCCAGCTTTTTCGACAGTATGCCTGCGTCTGAAAGCAGTTTACCTATTTCTAATAGATTTGCACCACATAGCAACCTGGCTGAAAATGATTGACTCCTCCTTACTCACTATGAGAACGTGTCCCCTAGCCAGGAAGGTAATTTATCACACATGGAGTCTGTTGACATTTTAAGATTTTTAAGCTGGAATATGGCCGAGCTAGCTAATAACTTGGGCAACTTGAATTTCTATTCTTTCCTACAGAAATTTAAAATTGTTTTCAAGAAACTTGACATTGGCTCAAAATGTTTTTTTTGATGGTTATACTTCCTATTTTGTCCCTGCTATACCGCCAAAATATGGGCGGGCCAGAGGGGGTCTCCCTGTCCTGATTGCCTTCAATTTGGGATGTATGTGGAATACTAGTTTACATCCATCCCTGTTTTCAGGGCTGCTTTCCTTTACACGGTTTTGTGGAACCTGTTTTATCTGATGTTTTGCACCTTCTTCACACACCACAGGAGGAACTAATGAATTCGATAATATGTGATTTTCATTTATTTTCAAACTATTTTTACCGTTCCGCGAGTTTGTCTGTTCTAGACATACCAAATTTCCTAGATAGAGGGTATTCTTGTGTGATCGATTATCTTTTTAGCTCCTCTCATATGGCCCACTTTCTTAATAAATCTGAGGTTGTGTGGGTTTCTTTAAGTAATCATAACCCCTTAACAGCGTCTTTTATAAGGGTTTCTAAAATAGCTAACACTGTTTGCCTTGGTTCGTATAATGCTAGACTTTACGTGCTAGGGTATCGCCTCAGGTGGAATAAGGTCTTCCCTGATGTTTTTTATCATGACCATTTTAGAGATTGTCAGCATAGCTTTGATACCTGCTTGAACATTATTTATTGTTGAACAATTTCTCTTACTACTTAAACGTTCCCTACATGTGATGTTTCATTTTGTTGATGGTTGGTGATAACTCTTTTTGTTGAAGAATCTTTTTGGCTGCCATCTTTTTTTCTATATACTGTGATTTGTATATGTTCATCTCCATATCTAGGGGTGCCACTCTCTTTGGGATTCTTTCTTAGTGAACTGTATGTTCAAAGCATTTTGTTTGCTAAGGGAATTTCAAGAAAGTTAACAATGAAAACATGAGTTTATAAACATGGGGGTGCCTCCTGGCATCAGAATGGACAATTTGTAGCCTACATCTTGGGAAATTGATATTTTTATGAAAAAAACCACAGGTTTTTCTTTTAGTCTATGATTCATGTTTGATCCCTCAGGCCACTTGGGCCACATTCATCTGCTTTCTTCTTTTTAACATCCTAAGAAAAGGCCTAAATCTGCTTCATGGTGATTCAGATAGTCCTATCATCGCAACTGGCCTATGGAAACTCTCTATATCTGGGAGTACCCAAATCATTTTCAGTACACTCCAACATATTCAGAACATGATAGTTAGATTGATTCTGCTGATTCAGAGGCTCTAATTTTTTGTTCAGTCGCTGACCATGCCTGTATGCTTCAAAGACTTCATTTGGAAAGGCAGGTTCTGTTTAAGTCTCTATGAATGTGTCACAGTGCCCTTTCAAATGAAGGACCCATTCTCGAGCTGCACGGATTATAAATCCGCTACTCGAGTAAGATTATGAGATTAGCCTCTAGTGCTCAGCGGGAAACCCCTTCCTGTGGTCTTTCGCAGACGGAAGGGGAATTCTTCTCAGTTATCAATGCAAACATTTGGAAAATGATTCCTCCTGGCTCACAGTTGAAAACTAAATAATTGTGTTGAAATAATAAGATTGAAATTGTTATATAATGGTTGTCAACTCAAATGTCTAGTTTATCATCATGTTTCTGTAAGATTATTGCTGTTAAATCAGTGGTATCCACATCAATGCAAAGACACTTTTCAGGTAGTAATATGTCTAATGAACCTCCAATCACATCATCCCACAGCTCACTGCAGTATGAGCTGTTGGAAGAAAGGTAAACAAACCAGTGCTGGAGCACTTTCACAACTATATGGATGAAAAGCCATCATGGGATACATTCACAGCTTACATTTTAGAAATTCTCTCAGTCATTTGCTATCTCAATCACTTGCTGTGGTCTTCTATAGTGAACATGAGCACCAGTATATTTATTTTGGTAGTGACTGGCTATAGAGCGAAGGGTGACATGGATGCCAGAATGAAGCAATATTGTTAAAGAGTAGAGTGAACGATTGTATTAAGGTGTAACATTCTTACCATTATAGGTTTGCAACAAGCTTCGCCTTCTTTGCCCTAGCTATGGACCTGCAGAAGTTTGGACTCAGTATATACCTGGTGCAAGTAATCTTCGGAGTCATTGATATCCCGTTCAAGCTCCTGGCAGCTTTGGGAGTGACCTACATTGGCCGTCGGTTCAGCCAGGCCTCTTGCCTCATCCTAGCTGGACTGCTCATCTTAGCCAGCATAGCTGTGCCTGAAGGTATATCTTAAATTTTACCATTATCAGTAAATTTGCTTTTAACTGATTTGAGGGGTCATTACAGTTGATGCATCAGTGACGAGAACTGGGAGGAGGGGGAGGGCAACTGTTGTTCGAAAAGGGAGTTGCGGGCAAAACTGACAGGGTTTGTTGGGTTTTACTGGGGGTATTGCTTGATCATAGGTGACACATGATTATGATACGCAACGAGACTTAGACGGGATGTCCTACCATAGGGATAGCAATATTGAAGCCATTGGGTCACCTGTTTTTATTTCTGTTTTGTATGAAAACCAATAAACTACGTTTAAAAAAAAAATCCGTAAATTTGCTTTTATCTTGGGTATGTTCTTTTGAATAGTCCTACTTCATCTAATTGGAGGAGAGTTGAGGGGTCTTAACTTTTTTTGTGGCAAAACTTAGCAAGCTCTCCCAAAACAAACCCTGTTATCCCAATAAAACAATGGTTTTCTATCAGGTGAAAAATATTTGATGTGTGAGAGATTACTGAGTTGTACACCTATTGTAAGATGTAGATCAAATTAGATCCACTGCAATGGACTGGGAGAATTTAAAATGTTAATTTGGTTTGCTTAAATGTGTATCCTTTACTCTACAGCATCATACTTGGGAGATTAAAACTCAGGTTTATCGCGGATTCAACATTCATTCATTAGGTTTCAGACTCTTAAAGAGCGTATATAAAATAGTAAGCAATAAACAAATTTCCCATTTTCTATCAGCTATTACTACTTGTATCTAAAAACTGGGCACAAAAACGTGAATAAAACACAATTCGATTCTTCAGATACTTGAGAAATAAACCGCTATCCTAGGCCCTGGGCATAAAGCAAAAACATTTGGAAAATGATAGATCTTGGAGATCTTCTTGAATAAAAACATTGATTCACCCTAAAAGTCCTCCCCCCAACCTTCAGTTAAAAACTAAACATAATTATTATTCTGAAGTAACATTTACATTTTACAGACCTACCGCAGAACCCTGTCTTCTTCGTACATGGGAATGTTTAGGTCAACCTGAGCACATTTCGGAATACTCTGTTTCCTTAGTGTTATGAGGTTTGTTGCTTTTCTTATGCAAAGATTTCGCCAATAATTAACCCAAATGTTTTATCACTGACACTTTCTTTAACCAGTGCTTAATTTGTAAAAAATGAAGTGCCTGGGCTGAAAATGCTGCCAAGGAGGCTACAGCTCACTTCTACCTCCGGTGTGCCCAACTTTCAACACTCGCACTGCCTCAATCTCTATCCTGTAACCATGCTGTGCTGTCTGTCCAATAAGACATACATTTTATTTCTTTACCTACACCGACAGATGAGTGGGAAAACAAAATGTATACCAAATGAAAATGCTTTTTTGAACCTATTAATCAGTGCGGTCTGACTTGGTTTGTTGCAGGTCAGGAGGCTGCTTGAGCACAGCAGGTCATGTCACTGCTAGTGCTGCCTGTAGTTAGTTTGGTCCAGTTATGACAACGGCATAGGCATCCACTGCTCAGCTTGCTGTGATCCTGCCTGCTACAGCAAAAGCACTGTCCCCAACCATAATGCTGCAATGCCTGTGAGACACGAGTATGGCTGTTGCCCCTACTTGGCTCAAGAACTCTCAGAAATTAGCATGCTTAGAGGCAGCGCACGGAAACTTCAGGTGACTCCATAATGCATAAAAGTTGCAGTGGGCCACATCAAGGAGGTTGAGGATAGTAGCAATGCAGGGCTTCAGGGCCCCACTACAATTATGGCTTAGTCCCAGGCAGTGGCAGGGTGCAGCAGACTCAGGGAATATAATGCAAGCCATTCGTTACTTTAACTATATTAAAGTCCACATTACTCTTAATATATCAATGAGGAGTGCACAGTGTAAAAGCAAAGGATCTGCGTTTGTTACCATCCTCCTTTCTCACACCCATTACTTGGTTCTCTGCTCTCTCAAAATTAAGCTCTTAAAAACATCATTTTGAATTACCTTAAAAATATACCGACACAGAACATTAATATTGTATTTATGCAAATGGCTCTTTCTGTTTTTTATTCGTTTATATCCGACAGCACTATCTTCATTCCATGAATAGAGCTGTCTTCAGATGTGCAGTCCTGTTCTATTGAAGGTAATCCTCTAAGTGAACTGACCGAAGAGGGGATTTTAAGTTGGGCCATCCAAAACGGTAGAGCATACCCCCTTTCTATCATTTTTAAGACTCACTGGTCCTTTTTATGGCCTTTCTATGGAAGGGAGAGTTTTGTAGCAGTGCTCCCACACATCGCTGGGTGGCATTGTGAGGCTCTGGATTGGCTCCATGCTGATATGGAAGTGACAGAGTGGATCTGGATATAAGTTGCACACCTCCACACTGACACCAGTTTCTTGTCTTTTTCTCCACTGAGACATGGAGTGCAAACAATGTTCGGAAAAACCACACTCAGTACCAACTTGGGATCATTTTAGATGTTAAAAGAGCCCATTTCATGGAACAGGCAAGTACGAGGGAAGTGAGGGATCTAGGGGTAGATAGATTATCCACCTGAAAGGTGTTACTGATGTTTGAATAACGTGTCTTTCTGATGCATACTTCTAACCTCAGATTCTGCACCTTTAAACTCATACCAAAGAAGTACTTCTACAACAGGGGTGTAAACAGGCCTCAGTAGTCCCTGGAACACAGAGGGGCCTCAACCCCTTCATGCCCCAACCAACCCTTCAGAGGGCCCCCAATATGCCCAAAGCAAATGAATATCTGTAACAGATTGGAAAACCAGTGCCCCCTCCTCGCAAGAGGGCACCTTTTCCTTTATGCAACTGCTCCCCAAGGTTTAGGCTTTGTCAAGTGAATTCATACCAAAACTTCCTGCAGACCGGAGCAGGTAATGTGACTTTCCTACCCAACCAGACTGTCAAGACAGTTATGCTTCTATACCATATGAACCAACACCCAGATTGCAGCTTGAAAAATGTCAAGGACAGGCACCCCCGATGCCAACACAGTGGTAGTAGCCTTGGCCCTGGAAGAATTGGCTTTCAGATCTTCTGGTGGCTCTTTCTTGGCCAAGTGCATAGCAGATCTTAATGCTGAGTACCATGAAATTCGAAAACGGTCCTCTTCTACGCAGCCTTCTTTTTCTTTGCTCCAGAGAACCCCACAAAATGCTGACCATCCACTTAGTGGTCCTTTGTGTGATCTTTTTAAAAACTTCAAGCTCTTTTGGTCTCCAACCAATAGACTATCTCCTCCTCTTTCGAGGTGTGAGATGTAGCTAAGAACAGTTGTAAATGGATGAATTGCCCAACATAAAAGGGAGTCATGATCTTCGGTAAGAAGGTTGTCTGAGTTCTCAGCACCAATGGTTCAAAGAAAAAGGGGTTTTTGGTTGGTAGAACTGAGAGTGTCTTCTGTTCACTCATTTGACTCACTTATGTAATCACAATGAGGAAGACAATCTTTAAGGTCAAGAGAAGCAGTGAACAGCCATTCATTGGGCCAAAAGGCGTACACATGAGGAAAGTCAAGACCAAGTTAAGGTTCCAAATTAAGATTCATGTGGCACAGAAAGGACTGGTCTCTCTGTTGCATCACTGGTTGGCTAGGCTGTCTCTGTCTACATACTGGAAATCTCCTATGTTCCTATAATTGGTGTGGAAATAATTTGGCAGGCACCAACAGCCACAAGGAAAGCACTTTAGCTCTGCTGTCCTTCAAGTGTTCTAAAGTAGAGTTCACCTCCTCACCAAATAGGTAAGACCCTTCAATGAGCATGCCCATCAGTGAAGCCTGCATGTCGCCAGAAGACCCAGTGGACCTCATCCAAGCATGTCAAAACCAGTGGACCTCATCCAGGCACTTCAATGAAGGACCACACTTGTATCAACCATGCTGCCAACGCAATCCATGATACCCACACCTGCGTTGATAACATATTTGTTGCATCTATCCCATCATGTATAGTCTAGGTCAAGGAGGCCCTAAAATCTTCTGGGACTACCAGCGTAATTTCTCTGACCAAGTCCCAAAGAGCATGGGTGTGGTGGGACTGCTTTTCCATTCCAAAGCGCCAAATTTCTGAAGAGAACATAGGTTGGCCAAAGGCATTGATTTGTATAGATTCCCTATTCGGAGGGGCAGTGGGTAATGGATTATAATTCACTACATGTCGAGGAGTGTGCAATAAGACCCTCTGGAGTAAGGTGCTTTGTGAGAAAATCCGTATCCCCAGGCACCAGTCTATAACATATGACTGCCTGCCTGTTCACAGATGGGCAAGAACCTTGTTCCACCCACATAGTCATCAGAGTATCTGAGAGTGCTGTGAAGATGCATGTCCTCTTCGGAAGGCATGGATAGAAAGGACTAACGTCAGCATGCAGGGATGATTTTGATATTCGATCCACTACATCACTTTTAAACGAAAGAATTCCACCTTGCGGTGTGTGGAAGCATTGTTGCAAAAACCTCCAGATCCAGTCTTGCAACTTGGGAATAATCTAAGATGAGGAATCTGCAGTTAGAAGTATCCATCAACAAGTAATTCATTTAACAGAGTCTCTTCCTTACGGCCCTGAAAATAGGTAAACAAATGTTTTCTTCCTTTTCTAAAGAAACCTAACTTTAATCCCTAAGAACAAACAAATTATCATCCAATTACTCATCTGCCCTTTGATAAAATTCTTAGAAATTCAACGGTTTTATACACAATCCCATATACTACATTCTTCCTTAAATTTACCAGTCTGACTTCACCTGCACTGGAGCAACTAAACTGCCATACTCCAACTCTTGGATGACATCCTTCGAATTAAAGTTAAAAGGGTCCCTTCCTTTTTTTGTTTTCCTAAACTTCGTAGTGGTATTCAATATAATTGATCATAAAAACCCCTTAACATTATCTCCTCTGACATAGGGATCTCTGGCACAGTCCTCAACTGGATTGCTGCCTTTATCTCCCTTCTCTATTTTGAAGCCATGATTTCCACCTTTTGCATGGACCTCTCAGTACCATGCTAGCCTCACATGGAATAGGCCTCCACCAGTATGCTGATGACAATACCTTACCTCAAAGTATCATCTGCCGCAAATATCCAATGCTTAGAGACATATTTGCAGGTTATCCTGTCTCCGGTGTCCACTGTCTCCCTCAAATAACCCAGAAAAAAACAAATTCAATGTAATAAATGTAGCAAAATGTATCAACCGATTAACCAATTGTTAATTGTATTGCGTCTTTATAGCTTCTCTCTTCTCTCTCCTTAACTTCAAAATCTCTTGGCTTTCCCATTGACCCTATCCCTGAGGTAAAAAACCAATCTTGCTTCCGAATAAGAGTTCTCTGCATTATGAAACACTTCTTTCCTCCACATTCTCTTCTAAACTACTGCATGAGCCCTTATCCTCTCACATATTGATGGAGTTAATGCTCTCCAATGAGGCTTCCTTGACCAAACGATACTCCTCATGGCTGCCGCCCGCACAGCAGTTATCCTATAGCAGGGCTACGTATAGTTTATCATATTACCACCATCCAATGAAATCTGCCCTGGCTAGTCCTCCCAGGCTGTATCCAACTTCAATCTCGCTGCATCCTCCACAAAGCAAGACATTCAGAAACTGGTTTACCGAGCTTAAAACCTTTCTTGAAGGTTGCATTTGCATGACACACCACACCAACCATGTGGTTCTAAGAATTTCTACATTTTAAAAATGTCACCCAAACCCTAATTCTTCGTAACAACTACTTCCTCGCATGAGAATTGATGATTCTGTGTTTCCAGTCTTTCACATGTAATCTCTAATTTTTCCCGTTCATCTTTCTCGTCACTCCTCGCAGACTTCCGTCTGCTGCTTTGGCGTCCGAATAATTCCTCTAACCATTTGTAATTTTCTTTGTCACCTGTTTACTTCCAAAATAGCCAACACGTTTCTGAATCCTTTGAGTATTTTCTTTAAACACCGACTCCCGTGTGTACATTATAAAAACTTCTTTCTTAGCCCACTGCCTGATTCACTTATTATCATTATCCTTCCTTTCCTCTGTTATTCTGCTTTTGTAAACAATCGTGGTAATATCGCATCCATTCCTCTGTTCTGCTGTTTTTGTAAACAATCATGGGCTGCTTTTCTTGGCTCACCCATCAGATGTTATGTTTTTATCCTATGTAAAGTGCATCACTGCCTCTCGGGACTTAGGTAAAACCACATAATTCCCAAAATGAAATGAAAGTAAATGGAAAGCGGAGACAGACAGTGGAGAGCAAATAAAAGTACAATAAACAAATGCCCACGAACAGGAGCGTAGACTAGTGAACAACTGATTTGTGAATGTGTGAGGACTGGTAAATGGCATGACTAGTAAGAAGAGAAAAAACAATAGAAATACATTGAAGAGGGAAGTCATGAGATTAATAACTCAGATTAAAGTGTTTCTAAAGCCGCCAGTTATTTAGAAATGATTTGAAGACAGAAGGTAACGAGCATTCCTGCTACATAGATGAAGCGTTTTATTTTCTAGCACTGTTACCCTAGAAGGACGGACCTCTGTAATATACTCTTCAAAAGATGAGAGGAGAAACATAGTTGCACCGAGAGGCTCCAGCTATTGATAGTTTTTCACCAAGATAGCTAGGTGATTTGATGTTTTGGTCTTGACTACGCTGCGTGCAAGCGCTGCTTAGGAGAGAGACCTGTAGCCATCGTCACAGCTTTGGGGGCAAAAACGTGCACACGTTGTATTGCTTGCAATGCAACGCATGCACATCTTGGCGATTTCCTTGCGGGAGCGGGCAGCACCATATGGTGGCACCATATAGTCGCACGCTCGTGCTGGCCCCCTCCCCCCGCTGCCGCGCAATGCGCGTGCTTTTAAGATGATTGCTTTCACGATTGCGAGGCTTTACTGCCGCGTGGCCAATGCTTGTTTCATTTTTGTTGCCGGCGTGTTTTACATAGTTACAGCAAAGAGTCACCTAAAATGGCCCACCCAAAGCATTAACATGTCACACAGAAGGGGAATAAAACATGTAAAGTGACATTGCATTTCTACAGCGTGTCCTACCCCTGACTTGGCGTGAAATGCCACACATAACAACATGTGTAATGTATACACAAGCATTTACAAATGGCAGCGGCAACAGTTCTTCCTGATACGAGGCCCCTTCCTCTGGGCCCTCACCCCAGCCCTCATGACTCTCGGCCATTCCGTCCCAGCCCTCGGTCCCCCTGTACGACTCTGATAATCCCTCATCCTGTGCTTGGCAGAGTCCACCGGGTCCGTGTACCTGGTGGCGGTGACGTGAACTTGGAGGCGGAGACTTGTACCTGCGGCAGCGGTGACGTGTCCCTGGCGGTGGTGAAGTGTACCTGGCGGTGATGACGTGTACCTGGCGGCAGTGACGTGACCTGGAGGCAGTGACGTAGTCCTGCCGCGGTGACGTGTGCACCTCCTGGTTTCACTGCCACAGTGCAACCGTTTGGGGATGGGCAGCTGTAGTCAACCCCCATCAAACCCCGATACACCTCTATTGTTGCCCCTCCCGAAGGACATATGTTAGTGTCAGCTTACCCCCTTCCCAGGCCCCTCTTTAGCCATTTCATCTTCGTGGTACTAGGCGTCTTATCACGACTTGTGTCTTTAATGGGACACTAAAGACATCCCTTTGGGGACACCTTTTCTCCTCAATGTGAAAAGAGGATTCCAGACAATTATTCCTTTTCTTGTATACTTTTTTTATTATTATTCTTTCATTTGTCTTTTTGATGCATTTGACATTTTGATCTTTGTGAGTCTTTTATCATGTTTATACCGGCGACACAGTTATATTTCAAATCCAATGCATTTCGGGCGTGTTTATACCGCCCTTCATCAGGGAATCAACACTACAAACAAAATATGAAAACCATGAGTAAATGTACTGTGTGTGCATCATGTTAAACTCAGCAGTGTCCAGTTCAACACCGAAACGAAATTTAACCTGTGTGTATTTTACCGACTTCACCATGGAAACCTTAAACGCCCGTGACGACAGAATCGAGTGTTGCCTCATTCAATATCACTTACGTGTCGCACTTGTACATGTTCATACTCCGTACTTAAATCGCTGAAATGAAAACCAATACAAACTACAAGGCTCCCTGTTAGATGTTGGGTCACATCTCTCAAGTTTTACACCACATCTATAATTCGAATGTCTGACATAATATCGACAGACAGAATATCGAAATACAAAAATATCGGCACAAAAATATCGACATTAAAAATATCGGAGTCATATCTTCATAAAGGTAAGTACAAAAATATCGAAAAAATAATATCGTAGTACAAAAATATCGAAATTAAAAATATCGTTTTTTAAAATGTATTAATAATAATGTAAAAATTATTTTAAAATACATATAATTTTACAAATATTAAATAAAAATATTAAAACAAAATTAAAACTAATACATATACATTTAAAATAAATAAAACACTTAATAATTTAATGTAATTTTCTTTTTTTTAATTTCTTTTTTTTTTTTTTTTTTTATTTTTTATTGAAAGTTCATGACAATATAGTATACTCTATACAAAATAGTAAGTATTAATAAAAGATTATAAATATGCACACAGGAAGATGAAATAGACATAGTAATAATAAAAAAGCTGACATAACATGGGGTAATAAATACAATACATATACTAATGCTGGCTATGATAAATGTTTTAGATACTATGGGCCGCCACTTTTTAACTGTCTCCATGATGCCAATGGCGCCCAAATCCTTAATCCCATTTCCCTGGATTTTGCACCCTTTAGAGCGTATAATTCTGACTCTATGTTATGAATCCCGAGCATCCTGCACATCCACATTTGAAAGGTAGGGGCCTCAGCGTCCTTCCATGCAGGAGCAATTAAGATTCTAAAAACAGCTGTTGATATAAAAACAAGTGCCTCGGATTCTGTATTTAGGCCCAGTTTGGCGTCACACCCAATTATTAAAAGTGTAGGGGATAGGTCTATTTTGACAGCTAGCAGCCCCTCTAGAAACTTTTCAATTTCATTTTTAATTGTTCCTAATTTCCCACAGCTGCAAAACATATGTAGAAGGTCAGCCGGACCATTATCGCATCTAGGGCAATTACTATGCTCCCTCTTCCCCCATTCATACAATTTAGCCGGAGTATAATATAGGTTGAAGAGAGTTTTAAAGTGCTGTGCTCTTAAGTTTGAGGAACGTAGGAACCTTTTATCCATTAGGATAGCTTTATCCAAATCAATGTCAGGATCGCTCAGTTTATCAGCCCAAGTGGCCTCCGTCTTAAGAATATCATCAGGAATCGTTTCCAAGAAAAAACCATAGAGTGTTCTGATTCTGCAACCACCTCCCTTCATATAGTCAAGTATTGTACAATCTTTAGATATGTCTATACTCGGTCTTTTTGATTTTATTGTGTTGGCCAACTGCATATATTTGAACTCTTGGGATCCTTGAAGTGAGTATCGTGACTTAAGGAGTTCAAGGGGCCTCAAAGCATCCTTTGTCATCACTTGACCTAATGTAGTGATTCCCTGTCTTTCCCAGTGTCTCCATGGGCCATCTCTACTTAGATGTGGAAATAGTCCTGACTTCCAGAGTATAGTATATTTATTAAACTTTGGGATACTCTGGTTCTTCTGTATAGAGGACCATAGCCCCCAGATGTCTTCCAAAATTTTATAACCCGTTGTCTTATAAAAACGTTTATCGTATTTCCTTAGCAAAACCCCATGTGCCTCACTCCCTAGGGCCAGCTGGTAGATAGATGGAATGTCTCCATGGCAATGTGGTGCAGCTTCAGGGAAAAAGAGTATAGCCATTTGTGTCAGAAGGCAAGACCAATTATAGAATTTAAGATTAGGAATTCCCAACCCACCCTTTTCTTGGGGGAGAGACATGTATTTAATTGATCTCCTCACCTTGCCATATTGCCACACAAAGTTCATAAAAACTGACTCCATTTCCTTGATCAATATATCGTCTACTTTAAAGGGGATAGACCTAAATTTGTACAGGATCTTGGGGAACATTGTCATTTTGATGACATTGACCCTGCCTATGATTGACAGATGAAGGGTATCAATTCTTTTTAGGTCTTGTTTCATCTTTTCAAGCAGGGGCAGAAAGTTGTCTTTGATGATTTCCCTTGGCTGTGCATTAATTGTTATTCCTAGGTAGATTGCTGAGTCCACATACCGGTCATCTAGTTTTACAATATTCCTTGAGCATAAAACCTGTGTTTTTGCCACATTAAGACGATACCCAGATAACCTCCCGAAGTCTGAAGTAATACTAATTATTCCTCTCATTGCACTATCTGGATCGGTGGTAGTTATGGCTAAATCGTCCGCATATGCGAGAATTTTGGTGTGAATTCCGCTAGTGACAACCGGCTTTATATTGACATTATTCTTTATGAGAGTAATTAGGGGGTCTATGTATAATGCGAACAGGATGGGAGAGCACGGACACCCTTGCCTCGTGCCTCTCGTGATATGAATCTGCCCAGAGCTTTCACCCATGAGTTGGATACTGGCTGTTGGATTAAAATACATAGCCTTAATTGCCCGCAAGAATCTGGGGCCAAATCCTCTGTCAACCATCACTTTCCACAAAAAACTCCACTTAACGCGGTCGAACGCTTTTTCTGCATCGAGGAGGATCATCGCAACCCCCCCCTCACCAGCCGCATGGATATCGAACAGTGTTATGGCCCTTCTTATATGGTCGGTAGTATCCCTACCGGGGACGAAACCATGCTGCCAAGGCGAAACAAGGGTCGCAATAATCCCCCCCAGCCGTGTAGCCATTATCTTTGCATATAGTTTGTTATCGCTATTTATTAACGGTATGGGCCTATAGGACCCAGGACTTTCCTTGGGTTTCCCTTTTTTGTGGAATACCACTATATTGGTTTTAGTCCAAGATTCAGGTATAACCCCGGTATTTATAACCCCGTTGAAAAGATCTAACAGAAGAGGAGCCGTTTCTTCCTTCAGGTATTTATAGACCTCCAGGGGTATGGCATCAGGCCCTGCTGCCTTGCCTGCTGAAAGGTCTTTTAGTGCCTGGGAGAGCTCGTCAAAGGTGATATTCTGCTCCAGGGATTCTTTCTCACTAGCCCTAAGTTTAGTACCTGTATCTGGCCAATTTATGCCTGAGTCGTCTATATCTGTTTCTTCCTTGTAGAGATCCTGATAGAACCTTCTAAAAACTTCAAGAATTTCAGTTGGTTTATTATAAATCTGATCACCTTCTTTAATTTCGCTAATAGCATTTTTTGATGTAGCTTGTCTTATCCTTAACGCTAGAGCCCTGCCTGCATTCTCCCCTGTTTCATACATACTGGCTCTGCGGGTCTGATATTCTGCTGCTGCTTTTTTTGTCAATTGCCGTTGGATATCTGCCTTTATGCTATTCAGCTTTTCTAAACTCTGATTGCCCTGTGACCCCTGGCAGACGTCTAACCTGTGTTGTTCCTCTGCCTCCGCTAGTTTGGCCAAAAGGCGTTCTCTGTCTGCCTTAGCTTCTTTCCAGATCCTACCCGAAAAGCTGATTGTCTCTCCCCTCAGGCCAGCTTTGAAGCTATCCCAGACCATAACCCGGGATGCGCTATATCTGTTCGCATCAAAGAAGGATTGAGACCAGTTCTTAATGTGTGCTAAATAATTGCTATCCAATAGAAGCTTTCTGTCAAAGGTCCAGGGTCTGATCTTCTCCCTCTGTATGTTCAAGGTCATTGTAAGAATGAGGGGGTTATGATCCGATATTAGCCTAGGCAGCATTGCAATTCTAACATTAGGAAGACAGGTTGCTGATATTAAGAAATAGTCCAACTTTGTATGTTTATTAAATGGGTGTGAGTAGTATGTGAACCCGGGTTCGTCTTTCTTTTGGCACCCCCACACATCCCTCAGCCCATGAGATTGAATTATAGAGGACACGGACCTGAATACCCGGGGCTTCCGACCGATATATGGGGTATCCCCTGCAAAATCTGCTGAAATATTGAGATCACCACACATTATTATAGGTGAAGACCAGTTAGTAAGTTCCCTCTCTATATGATCCATCACCCCCGGATCATCCAGGTTAGAGCCGTATACTGTACATAGAGTTATACCTAATTTCAGTTCACATATCGCCCATCTTCCCAATGCGTCAGCCTTTGATTTTTTTGCCCCTCCCAGACCTACCCGACCTATAATAGCTACACCCTTTACCGTTGAAGTCTGTGAAGAGCAGGACAAAATTTCAAACCCCCTAAGATTTAACCAATGTTTCTTTTTCCATGGTAAGTGGGTCTCTTGTAAACATATGATATCTGCCCTAATTAATTTTATATACTCTTCAAACCTCCCTCTCTTTTTCCAGTTATTCAGCCCACCAATATTTAGACTAACTACCCTAATACTAGACATAGCCCTGTAGGGAGCAAAGCCAGCACTCTAACCAATTACATTTTCTCCTGAGCTTTTCATGAGTGTGCATATCCTCTTTAAACATTACACTATATTGAAAAACACATTTGTTGCATGAACTTTCTTTTTCCTTTTTATTTTTTGCTTCCCCCATCCCCCATCCCCCCACCCCACAGCAAACCTTGTACCCCCCTAACCCCGACCCTCTCCCTAGTGAAGCGCGCAGACTGAGTCTGTGCGTGTGATGGGTGCAACCCAGCAGTGGACACTTGCAGACTACTTATTAAAACATGTCCTCAACTCATAAATGAACCATAAACCATAAACCACCATAACGTGACACCTTTGATTCTATAAACCTCGACCTAAGGTTGATATTTAGATTTGAAATTACTACTCAGGCCTGTATGAACTATACAACCGTAATACTCGTTCCCCTTAAACTGCATCCTTCTTTTATATGGATCGATTGGAGGCTAGTAATACAACACACTCCACTAGTACCATATGAAATATTGTATGTAGGATATACCTACACTACACAAACTGTATTAATTATCCACGATACTAAATTGAGTCCAGATACTCCCGAGCTTTGATTTCTGAAGAGAAATACATGGTCTTTTTTTTAATTTCATTTAATTGATTTAATGTAAATGTTTTTTATTTTTACCCTGTACGCCTGTACCCCAAAAACCCAAAACTGACCCTGAACCCTAAAAATATCCCTGTACCCTAAAAACCCAAAACTGACCCTGAACCCTAAAAATATCCCTGTACCCCAAAAACCCAAAACTGACCCTGAACCCTAAAAATATCCCTGTACCCCAAAAACCCCAAACTGACCCTGAACCCTAAAAATACCCCTTTACCCAAAAACTGAAAACTGACCCTGAACCCTAAAAATACCCTTTTACCCAAAAACTGAAAACTGACCCTGAACCCTAAAAATACCCCTTTATCCAAGAACTGAAAACTCACCCTGAACCCTAAAAATACCCCTTTACCCAAAAACTGAAAACTGACCCTGAACCCTAAAAATACCCCTTTACCCAAAAACTGAAAACTGACCCTGAACCCTAAAAATACCCCTCTACCCAAGAACTGAAAACTGACCCTGAACCCTAAAAATACCCCTTTACCCAAAACTGAAAACTGACCCTGAACCCTAAAAATACTCCTTTACCCAAAATTAATTAATATTATTTAATTACCAATTAATTATTAATTAACAATAACAATAAAGTAAATATATTAGCACATTAGCTGTAATTAATTTAATTTAATAATTAATATTATTTTTCCCAATTAATTAATTAAGAATAACAAAATATTATATATATAAAAAAATTACTCTAATTAATGTAATTAACTAATTAATATTAATTAATTACCAACTAATTAATAATTAAAAATATGTACAAAATTATATTAATTAATTAACTAATTAATATACATTAATTACAAATTAATTAGTAATTAAAATATCTACAAACATATATTAATTAATTATTATTATTAAATTACTTCCCACCCTATTCCCCTATAAACCCATAACCCGCTACAGAACATATTTATCAATTAATCAATTAATTAAAATTAATAAAAAATTAATTCTCAATTAATTATTTAATAATTCCTACTAATTAATAATTAATTTAACATAATTAAATTACTTCCCACCCTATTCCCCTATGAACCCACAACCCGCTACAGTAGTAAAAGACAATATTTATTTAAATTACATTAAAAATAAATATTAAAACATAATAAATACAATATAATATAAACTAAATTTATTTAAAAATTGATATTAGTAACATCGAAGTTATTATTTTGATATTATTGACATCGATATTTAAAACTTCGATATTACTGATATCATACTAATATCGATATTAAGACTGTCGATATTACTTACCTTCGATATTTTGTCCCATCGATATTTAAACTTCGATATAATTGTATATCGAAATTTAAAACTCAATATTTTGTCTGTGTACCCTATAATTCACCTTCTTTTTGTAAACTAACCTGAACTGCGGTATAACGGCATCTCCATTGCCTCCTTTCCGCCAAACTTCCAGCGACCTCCTATTCGAATCGTTCACCATATAAACAACCAACGCGGTCCGCTATGGGTTAGTGTTCCGATCACGTGATCTATTAAACTCGACAACATACTACAGACTCTGTAATTGCGTATCCAACCTAATGCTTCAAGACATGTGCCTGTGTCTTCTACCATAAAGCTAGAAATAACCGGTCCTATTTACGGGTGTGAAACAAAAATTAATGGTGCAATTCCGAAAATTCTAAAACAAACCTCAGGGGAATCGAACCCCATCGTGCCAGGGCACCTAAAACAATAAACAAACTGGTGTGCTATGTCTATTGAGGAGAGAGTGTATGTGATGTGAAGTGACATGGTTACACAGTTATTACTTTTTTACTCAAACATAAACAATTAAAATCCAACCTCGCAGGTTTCCCCTTCCAGAATATGGAGCAAAAAAACATAAATTCTATGAAAGATAACAAGACAGTTCCATACGTTCATTGAGCCCATTCGGACTCTGGGTACATAGTTTGTGAATCCAGAAATTCTCTCGTTGCAGCATGAATTGGGTTTGTCCCTTCCTTCAGTTTTTGCCACCGTTTCCAGAACCATATATTTTAATTGGGAGATGTTATGGTGCGCCTCCATAAAATGTGTGGCTACTGATGATTTAGTGTTTTTCATACGGATATTTGACTTGTGTTCGGTTAATCTTGTCTTTACACTTCTTTCCGTGTTACCAATATATAATTTTCAGAATCGACATTTCAACGCGTAGATTACATTTTTGGTTTCACATGTCGCATTGACCCTCACTTTAATCTCATGTCCTTTCATGGGGTGGTTTATTTTATTGCCTTTGATGATACTGTTGCAATTTCCACAGTTTAGACATGGTTTCGTACCCTTATAAGTTATTATTTCAGGTTGACGTTGTTTCAAGATCTCTCCCAAGTTTTGGGCTCTGGTGTAAGCAAATAACGGTATTTGATAAAAAAGATTTTTGAAAATCTAGTTCGAGCTTGAGCATCTTCCAATGTTTGGTGATGATTTTCTTAAAGTTATGGCTTTGTGTCGAGTATTTGGATACCGCTACAATCCGAGCTTCTTCATGTTTAGTGGTTGATTTTAAAAAATCCTTTCTCTCAGTGGCATCAACCCTTCTTTTTGCATTCTCTATAACTTCCTTTGGATAACCTCTGTTCAAAAATCTTGTTGACATTTCTTCTAATGTTGCGTCCACTTTTGTACTACCAGACGTGATTCTCTTGACTCTTGTCATCTGTGAATAGGGTAAGTGCTTTTTTAGACTGGGCTGATGAAAACTTGCAAAATGCAACATGTTGTTCCTATCCGTTTCTCTTCGGTACATGCTAGTTTCAAATCCTTTATCCGTAATTGTTATTCTGACATCCAGGAAGGTTACAGTTGTGTCTGAGATATCCCATGTTAGTTGTATCCGGCTGTCTGTGTCGTTGAATTCACATAGAGCGGACTGTAACAAATCTTTTGATGATTTCCAAATGATGAATATATCATCAATGGATACGCAATTACAGAGTCTGTAGTATGTTGTCGAGTTTAATAGATCACGTGATCGGAACACTAACCCATAGCGGACCACGTTGGTTGTTTATATGGTGAACGATTCGAATAGGAGGTCGTTGAAAGTTTGGCGGAAAGGAGGCAATGGAGATGCTGTTATACCGCAGTTCAGGTTAGTTTACAAAAAGAAGGTGAATTATAGATGTGGTGTAAAACTTGGGAGATGTGACCCAACATCTAACAGGGAGCCTTATAGTTTGTATTGGTTTTCATTTCAACGATTTAAGTACAGAGTATGAACATGTACAAGTGCGACACGTAAGTGATATTGAATGATGCAACACTCGATTCTGTCGTCACGGGCATTTAAGGTTTTCATGGTGAAGTTGGTAAAATACACACAGGTTAAGTTTCATTTCGGTGTTGAACTGGACACTGCTGAGTTTAACATGATGCGCACACAGTACATTTACTCATGGTTTTCATATTTTGTTTGTACTGTTGATTCCCTGATGAAGAGCGGTATAAACACGCCCGAAATGCATTGGATTTGAAATATAACTGTGTCGCCGGTATAAACATGATAAAAGACTCACAAAGATCAAAATGTCAAATGTATCAAAAAGACAAATGAAAGAAGAATAATAAAAAAACGTATACAAGAAAAGGAATAATTGTCTGGAATCCTCTTTTCACATTGAGGAGAAAAGGTGTGCCCAAAGGGATGTCTTTAGTGTCCCATTAAAGACACAAGTCGTGATTCACAATCAGGCGCCCAGGGACGTGGCCGCCACCTACGGAGCACCCACAACGGAAACTAACTTTCGTCTAATAATTTTTTTGAGCTGTGCACTAATCCCTATCTGAAGTACTAGGCGTCTTATGACATTAAAAACAAAAACATCCATTTAGCAACGTTTTCTGTCCCCATTCAGAAGGTGAAATGTGATCATATTCAGGCACGCCTTGAAGCACAGCGACATAGCTCAGTGATGAAATAATGAGCAAGATGGGTGAATATAGGACAGGCACAAAAAAAGAGGTGAAGTACAGAATTGAAGGCTATGTTTGTAGCTCAGTGCTAGAAACCTCCAATGGTTTGGGGATAGAGCCGAGCGAAAAGCCCGAACTGGATGACAGAAATGTAGAACTAAAGGATACTGCACGGGCAGGGCCAATGAGGACACGTATATTGCTTATTGTGTAACTACTTCTCGAGGAGGGAATGTAGGTCAGTAGTTGAGTATTTGACTGTGGATCAAGAGGTCACTGGTTCAAATCCATGTGTCCCCTGCAGATATTTTTTTGCAAAACTTAAACAGAAGTTCTTTGCTGCGGAAAAGACCAAATTAAAAGAACACACGCTTTTTGGATCATGTTTCCTAGAAACAACCGACAGATTCAAACACTTAACTTTTTAGTTACAAGCTAACTAAAATTAAGGCACTTTGTCTGCTAAGAGAGAGAAACACAGAAGGTGAAAGAGAGAGAGAGAGAGAGACAGAGACTCATAGGGCGGATAGAGAGATCCCCCAAGTCAGCCTTGAGAGCTTTCTCACATACTATTCTTAAGTCCCAATACAAGCTTTTAAGAGTAGATCCACCCTTTTACATTACCAAAGACAGACGTTTCTGTTTAATGTAAGACTTCTCTATTCCAATGTTTGGAAGGTTTGTAAAACCTGTAAGGTTTGCTGATTAATAAACTACTAGAAATCTAATGTAATAAACAGAAATTTAGAAAGAGGCATGCACTGGTTCTGAAAGTAAGTGGTGATGGTCCCTGTCTACAGCAAGAGATTTTGAAATGCCCGCCTTTCCCCTTTAGGTTACATTCTCCGGATCCACCTAAAAGGACAGGTTTAAAACATAGGGAAGGATGCTGCTCTGTGTTTTCGGATTAGTGACAGCCATGTGACAGTGGGAGGGTGGGGGACCACTATCCATGCGCCTTCCGCAGAGCACCACTAAACTTCTGGAACATTTCCTTCACGCCCCTTCAGAACATTTGGATTTTTGTTGAACATTTATGTGACAAGTGTGCTGTAAAAGTCACCATTTGACGATTTTGTTTCTAAATGTGAAACCCCCCCACCTCCACATGAACCTATTAGGTAAGTTCCCCAGCTAATATTACTTCAAAGCTGGCCTGGTAGTATCCCTGAAAAGAGCAGGGAGTGACTCACACTGTGCAGTGACACGGGCAAAGTTTTTAACATCCTGTATTCCTGTACATCCTGTTTTCTTTCTCCACCCGGACTGACGCAATCCTCTCTCCTATTAACTCTCCGCCCAATGAACAACAATAATGGATATTCTAACAAGAGGTGTGTAATTTTCGCCCATTGATTAGGCTACTGCATCAGCAAACAGTAGCTATGGCCCCATAGCTCTGGGGTTAGAGCATTGGTCTTGTAAACCAGGGGTCGCAAGTTTAAAACTCGCTGGGTCCTTGTCCTCCTTTTCTATTAAAATTAAATACCAATATATTTTTAAATACGGGATATCAATAGACCTATTCCTTTCAGGCTATGCCACTTAAGCTCAGCAGTGCTGCAGCAATGTTCACTTTGGACCAGGACTGGAGTTCTTCAAATAAAATGAAAAGGTAAATACCCTTCTCCCCAAGCAAGGTATTTGTTATGTCCATGATAGACCTTATGACATGGTATTTTAATAAAAAATGAACAGCTAGTTTGCCAGGAAGGGGCTACTGACCTCCCCCTCACTACATCCACAAGGGACAGCCGTCACCTGCAGGCACCTTAAGTTCACAAGGTAAATTTGGGCATCTAGGGTCTTTAAATAAGTTGCATTTTTTTATTTTGCCTGAAAACAGTGAAATTTTTAGGTCGAGCCTGGGCAGCACATGAGCTGCTCTGCAAGGCATGCTGTATTGAGGTAGGGGATTGAAGCTCCGCCCACTCTCCACCCATATTTTTCATTGCCTTGTGTCATTATCAACGGTAAACTGTGGCTGTTCATTTGTCGTAAGGCTTAATAGTCCCTCCTTAGTACCGCCTTGTCTCATTTTGCAACATCCCATGGCGACACCCCCTGTTACGTGTGTTGTTACTCAGTAGGCTTTAATTACATCCTCCGAGCACTATCTTTTCAAATGGCTGTGTCCTGCCGGTTGTTGCAGGCAGAATACGCTCTCTCCTAACGCTTTAAAAAAAATTATAGCGTGCATTTGCAATGCAATAGGTCTCGCATTTGCAAGAGTTTAAGCTATTGACATTGTAAATGGCAATGACTTTTATTTATGTGCACTGCTTTCAGGTTTTCAATACACATAAATAAAAGACATTGTCATTTACAATGCCAATAGCTCTAACTCTTGCAAATGCGAGACCTATTGCAATGCAAATGCTTGTTTTAAGGTTTGTAAGTGAGGCATGCTGTACTCATGGAGCTTAGACTAGTGCACCCATACAAAGTCACTAAAGGTAAGAAAGTGCAGAGGTGATACAATCACATCGTTTTGTGCAGGTCAACATTTTAACAACACCATGAAAGGCATCTGTAGGGTCAAGTTTTTATTTAGAAGCCTGCCAGGATTACAGAACCATGATCTAGGAACCATGATCTTGGCCCTATACAGCCTCTACCGCTAGTTTAAGATAACATATCCTTGAAGTGTTTGAGTTTTTGAGGTCTTTGATTTCTAATGTTACCACTAAAACCAGTGGGATGAGACGGCAGAGGTGACCTTCATACAACGTGAGGAGGATGCCATCAGTGACATTACTAGCTCTGAAGAGAGACTGACACAGGCTAAGAAGGCTATTTTTCTAAGGTTGTTTACCAACATAGTTCATTATGACCTTGGGAGAAAAGGGAGTACTAATCTGGGGCGGAACAACTGTTGACACAAAGTCATATTTTTAAGAGAATGTTATTATATGCAGCTTTGAGGCATTGTGGTCTCATTGTGCTCCAACAGTATTCGAAAGAGAGAAATCAGTAAGAGCAAACTAGTGATGGATAAATGCCTGAGCTGTTTCTTAGATAAGAGTAGGAAAGACAGGGTCATCAGAGTAAGACGTGTTCATGTCATAGACAGACAAAACAAGGCCCTCTTTAGAGATGGGACAGTATGAACTCCATACAGGGACTAAGACATCATTTAAACCCTGGCGGATGGCCCACGGGTCTGCCAAGGGGAAGAGGTCATGGCCACCACCACACTGACGGAAGACCATCCTCTGAATTTAGAGATCACCACCTGCCTGGATGGGATTTCTGTTGTGTAAATGGCACCACCACCATGGCGGGTTCCTTTACAGCACTGGAGATTTGAAAAGCAAATGTCATGTTTAAAGTGGTTCCCTGATTAAAAATCGATGTAATAAATATCGACATACACAATATCGACTCAAAAATATTGAATACAAAAATATCGACTCACTATACTTCAACAGGTAAGTTCAAGAATATTGAATCAAATATATTGAAGTAAAAAATATAGATGTAAAAAATATCGACTTAAAAATATATATGACTTACAGCAAATATATTAAATATTATTAATATTTCCAACAAAATAAATTACATTTAATATATATTTTATCTAAATACAATACACTTAATTAAAAAAATATAAACACACAAACATAAAAATGTATCCATATACATATATTTACTTAAATATAATTTATTAACTATTATCTTCATTTAATTTGTAAACTTTCACATTATATAAAAATTGTATATATATATCACTAATTAACTTCTGCCCAATTTCAAGGCTCCCTTTTGCTGCCAAGTTGTCAGCGAAAGTTATGAATCAGCAACTTTCAGAGTACCTAGAGGAAAATCTGCTTCTGGATGATACACAACTCGGTTTCAGAAAACAACGAAGTACTGAGTCAGCCCTGGTAGTAGTTACAGAGGAGATTCGGAAAGTGCTGGACAGGGGAGGGACCGCAGCACTAATCCTGTTGGATCTTTCTGCTGCATGTGACACGGTCAGCCATGATATTTTAGTGGATCGTGTGTAAGACCTAGGGATTGAGGATGCAGCTTTAGAACTCCTCAAATCCTTTCTGGTAAAAAGACAGCAAACTGTGTCACTGGGCAACTTCACATCTAAGCCTTTCTCCCTGCCCTGTGGAGTACTACAGGGATCGGGACTGAGTTCAACACTTATTAACCTCAATGTTGCACCACTTGCAACAATCATCAAAAGTGCGGGCCTTCACCTGGCATCTTACGCCCAAATTGTGGTAATTGCAAATCAACAAAAGAGTGACTAAAAGGGTAAAGGGATAGTCAATAGCTACCACCAAGTAAAAAAGTTATTTCCAAACAAAAACAGTCAAACAGTAAGGGTTGCAAGCAGAGTGCCACAAGAAGAACCCTCAGGCACCAACAAGACAGTCCATTGCCATTTGTCTTCATTGGGTCCTTTTCAGAAAGTAGTGATTGGAACATTAAAAGAAGTATGGACTACTCCCCAAAAAGGAATATTTTATTAAGGGGGTAGCTCTAACTTCGTTAAAGATCTTAGTGAAAAAAAATTGGACTGGAAAGTGGTTATGTTAGTTTGAACCACCCAGTCCTAAACAAAAAACAATATAGGTCGACATGTTTCTGCTAGTACGAGCCCAAACTCGGCTCAGCATTCATCAGGACCATACGTAACTACTTCACGTGGGTGAAGCACGCTAAGGCTTCACTGCCACCTGAGGTAGACAAAGTATCTAAAAAATATTACGACCTTCTGTGTAATCAGGACACTGGGACTTCCAAGGGTTTCTCCTCCTATATGTGAGGGATATAAGTCTGTAAGAGAAAATAAACAGAACAAAAAATCCAAAATATATATATGTATATATATAGACAGAAAAGCACTCTGTTTTAAAGTGTTGTACTCTTTGTATGTTATAAAAACCATTATTTAGGGGGCATACACCATAAACCACTTTATGGATATTGAATTATAATAACATCATTATATCTAATAGCTCACAATATGTATACTAATTGGTAAACCAGAATTGTATACATATACAACTTTTAGGAGACACAAGAAATTACACGGTTCTCCAACAAGATCCGACGCCTTTTCTGAAAGATGAAATATTTGAGTTGGTCATGACAGCCGAACGGGATGGCTACATAAACAAGCACGAAGCAGATTTCCTCACAAAATCAGAAGGTAAAATCCCGTACTTCTATACCCTGCCAAAAACCCATAAAAACCGGGTTCCCCCTCCGGGAAGACCTATTGTTTCGGGTATTGGCTCATTATTGGAGCCATTATCTAAGTACTGTGATTTCTTCTTCAAGCCACTAATTCAGGCAACCAGCACGTATGTCAAGGACACAAAGAGCCTGTTGTCCCTACTTCTCAATGTCAAAATGCCCAACGAGCCATGCTTTCTTGTCTCTTTAGACATTGAAAGTTTGTATACTTGCATTCCGCAGGATGCAACTTTAAAAGTTCTGGCTGACGTCCTAGAAAACACCACATGGGAATATACCACCTCCCGCACCTTTGTTATCGAGCGTGCCACCTTAGCCCTGAAGCGTAACTTTTTTCAATATGAGGACACTATCTACTTGCAAAAGACGGGTACTTCAATGGGCAGTACTTTTGCCCCTAGCATTGCCGGATTGTATGTTCATAACTTTAAACAGACTCACATTCTGGGTCGCACAAACCCCTACACTCTCAATGTTATCCTGTGGCAGAGGTACATTGATGATGTCCTTTTAATCTGGCAAGGCTCCGAGGACAGCCTTTTGGCTTTTTTCGACTGGGTCAATACCTGTGATCCTCACTTGAAATTTACCCATCGGTATCATCCCAATTCCATTGTCTTCTTGGATGTAACAATAACCAGGGTAGGGGATCACCTAACTACAAAAACTTACTACAAGCCCACAAGTAAAAACAACTTACTCCATTTTCCATCCACGCTCATTGCGTGAGAATCTGCCTTTTGGACAATATATGCGGATTCGTAGAAATTGTAGTAACCTTGATGATTTTAATAGACAGGCAGACGACCTTACAAACAAATTAATAACAAGGGGTTACCCCAAAGGCATTCTAAGAAAACGTCGCAAGAGGGCGAAGAACCAAAATGGTGAAGCCCTCCTGAAGGACTACAATAAAGACAAAGAAGCAGAAACACCTCTAACATGCGTGACAACGTATAGTAACATCTCTAATGCAGTGAGCCGTTGTGTGGGAAAACACTGGCGTATACTAACAAGCAATGGCCGAAAATGGAAAAAACCTCTATTTTCGTATAAACGTGAGAGAAGCCTGCAAGACGGACTTGTTCACACCCGTCCAAGAACCATAGAGACACCACTGGACAATAACTTACTTACAACATGGGGCTTGCCCCGGGTTACTGGCCACTACCCTTGCGGAGGATGCAGTGTGTGTCATCTTACCACAGCAACGAAGACACTTCATCTTGAGGCAGGCAAACTTTGGCAGTTGAGAGGCCATACCAACTGTAATTCATCCAATGTTATTTATCTTGTAACATGTCCCTGTGGTCTCCGTTATGTGGGGATGACCACGAGAAAAATAAAATTGCGCATCTGCGAACACCGCAGTAATGTGAGATGTCGCAAGAGCAAAACAAAATTAACTGCCCACTTTCTTGAACATGGCCATTGTTCAAATGATCTTAGATGGACAGTTATAGAACAGCTCAACTCCACAAATGAAAACAGCATTTTTGAGCGGGAACAAAGATGGATATACCACCTCTCAACGCACCTAACAGGTCTGAACGATGCCATACCCTGGGGTTCAGTGATGCGACGATAGTTCCCTTGCTCATCCTGTCCAGCCTTTGACTTTTTCTGTAATTTTTGAAAGAATGGACTTTTCCTCTCTTTCTATAAAACGGTGTATACTATAAAGCTTGTCTGACAATATCCTATTGTCAATATCGCAACATCTGACTTTTTGACATTAGGTTATTATAAATAGAGAGTGGACTAACTGTCTATGGTTTCTGAGTTCTGTGCTTACCTTTATAGGCATCCTCTGAAAACCTAGGGGTTATTAAGTTTTAATCCATCTAAAAGAACTAAGGCTATTTTGATAATAAGCTAGCTGGGGGATTATATTTTGAATGATAAATCTACAATAACAGTAAAAATCTGTCCAATGCCACTTTCAACTAAGTTGGGTTGTAAATAGTTAATTTTCATGGAGGTAGATTGCCCAGGGTTAACAACTAAGTAACACTGTCCCTTTAAGAAAAACTGAGCGAGTTCGACCTACGTCACTGTTGGTCATGTGACCGGTAGTAGTTCGTAACTAGATCTGTTTATAAACCAGTGACCACAGCGGCTCTGTATTGTTCGGGCCGTGGACCTGGCAAGAAGCAGGTTTATTTGCGGGGAGTCGCCGGGAGCTAGGTAGTTGTCAAGCGGCGTGCTTTGTTAAAAACAGCGGGTCTGTTCTATAGTTGCACGCATTTAGCCGGAGGCTCTGCCAATGCCTTGGCGTGTTATGTAACTTGAATTGGCGGCGCTTAAGAAAACTGCTCCTTTCGCCTTTTAAAAAACCCCGAGCACGCCGCCTCTGAACGTTGTAACGCTAAGGCTCTATCATTTTTTTAGATCCCCGAGCGTGAAGAGTTTCCCCCAGCTGCGAGCCCATGCAGCGCTGTAGAAACCACACGCATGTGAGTATCTCACATAAAGGGACTTTCTCACTCCAAGTTTCTTCCATTTGGTGAACGTGTATTTTTTAATGTTGAGTAATCTGAACTCTTGACGGTCAATGGTTGTTGACTGCAGAGTCGGTTTTAACTGTATTGGACACTTGTTTAAATGGTATGAATTGAAATATTTTCCATAGCGCTCCTTTACTCTCTAAAAGTTGATTGCGCATAAAAGGTGTTTTTTGGGGAATTTCCAAAAACCATTTGGCTCTCTTTGTAGGTCTTCTGAAATGAATCAGGAGGGCCTGCAAGGAATTAAAGTGATATATGTATACAATTCTGGTTTACCAATTAGTATACATATTGTGAGCTATTAGATATAATGATGTTATTATAATTCAATATCCATAAATTGGTTTATGGTGTATGCCCCCTAAATAATGGTTTTTATAACATACAAAGAGTACAACACTTTAAAACAGAGTGCTTTTCTGTCTATATATATACATATATATATTTTGGATTTTTTGTTCTGTTTATTTTCTCTTGCAGACTTATATCCCTCACATATAGGAGGAGAAACACTTGGAAGTCCCAGTGTCCTGATTACACAGAAGGTCGTAATCTTTTTTAGATACTTTGTCTACTTCAGGTGGCAGTGAAGCCTTAGCGTGCTTCACCCACGTGAAGTAGTTACGTATGGACCTTATGAATGCTGAGCCGAGTTTGGGCTCGTATTAGCAGAAACATGTCGACCTATATTGTTTTTTGTTTAGGACTGGGTGGTTCAAACTAACATAACCACTTTCCAGTCCGATTTTTTTTCACTAAGATTTTTAACGAAGTTAGAGCTACCCCCTTAATAAAATATTCCTTTTTGGGGAGTAGTCCATACTTCTTTTAATTTTCCAATCACTACTTTCTGAAAAGGACCCAATGAAGACAAATGGCAACCGACTGTCTTGTTGGTGCCTGAGGGTTCTTCTTGTGGCACTCTGCTTGCAACCCTTACTGTTTGACTGCTCTTTGTTTGGAAATAACTTCTTTACTTGGTGTTAGCTATTGACTATCCCTTTACCCTTTTAGTCACTCTTTTGTTGCTTTGCAATTATTACTCATAAGGGGTATAAGAGTGGCCTTACGAGCCCTTTCTCTCCTGTTGATTGTATACACCCAAATTGTGGTGTCACTGGCAAACCCTGAAAATAACTTGGGCATGGCTCTCAGAACTTGCAAAAGCAATGTGTGCAAGTGGATGTATTACAACTGCCTTGAATGAAATGCCACTAAAACTGAGGTCATCCTTTTTGGTAACAACCCCTCACTCTGAACGCCGGAATGGTGGCCAACCGAACTGCACACACTTCCTGAACCCTTAAACTAAGTAAAAAATCTAGGATTCCTGATAGATAAAGAACTGAAGTTTAAGGACCAAGTTAATAAAATTACATCAGCCTCTTTCTTTTCTTTAAGGCTTATAAAAAATGTTGAACAATTCTTGCCCCCTGAACTTCTGAGAGTGGCTATCAGCACATTGGTTATTACTAAGATAGATTATTCCAACAGCCTCTGTCATACTCTTGCAGTGGGTCTTTGAATGAGGCTCCGGACTTTGCAAAACGCTGCTGCCTGGTTCCTCTTCAAAATTCCCAAACATGAATCGGCAAGAGGAGCCATCAGGAAACTACACTGGCTGCCGGTTAAACAACAATGCAGGTTTATGGCTCTCTGCCTGGCCTATAAAGCATTGCATGGACTGGGGCCAGTCTATTTCAGAGAGAAACTCAATTGGTACATCCCAGATAGGACACTACGCTCAGGGTCCTCCTTGAACCTGCAGCAATGAACTTGATTGTTCCTCCTTTCAGGAGAACCAACTGGGGTGGTAATAGCTTCTTCAGGGCCACAGCGGTGCTCTTGAACAGCCCCAAATGAAACTGGAAGCTGCTCCCTCCCTACTTACTTTCAGAAATACTTAAAGACCTGGTTGTTCCCGCAGGAGACATAAAGTACCCAGCCATGGCCAAACTCGCTGCGGACATCGATTTCAGAAACATTATCTGTTCCTACAGCGCCAAGACGCCTATTGGCAGTAGTTGTACTTTATAAATTATATAAATAAATATATATTTTTTTTTATGAATTCAACATTTAACTATTGAAAAAAATTAAACATACATTTAGCAATCCAATAAATACAACAGTAGGGAAATTGTTGGAAAGTGTAAGGATAACAATGATTATTCCCACTCCAGTGAATGCAACAGTAGGGAAAGAGCTGGCTAGTGGATGGGTAAAAAGTACTATTCCCATTCCAGTGAATGCAACAGTAGAGAAAGTGCTGGATACGGAGAGGTAAAAATTACTATTCACACTGCAGTGAATGTAACAGTAGGGAAAGTGCTGGATAGCGGAGGGGTAAAAATTACTATTCACACTATAGTAAGTGCAACAGTAGGGAAAGTGTTGGATAGCCGAGGGGTACAAATTACTATTCCAACTCCAAAGAGTGCAACAGTAGAGAACATTTTGGATAGCTGAGGGGTAAAAAAACCTATTCCCACTCCAGTGAGTGCAATAGTACGGAAATTGTTGGAAAGCGGAGGGGTTAAAATTACTATTCCCACTCCAGTGAGTGCAACAGTAGGGAAAGTGCTGGATAGCAGAGAAGTAAAAATTACTATTCCCACTCCAGTGAGTGCAACAGTAGGGAAAGTGTTGGATAGAGCAAAGAGAAACATTACTATCCCCTCTACAGTGAGTGCAACAGTAGGGAAAGTGCTGGTTAGCTAAGGGGTGAACATTACTATTCCCACTCCATTAAGTGCAACAGTACAGAAAATGCTGGTTGGTGGAGAAGTAAACATTACTATCCCCACTCCAGTGAGTGCCACAGTTAGGAAAGTGTTGGATAGCAGACAAACAAAAATTAATAATAAGACAGTGGCTCGAGTGCAGTCATTAACTAGCTGTTCCCCCGAATCTAAATAAAGCGGGACAAGTATGGCAGTTGTACCATTCCTCCCACCCTGCCAGACCCTGAGTGAGGCTCTAACTTAAAGAATTTGCTGGTTCATGATGGCTGTGCTGTATAAGATGTAACCGAAAATAAAACAGGCCCCAAGTGTACTTTTACTCTACAGTCTATCAATGGCTGGTTATAGTCAAGAACTTTTCACCATTAGAACACAATTATGAAACATGGAGCATTAATGTGGTACCAATCATATGAACGTTTGGCTAAAATGCTCAGGCCGATGGCCTCATTGGAGGTCGAGAAGAGGAGGTCAGTGCTGTTAGAGTGAAAGAATTTTGAGAATCAATGGGCACATGAATTTCCTATTGTACCATTTAGCATCATATTTCATTTTATGATTGCAGTACAATCGATCGGGTGAACCTCTACTGTATCTATCCCCCTGGTGTTTTCACAAAATATCGAGTCAAAGATTTTATGTGGACTAAACATTGTGTTAAGAATATCAAGGAAACATGTTGTGTAGGTAAGTTTCTATGGATAAGCAAACTTTTACTATACTTATCTCCACATATATACCTTGACAATATATGCACATATATATCTTCAAACTACGCAAATGTGCAGTTAAAAATAGTAAATCTATACCCATTTGCACTTACCTTTTCAATATTTTGGGTCTCAATATTTCTGTCATGATATTTTGTCCACACAATTTATTAACTTTTATATTCTATCAGACAACCTATCCCTCTGGGCACTGGCATTAACCACTTTTGAGAAAATATACTGCAGCAGTTTGAGATGAGATGCAAGATGGTTAGATCTGACTTCATATTACTCAGATGCTGTTTCTGCTCCTGAGCTTTTGTTTAATGAACATATTCTGCCACATGTCCAAATAAACTGTTGAACTCAAACTATAACCACCAAAAAGCATTGGTTTGTTGAATGGAAGCTCATGGAGTGGATTCAATGAGCCTTATGTAAGAATATCTTTTGCAATCCCAAACCCTGTAATTCGCAAAATAACAGGACTTGCGACTGCAAAAAGTATTTTCTTTATCTACAAAAGCCCTTTTACAAGGTGGAAAACTCTTTCCGAATTGTAAAATTTCTTTTGCGATACTGTCCAAATCACAAATAGTAGCGGTCATGTAAGGGGCATGTCCCTCCGAGTTACAAATCGGAGAGGAATGTATCAATGGTTAGTGTAAGTGACTGCAGTTGTGTGTTGCAAACCATTGATGAGATCCTGACACGTCAATTGGGTGGTATCTAATTTGCGAAGGAAAAAGGGTCCTATGTGAATCACTTCCTGTTTGTGAATCTTCATAAAAGGTTCATGGAGAGGTGGCAGCAGCGAAACTTTTAAAATGAAAAAAAAAATGTATACACATACCCAGTACTGTTTTCTTCAAGGGAAATGGCTGCATTTAAAAAAAAAAAATTTCTGTTTTTAAACACAATCACAGACATGGTGGTCTACTGCCCCTTGCAGGCTACCATCCCGGTGATTGTGACCAGTCAATGGGTGTCACAAATTCTGACCTGCATAATGAATATTCTTTAGGCACATTGTTCTGAAACTACGTGTGAATCGGTATTTTATGAACAGACCTATTGCACATAGTCTGGTTCACCAAATCAAAATAGGCCCACAAACATTTGGAGGGTAGTTTGAGTCCAATTTTACTCATGAATACTTAGTGCATGAGGCCAATATACCATCTAGGCCGGACTGGGAATCAGGGCTGGACTGGGAACCCCAACCGGTCCTGGTAAAGTGCTCGGCCCCCTTCCCTCCCCCAGGGGGTTGGGGGTGCCGACGAGCTCTTTGCCAGGGCTGGTTTTCAGCCGATTTTGCTGCAAAAAAGGCCCTGCAACAAAATCCCCCTCCAGGGGCCCAAAACCGGCCCCCACCCGTGTGGCGCACCGGGGGATTGCCCGATGCCCGCTACGGCCAGTCTGGCCCTGCTGGGAACTCAAATCAGCCCAGGCAGTTAAGTTGTTCAGGCCGCAGGGAGGCAGCAGTGGGTTGGAGATACACTGCTGCTGCTTTTGGCACAGGGGGCCAATATTGCACTGGCTTCCTGTACCAAAATTGGCCCCCACTAGTCCAAAATCGGCCCCCACCCTTCCGCTACGGCCAGTCCCGCCCTGCATACCAAGTCACAGGGGTCACCTGGCCTTCTCTGCTGAAAGTGAGAAGAGAATAAGTACTGCTTCCACACTATTGCCACATTCCCTAAAACCAAAACAACCCTGATGTCTATGAGCAGTATCCTATAAAAGATGTATGCCCACGAAATTGTAGCAGCCACTTTCCTCCCTCCTCTCCACTGCCATGTCACAACCTCAGAGATGTTGCTATCTCTTAGTTATGGTTCCTCACTATCGCCATGCACATGCAAGAGTTAGATCCATCTTGCTCAGGATTGGGAAGCTGTAAGAATCCCACGTACTTTCTTCTCCCATCACCTAGGTATTTCCTATCCTTAGGGTTTTGTTTCTCGGTACCTCAATGCCGTCTTTTGTGCCAAGACACTCTATTTAAAGGGTAAGGTCACTATATACTGTAAGGGGACACCTTTGAAAAATGATCCTGCGACATTGCCAGTACTTGCGCCGCTGCTCACCACCTTGATATTACTGGGGGTCTGACTGTCCCTACGCGGGTGTGCTTGACTGTCTGACGCACCTCCTGCCATCCGCGGACCGCGCGCTGCCTAACTACAACACCCAGAGGGCAGCGAGGTCTCGCGTGAGGTGCTCAGCAGTTGAGTCCCCCCCCCCGGACCTTTAAATTGAGAGCGGGCTCCCGCGTTGCACGCAGGCTCGCCAGTCGGCCGGAAGAGGCTGGGTTAGGCCCACTCCCTTGGTTCATATTTGTGGCTCATACTGTGTCTTTTCTATTTTCCCCTAGTTTGTTCCTTCTTCCCCGACTAATCCCTCAAAAGTTGATATTGTGGGCAATTTATTTTTATATTGAACAATGGGTGAAAGGAAATTAGTAAGCCCCAGGGGAATTAGGCGTAATACTGATACACAGCAGACTCTTCTGAGTTATCTAACTGGAGCGGTTGATGTGTTAGATAAACAGATTCACTCAGTGGAAGAATCTATTGCTGGGTCATCTTCTGGGCTAAGGCAGGAGTCACCCCCTAGCGAAGAATCAACTTCTCTACATTTAGGGAGGAAAGTACCCAGCATAGAAAATGGCTGCATCCAACCACTCACGGATGATATTCAGTTTATTGGCAGCGAGTCTCCCACTCAACCCCCCCAAAAAAAGTCCAAAAATAAACTAAAGCAAACAATAGGTAGCAGCAATAACATCCAAAATGAAGTGGGCCCAGTGGTTTTCCATCCTCCTCCTAGCACACCCAAACAGCAGAAAACCGTTCCACCTAGAAGGAAACATGCAGACCACCCTAAACTGCAATCACAAAAAAGAACCAACCGCCCTGGTACTGCCACCACTCAGCCTCATCCCGAGATACAGAAATTAACAGCTCTAGTGGAAAGAATAGATTAATATATAAGAGTCAGGTTAGATCAGATATCCACTAGAAAGACTAATGTAGAAAATATCTTAATGGCGCACAACAAACTGCTGATCTCACCGTGATGCAGGTGATGACTCCGCACAGAAAAAAAAGCGCCGATCTCACTGCACACATTGAAGCACCAACTGAGAGGAGTGAGGAGGAGGAAGATGGCGGCGGGTTGATGCCGGCCGGGAGCTAGCTCCGTCCCTGACCTGGATATGGCTGGCAGTAATTTGCACCTTCTGACGCATGGCACTAAGTGGTGAGCATATGCAGGGTTCTTTGATTTTGTCTAGAATGCCCCCCTTCTAACCCTTGCTCTGCGTTTTCGTTTTTCCCTTCCTTTTGCTCGGACTGGGAGCGGGACTCAAGACGGCTGGATAAGCGGCAGCACTAGGGCCCAGGACCTCTGACCTCGATGTTCGGAGACGCGGAGTTCCGCATCAGACGCCGCGACCCAGTTGCTCGAGGAGAGGCCGGCTTGGCGAGCCAGTCCATTGTATGGAGAAGAATTTCCGCAGCGGCTGCAAGAGTCTACCCCAGAGGACGCGGGTCCACGGCGGTGAGAGGGTGTTTTTCCGGGGTGTCATTGACGGGAGGAAGTTCATTGAGCAGCAGCGGCAGTGTGATTTATCAATTTAAAGGGCATAGAGATATTAATCTTAGTTGTTGCCCACTTGGGGGTAGAACACTGATTTTTGCTGGTACTATTAGGGACGTGCTTATAAGCCCGAAGGGGATGGACACAGTGGAAATAATCAAAGCCAAGAAATCTGCAACTGCTATAGGGGCTTAAGAAGAGGGAGTGCTAAATAAAGGAGACAGCAATTTTAAGACTGCAGACTTACTGAAAGCATCAGAAGAAGCGACTATTGCTCCCCTAGTCCCTAAGAACAGATATCTCCTTCGCTCTCTGCACGAGAAGGGTACATCATTTACATCTTTGGGTCAAGCCCCCGCATCAGCTCCTGCTCCTTTAGTCCCACTGCAAAAAAGAAGAGAGAGAAAGGAGAGAAATAAAATAGAAGTTGTTAGAAAGCAAAAAAAAACTTAAGTCGTGCCAGAACCGGCACCCTCTCTAAAGGCATACTTTCGAATAATGGAGAAAACTGTACCCGGTTTGGACACAGCCAAAAAACAGGGGACACCGCAGACGGGTCTACAGGCAGGTACCATTGTCTCTGCTTCAGCTCCTGATTCTTTATTCATATCCATACCCAGCGCCAGCGCTAGTGTTAGTGTTAGCTCTAGTACTAGAGATAGCTCCTCCGTGGTGACCCAGAATAGGTACGGTCCATTGCTATTAGACCCAGAGACAGTCTTGGGGGAGTCTTCTGCTGACCCTACATTGGAAAAAGCTGCTCAATTAGTTGGGGAAAGCAGGGATCGAGTGAACCATCAGCAACACCGACAGGAAGAGAGAGGCGGAGGGGCAGGCGGAAATCTGGAGAGTCTTTTTAGAGCTTTGCATGAAGATCTTTTGGCAAAATTGATGCCTAAGTTCAAAATATCCGAAGGAAATCAAAGAGAAATAGCTGAGAAATGCACCAATCTTGAAAGTAAACTTGGCGATATATGTACTAGAACAGAAGCGCTGGAGAGTGAAGTGGCAGTCCTTAATAAAGTGTCGCAGGCACACTCGAAAATAATCTCTGATCTGAAAACTCAGAATCAGACTTTGCAGCAGGACATGGAGCGTGTTGAAATTCATGCAAGACGAAATAACCTGAAATTCCTTAAAATTCCTGAAGGAGCTGAGAATGGGGACGTAAAGACCTTGGTCTGTCGATTACTGAGAGAAGGAGTTTTGAAGGACAGACCTGACATTAACCTAGAGAGTGAAATACAGCGTGCACATCGGGACCCTTTTAGACAGCATCCGGGTAGGAATGCCCCCAGAAAGATACTTGTCAATTTTCTTTCATACTCAGTTAAAGATCTGATACTAGGTAGGGCTCTCACTGACTCTTCCCTTCAAATTAACTCCACTAAGTACTTAATCCACTCCGACGTGAGTAGAGTGACAGCACAGAGACAGTGGGAGTTGGGGACTCGGATGCAGGAAATTAGAGAGTTGGGGGCACAGGTCATGATGAAGTTCCCGGCTGCATTACAAGTTGTATGGAATAATAAGACATACAATTTTATTTCCCCTCAGGAAGTTGATAGTTTCATCATTACCTTGAAAGAAACCCGACATTTGGAATAAGGATAAGGATAAGGATAAGGTTATATTACTAGGGTTAGAAGAAGAATTTAATATATAAATCCCTATTTAGCTTACTAGGCTCATGTATATGGATGTTAAGAATTGATAAAAAAAAATAAAAAAAATGGATACACTATAGGGGAAAATAAAAAAGAGTAAAAAACAAAAAAAAATGCATATATATAATCTATAAATTACAAAAAAAAATTATATTTTATAACACACATGATTGGTGTAGGTGCATTCGTTAGACAATTTTTTGTTGAGGCCCATAATCCAGATTAGGGGTAGAGTCCTCGTATGGCGATACAATCGCCAAGGTTAAAACGGGGGGGTTCCTCATGGGGGGTGGAGGGCGGTGGTGGGAGGTGGGTGCATAAAAAGAGAAAACATTTTCCTCATATACCTGTAAAAAATGAAATTGACTTATTAGGCGGAGTGAAATGGAGGCAAAATACCCTTTCCTTGGTTATAACAAATTTGGATTATGGAGAATAAGACAAAAATAATTAGCTGGAATGTCAACGGATTAAGGGAAAATAGGAAATTTATTAGAATCTGTGAATTTTTGAACAAGTCTGGAGCCAACATTTTATTTCTAGAAGAAACCCACTTAGAGCAGCAGGAATGTAAGGCAGCTTTTAAGAATCAAAAGTGGGTACAGGATCTTCTCTGCTATGAACAGAGCGGTAGTACCAGAGGAGTGGCTATGATTATTAGATCTAATAGTGGGATAAGAGTTGAAAAACATCAAACTGATTATACAGGCAGATGGCTAACAGCATCCTTATTTATAAAAAACATACGGGTGACATGTGCTATATATTATGGACCAAATCAGGACTCTCCGGATGCTCTGGTTAGCTTAAAAACTAGCTTCCAGAATTTAAACGCTCCTATTATACTAGGGGGCGAATTCAATTTAGTATTTGATCCTAAATTGGATCGCACTTCTCGAGCTACCTCTGCCACATCATACAAATCCAAAAGAGAGCTCAGAAACATGATGAAGGATTTTAACTTACTAGATATCTGGAGAGTAAAGAATCCGAATAATAGAGACTATTCATTCTATAGTCATAGACATAGGCACCACTCACGCATAGATTTTTTTCTTATTGATCAAGGGCTACTTCCAAAGACGGTGTCCACCACTTACATTCCTGCTATCTTATCTGACCATTCTATGGTAGAATTAATAGTTGTATTTCCTCAATGTATTCAGGTAAGACGGTGGACCTTAGATAGATCCCTCCTATTACAGGAAGGCTTAGAAAATGACCTACTAAAGCACATAGAGGAGTATTTTGAATTTAACAATGCCACTGCGTCAGAACAAACAGTATGGGAAGCATTTAAGTCTTACTTAAGGGGGGCACTTTCTACCATAATGATACAGAGAAATATAAGTAGGAAGAAGACAGAGGAGGACTCGTTGTTTAAAATTAAACAAAAAGAGCAAGAGCTACAGAGAGCCTCACTAGAGCAACAAACCAACTTGCCTTCCATCCAGAAGGAGCTAGAGAACTTAAAAGTTAAATATCAGGCAAATCTTGACAAGATCATTAAAGAGAGGTGGGATGCAAGCAGACTGCAGAACTTTTCCTATGGCGAAAAATGTGGCCGTATTTTGGCATGGAAGGCTAGGTCCGATCGAGCTAGAAACCAGATAAGTAGGTTAAAGATACAGAGTTCTGGCGACATAACATTTAACAATGATGAGCTGTTGGAAGAAGTTAAGTTATATATGCAGAACTTATATACAGGTACAAACTATAAAACTTCTACTGAAGAAGCAGCTCACTGGCTGGAGGAGCTTAGCCTCCCATATTTAACAGATGAGGATAGTTCGCTGCTAGGCTCTTTGATTAAAGAGGGGGAGATTCATGATCAGCTCAAAAGAATGGCCAGGGGAAAATCAGCTGGCCCAGATGGGCTTCCAGTTGAAGTTTATCAAATGGAGGCTGGCATAGTCGTTCCTATCCTTACGTCTCTATTTAATAAAATACATTATGAGGGACAGACTATTCCACCGACTTGGCTGGAAGATACAGTAATGCTAGTTCTTAAGCCCAATAAGGACCCCTTGACAGTTGAGTCCTATAGGCCAATCTCGCTGCTAAATACAGATTACAAGATCTTCGCTGGGGTCTTGGCGGCTAGATTGGCCAAAGTAATTAAGTCCTTAATACATGAGGATCAGAGGGGCTTTATGCCAGGTAGGCAGTTAAATGAACTGACCTATCAAGCCATTGCTGCAATAGACTATGCTTCAGAGCAAAAAAAAACCTTAACTATCGTGGCAATTGACGCCGCCAAGGCCTTTGACCAGGTCCATTGGCTATATCTATGGGAGGCTCTGTCTAAGTTTGGCATTCCAGCTAGATTTATAGCATCCATAAAATCTCTGTATCATAGTCCTAAGGCCAAGTTTCTTGTAAATAATCTGCTAACAGATTGGGTTCAAATAACACGGGGTACTAGGCAGGGATGCCCCCTGTCTCCTTTATTGTTTAATCTTTACATAGAGCCTTTGGTAAATCAGCTAACATCGGATGCTCTGATTAAACCCTTCCAGATTAATGAGTTAGACCTTCCTGAAACAAAACCCCGGATGAGATACCTTGGAATTCATTTAGTTCAGAACATCTCAGAAACATCCAAGGTGAATCTGGATAGATTCTACAAGGACATCTGTGTGACTTTGCAGCGTTGGTCTGGCCTACCGCTAAACATCTTTGGAAGGATTAATTTAATGTAGATGGTTATTTTGCCAAAGGTTACTTTTCTTTTTAATTCAATACCCCTGACATTTAATCCGAAAGATATTGCCAAACTACAGGGAAGAATCGGATCCTTCATGTTGAACTGTAAATCGCCCAGAATCTCTTTAAAAAAATTGCGACGGAAATTGAAAGCTGGAGGACTTGCCATGCCAGATATTTTGCACTATTGTCATTCTTTTCACTTTAAAAACTTCAGGCGTATGGCAGACAAAGCTGACACATCTTCTTTAGGACGGCTATTCCAGGCATTATTGCATGGCACCCCTTTAGGACAAGAATCCTTTTTATTTAAATTTGGGGATCCAAGATTCTATAAGAAGGTTAGATTAAAGGTGTTAGGGACTGCCCTGAAAAACTGGGTGTTTGTGAGAAAGAAATTAGGTATTCCCTATTACACACCTCAGGCCCCTATATGGGATTCGCCTGGGACGCCAGAATGTCTCAGAGACCAATTATCAATTCCTCTTAAAACAGCTGGTATCATGCAGTGGCAGGATATTTTGGATAATTCCCAGCTACTGGGGTGGGACTCACTCTCTAGGCTGACAAATGGAACTCTCACCAGGTTCAAATACTATCAGCTATCCAGTTGGTGGTCTACTATTCCATGGGAGTTTACAACCAACCCAAAATTTGAATCTGTGAAGAGAAAAGGTAGATGGAAAAAGGAGATTTCCTTTTGGTATGAGGCACTAAATGAGAAGGATGAAATCACAGAGGGTGAACTCAACAAGCTCTGGGGAGAAATAGATGACCTGCAATTTGATAACTTGTTAGCATTATGGGGAGATTCCTTTAAATTGTTAAATATAGTGGTGAAATCTGCCCCCTTAAAGCGCAATCATCTGTTCACCCTGAACAGAGTTTATATAACTCCACAAAAACTGGTTAGAATTACAAATCTTGAATATAGCTGCCCACGGTGTAAGGCCCCAGCTGTAGAGGATATGCACATGTAGGTAGAATGCCCAAGATTGTTACCCTATTGGACTAAAATTGGAGAGTTCATATCTGATGTCCTAGGTATACATATTGAGATCTCTTCTAGGACAATTTTCTTTGGGATAGGGGCAGAATACCAGCTTCAGGATATGATGACTAAATTCATCTTTTATGTAATTATCCTAGCAAGGCGTGAAATTTGTAAGGCCTGGAAGTCAGAGAATGCCCCTACATTTACGGATTGTCTGAAGTATATTGTGTATGTTAGCGAGTCCGATATGGCTTGTGACAGCTCTAGCCAAGATAAGATCTGGGCGGCCCTTGTGGCTTGGCGAACCGATGAAAGTGTTCCTATGATTTCACCTGGGTACTGTTGTTGCTTGTTCTCCTGCCGAAAAAAGGGTCTTCAAGGTCGAAAGAGTATGGAGCGGACATAGCAAACAGTCAAGTCTAGAGAAGGGTTTTCGCCCTCCTCCCCTACAAAGGATATAATCCTTAAGGTTCGTACATCGCAATGTAGGGAGGAGGAGATACCCTAGCTAGAATACCCAATCTGGTATATGAGGAATACAAAAAAATATATATATATCTTACTGTCTAATCCTAGTCCAGTGACCCAGTCTATAAGCACCGATTCATGTCCAAATACGACTCCAAATATCCAGCCAGGGAATCAAAATCAATGTAGACCGAGAGTTAGTTACGGCTAACGTAGTAAAGAGAGGCTTGTCTTTTTTTGATGTCTGTCTAGATCCTAAATCAACTCCCGAAAAAAATACTCCTTAGCTATACGACCATCACTAAAATCATCAAAGAAGAATTAATTTATGAAAGGAAATTGAAAGGAACTCCTATAAAAGGATGGTTTAATTCCGAGTGTACAAATTCTTATAAGGAATTAAAATTGGCATTGAGTAAAGAAGTAAGGGACAGGAACAAAATTGTTTATACTGATTAAAGTTTCTAATGCTGCACTAAAAAATCGTAAATCCCAGATTAAAAACAGTCTGTGGAACCAATAGCTTGAAAGCTGCCATTCGAAGTACATGACCACTTTTTGGAGAACAGTTAAATCTCAGTTTTTACTTGGGGCTAACGATTCTCCAAAATTGGTTGTAGCAGTAGATGCCCATACTTGGGTACACCACTTCAAGGACATTTTTAAACAAGTAGAGGACATTATTCCTGCCCTATCGGTGGCTGTACCTCAAATAAGATATCCTATACAGCTAACATTTGATCACAAGTAGGTGACTAATGCCCTATAAACATCAAAACCAGGAAAAGCTCCAGGCCCGATGGGGTTCCCGTAGACCTTTTTAAATATAAACCAGATCTATGGTCTCCAATTTTACTTTGGATGCAGCTAGAATGGTTGGTCTGGTCGACTCCTGGTCCACATCAATCCTGGTGCCGATCTTCAAAAAAGACGACCGTCATTGCCCCACCTGTTATCGACCGATATCTTTATTAGATTCTCCCGGTAAAATTGCTGGACAAATTCTCTTAGATCGTCTTCAGGATTGGGCAAGTGATAATAGTATAATATCTGACCTCCAATATGGATTTCGAGAGGGTCTGGGTACAGTGGACCAGGCATTAAACCTCTCACTTCTCATGGGGAAGTATGTTTCAGCAAAAAAAGGGTTTCTGTACATGGTCTATGTCGACCTGACAGCAGCCTTCGACTGCGTCAGTCATCCAAAATTGTGGGCAATTTTACTGTCTATGGGAGTGGACCCTCCGTTGGTGAATTTCTTGAGGGAGCTCTACTCGGAAGCAACCGCAAGAGTGAGGTACGGAACACGGGGGAACTCACCGAGCCCTTCAGGATAGAGAGGGGGGTCAGACAAGGTTGTGTTCTGGCCCCCTTCCTATTCACATTATACACTAACAGGCTGGAATTGGAGATGGTGAAGGGAAGCCAGGACTTGCCAACAATACGTCGTCTGCCAATTCCGGCATTACTTTACGCCGAAGACGCTGTAATCTTGGCGAGAACCCCTGTCCAGCTCCAGCGGTCGTTAAATAAATACTGTAACTTTATGAACTCACTGAATCTTAAAGTAAATATAAAAAAGACTTACGCCATGCACGTTGGCCCTAGACCAAATTAAACTAGAGATATTTTTGTTAGTAACAGCAGTCTAGAGTGCACGACAACATACCCCTACCTAGGGATTCTAATAGATCACAAGCTTAAATGGACAGCGGCCGTACAGGCTAGGAAATTACTGTTCCTGAGGGCCACTTCTGCGCTGGTGGCATTTGCACAGAAGCTAGGAAAGAGGCCACCAAATGAAATGCAAAAAATCTATCAGGCAAAGTGCACTAGTGTTGCTAGCTATAGTTCAGGGCTGTGGGGGTACATAAATACGGATGACATACAGAGAGTAGAAAACTCCTTTTTGCGTTATCTACTTGCAGTCCCACAAAGTACCACGACATATGGCTGCCACTTAGAATCAGGGTTGGATTTTATCTCTGATATTTTAAAGATCCAACCGATCATGCTATGGAGGCGTATCTGGACCACACAGCAGGGTGAACTGACGTGAAGTCTCATTCAGGAGTGTATGGCACTGGATAATATGGATAAGATAGGATGGTTAGCATATATAAGGTCGTTCTTGGAGGACTTAGGTCTCCAGAGATATTTTACAGATCCATCTACTATCTCTGAAGTGCCAAGGAAGGAACTGAAAAAACGGTGTCTTTCCCATTTAGGTGAGCTATGACTCTCTCAAAAAATAGGGAACCCTTCAGTACAGCACTTGCTAGTAGTACAAACTACCCCATCAATGCAGCCTTATTTGACGTTTAACCTGAACCAGTATGAAAAGTTTCTTTTAACAAGATTTAGACTAGATATCTTCAATCGTTTGATTTCTTTTCCCCAGCAAAATGATTGGACAAGGAACTTAGCACCCTGTCCGTGTGACTCTATTGTCCCACAATCTTCAATTCATATATTGTTGTTTTGTAGATATTATGAAAGCCCACGTAAACGCTGGATAGTGCCCCTACTAAGAACTATGAGACTTCGGGCTTGCCGTCCTGCTTTCCTAGCACTTCAATTTTTGGATAATGAACTACATGCTAAGTTTGTAGCGTGTTTTTAGAAATTTTGTGTTAACCACCGTGGTAATCTTAACTTTAATTAATTGTCGGTATTATGTATGTATCGAAATATGTCATCTTTATAATTGTTTCCTTTTAAACATGTTTTTATCTGTGCTTTTATGGTTTTCTATGAATTATGGAAGCCGAATAAAGATGGTTCTGATTTGATTTGATATACTGTAAATAAATATATGTTATCTTTTAGTAGTTCATTTGATCTTTTTTTTAAGTGTGTCTCATACCCGTGGCAATGAAGACAAATAGCATTCCTCACAGTTTAGAGAAAAAAGAGTGGATGAGCAAAGTCTACCATATATATATATTTACCTGCAGGCACCTTTCCGATCATTCCAATTCCCAGGATCACTCCAGATACTTTCAGCCCCAGCTATCACCCTGTAACAGTAGGTGGACTCATTATAGACCAAAGGTCTCCTGGTTTTGAACCCCTGCTCAAAGCAAAAGGGACAATAGCAAAATATCAATCCCTAAATGGATCTGTTTCTGGTTTCTGTTTTCCTTAGAGATCCCGCTTGTGATCTCAGGGATCTCATTGCATTCAGCTGCAAAGCCTTCCAAATTTGAACTGATTTTTAACTTACGTTAGTACATTTTACAATGGTCTCATGAAAGAAGGTTTCATAATATTATTAAAATATAGAATGATTACAATTAATCAATCTACAAAGGGCATGATGTATGTTTCCTTCCCCCACAGACATGCACGTACTTCAGATCACACTGACTGTCCTGGGAAAAGGCTCCCTCGCCTCGTCCATCCTCTGCGCCTATGTGTACAGCACTGAGCTCTTCCCAACAGTAATCAGGTATGGAAATACAACACTACTATTGAGCATTATGCATTATGCACAATAGTAATGACGGTTTTTACAAGACTGCACACTGCTTCTTCAAAGATATCCTTTAATAGAGAAGTAAACAGTAAGGTCACGCTAGCTTAATAAGGAGTGGGGCTTAGTAAGTGGATCATATCACCTCAACATTACTTTTACAGCCCATAGCATCTTTTTAATAATCTTTGTCATGTGGCATTTGAAGTGACCGTACCCTAAGAATCTTGGTCGTTGTTCAGATCTCTGTTGCTCCCTAGCTAGGATCATCGCTTTTCCGGTACCCAATCATATATGCTTACAGTCTAGATAAAATAACAAAATGCAAATCCGAACTTAGGGGCTGATTACGATGGCTTATCAGTCGCCACCGCTGTGCAGCGGTGGCAACCATTAGTCCATCCTAACCTGAATTACCTACCGCCATATTACGATGGTGGTGGGTACTGCGGCGGACGGAAAGTCTGTACGCCACTTTTCTGCCAGACGGCAATCATTACGATTGCTGGCCGGGCGGAGCTGGGGCTCAAAAATGGTGGCAGTGCCTAGCAGGCATCACCATCCATATTGGGATGTTGGGATTTCACAGCCTTTCCATGGTGGCGATGTCGCCATGGAAAGGCTGGCGAGAATTTGCGTTGGGAGCCCGTTGCGGGCCCCCAGGAGTGTCGGTGGTGGGGAGGTGCACTTCATGTCCATGCACAAGGTGGCAGGCACCGTGCGGTGCCTGCCACGTTGTGCATGGAGATGCACAGCATGGCATTTTAACATTGTGGCGGGTGCTGCAGCCAACAGCAACAGCCACAATGTTAAAATGCCAGATGCGACCACCGCAGTGGCCGTCACATCATGATCAGGTGTGCGGACCGCCGCATGGCAGGTGGGCGGTCCCGTTCCCGCTAGGATGGCGGGCGAGACCTAATAGGCCCCTTACTTCTTTTCATTTTTAGACATTGTTTTCTTACTTAGTGTACCTTTTCTAAACTTCACACTGATACACAATGAATTGTGTACTTTGACCATGCTTCAGAACATCTCATTCATGTGAAGTGCTCTTGAAGCCATTTCCCTTCCAGCTGTTGAATCCTCCTCTGTTTTCAGAACAGTACTTCTTCCCAAATACCATTATCATTTTCCAGGCTCCAAACAAGGCCTAACAGCCGTTGTAAAACTGCTTGACTTTTTGATTTGATTATTCTTTCCTTGACCAAATAGTGCAATAGAAACCTGCTTGCTCAATGACCAAATATGGCTTGATTTTTCCCATTTCCTCAATTTTCTAACACACTTATTATTGTACACAGCCTATCATGGCCCCTTTGCAGAGCTTCTACAGCCTATAATAATTAATCAAAAGAGGGATAAGGGATCGAGGTCTCCGTTTCGTTCCCCAAGGTTAATCACTGGTTATCAAAAATAGAAACGGACACTAGTTACACCTTATGACCATTGGTATAAGGGATAAAGGTCAGAGTAGCCTCAAAAAACTCTATGTTTTTTTGTTGGAAGAAGGTGCGGTATATCTGGTTCGTCCGCCCCACATTAGAGTTGTGGCAGTTATCATTGGCTACTCCGAAGTGAATGTGCCAGCCTCACCCGAGGCACCTCTGGTCTAGGGTGCAGTGTCCAGAGATTTGAAGTGAAAAAAGGTGCAAAGCAAAATGTGCAAAAAAGGAAGAAATAGTTAAAAGGGGGAAAACAGCCCGAAAGTTCTTTAATGGGGGTTGTTTCTACCACATTAAAAATTGGGTGGTACGATGTTAGACCGAGTTACTAGGTCTGATAGTATGATTTCATAAAATACGTCGACATGTTTCAGCTCCGTTAGGCCAGGAAGGGTCTGCGGAGCTTTCGTCAGGACTCACAAACATAAAGGTATGGTACTTACACTATTTGTGTAGTCTTATTTGGCGTACAAAAACTCTTATTTTGGTTACACAATTGGGGAAATTTTCCTTCTTAATCTGAAATGAGACGAAAATGATGTCCATATATAACATGCACACACACACCTTATTTCGTTAATGTATTGCATTTTTCTGTGGTTTGGTTAAGTAACAATTTTCTTTACCAAAAACATGCTTTAATTTTCAGAAGGCAAAAAAATGGAGAGTGGGGATGATAAATCTGGGTTATCACTAAGGTTAAATAGGAATTCATAGGCAGAAACTAGTAAGACACGCTAGGGTCTATATTGCTTAGCCCTTGTCAGCATTGCATCGTGGCGCTTATCAATATAGCGGGGGCGGGGCGGGCGAGCGCTGTGAACAGTGCGTAGCTATTTAGTTAAAAAGCTGCAAACAGTGCATGGCTGGTATGTTAGAAAGACGAGTTCGCCTACCTGTGGCCAAGAGAGCTTTGCTTTTCCGGGGTATCGCTTTTTAGACAGTGAGGAGCTCAGAGCTGTTTATAAAAAAGGGGGGGGACTCCGTTAGTTAAAAGAGAGGCTTGTCTTACCGGAGTATCTGGAGGTCTTGTTTTCCAGCGCCATTACCCGCGTGTATGGAGAATTCCGCCTTGTGCTGACTCTGCCCCGGGGTGTGGCTTGGGTTGAGAGCACTGAGATTTTTAAAGCACAAGTACAGGACTTGACGACCTGCGTCACTACCTTCTGCCCATCAACTTATGAGGTAAACAAGCTGATAAACAAAAACTGGCATATCCTAAACACTGGAATTTTCAACTGGCCAAAGCCGAGGTTTGCCAATCGCAGAACAAAGAATATCAAAGACGTCCTAGTCCATACCCGCCCCTTGAGAAAACAACAACAATCCATCACGAGAGATGTGACTATGAACCCTGTAACTGGCCACTACCCTTGCGGGTCCTGCGTAGCCTGTAAAACAACTACAGTATCAAAAACACTACAGCTAACGGAGACACTGGTATGGACACAACGTCAGCATACGAACTGTAACTCATCACACGTCATATATATGATCACCTGCAAGTGCAATAAAAGATACATCGGCATGACTTGCCGCAAAATAAAGCTAAGGATTGGCGAGCATAAAAGTAACATCCGCTTAAAGAAAAACACCACAAGACTTTGTGCCCACTTTATAGAGATGGGTCACTCATGCGAAGAACTCCACTGGACAGTACTTGAAATGCTCACTGATAAAAGCGCCAACTGTGAGCGCCGTCTGTTCGAAAAAGAACAAAGGTGGGTGGACCGCCTTAAAACCTGTGAACAGGGACTGAACGATGCCATCCCCTGGCACCGTTTTGCCTATTAAAAAAAACACGAGGTATCCTGATGTATTGGTGTCAAAATACAGCCTACAATGAAAATACAGCTCTGTGTGGTTCAATAAAGCTACTAGAGATGCTATACACCAAAAAAACGCAGTAATCGACGCGTCCGAGTGACGCTCTAGGCACCTTTAAAAATCTCAGTGCTCTCAACCCAAGCCACACCCCGGGGCAGAGTCAGCACAAGGCGGAATTCTCCATACACGCGGGTAATGGCGCTGGAAAACAAGACCTCCAGATACTCCGGTAAGACAAGCCTCTCTTTTAACTAACGGAGTCCCCCCCCTTTTTTATAAACAGCTCTGAGCTCCTCACTGTCTAAAAAGCGATACCCCGGAAAAGCAAAGCTCTCTTGGCCACAGGTAGGCGAACTCGTCTTTCTAACATACCAGCCATGCACTGTTTGCAGCTTTTTAACTAAATAGCTACGCACTGTTCACAGCGCTCGCCCGCCCCGCCCCCGCTATATTGATAAGCGCCACGATGCAATGCTGACAAGGGCTAAGCAATATAGACCCTAGCGTGTCTTACTAGTTTCTGCCTATGAATTCCTATTTAACCTTAGTGATAACCCAGATTTATCATCCCCACTCTCCATTTTTTTGCCTTCTGAAAATTAAAGCATGTTTTTGGTAAAGAAAATTGTTACTTAACCAAACCACAGAAAAATGCAATACATTAACGAAATAAGGTGTGTGTGTGCATGTTATATATGGACATCATTTTCGTCTCATTTCAGATTAAGAAGGAAAATTTCCCCAATTGTGTAACCAAAATAAGAGTTTTTGTACGCCAAATAAGACTACACAAATAGTGTAAGTACCATACCTTTATGTTTGTGAGTCCTGACGAAAGCTCCGCAGACCCTTCCTGGCCTAACGGAGCTGAAACATGTCGACGTATTTTATGAAATCATACTATCAGACCTAGTAACTCGGTCTAACATCGTACCACCCAATTTTTTATGTGGTAGAAACAACCCCCATTAAAGAACTTTCGGGCTGTTTTTCCCCCTTTTAACTATTTCTTCCTTTTTTGCACATTTTGCTTTGCACCTTTTTTCACTTCAAATCTCTGGACACTGCACCCTAGACCAGAGGTGCCTCGGGTGAGGCTGGCACATTCACTTCGGAGTAGCCAATGATAACTGCCACAACTCTAATGTGGGGCGGACGAACCAGATATACCGCACCTTCCTCCAACAAAAAAACATAGAGTTTTTTGAGGCTACTCTGATCTTTATCCCTTATACCAATGGTCATAAGGTGTAACTAGTGTCCGTTTCTATTTTTGATAACCACTTCTACAGCCTAGTCACTTACCAGAAATCTAGGTCCTCAAAACTGCCGTCTTTTCCCATTCAGTGGCCAGCCGTCCTGCAAATGACAAAGAAGGGTGGGTGGGTTGCCAGAATGAGGGGTACCCTTGCACATGCTTTCTCCTTCCTGATATAGTGTCGGCATGGGCTTTGATGATTGATGAGCAGAAATTGTGTGCTTTTGTGCAATTTGTCCTGCTGGCCAAAAGCTCCAGGGGTCAGTGCCTCATTGTATGGGGGAGTCACAGTTCCTATGGAAAAAGTGTGATAGAAGGAGGGTGAGGGAGAGTCGTTCTCTTAATTTAATGCACTGCGTCCTTGTCTTGGTGCCCTCACACAACCCGAAGGATGTCATGCTTCATCATTGCGGTACAAAAGGGGGTGGTGATAGACTGAGCATCTGAACCAATCAAACACTCACACCCAGTCAACAGATCTGGGTTTAATCCATCACCGTTCTTTAGCCCACTCTGCCACCCCAGTTCAGACATGGCCATATGCAAATCAGTCTGACCATGTGCCTCATGGGAACAGTCCAGCCCGAACTGCCAAGCCATGCCTTCCCTGGACCGGAAACAAGCTTCAGAGGACCGGTTTTTGGCATTTCAGCCGTCTTCAGCCCGGCTTGCTTTAATCCAGTGGCAAACTGAGCAAGGGACTCACGTCTGAGCATACCCTGCCAACTAATGGCGAACAAAGCGGTACAAAAGGGGGTGGTGATAGACTGAGCATCTGAACCAATCAAACACTCACACCCAGTCAACAGATCTGGGTTTAATCCTTCACCGTTCTTTAGCCCACTCTGCCACCCCAGTTTAGACATGGCCATATGCAAATCAGTCTGACCCTGTGCCTCATGGGAACAGTCCAGCCCGAACTGCCAAGACATGCCTTCCCTAGACCGGAAACAAGCTTCCGAGGACCGGTTTCTGGCATTACAGCCGTCTTCATCCGGGCTTGCTTGAATCCAGTGGCAAAGTGAGCATGGGACTCACGTAAGAGCATACCCTGCCAACCTATGGCGAACAAAGCGGTAAAAACGGGGTGGTGATAGACTGAGCATCTGAACCAATCAAACACACACACCCAGTCAACAGATCTGGGTTTAATCCGTCACCGTTCTTTAGCCCACTCTGCCACCCCAGTTCAGACATGGCCATATGCAAATCAGTCTGACCCTTTGCCTCATGGGAACAGTCCAGCCCGAACTGCCAAGCCATGCCTTCCCTGGACCGGAAACAAGCTTCCGAGGACCGGTTTCTGGCATTTCAGCCGTCTTCAGCCCGGCTTGCTTGAATCCAGTGGCAAAGTGAGCAAGGGACTCACCTCTGAGCATACCCTGCCTTCTTATGGTGAACAAAGCGGTACAAAAGGGGGTGGTGATGCTCAGACGTAGTCCCATGCTCTCCACACCACTGGAGTCAAGCTATCCTGGCTGAAGACGGCTGATAGCCAGAAACCGGTCCTAGGATGCTTGATTCCGGTCCAGGAAAGACATGGCTTGGCAGTTAGGGCTGGACTGTTCCCATGAGGCACAGGGTCAAGGCTGATTTTCGTATGGCCATGTCTGAACTGGGGTGGTGTGGAGTGCAAAAAAACGATGGATTTAGGCCCAGATCTCTGTACTGGGGTGAATGTATGACATTGTTCTGCATTCTGTCCATCAATTGTTGTTTTTGCATTTGTCACCCCGAGTGGGATGGGTATGCTCAGACGTGAGTCCCATGCTCTCCACACCACTGGAGTCAAGCTATCCTGGCTGAAGACGGCTGATAGCCAGAAACCAGTCCTAAGATGCTTGATTCCGGTCCAGGAAAGACATGGCTTGGCAGTTCGGGCTGGACTGTTCCCATGAGGCACAGGGTCAAGGCTGATTTGCATATGGCCATGTCTGAACTGGGGTGGTGTGGAGTGCAAAAAAACTATGGATTTAGGCCCAGATCTCTGTACTGGGGTGAGTGTATGACATTGTTCTGCATTCTGTCCATCAATTGTTGTTTGTGCATGCTTCATCATTGGGCAGTGCCCCTCATTGAGCCGGCCCTGCAATGCCCTATGGGACCCCAGAAAGGTCACTTTTTCAGAGATCTTTTGAATAATAAAGCTGTATGGGTGTGTGCTGGTCTGAGTAGGAGTTGTGTCCTGTGTGGTGGTAAAAGATGGCTGGAGGGGCAAACTAGTAGGTTTAACTACTTCACCGTGGGGCTAATTCCCTAGCGGCGCCCCAGTGCCTGTAACAAGCTCGGCTTGTCACCCTGCACGGTGGCGCTGTGCTCATGACGAGCTGAGCTCATCATGACCACGCCCGTTTTTCAGAATGCTAAGCACAACGGGGGGAATTAGCCCCTCTTGTGAGCGCTACGTGTTTCATGATGAGCTCAGCTCATCATGAGCACAGCGCAACCGTGCCTCATGACGAGTTGAGCTCGTCATGAGCACGGAAACTGTTATTAAGAATAACACTGGTAGCTAAACAAGTGTCATTTCCATTGTGGACAAGTAAGAGGTCGACATGTTTCGTGCAGATCATGGTCTCAGGGGGAGATCCTATGCTCTTCTTCAGGACCAAGGTAGAAAGTGAGGTAAGTGCAGTATGGTGGCCTTTCATATAGTCATATTGCCACTTGGTAGAATTATATAATCTATCCAAAAAAGCCTTAATGTCCCATGAGGTTCAGCTGAGGCTTTTGCCTTCGTAATAGTTGCATATGATCCAGCAGATGTATTAACCTACATGACCAATTGCCGCCTCAAAGGCGGCGAGAGGTCAGGTAGGTTAATGCACATCATTCTACCAAGTGGCACTATGACTATTTGACAGGCCACCACATTGCACTAGCACTCACCTCACTTTCTACCTTGGTCCTGAAGACTCACATTGGATCTTCCCCTGAGACCACGATGTGCACAAAACATGTCGACCTCTAACATATACACAATTGACATGACACTTGTCTAGCTACCAGGGGCCATTATCACCCTCAAGCTGCACAACCTTCTTGTTTTTTATTGATGACAGAGGGGTTATGTCATATTAAACCTACTACTTTCCCCCTCCAGCCATCTTTTAACACTGCACAGGACACCACTCCTACTCAGACCCGCACACACCCTTACGGTTTTATTATTCAAAAGATTGCTTAAAAAGTGACTCTTCAGGGGACCTGTAGAGCATTGCAGCACTGGCCTAATGAGGAGCACATCCCAATGATGAAGCATGACATCCTTTGGGGTATGTGAGGGCACCAAGACATGGACACACTGTCCCCAGGCATTATATTAAGATAATGACTCTCTCTCCCCCTCCTTCTATCACACTTTTTCCATAGGAACTATGACTCCCCCGTACAACGATTCTACTTTTCAGGAGCACAAGTCACATGACCTAGATCCAGCTCCTTGTCCCCATCCACCATTTTGGGGGTGTCAGTGCCTCCCCTCAGAGGCAGCTATATAAACACACACACAGAAACAATGTACTTACTCCATAAAAGGTTACTTTTTTCTTGAATCAAGTTCAAACATACTAATTCTAATGAATAACCTAATATGTATTTCTTATATAGCACACTAATGCTAATTTAATCCTATACCTCCCCGCACATCCAACTACTGAACCTATTCTGTTGGGATTCTGCCTCCACCTGTACACCTGTATTCATGTTTCCCCTCTACCCACATGGTCACAATTCTTCAGCGTCGGAGGGAGGGCCGGAAATGGAAACTAGGAGGCCGGAGTGATGGTTGAATGGTGGTATTTATTAAAGAATTCTGGAAGATATTTTTAAGGCAGAGATTGTCAAAACAAGATGATCCTGGGATGATGGGACTGTTCAGATGGTCAGGTGGTCAGATGATTGAATTCAGGGTTTCCTCCTCTTCTTCCGGCCAAGTCCAGTCTAGGGACAGCCTTCCCGGTAGGCTGAAAGAGAAGGAGAGAGAGCGGCCAATAAGCTGTATATTTAGTTTATACCGTCACCACACCCGAGTGCACAGGTTGAAAATAAAAGAAAATTAATTCCAGGAACCAGTAGTTTGTGTAATCCTCCTTTATAGGGGATATGTGGCCTATTTTAGGCTTATAGAGCACACGAAAGGCTGAATTAGAAGATCTCGTCCTTCTTTCTTACTACATTTGACTTAGGCTCCTCACTTGCAAATAAAATATGAACTCAGGATATTCTACTCTACTAGACTGAAGTGGAGTTGGGTATAGAGGTGAGGAGGTGAAGTGATATGCAAAAACAATCAGTGCAGGAAAGGTGCAATCCTGTGAGCACTATGGTATGTTTAAATCAGGGGAGACCCCAGGTTTATTTCCCACCCCAGCGTTCCCTTCTTCCACCCTTCCCTCCCTTGTATGATCACTCACCGCGTCTGCTGCAACTCTCCAGAGTTGCGGCGGCTTCTCGGCATCCTCCGGGGGCGTCCACCAGTCCTCGGACCAGTTCTCCACGTCCTCGTCGTTGGCCTCGATTCCGCCCATGATTTCCTCCTCGTCTTCTTTATCCTGTTGTTCCGTCTTCCACTGATGTCCTGTTGGCGCCAGCTTCGTGGCGTCTTCCGGGTTCCTCCCACTGCTACGAGCCTCGTCCTCCAGCGTCTCCTCCCTTAGTGTGAGTTGTCCCGCCTTGTCCGGCCAGTTCCTCTCTTGCCATTTGTTGGTTTCCCTGTCTTTCAACTCTGTTTCCTGTGAATAGGAGGAAGGGGTTTTTGTTAACTCCTTAGGTCCTGGGTTGGTGTTTGGACATAAGGCAACGTTCGGACACAATGTAGCAGAGAGGGGTGAGTCTTCGTCTGTACGCGATCCCTCTCCCTCACATCCCCCTTCCCTAACTTTCTTGCCAGCAAGAAATGGTTCAATGGGATCTCTTGATTCAAGGGGATACCTTGAGAGAAAGTCTGTGTTAGCAATGTCTTTTCCTTTTCGATGTAAGGTAGTGAACCAATAGTGTTGTAGGGCCAGGAACCACCTTAAGACCCTATCATTATGCCCTTTGTTCTTTGCCCTCCATTCTAATGGAGCATGTAATTTGTAAATAGGATGAACTCCCTTCCCTCTAAGTAATAATAAAGTGACTATACCGCCCACTTGATAGCCAGGGCCTCCTCTTCTACGACTGCATACTTCTTTTCTCGCGGAAACAGTTTTCGACTAATATATAGGACTGGTCTTTCCTGTCCTTGGGAATGCTGCTGTGATAATACCGCCCCTAGTCCGTTTTCGGAGGCATCTGTCTGCAATATAAAAGGCTGGTTGTAATCTGGGCTGAGCAGAACAGGTTTAGTTGTTATAGCTTGCTTTAACTGGGTGAAAGCGTGTATTGCTTCCAGAGAAGGATGGCTTAGCTCTTTTTCTGCTTTTACTTCTTTCTTGAGGAGATTTGTTAGAGGGTTGGCTATCTGGGAGAAATTAGGGATGAACCTTCGGTAGTAACCAAGGACACCCAAGAACGCTTTTAAATCCCTCTTGGTTTTTGGAAAGGGTATTTTAGTGATGGCTTCTACTTTTTCCTTCTGGGGTTTGATCAGGCCTTCTCCCAACAAGTATCCTAGATATTTAACTGATCTTGCCGCTAATTTGCTTTAAGAGGGGTTTATTGTAAGACCTTTTTCTCCTAGGGTTTGGATTTCTTTTTCTAAATGTTGAAGATGTTCCCAAATGTCGCTATGTATGACAATGTCATCTATATTTGCAGCGCAGGGTTTTAAAACTGTATTCATTGCTCGCTGAAAGGTAGCACGGGTCCCGTGCAACCCAAAGGGTAGGACAGTAAATGGAATAGCCCTTCGGGAGTAGAGAAGGCTGTTTTATCTCTATCTTGTCTACGGAGGGGTACCTGCCAATATCCTTTACAGAGGTCGAGAGTCCTTATATAACGGGCCTTCCCAATCCTCTCTATCATCTCATCGACTCTTGGTAAAGGATATGAGTCAAATTGGGAGATTTTATTCACCTCTCTGACGTCTATACAAAACTGGATAGACCCATCCAGTTTTGGGACTAAGACAATTGGAGAATTCCATTCACTAGAAGAGGGATCTATGATCCCCATGTGGAGCATCTGTTCCACTTCCCTTTTCACTGCCTCTCGCCTAGCCTCTGGGATCAGATAGGGTCATAGTTTCACCTTTTTTCCAGGGATAGTGTTAATCTCATGCTCTGCAACATTTGTTCTTCCAGGCTTAAGGGAAAACACCTTTTGAGGAGGACATCAACGGGTGCATAATTCAGCTTTCATGGTTGCTGAGAGATCGGGGTCTATGCTAGTGCTACACAATGGATCCTTCTGATCTATTAATCCAGTCAACGTAGGAATAGGCCCCTCCCATTTTTTTAACAAATTAACGTGGTAGATTTGTGTATGATTGTTTTTTTTCTTATCTAATTCCAAGCGATAAATCACTGATGTTATTTTCTTTACCACACGGAAAGGTCCCTGCCACTGACCTAACATCTTGTGATCTGACGAAGCCAACATTAACAGAACATAGTCACCAACATCAAAAGTACGCACCCTTGCCCTTTTGTCATACTGTTCCTTTTGGGAAGTCTGAGCTTGTTCTAAATGGGACCGGACTATGCTACGCAGTTCTTGTAAGTGGGTTTTCAGATTCATCACATATTCTGGCAGGGGTTTGCCTCCCTGCTCTTCCTCCCATTCCTTTGCCATTTCCAATAGAGTACTTGGGGGTCTCCCATATAGCAACTCAAATGGGGAGTATCCCGTAATCTTTTGGATTTTACATCAAATGGCAAACAGAGCCAACGGTAACATCTCTTTCCATTTTCTGGTTTCCAAATCAAGTAGTTTCTTTAAGGTGGTTTTAAGCGTAGCGTTATATCTCTCTACCAGTCCATCTGTCTGAAGATGATAAGCAGATGTTTTTATTTGTTTGATATTAAGTTGTTGACAGACTTGTTTCATTAGGTTAGAAACAAAAGGAGTACCTTGATCGGTTATGATTTCTCGTGGAAATCCTACCCTGGAGAAGATGGACACCATGGCTTATGCTAACTGTGTTGCGTTTGGTTGTCTTAGAGCTACTGCTTCGGGAAACCTAGTGACATAATCAACTAAAACTAAGACATATCTACAGCCACTTCTAGAGGGAAGTAGAGGCCCGATAATATCCATTCCCACACGTGAGAAAGGCTCTTCATTTATGGGCAAAGGTCGAAGGGGGGCTTTTGGAAGAAGGCTTTGGCTATTCTTCTATCAGAGAGAACATTCCCTACAATACTGGTGGATTTGGTGATAAATTCCAGGCCAGTAAAATTTCTCGAGAATCTCCTTCTCCGTTTTTTTGCTGCCAAAATGTCCCCCTAGTAGATGACTATGAGCTAGAAAGAGCACCTTCTCTCTATAATTTTGGGGCACGAGTAATTGGGGCTGGTGCCCCCCCCCCTCTGATTCGTAACACACAAGCTGTTCCATGTAGGGATAATCCCTTCCTAATATAAATGGTTCAGGTAATTTAGGGATAAGTCCTACACCTAACGGAATGGGTCATATTGTCGGTTTGTGTTGTATTTGTATGTTAGTTGTAGTGTACTGTCTACTATTACAATGGACACATTGGATGTTTACCATACCCCTAATTTGAGGATCACCCCCAGGTATGGTTTGAGGTCTCATGACGCTGTATAAACAACCTGTATCAATTAGGACTGGCTGGTCTTTCCCATTTACCTTGACTATTTTATGGAAGGGAAGATGTTGTCCCTCCTTAGTGGAGTAGAAGGATTTAGTTAACCCAACCCCAATGGGCTCCTCCTTCTGTGGGCAAATACGGGCTATATGACTAAACCCTCCATAATTAAAACATTGGGGTCCTACTGGGGTTGATCTTACTGGGGTTGCTAGAGATCCGGGTACCAAGTTAACTGTGTCAGGTTTTCTGACCAGAGTTCTACTGCTCTTGTTCGAAGAGTTTCCTGAAGGCTTCCCATGTGTTTCTCCTTTTTGTACTTCAAAAGCTTGGCTAAAGGCGCTGGCTATCTCTACCGCCCTTTCCATATTAAGCTTAGCATGCTGTTGCACCCATTTCTGTATTGGGGGATGGAGTGAAGATAAATACTGTTCTAAATATATCCTCTCCATGAATGCTTAAGCCAGCGGTTTGCCATATCTTTCACCCTGAAGGCCAGGGCTCTGGGTGTTTCTTGGGGTCCTTCTTTTAGTTGCTGTAGACACATACGATATGTCTCTTCATCTATCCCTAGTCTTTCTAATATAGTCTTCTTTATTTCATCATAAGGTGTGAGACCCAGTGGATTGGCTGCTTTATATGCGCCTTCATATCGCCTGAAAGGAGTGGTCCAAGGTAACGGCCCCATTTTTCCCCAGCCCATCCGGCTGCTCTAGCTTTATGTTCGAAATTTGAAAAGAAATAGTCTGGATCTTTTCCATCCACATATTTTTGTAATACCAGGAATGGTAATGTTGTAAATGAATCTAGGACCCTAGTGTAATTTTCCCGATTCATGCCCTTATATAGGTATAAATTACCCAATCCTTATATAGGCATAGAAATCATTACCATATTTGGACTGAGCCTATGCAGCCCAAATACGGCATGGCTACTTCCACTAAGTTCCGAGAATCAACAACGATTTCTTAGAGAAACCCGCCTTCAGCAGCTAGGGACTTCCCCTTGCCTGAATACTAATTTATCTGGGAAATCATGGAGTTTTCAAAGAACTGAGTCTTTGACTGACTTTATTAAGTCCAATCATACGTCAAACTCGGCACCTTCAAAGTATAAATATTCCCACATTTGCCCAGACAAACACATAGTGGTTTGGAGCAGATCGACTAACTACTTGCCCGACGCTCTGCAGCAGCAAGTGCCGAAGGAAGCCGACCCTCCAGCTGATGCACTAAGAGACTCTGTCTTTTCTCCTGCCGAGAAATCCAGCTCCAGTGTTTCCAGGCTACCCTTGCGGGTTGCTGGGAAATCGAGTCCTAAGAGAGAGATACAAGACCTCCTCCATTCTAAACCAAGGTAAGGAGCTGATTAGACCCTTAGAGAATTCTTGGATAAGATTTTTGGCAGAAAAATACTAAACTTAAGCTACTCTTCACTTACTTCTTCCTTTGTACTAGACCTAGGTTAGGTACACCGGGGTAGGCGTATTTTAGAAGCAACAGTTGAGTACTTTTAGTCATTATTTTATTACTGTATGAATTTTATACATTTTAGGCAACATATGGCTTAGAAACCATATCATGCTTTTACAGTACTACTTTATAATATTTTTCGTATTATATGCCCTGTACTTTATAACCAGTATTACGATTGTGGCAGTACATTTATTATGCTTGAGAAAGAAGACTGTTCAATAAATACCTTTTATTGAAAACGCCTGTTCCTCTATTTTCTCAGCACGTCTGCTGAAACGAAGCATGCACGATTGACTGAGTAAAATAGTTATCTATTGTTTACGCAACTCTAGAGATTGATTTCTTATTCTTGGGAAACAAAGTTGCCATGTTTATGCAGTTGTCAGGAACTAATCCCTTCTTGTTTATTCGAAAAAGATTCTAGTGACCTCTGAGCTAGCTGGCACTCACAATGAAGTTTAATATATACAATAGAGACCTAGTCAACCTCAGTCCTACGTCTAAACTATAGTATATGTTATTCCAATGCGCAGAGCCTATTGGGAATATAGGAACTACACTACATGGCGCCCAACGTTTGGTAATGCGATAATTTAACGCTAGATACTAGAGTAACTCAGTCGTGCTTTTAACACAGACCCCTTTTTCCCGTAAAATACTCCAATAGAAGTCTGGAGTGGGTAAAAGGATAATATCCGCCAATAAGTGAGTAGGACGAAAATCCTATGTATTAGTTTTTGGGTTTTTCAAAGTTGAAGGATACAGTGTTCCAAAAGATTGTGCACCTAATCTTTGTTTCCTTGAAAGTTTGCTTGTTCTTGGGAAACAAAGTTGTCCTGTTTATGAGGTTGTCAGAAACTAATCCCTTGTTGTTTATTTTAGAAAGTTTCTAGTGACCTCTGAGCTAGCTGCCACTCACAATTAAGTTTAATATATGTACGATAGAGACCTAGTCGACCTCAGTCCTACATCTAAACTATAGTATATGTTATTACAATGCGCAGAGCCTATTGGGAATATAGGGACTGCACTACAGTAAGGTGGTCGTATGTCCCCGTTGTTGGACCAAAGTATCGGCCAACTTCCCTATCACAGTCTCCTGACTCTGGCTTTGTTGGGTTAGGGTCTGATGGAGTTTTTCCCTGTCCTCTTCGGCTACCGCCAGGAAATTCTCCATAACACGTCCTAACTTCTCTTGATTGTCCGCCATTCTTTGCAGTGCGGCCTCCATTTCCTTATATCCCAAATGCATCCATTTTTTGTGCCTAGCGTTGCCATACCATTTTGTAAACTCTTTTCCATGGAACGTAGAAGACTTCGTATGTCCGTGCCAGTGTCATCGCATTCTGCTGCCTGCATTCTCGTGTTTTCGGAATCAGCAGCGTGGTGGGATTTAGAGCGCTTCTGTTCCCTTTTGGTAAGGGATCTGTGTCACCCAGGCACAGTTTTCTGGTCACTTCACCCTGCGCGTGGCTGTATACACAAGGCCAGTGGGGGATGATGTCACAGCCACCCCAACCGCAAGTTCTCCCCTCCTAGTCACACGTTCACAGCAGCGTAGGTCAGGTGTCCTCAAAGCATGTCAATTCCTGTTATCAGGCTCAATAACTTCGAGGCCCAGCGCTCTTATCTACGAAAACGGCCTCAATCTCCCTTTCACCTCCTCACGTCTCTGTGCTGTCTCATCTAGGCATTACACGCCCCACGGAGTTGCACTTTATGCGCCTTGAGTGCCGCGCCTCTCCACATCACAGCCTGTCTGCAATTACCCATGTCTGGGTTTACGCTAGGCGGTGCAGTGCTGGTGAAGTGCTGGTGAAGTCCCCGCCACACCTCCAGGATCACATTGTTGCAGCTTAGCCGAGCCGTCCCCAGCCTGTGCTCACCGCTGCCCCCACTCTCTGATTTATCCTCTGCCTATGGCTCAAAGCTGCTTGATTTGCTGCGCCCGCACCAAGAAGTGGGGGAGGAGAAGAGGGGCGAGGGCGACCGGCATGGAGATTTCACAGTAGGGCAGCGTAATATACGATCTGCAGGATTGGCTGACACCGAGCCCACGCACCACTAGAGCCCCACTTCCAGCTATGTGTCTTTGTCAAGGTCTTAACCCACCAGGGTGCCTGCGCTTCTATGGCTTTCCGCAATCAGGCCCGTATTCAGCTCCCCTCTGTGCCTGCAGGGCTCACCAACGAGTCCCAGTGTGCTCCGGTCCCTTGCTCAGCGAACACATTTGAGGACTGCAGCGCTCCCTTCCACTCCTGCGTGTGCAGCTCCCTATACTTTGGAGGCACTATGCCCTCCACTCGTTCCTGCCAGGCCCCCCCGGTGCCAGTGAGTCCGCGGGGACCTCTCTCCAAGGGATGTTGTCCGTCTGACTCCAGGCGCTTTATGTCCTCCGTGCTCCGCAGCTGTATACCAGGGTCCGGGCGGGCAGAGACGGCTGTTGAGTGCTGCTGCCTCGTCACCTCCCGGTCCCCGGCTCACCTTTGCACCCGAGCGCCTGCGGGGTGCTCCGTCGGCGATCCTCGATGCGTGGGTTCCTCGGAGCGCGCAATGCCACCAGTAGACTCCACGGCAACCTCCGGTAGCGATCAGCAGCCGAGGCAGGGCCGCACATCCAGTGACGCGGCTCCGCCTCCCCTCTCACTGTAGCCCATAGTTTGGCGGCACGGACACTGCACCCGGCACTTGGCACAATGATTCCAGTTTCCCGCTGCCAAATTCGTTTGGGCTTGGCCCCGCAGATAGCTCTCCCCCTCCGGTCATCGAGACAAGAGTGTGGGGGACTTAAATCAGCAAACTGCTGTCGGATTATGAAAGGATAGTGTTACGACAGGTTAGAACTCCGGACTCAAGCGGCCATCTTGGTCACAGGCAAGCTCCGCCCCCTGAATAAATACTTTCATCAGCCAATAGGAGTGCTGCGTGATTTATTTTTGCTGGTAATATTGGGTCGAGAAATTGTCCTGATCTCTCCGCAAGCACCGACTATCAAGGATCTCCCCTCGCAAAGGACCATTTGCGTTTGGATATATATATATATATATATATTGCCAAAGTGACTTTGCAGTGCATGTTCTGACGTGCACCTGTGGCCTACGGTACGTAGGCAGTACCAAACAGCAGGTGCACGTGAGGATTTTACAACACTTGCATGCAATAGTCAATAATGACAGTGCATACCCCGTAGCTCGCCACTTTAGATCAACTCATAACAATGATCTGAGCAACTTGACATATTTTGTCATTGATGCAGTGGCCCCTCTGAAACGAGGGGGAGATAGAGAAAAACTTCTGAGGAAGAAAGAGACTGAATATATAGTGGGGCTGGGTAGCAAATACCCAAATGGACTTAACACCACAGAAGATTTACATCACTTTTTGTAGTTGCTTCAACTGTATATTCATGTATGTGTGTTTCAGTATTTCATCATGGGTTGATTTAGCACAAATTTATGTTTTCATTTTTTAAGGACTTCCAGAACTGAATCTCAACAAAAATTTTGAACCCTGATTGGCCCCTGTTGCTTCATGGGTGAACTAGTTGATTTGAAAATTCAACTATGATGAAATTTGCAGCTGATACAATTTATCCGTTATTGGTATACATCCAGATGAAATTTTGTAGATATTGATTAATAATAATTTTTTCCAAAGTTCTTTCTTCACTTTGATACTCACATTTTTTAGGTAATTTTTACTCACTAATTAGTTATGGTTATTAGTAGCACGTAGACATCCAGGGCACACAAAGCACTTTATAATTGACAGCAATAAGATTGCATTTATCATATACAGGGATTGAAACTGTTTATATATGTTTTAATCTTAGACCTGGTTTAGTTTTGTGCAAATTGAGGCCAAAATATTAAATTCTTGGCATTCTTTGTATATAGGTATATTATATGTAATTAGTGTAAATAGATCTATATTTATTTGTATATACATTGTTTCATTTGATCTGATTTATATATATGTAACAGTTATGAAATTTCATTTCCAGGGTATTTTTCCATACTGTATATGATTGTAGGAGATTATGCATTCATGCAGCAATATTGTTTTTCTGTGCCCTTATTTTTCTTATCTTTGCATTCATGCGGTGTATAATATAGTATTTTATTTGTGTCTATGGAACACGTGACTCACTTAAGAGGTGGAGCATCACTTTCAAAAAAAGTATTTAATGATTAGCTGACCAGGTGTATGGTGTGTGATCAAGAGCACTAGTTGCTCGAAACGCGTCGCCTGAGAGGTTGAATAAAATCTACCTTACTACAGCCTTGGGTCCGTGTCTTCATTTCGCCGAGAAGCTGGAGGTTATGAAGATTACGCTGTATGTATATATATATATATATATATATATATATTCACTGAAAAAACCATAGGTTATAGACCATATATAGTTAGAGATTAGCATTTACAAAACCTTATTTTATTTGCACAAAACTATTGAAATTCCATATATAGTTTGTTGCACTAACTATATATCGCGGACCCGCAATCCACTGCTAATGATGTCACATATTACATCATTCATGACATGGTCAGTGACATCACTGATGACATCTCAAATGACATCACTGATGACATCACTGATGACATCACTGATGACAACACCCAGTGACTGTATGTTTCTGTAAAGTTAAAATATGTCTTACATATTGAAGAATGAGTGGATGTATAAGTGTCTGGATGAAGGATTTAGTAGGTGCATGACTGACTGTATGAGAGAATGATTAAATGTGTCTCACTGAGTGCATGGGTTAGTGATTAAAGTGTCTTAATTTGGCAATCATTATTTATGTTGTTCTGTAAACTGCTGCATGTTTAAATCAGTAGCTATATCAGTAACTATATGGGTTATTGAATGGTTGCCCAAGTATTTGTATGGGAGACTGAGTATGTGTGTGGGTGGCTGGGAGGTGTATAACTCTGTGCATAGATGTGTGAGCAGTTGATTCCCTAGGTGTATGGGTTCAAAAGTGCATGTGGAAAGGGGCGACCATTCGGTCCCCCCGAACGTATGGCCGAGTACCACGATCCCCCCGGGAAGCCATCTTGGGCGGGAGGCGAGTCTCGGCTGGTATGCCCGAAGCGGCGTAGCCGGGGCGCGCTTTTTCCCGCCCTGGAGTGGGCTGGCCTAGACACTGACGCGGCCTGGCCACGCCCTCGGGGCAGGCCGGGGCGGGTTTACGCCCGCCCTGAAGACGGATAAAAGGAGCAACAAGCCAAGGAAGCATCCTCTTGTTTCTGTGCTCTGAAGCTGCACCACCTCGCTGCACGTGAGCTCGAGACGAAACGAAGAGCCAATTTTGAGCGTTGTAATCTTTCTTGTTTGTTTTTCAGATACTCTATCGTGAGAATGCCTAAGAAGGTGGGAAAGCGAATGACTACCGACCAGATGCTGCGTGTTCTCATGAAGGAGGTGACCGACTTAAAGAAGCGAATGGCGGAGAAAGACGAGGAAGGGGGGCCGAAACGTCCTCTGGCAGGAGCAGCCCCAGGAGGAAAAGGCAAGAGGCCCAGAAGGGGAGCAGCTGGGGGAGACAACCCAGTTCCCTGTACCCCACTCGAAGCACCCACTCCTGTGCCGGAGGAAGGGAATCCGATTCCCGTAGTGGTCACCCCTGTGTCCGGGGAGGATATGCCGCCCGAGCTGGCAGCTCAATTAGCAGCGTGGTTGGGAAAAGGTAGCAAGGGCGCCACGGCTGACGACGCGCAGGTATTGATGAGGCAGCTACGGGAAACAAGGGAAGCGACGACGGCACCATCGCCATCAGTTCCAGTCGCAGATACAGCTTCCGGTTCAGGTAAGCGGCCATTGCCGATTGCGAGGGATGAGTCAGCACCCTCTCGGCGGGAAAAATTGGGTCAACATGTCCCTCTGGCGATTAAAGAGAAGATATGGGCAGGGGAATATATAAACATCTTCTCGTTGCTTACCGATCATTATGAAATGGAGCATGTTAAGAGCCAGAAAGAGCTCATGCATCCAAGTGTTTGGCGCGCAAAGATGGCCGCCTTTAAGGTAAATGAAAACATTGGTAATTGGGGCAAGGCATGGGGGGTTTTTACATCCATCTTGGGTGAACGTAGGCCCGAATTGCTGCCCGAATTGCCGATTTATCAGTCACGGATCATGGGCTACTCCGTATCTCACGAGGGCAATCATTGGTTTTGTTACGACAATGTTTTCAGAAAAGCGAAAGAGCATGATAAAAACTTAACTTGGGATTGTTATGATTCTGTGTCTTGGTCCAAAATGGAGGACTCCGGTATGTTGAAGGTGCCATTGATAGGAAGTAACGTGGGTGAATCCTCCCGCCAATATGCGGGGACGCCCTTTCGATCAGGTACAAGTAACGACAATCACTCGAGGCCAGCCGGCAACGCAAATAAAAGGGGAGTTTGTTGGAACTTTAACAGGGGGAAATGTACTAGGCCTCAGGGGTCATGCAAATTTAGGCACGAATGTGGGGGGTGTGGGCAATCTTCCCATCCTGAGTCCATGTGCAGAGCCAAAACGGGTGATAACGGGGGTAGAGGAGGCGCCAAACAGGTCTGACATAGTCCGAGGGGCGCCTTTACCTACCCCGATTGATACCATGGCAATGATTCCCTGGCTCAGCGAATACCCGGATCACGCTTCCGCTGGGGTGTTGCGCAACGGATTTTCATATGGTTTCCGCATCCCAGTGGGAGAGTTTCAGGGTATGCCACGATGTAAAAATCAGATATCGGTCTTACAGCATACGACCGTGGTACAGGAAAAGATCAGGAAGGAGGTGGCTCGAGGTCGAGTCGCCGGTCCATTTAATGTGCCACCAGTTGCTGACTTTGTTCCCCTTTAGGGGTGGTCCCCAAGAAGGACCCGGGTGAGTTTCGGCTGATACATAATTTATCAGCCCCACGTGGTCTTTCAGTGAACGATGCGATAGACCCGGAAGTGTGTTCGGTGCGGTACGCATCCTTCGATGAGGCCGTAGCCATTTTGAATCGCCTGGGGCCCGGTGCGCTGATGGCAAAATCTGATATCGAGTCAGCGTTCCGGTTGCTCCCGGTACATCCAGACGATCAGCGTCTCCTTGGTTTCATGTTTCAGGGTCATTATTACATGGATAGGTGTATGCCGATGGGGTGCTCTATATCTTGTGCCTATTTTGAAAAGTTCAGTTGCTTCCTGCAATGGGTCTTCACGAGGAAAACGGGGTTTCAAAATGTGATGCATTATCTCGATGATTTTTTGTTTCTGGGGGCAGCCGGGGATCCCGAGTGTGGACAGGCTTTGACTGCATTTTGTGGTCTGATGAATCATTTTTGCGTGCCATTGGCACCAGGTAAGACTGTGGGTCCCTCGACTTGCCTCGAGTTTCTGGGGATCGAGCTGGATTCCGAGGAAGGTTGTTTTCGTTTACCAGGGGACAAAGTGTTAAAATTCAGGGCATCCCTGCAAATGTGTTTAAGTGAGTCGAAGGTTCGGCTACATCAATTACAGCAATTGGTGGGGCAGTTGAATTTTGCCCTAAGAGTTATACCGATGGCCCGCCCCTTTTCTCGCTCGATCGCTCAAGCCATGGTCGGCCTGAAGGAGGGTCATCATCGCACACGGCTCTCGGCAGAGGTTCGCCAGGACATGCGCATTTGGTTGGCATTTCTGGCGGATTTCAATGGCGGAATTGTCTGGAACAAACCGGCCGTGTCCTCCGAGGAGCTGGGGCTGTGGACGGATTCAGCAGGGAGCATTGGTTTTGGCGCCATATTCGGCACTCAGTGGTCAGCACAAAAATGGCCGTCATGGTGGCATGAGAGTGATCTGACAAGTAACATTGCTTTCCTTGAACTTTTTCCCATTCTGGTGGCCCTGAGAACTTGGCCAGAGGGGTTCAGAGATCACTCTGTGGTATTCTGGTCTGATAACATGACCGTTGTTGAGTGTATCAATAGCCAGGCAGCACGCTGCAAGTGGATCCTGAGATTACTCAAAGAAATTGTGTTATTATGTATGCAGTTGAATGTAGTATTTAAGGCAAGACATGTCCCGGGGGTGATGAACCAGGCGGCTGATGCGCTTTCTCGTTTTCGTATGCAGGCCTTCTGGGGTTTTCTGCCCACAGCGGACCCGGTGGCAGCACCCTTTCCCGAAGCTCTCTGGTCTCTCGGTGCCCCGAACTACAGAACCTCGTGGGAGAGAGTTTAGCACCCAGGACGAGGAAGGCATATGAAGGGGCGTTCCGTTCCTATTGGGCCTTTTTGGGGGCAGCTAGGGGGGAGCTTTGGGGCCAGGAGGAGTTGGTAGTGAAATTCCTGCTATCTTTACGTCATGCAGGCAAATCAGTGGCTACGGCCCAGAGGCATCGGGCCGCCATTTCCTTCGTGGCTAGGGCTCATGGGACCCAGGACCCGACAGCGTCTTTCGTTGTGCAAAAAGCGCTACGTGGGTGGCAACGCCTTGAGGGTCGCAGAGTAGATGATAGGCGCCCGATAGGTCTGAATAGGTTGGCTTTGTTGTTATCTGTACTTCCTGCAGCATGTTCATCCCAGTATGAAGCAGTGTTATTCCGAGCCGCTTTTGTGCTAGCATTCCATGGGGCTATGCGAGTAAGCGAATTAGTGGCAAGGAACAAGCTGGATACCAGGGGGGGACTGTGCTGAGAGCATGTCCGAATCAGGGGGGAGACAATGACTGTCTCATTTGTCAAGTCCAAAACCGATCAGGGTTCAATGGGGGACTGCATAATGATACGAAGGATCCCCGGGTCATCCATGTGCCCGGTGAGCTGTGTAGAGGAGTATTTAGCACAGAGGGTGGCATCATGGGGGGGGACATTGTTGAGACACGCTGACGCCACCCCACTGACGAGGTTTCAGTTTCAGCGGGTGCTTGCGATGTCGATTACGGCTGCGGGCTTGAACCCGAGCGAGTTTGGGACCCATTCCTTTCGGATAGGGGCCGCTACAGAGGCTACGGCCAGGGGTCTGAATGTTGAACAAATTAAACGTGTGGGGCGTTGGTCCTCCAATTGTTATAAGAGGTATGTGCGGTTGCACATGTTGTGAAGCTGTAACGATGTACTCACGCTTCTTGTTTTTGTTTGGTTTCAGTTGCGCAAGCTTACGAGGCGGGGCGGACTATGCAGTCGACCCAACACCGGGCCAGCGGTCATACTTCACCGGCTGTGAAAAAGGAGGTGTGGGTCGTGGGCCACTCATACGTGAGGCGAGCCGCGGACGTATTCAAAGCAGGTGACATGAATCACGTGGCTGGGGAATACGGGTACAGTGTGTCCTTCTACGGAAAGGGCGGACTCTGTATTGACCAGTTTCAATCATTTTTTGAGGGTTTGCTAGGGCGGACGAGGTCACCGCCGTCTATAGTCATAGTACATCTTGGGGGCAATGATTTGGTCACCACTGGTAGACGACTTCTTCTTGAGGCGATGCTTTCCACTGTAAGTTGGTTGGCGAGGAGAGTTCCAGGGTGCACGATTGCATGGTCCCATATGATCCCGCGAAAAGTATGGCGGGGGGCTGTTTCTGTTTCTGCTTTAAACCATTCAGTAAGGAAAATTAATAACAAAGTGAGTAGATTATTCCGTTCCAAGACACTGCATTCTATTTCGCATGGTTGTATTACTGGTGACAGTATGTATTTGGGGGATGGTGTTCATTTGTCCCGGGTGGGGAACGAGTTACTCATAGGAGACTGTATAGCTTGGCTAAAGACTTTAAGTCATGACCTTTAGGTAGGAGTGTTGTGGGGGGTCCGGATAGCCGGTCAACTATCCGGCCTGTGGCGGTAAGGTCATGATCGGTGAGCACTAATTGGAAGATCCCTATGAGTGGGCGTCACCCATTACGGATGGGAGCGCTCGAAGGAGGTGGCCATTGGCCCCTCAACGGGGAAGGCGGTCCCTTCTAAGGATGGGACGCCGAAAGGAAAGGAAAGGCGGTCAAGGCCCCTTCCTGGGTAGGGGGGGCTACAGCCCCCTCCCGGAGAATTTCCCGGGGCCAAGACATCTGCGACGGCAGATGTGGTAAGATGTGTGGGGTTTGGGGGGGGGGTCTACGCTACCTTCTAGATTCCTCACACGAGTCCTCGGACGACCTTTAAGTGGCGTCGAGTTTATTGGGGCCCCCGTCAAGTCAAGGGAAATTGGTAGTTGCACTCGAGGTACGCCTCTGTGCGGTCGCCCCTCACAAGTGAGGGGGATATTTCTGGTTAGGGATCTTGACACCGGTTACGACCTTGCCGTTGGCCCTTAAACGTTAGGATGTACAATTTCAAAATTTCAAGTTAGATGTTTTTGTAGGATGTTAGTTCGGCTAGGAGAACCTTTGTATTAGAGAATATGTTAAGGTTAGCCAAACATCGCAATGTGGTAATGAAATTGTACATAATATGAAACTGTTATTTTAATGTTTTAATTTTATTTCATATTTTAATAAATACGGCCGGGAGGGTCACTCCCTCCCGTCTTCCAAAAGTTCAGAACTGTTTCCGGTTTCCCATCCTTGGGGATTGTGTTGAGAGGGGGTGGCGGGTATCTCGGCCATATGGAAAGGGGCGACCATTCGGTCCCCCCGAACGTATGGCCGAGTACCACGATCCCCCCGGGAAGCCATCTTGGGCGGGAGGCGAGTCTCGGCTGGTATGCCCGAAGCGGCGTAGCCGGGGCGCGCTTTTTCCCGCCCTGGAGTGGGCTGGCCTAGACACTGACGCGGCCGGGCCACGCCCTCGGGGCAGGCCGGGGCGGGTTTACGCCCGCCCTGAAGACGGATAAAAGGAGCAACAAGCCAAGGAAGCATCCTCTTGTTTCTGTGCTCTGAAGCTGCACCACCTCGCTGCACGTGAGCTCGAGACGAAACGAAGAGCCAATTTTGACCCACCCACCAGCCCCTGAAGACAGCGAGTTGTTTTGAATAAAGTTTGATGTGGTAACTCTTTTATTTACAGGTCGGATTATTATCGTGATAACCTTGAATATGCAATAAAGAAATGGTCAAGTTGTGGTATGTTTTGCAAATAAAGTGATCTTGCTCTAGTGTTGATCAGTAGCATGTTTTAATAAAATTGTTGCTTTTTACTGTCTTTTAAGTAATTTAGTCATTTAGTTTAGAATTCATTTAGCTTAGAACTGTCGTATTTATTTTGGTCGGGCGGTAAGGTCATGATCGGTGAGCACTAATTGGAAGATCCCTATGAGTGGGCGTCACCCATTACGGATGGGAGCGCTCGAAGGAGGTGGCCATTGGCCCCTCAACGGGGAAGGCGGTCCCTTCTAAGGATGAGACGCCGAAAGGAAAGGAAAGGCGGTCAAGGCCCCTTCCTGGGTAGGGGGGGCTACAGCCCCCTCCCGGAGAATTTCCCGGGGCCAAGACATCTGCGACGGCAGATGTGGTAAGATGTGTGGGGTTTGGGGGGGGTCTACGCTACCTTCTAGATTCCTCACACGAGTCCTCGGACGACCTTTAAGTGGCGTCGAGTTTATTGGGGCCCCCGTCAAGTCAAGGGAAATTGGTAGTTGCACTCGAGGTACGCCTCTGTGCGGTCGCCCCTCACAAGTGAGGGGGATATTTCTGGTTAGGGATCTTGACACCGGTTACGACCTTGCCGTTGGCCCTTAAACGTTAGGATGTACAATTTCAAAATTTCAAGTTAGATGTTTTTGTAGGATGTTAGTTCGGCTAGGAGAACCTTTGTATTAGAGAATATGTTAAGGTTAGCCAAACATCGCAATGTGGTAATGAAATTGTACATAATATGAAACTGTTATTTTAATGTTTTAATTTTGTTTCATTTTTTAATAAATACGGCCGGGAGGGTCACTCCCTCCCGTCTTCCAAAAGTTCAGAACTGTTTCCGGTTTCCCATCCTTGGGGATTGTGTTGAGAGGGGGTGGCGGGTATCTCGGCCATATAGGGTTCAAAAGTGCATGTAGAAACAGCTGTATGGACAGTTGACTGTGTGCATGAGTATATTGGTGAGTGAATGGATATCTCAGTGCTACATGTCAAAGTAAGTACATATGTAAAACACACTCCATGTGAGAGTTTACATATATAAATAACTGAACATAAGAGCCAGTGAATGTGAGAGTGGCTGTATGAATAATTGTGAACTTGTATCAAGGATTGTATAAGAGAGTAAATATGTGTTAGTATATGTTTAAATAAGTAAGGTGTGTATAACTGTATAGTTGAGGAAATGGAGATGTGATTGATTCTTTGCATGACTGACTAGGTGTGTGAGTAACTCCATGGATGTGTGACAGTCTGTGAGTGCCTGTTTACACTGAGTGTATCTAAGATTATATTATTTATTTATTTATTTATTTATTGACATTTGTAGAGCGCGGCGAATACCCGTGGGCGTCTCGGCGCTAGTTAAGGGATGGATCAGCAACTGGGGTAAAGAAGATATACAAGGCTATTGGTCGAATAACCACGTCTTTAGCTGTTTGCGGAATGTGAACAGGGAGGGACTTGCTCGGATATGTGCAGGAAGGGTGTTCCAGAGTCTAGGGGCGGCAACCAGGAAACGCCTGTCGCCCCAGGTGACTGTTCTAGTGCAAGGCACAGCCAAGAAGTTCTGAATAGAGGAACGAAGAGATCGGGTTGGGACATGATGGAGAAGATTCTGTTTGAGAAAGTGGGGACCTTGATTATTGAGTGACTTGTAAACAATACACAGCGATTTGAATTTGATACGGCTGCGTATCGGGAGCCAATGGAGATCCCTAATGATGTTTGTAACTGGTGCGAACTTGGGGATCCCAGCCAGCATTCGTGCGGCTGCATTTTGGATTGACTGCATCTTATTTGTCACTCGGACTTGGGCATTTAAGAATAGAGCGTTACAATAGTCCAAGGAGGACAGGACTAGTGAGCTGACCAGTGTTTTCCCGGCCGTGTCCGGTAGGAAAGGTAGTATTTTCCTAATCATTCTCAATTTCATATGAGCTGAAGCCGCAGTTTTATTCGCATGTGCCATAAAATTGAGGCCAGCATCGAAGATGACGCCTAGATTTCTCACTCTGCTAGCTGGACTGGGCGGGGGACCGAAAGATGGTGGCCACCAGACAGGTGACCAGCCCGGGGAGAGGTGACCGAAGATGACCACTTCAGTTTTTTCTGAATTGAGTTTCAGACAATTCGTGGCCATCCAGTCACCTATTGCCATCATTCCTCTCGTGAATCGATTGGCCACTTCCTCCTCGTCCCCTTTGAGAGCCAGTACCAATTGGGTGTCATCGGCGTAGGAGGTCAGGCTCATCCCAAATGCTTTGATGACATTTGCAAGGTCCGACACGTAGATATTAAATAGTGTCGGACTCAGGGATGAGCCTTGAGGGACCCCACACGGCAGAGACACCTTCGATGATTGGTAGGGTCCTAGAGATACTGCATGTGATCTATTGGCCAGAAACGATACAAGCAGGTCCAGAGCAGTTTTCTGGACCCCCAGTCGTTCGACACGGTCGACTAAGATCTTGTGGTCGACCGTGTCGAAGGCCGCCGAAAGATCCAGCAGTACCAGGAGTGCTGTCCCCCCCTGGTCTCGTATGGCTCTGATGTCATCCGCAGCCTTTAGAAGGGCAGTTTCCGTGCCATGACATTTGCGGAATCCGAACTGGGTGTTATCGAGCAACTGGTGCTGCTCCACAAATTCCGACAGTTGCTGATTCATGGCTTTTTCTATTACCTTAGCCAGGAAAGGAAGACTGGCTATCGGACGATAGTTTTTCAGGTCATCTTTATTCAAATTGGCTTTCTTTAAGAGGGGTTTGACCAACGTATGTTTCAGAGAAGCCGGGAAAATTCCGGAGCTAAACATAGTGTTGCAAACATGAGTTATAGCCGGTATCAACGTGTCCATAACTGGCATAAGAACTTTGAGCGGACACGGGTCTAATGCAGAACCTGATTTGATTCTTGAAATAATACTCCTTGTCTGATCCATAGTGAGCTCGACAAAGCAGGTCAGTGTGTTATCCCGTGAGGTGGAGGACAAGGATAATGGTGTAGAGTCCGTGTTTAGAGAAAAAGCCTGATAGATGTCGTTAACTTTTTTGAAGAAAAAATCAGATAAGGCGTCGCAAAGATGTTGTGAGGGAGGTGGTGTGAGGTCGTGCGTGCCACCCGACAAGCGTTTAGTGATGTCGAATAACTCTTTGCACGAGTTTTTGGCAGTCTGAATTTGTGCAGCATAATAGGCTCTTTTCGCCTCTGCGATCATCTGTTTGTACCGGGCAAGTGAGTCTTTATATAATGATTTACTTTCTGGGTCATAGCGCTTCCGCCAAAGTCTTTCTCTTTGTTTATTTAATTGTTTTTGTTTTTTAAGTTCATCCGAGAACCAGGGAGCACTGGGGGAGGCTCGATTCTGGGAGATAGATTTTACGGGCGCTAGCTCAAGTGTGGCCTGATTGCTCCAGGTATTGAACTGATTTATGGCAGCGGTGGGGTCATCTGACAGCAATGGCGATGTTCTAGCCAGGAATGTGTTCAATGTCCCCGCCTTTATGTCCTTCCATGCTCTCACCTGTTTGGGGCTATTGTTAACAGCCCTCCTCTTAGAGGCATCGGGGATAGCTAAATGACTTAAAATGGCGTGGTGATCGGTCCATGCCAGGGGGAGGACATCTGCAATATGTAGCGACTCAATATTAGTAAAAATGCCGTCAAGAGTGTGACAGGCGTCATGGGTAGGGGCAGAAATACGTTGATACAGACCTAGTGTTTCCATGTCCGCTAAGAGGCATGCAGTGTCTGTGTCACTACTTGATTCAAGGTGGAAATTAAAATCGCCTAACACTGCAAAGTGATCTTCAAGGGCTATGGATTCCAATATAGACCCTAGGCTGAATAAAAATGGGGCACGTGCTCCAGGTGGGCGGTATACCAGTACGCCTTTAAAATTGAAGAGGGGTGTGAGCTTAATACTAAATAGTAGGGCTTCGCAACATGTGGATGGTATCGGTGTGGTCCTGATTGGGAGGTAGTCCCTGACAATAATTGCTACCCCACCTCCCCGCTGGCCTACTCTGTCCTGTCTATGTATGGTGAACCCACTAGGGACTGCTATAACCAAGTCGGGTTTAGAGTCTGAAGATGTATTATCACATAAATGATATCATCAGTGATGTAATCAGTAATGTCAAATGAGATGTCAGTGATGTCATCAGTGATGTCATTTGAGATGTCATCAGTGATGTCATCAGTGATGTCATTTGAGATGTCATCAGTGATGTCATCAGTGATGTCACTGACCATGTCATGAATGATGTAATATGTGACATCATTAGCAGTGGATTGCGGGTCCGCGATATATAGTTAGTGCAACTAACTATATATGGAATTTCAATGGTTTTGTGCAAATAAAATAAGGTTTTGTAAATGCTAATCCCTAACTATATATGGTCTATAACCTATGGTTTTTTCAGTGAATTTTCAAGGTTTTGTAAATGCTAATTCCTAACTATATATGGTCTATAACCTATGGTTTTTTCTGTGAATTTCATTGGTTTTTTAAAAGCTAATATCTATAGCTGTAAAATATATTCTTTATTAAGTGACGTATCACGTAGCCCGTGAGACGCCTCATGATGCATCGCATAACCGTGACGTATCGTCTCTGCAGCGCAAACCAAACCCAAAACGTAAGCGCGCCAGAACACGCTTAAAGATATATATATATTTTTTTAACCTTAATTAGACAAAATCCACACGTGCACATATCACAAACGTTCAAAAAACACAATATGTCGGACTCCCGTTACGCTGCCGGTTAGCTGCCCGGTTAACGTACCAGGAAGCACCTTTACCGCGAAAAATCGCAACATTTCATTTCTTTTGCCCCGCAGGGAACTTTAATAGCCCCCTCATCAATCTAGGGGTTCAGGAGGGGTCTGCCTTACCCCTTTCATTCATTTACACCTTTTTTTTTTCCACCTCTTGTCTCTCGATCCCACAGAGAGACAAGATGGCGGCCGCTCCAGACTGTTTACAATGTTAACAGCCAATCAGCTTCTCCTCAGACTCCCGTTACACTGCCGGTTAGCTTCCCGGTTAGCTGCCCGGTTCGCGTACCAAGACGCGTCTCTACGGCGAAAAAATCGTTTTTTTTTTTGTTTTTTTTTGGCCCCGCGTGGCTTTATAATATCCCCCTCATCAATCCTAGGGGGTCAGAAGGGGTCTACCTTGCCCTCTTTCCTTCATTTCCCCCTTTGTTTTGGCCTCCTCTTGTCTCTCGATCCTACCGAGAGACAAGATGGCGGCCGCTCCGGACTGTTTACAATGTTGACAGCCAATCAGCTTCTCCTCAGACTCCTGTTACACTGCCGGTTAGCTTCCCGGTTAGCTGCCCGGTTCGCGTACCAAGACGCGTCTCTACGGCGAAAAAATCGGAATTTTTTTTTTTTTTTTTGGGCCCCGCGTGGCTCTATAATATCCCCCTCATCAATCCTAGGGGGTCAGAAGGGGTCTACCTTGCCCCCTTTCCTTCATTTCCCCCTTTGTTTTGGCCTCCTCTTGTCTCTCGATCCTACCGAGAGACAAGATGGCGGCCGCTCCGGACTGTTTAGAATGTTGACAGACACCGGAGAGCCAATCAGCTTCGCATCGCAAAGTTCCGTTACGCGAAAAGTACGCGAACCGGAGCGCTGCCCGGAGCGCTGTTACAGATATATATCTTATTTTAAACGTTAATTTCTCAAAATCCACTGAAGCACATATATTGAGACCTAGCAAAGGCACATCGGGTTAACAGTCCCTACAATTTTGCCAAGTTTCGTGCAAATCCATTCAGCCGTTCGAGCTAAAAGTGAGGCCAACCACCCTATGGAAAAATGAATGGGAAAAATGCGTTTTGGGACCCCCCTTTTTTCTCGGCCCCCCCTTGACGACCCCCCCCCCAAATTTTCAGGGGCTGCTCAGAAACAAAATGTGCCATTTTCCTGAAAATTTCAGCCGATTCCGTCCACAAACGGCAAAGTTATTAGACATAGAATTTTCAAAAGTTCCATAGAGAAAAAATCCTAACTATATATACCTACTGGCTATCGCCAGTAGGTAATATATATATATATTTATATATATATATATATATATATATATATATATATATCAAAAACGATTCTCCGAGTCACCTCCAGTCACAATGAAACCGGCGAAGGAGAACAGACCACTCTCGTCGGCAAACAAATTTCTTTATTGCCAAATCAGCATCAGGTGACGCGTTTCGGGCACGGATGCCCTTGATCACACAACGGTCACAGCAAACTTTTCTTTTTTATATATGGTGAATTGTATACTCCCACCAACACCACATGTTCGGTCACATGACCATAAACAGTGAAAACATCGTACGTAAAATCCACTTTTCCGCATTTATAACAAATCATCTACATAATAGTGTGATTTAGTTAATAAATTTTTTAATAACAGTTTAAATACATTTGAAAAAGCAAGGCAGCAATATTATTTCATTTAGATGTTTGAAAACGATTCAATATAAAAATGGATCATTTTGCCCATAATATATCTTCTTTCTAAATTCAAAACCTTGTCCAATATTAGACAATAGTACTGATTGCAACTGGAATTATATATATATGCAGACAAAACTCGAATCCCGGTCCCCGAAAATCTCAGCAATCGCAAGATGCCGCCGGAGAAGGAATCGAGAGCTGACCCAAGGTGCAGGTGAAAAAAAGGTATTTTATTGAGTTTTTTCACGCCCTGCCAGCATAACGTTTCGGCCTGCCCAGAGGCCTTGGCCACATGATGCGTTCTGCGAAGCAGGAACATTTTTAAAGTGCTTAGTGCAAAGTAAACAGTTACATCATTTGTTGTTACAACGTGGGAGTATGAAAAAGAAATAGACAACATACTACACATTGGTCATTCACCATCAATAACCCAACCTAATACAACTGGGTGTAGGAAATATTGGCAGTCATAAAAATATGTGGTTTATCTTAAAAGACCACTAAAATAACAGTCCTTTAAAAAGATATTAAAAAACTTATTAAAAAATGGCGATTAGGTTAATACATGAATAAATTCATATTAGCAGAAAATGTACCTAGATTTGTAAGGCAATGCCCTAAAATCAATAGAACCCAAGTGGGTAAAATCTATATCAACCTATGCCTTTCTGCTGTAAACATTGACTAACAAGCCCCACTGTAAATATTAACAACGAGTAACATTGTGCAAAGATGTGCAGAATTTTTTTTACAAAAAAGTGCAATGAATAAAGGAATCCAACGTTGTTGTATTAAATACAGGTTAAAAATGTTACAAACACACTACTGGGAGGAGAGAGAGATGGAAGAGGAGGAGAAAAAATATTTCGATATTTAAAGTGTTAGGACTCCCCATTTCAAAAACGTTTATACAGTAAAGGGGTTAATCTAATTCGACAAAGAATCAGTCCAAATATTTCTATGATTATGATGAATAAGGAGATTATAAACAAGTGTAAAAGTCCTCGCTGATGTTAAGACAAGGAAACACTTACAATCAAGATCCACAAAATAGACTCACGATTACCCCCCTCCTCAGGAAAGGCGCTGAATCAATAACAAAATACTTTAGCAGCTGGCTTTTGTTACCATGGTATTCCTTAAAATGACGGGCGACAGGGTAAGCGGTGTCACTGGTGTTGATGGCCCTGATGTGCTGGAGTATCCGTTTGTGGACCTGCAACTTGGTGCTCCCAACATATCGCAGGCCACACGGACACTCCAGCACATACACCGCAAACTCTGCCTTGCACGTCAGAGGTCTGTGGATCACAAGGGGGATATCGGAAAATGGTGTATTATATTCCGTCCTGTTCACCCAGTGTTTACAGGCTTTGCATGACGGACACTTTCTAAAACCCTTGCTCGTCTGTAACCAGGAAGCATTGATTAAAACTTCAGTACTTGATTTAACCATCGCATCACTCAACAAGCGTGCTTTCCTGAAGGTAATGTCACGTTTACTTGACATCAGACTGCCTATAACTGGGTCATTGAGGACCAGGTTCCAGTTCTTATTTAGAAATCTACGGAGGGCTTGATGCTGTCTGTTATAGTTCAAAATGAGTCTGACCGGTTGTTTATTGTCAGCTTCATTCACCACTTGGGATTTTTTATGGAGCAGAGCAGCTTCCCTAGGAATGGAGTTTGCCCTCCGAATCGCCTGGTCTATTGTAGTCTTAGTGTACCCTCTTTCCAGAAACCGCCTACTGCTGGCCTCCTGTGCCACCTTGCAATGGGCATCAGTGCTGCAAATACGTCTGATGCGCAGCATCTCCCCAAAGGGGATGCTGCATATCAAATGTGACGGGTGATGGCTTTGGGCATGCAGCACTGTATTTCCTGCTGTCGGTTTTCTGTACAGTGCTGTCTCCAGTTTGTGATTATTCACCATAATCTCCACGTCCAGAAAACAAATTTTCTCCTGACTGAAGCTGGAGGTGAAGGCAAGATTGTATGCATTAACATTGATCAAATCAATGAAGTCACTGGCCTGCTGTTTAGAGCCCCGTCAAATAAAAAAAATATCATCAATGAAGCGGAACCAGTGGACTACATGTTTAACAAATAAATCATGGTGTACGCCATAGAGGACCTGTTCCTCCCAGTAGCCCATATGCAAACAGGCATAAATGGGAGAAAAACAGGCCCCCATGGCAACACCCCTGATTTGCTGAAAATATTGGTTGTTAAAAATAAAAAAATTGTTGTGTAAACAAAATGAAATCATCGCAATCAACATCTTATTGTGTTCGTGCATTTCAATTGGTCTATTGCGCAGGTAAAATGTAATCGCTCCCAAACCATCATTGTGTCGAATACTCGTGTATAATGTAGAGACATCAAGTGTCACTAACAAACAATTCGAGTCCCAAGAAACTTCATCCAATTTCCTTAAAAAATCACTAGAATCTTGTACATAAGATGGAAGACATTTTACAAAATCCTGTAAAAAGGAATCAATACACAGAGTGATGTTTTCCAACCGTCCCTCTCTAGCAGAGATAATAGGTCTGCCGGGGGGAGTTTGCAGAATCTTGTGGACTTTAGGAATTAGATAAAACACATGCATTTTCGGGTAATCGTTCTTTAGAAATTTAAACTCGTCAACGCTCAATAGTGCTGCACTTTTCCACCCTAATAAGAGCGTCTGGCACTCTGCCTGAACTTTCCTGTAATGCCAACATCACACCTTTTGTAACAAGCCACATCATTAAGTTGGGGATAAGCCTCTTCCAAGTAGAGGGAGCGAGGCCAAAGGAAAACATTACCACCCTTGTCCGATTGACGGACAATGATGGTGTTATCTGCCTGCAATTTCTTCACCAAATTGTGATAGTTGTTGTTATGCGCTCCATGCTTGCTTTTCTCCCTTAGTGTGATGGTGTGCAGTGTTTTAAGTTCAGCAAAAGATAGCTCATGGAAAATATCAATGTTATCATGAAGCGTCAATGGGGTAAAAGATGATTTAGGTTTGAATTTAGTCTGACCTGGTGAGTCCACAAGCAATAGTTCCTCAGATGTCCCAGTGCTGGGAAATTCATTCCGTAGAGATATCAAGTCCTGTAGTAAGCCCACATCATTTGCAACCAGCCCTGGTGTCCTAATGGTTGATGTACTGCCCTGTGCTTTCTGCTGGAATTTATTGCACAGAAAATATTTCTTGAGCTTTAACTTGCACGTGTATTTATACAGGTCAATACGGGTATTAGCATAATTGAAGTCACTGGCCGGACTATAGGTTAAACCCAGCGAAAGGATGGCCATGTCTGCCTTGGTTAAAGTGGCCTGAGTGAGATTGATGATGGAGGAATCAAGGGTGATAGAAATGGTACCAGACTGCGTTGAATTTCTTGCTTTGAGTTCCATTTCTTTTTGGGGCAGAATTTATTTTTGGGCTTCTCTTGCCCGGGCTGCTTTGCGTCTTTGTTGTCGCCTTTTGTTGTTTCTTTTGTTTCGGCCTGATTGGGTTTTCTGGGGCGTAGGGTATCCCGCCTGTCCTGGCGCAGGTAGTCTACCTCCTGGGCTAGTGAGAATCTGGTAAACCCCAATTTCGGGTCATTTCTGGCAGCCTCTGTATCAGATCCACTGTCAATCATTGAACTTAAATCAGAAGCCGAAGATCCCACTTCCGCTATAGCCAATGACCCCAGGCAAGAAGAGGTCGGGTTGGAACTTGATCTCCCCTTAGAAGCCTTGATAGCGTCATATTTCCTCGCGAATGTAAAAATTCGGCCTTGCCGGTAATCGAATTTATTGCGTTGGAATTTGAACGCTTTCCGCTTCTTAATTATCTCTTCTTCTTTACATAGCCGGGTCACCATGGCCCCCCTAAATTTGGCTGCTTCAGTTTCAATTCCTGATTCCATTTTACTTATTTCTTTTTCCAGTTCATCAATCTCGATTTGTAATTTACTGTGGTCACTTTTGCATATTTAACTAGGATGGTGACCAATTTGCGGTAAGAGTCTAGGCTACATTCCGCCCATTCATTTAACATATTCAGATCTTGCTGTTCATAGCTGGGGGCCAGCATTATTCTCAGCCCTCGCGGGATTCGCCCCACCTCCAAATATCTGCTTAATGAGCGGAACTCCCACCACTTTGCCTGTTCCCTTCTCATCAGTTTTTTCAATTTTTTAAAATAGTCACAGAGATTCATGTTACCCTCTCTCACAGTATCGCTGTTTGTTTTCCCAAGTGGCTCCACGGTCGGGGAGTCATCAAAGAGGTCTAGAGCCGCCTCCTCTCTGCTTCGCAACGGGTCTGCTGACATGGCGCTGAATGAAATACAAATGTGTGATCTCCAGAAAGGGCGAACAGCTACCCCAGTGGTCCCGCTCGCCACCTTCCGCACTCCTTCACTGGACAATCCACTCCTGACACAATGGTGCCGGGACGTCCGTCACAAGGCACCGGTCTCGTTCTCGGCAGCTGTTCCCTTTCTTAAGTGGTCCGGGGGCATGTGCAACTCACTTCACACCGAAGTCGAACAAAGTCTTTCGGGTTACTGAAAGGAATGGCTTCCTGCTGCTTAGCCCAATTAGAAGGAGGGGTCAGCTCAAGGCCGGAGAAGCCGTACCAGCCATAGCGATGCAGACAAAACTCTCTCTATATATGTATACTAGCAGCCCGTCCCGACCTTGTCCGGGAGCAATTAGGCTTCAGGGCCACCACCCGCCCCTGCCCCCGCCCGCCCCGACATTGTCCGTGGGTCCCCCGGAGTAGCAGCCCGTCCCTACCTTGGCTTCAGGGTCCCCGCCCGCCCCGACATTGTCCGTGGATCCCCGGAGCCTTACCTCATCCGCCGCACCTCCCCGCGCTCCTGAGTTCACTGGTCCGCCACTCCTCACCGCTCCTCCCCGCCTGTCCGCCACTTCTCACTGCTTTTCCCAGCCTGTCCACCGCTCCTCCCCGCCTGTCCGCCGCTCCTCCCCGCGTTCCGGGAGCAATTAGTCTCCAAGGCCCCTGCCCACCCCTGCCCCCGCCCGCCCCGACATTGTCCATGGGTCCCCCGGAGTAGCAGCCCGTACCGACCTTGGCTTCAGGGCCCCCGCCCACCCTGGCATTGTCCATGGGTCCCCCGGAGCCTTACCTCATCCGATGCACCTCCCCGCGCTCCTGAGTTCACTGGTCCGCCACTCCTCTCCGCTCCTCCCCGCCTGTCCGCCGCTTCTCACCACTCCTCCCAGCCTGTCCACCGTTCCTACCTGCCTGTCCGCCGCTCCTCCCCACGCTCATGTCCTCCGCTCCTCCTTGCGCTCCTAATGTCAGTACTCACGTCGCGGCCGGCGCTACTTCCATGGGACTACTTTTGTTTCTCGTAAATTTTTTAAATAACTTATAGTTTTTTTATTTATATAGCCTATGTCCATCTGCACCCCCTGACAATTACAAAGATGTATCGGGTGTGTGGATTGGCGCTGTGGTTCCCAAATTTACCCGCCTCAAAGGTTCAAAGTTCTTCCTTTATAATAGTAGTATAGATATATTCCAACTCGTATTTTCATTTCAACCCGAGCCTAATGCGACGGCGGGCCGTGGCGGGTTAGTGAAACCCATTAAATCCAACATCTGTCATTGCATTCCAAAAAACGACAATCCATGGCACCCAATTGCTTTGAATTGATTTATTCCAGCAAATGCTCACTCACCGCGTTTTGAGAACACAAGTTCTCTTGCTCACGAGTGGTGAGAGAGTGTTTCGTATTGCATTAAATAAACAATCACGTGACTTTCAATAAACAGTGTGAACAGACTCCAAATTACTTTGCAAAGCAATGCACATTTCGTACTTAAAACACACTATTTCCTCATACTGGTTTTCAAATTTACTGCGTGCACATAAACTTTGTCTTGTCCAGAGCGTTGAAAAAACCCATAGACGGTGGAAAACACTTAATGAATCTAGTGTGGTGCTTCTGCCTGGTTGGTACGTGTTTCAATTCTCTTTATAAACTAAACTTTATTAGTCACATTCAACTCCCTGTTCGCATAGCAAGTACTCACTAGACTGATACTCGGCAGAAAGAAATGCCCGAATATCCTGTTGAATCACAGTGTTCAGACAATGTTTTTGGCCATGCACATCCTGTGTTGGTAATTCACTCTTCGAATGTTCTCGTGCTCCAAAGGATGACTCCCCGCTCAAGAGGACAATATAAACAAGAGGTTGCACCAACACGAAATGTGGTGGTGTCTTTTTGGGCACTGATATAGGTGCTGTTGAACAACAGCTAATTTTTAAGTGAAACAGTATGAAACATCCAATGTTCTTGTATTCTTTTATTAGCCGTAAATGATTAGTTCATCAGTTACTGCATCCAGGTAAATGCGTGAATTAATATTATTTATTTTATACAGTGGGATGTGATAGTTCCAAATTAACTACTCTCATTTCTTCACAGCTGATTGCACCTTGGTATTGCTTCCCCGCTCGCAAAACAACCACTATATATATAGTACATACTGGCGGTCGCCAATATGTTTCGCGTAGTTTGACGAATCTTCGTGAAAATTTCAAAACAAAGGGGGGCGGTCAGGTCAGATGCTGTGTTGAAAGTTTCAGGGTGATTCATCAAACGGGCTGAGAAAAAGGGGGGTCCCAAAACGTGTTTTCTCCAGGTTAATTTCCATAGTGACTTCCAGACATGGCTACAGCCTGAACGGCTTAATGGAATTACACCAAATTTGCAAAATGGTAGCTCTTGGTTCAGAAAGCACTCTTTTTTTGTTAAATGGTGTAAATCCATTCAGTAGTTCCTTAGGAATGTAAACATTTCCCAGATTTTCAACTGTCGATACGGAGGATCCGTGAACCCTCCCAGTCTCGTGCCTGCAATCCGATTGGCTGCCAAAACCTCGGTTGAAGTAAAAAGGGTAAAAAAAAATCTGATATAACAAGAAAAGGGGTCAGGATAGAAACACCCTGAGCCCCTAGGCCTGCTCAGGGGTCCCACCCTAGAAGCCACAAAAAGCATTTTTTGAAAAACATTTCATCAGGATTCACGATAGATCTGCAAATCTGGCTGAAGATTTAAAAAAAACAAAGCCCAGGCTCCCCCGCTTCATTTATTTTAGTCACCCGGGTTTACCCAGTCCCGGGGGCAATATTAAAAAAAGATGCGGCGGCCCACACAGGCACCCGCCTGCCCTGGGGATCGCCTCCTCCCCCGGGGCTTATAGATTGAATGTAGGGGGGTGGTCACCAACCCGGGGCTAACTATCTTAAATGTGGGGGCCCTGTGGCCCCCTGCAGCCCTAGGGACTGCCACCTCTTCAGGGCTAAATTCATAACGATGCATGGGGGCTCCAGCGCCCCCGTGAAGCGCTGTGGGGACCACCACCTCCTGGGGATAAAACACTGTTGGAGAGGGGTGTGTGGCCTCCCTCGTGGAGCCATAAATGCCATGGGGACCGCCACCCCCCAGGGCCGACTCCAGCAATTTCTCAGGGTGCCCACCCCTGGGACACTGCAGTTTGCTATGGCTTGGTGGGAGCACTAGTCCCGCAAATTCTGATCCACTTCATGGAAGTGAGAGAAGGAAATTGCTTTCACTTCCATTAAGAGGTGCAGAATTGCTCTTGGGCAGAGGGAGCTGCATGCTTCCAGGTCCCTCTGCCAAAAAGCAAGGCTGGCTACTGCAGTAGGTGGGGAGACTGCAGGGACTGTGGGTGCCTTTAGGGTCCCCCCACAGTCCCCAATGAAGGGGCCATGCCCCAGGGATGGTGTCCCCGGGGCAATATTGGCCTGGGAAGGGGGACACACAGGCCCTTCTACCCAATTATTATTTTTTTAAAGCATAAGGCCTGGCTCTGGGGGATGCGGTCCTTGGGGCCGAAATTGGCCTCAGGAGGTGGACCGTGTGGCCCCCTCTTCTTTGAAAAGAAAAAAGCTAACAAAGGCCCAGCCCTGACAGATGGGGTCACCAGGGCAGTTATCGGCCTTGGGAGGGAGAGGTCGCACCCTTTCTCTATTACTTTCTTCACTACTCTGCAAACCCTTTTCTCCCTTTCACCACTACTCTGCAAATGCAGCTCCTGGCATGCTTTTGGTTGGGGGATGAAGTCTCCTTCACTGCTGAGGGTCCTTAGGGGCCAACTAGCCCACCTATTTCCACCAGTAAGCCCCTTTTCCCACTACTCTGCAAACGCGCCTCTCCACACACTGCTGGTGTTGTGATGAGGTCCCCTTGCCTCCTGAGGGCTTCAGGAGTAAAGTAGACTTTATCCCCAAGCAGCAGTGCACTACCCCTCTTGTTACCTCTAGTAAATCCCCCAGAGTTCTTCAGAGGCGACACGCCCCTTTCTCCATCACTCTGCAAACGCACCTACTAGCACAAATCCTGGCGCACTAATGGTTGAGGTAAAAGTCCACTTTACCTCTAAAGGACCTTGGGGGCCAAGAAGCCCTCCTGATACCTCCTGTAAGTCCTACGCAAAGGAATTCTTGTGAGCCCCCTTTCTCTACCATTCTGCAAATGTGACTGCTACTTAAAAAAACCTTAGAAATTCACAGAAAAAAACAAAGGTTACAAGGACGTTAAAGTTAGGAATTAGCATTTAAAAAACCTTAGAAATTCACTGAAAAAGCCACAGGTTTCGGGGACGTTACAGTTAGGAATTATCATTTAAAAATCCTTAGAAATTCACAGAAAAAAACACAGCTTATATGAACATTATAGTTAGGCTGACATTTCAATTGTACAAAACCTGTGAAATTCAGCCATTATATTCAGCTGAGCTAACTATAACTTGCATTCCCACAATGCACATATTACATCAGTCATGACATAGTCAGTGACAACACTGATGATATCACTGATTACATCATCCACATAATCTCTGATGCACCTACTCACACACCAATATAATCTTTCATACACCAACTCTAAATTTTAGACTACCTTTTTCGAAACCATAGACACACCAATACTAGCATGTACATCGCCACTCACTGATTCATAGGTCTACACATACATTCACTTACTCACCCAAACAACCACTCATACCCCCAGCCACTCACCAATACAGCCACTGATATATCCACTCATACACCCATACAGACACTCATACACTGCCACTCACCCATAGAGTTACTCACACACCTAGTCAGTCACTCAAAGAGTCAATCATACTGCCATTTATTCACCTGTACAGTTATACACATACCACCTCACTTATTCATACATACTTACTTTCCTATACAATCACTGACACAAGCCCACACTCATCTATACAGCCACTCTCACAAACTCTCACTCTCACATACAGTCACTTATGTACTCCAACACTCACATATACTGCCTTTCACATATGCAATTACTCACCCATATACCACCAAGACATCCATGCTCTCACCAACACAGCCAATACGCACACACTCTCTCACCCATACAGCCCCTTGCAGCAGTCGCAACTCGCATGACAAATGGGTGGGGGGTCATGGGGAGTTTGCAGTGGGGTTTGAAAAAAATTGTAAAAATATTACCTTACCGGGTACCGCGCCGCCTCCATTCCTGGCTGAGTGACGGGTCCCGTGCCTGTGGTTTCCTGGAACAGGAAAGAAGGAGGCATCCTCCCTCCCCTTCCCTAAGCCAATCACAACGCTGCAATGGCAGCATTGTGATTTGTGCCGACAACGTCCCCAGGTGCCTGTAGAGAGGCCATATTCTGAGTGAGTACATGCATGAGTGACTATATAGAACTATTGGTTCTATATAGTCACTATAGGTACATATGATGAGTGAGTACATGCATGAGTGACTATATAGAACTATTGGTGAATGAGGGGATGTGTATATAGATTTAGGAATTACTGAATTGGTTGTTCTAACTGGTATTGGTATCTCCATTTTTTGGAAAATGTTACGTTCTATTTTTGAATGTGTGTATCAAAGGTTATACTAGGGTGAGAGGAGGTCTGCCCCTCTTTCACAAGGATGATGTCATCAGTGATGTCATTTGAGATGTCATCAGTGATGTCATGAGTGATGTCACTGACCATGTCATGAGTGATGTAGTATGTTATGTCATCAGCAGTGCATTGCGGGCGTGTGAGTTATAGTTAGCTAAACTAACTATAACGGGGGAATTTCAATGGCTTTGTATGAGTGAAATCTCCAGCAAACTATAACATGTGCGAAACATATGGTTTTTTCAGTGAATTTGCAAGGTTTTTCAAATGCTAATTCCTAACTATAACGTGGCAGAAACCTATGGTTTTTTCAGTGAATTTCAAAGGTTTAGTACAGGATAATTGTTAAATGTATAAATTATTACATTTCTTTCTTTTTATACTAATTTCTTACATTTTTATTAAAAATATTTATATTTATTTTATTTTTTAAATTATATTTCATATTCCTAATGTAAAATAATAACAAAACTAAATCCCAAATGTTTTGTTAAATAAAAAACGAAATTCCCATTTTTTACAATTACAATCTGTATAATTCCTTTTTCATATTTTTGGGGGTAATCGCATCGTACATACAGTGATCGCACCACACTTTGTACGGCAAATGGTCTTCTGCGCATAGCCGCGCACTCGTTACAGATACGCTTTGACCTTGCGCATTGCATCAACGCTTCTGCGTGATGTCATATACGGTGCCCCGTAAGCGTACACCGCAAAAGTTTCGAATTGTTCAAAAACATGTATTTATGTTTTTTTTTTTTTTAAATCTTTATATTATTTTAAAACAAGGAAAAAAAGAATAGACATATCTGGCGTCATACATTCAAACATAATAATGAGGCGAATCGGTACAAAACAGGATAAACACGAAGTATTAAAGGAGTAGCTGAGATGCCTGCGCTAATAATTACAAAACAAGAGGTACGACCTTTCAATCTACTACCCAACTCGGGCGTAAACCCACAGAACCCACCCACCCATGGAATCAGGATAATAAAAGAAGCATGTTCACCAGATACTAGAATATAGATTAGTACAGGATAATTCCCAATATTATTGAAGAGAAACTGAAAGGGATAGTAGAAAGAGAAACTATAAGAACAAAAGCTAAAACAAACGAAATGATAGACCCATCCCCCCACCCGGCACCCCTGCATATGGCTATCGCCTTACCCAAACTAGCAGTGTGCCTGTCGCCCCAACTAACTGATTTCTAAAAGTAGAAAAAGGAAACAGAGGAGAGTTTCATACAGGCTCCCGGTCTCCCTTCCCCCCCGCCAGCAACGAACAACCCCTGTGGAAACCAAGAGTAACCAGAAGTTGTAGACAGAGCTAAAGAGGGGAGACGTTAAAAACCGCCCAGCCTCCCGCAAAACATTATGGTAGCAAATCCCGTGTCCTCCAGAGCGCCAAAATCCGACCCAGGCAAACAATCTCATCCTTGGCCCTTCCGATCCCTCATGTGAGCTCTGTCTGCCAACACCATCACAATCCCAGGAGTTTCAAAGTTCGAAAGGAGGTCAATAAAGATCAGTCTAGGACAAGTCAAAAACGATGAGTCTTTGCGAACCTCAGCCACACATATGATCTCCCTCACCGACAATAAGTCCAGATGTTGTTCCCTTCGTAGATGGAGAAAAATCGCAAGGGAGGGAAAAGACGCTGTTGCCTTACGATAGTCACTAATGGAGGCCCCAAAAGTGAAAAACCCAGTAGATCAATCGCAGTTGGTGGCGATGGTGATTGCTGCGATACTTTCAAAGAACCAAGCCCGCAAGTACTCTGCGCTCTAGCCAAGGGCATCAACACTTTTTCCAGCACGGGGTCCACATCCTCCGGTAATATGTGCCTCATGGGAAAGTCAGGTCGTTGTGGTTCTTGCGATAGATCAGGTTCCGGACTCGGGCGCCCAGTGTCAGGATCCCTCCTCTCTGTAAACTTGGTGCTGATTCTAAGTACCTAAGAACCAGGAAACGGGACATCAGCCGAGACATCACATGGTCCCGTTTATGGAATGCGTGGAATGCTAGATTAGCAGTCTAGTCTCTTCCAGCGCGTGATTAGGAGTCCAGGTGCAGCGCGCGCTCTTTCTGAACTGCGCACTTCACTAGAAAATCCAGTCACGAAGGTCGCGTTTGAAGAGTGTTCCTTAAATAATTCAAAATATACATTTGCAGCGAGAGAAGTGTGGTTTTGGGTCACGCAGTCCTGACCTTGTTCTGATACGGCGGAGAGGCTCGAAGAGTGTTTCCAGACAGAGTTTGTTTCAGAATAGAAATTCGAGCTCAGTCATTTATGGTGTCAGCGAGGTGTACCAGAGTCGGAGCAGAGTTTCCTGTTAATCGTTCTACAGAAAAAAGAAGAGAGAGTTTCTGGGAGGTCGACTGGAGCAGAAAAGAAGCCAGAGCTAAGTGGAGAAATTTCTGTAAACAATATTAGCGAGAGACTGTAAATATAGTTAAAGGCAACGTTCTAGTTACAAGGAAATGAACTGAACTTTTGAAGATGATTTAGAGCCTTGCTCACCTGTATGTTTCAAAAGGTTCTCAGAGTCAATGCTTAGCGGAGCTTCTAGCACAACCTAGAAAGATATAGGGACAGTGTTAGAGAGAGTTCAGTACCAGTAAAGAAGAAGGAAGAAAATATACCTGAATTGAAAGGGAATGAAGTAAATTCGCCAAGTTCAGGAAAAGGCACCCTGTAAATAAAAAGAATACATGAGAGAGAATTATAAAAGCAACGTTAAAAACAACACTGGTAGATTCAGAGAGAAATAATAATATAAAACACATGGTTCTGGGTAGAGAGTAAAGATAATAACCAGTTTATTATTTTACAGAGTTAGTTCCTACAGCGACAAGTGCAACTACAAGAAGGAAGTTAGGAGATAGAGCTGTATATCTGGAGACACAGAATAGAGAGTAAACTCCAAGAACTATACTTCAGAAATAGAAGAGCAGCAGGTCACCCTTGATCCTCGGGTAGGTTATCCTAGAAGGAGAGATAGGGAAGCCAGAGTTGATTAATGGTACAGTGCAATTATTGTCTTGCATATGTTAGTTTTCCTAGGGCTCTTCGAGAGGCTGATCGATAGCTGATTGAAGATTCCAGCGGAACACCAGAGGGTCCGGACCAGTCTCTTCTGTTATCTCTTTTGTTATTTTATCCACTTTCCCCCTTCCCCCTTTCTAATCAGTTGGAGTCATGATATCATTCTGATTCTGATTGGTTGGAAGCGGGAGTCGGGAAGCTAGCATCTTCTGTTCCTGTGCAAGTCTTCAAGAGGATAGAGTTGGTAAGCAAGTGGACTCTGACAGAGTGAAGTGCCCACGTTGTAAACTTGCACCCGAACAGAATGGTTGAGGGAGTTAATTTGCAGTCCCTGGGGGCGGTCTTAGATACAATACAGAAGGAGTTGGTAGCGGTAAAAGAAGAAAACCAAAGGCTAAGACAAGAGGTGATAAATTCCAGGAAAGAAACCGCAGAATTAGCGCAGAGAGTTGGGCAATCACATTTAGGAAATAGAGAGGCTCCCACTACAGGGGAAACCAGTAGATTAACCACACAGGTGATACATTCCTTGTCTCCAGTTATACCCCTAGCGGCACCAGAGAGGTTTAGTGGGGACCCCCAGAAGGCACAGGTGTTCATCACACAATGCACTTTGCACTTTATGTGTCGCCCTTCTATCTTTCCTGACGCACAATCTAAATTGGCATTCATCTTATCGTATTTGAGTGGAGATGCGGCCGCATGGTCAATGCCCTTGGTGTCAAGAGATGACCCCCTTCTACAGAACTATGATGAGTTTAAAAAGGAATTTTTGCGAATATTCGACCGTAGAAGAATCTCCCAGGCGGTGGATAATGAGTTGTTGGATTTGAAGCAGGGCAATAGAGACTTAGTGGCGTACTTGGCCCAATTTAACAAGTTAATTATGGAGACTGATTGGCCGGAAAGCAAAAGAACAGCAATATTCTATTGTGGTTTACGTGATGAATTGAAAGATGGACTGGCACAAATACTGAATCGTCCCACCAAGATCTCTGCCCTGATTGATTTGGTATTAGAATTGGATTTTCGTCAAGGGGAACGTAAAGGTGAAAGAAGACGTGAGTTTCGGAGCACCGTACCCCGTTTTGACAGAGCAAAGGTTGACCCAGGAAAAGGTGTGGAAGGATTCAATGGCTCAGAACCAATGCAAATCGGAACGATAAGGGGTCCGCTTACCAAGGAAGAAAAAGAAAAAAGGCGAGCCAGTAATCTAAGCATGTATTGTGGTTCAGGCGGACATTTTGTGAGAAATTGTCCAAAGAAACCCAAAGGATCCTATAAGCCGAAGGAAAACTAGCTGCACCACCTGTAGAAGGAGTTGTACAGGTGGATGCGAGTCAAGAATCAACTCCACAAGAACACCAATTGGCAAACACTCTACAGTCGTCTTCCCCACATCTTATATTATCAATGACCATCAAGTTTCGTCAAGAAGTGCGGAAAGGTGTAACAGTTATGGTGGACTCGGGGGCAACAGGGAACTTTTGTGACCTGAAATTCGCAACTAAGATAGGATTGAGAGCCATAGCCAAAACCAAGAGTGAACCAGTCAGGGCCATCGATGGGACAAATCTATCTTCAGGGCCTATTGTAAGTCACACTGGATTGGTGCAGCTGATTCGAGAGGATGGTCATCGAGAAGACATTCATTTTAATTTGATTGACGCACCTCATTTTCAGCTAATTCTAGGGCTTCCATGGCTCACCGAGCACAATCCAACTATAGATTGGGCAGCTAGAACCATAGAGATGGCTTCAGATTATTGTAGAAACAATTGCTTTGGAGACAAAAGGGGAAACAATAAGGAAAATCCGGCTCAAGCCTTATGCTCGGCTGATGCAACGGTATGTGTGATCAATATCCAGTCAATACCCCCAGAATACCAAGACTTTGAAGATGTGTTTGATGAGCAGGAAGCTGAACAGCTGCCACCACATCGTGTCTATGACTGCAAAATAGACCTTGAACCGGGGGCAAATATGCTGTGCAGTCGGGTTTACGCCCTGACCGAAAAGGAGCATGATCACTTAAAAGAGTACCTCAACAAGTATTTAGTAAATGGATTCATTTGTCCCTCCCAGTCCCCAGTCTCCTCGCCTCTGTTCTTTGTGCCAAAGAAGGAAGAAGGCGAGTTGAGGACTTGTATTGACTATCGTGCAATCAACCGAATAACCAAGAAGAATAGGTATCCGCTTCCCCTCATTTCAGTCTTGTTAGATCAAGTGAAAGGGGCGCGGATATTCACGAAGTTGGATTTAAGGGGGGCTTACCACCTCATCCGAGTAAGAGCTGGTGATGAGTGGAAAACAGCGTTTAGGACCCATTTCGGATTATTTGAATATCAAGTGATGCCCTATGGGCTGTGTAATGCCCCGGCAGCATTTCAGAATTTCATATACGATGTTCTCAGTGAGTTAATAGACCAACGCGCAATAGTGTATATCGACGATATTTTAATCTATTCTGTTGATGCACAAGAACATCGAAATCAAGTGCAAAAAATTCTACAGAAGCTTAGGGAGAACAAGTTGTTCGTCAAGCTGGAAAAATGTGCTTTTAACGTCACAGAAGTTGAGTTCCTGGGCTTTGTGATCTCGCAGTCAGGTATTCACATGGACAAGCGGAAGATTCAGGCTGTTGTGGAATGGAAGTCCCCGACCTGTGTAAAAGAAGTACAGGCGTTTATTGGTTTTGCAAACTTCTATCGTAGGTTCATTAGCGAATTCTCCCGGCGAATCCTTCCTCTCACTAGACTGCTGAGGAAAGGAGTGCGATTTGAATGGTCCAAGGAGGCAGAATCGGCATTCAAAGCTTTAAAAGATGAATTTACTTCAGCTCCGATCCTTCTTCATGCGGACCCATTTGAGCCCTTCTATGTAGAAACGGATGCATCTGATTTGGCGGTGGGAGGTGTCCTTTCCCAAAGGAACAAGGAAACTGGTCAACTACATCCGGTGGCCTACCGATCGAGAAAGTTGACTCCAGCAGAGATCAATTACACAATCACCAAGAAGGAACTATTAGCAATAAAGGATGCTTTCAAAAAATGGAGACACTACTTAATGGGAGCCCACCACGTTGTCACAGTTTACACAGACCATTGAAATTTGAAATTTTTAAAATCAGCCAGGACCATAACACCTCGGCAACTTCGCTGGTCATTGTACTTCGCGGACTATGACTTCGTTATCACCTACAGGCCGGGAGCTCAAAATGGAAAGGCAGATGCCTTGTCCCGAATGGGAACAGGAGAGGAAAAGGGAGAAATTAAGACACAAGCAATCATTCCCAATTCTAAAATCATCGGCGCAGTAGAACCCTTGAGTGTAAAAGAGCAAATTGTTCAAGTTATGTCGCTTGAGAAAATGTGGGAGTGGGCACAACAAGGAGATGGGAGAGAGATTATTGATGGATTGCCCTATCAGACAGAATCTTTGTACTTACCCACCTCAACACTTCAGAGACAAGCCATGAATGAATGCCACGATCATCTGTTGGCCGGTCACAAAGGAGAACTAAAGACTATGGACTTAGTTAAAAGGAAGTATTGGTGGCCACAAATGAACAAGGACATTGAACAATATGTAAAAACATGTGAGATCTGTGCGCAGGGAAAATCAGAACGGCAAGCACCCAAGGGATTACTACAGCCCTTGCCCATTCCTCCTTTCCCCTGGCACACAGTCACCTTAGATTTGATAACTGACCTTCCCATTTGTCAAGGGTATAATACCATCCTAGTGGTAGTGGATGCATACACCAAGATGGCGCATTTTGTAGCCTTGAAAGGAATTCCAACGGCTAGGCAGTTAGCAGCTCATTTTAGTGCACAAGTGGTGAGGTTACACGGAATTCCTGAGGTCGTGATATCCGACCGAGGAACTCAATTTGTGTCTCATTTTTGGAAGGCCTTTATGAAGGGACTTGGGGTTGAGACACGTTTTTCCACCAGTTTCCACCTAGAGACTGATGGACAAACTGAACGAGTGAACCAAGAGGTAGAACAGTATTTAAGGCTATTCACATTAAAACAGGGAGGGGAATGGCTGGACTATCTATGGACTAACAACGCAAAAAATGTGTCCACTGGTTATTCACCATTCTATTTGAATTATGGCAAACACCCGAATTCCACAGTGCAAGATATTCACATCTCTGTCCCGGCAGTTCAGGATTTAGTAACTCACTTACGGCAGGTACAAGAAGCTGCATCCAAGAATTTAGAGCAAGCTAAAAGCAAGTATAAGGAGTATGCTGACAAAAAAAGAAGAGATTCCCCAGATTTGAAAGTAGGTGATGAGGTTTGGTTAAATACCAAGAATCTTCGATTAAAAGGCAGTCGAAAGTTTCAGCCTAGATTCATAGGGCCATATCCCATTGAGGAACAGTTCAATCCAGTAACCTTTAAACTGACTTTACCTTCTAAACTAAAAATTCACCCAGTATTCCATGTCTCTTTATTAAAGAAAGCAGTGGTAGGGTTGCGGAGAGATGGAGTTCCACCACCAATCCTGTTGGAAACTGGATTAGAATTTGAGGTTAAGGAAATTCTGGATTCCAAATTTGTAAGGAGGAAACTATACTATCTAGTGGACTGGAAAGGCTTTGGGCCAGAGGAACGGTCTTGGGAGTTAGAGTCTGACGTTCATGCTCCTAGGTTAGTGCGTCTCTTTCACCAAAGAAATCCTACCAAACCCAGACCGGCAGGACCCTCCTTGGTGGGGGGTACCGTCAGGATCCCTCCTCCCTGTAAACTTGGTGCTGATTCTAAGTACCTAAGAACCAGGAAACGGGACATCAGCCGAGACATCACATGGTCCCGTTTATGGAATGCGTGGAATGCTAGATTAGCAGTCTAGTCTCTTCCAGCACGTGATTAGGAGTCCAGGTGCAGCGCGCGCTCTTTCTGAACTGCACACTTCACTAGAGAATCCAGTCACGAGGTCGCGTTTGAAGAGTGTTCCTTAAATAATTCAAAATATACATTTGCAGCGAGAGAAGTGTGGTTTTGGGTCACGCAGTCCTGACCTTGTTCTGATACGGCGGAGAGGCTCGAAGAGTGTTTCCAGACAGAGTTTGTTTCAGAATAGAAATTCGAGCTCAGTCATTTATGGTGTCAGCGAGGTGTACCAGAGTCGGAGCAGAGTTTCCTGTTAATCGTTCTACAGAAAAAAGAAGAGAGAGTTTCTGCGAGGTCGACTGGAGCAGAAAAGAAGCCAGAGCTAAGTGGAGAAATTTCTGTAAACAATATTAGCGAGAGACTGTAAATATAGTTAAAGGCAACGTTCTAGTTACAAGGAAATGAACTGAACTTTTGAAGATGATTTAGAGCCTTGCTCACCTGTATGTTTCAAAAGGTTCTCAGAATCAATGCTAAGCGGAGCTTCTAGCACAACCTAGAAAGATATAGGGACAGTGTTAGAGAGAGTTCAGTACCAGTAAAGAAGAAGGAAGAAAACTTACCTGAATTGAAAGGGAATGAAGTAAATTCGCCAAGTTCAGGAAAAGGCACCCTGTAAATAAAAAGAATACATGAGAGAGAATTATAAAAGCAACGTTAAAAACAACACTGGTAGGTTTAGAGAGAAATAATAATATAAAACACATGTTTCTGGGTAGAGAGTAAAGATAATAGCCAGTTTATTATTTTACAGAAGTTAGTTCCTACAGCGACAAGTGCAACTACAAGGAGGAAGTTAGGAGATAGAGCTGTATATCTGGAGACACAGAATAGAGAGTAAACTCCAAGAACTATACTTCAGAAATAGAAGAGCAGCAGGTCACCCTTGATCCTCTGGTAGGTTATCCTAGAAGGAGAGATAGGGAAGCCAGAGTAGATTAATGGTACAGTGAAATTATTGTCTTGCATATGTTAGTTTTCCTAGGGCTCTTCGAGAGGCTGATCGATAGCTGATTGAAGATTCCAGCGGAACACCAGAGGGTCCGGACCAGTCTCTTCTGTTATCTCTTTTGTTATTTTATCCACTTTCCCCCTTCCCCCTTTCTAATCAGTTGGAGTCATGATATCATTTCGATTCTGATTGGTTGGAAGCGGGAGTCGGGAAGCTAGCATCTTCTGTTCCTGTGCAAGTCTTCAAGAGGATAGAGTTGGTAAGCAAGTGGACTCTGACACCCAGTTTTGACGATACCAGCGATCCTTTTGTGAACTATGGCTTCCAGATGCGAATGAAGTGCCCCGATGGCGGCCAATACGGTCTTCAATGACGGTTCACAGTTGGCCGACCCATCTCCGCTCTGTCGATTTCAATCATAGGCATGTTCCCCGGAGCTCTCGGCTTCTCCGGGGGAATAAGCAAGAGCAGAGAGGACGGCATCGGAGGGTGCATCATCGGACAAACAGCCTCAGTGTGTGCCTTGCTACCGCAAGCAAGGGCCCCAACCCAGCAATTCCCGGGGGCGGCAACCGGGGCGCCGGGACGGGGACTCCCCCCCACAAAGCCACAGACAAATTAACACCACTCCTTCGACGTCAAACAGGCCAAACGACCGCCATCAGAATCGGGCCAGAATAACCTCCACTGTGAGAAACCGGACCCTGTCTGAGTCCCACGGCCGATGTTGTTCAACTGTAACCCGGCTGGGCCAGTACTGGAGGCCCCGGCTCACAAGCTGGGTTAGGCCGAGATCAAAAACACGACACAACTCCGTCAATCAGGACGATAACATTCCCGGGATTGCACCATCATACTCAGCAACGGTTCATCTACACGGAAGTCGGGTGTAAGATCAGGATATATGACAGGATTATCTGGCTGAAGACGGAGGTCGGCAGAGCCGGGAGCCTATGCGGTCATCTTGGTTGCTAGTGTAGCTCCTCCTCCAGCGCGATTATATATATTTATGTATTTAATGTACATATTAAGGGAAGACAGTATCTAGGACAATCATGAAAATAGTTTTTTTAAAATTTTAATAAGTGATTATTACTTTTAAAAGCAATTACGCAAATCGCAAAGGTACATCGTACATACTTGCATCTTAAGAGCACCGTAAGAGCACTATAAGCGTACGCAAAGTCATGTGACCATAAAAGGAGAGTTTTGATTGATTCATAATACTTCCTATTCCAACTGTTGAAAGACCCCTCTCATTTTGATCATCCTACTTTGACTTTTACAGGAAAAACATCTATTCTGTGGAGCTGTAGTCTTTTACAACCAAACTCTACAATGGCTGCTCTTTTAGAGCCTTCATCAGTACATTCCTCTAAGGAAGATTTTGTTACTGAGCCACCTCAGAAAAAGAGAAAAGAAGTTTTCATTTGGAAGTTTTCTTCATTTCCGGAGGGACAGAAAAAGGTGAATGTACCGAAAGTAACATGCAAGATCTGTGAGGTTACACTTTCCAGGGCTGACCCCACTAAAAAGTACTCTTTCGGGACAGCCTCAATGCTTCGCCATGTAGAGGAGATTAAGGTAATTGCCCAGAATCACGAGATATTGCCGAGGATCGATCCTTCTTCCCCTAGTCTGGCGGTATCATACCCAGGGCTTCTCGGGCCCGCGCTTCCTCTTTTTTTTTTTTTTGCTAAATACTCGAACACCGCTCTCTTATAGCCCGTAGGCCAGCTCGCAACCCATCCCGCCACGCGGGTCGGAACAAAAAGCCCCTCCCTCCACCTACCGAATGACGCTGCCCTCGCTCTGCCCCGATATCGCTGCTCATTTTTTCACCCATGACTCAGAAAACAGCAAGCGCCTATCATCTTCTTACTCTGGATAATTAACCTTGCTTTTTTCGGCATATATTTTGATTCTTGCTGAAAATAGGCAAAATATCTCTACAATTATAAAGCGCTTCAGATTCTTGCTGAAAATAGGCAAAATATCTTTACAATTATAAAGCGCTTCACCGGGGCCCGAACCCGAGGCTCCCGGCACCCTAAACATATGCTCCAAACGCTACGCTACGGCCTCTCACCCGTTTGCACTCCAAAGCCGCCAGGCCTGATTCCACCGCACGATAACTATTTCCCGGCTAGCCTTCTCATACAAAAGGTGAGAGACAAAGAGGGCTACTCCCAGAGGTGCTGCCCTCTTATTGCCTTGGGAGGAGGGTCCGCAGACGCCCACCAAACATCTCACATTACGGTGAGACCCTCCCCATGACATCTGGCTGCAGAATGGAAACTCAACTTCTGAGGCGGGCACGGAATGCCCACTAAAGGCCCCCCTCCCCTTGTCATGGGGGTGGCCTCTCATTTCTTCCTGTTCCACAGTTTTTTTTTTCCAGTTTCATTTTCTTAGGTTAAAAAAACAACAACTAAAAACTTGCTGAAAAAATACAAAAAAAAAGAAAACTAAAATGAAAAAAACCCACTTCTTTTCAGAACTACCTCCACTGGCTTAAAAAAGAACTATATTTCTATATTAGTGTAAAACGTTGTCAGAATTACTGTGTAGTGCATAAATGAATGAATGAATTAGTAGTGTATGGTGAAAGTGAAAGTGCAAAACTATAAGAGAGTGCTACAGCATAAATGTATTAGGTGGTTACCTATACTATACTGTAGTACCTCCAAAGCACTTCAATGTAACACATCCATATAAATATGTTAGAAGTCTATACTTCAATTTACACTGCTAGTGAAACTGCCTGGGTGAATTTGTTTGTGTTAGAAGCAAATTTACAACCCCCTTGTACCACTTTTACACATCTTTTCCGTCACTTTTGTGATGCAGCGGTGTTGCAAAAGATGTACCATAGTACCTGATCTTTACAATGTGATGCATATGGAAGGTGCATCACATTCTAAAGCCCTGCGCCAGAAAAAGACTTTCATCCGCAGAGAGGGGGGGGGGGAGTGGAGGTGTTCTAGCATAGGAACACCTCCTAAAAGTGAGTGAGTGAAATCTATAATATTTCATTCAGTCACTTTTAGTCCTATGCTACGTCAAAACCCTGCACCTGCTTGAAACAGGTGTAAGGATTGACACAGCTTTGTGAGCATAGAACCCAAGAGCATTGCTGGAGCTGCGTTGCACTTGGAACGCAAGCAATGCACCACCTTCACAACACAAATACATCACATATCTTTGCTGTTTTTGCTCCATAATACACTACATTGTAAATACGGTGCATCCATTGTGCTGATATCACAGTGCACAATAACTGCCATATCTCTGGGAATGTACCACTTACTGTACATCTGCTCACTACTGTTTCAATGTAGTGAGTGGATGACTACACACTGATCAATGAGTCACTACAAAACAATAACAGGAAGACAGAGTGTTTGGTGGAAGTGTAAGGATAGAGACTGGGGAATTAAAAATATAAAAGGTAAATTTGCAGGTGCATCGAACAGAACATGCATAGTAAATAGGAGTTTGAAGCAGTCCATATACTAAGGCCTACTTTGCTCCATAATTACTTGAATACTGACTGCATGATTTCAGTTCTGCAAAGAGAGTGCATGACTGAATTTATAAGAGCTTCAGTTTCACCACAGTACATATATAAGGAAATACTGCTGAATGGCTCCCTACAATATTGAAACAGTAGAGTGAGAGTGATTGTGAAAGTCTAATGATACAGACTGGACAATTGAATGTATAAAAAACAAATGTACAGCTACATAGAAGAGTCCATGCATACTCTATACAAGTTTAAAGCAGTACATGGCCTAAGGCCTACTTTGCACCATGATTACTTGAGTACAGACTGGATAATTACAGTTCTGCAAGGAGAGTGTCAGTCTGAATATAGAAAAGCTTCATTTTTAGCACAGTGCATACATAAGGGCATTCTGCTGAATACTTCACTGCAACACTGAATCAGCAAACACAAAGAGTTTGCTGGAGCATAAGAATATAGACTGGATAATAAAAGATATAAAAGACAAGTTTCCCATGCATAGAAGACTGCATGCATAGTGTATAGGAGTTTGAAGCAGTCCCTGCCATAAGACCCACTTTGCACCATGACTACTTGGGTACTGGCTGAATTATTACAATTCTGCAAGGAGACTGTCTGGCAAAATGTACAGCAGCTTCACTTTTGGAACAGTGTATACATAAACACATACTGCTGAATGGCTCACTGCAATACTAAAATAGCAGTACCAAAATGTTTGGAGGAAGTGTAAATATACAGACTAGGCAATTGAAAGTTTAAAAGCCAAGTCTACAGGTGCATAGAAAAGGGCATTTATTATTTAATAACCTTCCCAAAGCCCCAAGCGCCAGCACACCTTTCTGAGGGTAGGATTACGATTTACAAATGCTAGCATTTTTTAAATTAAGAACTATAAAAATAAAAAATATTAAACCTTTTTTTTTCTTCTAATGATAACAATATTTTTTTATATGTCTTCTATTTAGATGCTTTTAATCATGAAAATGCAAAGAACACATTTTACCGAGTAACACTTTTTAAACTCTCCAACGTATGTAGATAATAATACCTTATACGTGTTACTATCAAAATCGAAACCTTTACAGCTTTACTGTTTGAAACTTTTCCGAACATGTGCAGACGAAAAACAGTTAAAACGTGAGCACGTGTAAACTGCAAAACGTGCCATCTACATAGGCGGAGCCACATCTTCCTTCCATAGACTACTAAACAGCAAAAAACTATATAAAACACACTGACTGTGCAATTAGTTTCGTTTTCCCGAGTTATTTCCAAATCGCCAATCTCTGTTGCAGGTTCCGTTCTCTAGCATCGGATTCTCTTTTTGCGTCAACACACATATTCCAGAGTTGTAAGTTGTTTCAAGATGGCATAGGCATACTACTTAGTTATAAATTGTGACTATTTGTCAATATTTAAACATATATATGTGGCAAAAAATGTTATTTCATGTTTTTCGCTTTTTCTCTGTAACGTCAGCAGCTTGTTCTTAGAAACAGATATAATATAACAAATATTATTCCTTTTCTGGCTCCTTTTACCTTATATATAGTGACTTTTTATATTATAATATTGATACTGTACTTCGCTCGAGAGGTGTTGCTAACCCATCGACGCAAACCCTAAACATTTACAATCAACGTGACAATGATATACTTGTTATTATGTTTTCCCCTAGAGATCACATACTGTTAATAAGTATATTATAACATTAACAGTCTTAGTGATACTAACGGAATTCACAATCTGTCGTCATAAACAGTAACGATAAGTAAGCAACGTTACCGGCTTGCGGCTTTCCGTCTATTTTGCCCTTGTGATCATATGCTGTGAGAATGTATACATATTATTATTCTCAACGTCATGATCTCAGAGGAGTTTATGACCCGTCGTCACGAAGATTTAATTTTTTCACCTCCCGGAGAAAAGAAGTTCAGTAAATTATTACAGCTCGAAACTATTTCATTATGGATGTTCTGTTAAATACATAACTTTATTTTCCTTTTCTTTTTACTGTAACAATGGTATCAATCGTTATATTATAATAGATTGTCCTATTGCTACAGAACAGGTATGGGAGATTTTTCAGCGCCATCTGTAATATAATTATCAAATATTTATAAAAATGTGATCACATATTTTTATATATATTAAAATATAGCTATCATGCATACTTTGTTACTTTAAATATTTAATAAACCCTACATTTCTGAATGTTATTTTCTAATTTCTATACTTATTTGCGATTCCTATTCACCTTCTCCCTAAAGAATATATAGGACCTGTACTATATATTGTAGGAGTAACATTCTATCTATTCTTTGGTGAGTATGTGATTTATTAGCGGAACAGTCTGCAACTTGTAAACACTATGACAGCACATTTCTGAATTGTACAGAATACAAATTTTTTAAAATAATAATACATGCATTTCTATGTAATATGAAACAATTTAGATTTTACTGTTTTACTTGTTCTCTTGATCTGAGATAATGTAGTGCGGGAGTGTTTGTTGTAACACTTCAATTCTACTTTATCTAAAAGTAACTGATGCCCTCTTACATCAGCAAGAATGTGCGGCAACACGTTTACAAACTGTAGCACAAAAATGAACTATATAGCCTCGTTTAACTGATATTTTATGAAATTCAATTTTTAATAGTCACCCCTTTCATATATACTGCAACAGTTTCTGAAGAAAGTTTATTTGTATTTGCTTAATAAAACTGTTTCAAACCTAGACTGAATTCTTTGCTGCACAACCACACCTCCCCATCATGAAAGTAAACACCACATTATAAGTAAATAGTAGTACTAAGAAGTATGTCACCTACAAACTTGATAAAAGAAAACAGCGAAAGACACAGTCATTTTCCCCCCGTGATTTATACACCACACAGCAATTGTATGAATGGCCTTTGAAACATATATAAACAATTGTTTACCTCATAATTCCTCTCCACCACCTTATGGGCACTGTACACAGTTAATAGTTTTTCTAACCTACCTTCTACTACTTTCTTTCCCCATACTCCTTTGGAAATGCATCACAATATCACTGACAGCAGTGTACCGTTTTCACCCAATAAGGAAGTAGGAAGTGGTAGCTTCACCATTAAATGGAGCTGATGGAACTGAGAATTCGGTAGTACAGGATCCCCTTCGATCCATTTTCATATATATGCTGAGTAGCACAGCTCCAGTATGGGCCCAATAAAATTCTTTGAAATCAATTCCAGAAACACACTGACATGTTCAAATGATACTCAATAGTCTTCGAGACAAAAAGATGTAATCATTTCCTCAATGTTGCCTGCAAACCATATTTAAAAAACAGAAAGTATATTTGTTGTCACACTGTAACACTCCCTCTTGTCCACACTGTTTTACTACCACCAGTACACAATAGGCTGCTATGACCCTGTTCTGAGCTTTTTACTGAAAATACAAATCCATATCCTGCTGTGACATGATACTGATAATTCTTTCCCTTTATATGATCTAAATCCCTTATTCAAGCTTAGTCAGCTTATGTGAGCAGGACATATCATGTCCATATACTTGCACTTGGCCCCAATCCTCTCTGAAAATCATTCACTGTACACTACTGTAAATATAAAAGGCTGGGTCTAAAGGTCCAGTCCATATTTGGCTCCGTACATACAAGCTATTATCCTGTGTGGAAGTTTAAATAACTTATTAAAATCGTTTGCCAAAATCTTTTCTTTGGTGTGGCTAACAAATGTGCCCCGAATAGCACTGTAACTTCCATATACTGAAATATTTGAGTTTTCACCGTGACTTTTCTTACTGCATTATTGTTAAGAGCCACCCTCAACCGTTCCCAGTCTATTCCTCTGAGATCATCACTACTCTCTTTTCTTTCTGGACCCCATGGCCAGTTTGTTTTTCTTGACCCATCTTCTGTGTGATCCATTTCTCTTGTTTAACCTACATTGCACTCATGGATTTGCTTCCCTCTTTTGTGGAGAGTCTGCCTTATTCTGCAGCAATATTTTTTTTGTCAGGCCCCTCGTGATTCCATGCCTTTTTTTTCACATATATCACATGTCATTCAAAGAACTATGCTGATGTTTAGATATGCTCTACAGTTAAGAATATCTTCCTCTGGACAATAAAGTGACACGTTATTGAGTCAAATGTTTGTCCTGAGGAAGATTGTATGATTTTCTAAGAGTGGCATTTGCTCAACTGTGTTATGATTATGTAAAAGTGTTTTTGAAAAAATGTGTTGTGCACGTTTCCTCGGCACCCATCCTGTTTACTGGTTCTCTGCTGTGATAACACTCAATATTCATCTATGGTAGGAAGTTCAGTTTGTATTTACAAAATATGTGTGTTTTTTATCATTAAATATTATTGCATTTATATTATAAAACATGTTCTATTTGGAGTGTGTTTTGTATTGGTGGGTCAAACACATAACATTCAGTTTGTTTCCTTCCACCTTTTTTGTTCATTAAAACATTTAGAGACTTCCTTAAATTGTATATTGGAAGGTAAAATATTAATTTAATTAAACAACAAAAATAACTATGGGTCAAAATGGGGAGAGGATGTGTCTTTTAAGAGGTGTGTCTGGGTGAATGAATGTGTGTTGAACAAATCTATTTTTTCAACACACATTCATTCACCCAGACACACCTCTTAAAAGACACATCCTCTCCCCATTTTGACCCATAGTTATTTTTGTTGTTTAATTGTACTTTGCTCTGGGGGCTATAACTGTGTGGTCACTAAAGATTCCCTGGGACCCTCCACCCATCTCTTTGTTACTTCTTAAAATATTAATTTACCCTAGTACACCCCATTCTCCTTATAATAAGGTGCAAAAGTGACTTGGGGCCATGTGTATCAAGCCTTTTGCGAATCGTAGAGGCCGAAATTCACAGAATTTCGGCCTTTGCGAATCGCAAAAGGCCTTTTTGCATGTTTTGGAATGTATGAAATATTCGCAAAATAAGGAATAGCAAAGATTTGCGATTCCTTATTTTGCCATAGCATTTAAGGAATCGCAATTTTGCGATTCCTTAAATGCTATGTATGTAACATTTTTGGGCTGCGAATTATGGTTAAGAATTCGTAAATTACCACCAACTTGTAGTTGATGGTAACCTGCGAATTCTTCAAAAAATGCCCAATTTAGCATTTTTGAAGGTGGCATGTGATGCACACACATGCCCATAGGGCATGTATGTGTTCCATATGCACACTCATGTACATTTCAGGGGTGCAGCAGGGTGTCTTTGAGACACCCCTGCACCCTTGAAATAATTCTCAAATTGCGATTAGAAAATTGCGAATTCGCAATTTGAGAATTATTTCACAATCATTCCTATGGGCCTCCTGGCCCACAGGAATGCATTGGAAATTATTACTTAATTGCGAATTCGCAAAATGCGAATTTGCAAATAAGGAAGATTAAGGAATCGCTATAAAAAAGCAAATTTCTTCATACATACCATTTTGCGATTCCTAAATAGCGATTCCTTAGGTAGGGCCAACTAGTTTTTGTGTCACTTGCCCTGCTATAATGTATAATTAATAAACTTCTTACGGGGTAACCCAGTATCCCTCAAAACCTGGGCAATACACGCATGCGCTAGAGATTAGTGCCGATTGAAACGCTAGCGGACCGGTGGCTGCCGGAAGGCTAAACAACGTGAATTCATATCAAGTTCTCTCAGCGTGTTGGCTCCAATTTGGTAAAGCTTCTGTGCACGAACTAGGCGGCACCGGCTAATTAAGTTCCGGACTTTCTGCCTTACAGCACGCGTGTTAAACATAGCGTTTGTAGACTAACTTCATCGCCAAGGCATTCTCAAATTGGCCTGCTGGATACTCCCAGACCAGCTTAGAATTTCACTACAAACTATTATAACCAGTTCGCCGCCTGGAGCCATAGCAACTACGATCCACCGGTAGAAACGTTGTGCTTCGCTCCGTTTTATCCTGTGTTCCCATTGTGCTACAGTTTTTCAGTTTTTAAGACGAAGGCCTACACAGTATATACACCAGATAAAAGACATCTGAAGTTCTCCCCCCTTCCCCACCCCCACGCCTCCGAGTTGGATTTTCTTCCACCGATACTACATGAGGCCCTGAAGAGAATCCCAGGAAAAGCTGCGGGATTCGAAACGCGTAGGCCCTTGCCACACGGTGTCTGCGAGAGCGACAAGAGCTTCTAGTTGTTTTCTCTTTGTCGCTAGTACAATACCAAGTTTTCCTAGCAACAAAAAGTTTTGTTTGTAGATCTATTTAGGATTGTACAGTAAAAAAACTAACTGTTCTTTCATTTTGTGTGAAACTGTGTCCGCAGACTGTGGCCTGTTGTTTTGCTTACCTTGTAGTATATATTTTGCTTATCTTGTAGTATACAGTGTACATATTTTTAGATTGTAGTTTATGTCTCACACAGTCCCCGTCCTTGAGTGGTGTGAATGTGTTTTGTATGTCTGTGATATGCCTGGAATACTGTATGATTGATGAATAATAATCACTTCCTTGAGTTTTCTGTGTCCTTTTGTAAATATGTCCCCTTGAAAAAAATGAAAAAATATATAAACCTTCTTTTCTCCAAATAATGCTAAAATAAAAAAACTATTAAGTAGTTACTGCCGTTCTTGATTTTTTCAAGTTCTGTTTTGGTCATTCGTTGCACGAATATCATTAATATCAGCACTGGCACCCTCTCTTGTTCATTGTAATTTCAGGGGTGCAGCAGGGTGTCTTTGAGACACCCCTGCACCCTTGAAATAATTCTCAAATTGCGATTAGCAAATTGCGAATTCGCAATTTGAGAATTATTTCACAATCATTCCTATGGGCCTCCTGGCCCACAGGAATGCATTGGAAATTATTACTTAATTGCGAATTCGCAAAATGCGAATTTGCAAATAAGGAAGATTAAGGAATTGCTAAAAAAAGCGAATTTCTTCATACATACCATTTTGCAATTCCTAAATAGCGATTCCTTAGGTAGGGCCAACTAGTTTTTGTGTCACTTGCCCTGCTATAATGTATAATTAATAAACTTCTTATGGGGTAACCCAGTATCCCTCAAAACCTGGGCAATACAATATTGATATCAACAATGGTTCTGTCGGGTGTGAACCTGATTGCTTCAGAGCCTGTACATATCTTTCAGTCTATATTCAGACATAATTGTACTACTTCTTATGACTTCTAGATTAAATCATTAAGTGCAAATCCAAACAAGAAGAAGGGTCAGTAAATGTTTTAATCATTGAATTATTTTTCATTCATGACTTGTTTTTCACTGAGACCCTGTAGTTATGCATAGAAATTATTTATAATATTCGGCGCATCAATTCAAGTGAAATGTGACATATCATGAAATATTGTGACTGAGTGACATAATAATCAGTGATTTATATACACATAAGTGAGGGATAAAGGGGGAAGGGAATTTAAGAATTACTGGGGCCAGTCTCTAGTTTAGTGGTTATTGAATCCAGCGTGCCATATTAGTTGGCTGTGATATGTTGGATTCAGTTGGCTAGTCCTGTAGTGTTTTTCGTCGACGTTTCGACCCTATTAACGCCTTAGTTGTGGGTCTCTGGAGGGTCTTCTTCAGCACGGGGAGGGGTAGTGATATTGCGCCTCTGGTCCCTTCATTAGTCGGACACCATGGAGCTAAGTTGGTTGTGGTCTCATCTTCTGGGATGATAAATCATGAATAACGAATGCACGCAGGATCGTGCCTCCGGAGGATTGTTTGATTCAATGCTTCTTATTCAGTGCGTTTTCATCGTAGCACCCAGACCCACTATCAATTACTTTCAGCGATCACGAACAACGAATACGCGTAGAATCGTGCCTCAGGTGGATTGCTCGATTCAATGCTTCTCATTCAGTGCGTTTTCTTCGTTGCACCCAGATCGTCTACCAATTCTTTTCGGCGATCAGTGGGTAAAGGTCTCGATATCTCTTCCGGGGGTCATTTACAGTCACAGTCCGTCGTGTTCTTTCGGAGCTATCCTGCTTCCGAGTGCGGGACCGCTGATGCAGCTTGATCTAGGACTATGCTATGTATGTAGCATTTTTGGGCTGCGAATTATGGTTAAGAATTCGCAAATTACCACCAACTTGTAGTTGATGGTAACTTGCGAATTCTTCAAAAATGCACAATTTTGCATTTTTTACGGTGGCATGTGATGCACACACATGCCATAGGGCATGTATGTGTGCCATATGCACACTCATGTACATTTCAGGGGTGCAGCAGGGTGTCTTTGAGACACCCCTGCACCCTTGAAATAATTCTAAAAATTGCGATTAACAAATTGCGAATTCGCAATTTGAGAATTATTTCGCAATCATTCCTATGGACCTCCTGGCCCATAGGAATGCATTGGAAATTATTCCTTAATAGCGAATTCGCAAAATGCGAATTCACAAATAAGGAAGATTAAGGAATCGCTAAAAAAATGCGAATTTCTTCATACATACCATTTTGCGATTCCTAAATAGCGATTCCTTAAAAATCGCTATTTAGTAATCGCAAAAGGGTTTGTTGATACATATAGCCATTAGGGTTTGGTAGGGCCAACTAGTTTATGTGTCACCTGACCTGCAATAATGTACAATTAGACTGGGTCAGGCAATGATTGCAGCAGGCTTAGAGATAGATAAGGACCCCCATATTGAACATGCTGCACACTATCTGATAAAGCGTTCTAGCTACAGATTCCAGTCCTCAGAATATTAATCAGGCGTCAGATTGTATCTGAAACTTTTTGAGCAGTCCCTGGGTGGACCAGTAGGTGGTGTCATTCGACTCCACGTGGCATTGTCAGCATTGTTTCGTCCTTGCCGGAAGTGATGCCTGCAGTGCCTATTAGGTGTCACCTTTTTTGGAGAATGTCTCCCAAGAAACTGACTATTTTCAAATCTTGTGGTCCGTGCCACAGGTAAATACCTATGACAGATCCCCAGTTGGTGTGTATGTGGTGCCTGAAGCAGGACCAGAACGCCAAGGCCTGCCCAGATTGCAGGAGGTCATCCAAAGGCCATCCGCGAGCGGGTCATGAAGCTTCTGGCCACTAGCCAAATGACTCTGAACCACTCCAATTTCCGTTCGCGAGGAAGGTCCCAGGACCCCTTTTGGAATCACTCATGCTGGTCATCACTGTGATCTCGGACTTCTTCAGGTAAGTTCCAAAATAAGAAGTCAAAGCATTCTTTGACTACTCTGTGCCCTCCCATTCTTAAGATGAGGTATGGGAATGACTGTAGAAGTTGAGGCCGTACTTGCAGGCTGTCCCTGTGCAGTCTGTGCCTGAGCCTGGGTCATCTTCGTACTTCCTCGAGGCCGGACCCCTCTGACGCACCTTTGGGCCCCATGGGTTTGGGAGAGACTCTGATTGGTGTTGCGCCAGCATGTTTGCCCTCGGTTCCAGTCGGGCCCTCAGGATCCATTAATGGATCGGGATTGGCCCCAGTCATGACTTCATGAATTACCCTGAGGACCATTCCAGTGGCACCGTTCCCAGCAATGCCCATCAGCAGCATTGGAAACATTGTGATTCTTGATTCCAATACAGAGCCTGACGGGAATTGCCAGACGTCCATTCTGGTACCAACCAGGCCCACACAGTCTGATTTGGAGATGGAGTCCTATTCTCCTAAAGGGCCTATAAGGAACACAAATGGAGAGGATCTGAGGATTGTTATGTTATTCTGACCCCCAACAAGAGTCAATGTCCGACGACAATTGGCATGAGAACCTGGCTGATGCCAGTGGTCTGGACACTTTATCAGACACTGGCCTCCTCTCTCCTTCAACAGCGGCTATGGAGGAAGGGCCTCCTTTGCGATGCTGGGCCAGAGGGTGGCTGAGTTCATGGACCAGATGCTGACCATGGTAGAGGTCAAGACCAACATCTTGATAAAGGTGGTCCAACCTAGGGTGTCCCCCTCAGAACCCTACTCCCCTCTAATCAAGCCTTGAGTGATGTCCTGCTCAGTGCCTGGGCCAGGCTCTGAACTCCTGTACATAGGACCATTGACCACCGCCATTGCCCTGTTCCTGGTGACCCAGCATTCTTGACCCACCATTCAACTCCTGAGAGCCTTGTGGTCCAGGCTGCCACCTCCAAAATTCATCCTGGTGTGTTCCTTACCACACCACTGATACGGAATCCAAGAGACTGGATAACTTTGGAAAGAGAATTGTATCATCTTCCAGCCATGCACTACCACACTGCATGCTTTTTGGGTCGCTATTCCCCTAGCATATGGAATACAGTTGTGCAAGTGCTGCTGTGGTCTCGGAGGAGGCCCAAGCTATACTCACCCAAGTGATTGCTGATGGGAGGGTTGCAGCAAAATTCACAATCAGATGTGAATTGGATATGACTGGCCCACTGGACAGAGCCATTGCTTCCACAGTGGTGCTTCGACATCACGCCTAGCTTAAGACTACTGACTTTTGGGGGATGTCCAGACATCCAGTAAGGACATGCCCTTCAATAGCACTTGCCTTTTTGGTGACAAGGAGGATTTACTGCTTGAATGTTTCAAGTGTTGTTGGGCTACCACTAGGTCATTTGGGCTCACCATTGCCCAGTGACAGCCACGTTCCACCTTCTGCTCCAGACGGGGCTACAGTATGGGCTATCAGCCACATCCTTCTCCCATTAGCCACCACAGGCAGCAGCTAGTTCAGTCCTTTTGCGGCTGCAGACACAACTCTGATAACCTTTGTGCGAACCAAGGCCAGAGGTATCTATTCAGATCCCCCCCCCCATAACAGCCACAGCCCCTAAGTCCCTTTTACATGCCCTCACTTCATCATGGACACCTGGTTTGTGGCAGGTTTCAGCACCACCTGTTTCAATGGTGGAAGATAACATTGGACAAATGGGCGCTTTAGGTTGTCAAGTGGAATTAAGCCCTATTTTTCCCAGAGAAAATCACTTATTGCTCTTTGGACATGAAATGCTAGCTTTTCTAGCCAAAGGGGCAATCAAGAGGGTTATGGGTTAATGGTAATCAAAAGTAGGTTGTAGTTGCTATTTCTGCTACTTTCTGGTGCTGAACAAGGGCAGAGGCCTCCATACTATACTAGACTATGCCCTCTCAGTTACTTTCTGAAAAGGAAAAATTCAAGACACTCCCTCTGGTTCAGGTTCTGTCTGCCCTTGACCCTGGAGACTGCATGGTTTAGTTGAACTTGTAGGACGCCTACTTGCATATTCCCATCCTGAAGGCCCAAAGGCAATACCTGCTGTTCATTGTGGGCCTGACCATCATCTGCTTGCTATGCTCCCCTTTGGCCTTACCAGTGCCCCTCGGGTGTTGTCCAAGGTGATGACGGTGGTTGCAACACATCTGTGGAGGTTGGAGTTTCAGTCTTTCCTTACCGCGACCACTGACTGTGGAAGACTGGCTCGCCCCAAGCAGTTGTACCACCTCCAGACTATGGCTGACCTACTCCATTCACTAAGGTTCACTATAACCATGCCAAGTCACAACTGATTTCCTGTCATATGCTCCCTTTCATCAGAGCTGTTGTGGATACAGAGCAGTTTCAGGCCTATCCTCCAGGAACGGCGAATCCTGGATGTTTGACTGTGATTCTGATGCTTCAGCCTTTATCTTGGATTTTGGTGCGACTGACTATAAGGCTGCTAGGTTTTTATGGCCTCCTTCATCCCGCTGGTAAAACCTGCCCATTGCCATATGCAGGCTCTGCTGTGGGATCTGAAGTCCCAGTGTATGCAGCATCAGGTAATTCTCTCCGACCTGGTATAGTTATAGATGGGAACCGGAAAAGATCTGCAGTAGTGGCTGATGAACCAAGATTGGGTCTGTCGCATAGCCCTCTCCTTTCGCCACGGAGAACTCACAGTAGTGACAGAGCCATCACATCTGGGTTGGGACGGCCATCTGGGAGAGGTGGAGATCAGAGATCTCTGGTGTAACTCAGCTCCACATAAACCTGTTGAAACTGACACTGATTTGCCAGGGATTGAAAGGCTTTCTTCCTTCCATAAAGGGCTTCCATAAAGGGAAGGCTGTTTCAGGTGTTCACTGACAACACCCCTCCCATGTGATATTGCAACAAGCAGAGTGGAGTGAGGTTGTAGACCTTGTGTGAAGAGGCCCTGCATCTCTGGACATGGATGGAACGTCAGAACATTTCCTTTCTGGCTCAACATCTGGTGGACTATCTGAACATGAGTGCAGACAAACTGAGCCATCAATGCCTCTCAGATCACAAATGGCATTTCCATGCAGAGGTTGTACAACGTTTCTTCAGAGATTGGGCTGTGCCTTGGTTAGATCTATTCACCACCTCCCAAATGCTCAATGTCAGCCATTCTGTGCACTGGAGTTTCCAAGGTGGCTCTCGCTTAGAAATGCATTTCGTCTTGCTTGGAACTCAGGACTTCTGTATGCCTTTCTACTGATATTATTGTTGTACAAAGTTCAAAAGAAAATCAGGTCTACCGGGCCCAAATTATCTTGGTGGCCACAGATTGGGCATTGAGAGTCAGGTGTCCTGATCTCCTGAAGCAAACAAAAGGTAATGGGAGGCTGCGAACTATATAGGAACTGCACACGTCCTGTGACCGCAAGTGTTCGGTGACGGAGTTGGTCAGACGGTGGCGGTCGCTCTCTCTGGACCACTTCGGTTACAGAGTTGGTCAGGGTGTCGCCTTCAGTCTTGGTTGAGGGGACCTTCTGGTTGTTGGCTGCAGGTTTGATTTAAGAGTTTGTTGAGGGTCAGAGGTCACTGGAATCCCTAGGAGGACCTCCTTAGGGTGTTGGTTCACTCGGGCTAGGGGTGCCAGGAGCAGGGTGGTAGAGGCTCACTGAGTCGGCCGGAGTCAGAGTTGGTTGGTTTTGAGCAAGTACGGTGCTGACGAGAGACAAAGTACTTTTTTGTGGCAATGGCATGGCAGGTTCTCTGATGTTTTCAAGGACTGATGGCTGCAGGACACACCAAGGTTCTGTTGTAGGAGTCTGAGGTTGGGACAGGCCAAGAGGACTAGGGTCAAGTCAGTTGGTGTCCTCCTCTTCTTCTCTCCGCACGGCTGTTCGGTCCTTATTCTTCTTGCTTCTTCTTTTCGGCTCTGGTCTGAGGAGGCAAGGTTCAGGATTGCTCCTAAATACAGCATTTAGGGGTGTTACAGGTATGTACAGGTCAGGACCAATAGGTCCCTTCCATGGAGTGAGTACACCTCCTATTATGCCACCCTCCAGTGAGGCAAAAGAAGGGAGTTTACCTATGCCTCTAGTATTAATTCAAACAATTAATGCCTGAATAAGGATGAACCAAAATGTATTAGTTTATCCTGACACTTGATTTATGTCATTTTTCTTTTCAATTAATTATAGAACTTGTTTTATGTCTAGACAGAGAAAGACCATCATCAACTTCACATATTGCCATACAATTTACAAAATGGTGAACCACAAATCATAAACATATACAGTGAAAAAAACATGAAAATGGACAAATGTATTTAAATACAAAACAAATGTGCTCACAACTTCCAAGAACAGATCGGTATACAGTTACCAAAAAGCAATGAAAAAGAACTACAATTGTCAAATCAATTCCTGAGGGGTGAAAGGAGCTTTTTTTGTTACCACTCCTACCCCTGTTGAAGTGTCACTATACTCTTATTTTAGTCAGGGGGTAAATGCCATGTAACAAACAGATGTCGTTGGCATTAATCTCTTTAACGAATAAATGCCGACACGTTTCTAGTCCCACTGTCTGAATCACAGGACTCTCATCAGGGCAGGATGAGTCAAATCCGTGGGAACTGTTTGTAAGAAAGAAAAGGGGGAAGATTTTTTAGAAATCGATCCTCAATCCATTAAAAAAACCTTAAAATGAATTGCATCAAAAGATGCGGCATACTTTTTTTAACCAAGGATGCGCTAGCCTTTAAAATCTCGTCAGTGCCGTGGACGTCACACTGCAATAGAGTAAAATCCGAATCAGGGAAAAATGATTCCCAGTGTGGGCAGCATCGTGCTTGTGTGGATGAGAGGGGGGCACAACGTTTGTTTTACCTTAAGTCGACTTGCTCTGGTGGCGTGTTTACAGCCGTCTGGATATGCTCCTAGTGCCAGATTTAGTTTACATTTCTGAAAGAATACAAGGCGACACGTAAGTGTGTTGTGCAGGAGGAAGTCTCTTTAAACCCATTTAGAAGGAGAAGAGAGGCGCGGAACTTCGTCAGGAAAACTTCAAGGGGGCAGAAATGAATGCCACTGTTGATTCAAGACGGTCGTGTCCTGTGAAAGATAGAGGACAAGTCACTTTACTGGTCCGTCATAGAAAAATAAGAAAAACCGCCATGGCAGCTTCAGAGTCTCACCGTATAGATGTGCAAGTCGACTTAAGGTAATACAAACGTTGTGCCCCCTCTCATTCACACAAGCACGATGCTGCCCACACTGGGATTAATTTTTCCCTGATTCGGATTTTACTCTGTTGCAGTGTGACATCCATGGCACTGACGAGATTTTAAAGGCCAGCGCATCCTTGGTTAAAAAAGGTATGCCGCATCTTTTGATGCAATTCATTTTAAGGTTTTTTGAATGGATTGAGGATCGATTTCTAAAAAAATCTTCCCCCCTTTTCTTTTTTACAAACAGTTCCCACAGATTCGACTCATCCTGCCCTGATGAGAGTCCTGTGATTCAGACAGTGGGACTCGAAACACGTCGGCATTTATTCGTTAAAGAGATTAATGCCAAAGACATCTGTTTGTTATATGGCATTTACCCCCTGACTAAAATAAGAGTATAGTGACACCTCAACAGGGGTAGGGGTGGTAACAAAAAAAGCTCCTTTCACCTCTCAGAAATTGATTTGACAATTGTAGTTCTTTTTCATTGCTTTTTGGTAACTGTATACTGATTTGTTCTTGGAAGTTGTGAGCACATTTGGTGTGTATTTAAATATATTTGTCCATTTTCATGTTTTTTTCACTGTAAATGTTTATGATTTGTGGTTCACCATTTTGTAAATTGTATGGCAATATGTGAAGTTGATGATGGTCTTTCTCTGTCTAGACATAAAACAAGTTCTATAATTAATTGAAAAGAAAAATGACATAAATCAAGTGTCAGGATAAACAAAAAAATTTTGGTTCATCCTTATTCAGGCATTATTTGTTTGAATTAATACTAGAGGCATAGGTAAACTCCCTTCTTTTGCAGTATTTGGTGGCCCAACCTACCCTCTTTCCCATTGGGCCCAACCCCCTTTTTTCTTAAACCCTCCAGTGAGGGGCATGAGCCTCACTCTGGTTGGCTTGGTCCCCCCATCTGCAAGAAGGTGGGGACCGAGAGTTGTGCTTCACCATGCCTCCCACACCTGAGGGGTGGGGTTGTCAAAGGTGGGCACACCTCTCTTCCTAACTTGATTTTCCCGCCAATTCTCCTGCCCTAAGTGGGGGTCAGAACCAGTGGGGGCTAGTTGCTAGGAACAGCAAATAGTTAGGATAGCCTTTGAAGCTTCCCCTTTGTGGAACCTGCCTATCCTGGGGAGGAGGCTTGGCACCTCGTACCAGGATGTGCTTTGTGTCAGAACCCTGAGAACAGCAGGCTCTCGCCTCAGGGGTCCAGAAACATGTCAGATGGTGGCAGCTAGCATGGAGCCACTCAGCTGAGACACTGGAGTTAGGTTGTTTTTCAGGGGGAATCGCTAAGATGCCCTCTGAGCGCATTTTTTCATTAAATCCCACACTGGCATCTGTTTGGGTTTAAAGTGCTGAGAAGTTTGATACCAAACTTCTTGATTTTCAGAAAAGCCATTATGGTGCTGTGGTGTTCGTAATGACAAACTTCTATACCATATACTCTTTATGGCATTACGGCACTTATAATGTCCAAGAATTTACTTAAAGGTACTTCCAAAGGAGGCAACATTCATGCCCCTGCTGCTGCACGGCCATTACCATGGGGAAACTAATCCCAGCATAAATCGTTTTTTCACTATTTTCAAAAATCCATATTCATCCTTAGTAAACCAGTGTAGTATTCCAGGTCATCATAGATTATGAATTCACTCCGGAGACAGCCAGATGGTGCTAGAATGTTTATTCTGCATTTTCAAGTATCATATGTCGCCAAACGTGCTTACACAATGATATGTGCTTTAACATTCCTTTGAGTCAACACAGTGAAAGCCCAATGCATTTCGAACTCTTCTAAGTTCTTCCTCAGGGGCACTGTAATTAATCAAAAAAAACTCCATAAACAATCTGAGCAAAGCCCTGGTTGTAATGGTAAGAACCAAACCTCTTCATAAAAACGAGTTAACCATAACCTCACCCACCCTCTCTTCCCCGAAGTCCATATGTGATTAAACAAAATAATCTGCAATCCCCCCTGCAACTAGTACTCTGGGAACTTAAAAACCACACCTTCTCGCACTGTGCATGCTGTTCGCTCGCCCACTGGTCGCTTAAAAGAAAACACGTCATATCTATCAAATGCTCTCCCCTACTCCCCATGTTGTTTAAACATTTAGCAAAATACGTTGTAATGCCCTTTACCTTGTTGTCCCACTCAGTAACTTCAGATATGCATGTCCTCTTGCGTGCGTAGAAAGAGTATTTCAACCCACCGCCCCTTAAGCTTTTCTTTAAATCCGGCGCGCACATGTGTGTTATATAATCCTTAATTGGCTACAAACCCTGTGACCTCTTGTGTGCGTAGTGCTCAGTGAAATAAAAAACTAACACTCCCATAACCCACTTCAGCCTTCACAGAACCCAGTAAACTAAACTGAAAAATAATTCCATCCCCAAGTCAATTAAGGATTACTGAGTGGGACAACAAGGTAAAGGGCATTACAACGTATTTTGCTAAATGTTTAAACAACATGGGGAGTAGGGGAGAGCATTTGATAGATATGACGTGTTTTCTTTTAAGCGACCAGTGGGCGAGCGAACAGCATGCACAGTGCGAGAAGGTGTGGTTTTTAAGTTCCCAGAGTACTAGTTGCAGGGGGGATTGCAGATTATTTTGTTTAATCACATATGGACTTCGGGGAAGAGAGGGTGGGTGAGGTTATGGTTAACTCGTTTTTATGAAGAGGTTTGGTTCTTAACATTACAACCAGGGCTTTGCTCAGATTGTTTATGGAGTTTTTTTTGATTAATTACAGTTCCCCTGAGGAAGAACTTAGAAGAGTTCGAAATGCATTGGGCTTTCACTGTGTTGACTCAAAGGAATGTTAAAGCACATATCATTGTGTAAGCACGTTTGGCGACATATGATACTTGAAAATGCAGAATAAACATTCTAGCACCATCTGGCTGTCTCCGGAGTGAATACATAATCTATGATGACCTGGAATACTACACTGGTTTACTAAGGATGAATATGGATTTTTAAAAATAGTGAAAAAACGATTTATGCTGGGATTAGTTTCCCCATGGTAATGGCCGTGCAGCAGCAGGGGCATGAATGTTGCCTCCTTTGGAAGTACCTTTATTGAAATAAGCCGTGACTACGGGACGGACACGGAGCTGTTATGCACGCCAGGAAAAATAAAGAAAGACAAGATTTGATTAAACAGAGAAGGGAAGGTGTGCACTCACAAAAATAACTCTTTTGCTTTGCAAAAATTTACTTAGACACTCTAGGGTACAGGGTTCAGGCACCTGTATCCTCACCACTGGCATAGTGCACCCATCTTGAGGGGTGGCTTACCTATGCCAGAGTAGTGGATTTTAGGTATGGCACCCAGGAATGGGTGCCATATCGACTCTTTTTTGGTTTGCACCAAACCACACAATCTGTAAAGGTGTGTGTAAAGATGTGGGCCCCTTAGGGGCCTTCTCTGGTCACAGTGACCTTGGTACCTAGGGTACCTTTAACAAGGAGCTTACATGTGGCAGAGAATTGCCAATTAGGTTTTGCAACAGTACAGTTTTAGGGAAAGAACACAGGCCATGGGTACCTGGTTGGCAGGAACCCAGGGCACCCTCGGTCAAAGGACATCAACAGTAGGCAGAAAATGGGGGCAACCTTGCAAAAAGAGGGCACTTTCCTTCACCAGTCTGATGTATGGGGAATATTCTATGGTAAGGAATCTGTAGCTAGATAGAATCTCTACCAAATAAGGCATTACCAACGGTAAGTAACTTGTTCTTTCGTACCCAAGTGGGTTTTTAGAACAGTAGTCACATCCAACATGCCCATTGACATGATTGTTTCTGAGAAGCAATCAACATTAGGCAAAAAATGGGGGCAACCTTGCAAAAAGAGGGCACTTTCCTTCACCAGTCTGATGTATGGGGAATATTCTATGGTAAGGAATCTGTAGCTAGATAGAGTCTCTACCAAATAAGGCATTACCAACGGTAAGTAACTTGTTCTTTCGTACCCCAGGTGGGTTTTTAGAACAGTGGTCGCATCCAACATGCCCACTGACATGATTGTTTCTGAGAAGCAATCAACATTAGGCAAAAAATGGGGGCAACCTTGCAAAAAGAGGGCACTTTCCTTCACCAGTCTGATGTATGGGGAATATTCTGTTGTAAGGAATCTGTAGCTAGTTAGAGTCTCTACCAAATAAGGCATTACCAACAGTAAGTAACTTGTTCTTTCGTACCCCAAGTGGGTTTTTAGAACAGTAGTCACATCCAACAATGCACATTGATATGATTGTTTCTCAGAAGCTCTTCAGTCCAGAAGCAGTAAAATGATTCTCAAATAACACTTCCTGGGTCAAGAATGAGATGTGCCCCCAGAGGTACCGCTGTCCAAAAGCACTTGTCTTTGCAGACAAAAAAACATAGGAGGGTAGTGCGTGCCATGAGCCGCCACCTAAAAGAGATGTAGGTTGGAGTGGTAGGTGGTTCTTGGGAAGTATGGAGACAACTTTAGAATTGAGAAACTACTGGGACTCATGATCTAGGCATTTGAAAGGTAGATGGGCTAATATTAATTGGATGCTAGTCTAGATTGGTAATAAGTAAATTCCAAAGGGCACTGTGCTGAAAGCTCACACTGTGGACATTGGAAAATGTTCCATGCATAAGGATTAGGGAGGTAAATAATGAGAAGCTGAAAACTGGGGGTTGTAGCCTGGGAGCAAGTGGCATTGGCTACAGCCTGTGGCAGGCTTGCAATGGGGTAACCTGAATTTTAGGAAATTTGCTAAATTATGTTTTTATTTTAAAACTGAAACAACAATGATGTTGCAGGCCAGAATGTGAATGCATTTTCTGGACTGTGATTAGGTACCAGGTTGAATATACTAGTAGTTATGGAAGACCAACATTCAGGACAATTTAGTTAAAGAGGCTTTTGCGAGCGAAAATTCGGGTTACCAAAGGGATTAGCAGGCAAGTATATATTTGTCATGTTTGGATACTAGTGTAGGAATAGCAAACATATTCAGAGTAACACGTGCGGTTAAGTGGGAGAGGCATGCAAATAAGAGATACACAAAATCTATATTCTTCTAAGATGTTGTTAGCACATATTTTAATTTGCATGACCATTAATTATGTCACTCTTAGCATTGGATTGTAGTCTGTTTCCTAGCACTGCCAATTGAAGACGATAACAGAACGGAGGAACTTGATTGTAAAGTTTTTTTGGCCAAATTTGAAAATAATTTGGCTTAAAGGGATTACCAGAATTTGTATTTGGATCTTCTGGTTGAACAGTCAGCACATTGCGTCCTAGAGAACATCTGTCCCCATATCATCACATTTAAAGTCTGAATGTAGCAAAGTTTTTTTTTTCTGTCTCCGCTTTGCAGGCAAACAGGAATGGGCTTTACCCAGATGATGTTCAGGTTTGGCGCCATGGTGTCTCCCTTAGTCATGATGACTAGTGAGTATGTTTCGTACCTGCCGATGATCATATTTGGAGTGATAGGCTTGATAGCTGGAGCATCTGTCCTTCTGCTGCCGGAAACCCGCAATCTGCCTTTAACTGATACTGTAGAGCAGGTCCATAGCAGGTGAGTACTTTTTTCTCTTTCTCATCTTTCACTACTTCTATATATTGTCGACTTCTACTTCCTCCACTGTCTCTATTTTAATTATTCATAATGTCACACTTCCCCACTTTTTTTCTCTGCTTTTTTCATTCTTTCCATTGCTTAATTATTTTCTAAGATCTCCCCTTTCTCTATTTTTTACTTTTACCTCCCTTTTTCTTATGATGGCCCATTCCTTCACCCGTGGAAAGCTTGCTGTCAGGCAGACACCAGCTTTGACTGCGCTGAAGAAATCTGAGTAGCTTGCAGAGCACTCCCTAGAGGACCTGGAGCTGGAACAACGAGCAGTGTCTTGGGATCCATCTTTTATACAGCAAAATCAGACAGGAGATGTGTATTCTTTGTCTGCATCCCCAGAACTGGCTTGTGGTAGTTCTCTTTTCAAGTGCCCATTCCAGGCTGTTTTGCAAACACTGCTTGTGTAGAGTAATACTTCTAGTAAAGGGGTAGTCTCCAGCCTGGATCACTCACAACGGGGGGTGCACGGAATGTGCCTAAATTGCTTTCGTGTAATTAGACGAGATATGGGACACATGCAAAATTAATACATAAATACATGAAATGTGAATTAGTCCTTTTGCAGTAATTTTTAGCATGAAATGCTTGTGATGTTTATACTAGAAGCTGGAGGAGCACCTAGAATCAGAATTTTACATAACCCGGCATTTACACTCCAGTGACACAGATAAAAAGATCTGGTCACCGCTATTGATTCACAAAACATGGTACACTGTCATTACTGCTCTATTTGCTAACCCATGTCATTGACAGTAGTCATCTGCCTATGAATGTGGACATGCTTGGTATGCCACTCCAGGTCACACGAGAGGTCCAGGGTCCTACTCATGTCAAGAAACAGGCTTAGGCGTCTGCACACAATTTAGAAAAGCATGGCACCAGGGTCAAACTCGAAAACCTGGTCACCTGCTACACGCAGCTGGGCAATCAGGGCAGGGGGATATGACTGTGAAACACAAGAGAGTAATTATTAAATGCATATCACCCTGAAAAGCTGTCAGGCCACCCGGTCAATAAAACATGAAGAGTCAATGAAGAAATGGTTTAACTTTGAGCTTTTGCACAACAGAAAAAAAAGACACTGACAAAGCCTCCGAAGATTGGAAGCAAAAACTGACTTATTTACTGGCCAGCTCTGCCACTTACTCGTCGACCAAGGTGCCCTCCTCTACTTAGGGGGGAAAGTAGCATGCAGTTCTGTAGTTTGTAGGAACCACAGGCTGTAGGGTAACTTAAAACAGCATGAGCCTCCTGCCGGCTTGAGGAGAGAGGAAGGAGATTGTGGGGTTTTCAGACTGAGCTCCAATGGAAGGAGGATTGTTGCGTCACTGCCTTTGAAATTACGGAAGCTGCCTGTTCTTTCGAGAAGCCCTTCATTTGATTGAGGTGAGTCAAAACCAATTACTCCTTTCCAGCAACCAAAGAAGCTGTAATGATTGATTGAGATAGATCCGTCTTCCTTTAAAGTACCTTTGCTCATCACCATTCAACCCTTCAGTTGAATCATAATACATGGAAGATTGGGCCCTCTCAAAGGAAATGAAATTGTTCACATATTTAAAAATCAAGGAGCCTAACAAGTGGGCCCAGAATATCCAGGAAGGGGTTCTGAGCATAATTACAGTGTATACTTGAGACCCTATCTGGGGTTTCTACTGGGCCGAAGAAGGAGGGATTCCAGGTTAGGGTCTACATCTGGGGTGCCCCATATTTTCTGTCAGTAGTGGATCTTGTTCAGCATTATGGCGTGACCTTATCCAAGAGATAGGTGAACCAGTAGCAGATAAACTGAGCCACATCTTGGTGATAACTCTCTGGATTTAAGGTGTCTTGTCTCAGATGGGGTTAAGAGTTCAATCAATCAATCAATCAATCAATCAATCAATCAATCAATCAATCATTACCATTTATAGAGCACGCTACTCACCCGTGAGGGTCTCAAGGTGCTAGGAGGGGGGACTGCTACTGCTCGAAGAGCCAGGTCTTGAGGTGCTTCCTGAAGCTGAGATGGTCCTGGGTCAGTCGTAGGTAAGTGGGGAGGGAGTTCCAGGACTTCGTTGCCAGGTAGGAGAATGATCTTACCCCGGTGGTGGTTCTGCAAATCATCGGGACGATGGCGAGGACGAGGCTGGTGGAGCGAAGCTGGCGGGTGGAGGTGTAGAACTAGGGTCGGGCAGCCGTTGAGGTATTCGGGGCCCATGTTGTGGAGCACTTTGTGTGCGTGGGTGAGCAGTCTGAACGTGGTACTTTTGTTGACGGGGAGTCAGTGGAGGTTCCTCAGGTGGTTGGATATGTGGTGAGATATGTTGAGGATGAGTCGTGCGGAGGCATTCTGTATGCGCTGGAGGAGATTCTAAAGTTTGGCGGTGGATTGTGAGTATAGGGCGTTCCCGTAGTCCAGCTGGCTGGTGACGAGGGCCTGGGTAACTGTTTTTCTGGTTTCTGTGGGGATCCATCGAAAGATCTTTCGAAGCATGCGCAGGGTGTTGAAGCATGAGGATGAGACAGCGTTGACTTGCTTGGTCATTGTGAGGGAGGAGTCCAGGATGAATCCCAGGTTGCGTGCGTGGTCCGTGGGTGTCGGTGCGGTGCCCAGCGCCGAGGGCCACCAGGAGTCGTCCCAGGCAGATGGGGATTGTCTGAGGATGAGGATCTCCATCTTGTCCGAGTTGAGCTTAAGAGGGCTGTGCTTCATTCATTCTTCTACCTCTTTCATACCTTCCTGAAGGTTGGTTTTGGTGATGGCTGGGTCCTTGGTGAGGGAGAGTATCAGGTGGGTGTCGTCGGCGTAGGAGATGATGTTGATGTTGTGTTTTCGTGCGATGGTGGTGAGGGGGCTCATGTAGATATTGAAGAGAGTTGGACTGAGTGAGGATCCTTGAGGCATGCCGCAGATGAGCTCGGTGGCCGCGGAGCGGAAGGGGGGGAGGCGGACTCTCTGGGTTCTGCCGGAGAGGAACGAAGTCACCCATTCCAGTGCCTTACCTCGGATTCCAGTGTTGTAGAGGCGGTGTATTAGGGTGCGGTGGCAGACGGTGTCAAAGGCTGCTGAGAGGTCTAGGAGGATGAGGGCGGCTGTTTCTTCGTTGTCCATCGGGGTTCTGATGTCGTCAGTGGCTGCGATGAGGGCGGTCTGGGTGCTGTGGTTGGCTCGAAATCCGGACTGGGAAGGGAGCGAGTTGTTTGCCTTGAGGAAAGCAGTCAACTGTTTGTTGATGGTCTTCTCGATGACTTTAGCCGGGAAGGGGAAAAGAGAGATGGGGCGGAAGTTCTTGAGGTCCGCTGTGGGTTTCTTCAGGAGGGTGTTGATCTCTGCGTGTTTCCAGCTCTCAGGGAAGGTTGCTGACTTGAAGGAGCTGTTTATGACGTTCCACAGGTGGAGTGCGATGATGGTGTCAGCTTTTTTGAAGATGTGATGGGGGCATGGGTCGGAGGGGGAGCCGGAGTGGATGGTGTTCATGACGTGGAGGGTGTCTTGACTGCTGATGGTGGTCCAAGAGCTAATGGTGGTGGTGGTGGGGGTCGCTGGTTTGGTGTCCGGAGGTGGAGTTTGGGGTCCGAAGCTGTCGTATATATCTGCAATCTTGCGGCGGCAGAACGTGGCGAGGGAGTTGCAGAGGTCTTGCGAAGGGGTGATGTCGTTGTTGCTGGCGTTGGGGTTGGAGAGCTCTTTGACGATGCTGAAGAGTTCCCTGCTGTTATGGGTGTTGTTGCCCAGTCGCTCTTTGAACGATGTGCTCTTATTGGCCCAGATCTGCTGAATGTATTCGCGGGTGGCGTTTTTGAGGGCTGTCATGTTTTCTGTTGTCCGTTTGTGGCGCCAGGTCTTTTCAAGTGTTCGGCAGGATCTCTTTGCGGTTTTGAGGGCGCCTGTGAACCATGAGGGTTTTCTGGGGCGGTCTTGCCATGGGCGTTCTTCCGTGGGGCGAGGTTGTTGGCGCAGTTGGTGATCCACTGTGCGAGGTTGTGGGCTGCGTCGTTGGTGTCGGGTATGCTTGTGTCGGCTGGTGGGTTCTGGCTCAGTGATGTGGTAAGCTTGTCTGTGGTGATTTTGCTCCAGCATCTGCGGGGATCTCACGCGTGAGGCGCTGAGATGTAATCTTCTTGAAAGTGAAGTGTATGCAGCTGTGGTCGGTCCAGTGTAGTCCGGTGGAGTGGATGAAGGTGACGTGGTTACTGGCGGGATGTGCAGTCTCAATATCGAGTTTTTAATCTCGACTGGATATAATATCGACTCCAGAATATCAAGATAACAGTAATATTGAGGTAAGTAATATCGAGGTAAGTTTTATCGATTTTTAAGTTGTAAATAAAATATCGAAGTTAAAAATATCGAGTAGTTTATATCGATTGTTTAAAATATCATTTCTTAGTGTTAGTGAAAAACATCGATAGTCAAAATATAGAGTGTCAGAATATGGAATGTCAAAATATAGAGTGTCAGAATATGGAATGTCAAAATATAGATTGTTAGAATATCGATTTGTTAAATATAGACTGTTAATAATGTAGAAATATTAATGTTTTTGCATAAAATACATTTAAAACGTGTTCATTAATGTAAAAAAGTATCTATATTTTTTATTTAAATATAAAAAAATAATTTAAAAAAAAGTATAATAAATTTTAGGAGCGGGTTGTGGGTTTTTAGGGGAATAGAGTGGGAAGTGTTTTAAAATATATATTATCATTTTGAAAATAATTTAAAAAAAATATATGTAAAAAATAAAGAAAAACATTAAAATGTTGCCAATTTGTACATTTTTAGGGGCGGGTTGTGGGTTTTTAGGGAAATAGGGTGGGAAGTGTTTTCAAAAATATATATTTTAAATTTGAAATAATTTGAACATTTAAAATTTGTGTAAAATTGTTTTAAAATTTAACATTTCAACAAAATTGTTATTTTTTAGGGGTGGGTTGTGAGTTTTTAGGGGAATAGGGTGGGAAGTGTTTTAAAATATGTATAATTAACTTTAGAACAAAATTTAAAAAAATTAGAATTGTGTAAAATGTATTTAAAAGAAAATGTTTAAATTTTTTTTAAAAAAATGACGGACGGGTTGCGCATTTATAAAATAAATAACATTTAAATTAGAAACTATTTAAAAAATGTTCTAATTTTTAATAATTTATTTTAAATTTTTTTTTTTTTAAATAATTAGTTTTTTTATGTGTGGGTTGTGGGTTTTTAGTGGAATATGGTGGGAAGTGTTTTAAAATATTTAATGTAAATTCAGAAATAAAGTTCAAAATGTTTTTAGAATTTGTTATTAATAAAAAAAATTGAGAAATTTAACAAAAATTATTTCAAAAAAATTTACATTTAGGAAACAAATATAAAAATTCATTTTACTATCTAAATTTGGAATTTGTTGTTTAAATATTGTTTACAATTTCTATAAATTAAATATCATTAATAATTTTGGGAAAAAATAAATTAACAATGTTCTATTTTATTAAATCGATGTGTGAATAAGAACAACACATTATTGTTAAATTATTTAAAATAGATTTACAATAATATTTATATTCAAGGAAGGAAGAGTGAAAAAAAATGTCATAAAACAAAAAAATATTCGTAAAAGTGAAGTAAGTTTGATATAAAATTTAAATTAATATTAGAGAGGTATGTCAAATGTATTAATGTTAATTAGTATAACATATGGGACTAATGTTAAGCACCATACTAGAGTTTATAATTGGTGGAGTTGGAATAGTAATTTATATGGGTTTTGTGTCCAGCATCTTCCCTGAGTTTATATTTGGTGGAGTGGGAATAGCAAATTATATGGGTTTAAAATCCAGCACCTTCCCTGTATACATACTTAGTGGAGTTAGAATAGTAATTCATATGGGTTTACTGTCCCACACTTTCCCTGAGTTTATACTTAGGTAAGTGGTAATAGTAAATTAAATGGGTTTAATGTCCAGCACCTTCCCTGAGTCTATACTTGGTGGAGTTGGAATAGTAATTTATATGGGTTTTGTGTCCAGCATGTTCCCTGAGATTATGTTTGGTGGAGTGGTAATAGTAAATTATATGGGTTTAATATCCAGCACCTTCTCTGAGTTTATACTTAGTGGAGTGGGAATAGTAAATTAAATGGGTTTAATGTCCAGCACCTTCCCTGAGTTTATACTTGGTGGAGTGGGAATAGTAAATTAAATGGGTTTAATGTCCAGCACCTTCCCTGAGTGTATACTTGGTGGAGTGGTAATAGTAAATTATATGGGTTTAATGTCCAGCACCTTCCCTGAATACATACTTAGTGGAGTTAGAATAGTAATTCATATGGGTTTACTGTCCAGCACCTTCCCTGAGTTTATACTTGGTGGAGTTGGAATAGTAATTTCAATGGGTTTTGTGTCCAGCAGCTTGCCTGAGTTTACACTCGGTGGAGTGGTAATAGTAAATTATATGGGTTTAATGTCCAGCATCTTCCCTGAGTTTATACTTGGTGGAGTGGGAACAGTAATTTATATGGGTTTTGTGTCCAGCACCTTCCCTGAGTTTATACTTGGTGGAGTTGGAATAGTAAATTAAATGGGTTTAATGTCCAGCACCTTCCCTGAGTTTATACTTGGTGGAGTGGAAATAGTAAATTATATGGTTTTAAAGTCCAGCACCTTCCCTGTATACATACTTAGTGGAGTTAGAATAGTAATTCATATGGGTTTACTGTCCCGCACCTTCCCTGAGTTTATACTTAGGTAAGTGGTAATAGTAAATTAAATGGGTTTAATGTCCAGCACCTTCCCTGAGTTTATACTTGGTGGAGTTGGAATAGTAATTTATATGGGTTTTGTGTCCAGCATGTTCCCTGAGATTATGTTTGGTGGAGTGGTAATAGTAAATTATATTGGTTTGTTGTCCAGCGCCTTCCCTGAATTCATACTTAGTGGAGTTAGAATAGTAATTCAAATGGGTTTACTGTCCAGCACCTTCCCTGAGTTTATACTTGTTGGAGTTGGAATAGTAATTTATATGGGTTTTGTGTCCAGGAGCTTCCCTGAGTTTATACTCGGTGGAGTGGTAATAGTAAATGATATGAGTTTAATGTCCAGCACCTTCCCTGAGTTTATACTTGGTAGAGTTAGAATAGTAATTCACATGGGTTTACTGTCCAGCACCTTCCCTGAGTTTATACTTGGTGGAGTTGGAATAGTAATTTATATGGGTTTTGTGTCCAGCAGATTGCCTAATTTTATACTAGGTGGAGTGGTAATAGTAAATTATATGGGTTTAATGTCCAGGACCTTCCCTGAGTTTATACTTGGTGGAGTGGGAATAGTAATTTGTATGGGTTTTGTGTCCAGCACCTTCCCTGATTTTATACTTGGTGGAGTTGGAATAGTAAATTGAATGGATTTAATGTCCAGCACCTTACCTGAGTTTATACTTGGTGGAGTGGAAATAGTAAATTATATGGTTTTGAAGTCCAGCACCTTCCCTGTATACATACTTAGTGGAGTTAGAATAGTAATTCATATGGGTTTACTGTCCCGCACCTTCCCTGAGTTTATACTTAGGTAAGTGGTAATAGTAAATTAAATGGGTTTAATGTCCAGCACCTTCCCTGAGTCTATACTTGGTGGAGTTGGAATAGTAATTTATATGGGTTTTGTGTCCAGCATGTTCCCTGAGATTATGTTTGGTGGAGTGGTAATAGTAAATTATATGGGTTTAATATCCAGCACCTTCTCTGAGTTTATACTTAGTGGAGTGGGAATAGTAAATTAAATGGGTTTAATGTCCAGCACCTTCCCTGAGTTTATACTTGGTGGAGTGGGAATAGTAAATTAAATGGGTTTAATGTCCAGCACCTTCCCTGAGTGTATACTTGGTGGAGTGGAAATAGTAAAATATATGGTTTTAAAGTCCAGCACCTTCCCTGTACACATACTTAGTGGAGTTAGAATAGTAATTCATATGGGTTTACTGTCCCGCAACTTCCCTGAGTTTATACTTAGGTAAGTGGTAATAGTAAATTAAATGGGTTTAATGTCCAACACCTTCCCTGAGTTTATACTTGGTGGAGTGGGAATAGTAATTTTTAAAATATAATAACTACAGTAGTAAGTTTAAATATTGTTAGACTACTAATACATTTAAAAATATATCACAATATTTAATACATTTAAAAATTTGTTAATAAATAATAAAAATAATTGTTTTATTATATTTTAAAGAAATATTTAATAAAGTACATACACACATGGTTAATGAGATAAATATAAATAGTTTATTAGAGTTGTAAAGAAATGGAAAGTAGAGTAAAAAACATTTATTAGAAGTATCATTTTATAAGTAAATTATCTTTATTCAAAAATACATATAGAAAATATATATTTGCTGGAGAAAAAAATGAAAAATGTAATTCAAATAATTGTTATGTTTATTCTCATATGTGTACAATCTATTTTTACATCATAAACATAATTAAAAAGTTTACATATTTGAAAAAAATAATTCTTGTATATCAAACGCAAAATAGAAATAGTTTAAGAATATACACAATGAAAATAATTTTAATATTTGTTGTACATACTATTTTTTGTCATTTAAAGTAGAGAACATTGATAGATACATTTGTAAAAAATAAATAAAATAGTAACATTTTTGTTGTTTACAAAATGGAAATAGGTTAACCTAGAAATTAATAAAATTAATATTGAAAATATTAATATTATAAATTTTTACAGAGGTAAATAATCAAAATCATATTTAAATACATATGTCACTTTATTAATAACATGTACATATTGTAAAAAATATTGTTTAACAAACTTAATTGTAGAAGTAATTTCAACATTTAAATTAATTACAAACTGTACATATAAATCATATTTTCTTTTCATTAGTTAGTGAAATAACTGTAAATAATTTTTTTTAGCTAATAACATTTTATCATTAATAAAAACATTTTTTATGAACATTAACATATAGGGCTCGATTCCGATCCGGCAAAAAAATCCACCGTACGATTCGTATTCGTAGCCCTTTCCGTACGAATCCTACCCGTCCGTCCGAGTCGCGTAGTACGATCCGCATTCCGTGAATCCGTCCGAATCGTCGCGATCCGTACGTATTGCAAGGCTGAGACTGTGAACCGTACGACTCGTACACACGCCGTACGACCCGACGAGTACAATCCGGACCGGGGAATCAGGACGCGATACGTATGGTCCACGTCAGGTAAGGGCGATTCGTACGGAAAAGCGCACAATTACATACACCCCATACAGCGCATACCCCCCCATGATTGCAGGGGTATGGCACGTACCCCTGAGATCATGGGGTGTACGAGCCGTACCCCCATTGTACGATCGGTGTACGAGCCGTACCCCATGTACGATCGGTGTACGAGCCGTACCCCCATCGTACATGGGGTACGGCTCGTACACCGATCGTACACCGATCGTACAATGGGGGTACGGCTCGTACACCGATCGTACATGGGGTACGGCTCGTACACCGATCGTACACCGATAGTACAATGGGGGTACGACTCGTACACCGATCGTACAATGGGCGTACGGCTCGTACACCCTATGATCGCAGGGGTACGGTGCATACCCCTGCGATCATGGGGGGTACGCACCGTACCCGGGGGGCCGTTCCGTACATGTTTCGGCACGAACTCTGCTTTTACGGCTGTTTTCAGCTCCCGTAGAAAAAGGGTCGTACGGTGCGTACCCGACACGTATCGTACTTGCTGGGTCGTAAAAACCAGCCGCGAACCGTACAGATATCGCGTACAGCAGGTTCCGAGGGAGAATCGTACGGAGAGTAGAGTCGTACGGTGTCTTGTACGACTCGTACGGAGTACGGCTCCTGGTACGATTCGTACTTCGTCGTACGTACGGGGGACGTTGCAGGGTACGATTCGTACGGGAAAAACGCTCCGAACGGCTATTCGGAGCGGTTTTTCCCGAATCGGAATCGACCCCATAATGTAACACTTCTTTTTACATTTTTAAGTGTTGAGAAATAGAAAACAAATAGCCTTTTCTAATATACAGGGACTATTTTATAACCGCGTAGTGTCATTTTGTGTCATTTGGCTCCGGAAGAGCTCGCGGTTGGATGCTGCATCGCGTCTGAGAGGGTAAGTTTGATTTTAAATTATTTTAATAGTTAATAAAGTTATTTTGAGTGTATGTGTGGTGTATTTAGGTTTAGTTAGATTATATTATCGATCGTATGCTGTGTTTTAGGTGTTAGGTAGAGTGTCCGATATTTTGTTTTTCACGCGTTTGAGGCCCAGGTGTGTGAGGTGTTGAAATATGTTATTACATGCATATGTTTAGAGTACTAAAATGTATTTAGATATGTGTATGGGTGTATTTGTGTGGGTGGGTATGTTTTTTTCTATTTTTCAGGTTGTCGAAGCCCTTTATGTTGTTGGAGGAAGCACCGTTTTTTTTAAAAGTAGGCTGATGCGTATTATATACTCATGTTTTTACACACTTACTTTTTTTTCGGGTTTTCCTGGAGCGTTTCTTTTTTAAATACCTATTTTCGGGTTTTGAAGGGTATATCGAGTGGATTACTTTGGAGAGGACTCGACATGGATTTGCTTGTATTTTTTCATTTTTTGGGGGGGTTTCCTTGGATTGTATGGACATTTTTAACACTTTGGTATGGATTTGTCATCATTGGATTACTTTGAAAGCAGCAACAGAAACTGTAAGTATTTTAAAAATATTTGTTGGTGGGAAAGTTGTTTTTATTTGTTATATTTCTAATTTATATGTAACAGTTTGAAAAAAAAATGATCATAATACATTTAATATATGTTATTTAAAATGTATTTGATAATTTAATTAAAAATTGTTAGATATAAAAAAAGAAGGAACAGTTATATTTAGAAATGTTAATTGTTTGATGTTAATTTATGATATATTTTAGAGAATCGTTTTAGCTATCATTGAGAGATATTCTAGTCCTCTAGTAGTTGGGTAGAGGGTAACTTGGCTTTGGAGTGTGTTATATATTTTTTTTGTTTGCTTAGTTAGTTTAGGTCCAATAAGGGTTACTTATTGCTCCATTCTGAGCTCTTGGTAACTCTGCTCTTTTTGTAGGGATTGTAGTAATTTGTGAAGGGTAGGTGTCCCTCTGCCTGTGGTTGCTTGAAAGGCATTATGCCATCCTTCAACTGCATTGTTTGTTTTGGCTTCCTTATTTAGGGTGCTAAGGTAAACATTCCACCAGGGAATTTGATATTTTGGCTGCCTTCTACATCCAGATCGGTGTAGCCTTCCTACCCATGTATCTTCAAAGTACTCAAGCATAGGGCTTAGTCTTTCTTCCTTTCTTTTGTAATAGGGGCTGTCTATGAGAATATTATAGTGTTCTGCAACCTCTATCACAGGAACATAGGCCAGGGAAATTAGTTTTTTAATTTGGTAAGCAAAGGTGCTGTCTGGCGTATTGGACACTTAGGGGCCGATTCCGATTCGGGAAAAACCGCTCCGAATAGCCGTTCGGAGCGTTTTTCCCGTACGAATCGTACCCTGCAAAGTCCCCCGTATGCACAACGAAGTACGATTCGTACCAGGAGCCGTACTCCGTACAAGTCGTACAGAGACCGTACAACTCTAATCTCCGTACGATTCTCCCTCGGAACCCGCTGTACGCGACATCTGTACGGTTCACAGCTGGTTTTTACGACCCAGCAAGTACGATACGTGTCGGGTACGCACCGTACAACCTTTTTTCTACGGGAGCTAAAAACAGCCGTACAAGCAGAGTTCGCTCCAAAACCGGTACGGCCCCCCCCCCGGGTACGGTGCGTACACCCCATGATCGCAGGGGTACGCACCATACCCCTGCGATCATGGGGTGTGTGGACATACTGTGTGTAAGTGTTTGCATGCTTTTCCGTACGACTCGCCCTTACCTGACGTGGACTGTACAAATCGCGTCTTCATACCCCGGTCCGGATCGTACTCGCCGGGTCGTACGGCATGTGTACGAGTCGTACAGCATGTGTACGAGTCGTACGGTTCACGGTTTCAGCCTTGCAATACGTACCAATCGCGACGATACGGACGAATTCACGGATTACGGGTCATACTACGCGACTCGGACGGACGGGTATGATTCGTACGGAGAGGGCTCCGGATACAAATCGTACGGACGGATTTTTTCCCGAATCGGAATCGACCCCTTAATGTAGATTTTTGGAGATGACGCAATATACATTGATTAAAATGATAATAGCAACCTTGTATTGCTGTGTGAGGGTATGTTTTCAGGATACTGTTTATCATTGCTTTTTCGAAATCAATGATAATTCTTTCAGGAAAATAGTCATTAGTTTGCTGTTTGACTTGGGTTAGGACTTCTTGGTAGGTAGATTGCTGTTTGTTTGGTAGAAGGGCATATAGGAATGGAATATTAGCATTTTGATAATGACCATGGATGGTATATAATTGGTAAAAAGGTTTAGGGCATACTGCAAAAGTACTGTCCACCATCCAAGTTCTGCCTTGGTGTAGTTTAGTCATGTTGTCTATAGTAGCAAATATTATTACTCTTTTATCTTTAGATTTGTTGTCATATAGGATAAATGGCTCATTACTGTGAGTTACACAGAGTTCAAAGGAAATTTGTACTTGTTCAAAAGTTGTAGGTGTGAGAGGAGTAGCTGATGTAGCTCTTTTTTGTCTAGCTATTGTTCTTTTTAGTGAATCTATAGATGGTAGTTGGCTAGAGGCATGTTGGGGGAGAACACCTAAATGCTGTTTTAGAATAGCAGTTGTTGTTCGATCAGTACTAGTACTAGCTTTTTTAAGGGAATCAAGCATTTCTCTAATCTCAATTTCTGTTACATTGGGTGGGTGGTTATGTTCCTTGGTATAAGTCACAGTAGTTTCCTCAGTTATAGCTCTACCATAACATTTTGAAGAATAGTATTTAGTGCACTTCCAAAAAACGTTCATATCTTTCTGTTTCTATTGAGTATAAACATATCCCATGTAACAAAGAAGCATTTTCCCTTTCTGAGCAGTCACAAATTTTGCTCCTTCAGTCATGCTTTGTTTTTCAAGCTAGAAGACATTGAATATTACAATATTAGGAAAGTATTTAAATTATGCATGTTGTATTAAAAAAGTCACTATTTTGCATATTCATTATTTACCAGTTTCTTTCTTTGTTGAATTGAGGTCTTTATTTTCTTTTAAGTTTTCTTTTCTGTGTATTTCTTCAGTACCTGTGGAGATGGATAAAATGTGTTAGCATATTTTAAAAATAATTTTATTCTTTTGTTGTGCCCTGCTAGCTAGTTTTTACTCTTTTCTTACATTTATTAGGGTTTTCAGTCATGTTCTAAATTATATTCTTAGTTTTTTCTTTGAAGTGCAGATGTTGTGCAGGTCTTCTTTGTTTTATTTCTCTCTGTAGGCAATGGAGTAAAAACAAAAGAGTTGTTTTAGTTATTTGTTTTCTAATACAGGTTAGAAGTTTTAGATTTACGTTTTTAAATATATTAAGGTCGTAGTACTTACTTTAGATAGGTGTAGCTGGTTTTCTGATGAAGTTAATCAATTTTCTCTCAGCAAACCGGCAGTTTTCCCCTCCTTTTCATTGGTGGTTTGCAGTGTAATTTTAGCTGGTTTGATTATTCTTTTTATAGCGTTAGTTAAATTGTTTCTGTAAGTTTATTGGTGTTTTAAATTGATAGCTTTTTCTTATTTGTTAATTGGAATTGTTTTAATTGTTTTGTCAGTTGGTTTTCTACATGCCTTACGCCAATTACTTTTTTTTAAGGGGGAAAGTCTTTTTTTCTGTTTTAAAGTGAAAGAATCTTTGAAATGTGTGTTGAGAAATGTTTTATTATTGTCAATGTTGTTTATGTGATTTAAATTATGTGTTTGATGCAAATGTTTATTTAGAAATTGTTGCAATATTTATTGTATGCTGTATTAATTATTTAAATTGTTTTATGTTTATTTCTGATCTGTATAACATGTTTTATTTATTAGAAACTGAATTCAGCCTGTATTTTTTAAAGTCGATTTTATTTAATTTCCGATATTTTTGTATTCTATATCGCCTTTGGCACGCCCGCTGGAGCGGGTACAGAAGAGAAAAAGGGGCGGGCCGCCGGGGAGCAGCGGCGGGAAGCGGGGAGCGGGGGGGCACAGAGCGAGAGAAATACAGTCACGGGGAGTGCACTAAGACCTCGGAAGGTCGATTTAGTGGCAATCTATCAGTGATGACAATCAGCAGTGCCAGTAGCAAGTCCTCAACAGAAGAAGTTACATCCTCTGCATACTCGCTGGAAAAATTAGGGGCCTGAAGTACAAAAATATTTTGCAGTCACAAGTCTGCTATTCGGAAATCCCCTACTTTGTGACTACAAAATATCAAGTTGCAATCGGAAGGCGGACGGACATAGAAAAGGGGCGCACCCTTCCTGAGTTGAAAGTAAATGTAATGATTATGTGCAACTGCAAATAAAGTTTGAATGTATTATTAGAATGTTGAACTCTCAAAGCAAGCAGTCACCATTCACAAAGTGGAAGCTGTTTATGATGACCAATTTACACTTTGTCAATGCGAGCTGCAGGCTTTAGAGCAAGCAGAGCAGTGGCAGTCTGTAAGACTGTCAGTTCCCTCCCATGAGATACAAAACAGTGCAAACTTTAAAAATAATTGCCCGTCGCCCTTTATGGGACAAGAGCTGCTTTAAAAAACAGGCTGCCATTTTTTCTCTAAGAAAGTTGCAATGGAGGTGATGGAGTAGGAATTATTGAGCCTCAAGCGTCAGGTGTAATCATTATACACACCAAAAAAATGGAGCGTGGTCCTCCTCACCAAAGGGACAGAACACAATAATGACACTAAGTCAAAGTAACTTCCCTTTGAGATTCACTTAGTAGCATACCAGTATATTCAAGTCTCACTCACTCTTGTTAAGAGTGAGTGAGACTTGTGTATACTGGTATGCCACTAAGAGAATCCCAAAGGGAAGTTACTTTATCTTAGTATCATTATACACACACCAGTATTGGTCATATGGACCTTTTGTTGTAGTTCACAGGGAGAGAAAGTAAGGAGCTAGCATTTACATTAATTTCCATAAACAGTGAGGACCAACAGGGTCCCACAGGAAACGACAGAGAGTTGAAGTGAGATTACAATGGATTTATTAACATATTAATTAAAATAAAATCATTAGTTCATTAAGCATGGCTTAAAGACATGAAGCCTTTGCACTCAGGCAGTGGAGACCAACAGAGGTAAAATGGGTTTCCCAGTTCGAAGTCTGCAAGTATCTTTCTAGTACACTTGAGTGTAAATGATACAATAAGGGCCCTAACTAATCTAAGTAACACACACTATTATATTTCAACAAAATCACAAATTGCAACATTTCAGTTCAGTCCCATTTTTAGGACCCAATCAGTCTTCCCGAAATGCTGGGTGCAGGTAAACTCCCTTCTTTCCCAGGAAAGAGATGTTACACTGAACAGGTTGTTGGGTACAGTCAGGTCTTTTCATGAGCCACTCTCCCATCCTGCTATCGTCCCCTTCCGATGAGAAGCTCACTATCAGTTGTCTAATACATAACAAATGCCTATTTACTAGCTGGTAAAAGGCTTCTGTAAACATACAGCATCTGCAGCAGGCAGAGAACATAATATTAACATATTATTAATCAACAACAGAAGAGTGATCAATACCATACACCTCAAGAGAATTCTCAAGGGAAAGGGAAAATTGAACCTGGTGAAAAGGATAACACAAAAGTTAATTCTTTAAAACATATTCCCTTTCTGTTGCCTTATGAAATACATGTGTTCTCTTTTCCTCCAAAGCTTGTTTGAATTTCTTTTCTACTGTATTTATAGAACATGTCATTGTGTTCATATGCCTTAATAGTGTCCGTTCCAGAAGCTGCAGTGCTTAATTTGTAAAAAAAATGAGTGCCAGGGTTTTTATCAGTAGGCCACTGCAGCTTGCTCCACGCATTGCCCCTGACAGTGCTGCCAAAGACAGTACAAACCTAACCAATAAACATCACACTGCTACAAGTAAGAAACTTCAGACTATTCCAGGCTCTCAAAGCTATAAGAATGGCTTGGGCGGCAGGTAATATTCATTTTTAAAATAGATTGAATTAATAATTGACTGATGTTCTTATTATCTCAGACAGCGCCACCTTGTGGCACACTGTAACAAGATCCAGTGTTGATAATTAAGTGCCGGTGCCCAGCACCGGAAACCACCTGCTCAAATTAAGCACTGCTAGTGGGGAACCTAATGAAATACCAAGCATTTTTTAATTATTTAGCTTTTGGGTGAGAATTCATGTTGAAAAAAGTACCAATTTGATTCTACCTATAAATTAAACTAAGCAATGTACTACAGGTGATTGCAAATGAAAGTGTAATGTTATGATAGTTACTTCCTCAGCCACTGAAGCAGGTAAGTGTGCATAAACATAGTCATCCTTAGCATCTAGGAATGTGTATACTTGCAGTAATCAGGAATAAATGTTTGTAATGACACCTCCCTCTGATGCATTTAGAAAGGAAGTATTAAACTTTATCTGATCTATCGAATATGCAGCTGATGCCGGAATAGAGGTTCACCTAGGGGTACTTAACTCAGGAGTAATACTCATACCAACTAAAAGGTTTAACACAACTACTGCTAATGTCACAGCAATCTCTTAGATTATAACACTTAGTATTGGTAACGAAACACGTTTGTCTACAGTCAGACTTTAAGAAGAATATAATAGCAAGCAGATTATAATATTCCGCAATTGGTTCTACATGTGCAAAATGAGCAAGACCTGTTGTGATTATTTCATTCAGCTTACATATACCAGTCTTCGTGAGGCTTTCCTAAACTTACTCCATCTTTTTCTGAAAGTGGCAAATCTACTCTTCAACAGCACCATTGGCCCTAAGGAATCTTCTTATTTCTTTATAGCAAAGTTGTCAAAAAAAATCTTTTTTTTCCATAGTCAGTTCAGTGCAGACACAGTTCATAAATGATAGGATAAGATTAATGTTGAATTGATCGAGCTCAAGAAATTAATTATCATTACAGTTGTGGCGCATAATGGGGGTTCAAGTGTTTCTGCTCTCAGTTCATTTGGGTCATAGATTGTTAAGTCAGGTACACTGTCTGTGTAATAAGTCCATTCAGGTGCTGAATACCTGCAACAAGGCACTCTTAATCTCTTTGATCTTCTAGGTCTTTGGTAGTCTCCTTCAGCATTGCTCACACCACTTGATTCGGCATCTTCAGTGATAGTTTGTGGTATGTGTTTAATTGACCACTAGATCTTAGTCTCTCTCTGCCTCTTAGCCACGTCTCTCTCCTTTGGGCTCTTCCACTCCTCTCACTTGCTTCTTCACTTAGGTCGCCCATTTGCACCAGTGCTTCCCCCCTCAGATTTTGTTTCCTTTTCTTATTCCCTTTGCTCTTCTGCACCATTCTGCAAGGTTTCTGGGACTTAGATGGCAGGGGAGCCCTGGTGCACGACACCCCCTCTGGTCCTTCAGGACAGCCAGGCACAGGAAGTTGCAAAATTATTTCAGGAATCACGCGGACAGCTTAGTCTGTGTGTTGGAGGCATGTATGCACACTATGACCACAACAAATCTCAGCCTGTTACAAGTGCCTTCTGTGAAAGGGTCCTCCTTATCTGCCAATGTGGCTCATGGTTACAGGGGTTCTTCTCCCTACAGTCATTTGCTGACAGGTCACAAGCATCTATGGCTAAATTCTTCAGTTTGAACTCTAAGTCGAGGATTAGAACAATTCTGTCTGGACAGTCTAACCATGGCATCTCTTCCTAAACGAGTGGGGCCTTGAAAAGGTCACGCAATAGGGAATAACAAACTATGAGGCAAAACAGGCCTTTCATCAGGTGAGATCCAAATATCATTTGTGTTCCTAATGCATCATGGTCTGACTCATCCTTATTGATCCGCTTCTGACACTTTCTCCTTAAATCTCTTGATTTCTTCCACAGTATCAGCCACAGACAACAGTATAGCAAAACTGGTGTCCTCATCAGATTCCATTATGCACTCCCCGTTAAATGTGCATTCCACAGTGGCAGAATACCAACCAACGTTATCTGCATATCTGTTTCCAGAAGTTACATAATCATTTCCTATACTGTGGGCTGGGCTATGCATTTAACCACAGACACTTCTTGATTCAAATGTGAAGCTCTTAACAGTTGCATCACATATTCCCTGTTACAGATTGTTGAATCTGATCAAGTCATGAATCCTCTATGTGACCACAACTGTACAAAGTAATAGACCACACCAAAACCATATTGACTGTCGGTGAATGTTGTCATCCTCAATTGATCTGAAAGATAACAAGCTCTGGTAAGAGCGACCAGTTGTGCGGCTTAAGCAGAGGTTACCCCCTCAGATCCAGGGGGCTTCCACTAATTTATGAAGTGTGCAGACAGCGTAAGCTGCTCTCAGATCCCTGTACTATCTCTTAAACATAAGCCGTTGACAAACATTCCATTGCAGTGTTCATCAAGGTGTTCATTCTTAATATAAGGTCTTGGCTTCATGCACAAATCCGTGACATCAAGATCGTCATGCTCAACCTCTTCCCCATTAATTTCATATTCGGGCAATGTAGCCAGATTAAGGATCCGTCATTTCAGAATAACATTTTCTAGCAGCTAAAATCAATTGCTCATACATTGTAAGCCTGCCATGGGTCAAATACTGTGTGAGTGAGTGAATTCTCCAATGAGTGTGGGACCATGAATCTAAGAGGATGTCACATGACTATACTCTCACTTCTCTCAGTAATGACACAAACTACTGCCACCACTTTAAGGCAGCTGGGCAGTCCTGCAGCTACAGGATCGAGTATGGTTGAGAAATACGCCACTTCTAGAGTCTCCATGCAAATGAGCAAGCACTTAGAAAGTGAAGCCTTGCCTCTCACTGCAAAAAGAAGTGAACATTTTACTGTAATTAAGCATTCCTAGTGCTGGGGCATGACAGAGACTTGCTCTCAGCTTCAGGATTACTTTAACCCCTTCGAGGCTGATGACGAGCTGGGCTCGTCATGGTGTAGCCTCCTCAAACACTGATGACGAGCCCAGCTCGTCATGAACAATGGGAAATGGGAAGATCCAGCACAGGAGAAAAATAACCACAGCAGCAATGTGGTTAAAGCAATTGTTGTTCCATGGAAGCAGATCAGGCACATCTTTGTGCATCAGCCTCAGTAAAGGCGTGGTCATTAGGGAAAAGCTGGGTATCCACTTTCTACAACAGCTCACGATTCCCTGAAACATTCTGACTTCTCTCTGTGTTTTTTAGGTGGATTAATTTTTAAGATGGTAGTAATTCTCTCTTGTGACATCCTCCTTGCCCCCTCCTGAATGAGGTGTACTAGGTACAACACCTCTTTTTCATAGCGATGCAATTTGCTTGGAGGCACCTTGTGTCCCTTGTCAGCCTAATGATTTAGCAGACTAATCATATTCTGTTTACAGGCTTCTTATGTACTTGTGTGACTACTTATAGGTTGTCAATATATTGTACAAGAACAGTATTACAGGGCAATTGTAAGGACTCAAGAATCTTCTTCAAGATCTGATTAAAAATCAAAGGGCTCTCATTATACCCTTGTGCAACTCGGCACTATGCAAAAAAGTTGTTCTGGATTCAAAAGGAAAATTAGAATTGACATTCCATGTGTAAGGTGACTGAAAAAAACCTGACACAGATTGACCACTGTGTACCACTTGGCATCGTAGTGTAGTGTAGTTCCTATATTCCCAATAGGCTCTGCACATTGGAATAACATAAACAGCAGTGTAGACGTAGGACTGAGGTAATCTAGGTCTCTACTGACTATGTTAGACCTAATTAATTTTTGCCAGCTAGCTCAGAGGTCACTAGAAACTTTCTTGAATGATCAGGAAAGGGTTAACTGTCCTGATTTAGACAAGAAGGGATTAGTTTCTGACAACCGCATAAAAATGACAACTTTGCTCCCTCAGAATACAGAGTATATCTCTGGAGTCGTGTGAAAACAATAGACAACCGTTTCATTCAGTCAATCGTGCATGCTTAATTTCACCAGAGTGCAGAGAAATAGAGAGACAGGCATTTTTAATAAAAGGTGTTATTTTATTGAGCAGTCTTCTTTCTCATGCAATAGAAATGAATTGCCACAGTTGCAATACTTATTATCAAGTAAAGTGCGTACAGTAAAAGTAGTATTATGAAATAATACTGTAAAAGCATTGATATGGTTTCCTAGCCATATGATACTTTAAAATTGATAAAATATATATACATATAAACATTGACTGATGAACTCAACTGGTGCTTCTAAGATACGTCTACCTCGGTGTACCTGACCTAAGCCTAATACATGGGAAGGAGTAAGTAAGTTGCAGTTTTAAGTTAAGTTAGGTTTTTGCCAAGAATCAGAATCAAGAATTCTCTCTACGGTTTCAATCAGCTCCGTACCTTGGTTATAGAATGAAGGAGGTCTTGTATCTTGCTTCTCAGGACTAGATCTCCCAGCAACCCGCGAGGGTGACTTGGGAACACAGGAGCTTGATTTTTTTTGGCTGGAGAAAAAGACAGCATCTCTCTCAGTGCGTCGAAGGCAGGGGCGTTTTCCTTTGGCTCTAGCAACAGCTGGGCTCCCGGGCAAGTAGAACGTCGCTCTGCTCTCAACCACTGTGTGTTTGCTTAAGGCAACGTTGGTATATTTATACCTGAAAGGTGCCGGGTTTGACGTAAGGTTGGACATAAGACGTCACTAAGAACTAACAGTTCTTTCTGGACTCCAGGATTTCTTGTGCAAATCAAAACAAAAGCAGGGGGAATTCCCGGGCTGCTGGAGGCTTGGTTTGTTTAAAGAACGCGTTGTGCTTTCTAGGAGTCTATGGGAGTAGCCTTGCCGTGTTTTGGACTGCATGGGCTATTACTAAATATGGATATGATTCCTATGCCTTTATAAGGATATTATTTGTTATAACCACATAAGGGCATGAATCGGGAATATCGAATGAATGTCCTAGATAGAAATACAACACCCAGTCCACGTATAATTTAATGTCCATCATTACTAAAAATAATAAGCAATATTAATCCTACCCACCCCAAAATACATAAATTGCTTTTGAAATGGTGTATGGTTTATACACAAAAATGAGTATTGGTACTGTACGTTTTTCAAGCAGGGTTATCATTCAGTTAAATGCATATATATATCATCTGAATGAATTGCGAAAATTACACATGAAATGGCTCTGTATACAGAAAAGAACGTCGAGACCATTTCATCACATATTTATTTGATACTGTACAAGTGCTAGAGGCTGAGGTAAAATATTGTCTCTAATGTCTCCAAAAATAGAAGCTCTGTTCTCTAAGAATAGTTCTACTTTAAGCAGAGTACCATGTGCCGAAAAAATTGGTAAATATTTTTGATGTGAAAGAAAAATAATTTCGCTTTCAAGGGAAGAAATAGTTCCAAATGTTTTCAGTTGCTTTGTTTAACAGAACTGAAGGCTGAATTCAGAGTTCAGGGAACGCTGTGTGCTTGTCGTTTTTTTTAAAGAATTATTCTCGTTGTTCAGGGGAGAACATCATATCAGACAGGCTTGCAAAAAATTGGTCTACAACATCAGGTGAAAGTTCGACCAAGTTGGTTAATGCTGTAACTGTGCAGTTGTGAGCGTGATTGCTATCATCGATGTTTGGATCAGCAATGCTCACAGAAGGTTGTACCTGTTTGGTGCTGCTTTCCTCTCGTACTTCACCGCCACCTACTCGTAATGGTGAAGTCTCAACGAATGCCGTCATCAGAATAGGTAGACGCCTGGGACAACACATTGCATGAGTCGCTACTGGACAAAGCAAAGAATCGATATCCATTGGTACTGCTGATGGTAGTGTAAGACAGACGTCCAACACGCATTCTTCTCCGCATAGCAGACATAGAAGCACAGGTAAGATGCAATACTGCCAGATTGGTCTGAATGAAAGAAACCAAGTTGTACTCAGATCTCTTAGCCGGGCTAATCCGAGGACCTTAGTGATTTTGTCTCGGTAGCGTTTTGCAAGGATCGTCTCTTCCATCATTCCTGGAGTCTTGTCTGTGGCTTGGCTTGCCATATCGGAGCAGAAGGAACAAAAATAAAATTCCTGCTACGAGTCTCAAAATTAAAGGTAGGCCGCCAAAGACAGAATGGACAAAATTAGGGAAGATGCCCAGAACTGTTTCAAATGGTGTTTACAGTCCCCAAAAAATTGGCTTAAATACATGTGTGATGCCACTGGTATCAGGCATGTTTAAAATTTTACTTAACATTTCTACGAAATGCACGGGGCAATTTGTCGATAAAAGGGTATGAATCTCTGCCGCTGTCCTTGCAACTTGCAGATCATACTTTTCTTTGGACGAGGTCAAAGGCACAGTAGTCTGTAAAAGAATAGACTTCATTCTGCTTAAAGTATCAATTCGAATAGAAGAGATATTCACATAAGGCCATATTGCCGCCTCCATGTCTGGATTGCTGTTTGGATACAATACTTGCATACAGCAAATGACCCTGGAAGTAACAGTTACGAGATAGGATTCTCCTGGTCACCATTCCACAACAGCTGTGGTCATTTATTAGAACGTAGCTGCCGTTGGATAGCTGTCTGAAAAATGGCTCTATCTGTGTTGCAGGAGTGCCTTGCAGGTGACATGAAAGGTTATTTGAAGACCCTTCTCAGGCTCCATGCAAGTTAATACCTTGACACAGAAGTGTACCGCTTAGTGATTTTTTACAATTATTACCACTAAGGAATACCTACTTTTTCCCTTCACTATAACATTTATGTGTGTAAGGTAAATCCCAGGTTGATTTGAATTTGATGTATCCTTTACCCAACCTTTCATACTGGCCTGCTGGTATATATTCTTGGCAATATTTAAACTGGAAAGCTTTTATCGGAATTGTAATTGTTCCGTGTATTATCCATTCAATAACAGGTCTCTCTGACATTGTCAATGGTAATCTCTCAAATTTTTCAATGCTCATAATTGTATAGTCTGCTCCTTTTTGTGCCAAACTGATTTGTTTATCAGTAAGGTTAAAGATAGAAAATAATGACGTTATGTTGATTAGACGCCATGGCACGTAGCCTGAACGTAGGTTTTGCAACGTCCAGCCTAGCTGTACAATAGAACGCAATTGGGACTGACCATGTTGTAACATTAGCAAGTCTTGCTCTAATATATCAAAGGCAGGTGACACAATGCTGTCCAGTGAATATATTCTGGAGGACAGAGTCGTTAACCCATTGTCCACTACAGAAAGTGATTTTTCCAAATTTATACGATCAATTTCTCATATTTTTTCTGCTGTTTCAATTTGCATTACTTTCCAAGCTTCTTTGTATGCAGCGTATATACCGGCCGCTATGAAACGTTTTTGATGCTGTTTGCGAGGTCCCATTATGAAATCTCGCAAGTCAGCACCTTCTTTAAGTAAAGTCAAGTGTTGCTTAATTTCAGCCAGTGTGGATTTCGGTAGCCACTCAAGGCATAATTTCCCTACACTGTATGTTGGAACTATCCCTGGATGTTGTCTCTGGGAATATTTGGGGTCTGGCCTGGTCAGTTTGAACCCCTGTCTTTTGTTCAGGAATCTATCTTGACGGTTATTTGTGTCTGTGGGCCAGATCAACCATTTTTTCCAATCAGGATTTGTTCTGTTTTGGTGACAAATATGGGATGCGTCTATTTCCACATCCATAGTACTATTGCTATCAGGTATGGGCTTCGGAATAGACGGTTTATTTAAGTCTTTTATCTTAGCTAACCCAAGACAAGTAGTTTGTTGAATGGTATCATTCAGGAATAATATTTGTTCTGGGATCATGCAGGCTCTAAATAATGATTCTAGACCTTGTACCTGAAGGTCTTTTGTTACCCAGATGGTTTTTGTTTCAATGTTGTTTTTCCAAAATTCAAAACCAAATTTTGGCATTTCGTCATAACATTTTTCAGAATAAATTAATTTAGTATTAGTCAACATTGTTTTCATTCCTGTCTTATTTAACATTTTAAAATAAAATGTTTCTGGATCACTGTTGTTAAACCCTGAGAAGTATGGAAATTTCACATAAAATGTCTTCGAACTTCCTGTTGGTGGAGTTGGACAATGTTCCCATTGATTATAAGTAAAACATTTCTAAGTTGAACAGATGTATGCAAATAGTGATGACCATAGTGGTTGTAACAGTATAATTCTTCATAATTTGATGAACCCTGCAAATAATCATGTTCTGTGAATTTAGCTGACATTACTAAATCTGACATCATATTATTAATATTTTCAAGGTCCCAATCATCAGAGAAAGAACTTGGTATCACAAAGTCACTTAAGGAAACCTTAAACTGATGTGGATACTTCAAGAGCTCAATCGGGCCATAGATTTCATAGTCATTTCTGTCCCATGCTATAGCACCAGGTATTGGATTGGCTGTGATGTTCACTGATGATAGTTCTCTTTTCTCGATGTGAGAGGATCTGTGACACTTTAGGACCAAGTTGATGTTCTGACTTGCTGTGTCCATTTTACTATATTTTCCAACAATGAATTTACCCAAGCATAAAACCATGATGAGCCAAAGCAGGAGGAAAAGTACACCTAACACAGTCCAAAATGTAATCCATGGTGAAATCAGATATGTTTCTTTTAGATGGTGAAAAAGCTCGGTTATTTTTTCTTTGAAAATTTTTGTTGCTGGCTTGTCTCCATGTTCACTTGGATCATCGGAAAAGTCATCAAAGTTGATAAAGTAGCTAGATGCAGTTCTGTCAATTGGTGGGATTGCTTCCGTATTTCCATTGATCTTTGCATTTTCTTTTGTTACATTTGTATAGTCTGAGGCTACATCATTGTAGATTGGTGTATCATCATGAATTGTAGCAATTTGGGTTTCAAGAGGCACAAGTTCCATGGCTTTTTTTGTATAGTCCTTTTTTATTTACTGCAGGTTTATCAAATGTGATTAGTCTCTCAGTTTGAACCTCTTGGATTGTAGCAAAGTTTGGTCTTCTGCTATTTCTTGGGAGTCCACTGGGCCTGCTATTTATTATCGGCCACATGTTTGTGGTTTCACCAGGTCGATGGAAACAATTCTGTTTTCCTTTTTACCAGCAAGTGGCGGTAGTACTACTGATCTTGTTCCGCTGACAGCTAAGACAGGTACTGCTTTTCTGTAAGAAGGTCCAAATTCCTTCTTCACCACGATTTTTTCTCTGACCAGATCCCCAATCTTTGGAATCCAGACAGGTCTTGCTGGGACAGGTGGTTCTTCAGTGGTTGTTGGCTTAAACTTTATGTTACTTAGACTCTTTCTTGTTTCATTCAAGTCCTGTAAAACAGCCAAACGATCTTTGATATCAAAAGTTTTTCATCTTTCAAGTATATTATCGGGAGCCCAGGCCATATCGATGTGGGAGCACATTTTGTGAGGTATAGAATAATATGTATACCCTGCCAGTGTGGGGTACAGGCTCCTCCATACGTCCTTTTAGATTATGTATCCGGGCAAGTTCTAAAATAGCTGCTCTTGTTTTACGCATACGTTGTGATGGCCTAGCTATCGTTGTGTCTATTTGATAATTAATAACACAATTAAAATGGCCCATTAATACTAGTGCCCTCTCCCAATCTAATAATTCTATGTTAAGGCGATCATAAACTGCTGCTTCATCATAGTTTGATCCATAGACTGCGCAGAAAACATATTTGCAGTTTGATATTATAAATTATGCAATTACCCATCGACCAGCTTTATCAGAAGCAGTTCTAAATATTTCTACCTTAAATAGTTTCTTCTTAATTATGGCCACCCCTCGTATTGGCGCATTAAAGGATGTACATATTACTAATTCATACCCGCCCTGTTCCATTATTTTCCTATCTTGAAAACGCATATGAGTTTCATTTAATAACGCTAGATGGGGATTATACATTTTAAGTTCTTCAAACACAAGTTGTCTTTTACTTTTGTTATTAAGGCCTGAAACATTCCAGGTTATGCAATTAATCTGATACATATCTTAATTCAAATATGTTCACTTTTCCTAACTGTTTTCCTTGTTTATTCGACTTGTTCAAAAAACAAATAATTTCACAAATTCTGTGTCTAAAATCTTCCATGCTTGAGCCATCTATTTTCCCCCTTAACCCCGGACCCCCCCTTCCCTGCAACCCTTTTTCCCTACCCTCCAACCCATGTCCCCTCCCTCCAGTACCTACCCGGAAGCCTACCTCTATCTTCTGCTGCCGCTCTAAAGGGCAGCCAATCAGCTGCAAAATGGAGATATGCCCCAGGGTAACTTCAGACCATAACCCTATCATTATACGGTTTAATATAATATTTAAAGAACAAGAAGCAAGATTATTTTCTTTTCCCAGATATTTGTTATCAGACTTAATATTTATTAACCAACTGAAAGAACACATTGAGGATTTTTTAGAGTTTAATACAGACTCAGCACAACTTATATATGTCTGGGATGCTTGTAAAGCAAGTATTAGAGGTTTTACGCAACAGTTTATCATTAGGCAAAATAAAAATCGAAAAAATGAGATCTGGGAAATTACCTCGAATATTAGATCACTTGAAGAAAATCTGGCTGAAATTAACAGGTTAGAAGGATTAGGGCTATCCACCACATTAAACAAACCGCAGGTAGAACTTAAACTAACTACTTTACGGTCTAAGACTAAAACATTCTTAAGAGACAAAATTAGTTCAAGGCTACACAAGTACAAGCTATCACAATATGAGAGCAGTGATAGAATAGGTAAGATACTTGCATATAAAGTAGCTAAAGACAGAGCCTGTTCTTTAATTAAAAATATAAAAGGAGAGGACGGAGTTAACTATACTCAACCAGAACACATATTACAGCAATTTGTTATCTATTACAGTAAGCTATATACTCCTGAACACTTTCCTAATAAAGAGATAGTGGAAAGATACATTAAAAAGAATTGGATAATAGAAAAAGATAATGAAGCGATGGAAGAGCTAGAACGAGATTTTAACCTTATAGAACTTAAATCAGCTATCTTCTCACTCCCTTCAGGGAAAGCATCAGGAGAAGATGCACTCCTCATTGAAATATATAAAATCTGCAGTGAAGAACTCCTTCCTCTTCTTTGCTCTGTTATTAATCAGATTGGAGAAACGGGCAAAGCTCCAATGTCATGTAAACCTGCAAAGATAATCTTTTTTTTTTTAAATAAAACCCCTGTAGAGTGTGGGTCTTATAGGCCCATCTCTCTGATTAATTCTGATGCCAAAGCATATGCAAAATTAATTGCTACAAGACTCTCTCCTCTTATGCCTAAGCTAGTTAGTCAATATCAACACGGTTTTGTAGTAGGTCGAGATACAACTTTGCATGTCAATACGGCTATTAGTGCTTTTGATGTCGCGGCTACTAATTCCACCCCACTCGGTATGATTTTACTAGACGCTGAGAAAGCATTCGACCGAGTGGGGTGGGGTTATCTTTGGGCTACTCTTAAAGAAATTGGTTTTAAGACACAGTTTCTTAGGAGGATACAAGCTCTTTACGATTGCCCAAATGCTAAAATAGGGTACGCTAATTTGTTATCCTCTAATTTTTCTATTTTAAGAGGCACTCGTCAAGGGTGCCCCTTATCACCTCTTTTATTTGCTCTGGCAATGGAACCATTCATTAATGCTATACAATCACAAGGATTGATTAAACCTTTAACCCATGTTAACAACTTGCTTAAAATCACAGCCTATGCAGATGATTTAGCAATTTACACATCAGATGTTTCAGAAGCTATGGCTGCGATCATTAAAGAAGCTGATGATTTTGGTGCCATCTCCGGATACAAATTAAACCTGAATAAGACACAAATTATTATGAACTACAAACCGCAGACTTTGATCACTGGTATTTGTCACACTGCCATCTATCTTGGCATCAAAATTACTTCTAATATTAGCGATATTAAGGCCCTTATTTATAATCTTTTATTAAAAGATACTTCCAATCTTCTAAAAAAATGGCACAAGGTTCCTTTAAATCTTTTTGGACTTATAGATCTTATCAAAATGAACATACTGCAAAAATTCTTATATTTATTTAGGTGTATACCTTTGCTTATTAATAATCTTTTTTTTAGAAAGCTAGACGGTATTTTTGGAAGTTTTATTTGGAGTTACAAAAAAAAACGTAAGGCATTGTCTTCATTGAAGTTGCCTTTTAGTAAAGGAGGGCTCAATTTCCCAGATTTCAAAATTTACTTTTATGCTTCTTTCTTAGGGCGTTTACGTAGTCTTTTTAATTCCGGTAATCCGTATTTTTTTCACCAATTTATGTTCGATTCTAACGCCACACAATTTCTAATGAGAACCATTGACTCTAACTACTTTGAGAGAGTTAGGTTAAAAACAGCAAAGGATACGATTCGTATATGGAACATGATCCTGGCAAATAACCGGACTTCGATTTTCAACCCGAATCTATCATTATGGAATAACCCGGGATTACCATGCATTTTTAACGATTCGGTGGGGAGAATATGGGCCACTCAAGGTATTATTAAGCTGGGAGATCTATATGGCTCAATTGGTTTTCTAGATTTTGAAACACTTAGGCTACTTTACAAATTACTCAATCATACGTACTTTAAATATATACAGATTCATGATTATTTTATAGGTAAGCTGAAGCTTAAGAACATTTCACATTCAGATTTTTGGGCTTGTATGTATGGGGGGAGAAGAATAAATCTATAATTAGTCTAGGTTATAAATGCTTGAGCCAACTCAGAACAGATGAATGCCCTAAGCTTGCGCAGAAATGGATCCCTACACTTGGGACTGGTATAGTATCAAATGATATTTCAACATTTTTAAATAACATCAACACTCTTGTACATTCTTCCAGTTTAAAACTCCAAGCTTATAAGACTGTTTGCCAGCTTTATTATACTCCGCTGCAAATATCGAAATGGTCTATTAATAATGCTCCTAATGATCGTACAAAATGCCCGAAATGCGGTTTACAGGCTGCTGATCTAGAATATATGATTGTATCATGTCCAAAACTGCATTTATTTTGGGATAGCTTAGAAAATGCTCTGAAAATAAAACAGTTAATTTATACTCCATTATCTGCTGAGATGATATTGCTGGGTATGCTACCTATTACTGCTCCATACAGGGATCTTGTTTTTATTATGCTGTCTTGTGCTAGATTGATTATTGCTAGGGCATGGATTTTGGAACAACCACCTGAGGTAAAGGATTGGTGGTTGTTGGTGAACGAAATACAAGATATGGAATTCGCCTTAGCTAGAACTAGAGGTGACCTTGCATTAAAGAAAATAGATACAATCTGTTTTTTTTTCTCCTAGGTATGATTTGAGGCGTAAAGATTTGATATTTATGTTCATATCGGAGATACCTACACTGTTTTCTCTGACTGTATGCTTTTATTTTTCGATGTCTGTACTTTTTTTTTGTCTCTTGTGTTTTCTCTATTGCTTGTGCCATCGATAAAATATGGGGGGAAAAAAAAAAGATTTCAAAAGATTTTTCTTCTACCACTGAAGTTTGACGATCCAAATCCTGGATAATCATTCTAGCACCAAGCAAAAGTTCATATGGACTGATACCTCCTAGAGAATTTCTTGGCATGTTATTAAGACTACGTTGGGCACTTATTAGATGTTTGACCCACCCATCACCCGAACCTAATACCCTCGCTGTTATAGATTGCTTTATGTCAAGGTTTTTTCTTTCCACTACCGCATTTCTCTCAGGATGGAAGGGAGAAGAGTACCGCAATGCAATGCCCATGCTGGTCATGGCCTCTTTGTAAGCTCGAGAGCTAAACGCAGAACCCTGGTCAGAATGTAGCATGCCAATTGCGTATGTGCCGATAAAGACTCGCAAATCTTTTATAACAGTTCTGGTGTCAGCCGAGCGCTGGGGCCACATCCAAATGAATCTCATGCAGGAATCCACTGCGACCATGATATATTTATAGTTGCCATCCCTTTGTAAGGGACCACAGTGGTCCAGGTAAACACATGCTAATGGTTTATCTGAGATTAGAAGGGGCGTCGGCGCTGGTTGTTTCACCGTTGATACTTTCATTCTTTGGCATATTTCACATTCTAGAACATAGTTCTTAGTTTGTTTTCTCATGTGTGGCCACCAATATCTCTGCTTTAAAAACGATGTTGTGGCAGAAATACCAGCATGTGCAGAAGCTAGCCCTTTGTGTACCGCTAAAATAAGTCCTAATCTGTGTTCCATGTTTGGAATTGTCCTATCCCCCACTCCAGGGATTCGAGCAAATGGAACATTATTTGCATCAGTTATGTATGAATACTTTACTGGAAAGCCTTTCGGGAGTGTTTTTCTATCATCTTTTACTATAGCACTGACAGCTTGCATTATATCGCTGTCTATTTTTGTTTTTGACCGGGTGATAGCAGCTATGGAAGCCGTTTGCACAGCTGCCTTCGCGGCTTCATCAGCCAACTAATTCCCCGCAGCGTGAACGCCATCACGTTAATGACTTAGTGTATGTATCACATGAGTCTTTCGTAGTTCTTTCTGCAAAAGAACTACTTGTTCCCAAAGCATTTTATGCTTTATTGTGGCACCTGTGGCATCTTTGTAACCGTTTTTGCTCCATGTCTGCATGTCACTGTTGTATGACTTGACGCAGTAATGCGAATCGCACACTATCAGTGTGGGGAATTCGCGATCAGCATTTTCAAGCGCCATCTTTAAAGATATTATTTCAGCTCACTGATCTGAACAGTTTCTGAGCGATTCAGTTTTGGTAATCATCGGTCTGAATTTACCAGAGCGCCAGCGACCTTTAACAATCGCGCACGCTGCATTGTAGGATTTTTTCTCTACATCGTAATGGTGTGCAAATCTGTCCATATAGATTACACAGGTATATTTTTCGAGAGGCAGAATTTCGATTTGCAGAGGATATTCTTGTGCGTATTCTATATCGTTTCTTTTTTTATTTTCGGGTCAAAATAGTATTTCACGTCTTTTGTAGCAAGAAAATGTTCCCATTGTATCCATTTTGGATCTAATGCCACTGCATTCAGATTGCGTGGACTTGTTAATGCCTCAAGGGCTGATTCTGCTGAAAAAAACAGATATTCTTTTGCCTTGGGCTAGGGCTCTTTCCTTTGCTACAGCAGTTTGAACCGCTATTAGAATTTTTTCAGTTTAACTGAATTTCATTTCAGCTTGTGTGTACAAGTGTGATCTGTAAGCTATTGGTACCGTTTCCCCTTCATTAGAGGTCAGGTACGTGAATCCGCATCTTCCTGGGATGACTCGGATTACAAGGTTGCGTAAGTTTTCGCGAGTTTGCAATTTTGTTTTAGCTAACATGTCTGTTTGTAATGATCTTAAAATTTCTGTGTGTTTCTGAGTCCAATTTATTGGTTTGAAATCAGGTTTTAATAATTCACAGAGAGGTTTAACCCTCTCCGCATAATTTAGAATGTATGTTCTACCGAAATTCAGGAAGCCTAGTATTGATTGTAAATTATTTCAGCGTTTTTGGTGCTTGGAGTACTGCACACTTCTCTAGGAAGTTGTCTGCCAGGCTGTTGCCTTCACTTGATAATTCATATCCTAAAAATAGGACAGTTAGATGGGCAATTCTTGACTTTTTAAAGTTGAATTTGTAACCCTCTGATGCGAACCCAAGTATTATGGTGTTCACTCTTTTTAAGTGAGTCTCCAGGTCATCGTCTGTAAGCTAGATGTCATCATCATAGAATAATGCCTCATCATCATATATTTGTAGTAACTCTGTTACCCTTGCTGAGAATAATCCTGGGCTATTCTTGAATCTCTGTGGGAGTCGACAAAATTGTTTCTGCGACCCATTATTGAGAAAGCGGTCAAATACCTGCTTTCAGGTGCAATGTTTTGACTAGAGAATCCATTAGAGATATCTAATGTTGTTTTATATTTTTTGCGCACGATGTTGTTCATTAGTGCTGCACTGTGAAGGTTTTGTACTGCAAAGGTTTTGCAGCAGGAGTTTAAATGTCTGTAGTCCAAAACTAGACAATATGAATCGTCTGGCTTGGAGACAGGAAACAAAGGATTGTTCATTTGTGAGGTGCATGTTTCAATCACCCCTTGATATTCAAGTTGATCTAAGATCTCCCTGACTTGCTTTGTTGCTTCTTGTTTCACTGGGTACTGCCTTTGTGCAGTGGGTTGATTTTTTAACTGGATTTTGTGGGGAGGAGAGTCCTCATCCCATCCTACATGATTTTTGTGTAATGCAGGGGCTTGGGCCACTGCCCATTTTCTTGCGAATGTGTATTTTTTATGATGTGGAATATGATATGAGAAGGCAGGCATAATCATTTCTTCGCCACGAGGGCACTCCCTGACAAACTCTGGTGGCCACTCTTTTTCAGTTAACAGGATGTCATAGCCTTTAGATAGATTCTCCCAAAGGAGACCTTTTATTTTCCTAGTTTTATCCCCTTCTATACGTAATGTTATTTCATATAGTTTATGGGGCATGCTAACTCGCGTGTCTGCAGTTTCCACCTGAATGTATTCATTTGTGTCGACTGTCTCCAGAAGATTCATCAGGATCTTGTGAGCTATGGTCACTTCTGCTGCGCTGTCTAGCATTGTCTGGGCCCACTCTCCGTTTTTCAGTTGTGTCCTCAGAATCCTCAGCATGTTTAATTTTAATACTGGCTACCTTCTTCTTTGGATAATGTAATTTTTTACTTTGATGAGCAGGTTCCTAGTCTTTGGACTTGACGTGCTCTTCTTTGTGTTCTGACCGTCTTCTTCTTTCCGATTTCTGTCAAGAAGCCTGAAAAGATCGAGAGGGACGTGTATCAATATCTTGATATCTACTAGGTTTTCTCAATTTATCCCTATCTCTAAGGTTGTATCTTTTCTCAGAGGGTTCCCTTTGGGGAGACTTGCCTCCTCGGCCAGGAGATCTTTCTCTCCGTTGAGGAGACCTTCCTCGGGACTGGAATCGTTTTTCATTGGGAGTGGATTGTTTATTACCATCCCAACTCTTTTTTGGAGTGTTTGTATTATTTTTAATAAATGTTTTTTCAGGATTTTCAGTTAGTTGGGGTTTTATTGGTTTTCCACCCAAACTATCTCTTCCTAGTTCTTCCTAGGATTTTTCTATGATTCTGGCAAGTTCAAATGGTTGGTCCGTTATATCTGTCTCCTTCAATTTCTGCAGGTACTTTATATCGTCCCTTGCCAATTGAACTAATTCTCTATATGCCTTTGTTAATTCTTTTAGTTTAACTAGGAGTTCTTCGCTTGACATTGTTTCAATGTCTGGGTGTGGTGTGTAGCTGGCTAGAACCGGCCACGTGGCTCCTAGTCTCCCTAGTGGACCGTGCCTGGTGATGTGATTTTGATGTTTTAGGGCGCCATTAAACCAGAGCAGGTGCTCTTGGTAAGTTAGTGGGATTTCAACATCCTCGAAAGGAGTGTATACATCCGGAGGTTCTTCTATTTTGTAATAGAGGAAATCTTTTGTCACAGCGTGTGCTGCTGGAAAATGTATCCATCAATAGAATACCTCTGTCTGGCGATACTCATGTGCCTCTATCACGAATATGACCGTACCACCACTTGGTGATAGTCCATTTTCTATAAGTTTAAGAGTTATAGTTTTTCTTATAGTGACCGGAATGATTATAGCATTCGGGTCATCTTGTTGGAGACTTGTGTCTTCCGCTAAGAGTTGAGTTGCTAATGCTTCTCTATCTCTTTCTTCTTCACTTTCCGTCATTTTATTGACTAAAAATGTTTTTGTTGCAGAGCAAGTTTCAAGGAAACAAAGATTAGGTGCAATATATTTTGGAACACTGTATCCTTCAACGTTGACTATACCAAAAACGAATATATTGGATTCTCATCCTACTAAGTTTCGGCGGATATTAACCTTTCACCCACTCCAGAGGTCTATTGGAGTTTTTACGGGAAAAAGGGGTCTGTGTGAAAAGCACAACTGAGTTACTCTAGTATCTTGTGTTAGATTATCGCCTTACCAAAGGTTGGGCGCCATGTAGTGTAGTTCCTATATTCCCAATAGGCTCTGCGCATTGGAATAACATAAACAGCAGTGTAGACGTAGGACTGAGGTCATCTAGGTCTCTACTGACTATGTTAGACTTAATTAGTTTTTGCCAGCTAGCTCAGAGGTCACTAGAAACGTTCTCGAATTTTCAGGAAAGGGTTAACCGTCCTGATTTAGACAAGAAGGGATTAGTTTCTGACAACCACATAAAGATGACAACTTTGCTCCCTCAGAATAAAGAGTATATCTCTAGGGTCGTGTGAAAACAATAGACAACCGTTTCACTCAGTCAATCGTGCATGCTTAATTTCACCAGAGTGCAGAGAAATAGAGAGACGGGCGTTTTCAATAAAAGGTGTTATTTTATTGAGCAGTCTTCTTTCACATGCAAGAGAAATGAATTGCCACAATTGCAATACTTATTATAAAGTAAAGCGCGTACAGTAAAAGTAGTATTATGAAAAAATACTGTAAAAGCATTGATATGGTTTCTTAGCCATATGATACTTTAAAATGGATAAAATATATATACATAAAAACATTGACTTATGAACTCAACTGGTGCTTCTAAGATACGCCTACCCCGGTGTACCTGACCAAAGCGTAATACGTGGGAAGGAGTAAGTAAGTTGCAGTTTTAAGTTAAGTTAGGTTTTTGCCAAGAATCGGAATCAAGAATTCTCTCTAAGGTTTCAATCAGCTCCGTACCTTGGTTAAAGAATGAAGGAGGTGTTGTATCTCGCTTCTCAGGACTCTATCTCCCAGCAACCCGCGAGGGTGACCTGGGAACACCGGAGCTGGATTTTCTCGTCTGGAGAAAAAGACAGCGTCTCTCTCAGTGCGTCGAAGGGAGGGGCGTTTTCCTTTGGCTCTAGCAACAGCTGGGCTCCCGGGCAAGTAGAAAGTCGCTCTGCTCCCAACCACCGTGTGTTTGCTTAAGGCAAAATTGGTATATTTATACCTGAAAGGTGCCGAGTTTGACATAAGGTTGGACATAAGACGTCACTAAGAACTAACAGTTCTTTCTGGACTCCAGGAGTTCTTGTGCAAATCAAAACAAAAGCAGGGGGAATTTCCAGGCTGCTCGAGGCTTGGTTTGTTTAAAGAACGCGTTGTGCTTTCTAGGAGTCTATGGGAGTAGCCTTGCCGTGTTTTGGACTGCATGGGCTATTACTAAATATGGATATGATTCCTATGCCTTTATAAGGATATTATTTGTTATAACCACATAAGGGCATGAATCGGGAATATCGAATTAGGGTCCTAGATAGAAATACAACAGTAGGGTATTTGAAATAATATTGTAGCTGGATTCAGTACCACAAGACAACATGGAATGCCAATATTGTTACTCTTTCTAAGATACTACACTATTATGTACTTGCTGTTAGGCTTCTGCAAGCCCATTATGGGTGAGTTACATGGGCTCCTACAAAATCTTACAAAATTCCCTGTTGTATCATAGACTCAATCATTGGAGTAATTTCAGCCACTGTCTCAGGTGCAAGGTTTATATGGTGGCATTCTCAGAAACTCAGCATAAGGTTTGATCATTATCCAGACAGGTTCTACAACTTGAATAAGTCCGATGTCCTTCCTTGAGAAATTGCATACTTCGGGTTTCACAGTATCTGGTAATTTGGGAGGTAAGTCCTCTACTGTTATCGCAGGGAACAGCCCAACTACTGCCCCTTGTCTAGCCATTTTGAATTCAACATCCTCATCATGTGTTTAAAACTTGACACCATCTGGTGTACAGTAAATAGTGCAATTTAATTTGTGCAAAAGATCCCTCCATAATAAGTTTATGGGACTCAAATCACACATACCAAATTGGTCATTTGCTTTAAATGAGCCTATTTGAACAAGAACTTTCTTTGTTAGAGGGTTAGTTATTTCTTTATTCTTAACACCTACAACTTGGATCTTCTTTCTTGAGTGAGGTATGTGTGGGACTTCCTGTTATGACAGTGGAACAGGTAGCAACAGAGTTGATCAAAGATGAGACTTGTTGGCCATCACCTTACCTTGAAAGACTGGACCACTCTGGTCTACCTCTAAGACTTTGCCAAGCATGCAATCTTCTTCTCCCCTCAGGTACCACCATTGTGAATTGTCAGAGTCAAAGCTTTCATTCTCAAACATGAGATACTGGTGAAATGGGTTCTGATTTTGGAAAGGATTCAGGGTTGCTCTTGGGGCTTGATTTGTATTGAATCTGGGGCTACCCAAGTTCTGCAGTGACATTGGGGCTTGCAAGACTTACATCATTGGAGCTTATGACTGATTTAAGGTATATATTAATTGAACTGGAACATTCTGAAATTGATTCAGAGAAAATGTTTGTATTTGCCTTTTGCTCATAGTCTATTTGGTTTCTGATGGCACTCTCTCTTTCAATGTCCAAGCTTTTTACAATATTGGCAAGGAGTTGATCTTTTCAATGTTGCGATATATATGCCAGAATTTCGATCAACTGGTACACCTCAATACCTTCTTTATGAAATACCACTTTCACCTTGCATCATCTGGCCTCCACTCTGATACCTTGCATTCCACCAACATTTCTCACATATGGCTGATTTTGAAACCCCTTTTGCGTCATCTTCGCCTTGGCAAACATAAACCTTTCCTTAGGTATCTTTACTGTAGTCCTTACCATATCTCAGGATCTCATCCAATGGCTTATGTATTTATTTATTTATCCATTTATAGAGCGCATAGTTACACCGCCGGTGTGTCCCCACGCTAGTAGCTGAAAAAATAGCGGACAGTAGGGGTTGAGAGTCAGGCAGGATCGAACCTCCGCCCCAAGGCCTGTAACAGGAGGTCTTGGGGGAATATATTGACTAACTGGTAGGAAAAAGCCATGTCTCCAGCTTTCTACGGAAGGTATTTCCCCGGGCTCTGTTCTTATTTCAACTGGCAGTGTATTCCAGTATTTAGATGCCAGGAATCTAAAGGATAGACCACCTATCCTAGCCTTTCTAATTCTAGGAATCCTTACTTGCGCTTTGCCTTCGGATCTCAGGTTTCTGCTGGGTGGGTAAGTTGCTATCATTGTTTGAAGGTATTGTGGTCCATTAATTGCCAGAATATGGTGGCAATGGCACATTAATAATATCAATCAAAGTGGGGAGGAGGGATTTGATTGTCCATTCAATTCCCCCTTGTAATATATATAATCAATAGAGAATGGACACTTGTAACCACTTTACAAATAGATTTTATGGATCACCTTCATAAACGCTATGTTACTTTTGCGGTTTATATCGTTTTTCCGCCCCACATATGCGTTATGGCATTATCATTGGGTGTTCCATATTTGTGCTATATGCCAGCCTCAAGCCTGAGGTAATCTCTGGTGTAGCGTGGCAGTGTCCAGAGATAAAAAGGGGGGACCCCCAAGAAAGTGGAAGAGTATTTTGACTTAAAACAAACTCTCACCTGATTTAGACTTTTAATTGTCAGGTGTGAATTTTAGTAGTTAAAATGCAAGGGGTATAATGGAGAATCGAGTTAATCGGTCTCTTTATATCACTTTAGAAAAGGTCGACATGTTTCTGACCCATCTTGCCCAGCCGGGTCTGAGGAACATTCGTCAGGACAAACACACAGAATTAAAAAATATCTTGTTTACACAATTTGTGTGATATATAGTGATTTATTTATCACTCTGTTTCCAAATAGGTATGTTGTACCTGAAATGGTATATAACCACGTTTTCAAAGGAGCGCAGGATTTTCTGGTCCTGAGCCGCACATTAGAACTGCTCCGTCTCTTAGGTGCTGGCTCTGCTCCCGATTACGGGGATTAGTGGCACATTGTCTTGAACAGTATTCTCTTTTCGACTGGTAGTCAGTGCAGTTTGACTAGGGCTTTTGATATGGATGTTCTTTTTGGTAGATTCAGCACTAGGCGGACTGCTGCATTTTGTATAGATTGCAGCTTCTTTATTTTTTTTTTAGATGCGCCTAAGTATAGGACATTTCCGCAGTCAATCTGAGAGGTGACTACGGCATGTACTATAGTTGTCCTGGCGTTGACAGGTATTAGGTTGAGGACCTTCCTCAGGACCTTTAGTGTCCCAAAGCATTTACTTTTCGGGATTTGACTCTCAAATGTCAGGTTGGAGTCGAGCCAGACTCCAAGATTTTTTACTTCTGTTTTAGGAGTTGGAAGTTGGCCGAGTTTCTCAGACCACCATGCTGACGACCGGATAGATGGAGCTTTTCCCACTATCATCACTTCTGTTTTGCTGCAATTCTGTTTCAGGCAGTGATTAGATATTCATGCTGTTACCTCCTCCATGCATCGGAAAAATTGGTGGGCAGTAGTCCTGGGTTTTGAGACAGTATGATAACAAGCTGAGTGTCATCAACATAGTACACAATGGACACCTTGTGACCTTCCACAATAGTGGCAAATGGTCCCATGTGTAAGTTAACAACTCGTGGCTTAGGTTTGAGCCCTGGGGAACTCCCTGTAACAGGGTAAAGCTCTTGGGCGTATGAACATCTTGTGTGACCTGGAAACCTTGTGACGCAGGAAGGATATCATCAAGCGCAGGGCCATGCCCCTGACACCACTTGTCTCTAATCTTTGGAGGAGGAGGTCATGGGAGACGGTGTCAAAAGCTGCACTGAGGTCCAGCAAGATCAGAGCAGCTGTGTGACCTTCGTCCACGTGCTGTCTTAGGGTTTCCGTAGCCAAGAGGATGGCTGTTTCCGTAGAATCTGCCGTTTGGAAACCTGATTGTGAGGGGTACTTTAGGTTATTTCTGTCAAAGTGATTGGTCAACTGTATTGTCATGGCATCGCTACCCCGTCAATCCCAACAACCCCAGCAAACATGCAGCCTGGCACAGTGAGCGTTTCCTTGCTCATTGCTGAGTCATAATTCCCTTGTTAAACCCCTTCCCTGTCCCGTACAACCAGCACACCATAGATGTCATGCAACTGTGTTACCCATCTTTATTATAAGTGTAAAATATGTAATTCATGCCACGTGTATGTTCAGTTGTATCAATGTTTGTTTATTGTGTGTTGTCACTTTTGTAACATTTGTATTGTGATGTGCTTATTTGTGCGCTAGAATTCATCTAGGGCCCGATGTAGGTAAATCCCATTTACCGAATTTGAAATACAGAATTTTACCGATTCAGTATTTCAAAATCGGTAAATGGGATGTAGGTCCCAACATCTGGAATCGTTACCGATTCCTTACAAATTCGGTATTTACCGAGTCGGTAAATACCGAATCGGTATTTGCTATTGAATCCTATGGGCCTTTCAAGCCCATAGGATTAAAGTCAAATACCGAATCGGTATTTACCGAATCGATAAATACCGAATTTGGCAAGGGTGCAGGGGGTGTCACTTTGACACCCTCTAGCTCCCCCAAAACGGGCATGTGTGGAATGTGGCACACAGACATGCCCTAAGGGCACGTCTGTCTGTCACATGGCACATGTGTACATGCACAGATGTGCATGTACACAGGAATCGGTATTTTACCATGGATTTGTATTCCATGGTAAAATACTGATTCTGTAAGCCATGTGCTGATGGAACATTGGCTACCTACATTGCATTTTCGGTAATTTTACCGAATCGTTATCATTACCGAATCGGTAAATATTACCGATTCGGTAAATTTACCGATTCGGTAATGATAATGATTTGGTAAAATTACCGAAAATGTGCCCCTAAATCTCGATAGCCCTTTACCGATCGGAAACGGCCGAAAATCGGTATTTTCGGCCGATTCCGATCGGTAAAGGGCTACCTACATCGGGCCCCTAGTCCTTTATACAGGGAGAAAGAGACAATCATGCAGGGACTCATGTTTGTGAGAGAGATGCAGTGTTCAAGATGTCCCAGTTGGCTGCTGAGAAGAACAAAGAGTTGAGTGACGCTCCACGTCACATCACACACTACGTACAGCAGCCATCTTGGGTGTAAAAATACTATATATTGCCACACCATTTGGCTTCTTCTTGGCTCTGGTGCTCTGTTGGCAGACATCATGGTGGGAAATTCAGAAGCCTTTCTGCTTCTGAAAGAGAAAACATCAAAGAAAGCTAAGTGAACATTGTTCCTTTTAACCTAGGCGCCCATCACAATAAAGCAACGAGCATTGCTGCGTTCATTTAAAAAAGGTTAAACACAATTTTTGGAACGTTTTCTCTTCTGAAAGAAAAAGCATTGAAAGACTTTTGAGACTGCTGAGACTTTGCAAATCACAATATTCAAAGGACATTAGAGGTTAGTCGCATCGTTGTTTGGTGTGTATTATTATTTGTTTTGAACAGCAGATCGTGATGGAACAAGTTAATGGGGATACTTGCAAGTAAGTGTTAATGTAAAATAAGACACAGTGTGATAAGGTGATGCAATGTATGTGTTATAGGTTATTTTGTATTCTTTAATCACAGAGAGGACAACTGAATATCCTAGCTAAAGGCACCTCACAGCAACCCCGCCTATCAACAACCATGCCCCAAAAAAAGCTACTTGAAGCCATCATAAGACTACTAGGACGCTACACCTCAGTTGTCTAGATCACAGGTAATCTACATATTCACACACTTAGGGATAAAACTGTAGAGCCGTTGTAATACCCCTTGTATTCACAACACTATAGTTAATCACATCTTGTTGAATCACAGGTCGACAAATAGAATTCGTCAGCGTCCAGTATCCGGCCCTCCTCCCTGAACCTTATTGCGTAGCCTTAGTGGATATAATCATACACTGGTTATAAGGTAGGGTACTGGGAAGGTGGGTCATAGTAGCGTCTTCGCGAAACTCCAAACAAGCAGCCTACAGGTAAGAGTGCATTGTCGTCCTGACATGTGTATTCACAACTTTTTCTGCTATTTTTCTAAAAAATGGTAGCAGTGAGATAGGGTGTAGATTCTCTAGTACCGAGTGGTCAATTTGGGTTTTTTTCCTTAAAGGGAGGACCATAGCTTGTTTCCATTCATAGAGAACTTCTTCCGATTGGAAGGAGCAGGTAATTAGCTCAGATATGAAAGTCATGATGCAGTTCTCTCCCTGCATCAATACTTCTGGGCGAGCTGGGTCCCTCTGGGATCCAGATTTTCTTCCAGTAGCTAGCTACCTCAAATTCATCTGGTTCTGGCATCTTAAACTCTTCTAGGGTTTCTCCCTTAAATACTGTGACCAGAGTGCAATCGTTGCTTCTGCCCTATTGTGCTTCCATAGGGAAAGTGTCAAAGATCTTACCTATTTATGCGATTTTATTGCAGGACTCCTCCGTGGAGATAGGAGGTTCGGTTAGATTTTCAGCTGACTGTAAGGAGCATAGAACGCACCGCAAACTTCTTTCATTAATGTGTGGTATAATTTGAGTTATATTTTATACTCCTCCTTGGTTTTGGTGCAGTAGTTTTTATGCCATCTGCGTTCTAGCTGTTTGCATTTTTGTTTAGATTTCCTTAATGTCTCATTAAACCACGGTGCTGAAGCCTTTGCCCTCTTGGTGTTAGTTGTGGTCCATGGCGCTACTTCCTTCAGAGCTTCTGTTATCCATGTTCCCATTTGTTTATTAGCTATACTTATATCCTTATCCATATCAGGTTGATTTTTTTGTAGCGCCTGTGTAAATGTATCGATGTTAAATTGACCCATTTCCTATGGGTAACTATCTTTTTGGTTTTTGTCGCCCGTGGGACTCTGAGTGGGGATGAGAAAAGGGATTATATGGTGGTCAGACCATGGGACTGGCAAGGGTATGCCAACTGCGAGATCTGTTATATTGGTAAATATTGGGTCTAAGATGTGGCCAGCTTAATGCGTTTGAGCACTAAAGTTTTGCGCTAAATTAAACATCATGAGGTCTTTGCATATGGTTTGTGCCTCAGGATTTTCAGTTTCATCAAAGTGTAAATTAAGGTCACCTAAGACAAGGAGTTTGTTGTGGCGTATCGCTGTATGTATCACTCTTTTCCCCAGGCTCACTGTGAACTGTGTTGTTGGGCCAGGAATTCTGATAGATCAGAAAGTCAGCTATAGTGTCATTGTCTGTTACTGAAAGAGAAAAGGGGAGCTCCTCATACTGTTCAAGGTTGGCTTCACTTATACAGCATTTCATTGGAAATGTGTAAAGTATTGCTATTCCTCCTATTCTTTGCCATGCTCTGTCCTGTCTTGCTATCCCATAACCTTTTGGAAGCGCGTCTAGTATGGCAGGGGTAGAACTGTCATTTAGCCATGTTTCAGTAAGAAACATGTTACAGCCAACAAATGGTGGACGAAATGCTGACAATGCGAACATTCTCCCCCAGTCAAAAGATCTGGGATGAATTAATCGTTCTTTTGCCCACTATGCCACCCCAGTTTGGACCCAGCATATGCAAATCAGTCTTGACCCTGTGCCCAATGGGAACAGTCCAGACCAAACTGCCAGGCCAGGTCCTCCCTGGGACAGAAACAAGCCCCCTGGAACCGGTTTCAGGGTTTGCCACCCTTCTTCAGCCAGGCTAGCTTGAATCCAGTGGCACAGTGAGCAAGGGACCCACGTCTGGGCATACCCATCCCACTTAGGGCGAAAAGTGTAACAGCAAACAAATGATGGACGGCATGCTGACAATGCAAACATTCTCCCCCAGTTAAAATATCTGGGTTAAATCCATCATTCTTTTGCCCACTACGCCACCCCGTTCAGAAACATGGCATCAGGCCTTTTATCCTTTAGTGCTTCAGCGATCTCAAATTTATGTTTAGCTGAGACCGACAGCTCAGCAGGATGAAGGATAGCTTCTCCCCTTGCTGTATGTCCACATCGAGCAGTCCCAAATTTTTATAGCAGTTGATGCATGACAACGTGTCTTTATCAACACCTACATTATGTTTACAGGCCTTTGAAAATGGCGGTGCCAGTTTTATAATTTCTTCCGCCGTATATTTAATCAGTTGGCCGTAGTTTCAACTGGCAGGGGTTCTGGCGCCTGGGCCTGTTCGGGCGCAGACGGGCGCTGACAGGCTTGCCTTTGGCGCGCCGGCGGCGCACGTCTGCTGCAGCATGTGTAATTTATATGGCTCGGGAGCAACTAGAGCATGAAAAGACTACCGGAAGAGGGCGGTGCAACGGAAGTAAGGGAAAATGGCTGGGTCCCTCCCTCTGCTCAATCAGTCGGAAGCCGCAGCGGACCAGGGCAGGGACGAAGCAGGGAGAAAAGAGGTAGGATTAGTGCCTGTAGTGGAGAATATTCCTAAAAATGATTGTGCAAGCTAAAACAACACATGGTCCTAAAATCGAGTTCTGAAAAAGATATTACAAACTTTAAAAACTAAGGTCCTAAAAAAATGTTTCTAACAGCAATATGAAAACGACCTGTCTGGCCAACAGCCCTTCGGCGTCTGCTTAGATTCAGCTTAGTCTGCCAACAAATTACATTCTGCTAGATATGCATGCTAATCTCTGTGCACAATCCAAGATCACACTGCGACACAAAACTCTCAATATCTCCCTTTTCAGGGTTCTCCTGACCTTTTTGTTGCTTGACCCCTTTGCTGCTAGGCCCCCACTGTGCTAAGTCTTTTTTTGGCTACTTGGGGTAGTTTGCGCTTAGGCCCCTGTAACGTATTGACCACATAAGGTATCCAAGCCAAATGTGGGTCCTTTTTTCCAACATCAAGTGGATTTTAGAGGTACCCAGGGTTTGAGGATTCCCCTGGAAGAGACCCATAAATGAGCCAAAATACAGAAAATTTGTATTAATTTTTTTAAATGGGAAAAAGGTTACAGATGAAAGTGTCTGTTTTTTACCTTTAAATTGTATTAACACAGGGCTTGCAGTGCTGAAATCACCATCTTCCTAGTTTTCGGGGACTGAAACACTTTTGCCAGAAAACCAACAATTTTTACACAGGTTTAGCATTTTACTGGGACATAGCCTATTTTTTCAATTGTTTGTGCTTTCAATCTCCTTCCACTTATTGGTAAAAATGGGTGTGAAGGCAATAATGGATCATGAAAAGCTATGCATTTTTAAAAAGTAGACAACATTTTGAAATTAGCAAGGGGTCATTTGTGTAGATCCTTCAAGGTTTTCTTATAGAAACTAACAGTTGAAAACAGGAAAAATTGAAAATGTGTTAAAAAAACAGCAGTTTATGCCTCAGCAGCTTCTTGCAATGGTTTTTTATTGTGTACTGGCATATAGGAATTCATTTGGGAAAATATAAACAGGGAAAAATCGGTATGAAAGACACCTATGTATTTCTGAAATGGGAACAAAATCTAGAGTTTAGAAACAGTAGCAATTTGCACATCTCCGAAATTGTGGGTACCCATACCAGCATGTGAATTATAGGACATTTTTCAAAGTAACTCTCTTTTACACATTGTCTTACATTTGGAAGGCAGAAGGGAGATAGACTTACCTGTAATTCACAGCCTGGAATTCATAGCCTGCTTCGAGAGGATGCCGCTCTCTCACCCCTGGTATCGGATCCGGTCTCCCCCCGCCGCCGCAAGCCTTCAGATATCTGGCTCGGCCGCTCTGTGGGGGGGACTACGTGTCCCAGTATCCAAAGCGGCAGGAGGGTCCGTCCCTCGGCTCTGTGGGAATTGCGGGCACTCAGGGAAGGGAAAAAACTGCACAACAGGCCTTGCTTCGCCCTGCTGAGTGCATCGTTGATCCTTCATCTGAAAGCTTGCTGTTTGTTTTAGGGGGCATTCCTTGAGGGCTATCCCTTATCTCTTGTGTCCAGAGTTGGTCTCCCCCTCCCCTGTATCCGGAATCAGTTTCCCCATCCGCCCCCGCCGCCGTACGCCTTTTTTTGTCAACTGGCGCGGCCGCTGTGTGGGGGTGTTGGGTCCCTATTTGCTTGTAGCAACGGGATGCCTGTGGACACTTGGGGCTTGTGAAAGTTGGAGCAACACTTAAGCTTCAGTTGGAGCATTCTGGATTCCAGGATTCGTTTATTTGTTGATTTGAGACAGCTGACTGCGGAGTGAAGCCTTCTTTTTCTGGACTCTTGCCCTTTGCTTCCAAAACGTTTGGCGCCTTTGGGTAAGTCCCTATTTGCTTCATCCTAAGACATTGCTTGAGAACTTAATATATATATATATTATGGGCAAACTTTTGAATGCGCGTACCAAAGCAAGAGCCCGTCGTCAACAAGCTAGAGAGGCAGCGGAAGCAGCTAAACAGATAGATAAAGTGGTGGATAAGGACGAGGTCTCAGCCCATTCCTCTGAGAGCTCAGATGAGCTGGATGAACCCCTCACATCTATACCTTTACCAGTTCTAACCAGCCCAGTTGAATTGATATCGGAGGAGCCCACAAAGGGAATGGATAATCAAACTGCTTCTAAGGCGGCTCAGACCGAGTTATCTATTCCAAACGGCCTGAAAGAAGATAGAAAAATTCAGACGCCTGTGGTGCTTAAAATCCCAAAGCAATTTCCTCTGTTTGAGAAAAAGCCTAGCATGGTGGTACCCAGTAGCCCGGTTCAGCCCGTAGTTTTTTCGGGCTCAAGCCATATCTTAGAAATACCGGTAACCTCCGCAGTTATGGCTCCTTCCGGAATAATGGGCTTAACATCAAAGTCAGCTGATATAACGCCATTTAACTTCTCACCTTTTGTCGAAAAAATCTCACCATCTGTAGGTAAAGGAGAGAATGCTCTGGTTAATTCTTCAGTAGCACAACTTGACCTCGAGTCCATGAATGCTGCAGATCCATTTAGCCCAATCTTAGGGATGGACACTGAGACTGTGGGGGAGCTCCAAATGTCAGTCAAAGACATGTTGAATTTGAATTTAGAAGAGGTTAGGGAATTGAAACGGTTTCAAAAGGCTGAGCTGACTGTGATACATCAACGATTGGACAAAATCGAGGTTCTGGTGTCCACTTTCCCCGCTCGTCTTCAAGAGGCTGAGGGTAGAATCTCAGGTCTGGAGGATCAAATGACGGAGGTTAAGAGGGATGTTAAAATCATATTCAAAACCTCTAAGGCTTTAGAAACCAAACTGAATGATTTGGAAAATTATAATCGAAGATCCAATCTAAGAATAGTAGGGGTTCCGGAAGGAATAGAGGGGTCGGATATGGTCCACTGGGTTACCTCTTTTTTTCAGCATGAAGTAATTCCTGAATTCAAGGGAGACTTAACAATCACCCGAGCTCATCGGGTTCCAGTCCAACGCTTTCCTAATTCTACACTTCCCCGCACTATTCTGATGAACTTGCGGGTGTCCGAGTAAAAGAGACGATTTTATCTAGAGCTATTAAACAGAGATAGTTCCCTAACAACGCTACTACAATGTGTCGAATTTTTTCAGATATGTCCGCTGTTGCGGCCCGGAGAAGGAAGGAATTTGTCAAAATTCTTCAGCTGTTCAGAGCCAAGGGTGCCCAAGCTACGATTGCTCAGCAGTCAAAAAAGTTCTAGTCAAGGGCAAATTTTACATGTTGACAGATGTTGATGAAGCACAGGATCTGCCTAATAAGATTTTGTGTGGCTTGAAGGTCCTGACTTGACAAAAAAAATAAAAAAATTCCTATAAGTTCCGAAGATTAAAAAAAAAAAGTTGGCTTCTTTTTTGTATAGGCTCTCTTTTTTTCCCATTCTTGTGGGGGTTGGGGGTCGGGGGAGGAGTGTGTGGGTGGTTAAGGGTTGTAACAACAAGACACCTCAATGTTAGGGGTTAAGGCTCTGTGGCCGGCGTGGGGTAGTAAAGTAGGAGTAGGAGATGGGCCACGGGGTGACGGGAAGGCGGGGTTGGGGAACACTGGTGGAAGGGTTGAAAATAATTTTTTTTTGACGTTTTTGAAGCTTTTCGTTGTTTGGTTTTCTCGTGCTATATGCCTTGCTGGCCAGATATTTGTACCACAAGGAAGGGGAGTAGAATGGAAAATGTGCATTATCTGTGAAAAATGATGTCTATTTCTATAAATATGAATGTCTATTAGTAGGGGTCTTAAAATAATTTCCTTTAATGTTAACGGATTAAACAATAAGAAAAAAATGCGAGCTATCGAGACATGGATGAAAACTGAAAATCCTGCTGTGATAATGCTACAGGAGACTCACATCTCAGCTACTAAAATAGACGATTTCTCTATGTTTAAAATATGGGCCTCATATCGGGGTTTCTCTTCGTTTACAGCATCCCAACAGGGAGTTGCGCTTTCCTGAAATAAAAATATGGGTGCGGACATTCTACAGACAGAAGACTGTGGTTCAGGTCGTTGGTGCTTGGCCACATGTAAGGTTAAAAATAGACAAAGGCCGATAAGCTTTGTTAGTTTTTATGCCCCAGTGGATGTTAATTCACGGATCTGTGATGATTTGTTTCAGTCATTGCTATTGGTGGAAGGAGATATTATTATTGGAGGTGATTTTAATATCCTTATGAGAGTTAAATTAGATTCTACTACTTTTTTAAAAAAACAGCTTTAACCTAAATCACTTAAATCAATTTCCAATAATATGGCAATACTAGACCTGCGTGACCCCTGGCGAACACAAAATCCACAAAAAAAGGTTTCCCCTGTTGGACGGGTAGGTTTAAGTCTTCCTCTCGCATTGACTTTTTTCTTGTTTCCAGGCAACTTAATTTTTCCTATCAGGAAATTTTACATAACGGTTTTTCTGACCATGCGATTTTAGTTGTCGAGTTTGATCTAGGGGAAAATATCAGAATCCCTAAACGATGGGTATTTAATAAAACACATTTGCATGATGAAACTTGGGTTGCCATATTAAAATCAGAGATCATAGACTTTATTGCTCGCAATACTGGCACGGCTCCTCTCCATATTATCTGGGATTCTCTGGAAGCGTTCATCCGGGGCATAGTTATAGGAAAAGATGCAGCAGACTGGTCTTCTGTTAGGGAGATAAGAAATTCACTACAACAAAAAATCCAGGTTTTAAATGCACAACGACAATGTAACCCCTCTAGCAGCGTCCAAAACCAATTAAATGAAGCTAAGCGGGAACTTAGTGCCAATTTCTTCGGCCAAAGCGAAGAGATCTTTCATAGACAAACACAAAAAATCTATGAAGAAAGTAACTTCACAGGAAAATGTTTAGCCTGGCAGGCTAAAGAGCATGCCGCTGCAAATTTGATACGTTCTTTAAAATGCCCAATAACGCATAGAGAGACATCAGAGTCGGCAGAAATCGGCTCAATAATGTTTTCTCATTACCAAACAATCTATAGTCAGCATCATATTATTGATCATCAAAAGTTATTTGATTTTCTAGGTAGATTCGCATTGCTCACTCTTTCACAAGTATACCAAGAGAGAATGGTGAGTCCATTCTTCAAGGAAGAATTGGAGTTGGTGGTAATGGACCTCCCAAATGGCAAGGCTTGTGGCCCAGATGGGCTTCCTGCCGAGTTTTTTAAGGTCTTCTTTAGTTCTTTTTCTGATTTATTTTTGTTATTATTAAATTCTATATTGGTTGGCGGTCAAATTCCGGAGTCTTTCCAGGAAGGCACCGTAGTGAGTTTTTTGAAGAAAGGGAAAGAACCTAAGGATCCCAATTCATATAGACCTATTACATTATTAAATTCCGACTACAAAATCACAACAAAATTATTATCAATACGTTTTAACACTATCGCCACAGATTTGATTCACCCTGATCAAAATGGCTTCATTTCAGGTCGACAATTAATCGCAAATACACATTATTTGATTGAGGCCTTGAGACACGGGGAGTTCCGGCTTTAATTTTATTATTAGATGGGGAAAAAGCTTTTGATTTGGTAGTTTGGGCAACACTTTTTATTATTTTGCAGCATTTTGGGATCCCACAACAAATTATTAATTTAATTCAGAATCTATATACAGGTGCTAAAGCCAATGTGGTTATTAATGCAGCCATGGTGGGGTCAGTCGCATCCAAGGTTGCCCCTTGTCACCTATTCTTTTTGCTTTCTTTATCGAGCCATTGGCAGCCGCAATTCGGAATTGTGTGAGTATCGCCCCCCCTATTCCCTCTATGGCCACTAGTTAAGCCTGACATGCAATCACAAACGCAGTTTTTTAAAGATCTTTGAAGAATTCGAGGCCTTAGGGGGCTATCGGATTAATTAAAAAAAGACGGAGATTCTGGTTTGTGGTGGAATAGACCCCGAATAACACTCTGATATAGGTGGCTGCATCAATCAGAGACCAAAAAGATACTTAGGGTTTTTTTTTCCGCTTCAGTTCAGGATTTATATACACTTAATTTTGATTCTCTTCTTCAGAAGGTGCTCTTAATGTTTGCACAGTGGAATCCGTTGCCATTATCAATTCTTGGTCGGGTAGCACTGATAAAAATGTCCGTACTCCCTTTATTCAAGTTTTTTAAAAGACGCGACGCTATGTTTAAAAGATATTCACTTCCCTTCCTTAATTTCAAAACCCCCCTGATGAGTGCTTTCGCATTTTTAGAGTGATCAAAATCGGCTCAGGAATAGTTGTAAACTGGGAGCGCGCTGGGTTTACTACATTGTCAGATTTTGTTAGGAACGGGTCCTGGATAGCCTTGGCAGAAATGGTACGTTTAATTCAGGGGAATTTCTTGTTGATAGGCTCCTATAATCTGATTTACAAAAGTCTGGAACAAATGGACCCATCACATATTAGCAATCCCACACAGTTGACTAAGGACCTTTTTTTAGATATACGGGTAAAGAAACCTGGGGAATGGAAACGTTGTTTTGCACAGTGTAGGGAGGTGGATCTGAGTTCTAAAGCAATTAAAAAATGGCAGAAACAGGAGAATCATGGGTTATCCCTTATCACCTGGAAGACCATATATACATTTAATTTCAGTCTATTAAGGGGAGCCAATTGGCTCAGAATGCTTTTTTTTGGCAAATGGCTTCTGTATCGCACTCCGGCGGCCATTGCCAAAATGTATACCAATGCCTCATCCAATTGCTTTAGATGTCAACATTATGATCCAGCCAACTGGTCTCATATAATGGTTCATTGCCATAAAATTAAGTTATTTTGGGATGAAATTTTCGTCTTTCTTCAATCTTATTATAAGATTAGGATTTCTTGGAATGTTAAATTAATGCTGTATGGCTTTGATCCGGATCTTAAACAATTTGATCATCCTGTAGAATTGATATATATTGTTATGGCAGTGGCTAGGTCATTATTACTGCAGAATTGGCGTTCAACTCAGGTTCCTTTGTTTCAGGAATGGTTGCAAAAAATGAAGAAAGTTAGAATCAGCGAACAACTTTATGCTCGGAGAATTGGGGGGATGAAAAGTGTGAAAAAATGTGGGGATCGTATTTTGATTAATGTGTGTATAAAAAAACTAATTTTGTTTCGTTTTTGTGAAGGCCTGTCTGTATTTTTCAGAAATGTTGGTATATGTTACGATTTTTACGAAATATTTGATTAGGATGTTAGCAAGAACTTTAATAGAATAAAAGATTTAAAAAAAAACCATTTGGATGGCAGAAGTGCATTGAAAGTCAATAGGTAATAACATTTGCTCTACAATTCTGTGTTCCCCAAAGTCTCCCGATAAAACTGGTACCTCACTTGTGTGGGTAGGTGTAGTGCCCGCGACAGGAAACGGGCCAACACGCAACACGGACACAACTGTGCGAAGTGCCTAGCTGTAGATTTTGAAGCCGAGCTCTGCCAGCACCTAAGGAAACCTAGCAAACCTATATGTATTTGAAAACTAGGCACCCGGGGGAATCCAGGATGGGGTGACCTATCTTTCTCTCACCATCCTCTGTTACCCAGAATTCCTTGCAAACTTCAAACTTTTATAAAAAAAACATATTCCTCACATTTCTGTGGTAGAATGTTCTAGAATCTAGGAGGATCCACAAAACTCCACCCACCCCGTATTTCCCAAAGTATTTTGAGAAAAATGGTACCTCACTTGTGTGGGTAGGCCTAGTGCCCGTGACAGGAAACGGCTCAAAATGCAACATAGACACACCTCATTTTTACAATGAAAACTGACCTTTTTTTGGCAAAGTGCCTAGCTGTAGGTTTTGAACCCTAGCTCTGCTGGCACCTAGGGAAACCTATCAAACCTATACATTTTTACAAACTAAGCACCCAGGGGAATACAGGAGGGGGAGACTTGTCTGGCTCTCACCAGGTTCTGTTACCCAAAATCCCTTGCAAACTTCCAACTTTGTAAAAACAAAACACATTTTCCTCACATTTCTGTGCTGGAAAGTTCTGGAATCTCAGTGGATCCACAAATCTCGCCCACCCCGCATTCCCCAAAGTCTTCCAACAAAATGGTGCCTCACTTGTGTGTGTAGGCCTAGTACCCACGACAGGAAACAGCCCAAAATGCAAAGTGGACACACCACATTTTCACAGTGAAAACTGACCTTTTTTCACAAAGTGCCTAGCTGTAGCTTTTGAAGCCTAGCTCTGCCAGCACCTAGGGAACTGTGAAATCACGCAAGTTGGAATGACAGGAAGGGATGAATTACAAAACAGGTGATGTTCATTTCTGAAGTACAGTATTAGGCCCCAGCCACAGCTGTTGTCCTGAACTCTCTGATGAACACTCCACATAGGGAGCTTCACATAGAATCCTGAGCGCAGTAACATTCCAAAGCCTCTCAAAGGAGCACAAAATATTATCACAATCAGGGGAGGGGGTGAGAGGGATAAACAGAGTAACTCAACATCGTAAGATACCACACATCCCCCTCCTTTACCCATTAAAAGGAAACAACAGTGCAAATGGGGAGGGTTAATGATGGCTACATTTATTTGTCAACATAGTGTTCCAAATACTTTGGGTGGCAAACCTTCCTGCAACTTGCCCTGGGAATGGAGTAGGCCTGCCTGGAACAGCCCGGGACAGGTGACCTAACACTACTTTGGACTCTGCTCTCATTTTCTAAAGGGTTGTTGGTGTCCGCTGTGGGAGAGGTTTACTTCACCACCCTACCCAGGTTCCAAATCATCCCTTTTTGCATTTTCACGGCATTCCTGAACAACTTTATCATTTTGGTAGGCTCAGAAAATTCAGACCAATTCGCCCTACCTGAGGGTGTTTTAACTTTAATCAGATCCCCCCTTGTAATCCCATGTCTTTGACTGCCTGTAATTTATCAAATTTGGTTTTCGTATCCATCATGGCCTTACGTTCTCTTTCCCGCCACTGTGAGTCTTTAGAGTTACAGTGTGCCACTTCATCCACCTTGGTACTAGCCTTGAGTTGGGTTTTCTAGCTTTGAGTAATTCAAAAGGCGTCATGCCTGTGGTTTGATGAGGGGTTAGTCTGTAGGCTTCTAATCATTTCAAAACCTCGTCCTTCCAGCACAACCCACTTGCCCTCGCTAGTTGGACACCCTCCTTGATGGTCTTGTTGAATCTTTCGACCATCCCATTCGTCTATGGGTGATAAAGTGCACTAAGCTTGTGTTTTACCCCATTGCACTCTAGGAATTCCCTCATCTCTTTTGAGCAGAGTTGCACTCCATTGTCCGTCAATAAGCTACTTGGCGAACCTTCCCTGATAAACACTTCTAGTAGGAAGGCTATGACAGTTCTTGTGGTGATGTTTGACACAAACTTTAGTTTGGGCCACCTGGAGTAAAGATCTATGAGTATCAGTATGTGTTTCAATAGCTATTTACAGGGCAGGCATTTAGGGACACGCAGATGTGACATCTTTGCAGAGGGCTTAAAACAGATTTTTAAGACATCTGCTTGCTGTCCCGGCTAGCTTCCCCACTTTTAATTGTCATTCAGAACTGGGTTTACCGTATTTAGAGGATGCCACCGCTATTCAACCAATTCTTCTTTGGCACCACATTTGGACTACTGAGCAGACTATCTTAAATCGACAAATGATTATCAACTGTCGTGGGCTAGATGGGGTTTCACAAATAGGGTGGCTCAAGTAAGTCAGGAAATTCCTGTGCAAATTCGGCCATCAAGAATATTTTGATAACCCCACTATTTTAACTAAAATAGAGAGGAAGGTTTTTAAACTCAGTTGCTTACAATACCTTTAAAACATTAGATTAAATACAGAGATTAAAAAAAAATCAGTTTCCGTCCACCAAAATATTCAGCCTACTTTCAAGATACAGCCGTATTTAATCTATGTAAGCTCTGATTTTGAAAGATTTTTATTAACACATTTCAGGATGGGCATTGTCCACAGGTTAATTAGTTTCTCAGTAATTAATGATTGGACTAGGCAGCTGTCTAATTGCCCTTGTGACGATTTATCTACACAATCCACCATACATGTTTTATTTTTTCGTAAATGTTATATAGTCCAGAGGAAAAGGTGGTTACTCCTGGTTCTTAGAGAACTTGGTTTAAGACAATGTCACCCAGCTTTTATAGTTATGCAATCTCTGGGGGAAGAACTTGTCACTTTATCCATTACATTGTTTTTAAAGGCTGTTTTTAATTGCAGAAATACTATTACCATGTAAGAATTTGTACTGTATAACTCATTTTTTTCAATGATATGTGCTTTTATGATTATTTTCTTAATCGAATAAAGCTTATATGATTGATTGAGTACCAGTATTTAAGGTGTGTGATCTTTCCCTATCAAGGGACCCACTATATCAAAAGCCACATCTGCCTACGGGCCCACAGGAAGAGACCTACAGTTCATGGGAGGTGTGTGTTGTTTTAGAACCTTATCGCTGGTGGAGCATGGTACATGGTACACAGTCTCTTATTTTACTCTTGATTTCAAGATCCATGCTGGGCCACCAATAGTCTAGACGCAACCTCTGTTTGGGTTTGGTAACTCCCAAGTGCCCCTTGTGGGCTAAATTGACCAAGCTCTCTCTCAATGCCTCAGTAGGGACTAACCTTGTACCCCTGAAAATCCAATGATTGGCAATGGATAGTTCATCTCTGACCATCCAGAATGGTCTAAGTGTCTCTTCCCTCTTGTCTTATCCATCTAAACACTCTTCATCTTTCCACACACCCTCTGCAGGAGCATGTCAGCTCTCAATGTTTACTTCCAGCGTCCTTCTTCTACGGCTCCTTGGGTGACGACACACACGTTCTCCGCCTGCATCTCCTTGTCTCCCTCATCTTCCTCTTCCACATTGACTGCTTCCTCACATTCTTCTCTCACCAGACAAGAGACACAGTCGGTTGCAAAGTACCTCACCCCAGTCACATATTCAACCTCAAATGTGTACTCTTGGAGACTCACAACCCACCGTCTGATTCTGCTTGAGATGGAGTCTAGCCCCTTCTTGGTAAAGACTTCGACCAGAGCCTTGTGGTCTGTCCTCAGGTTGAACTTCATTCCCCACACAAAGTCTCTAAATTTATTAACAGCCCAATGTCCCGCCAAAGCCTCTTTCTCGATTACCGAGTAGTTGAACTCTGCCTTGCGTAGCAAGTGTGATGCAAACGCTATTGGTTCCTCTCCACCTTCTCCTACTTGCATCAGAACGGCTCCTAATCCTTTGGAGCTGGCATCTATGGTTAACACGGTCTTCCTGCCTGGTACAAAGGATTTGAGGTTGGCTGCTTCAGCCAAGGCCTTCTTAGTATCTTCAAACTCTTTCTGACATGCCTCCTTCCAATCGAAAGTCTCCCCTTTCCGTAGCAGGTTGCGAAGGGTATACGTGCGTCTGGCAAAGTTCTGAACAAACTTGTTGTAGAATTCCACCATTCCCATAATGGCTTTTGGGTGGTGTGAGGGTCAGAATGGTGTTTTGCAGCTCTGCCTTAGGGCGAATGCCCTCCGCTGTCACCTTGTGCTCAGGAGCTCTATCTTAGCACACCTAATCTTGCACTTTTCTCTCTTCACCATGAGTCCTTGTTCTTGGAATCTCTTTAGCACCTGTCTGAGCCTGTGTTTGTGTTGAGTACCATCCTCCCCAAAGATCAGAACATCATCCTGGTAGCACACTTGTTATTCATCAGCTTCCTCCTACTGATATGCCTTTTAAAAGGTTGCTCATGATCCTTTGAAAGACCGCGGCAGCGGGCACAAGTCCAAAAGGCATGCACTTGAATTTGTAGGCTCCCATAGGCGTGATGAACGCTGTGAGCTCTTGTGATTCAGGGTGGGGCCTGACTTGATAGTAGGCAGAGATTAGATCCAGTGTAGTGAATACCTTTGCTGCCGCTAATTTGTGAAATATTCGGCAGAGGGTACTTATCAACTATAACTTCCCTGTTTAGTCCTCTTAGGTCAATGCACAAACGCATCCTAAACGTTCGGTGAAAACATCCCTGAATTCTTCTTCAATTCCCTCCAGTGTTTTCCCCACCTCTTGTACTAATAGTTGAGGGTTCTTGTTGGGATTGAGGTAAATGCCTAAATTCTTTTGTGCTTGCCAACCAAGTATGTTGTCCCCTTTCTTTGACACATATATCTTAGAGACTGCAGGTCTGTCTTTGTACCCAACAGTGCCCCAGAAATAACCCTTCATCAGTATGGGTTGCCCACCATAACCCCCTGGTCTTACATCCATTCTCTGCAGTGTCAATTTTCCCTTTGAAATGTTTTCAAAATCTTCCGCTGATATGATTGTCAGTTTAGAACAAGAGTCAAACATTGCTTCAACTTTCATCTCCTCTACAGCTATGAAATCCTTAAGATTGCTCACAGACTCTCCCTTAATCTGTAACACAATTTCGTCACATACCCGGGTAGTCTAATCTCTGCTGTATTTCCTGTAATTGACGTTACTTCTACAGCATTGCCTAAAGTGACCCCTCCTTCCATACTTATTGCATGTCACCTTGAGTGCTGGGCACTCCCTGCTGTTTGCTAAGTGTCCAGGTTTTCCACACCTGTAACAACGTCCTTTAAAACTCCAATTACCCTTATTTTTCCTAGCATTAATTGAGCTTAAAATGAATGTCACAACATAAAAACAAATCTCAGGTTCTCTTAGCGTAAACAGTAGGCTCATAGCAGCATTAGTGGTTTTGGCATTATATTTCATAAACAAATCGCATAAAAGTAGAAAGTGCAAGGTGCTCTGCTTAGTATGCCCATCACATGGGCATGGGGACACTGGTCTCTGTTTCATTGTAGGGAACGAGCTAAATGGTGAACAAGGCCTAGCCCCATTCTAGTTAGAACATAACACTGGGAGGGTCTCGTGACAAGTGTTAAATAGCTTTGGAAACCAAAGGTGTCTATATGCAAATGGTAGAGCTGATACGTGGTTTGCTTCCCTACTGTTGTCAGCTTGCATTCTTTCTTGTAAAAGGAAAGTATTCTTTATCTCCTGTTTACACAATCCTGTTGCATCATTTGGATTTTCCAGGATCATCTGGTTGAATAAGTCTCTATAGGTATTGACTAAATATTTGAGCCAGGGAATCTTAAAAACAGTTATCCAATCGCAGGCTATCATTAATAATAGATTTAGTGAACATGGTCTCCTCTTTTGACTATATAGATCTCCACAATAGTAGGGGTCTCAGTGCAATCGGGTCTGACAGATAGTTGAGCCCCACTTTGCAATGGATTAGCTCAGAGGAGGCTGAGGCTAGTAAACATAGAAGCTTTTTTAGAAAATAGTTTTCTTCAGTTTGCAATCCCTGACTTGGATGATATTCCCACACTCCTGCCCCATATAATGCAACAGAAGTGCATCTAGTTTTATAAATATGCAACATATCTTTAATGCGGGGATCCCCCAATTTGGATGCAAACTTGAATACCCCGTACACACTTTTGGTCATTTTAGCCCGAATATTAGACATTTGGCGGTTCCATTTCTCCTCACAGGAAAAAGATAACCCTAGGTAACAAAAATTATCTACATTTTGCACTTTATTGCCATCAATATTGAAGGATTTCATATTCCTGGGTTTAGAGCCACAGACCATTGTGTATGTTTTGGCCTTGTTAATCATCAGCTTCCTCCTACTGATAAAATCTGAGAACCCATCAATTAACCTCTGGAGACCTACTGGTGTTCTGGATAGAAGCACAGCGTCGTCCGAATAAAGCAGGACTGAAATATCCTTGCCCTCTGCTTGAGGAAGATCCGTCTGTATCATTCTAAGTACTGCGTCAACTTCATTATTAAATAAAGTAAAAAGCAAAGGTGATAAGACGCAGCCTTGGCGGATACCACGTTTTATGTTAAAATGTGCGGTGCATTCGCTTATTTGGCAATACCGTACTTTAGTCGATAGCTTCTCATGCAGTCTGGCTAGGAAGTAAATGATGGCCTCCGGGGCACCAAGATTAAGTAAAACAGGCAATAAAATAGCGTGGTCCACTAAGTCAAAAGCACTGCTAAGATCACCAAAACATAAAAAGAACTGTCCCTGTTTAGCACATGTATATTTTCCAATGAAAAGCTCTAAATTAATACACTGATCTATCGTGCCCAGCCCCTTTCTAAAACCGTATTGGGTTTGGGACAATATGCCATTTTCCGTAGCCCACTCTTTAAGTCTTACTAGTATCACTGTACTCATGATCTTTTCTGAGGAGTCAAGTAGGGAAATTGGCCGATAGTTCTTGACCTCTAATTTATTACCCTTTTTATAAATGGGGATAGTAACAGATTCACCCCAAGTATTCGGAGATCCCTCTGTTACTGCAGCGTTAAAAACTCTTGTTAATATCGGGCTCCATAATTCGGGGACAGTTTTATATACATCAATGGGTACTCCATCCGGGCCTGCTGCTTTTCCCCCTTTACTACTTCCAACACCTAGCTCAACCTCATCAAGAGTGATATTTAAAGGGATAACATGCCATTTGCTTAAATTAGCGGGTTAAATATGCTAGTAAAGTGTGGCACCCACTCCTCGCAGCTGACATGGCACAGGAGTTCTGGGAAAGATTTGTTTTTGAGGAATGTCGAGTTCACAGTTTCCCAGAACAACCTGTTATTAGATGAATCTGCCATCAGCACAAGATTATCCCATGCCTCCTGTTGGAGTTCCCTCTTCCTAAGTTTTAAGTTAGATTTATAAACTGATCTAAGTTCTCGAACTAACGCCTTATCCCTGGGTCTGCAGGAGAGTGCTAGTTTCAACTGATTCAATGAGTCAGTGCAGGAATGATTGAACCAACCCCTGACCTGCGTGTGTTTCCTGCATGGTGGAGCAGTAAATAATTTGGAAATTGAATCAATGAGTGTGCTAAAATTAGTCAGTATCTTTGTTAGTTCAACTTCAACTTTTAAACTATCTTCTATTTTTTTACCACACTCTAGGACAATTCTGTTGAATATTCCGCCTGAGTTAGTGCCTTTCCATCTAATTCTGGTACCATTTGGTCTGCACGGGGCAATATTACTGATAGCAGTATGTTATACTACTGACTTATTCCCCCACAACAGCAATGACATGATAATACAGTTGTGATCACTCAAGAATAAGTCATCAATCCAAGGGGTGGAACAGAGATTTACAATATTGGCTGATACAATTACATGATCGATCATACTATTTGCTAATCTTCCGGTGAAGGTTAGGATCTCCCTCCCGCACACATCCCGTGCACATTGCATAATATCAAGGTCAAATTTCACCAGAACAGTATTTAGGATGTCTCCGTAGATGTTATGTGGGAAATGTATGCAATCATCCCCTTTGTCGCTCTGGAATCCTCAAACTTTTGTCATAGACAGAGGGCAAATTGGGATATTAAAATCTCTGATTCATGCAATAGCAAAGTTTGTATTTTCAGCAGTAACCAGGTTATCGAGTTCCGGATTTAAATCAGTGACTACATTATGGCAGGTTGAGTCAAATATATTGTTATAAAAGTTAATCAGTAAAACATCCTGGCCGTCCTTATGGTGAAGCCAAAGTAGCTGCGAATGGTACCCTACATTAGTAACACTTTTGACTCTCAGGGGCAAGTTATTTTTCAAAAGGATTAACAAGCCACCTTTCGCTCTACCATACAATGAGGGGGCTGCTGGAAGGTCATAGGAAGTAAACCCTTTGAAATAAACATTTTCGATACTCCAAGTTTCCTGTAGAAAAATTATGTCATGTGTATTAATAAACTCTGTCCAACCTAACATATCAATTTCACTTGCCAGTTTGGCTATATTCCAGGTGACAATGGTATAGCCACAGGCTGAGGGGTTTCCTGAACTATCAGTTGGTTGGTCACTAATTCTGCTACTTGTCTCTCTCTTACTTGAACCTGGAAGCCATAAAGGGGGTATTAGGGCCTCCACCGTTATTTGCCCTATATTTTCATCTCGGTTGACCTCTACAATTGCAGCTAACTGCTTTCCTAATGGGTGTGATGAATGTAAGGCAGGTATATTTATGTCCCTTGATGGATACTTGGGCAAAATCATCCATGGCCTTGTTATGCACACTATCTGCAAGAAGCCCTACGCCCGTCGGCCCAGTACCACCCTCCCCCCTCAGGCAGAAGGGCAATGTCCTGTCAATCATTAGCATCAAGTGTGCTAAGTGGTGTGAATCAATTGAATGTAGGTACACCAGGATGCAACCGAAGTAGCACTACCTAATTAATTCTACGCAGCTCCTGATCCTCTCCGATGTTGGGTGGGGGTCTTAGATGACTATAGAAGTAGCCGAGAGGCAAAAGTGATACAATACAATCTTTACGCAAGCAAGTAGCTGCTCTTTCCAGAGAGGTACGGGCCAAGTTAGGGTTCTTAAAATTGATAATTATGCAGTCACCATGCAGTGATTTTCTTGAGGGCCCGATCCAGTTCACTCTCCTAGTCAAGAGTATCTGATGAGCATGACTCACAGGGACCACTTTATTTTTTAAAGTATCATGATTTTCCTTTTGGCCCGACTCTAATGGTGGTACATTTGCCAGAACCGCCAAGTATGGGCAGCATTCTGGGGGTAAGTTAATTGGCAATTCAGTTCATCCCTCTTGCTCCTCCCCCACCTTGGGTTTATTAGGTGCTTGTGATGACTTTACACTTGCAATCCTATCCCCTCTGTTATGGCAAGGATATTTACTCTATGTCACCTTTTGTCTAATGCCAGTTAAGGTTGTATTGGCTACTAACATGGGTGCCTGGTTGTTGATACCTTGCCCCTCGCCGTTCCTATTAAGTCTATTGTAGTTGCTTGAAGTAGTAGATATTGGATTTTCTGTAGCATTGGTTATGCCTAGTTTGGGATGCTCAAGATGTCCCCCTGTGGCCCCTGTGGCCCATTCACATTATCCCTTGGAGATTTGCTGATATGTTTTAGTAAGTTGCTAAGTTTTGTGACTTCTCCATTAAGTTTATCTAATTTATCATAGAGTGATTTGATAGATAACTCAATTTTTTGTGTCAGAAGAGCTACAATATATTTAGTTTGCTCGTCGGACAGGGGTCCTGGGTCGGGGAGTTTTTTAGGTGCCTTACAATAGGATTTGGTAGGGGGCCTTTTTTACTTTTACTAATAGTCCCTGTTTTCGCTTGGCTTTTCCTACAACTCCTTTCCCTTTTTGGGGTCGGGGGACTACTAGGAGAAAGTGATCGCAATATCGCAGATTGCATAGGTAAATCTGGCTCAGGGACAGAGGTCCCAGAATTCGCAAGGGGGGTAAATTCTTGTTCGTTATTTAGGATGGCCTCTATTTCTGGCCCCGCTTTTTCCTCTATCCCTGTACCTACACCTAATTAAAGGTGGCGCTCCACCCTATCTATTTCAACATTGATGGCGCTAATGGCCTTTACTAGGCAGGCATCAATTGTGGAGCAAGATGAGTCTACTGCAGTTTTAGGGTTTTTTAGTAATTTACGTTTCGGCATCCTTATGGTTGGTAGTATGCCACAAGATCCAAGGACAAGGACAGCAAATGAGACCCACATTTTTCTCTTTGGTATACAAAATACATACAGTTATGTCACAGGGCCTGATGCAGTGAGGTAGTAAGATTGCAACTTTAAAACCAAAAAGTGTTAGGTGCCAATGGTGTAAAGTGCAATAAGTGCCAAAAGATGCCAAATAATAAAAACACAGGTACTATGGCCAGAAGATCAAAGATAAAAGGGGGCTTGGCACAAATATAAATGGTAAAAAATACCTATACAATCGAGTTAAAAAATCAACCAACTTATGTTAAACATCTGAGTATATGTACTGTTAATAGACAATCCAAACACACTTCCCAAAATACTGGTAGGCTGCACGAACATTAGTTTAGTCCCTAGACTATCTGCTTATTGGTTGGCCAAGTATAAAGGATTGTGAATAAAAAAATAATTAATATAATATAACACAATCTCTAAGGAAATTAGAACACACATTACCGACTTCAATACATTCAAAGTCTCACCGCTAATCAGTCTTTAGAGGGGGTTGAAGGTATTCGACAAAGTCAGCACTCAGTTCGCACCAGGAAGTAATTCAGGCAGTTATCCTAGCGCAAACTTCAAGGTTAAATAAGGTGGCCCTGCCCTGCCATGATCAGGCGCGGACGGGCGCAGACGGGCCCGCCCTTGGCCTGGGCTTCACCCGGGTGCCGCCCTCCTGCGTCCTGTGCTGCGGGGGGCGCCCGTTGGTTTTAAAGCGCCTCCGGGCGAAAGTGCGGCATCAGGAAGGCGTCGCTGTCAGCAGGGGGGCTGCTGAGGCATGTAGTTCAGCCCGGCCGTTCCCCTCACGTCACTAAGCAGGAAAGCTGAGCCGTTCCCTGGTGGTGTAGGAGAAAGACGTTCCCCTCACGGCAAAAAGCGTCAGACAGTCAAGAGAGGATGTTCATGTTTGCAAAACACTAAAACTAATCAGATAACAATGCATATTTAATTCTCAATTTCAATGCTGGGTAATATAATTCAGGACTGAGCAGCATGTCCGAGGAGACCCAAGGCACTGTAGAAAGAGCAAACCCTCCTGATGACTGATAAAAGATCTTCCACTAAGAATGAGGTGTAGGAACCACATTATAAAGGAGGTTTACAGGGTACAGAAAAGCTTAAAGTGCTTGGTTAACTGGTATGACCTCCCATCGCATGAGCAGCACACCACTGAGGATCACCAAGTGCCTGTAGCAAGGAGGGCTCCTAAATAATGTATCCTATGATCACTACACTGAGGGGCATATTCACAAGGAGCTATCGCCAAATTAACAGCACTTTAAAAAAGCCAAAGTCGTGATAAATTCACAAGCTGGTGCTAACAGCCCACAGCACCAGTTTACCCACAATAGCAGTCACAAAAATCATCGCCACAGAGGCCCCCCGCAACTATCCCTAATGAGATGCAGAGTAGGCGTTCCCGTGCAAAAAGCCACAACAACACTGTCAGGAGTCCGCTGACATTAGCAAGACGGAAGCGCCCCCGGACTCTAACGCCAATATATTGCCTGTACTGCAGGCAGGGCTGGAGCCCTTTAATGAAAGTTGCTCGACCAGATTCCCGGAGGCGTGGCCGATGACATGTCCCTCCACCAGCCAACGACGAGAAGAACGGAAGAAGAGAGGTGAGCGCCCGGACCTATAAGGAAGGAGAAGCTCGGGAGAGGAGAGAGTTGTCAGATGCTGAGAGCCAGAAGGAAACCGAAGACCCAAGAGAAGTCGAGAAGAATAGCGCCATCAGAGAGGAAGACCACACGCCAGGAGCCTCACGATACTGCGCTCGGCCCCGCCACCCTCCCGGAAAAGGGTGGCTTAACAAGGTACGGGCGAAACTGCAAAGATTTTCTGGGCACGGGTAGGGGTGGGAAAACGAGGGAGGACACAGCCGGGGCACACATGGTGTCGGCGCTTTTGGTGATTCGTCCCTCACTCCCCACTATCTTCATAAAAAGAGTGCTATTTCCTGAGGATTCACACCGCCTATTCGTTGTTTATTTTTTTTTTATACTGATCCTTCCCCGCTATTGCAGCCCTGAAGACCTTCATAAGGACAAGACCAGCTCGCTGGAATAGAAAACCAGGCATAACTGAAATTAATCTTGTACCAGACTCTGAAGAAAAAGTGAAACAATAAATAACTTTTTTGTGTACCGACCACTGAACGAAGAGGCAATAAAAGAGTAGTTTTCTTTTGATACACCGTCTCTTTGGTTATATCGTGATATCCATCCCGATTAAACCCCCCCATTGACAGCATTGGTGGAGAATGTGGGCATAGCCCCATCAATACAAGATGCAGAACATGCTGCAACACCTAAAAGAGGGACAGGCAAAACTGGAGTGGGCAGTCGAGATAAACTCAAGTCAGGCCGAAAGGGACAGAGCCACCTTCACGGCAGCCATACAGCAGCAAGCTGATCAGTTGCTCAAGTTGGTGGAGGGCCTGAACCAGCTTCTATTAGGCCTTGGTCAAGGCCGAACTCCTGCACCTCCGGGTACGGTCATCCCGCTACAGAAATATGTACCCGGGGAGGATCCTATCTCCTTTTTTCAAAATTTTGAAAGGCTGCCCGGGCCAGTGGGTGGCTGGCCGACCGGTGGCCCTTCTACCTGGCACCTCTGCTTACTACTGAAGCTCAAGCGGCATACCAGATCATCAACAAAGATGGCACCTCAGCTTATGGCCCCGTGACACAATTCATATTGGAACGCCTAGGGGTGGACAACGAGACCCACCTTCTTAAGTGCAGGCAAGAATGGGGTCTGGCAGGTGACACCCCCATGACACTATTTTACAAAATCAAAGATGCTGCTGACCGGTGGCTAAAACCCCAGGAATCTAACATGGAGGAAGCGATGGGTAAGATCTATCTAGAACAATACCTCGAAGCTTTACCGTATGGCACCCAACTGTGGCTTAGACAACACGCGGCCCTGACTGTGGAACACTCTGTTGAAATTGCTACTTGCTATTCGGGCGTGCAAAGCCGCCCCACCAACAAAGAACCAGAGAAAACCCAGAGGGGGGGTTCCACTGCAAAGAACCGACCAGAAGGCGATAAAAGCCCCAGTGGAACCGCCTAGGACTCAGACTGGAAAAGTAGACAGCCCGGTGATGCCCGGACCTCAGTTTTTCGAATGTGGCGAGTGGGGCCACATTGCTCGCTTCTGCAGAAAGAAGAGGGACCAACCTGACGATGAGCCGATGGACGTCAGCTACGCTCCCAGATCTGTCCTCTTCGCCCAAGAGACAAGGCACATTTATTATGTGAGTTTTTGGGTAAATCAAAGAGAAGTCATTGCCCTTTTAGATTCGGGGTGCAGACACTCGTTAGCTATAGAAGACATAGTCCCTACCTTAGCTTTATTACCAGAGCACACTGTTAGTACCCACTATGTACATGGAGATATCCGAGAGTACCCCACAGCTATCCACAACAAAAAAGGCAGTACTTTTCCGATCCTCGTAGGAGTTCTCCCTACCCTTCCTGAAGCCCTGATTTTCTATTGGCCCGGTATATATCTCGAAACAAAGAAATACTGTCAGGAGTGTGCTATTTGCCAGAAAAGAAACCCTTATGTTCCCTCGAAAGTTCCCCTGCAGCCCTTACCTATTATAGGTCGTCCTTTTGAGAGAGTGGGCATGGATCTTATAGGGCCTCTCCCCAAATCCAGCAAAGGCCACCAGTATGTTCTTGTCTTAGTCAATTATGCCACAAGGTACCCTGAAGCACTTCCTCTAAGGACAGCCACCACCACCATGATAGCACAAAGGGGGATAGAGGTGTTCTCTAGGATGGGGTTCCCACGTGAACTTGTGACAGACCAAGGTACCCCTTTCGTTTCCCGTCTTATGAAGGAGGTCTGCAAGCAATTAGGAATAAACACATCCTTACCTCTGTGTACCATCCCCAAACCGATGGTTTGGTGGAACGGTACAACGGAAACCTAAAACTAAACTTTAAAAAGTTGCTGAGCGGGAATGGGAAGAACTGGGATCAGTGGCTTCCCCTAGCCCTGTTCGTAATACTGCTTCTCTCAATGCTCCATAGATGTTACAAGTCTTGGGTTTTGATACAGGAATCTATCCCGTGATCCTTATATCTATTACGTTCGAACGAGACGGACCCCCGGTGAAGCTGGAGGCAGATAGCTGAAAGAACATATCCAGTTCAAATCAGTTTGCCTACTGACAAACCTGAAAGTCGATTTTCAAGGTTTTACTGCGGTGAACGTAATAGATATAAGGATCACGGGATAGAACCCAGTATCAAAACCCAAGACTTGTAACATCTATGGAGCATTGAGAGTAGCAGTATATCTTATGAGAACTATAAAGGAAAAGATTGTATATAAAAAATACTAAAGCTCCCATAAAGACACCAGTCAAATCATATCCAATCAGATGAGGAGGTGAAGAGCAGTTAACCGGATATAATAGTATATACTTCCCCACTAAGGATTCCGACAATGAGAGTTCTACTATTAAGGACTCTACCATCTTAGTGTTGGTGACTCCAATTAATTCTGTCCTGAGGAAGGTGTGACCATATCCACGGCTTAAACACCGAAACGCGTCGACGCATAATGTTCATAGAATCCAAGTAAAGCCGAGTGGTTTTCATAAATACGCCAATTTTGGACATTGGAAGCCTCACATGAGCAACACAAAGGCTATTGGATCTGATTATTTGGGACCAACATTTGTTGATCCATTGAAAATAAGGAGTTTACTTGTCTGTTTTTTTTAACTAGTCATTTGCAAACAAAAAAATTCTGTGATATATGCTTTCTATGCACTTTGTAATAGCTTTTATTATACTGATGAATGTTTTATCAATGTGTACTGTATTTTAAGAAATGTTTATATTGTTTTTCAGGAAAATGTTTTTTTCTGAAATTTTCAAATTGATTTTGGTTTCCTTATGTTAAAGAAAATACCTTGCTAAGTGAGAAATATATTTTTCAAATAAAGAAAACGTGTAAACGTTACATTTTAGTTTGCGTTAAAAAAAAATTCCTTTTAATAGTATGCTGGTGTTATAATAAGATGTTATTTAGGATACATAATTAATTTCTAATAGTTAATCCAGGGAAATTCCCATTGACTTTGACTGTCTGTAGTACCCTGTTCCCTGGAACAAGTGGGGTCTTCTCTCTTTTGTTAATTTAAAAGAAATTATACCCATTAAAGTATTTCAGATGGATTATGGTGATGCTCTTCTCTATATCATATTTGTTGAATTAAAAAGAATAAAAACTCTCAACCATAGGAATACAATGCTGATAGCAGTGATCCTCAACAGCATCACTAAAAGAATGAATACCGTGCTATGAACCTAAAACCCTCAGCTACAAAAACAGAAGAGACACCAGCAATCCTCAACAAAATTAAACAGCACATGGCAAACACGTTTAACTCTCACTAAAAGTAGAGCATATTTTATATAGTATGCACTCACTTCCCTCAACCATAGAAATTCGAAAAGACTAGCTTGATAAAATGTTCATCTAGAAATATTCAAAGAAGTCGTGACATGCTTCAACCACCATAAAAACACAAATACAAGAAAATCTATCTAGGAAAATAATCTCAGCAATTGGAGTCTCAAAATGTGAACCAATGCTATGACAAAGTTTCAACAGGCAATTTATAGCAGTGACGTTTAGGCAATTGGGTGGGCTTTGCTGTCGTCAATAAATGGTGACTTGCATGAACGTATGAGATGGTAATATGGCCGCTTTTAAAATAAAATTTAGACATGTGGGAAAACTATATTTATTTACATTTGAGATCATTTCTGCTCTCTCATTTCTCCATTTTTGTTTAGAGCAATACAAAAGAATGAACATCCTGGAAGAGTGGCACAAAGCACTTACGAAATTGATTATTTAAGTCGGTCCACCGAAGACAATTGCCCCACGAAAACAATGCTGGTTGAACCATTGTAAGAAACATTGCAAGCTGTTCCTCACAGAGGCATCAGGAATTTGGGGACAATTACAAGAGCAAACATCTACCATCCTCATGTTTTACATTTTTATCAGTAATAAGTCATGGAAAAAGAAATGCCAACCTGATCTAATAAATATTAGTTTCACACAGGATGAATGAACACAGTATACTAAATCATTACACTTTGAAATCCCAACTGTTCTACTTTTTCTATTATGTTTTTTGCTACTGCTATATATGTTCATCTTACGTTACACACCAAAGGCACCTCTTGTCCAAAGGTAAATTATGTTATTTATTCGACATATAAACATCACCTTACAATAGGTAACTTGTGATCATCGGAGGTATCTGCCAACGTGCATGCACAATTCAAGTTTTGCCAGGTCTTGGCGACGCTTCTCCTTTCACTGTGATTATTGATTGTTTCTGGTAAGGAGTTGCAAAATCTTGAAACACGGACCAAAAAAAAGCAGAGTTAGCCAAAATCAGTATGCAGATATACCAGACATGTTTCTCATTTTATTGCAACCTCCAGTTACATGGGAACATAGATATTTAATGGCCCACCAAAGGAAATGAGAATAATTCCAAAAACCATCTCATGCATAAAGACTAGAAAGTGTAGCGCCTGGCACTCCCAAGCATTTCTCATTGTCAACTGATTCTTCATTACCTTTGTATAATTGTACTTTCAAGCTGTCGTTTAAATCTGTTACTCCTGGTTCATTTACATACCTCTTTGCCTACTATCCTTCCATCCTATTTTACTCACTTCTCTTCCTGGCTTGACACACCATCTTTCATATTGGAGCTCATAGAAGCAGCACTCGGTGATTTTTTAAGGATCTGTCATTGATCCAGCTGCTCAAACGGAAACACCAAAGTACGGACTTCCTACAATGTACCTGTAGACCCTATTTGCTCACAGTTAGGCACCTTCGACCTTGTAGATTCTTTGTTCTATTCGTTGACCTAACCTTTTGAGGATCCATAATTATGGTCTTACTATGGATTCATGTTAATGCACTGACAAAGACCCATTCATTGTTGGAATGTTTTAGTACTCGCAATGTACTTTATCCTTAACTGATGTCAACCACTTGGTTGTTAGTTTTCAAATATGTGCTTTACCTATTTATGTCACTGCAAAAATTGAGCGGTGCAATTACTGCTCTAAGCTCTGGGTGATTTTTCATTCAACTGTTGCTTTTCACAATTATTCATTGTTTTACTGTTGCAAAGATGCGTATGACTATTACCAGAATCCCTAAATTATTTGGAAATCCATGAAATAAAAACTGAGACCTTTTCATAAACATATAAGTCTTGGATCAGTTTTTCTAACTGTTGTGATTTTAAGGAATACATGTACCTCTCACTAATTCAGTTATGTGCATTTCGTTTAATAACTACTATTGGAACCATTGTTGTTTTGGAATAAAAGCAGCAGCATTGCAGAGTTTAGCATTATGTAAATGAATGTGTAAATTCAAATCTGAAATAGACTGTGGAAGACATTTAGTTGTGTAGCACAAGCACAAATATTTAGTAGAGGCTTGCTGTGGACATCAGTCTCATGCAGAATGGAACTCTACCTCAATATAACATGTAGGAAGATCTTACAGACTTTTTTTCTGAGTATTGTGGTTTGTATTCCCTTTATCAAAACATATATGGTCATGGTTCAACATCATGTCCTGCAGTAGACTTTGGATGCTTGGTTTCATAATGTACTATTACTTAGCTTAATTTCCTATGTTGCTTTATTGTATTTACTGTAGGGAGAGGGGTAACAATCTCATGCTCTGGGCAATACTTGAGCTGAACGTTTTATACTGTATGAGGTATATGACTTTCCACGTGAGAAAAACTCTCTAGTCCTGATAAGTAAAGTAAATCCTGCCCGAATAGAACTTAAATATTGGTTTAGTTTTGCCTATAGTTAATGAAATGATATGGCATTTTATGTGGCACATGCTATTGGGTTGTTTAATAGGAATCCCAGGCATCAATCTTTACCTAAATATATTAGGAAATGTTCCTCATAATAATAACTAATTTGCTGGTAGTTCTCATACTGCTCCTTTTGTAACCTTCTGTAGGGAGCTCCCTGGGAAATTATCAGAATTGTGCCTCCCCTCTGGACTTCACATATATGTCCATCAGACAAGTAGTGTATTTATTTACAATGCATATTTTATAATTGTCTCCAGGTATCAGAATTCAATTTATTACATGAATTGGCATATCCAGAGGTTCTGTGCCAGGTCCCTGCACAGCAAATCCTCCACAAAGCTAAGCAGAAGTTCCTTTCCCTCATGCCGGAGCACAGGGCCCACTCATTAAAAGGCTCACACTCACAGCTTCTGAAGAGAATATAAAAGAGGTCTTAGCCAGCGTCAGCAGTATATGAGTTGAGGTTTATTTAAATGTTTCTGCCTATGCTGAAGGAGACTCCAACTCTCACTTGTAAGGGGCAAGGGGGGCCGGTGCTGCAGTGGTTTCAGGGGCTGTTGTTACACCCCTGATTATAGGCTTCACAAGTGTTTATGATTGTTCTATAATCCCAAGGACCCAGGGGTGCCATATGCATTTGAGTCCTCGTTTTGCATTGCCAGGGCACTATCAGCAATATTTTCCTAGGTAAAAACTAACAGAGGGAAACTTCTCTAGGAAAAGTCTGAAAACAGGTTGTGATATATGTGCTGAACAGCTTCAGAGTTTTGTCCTTACCATTATAGTCTGCAAAGCCTTTGCACAATTTCCTTCAATAATGGTCAGATGCACTCCTGTGATATCAATCCACAGACCACCCATTGCAACCTTCCAGGACATAAATGGACTTTTCCCAAGTCTTATATGCTGTGAACCTTCCATCTTGAACCCAGTTTCACTATTGGACAGTCACAATAGAGGAATTTATTTTTATGTATGTTTATCTACAAATCATGATTTTTCTGTTAAACCATGAACTTCTGGTACACAGCCATGCAGTATCATTCCTGCAAGCTCTTAATCATGAACTCTCTGTGTGAATGTGTATGCAAATTCATCACATTTTTGCCATGTTGCGAAGTGCTTGAAACCTAATCTCTGTGTCAACTGAAGCTATGTCAATAAACTCTCCTGTCTTCTAGCTCTTCAACCCACAACCTCATGGCTAGTACCACTCAAAAGTATTCCACAAAGGGAGCGTGGTCTGGCCACAACCTAAGATGGCTGCCTGAATCGGGAGCTCTGCTGCGAGACAGGCTCCGGACGGGGGCGGTGGCCTTCCCAGTGCGGCTGGGGACACAGCATCAATGTCCCACAGAGTGCTGAGAACCCTGGATGTCGACAGCCTGGGTCCTGATGCCACCAACTTGCACATCAGATAGGGCGCGGACTAAAGTGTGGATGAGTGCGCCGGGCCTAGAGGCACGTCTACAGCCTCAGCCCTCGCACAGCCTGACAACCCCACCTCCCGCCTAGCACCCACTACCCCAGCTTTGTCAGGAACAACAGGCCCGCCTGGTTGGCACAGTCAAGGACATAGCAGCGTCCCTCCCCACGATCCCGAGATCCAGGGACTGCGGCAGCCCGGGACCTGACTCCACTGAGGGGGCACATAGGAGGGAGCGCAGCTTGTAATACGATCAAGAGCGCCTGGTCTGGATGCACATTTACAGCCTCAGCCCTCGTGCAACCAGACACCCCACACATCTTGGGCCTCGTGTTCAACCCCAAACACCACAGCTACTCCTGGCACCAGCAGGGCTGTGATGTGGCAAGCACACCACAGGACGCCACCACAGGACCACAACTGTGGAGGGGAGAGTCGTGGGTGTGGCCCCTCCACAAAGGCAAGAAGAAATGGGAGCAACCAAGGCGGAGGGTGCCAAAGCAGGCGAGGTGGGGGAAGTCCTGAGCATGACTCCCTTCCCCCGAAGTATGAGCGTCCAATGAGCACCAATGAGACCTGGGCCTAGAGACGTGCTTACAGCCTTTGCCAGATGCCTCGGCCTCTAGTTCACCGCCCGGCACCCCTGCCCCTCTGACACCAGTAGGGCAGTGACACAGAAAGCACACAAGGAGGTGAGTGCCCTAGCAAGAGCACGAGCGAGGAGGGTGGAGTCCACCACAAGCAGGAGCACTTAAGGGCATATGGCCTGGGCCTTCCGTTTACCTCCCAAACACCCCGGCTGGAAGGAGCACTCAAGGCAGAGAGTGCCAAAGCAAGAGATATGGGTAACCAATGCAGGCCTACGCCATGACCTCAGTGAGCCTGGAGGCCTGAAGGAAGGTACGTCAACACAACGACCACCCTGAGCATTAGCCGGACCGTGGCACGTTACAAGCGCCAGGGGGGACTAAGATGGCAGCATGCGTGCAGTGGGGAGGTCAGGAGCGCGACCTCCCCCCCTCAAAGGAGAGAGTTCCCAAGGGCCCGCTACACCTTGATGCCAAAATCTGAGCGCCAGCACACGGCCCACAGAGACAGGAACAGGCGGACCTCCACTGTAGCTCCCTGCAGGAGATTGACAGAGCACCATAGGCACACACAAGGGCCTGACGGAAAGCGCACTGAAATGGCAGGGGAGTCCTACAGATGACCTACATGGACCCCAGCTGGAACTGACACCTTGACAACAGGCGTGGCCACATAGAGGCCAGCCACCCATGCATGTACAGCCCGCAGAGAGCAGCTACAGTTAGCCCATAACCGGAACACCAGAACTCTGCCCTGCAGATTTCCACTGCACCTCTGCCCTGTCATAGCATAGCGTCCTGGGACTACGGATGAATGTCCATGAAAAAGGATGGGAGTAAGTCCTCCGCAGAAGCGCTCAAAAAGCCACGCAATATGTCCACAAAGGTCCGCAAGTGACCCTTCCCAGGCCAGTCCGCCACAGCTGAGACCATGGACTGTGTCCTGCTGGAAATCTCAGCCGTCAGCCAACGACTGGAAGGGATGGACACCAATATCTCCTCTCTAGCATCGAAAGTCAAATTTATCAGAGCAGATATTTCCCGGTTCCACAGAAGAGCAGAGGGGACGTACCAAAGGCTGAAAGGGGTAGAGTGTCTGGACTGTTAGACCTCACAATAGAAAAAGGCTCTCAGTAAAAGCAATTGTCCGCAGGTCAAGATTGAAAAGAAAGAAGGTACATAAGCACAATAAGGTCTCGACGATTACCGATTCAAAGATGGCCGTCAAGAGTCAATGTTTAGAGCAGCAGTTTAGCGCGCTAGCGTTCAGGAGCAATCATCAGAATCCAGGTGCTCTGCCTGCTTTGTCGCTCTTGTATCTTTGAATTTGCCTTAGTGGAGTAGGAATGCGGAAGAAGACTTGTCCAAGTAAGACTGTTCCGATATTTTTGTTTTGAGCAGGCGCTTTTTCTGAGAAAGAAGTCCCTTTTTTAGGCATGCACACTTAGTTATCCATAGAAGTGTTCCAACCGTGTTACCGCGGAAACGCTGCAATGCACAAGGAGGATTTTCAGAGCCAGCACAAGTCTGCAAGAAACAAATTTAAGCTCTTAGAATATTAAATACAGTACGAAGTAAATTCGAAATCAATGAGGAGATTGAGGTAGAAGGTTTGAGAGAATTTAATCAGTCTTGGAGTGAATTAACTTCAAAGAAAATATAATTGAAAAGTAGTAAAAGGCCACAGGGAGAATTAGACCTAGTTATATATAAATAAAAAACATTAGGTGAAGCAAGAAGGTTACAATAAGATATACTTACCATACAGAATCCAGTTAACACTTCTGCTGTACACTTCATAGGTGTGGAATCTGCAAAACACAGTGTGAAAGAGTTTGATAGGACTCACCTGAGAAAATAAATTAATAATATTTACATTTAGTTTACAGCATAAGAAGACAAAATCACCACCAGATAGAAGAGAAGCATAGGTCACCTCAAGGTGGGGTAGGTGAACAGGAGGTGAAGTTAATTAGAATTTGCAGGAGTAACTTGTATTAATAAGTGAATTTTCTTTACATTTAAATACTTACCTGTGAAGCCAGAAGAAGTAAAAGAAAAGGAGATGTCTGAAGCTGAGTGAAAGAATCAGGTGCGGTGTGGCTGTCTCTTCTCTGTCCCATCCCCTTTCCCCCCCCAGGGTTTCATTTGCATACATGCTGCTATATGCGTGTTGCTGAGGAAATCTTAGTGAGGCATTGGGAAATTGTGACATTCTGCTCATGTGCATGCTGAGGAGAGCACTGAACCTGACAGAGATAAGTGCCCACAATTTATTTAGCACCTGAGCAGAATGGCGGACCGTCTGGACTTAAAAAACTTAGGAGAAATCTTAGAAGGAATACAAATATATTTAATCTCAGTCAGAGAAGACAATAGGGCGTTAAGAAAAGAGACTACTGACTTAATCATTAAAGTGAGTATTGTAGTGTCCAGTCCCAGTTTAAAATATTCAGTCTTTCCTGATGGAAGTCCCAATGAAGAATCTGTTCCCTAACCAAAGATTATTACACGAGATATACATTCTTTTGTCCCCTGCAATCCCGTTGGTACCACCTGAACGTTTCAATGGAGACCCTCAGAAGGCTCAAGTGTTCCTGACACAATGTACCTTACACTTTATGTGTCGTCCACAGTTTTACCCGATGCGCAGTCTCAAGTGGCATTTATCCTGTCTTAATTAAGCGGGGATGCTGCGTCTTGCTCCATGCCTTTGGTGACCAGAAATGATCCTATCATATACGGTTTGGATGAATTAAAAAAATAATTTCTTCAAATTTTTGACAGACGAAGAGTCTTGCAAGCAACAGACAATGATTTATTGGAGATTAAACAGGGCACTCGAGATCTGGTAGCTTATTTGGCCCAGTTTAATAAGTTCGTAGTAGAAACGGAATGCCCAGGGAACAAACGAGGCTTAAAAGATGAAAAAAAGACGCCTTGGCACAAGTGCAGAAAATAGACCCACTGAGATTTCAGCATTAATAGATCTGTTATTAGAAATTTACTTTCGCCAAAGTGAAAGAAGAGAAGAGAGGAAGCGAGATTATCGTCCAAGCGTGGCCAGATTTGATTGAGCAAGAATTGAAGGCAGCAATGAAAATGACTCAGCTCGTGGGGGAGAACCCATGCAAATTGTAACCATTTGAGGACCCCTCTCTAAAGAAGAAAAGGAAAGACGGAGAGTAAACAAGCAATGCCTCTATTGTGGTGGCACTGGGCATTTCGTTTGAAATTGTCCTAAGAAACTCATGCAAACCCCGTCGGAAAACACCTCGCACTACCAGTAAGTGGAGTTGAACTGGTGGTTGCAGAAACTAAGACAGCTCCAGATACTCATACTTTGGCAAATACCTTGCAGTCTGCAGCTCCACATTTAGTTATGATGATGACTTTACTGTTCAGAAAGAAATTTTTGAGACAAGTAACCATCATGGTAGATTCAGGAGCCACAGGCATTTTTTGTGATTTGAAGTTTGCTGAGAGGATAGGTCTGTGGGCAACCAAGAAGGAAAGAAGCTAAGCAGTTTGAGCAGTCGATGGAACAAATCTTTCATTGGAACCCATTGTGAGTCATACAGAACCAGTGGAGTTAGAATTAGAAGATGGACATCTTGAAACCTTGCAATTCAACCTAATAGATGCCCCGCAGTTTCAATTAATTTTGGGTCTGCCATGGCTCACAGAACATAATCCTACAATCAATTGGGGAGCTCGATCGATACCTATGAACTCAGAATATTGTAAGGAGAATTGTCATAAAGAATGTAAAAGAGTCCATGAGAAAACTCCAGCATTTCATTTAAGTGAAAGAGAGGCTACAAGTTGTGTTATAAATACAACCTTACCCGAAGACTACACAGAGTTCCAAGATGCCTGAAAGGCTTCCTCCACATAGAGAATTTGATTGTAAAATCGAATTTGAACCAGGATCCAACCTCCCATGCAGCAGGATCTATGCGTTGATGGAGCGAGAAGATGAACTTCTGAAGGAGTATCTACAAAAAGTACCTGGAAAACGGATTGATTAGACCTTCCCACTCTCCAGTCTCTTCTCCACTGTTTTTTATTCCGAAGGAGAGTGGAGAGTTAAGAACTTGCAAAGATTATATGGCAATCAATCAGAGAACAATGAAGAATCGATACAGTTTACCTTTAATATCAGTATTGTTAGATCCGATGAAAGGAGCAAAAGTCTATACCAAATGGGATCTAGGAGGGGCTTACCATCTAGTCAGAATTCGTGAAGGAGATGAATAGAAGACGGCGTTTAAAACCAGGCATGGGCTCTTCGAATATCAAGTAATGCCCTATGGCTTATGCAATGCCCCAGCCGCTTTTCAGCATTTTATCAACGATGTTTCAAAGAATTCATTGATCGGAATGCGATAGTACATATTCATGACATTCTAATTTACTCAGACACTGTCAAAGAACACGAAGAACATGTTAAGAAGGTCCTGTCGAGATTGTGAGAAAACAGTCTATTTGTTAAATTAGAGAAATGTGCATTTACTGTCTCTACAGTGGAGTTTCTGGGTTTCATGCTTTTGCCAAATGGAATAACCTTGGATGAAAATAAGATCAAAGGAGTGATTGAATGGGAATCTCCTAAATCTATGAAAGAAATTCAAAGCTTAATTGGATTCGCTAATTTCTATAGGAGATTTATTCAAAACTTCTCCCAGAAGTTGATTCCATTGACCAGATTACTTAAGAAGGGAGTCGGGTTCGAATGGACAAAAGAAACAGAAGAATCATTCACCCAACTAAAAAAGAATTTCACTTCAGCGCCAATATTACTTCTTCCAGATCCATCGGAGCCTTTCTTTCTGGAAACGGATGTTTCCAATCTGGCAATGGGAGGAGTGTTATCTCAAAGACATAAGATTACAGGACAACTGTACCCAGTGCACTTCCGTTCTAGAAAATTGACTGCAGCGGAGGTCAACTACACCATAACGGAGAAGGAGTTATTGGCCATCAAAGGTGCATTAAAAGGGTGGAGACACTACTTAATGGGTGCTAGGCATGTGGTCACAGTTTATATAGATCATAGACATTTTTTAAGTCAGCCAGAACATTGACACCTAGACAATTATGTTGGTTGTTGTACTTCGCTAACTATGACTTTGTCATTACTTATTGACCCGGTTCACAAGACGGTAAGGCAGATGCCTTGTCCAGATTGGGTACTGAGGGAGTGATGGAAGAGGTCAAAGATCAGGCCATTATACCAGCTGAAAAGGTGATTGGAAAAGTGTTGCAAGAGTCTCTGGAAGAAAGAAATCAGAATTTAATGACCTTGGATGAAATGGAGAATTGGGAGAAGGAAGAGTCAAGACAGGAAATTCGAGAAGGGTTACTGTATCAGAACGGTGCTCTCTATTTGCCCACACCAGAAATGCAGCAAAAGGCCTTGAAGGAAAATCATGATAGCATTTTGGCAGGACATAAAGGAATTTCAAAGACTGAAGATTTGGTGAGACAATGTTTTTTTGTGGCCAGACATGATTAAAGATGTAAGGCAATATGTGACCACATGTGAGATCTGCGCAAGGGGAAAACCAAAGCGGCAAGCTCCCAAGGGGTTACTGCAGCCCTTGCCAACCCCACCTTATCCATGGCATACCTTAACATTAGATCTAATAGTCAATCTACCCTCAAGCCAAGGATTTGATACAATCCTAGTTTGTGTGTAGATGCCTTTACTAAAATGGCCCATTTTGTACCATTAAAAGGGGTGCCCACAGCAAAGACTCTATTTAGTCAAACAATTGTTCGAGTTCATGGTATACCAAAGGTCTTAATATCAAACAGGGGTTCACGATTTTTATCCCATTTTTGGAAGGTCTTCACCCAAAAACTGAGCATTGAAACCAGGTACACGACTAGTTATCACCCAGAGACAGATGGCCAAACAGAACAAACTAATCAGGAATTAAAGCAGTACCTTAGGTTGTGTTTATTAGATCAGGAGGGTGATTAGCCAGATTATCTGTGGGCAACAGAGTTTGCGCATAACAATGCAAAAAAAATGTCCACAGGTTACTCCCCCTTTTTCTAAACACTGGTAGGCATCCCCATCAGTCCTTAAGTTTTCAGGAGGTAGATGTTCCGGCAGTAACAGATTTATTAAAGAAGGTGTCAAATGATTTGCGGATCAACAAACCCCCAAAGCTAATCCAAACAGGGAAAGGAGAAGAGTTTGAGATGCAGCAAGTTTTAGATGCTAAAATTCAGAAAGGTCAATTGTACTTTTTGTTGGACTGGAAGGGCTTTAGACCTGAGGAAAGATCTTGGAAATTGTCTTCAGATATTCATGCCCCTAGATTAATTAGAGAATTTCATAGAAGATTCCCAAACAAGTCCAAGCAGAGAGGAAGTACTTTGAGGGAGGGTACTGTCAGGACTGTCAGACCTCACAATGGAAAAAGGCTCTCAGTGAACGCAATTGTTCGCTAGTCAAGATTGAAAAGAAAGAAGGTACATCAGCAGAATAAGGTCTTGACGATTACCGATTCAAAGATGGCTCTCAGGGGTCAATGTTTAGAGCAGCAGGTTAGCACTCTGTGTCCGCCCTGATTGCTTCGGAAGCGGACGCTCCCCAAGACCCCTGGTCCACCTGGGTATTGTTACTCTACTGCATTGTACCGCTGTATTGCTCTGCATCTTAGAAGCAATCGCGTAGCTCGCATTGCCTCCCCAACTGCTTCCGCCATTATAGCGCTCATTATTCAGCTGTTTTGTTTTAGTGGGCTGCTCGCTTTGTCTGGCCATATTTAAATCGCATTGCCTTCAAATTGATTTCCTAGGGCTGTAGAGATTGCCCGCTTTGCCTGCAAAAGTGTGTAGCCTAATTGTGCCAGTGCCCCTGCCGAGAGCGTAACCCTGTCTGTGCCCCGGCCTGTTCCGGTTTCATTTTGCCAGCTATTTTGTTGTTGTTGTGCATCGGAACCCGTCCCCTCCACCACGATCCCGCCTCCCAGCTGCCCCTCCCTCGCCCCTCCCCTTCTACTATCCATTTATGACGGATGCATTTGCGCGCAGCGTTCACGCGCAGCGGACGCGCCCCATGCACGCCGAAGGTGCACCAAAGGTAAGCCCGTCTACGCCCGTCCGCGCCTGCACCGCGCCCAGTGCCAGACCCCCTGTCCCTCGCAATACCCACTCCACTCTATTATCGTATGATGCCACTACCCTCCTTGCCCTTAACCCCGGACGCACTCCACAATGCTGCGATGCTGCCCCAGGACACACCCACGGACCCTTCACCTGTCACTCCTGCAAGTTCGCCTGCAACAGGACCCTCAACAAACCCACTACCTCCAATCAGAGCTCCGACTCTAACCATCTGAAGTGCATGCTGCTGAACACCCGCTCGGTCCACAGACACGCCACAGAACTCTGGGACCTACTCGGCACTACGTCGCCGGACGTCGCCTTCCTTACAGAAACATGGATGAACGCCTCATCAGCGCCCGACATCGCCATAGCCATCCCGGACGCTTACAAGATCATCCGAAAAGACCGCACCAACCAAACAGGAGGTGGCATAGCCATAGTCCATAAGAACACCATCCGAATCACGAACAGCTCAGACGATAACCTTGCAACCGCAGAACACCTTCCCTTCCAGATCCACACCGTCCCCAGGACCACACTTAGAGGCACCCTCATCTACAGACCACCAGGATCCTGCACACAATTCAACGAAGACATCATTGATTTCATCAGCCCACACTCCCTCCCCTCCGAAGACTACATTCTACTAGGAGACCTCAACTTCCACCTGGAAATGAAAAACGACAGAAACACCACCACACTCCTGGACTACCTGAACAATCTCGGACTGAAACAACTTGTTGACATCCCCACCCACCTTGCCGGACACACGCTGGACCCTATCTTCACCTCCAGCAAACACATATCCTTCGATCACACCACAGCTCTCCACTGGATGGACCACAACTGCGTTCACTTCAGTTACAAAAAGACCTCGACCCACAACCCCCCACAACCTATTCCTCGAAGAAACTGGAACAAAATCACCACCGACCAACTCTTCAACTCGCTCAACCAAAACCCTCCTGCCATGTCCGTGGACCCACACCAAGCCGCCACCAAACTCACACAATGGATCACCCACAGTGCTAACAAATTAGCACCCTTGAAAAACAACCAGATCAAACATGGTAGCAAAAAGGCACCCTGGTTCAATAACGACCTTAAGAAATCCAAGAAGTTATGTCGTACTCTCGAGAAAACCTGGAGAAAAAACCCTACCACTGACAACCTGACCACCTTCAAGGACGCCACCCGCAAACACCACCAATTGATCCGATCCACCAAGAAATCAGCATTCAAGGATCGACTTGACAACAACGCCCACAACAGCAAGGAACTATTCAACATCGTCAAAGAATTTACCAACCCCACCGCCGGCACCAACGACATCACTCCCTCACAAAACCTCTGCGACTCTTTATCCTCTTTCTTCCACAACAAAATCGCCGACATACATAACAGCTTTGAAAACCAGCCCGAAGAACAGTCCACTCCACCCACCTTCGACCAAAACAACACCCTCACAACCTTTGCGCCTGGAACCCAATCACTACTGAAGACACCATCCGCCTGATGAACTCCATCCACTCAGGATCGCCAACCGACCCATGCCCTCACCACATTTTCAACAAAGCAGACTACATCATCGCACCCCATCTCCGCGATGTCATCAACTGCTCCTTCAACTCCGCCACCTTCCCAGATAGCTGGAAACAGGCCGAACTCAGCGCCCTTCTAAAGAAACCCACAGCAGACCCCTCTGAACTCAAGAACTACCGCCCCATCTCTCTCCTCCCATTCCCTGCCAAAGTCATTGAGAAAGCCGTCAACAGCCAGCTCGCCGCCTTCCTCGAAGCCAACAAATCCCTCGACCCCTCACAGTCCGGCTTCCGAGCCAAACACAGCACCGAAACCGCCCTCATCGCTGCTACAGACGACATCCGAACGCTACTGGACAACGGAGAAACAGTTGCCCTCATCCTACTTGACCTTTCGGCCGCCTTCGACACAGTCTGTCACAGCACCCTCATCCAACGCCTCAACAACGTCGGAATACAAGGAAAAGCTCTGGACTGGATCATCTCGTTCCTCGCCGGAAGAACCCAGAGAGTCTGCCTCCCCCCATTCAAATCAGAGGCCACCGAAGTCATCTGCGGCGTACCACAAGGATCATCACTCAGCCCCACCCTCTTCAACGTTTACATGAGTCCCCTCGCATCCATCGCGCGACAACACAACCTGAACATCATCTCCTACGCAGACGACACCCAAATGATCCTCTCCCTCACCAAAGACCCATACACCGCCAAAACCAATCTACACGAAGGAATGAAAGAAGTAGCAGAATGGATGAAGAACAGCCGTCTAAAACTAAACTCGGACAAAACGGAAGTTCTCATCTTAGGATCATCACCCTCTGCCTGGGACGACTCATGGTGGCCACCGGCCCTGGGCACAGCACCCATACCTACAGATCATGCATGTAACCTGGGCTTCATCCTAGACTCCTCCCTCTTGATGACCAGACAAGTCAACGCCGTCTCATCTTCATGCTTCAATATCCTTCGCATGCTCAAAAAAATCTTCTGTTGGATCCCCACTGAAACAAGAAAGACAGTCACCCATGCTCTGGTCACTAGCCGACTGGATTATGGAAATACCCTATACGACGGAACCACAGCCAAACTACAGAAAAAACTCCAACACATCCAAAACGCCTCAGCCAGACTCATATTGGACATCCCCCGTCAAGCTCACATTTCCGGTCACCTGAAACACCTCCACTGGCTTCCTGTCAACAAGGCCCTCTACGACCTAGGACCCGAATGCCTCAACACACGACTGTCCTTTTACACACCCACCGCCAACTACGATCATCCAATCTAGCCCTCGCCGCAATTCCGCGCATCCATAGGTCCACCATGGGAGGAAGATCCTTCTCCTATTTAGCGGCCAAAACTTGGAATTCTCTCCCCACTCACCTCCGCCTTACACAGAACCACCTCTCCTTCAGAAAACACTTGTCCAACTAAGACTGTTCCGATATTTTTGTTTTGAGCATGCTCTTTTGCTGAGAAGAAAAGTTGCTTTTTTAGGCATGCGCACTTAGTTATCCATAGAAGTGTTCCGAGCGTGTTACAGCGGAAACGCTGCAGTGCACAAGGAGGATTTTCAGAGAGAGCACAAGTCCGCAAGAAACAAATTTAAGCTCTTAGAATATTAAATACAGGAAAAAGTAAATGCGAAATCAATCAGGAGAATGGGGTAGAAGGTTTGAGAGAATTTAATCAGTCTTGGAGTGAATTAACTTTAAAGAAAATATAATTTAAAAGCAGTAAAAGGTCACAGGGAGAATTAGACCGAGTTATATATAAATAAAAAACATTGGGTGAAGCAAAAAGGTTGCAATAAGATATACTTCCCATACAGAATCCAGTTAACACTTCTGCTGTGGACTTCATAGGTGAGGAATCTGCAAAACACAGAGTATAAGAGTTTGACAGGACTCACCTGAGAAAATAAATTAATAATATTTACATTTAAATTACAGCATAAGAAGACAAAATCACCACCAGATAGAAGAGAAGCATAGGTCACATCAAGGCGGGGTAGGTGAACAGGAGGTGAAGTTAATTAGAATTTGCAGGAGTAACTTGTATTAATACGTGAATTTTCTTTACAGTTAAATACTTACCTGGCAATCCAGAAGAAGTAAAAGAAAAGAGACGTCTGAAGTTGAGTAAAAGAATCAGACGCAGTGTGGCTGTCTCTTCTCTGTCCCATCCTGTTCCTCCCAGGGTTTCTTTGGCATACATGCTGCTATATGTGTGTTGCTGAGGAAATCTTAGTGAGGCATTGGGAACTTGTGACATTCTGCTCCTGTGCTGCTGAGGAGAGCACTGAACTTGACATAGAGGCTGCCTCAAATCCATCCAAGACAGGGACCAAGAACTACTGTTTTTTTGCAGCAAGCTGATCAACTTAGGGAACTGCAGCAGGAGTGACAACGTTTGCTTCTTTGGTTTCCCAAAGAAGATCGAAGGCCCGAACGCCAGAGCGTTCCTCAGCGACACCCTCCCAAACCTGTTGGCATCACCCTCGACCCGCCACTGGAAATACAATGCGCACATCACATTGGCCCACCCACGCAAGGACTCTGAAACCCGGCCACAACCCCTCATCGCCTGCTTTCTAAGACATGAACAGACAAGGCAGCTGCTGACCACAGCGTGCACCCAAGGCCCATTCACATATACGATGGACAGGATATCCGCATGGCAGGTGACTTTTCCAGGGGGACCAACGATCGCCACAAAGCATTCCTTTCCATTAGGCCTCAACTGTGTCAAATGGACATCAAATCTGGCCTCTTTGAGCCTGCCCGCTTCTGCATGACCAAAGATGGGTCCTCCAAGGAACTTCTAAGGCCAGAAGGCCCTGCACCTTTTCCTGGACCGCTTGGGACTGCAGGACATGGACACCCACCATGTTACCTCAAAGCAGGCGCAATCCGATCCCTCCCCTCGGACATGAGGCAACAAAAGACGGAACACCAGCGTGTCACTGCACTGCAGCAGGGATCTGGAGAGGTCCGGCTGCACCCACGAGGCCCTAAAAACCATGGCCCCCTTCATCCAGGAACCAACACAGAGACAAGTCCCGTTCTCCCCTAAAACCCACTTCGAATGCAGACTGATATCGAAGAGGGGTATAGGCAGAGCCTCCCATACTAGAAACAGAATTGGAGACAGATGCTATGCCGTGAAGAAAAGAAGACATCTGGACAAATCACTTACAGAATATCGACTCACAGAATATCGACCTACAGAAACATCAACGCTGGAATATCGAAGGCAAGTATATCGACATCTTATCTACAACAAGGTAAGTACAAAAATATCAAACCAAAATATCGATGTTAAAAATATTGTTATTAAAAATATCATTTTTTTCCGTTAAAAATAAATGTGTAAATGTATATAGGGGGGACATGTGCGCCCCGCTACCAAAAGAGGATGATGCCAGCTCAGACGAAGAGGAAGAGGGGGAGTGGGAGTGACACTGATGAGCCACTGACCATGGTAAAATGCACAATGCGATACCACACATGATAATGTAATTCTGAAATACGATTGTGTACAACTGCATATCTAAGTCTTCATAGAACTAATGCGTATTGAATGTCAACGTGTACGTTTGTTGCACTGGAAAATAATAAAAATTGTTTAAAAAAAAAATGTGTAAAATAAAGTAAATAATACTAATACATAAAACAAACACAGTTAAAAATATGTAATAATGTTTACAATTAATAAGTAATATATATATATAATAATAAACATTAATTAAACATATACATTAAATATATAATAAATGCTTACTTAATATTAACTTTTAATAATTATTTTAATTACTTATAAATTATTTATGAAATACTATAAATTACAAATACATCTACACACATAAAATAATAACATAAATATAAATTAAATAATTATTTTGATATATTAATAAAATTAAATATACTTTCACAATATTTAAAATTAATTAAATACTACATTATCTAAAATAATACAGAAAATATTAAATAGATAAATAAATAAAACTACTATTTAAAGTTTTAAAAAACTACAGTAATGAAAACATTGGATAGCGTAGAACGTACATTTACTATTCCCACTCCAGAAAATGCAACAGTAGGGAAAGCGTTGGATAGCGGGTGGGTAAAAATTACTATTCCCACTCCAGTGAGTGCAACAGTAGGGAAAGCGTTGGATAGCGTAGGGGTAAAAATTACTATTCCCACTCCAGAGGGTGTAACAGTAGGGAAAGTGTTGGATAGATGGAAGGTAAAAATTACTATTTCCACTCCAGAGAGTGCAACAGTAGTGAAAGCGTTGTATGGTGTGGGGGTAAAAATTACTATTACAAAGCGAGCTTTGACCCTGTCACCAGGTAAGTCGCCCCCCTCAGCTGCCACACGGTCCCCCTGTGCCTCTGTGTCCTCACCTGGCTGCCCTTGATTGCTGCCGTCCTTCTTCTCCTCTGCCTCAGACTGCTGTTTCTCCTTTCCTTTTGTGCCAACTGTTTTCTTTCCTTTTACCACTGTTACTGGTTTCTGCCCCTTATTGTGCTTCTTTCCACTGTCGCCAGTGCCCTGTGCCCTGTGCCCTCCCCCCTGCCCCCACCCGCTCCCCTCCATTCGCACTTCCCACCGCTGCCTCCCTGTGGGCCACCCACCTGGTGCCCCATTCGCCACCCTGCTCCCGTTTCCCAACTGCTCCTCCCTCCCATAGCCCCTCAAATGGAGGCCCCGCAGTGGCCGCGCAGCTGGCGTGCCAAAGGCAAGATCGTCTGCGCCTGTCCACGCCTGGACCGCGCCCAGCACCAGAACCCCTGGGCCCCGTATCTGCCACAACACAGGACTACACTACGACTCCAGCACCCTCCAAGCACTCAACCCCGGACGAGATCACTCCTGCTACCGGGCCACTCAGAAGGGCCCTTCATCTGCCGGAACTGCAGCTTCACCAGCATCCGGCCTGCCAAACCATCAACCAGAGAACCCAACCACCTCCAATGCATTCTCCTCAACACCCGCTCCGCTCGCAAGCACGCCATCGAACTCTGGGACCTCCTAGGCTCAACCACCCCGACATCGCCTTCCTGACGGAAACCTGGCTGAACGCCACCTCAGCACCAGACATCGCCATAGCCATCCCAGAAGGCTACAAGATCTCCGCAGAGACCACACCAACGGAGTGGGAGGGGGCATCGCCATCATCCACAAGAACACCCTCAGAGTCTCGACCAACACCGACGACACCCTCACCATCGCCGAGCACATGCACTTCCAGATCCACACCGACCCCAACACCACCCTCATAGGAACGCTCGTCTACAGACCACCCGGGCCCCGACCACTGTTCAGCGACTCCATCATCGACCTCATCAGCACCCACGCCCTCGCCTCCATGGACTACATCCTCCTCGGGGACTTGAACTTCCACCTGAGGAACAACAACAACGCCAACTCCACTGCCCTGATCGACAGCCTCGCCAACCTCGGACTCAAACAGCTCGTGACGAAACCCACCCATGCCGCTGGACACACACTGGACCCCATATTCTCCGCAAGTCCTCACGTCTCTTTCAACCACACCACCAAACCCCACTGGACAGTTCACAGATGAGTCCACTTCACCTTCAGGAAACCCACCACACACCACCGCACCCAACAGAGCCAACGTCGCTGCTGGGGCAAGGTCACCGAGGACCAACTGACCACCACCCTCGTCCTGGGACCACCCGCAGACCCCACTGATCCCGCCACCGCAACCATCAACCTCAATCAGTGGATCAACGACAGCGCTGACACCCTCGCCCCACTCAGGACCTCGGCCACCAATCACACCAACAAGAAAGCCACATGGTACACCGAAGATCTCCGGACCTCCAAGCCCACCTGTCGGAAGCTGGAGAAGAGTTGCCTCCGCTACCGAACACCAGACAGCTACACAGCCCACAAGATCGCCACCCGCAGACACCACCAACTCATCAGGACCGCCAAGAGGACCGCCTTCAAGGACCGCCTAGACAACAACGCACACAACAGCAAAGAGCTCTTCAACATCATAAAAGAACTCTCCAACCCAAGCTCCATCACCAATGACATTCCACCATCACAAGGCCTGTGCAATTCACTGGCCACCTTCTTTCACCGCTAGAACACCGACATCCACGACAGCTTCAACACCGCCACCCCCACATCCACCGCCGAGACCACTACCAATGCGACCACCACCCGCACCAGTCACCTGACCGCCTCGTCTAACATCAGCGATGAAGACACCATCAAGACCATGAACTCCATCCACTCTGGATCCCCATATGACCCACGCCTTCACCACGTTTTCAACAAAGCCAGCACAGCCATCGCACCCCATCTCAAAAAAACAAAGAGCTGCAAACACGCCGAGAACAGCGCCCTACTGAAGTAACCCAAGGCGGACCCCAACGACCTCAAGAACTTCCGGCCCATCTCCCTGCTCCCTTTCCCGGCGAAAGTCACGGAGAAGATCGTCAACAGACAGATGACCCGCTACCTCGAAGACAACAACATCCTAGACCCATTCCAGTCCGGCTTCCACAGCAACCACAGCACTGAGACCGCCCTCATTGCCGCCACCGACCACATCAGGATCCTCATGGACAAAGGAGAAAGGCCGCCCTCATCCTTCTGGACCTATCAGCAGCCTTCGACATGGTCTGCCACCGCACCCTAACAGCAGGCCTCCATGACGCCGGAATCCAAGAGAAGGTCTTGGCCTGGACCACATCCTTCCTCTCCGGCAGAACCCAGAGCATCCGCCTCCCACCCTTCCGCTCCAAGACCACCGAGATCATCTGCGGCGTTCCACAGGGATCATCCCTCAGCCCGACGCTGTTCAATATCTACATGGCACCACTCGCCCACGTGGCACGACAACATAGCCTCAACATCATCTCCTACGCCTACGACACCCAGCTGATCATATCCCTAACCGAAGACCGCAAAAGCCAACCTCCACAGAGGAATGAAGGCCGTCACTGAATGGATGAAGGACAGCAGGCTGAAGCTGAATTCAGACAAGACGGAGGTCCTCATCCTCGGCCCCACCCCCTCAGCCTGGGACGACTCCTGGTGGCCAACATCGCTAGGCACGCAACCTGGGGGTCATCCTCGACTCTGCCCTCTCCATGACCAAGCAGGTCAAAGCCATCTTCGCTTCCTGCTTCAACACCCTCTGAATGCTCCGCAGGATCTTCAAATGGATCCCCTCCGACATGAGGAAAACCGTCACCCAGGTCCTCGTCACCAGCAGGCTGGACTATGGGAACGTCCTCTATGCAGGAACAACCACTAAGCTCCTGAGATGGCTGCAACGCATACAGAACGCCTCGGCACGACTGATCCTCGACGCCCCCCAACGCAGCCACATCACACCCCACCTGAGAGACCTGCATTGGCTCCCCGTCAACAACAGGATCACCTTCAAACTCCTCATCCCCTCACACAAAGCCCTACACAACGCCAGACCAGCATACCACAACGACCGACTCAGCTTCTTCACCCCCACCCGCAGCCTCCGCTCTGCCAACCACGCCCTCGCCACGGTTCCGCGCGTCCAGAAATCCACCGCCAGCGGCAAATCCTTCTTTTACCTCGCCGCCAAGACCTGGAACACTCTCCCTACCAGCCCACGACAGACCCAGGACCTGCTGGCCTTCAGAAGACTTCTCAAGACCTGACTTTTCGATCAGTAGCAGCCCCCTCCTCCCCTCCCCCCTCCCCCCTCCCCCCATCGCCTTGAGACCCTCACGGGTATGTAGCACGCTTTAAAAATGAGATGATTGATTAATAGATTCCAACATCAGACAGTGAAACAGTAGAGAAAGCATTGGATAGCGTAGGGGTAAAAATTACTATTTCCACTCCAGAGAGTGCAACAGTAAGGAAAGCATTTGATAGCACAGGGATGAAAAAATTACTATTCCCGCTCCAGAGAGTGCAACAGTAGAGAATGCGTTGGATAGCGGGTGGGTAAAAATTACTATTCCCACTCCAGTGAGTGCAACAGAAGGGAAAGCGTTGGATAGCGTAGGGGTAAAAATTACTATTCCCACTCCAAAGAGTGCAGCAGTAGGGAAAGCTTTGGATAGCGGGAAGGTAAAAATTACTATCCCCACTCCAAAGAGTGCAACAGTAGGGAAAACGTTGGATAGCGTAGGGGTAAAGATTACTATTCCTACTCCAGTGAGTGCACCAGTAGGGAAAGCGTTGGATAGCAGGTGGGTAAAAATTACTATTCCCACTCCAGAGAGTGCAACAGTAGGGAAAGCGTTTGATAGCATAGGGGTAAAAATTACTATTCCCTCTCCAGAGAGTGCCACAGTAGAGGAAGCGTTGGATAGGGTGTGGGTAAAAATTACTATTCCAACTCCAGTGAGTGCAACAGTAGGGAAAGAGTTGGATAGTGTAGGGGTAAAAATTACTATTCCCACTCCAAAGAGTGCAGCAGTAGGGAAAGCTTTGGATAGCAGGAAGGTAAAAACTTACTATTCCCACTCTAGAGAGTGCAACAGTAGGGAAAACTTTGAATAGCGTAGCCGTAATAATTACTATTCCCACTCCAGTGAGTGCAACAGTAGGGCAAGCGTTGGATAGCATAGAAATTAAATATAACATGCTTATAAATAATGTTTGTATTTAAAATAATTAATCATTTACAAATACCCATTAATATTTATTAAAAACATAATTACAATTGAACAATTAAATAACTATAAATTAACAAATGCCTATAAATATTAGTTAATTAATATTAGTTACAGAATCATGAATATTGAACAATAACAAAAACATATTTATTAGTAAACATTGATTAGCAATTAAAAATCTTTAAACAATAATATTATTTTTATAGCAAAAAGGACTTTTTATAAAACATTAATTACCAATTATTACAAAATAATTTCCAATTAAAATAAATTACTTACCAATTAAAAGAATTAATTACCAAATAAAAAAATTCATTACCAATAAAAAAAGAATTATCAATTACAAACATTTATTACCAATTACAAACATTATTTACCAATTAAAAAAATTAATTACCAATTAAAACAATGTATTACCAATTACAAACATTAATTACCAATGACAAACATTAATTACCAAATAAAACAATTATTGACCAATTACAAACATTAATTACCAATTTAAAAAATAAATTAACAATTAAAATAATTAATAGCTAATTAATAATTAATAAAAAGGAATTAATTATCACTACCAATAAATTAAAATAAATCAATACTTAATTACAATTAAAATATTTCCCACCCAATTCCCCTATAAACCCACTACCGCTCTAAAACTTAAACGCAAAAATTAATTAAAATGAACTTGTAATTCCTAAAAAATAATAATTTATTTAATATATGTAAATTACTTCCCACCCTATTCTCCTATAAACCCACAACCCGCTCCAGTTCTAAAACATAAAATTGACTTGAAAATAACATTATTAATATATAAAAATAGTACACATATAATTTAAAACAAGTAAAATACTTAACAAAAAACGTATAACACATACATAATAAATACATAATAAAATACAAACGATAATACAAATGAAGATGTTAGTAACATCGAAATTAGTAACATCGATATATTTAATTTTGATATTACTGACTTTGATATTACTTAAAACGATATAAAAAAATTCGATATTACTCACCTTAGGGGCGATATTCTGTCCGACGATATTCTTGACCTCGATATTCTTTACATTTGATATTTCAGACTCGATATTTCTGTAGATCGATATTACAAACTTGATATTTAGACTGTGTACCATCTGGACGCCTGACAGCTGAGTATTGCCTTCATTGTCTTAAATGTGTTAACTGTATTAACTGTCTGAATAGTAATATATGCAGTGTATGTTATCTGCAGACATGGTTCACACGACTCTTGCTACTTGTACCGTAATTGGCATCACTGCCTCTAGCTCAACTCCATCTGCTATATGCCTTTAACCATTCTTGTGCCCCCGGGCCTGACCAACGCACTACCATGCTGCACCTCGGTGCTCCCCCAGAATCACCACCGCCCCTCTCCTCCCCCTTCACCAAGACACCATACACTTCAGCCCGTATAGCGTAGACACTCTTCTGTTTCGTCTCAGCCACGCCCGCCCTCCTGATGGGGCCAACACCTCGCTGCGGTGCCCCGTCAAGCTTAGACCCACGGTTGAAACATTAGGATCCCCGGTGCTGCATAGTTCTCCCCCTCGACCCCCCCTCCCTCTGCACTCCCCCTATCAAGTTGCACTCCCCACCTTCCGTGCCCTACATCCAGGCCTGCATCTCGGCCACTGCCGACCTCGGCTGCATTGCTGGACTGTAAAACTTCTGTTACATGCCAGGGTCCCCCTCTTTTGCCAACACACCCTTCCTCACCCTCCGCTCCTCCCTCCCCTTCACCCCACATGGCTCCAACCCCCCTTTCTCCTCTCTTCTATCAATACCTGCATTCAAGCCTTTATATTTTTAAATACTCCACCTTTCTCTGCACACCACCAAGACGCCCTAATACCCACGCACACACAGAAGGTGAGAACTGTCCTGCTGCCCTCCAATGCATTCTCCACACCACTGAGGGCCCTTAACGCATTGTTGGAAACCAACTGCTACTGCCCGTCCCTCCTTGCTTCCTCAGCATGGACTCCCACCCACTCTCTCTGCGCTGTAACATGGAACGTTCATGTACACACAAACTACATCAAAAGGAAGAAAGTACTCTCTTACCTCAATAAAAGCGATTGGACGTAGCGCTACTATAGGAAATGCACCTAGATGCCCTAGAGTCTGATAAGTTGTGCAGGGACTGGGTGGGAAAGGGGATCCACAACAGTGTAAGGGGTGGGGACACCCCGGACACGGGACCCACCCACAAATGTGGGGTTGCGATCCTCATACGCAAATCTCTCCTGGCCACGGTGTCAAAGACGTGGACGGACCCAGATGGACGGGATGCGTTTACCAAGTTGTGCCTAGGAGAGGCACATGTCTGCCTCGGATCAGTCTATGCCCCGAATCGCCTACTACTTGAGATAGGCACTGTGCAGTACATTATTGGTGGTGACTGGAACCTGGTGAGAGACCTAGTTCTGGATAGAATAGGCCCCCTCGACAGAGGCAACGTTGCTGACAGGGCTGTGATGGATAACATACTGGCGGACAGTGGACTGGTGGACCATTGGTGCTTTTGTCACTCGCCCATATATTCTAAAACAACAAGGGACCCCAAGTCAAGTGGGCACAGGACCTCGGGGAGCAATTATTATAAAAACAACAATGGTCCCATGCAACATAGAATAAAGCTTACCAATGAATACAGACACAATGGACTCTGTATTATGGTGACTTGACCAGCCGGACAGTGGTCAGAATGTATGTAATTAAAGCAACAAAATAAAGAGAGAATATCCTTCGACAGTCTCATGTTGTGGGGCTCAAGCCTTTACCTCATTTAAACACAAACACTTTAGTACATTCAAAGTGAAAAGGAAAGGGCTTTTAGGCAAAAAGCTTAAGTTGTTCTTCAAATCTTAATATGAACAGATATTTTGAAATGTGCCATTACATCAACAAGGTACACAATATAGAGACTGTATAAGGCACACACATTTAGTCGACGGCGTTTCGATCCCACTTTTAAATCAAAGGGAGCATCATCAGGACATATGATATGTGCCTAATAATTGCAAGCCACTAAAACCTAGAAAGGCAAATGAGGGAGGAAAGCGGAAAATTTCAAGGCATTATAAACTTCAGTTGGGTTCTAAAATCACAATGTGATAATAAGTGCTCGGAGGTGCCACTAAAAAATAGCTCGACAGAGTAGCTATGATGATATACTTGTTGTGCACAAGTGGCAAGAGACTGTGATGAGACAGCAATTGACTACTGTGATTATAGGTAATTCCCGTGGGTGGAAAACTCCTATCGTGATTGAGGTGGAGTGGCCTAGAAAAGTAAGTTCCACGTGGGCGTGGAACTAACGTGACTGTAGCCTATGCTGATTCCAAGGACTGCCCTTAGGTTGGATAAGTTGCGGCAGCCACAACGGCGGGTCCACGGTGAACATGCCGGGTGAATTTGGCGGACTATTTTTGGCTTCGAGCAGTCACGTGCGGTGGACGAGTGATTATTAAAATCTCGGCGCAGTGGTGAAAATTGGTTAAAATAAAATTGAAACAGCGCAGTGTAGTAGGAAGCTCACCATGTCAATTCAAGGGCTTGGGAGTCGGTCGGGGGATGCAGTCACCTATGGGCAGTAACAGTGGAAAATTGGATAGGGAAATGATGGAGAACGGCAGTTCCGTGTGGGGTAGCGGGTTACAGAGGATCTTACCGGAGTTAGGACTGGTTAGGCAGAGTCGGGGGTTCCGATCAGTTGCAGTTGCTAGGGCTACCTGTGGGTTGGAAAGGAACGGATGTTGAAGATTACGGGGGCGGGAGGGAGAGGGTGGTTGGAGTCTGGTTGCAAGATATGGACTTACCGGATCAGTCATTATTACGGCCCGCTCGGCAATGCGATCAGCAGTGTGCTCCCGCCTAAGCAGAACGCGCTCTTATAAGTCAAAAAGGAGGCACAATGGAAAGAGAAGAAGGCGCTGGGACCGAGTGAGATTATGGCGGCCATATTGGAGTGGAGGGGATGACATGGAATGGTGTGAAAGTGATGAAAGTGGTGCCCGTGAAGTGATTTGTGATGTGATAATTACATTAAAAAGGGGGATATATACACAGGAACAGAGCGAAGAGAGGCATCCACATAGTTTCTTACATAGTAAAGTACAGTCCAGAATTATCTGAAATTTTGTAAACAAACACTATGTAAAGGATGCACCGATTAGACCAAATTAGTCCAGTCTTCCTGAAGGTTCAGTCCAGTGTTTAAGCTGTTCGTTCTCAGGATCCATTTTAGCTCCTCCTTGTTAAGCAGTCTTGTGAGGTCACCTCCTCTCGGAGGGAGGATGACCTGATTAATCACTGTCCTATGCACATCATTCTCATTGTGCCCTTTCTCAGAAAATGTTCGACAAGGGGGGCATTTGCTGTTTTGCAGCGAATCCTGCTGCGATGCTGTGAAATCCGTAGTTTTATCTTCTGTGTTGTCTGTCCCACATAGATCTTGTTGCAGGGGCAGAAAATAGCATAGATCACATTACAGCTATTGCAGTTCGTGAAGGTTTTGCGCTCATTTTTTACATTCTCAAAGACAAATTCATTACCCTCAATACATGATACACATACAATACAAGAACCACATTTGTGGTGGCCCTTAATGGGAGGGAGAGACCAGTGGTCATTCAGAGTGGTATTTATGGTTGTTGTAACTGGCAACGCAGCCCTAACAAGTTGATCCCTTAAGCTCTTATTTTTCTTGAATGCAAACAATGGTGTTTCTAAGTCTAATGACCCTGAGTTAAGGATGTGCCAATTCTTTTTGATGGATTTGCGCACTTTGTTAGAGATCGAGGAGAAAGTGGTAACACATACCAGTTTTTCTGTAGATTTCTTGGGTTTGGGTTCTAGCAGTGTTTCGCGAGGGCAATACCACACCCTCTTCATTGCATTTTTAACCACAACAACAGTAGTGGCCTTACTTTCACCCTCTCATATAGTAAAATCAGTATACCTTTTCTTGACCTTTGCATTCAACATAAGGATGGTCTCCTCTACACCTCTCTTTTTCGCAAACCGGCCGAAAGAAATACTTTACTTAGCTACCAAAGTTGCCACCCCAGGGCACTTGGAGATAGCCTACCCTACTCTCAATTCCTCAGACTGAGAAGGAATTGCTCCCAAAAAATGTACTACTTTATAGAAGCAAATACCTTATCTGAGAAATTACAGCATAGGGGCTACCCTCGCCGCCTGGTTAAAAATACAATGAAGATGGATAGCTTGACTCCAGTGGCTTAGTGAGCACGGTACCCACATCTGGCCATACCCTTCCCACATAGGGTGAACAGAAAAATACACAAGATGATGGACGGAATGTTGCACAATGGCAAAATATTCACCCCCAGTCACCGATCTGGGTTTAATCCATCATTATTTTGCTCACCAAGCCACCCCTGTTCAGACATGGCCATATGCAAATCAGTCTTCACCCTGTGCCTCATGGGAACAGTCCAGCCCGAACTGCCAAGCCATGTCTTTCCTGGACCGGATCAAGCATCCTAGGACCAGTTTCTGGCTATCAGCCGTCTTCAGCCAGAATAGCTTGACTCGAGTGGCATAGTGAGCACGGGACCCACGTCTGGGCATACTCTTCCCACATAGGGTAAACAGCAAAACACACAAGAAGATGGACGGAATGTTGCACAATGGCAAAACATTCACCCCCAGTCACAGATCTGGGTTTAATCCATTGGTGTGTTGCTCACCAAGCCACCCCAGTTCAGACATGGCCATATGCAAATCAGTCTTGACCCTGTGCCTCATGGGAACAGTCCAGCCCGAACTGCCAAGCCATGTCTTTCCTGGACCGGAATCAAGCATCCTAGGACCGGTTTCTGGCTATCAGCTGTCTTCAGCCAGGATAGCTTGACTCTAGTGGCTTAGTGAGCACGGAACCCACGTCTGGGCATACCCTCCCCACAAAGGGTGAACAGCAAAACGCACAAGATGATGGACAGAATGTTGCACAATGGCAAAACATTCACCCCCAGTCACAGATCTGGGTTTAATTTATCGTTATTTTGCTCACAAAGCCACCATGTTCAGACATGGCCATATGCAAATCAGTCTTGACCCTGTGCCTCATGGGAACAGTCCAGCCTGAACTGCCAAGCCATGTCTTTCCTGGACTAGAATCAAGCATCCTAGGACCAGTTTTTGGCTATCAGCCATCTTCAGTCAGGATAGCTTGACTCCAGTGGCTTAGTGAGCACAGGACCCACGTTTGGGCACACCCTTCCCACATAGGGTGAATAGCAAAACACACAATATGATGGATGGAATTTTGCGCAATGGCAAAACATTCACCCCCACTTGACTGGTTCTCCCATGGGCATCATTGTAGCGTATTTCAGCCGGGGTCCTGGGATTCTGCAGTGGGCTCAGCAACCAAGGACGGTTGGGATATGCAGAGTCACCTAGGTGCGATATACACAGACCTTACCTGAAACACAACAGTGGCAGAGGACACAATGTCACACACAGAGCACAGTAATTGACTCTGCATACTCACCCACAATCCATGGCCAACTATCGCGCATGTGCAAGTGTGCAGTGCCCGTTTGAACGCCGCCGATTGAAGGTCTCTGACAGTGCAGTTGCTTAAAAAGCTCTTGCACGCGAACAGCGTGTACCGCCGCTATGCCGGTTGATTGATTTCCTTCGTGTAACGGCAACCCGTGGACCACGCCCTTTATGAATCCCTCCCGAACCCTTTTTTAAGCAACGAAGACACGTCCTCGCGCAACTGCATTGAAATAACTTTCTTTTTGTCACTCTGACCCTTTGTAACAATTCGCATTTTTTGCGGCGGCGACCCTTGAAAACTTACCTTGAAAATTTATATTGTAACCTTTTTGGTATTATGGTTGACAGTCTCTCCGTACTGGCCTTAATTCTAATCCAAAACGCTCTTATTGAATACTGAGAACTATAATCCCCCCAGCTAAGGCGTTGAAGTTTCCACCAAATATTAGCATATCTGCCTCTTGAGAGGACCGAGGCCCTGAGGAGATTCCCCCAAGACCAGCGGGATTCGAAACACGTAGGCCCTAGCCACACTGCAGTCTGCCTGGGTTATAAGCGGATCTATTAAGTCCAAGGCTGCTTATTGTTACCCTGTGTACATTATCTCTCAATTGAATCAAACTTTGTGAATGCTTTCATTTTTGATAATAGAAATGTACCTTCTGTCTAAATAACTTCCCAAGTGACATCGTTTTGAAAACTTCTGTGCAGACTGTGGCTCTCTCAACTCCCTTGTAAATATTGTATGATATGCACCTGTATAGTTGTTTCTAGTTTGGTTATCCCTTATTACTTTTGAATGTCTGAATGTTGTATGCTTGTGATATGTCTGATTTGATGAATGATTTTCAAAGCCCTGCCCCTAGCATGTATTCGTTTTTTGAATCAACCTTTTTTACATGAAAATAAATCCCGTTCTTTCTGATAAAATTCTTAAAAGAATAATAAAGGCTACTAATGAGCTTCCAGTCTTGAATGAATCTTTTCATGTGCTGTGTTAAAATATCTATAAATCACGTTTGGTTATCAGTACTGGCATTTTCTCTTTGTTATTTAGATATCGGCTCAGCCTTACTGAGTAGAGCCTCCCCTTAGTTGTTTTTTGGCAGGAAGCAGATAAGCCATCAGCTGTGGTACAATGCTGTTACACAAGATGTATGAGTCATGGGCCAGCCTGGAAATTTGGCACACACGTGCAAGTTGATCATATCCGACTGGCACACCACTTGAAGATTTATGGAGTGCAAATGTTTCTGATTCCCGTAGATGTGCTGACGTGCATGTGGGGGAACCAGCCCAACATGTGTGCAATCAATGGCACCGAAAACATTGGGGATGTGCCCAAGGGCATAAAAATCACCTTAACACCCGCCAATTCATGCCTCCTGGGGAAATGGATATATCTGTCATTGTAGATCATCTTAGCGGACAGGACATTCCGTGGCACCACGCTGAACATAGGTTGCAACATTCCACCTGTGCTGGACACCGTGTACTGGAATGATCCAATAGCAAAAAATTGCAGGGCCGCCATCACCGTCATTGGGATGAAAGCACCCGGATATGTTCTGTAAGGCTGCAGGTGGGGCTCCAATGTAGCGCATAGGTCTTGTAGGGTGTCTCTATTTAGAGGTAATTTCCGTATGACCTCCTGATCCTTCATGTCTGCCAGCACTGTCAAGGGACGATGCACATTTGGTCTCCTCCTAGGTTAGATGAAAAGGGACACATGTCAATGCAATATACTATGAGATGTGTACAACATCTTGCATTTTGACTGACACAACCCCAACAATGACTGTCATCAAAGTTGAGCTTACAGCACACCTTACATGCATGTAGGGACACCTTCAGCTACACTACTCGTACACTTTTCCATTTTTCACACAGCAAGTACCTCCAAAGCAATATCTGACTATGAGAATGCCCAAAGGGATATGGCCACATCTTGCATAAGTAGCCCTTAGAGTATTTCATACAGTGTATGTGTGAAACTGCAACACTACTGCCTCATATCTAGCTGCAGTACCTGCCACACTTTCAGCCGTAAGTCAAACAGGGCACACATCAACAACACAATGAGCACAGTTGGTGCAAAAACAACAAGTTTGTATATGAGCCTAGAAAATTAGACAGTGAAATCAGCACATTGTTCAGTAAGACATTCATCACTGTGAGTTGCTCAGCTCTTTCACGCATTGACCCGTGTACCCATTGGAGGTACATACTTACACATTGTGATTAAACAACACTGCTGTAACTATTCCAGATTTAATTTTCTAATTACTCATGTATATATTTTTTGCGTTCTGGGACCCCTTTTCTCAGTACTACAATCACCCAGGTCCCAGTGACTTTAATTGGGTATAACCCTTGTTTCTGTAACAAAACTCAATTGTGGTAGTGATAGGCATTTACCCATGGTTAAATGGTGGTTGGCATGCTCCACCACCCCAATCACGGTCACTGATAGCAATGTTTGGCACACATATTGCGGTAGCGACTGCCTGGCCCCTGTGGTGTGTCACCACCAATGTCCAAAACACAATCGTGGTAGTGATAAGCATTTACCCATGGTCAAATGGCGGTTGGCATGCTCCGCCACCCAAATCACAGTCAATCATAGCAATGTATGGCACACATATTGCGGTAGCGGCCTCCTGGCCCCTGCGGTGTGTCACCGCCAATGCTCAAAACACAATTGCGGTAGTGATAGACATTTACTCATGGTCAAATGGTGGTTGGCATGCTCCTTTAACCCAATCACGGTCAATCATAGCAATGTATGGCACACATATTGCGGTAGTGAACGCCTGGCCCCTATGGTGTGTCACCGCCAATGTCCAAAACACAATTGCGGTAGTGATAGGCATTTACCCATGTTCAAATGGCGGTTGGCACGCTTCGACACCTCAATCACGGTCAATCATAGCAATGTATGGCACAAATATCGCGTAGCGACCGCTTGGCCCCTGTGGTGTGTCACAGCCATGGCCCATGCCCTTACAGCCAATGGTAACCGCCCTCTCTGTAGATGAATGCAATTTTGGAAATCGTGGTAGGCCGGCTCCGCCACCTCGGAGCCGGTCATTGATATCAAAAAGGCAGACCTGGAACATCAATTGCAGCAGCTTAGAACAACTGAAACTAACCCAGGGGGCTATCTATGTGTGGGAGAGTGCCTCACATTTCCACAGCTCTACTGAGCCTGCTGCCTGCTGCCTGCCACCCTTCACCACTAACTGCTGCTGCTGCTGTCTCCAGGGCCTGCTGCCTGCCACCCCTCACCACCAACTGCTGCTATCTCCAGGGCCTGCTACCTGCCACCCCTCACCACCAACTGCTGCTGCTGTCTCGAGGGCCTGCTGCCTGCCACCCCTCACCACTAACTGCTGCTGCTCCTGTCTCCGGAAAACAGTGATAGCGAGGACTGAGAAGATCCAGGCCAGTCCCTTCACCACCGAGGAGCTGGAGGTCCTGGTGGACGAGGTGCTCACACAGTATGCAAGGCTATATGGTGCTCCAAATGTCATGATAAGTCTTTCAGAGTGGAAGTGAGAGTGCAGGGGGGCACACATGAAGTTGATCTGCTACAGTATGTGCCTGAGAGTGTGGGGTTGTGTCATGCACTGCCTAGCATGCTGTTGAGGTAATATGAATTTTTATGGTCAATTGTGTCCCCTAACGTAGACCCCAACGGCTCCATGTATGTGCTTCAAGTACATGTATGTTCCCTCCACAACCAGCTATGAAGACGCAAATATATTTGCGTCCAACGTTAACATGTCCTCTTTCAGATCCGCCATGAATGGATCGATTATTCAGTTCCTAAGTATGCCTTGCCACCGTCTTTACATGGTGCACTTTTCACGTTTTCCTGGCTCTGGCGAGCTAGGCCCTGATTTCTGCCATCGAGCCCTTTCTGCCTTCTGCCTCTGAAAGCTGCAGCCTGGATCTGTATCCATGACCCTTGCCTTACTCCCTGCGCGGCGAGCGGTGCCAGGCTCGGCCTGCTTGCCTGCCAAAACTGTATTTTGCCTTCAAGTTATCTGCTCCGCTCCTCGAAAATACATTCCTGTCTAGAGATTTAGGTAAACACCTTCCCAGCTGCAGAGCAAAGGGCCCGGCCTTTCTGTCTCTGTGCAAGTAATTCATGGCTCCCGTTACCATGGTAGGCCCATGGCCCCCTCGCATTACACGAAGACACGTAGTCGCATATGCATGCACTAGCAGTCAGTATAGAATAGCCTCTGCCCGAGAGACCTTTCCTTCTAGATAATACAGTTCCTCAAACACAAGATACCAGATATGATTTGGGATTAGGTTGTTCTGACACGCCAGACTTCTGTCTCCACGTATAGTGCAAATGTCAAGTCCCCTTCACCCTCCAGTTCCACGTCAATCACACGTCATGTTGCCTGCGTGTGCATCTAGCCCAATATTTCTGCTGACACTGCAGGATTCTTCTATGGATCCACCCACCTGTGACACTTTTATGTGACGTTTCTAGCACACACCTTCGTGTACGCCCTCGTGCACGCCTTCTGTTACGCACATGTGTTCTTATCTCGTTTCTTTTCAGCTGTTACGCCTTCTGTATCCATCACCATTATATGCATTTACTATATATATTGTACTCTGTTAATAAAGCATTGTCTATCCCTTCCTGAACCTTCGTGGTGATGGAACATGATACCTGGTTCGAACCAATTCCATTTTATGGAATAAAACCCTTACAAACTCAGATGCCACGGACTCTGCCTCTCATTTTCTGATTGAGATATTTTATTGAACTTTACCGCATAGAAATTCAGCAGGTAAATCTTTATTTACCACATAATTTGGCGCCCGAACAGGGACCCCTCCCCCACCTTACACGCCGGTGGTGCGTTGCAGGCCTAGCCCCCTGCCACAGCCGTGACGGACGTTTACGCGTACCCGCAGGATTTCCTGTATCTCCCTCAGGCCAACGGAGGTGACTGAGACTGCGATCGACACCCAGACGAGGCGGTGAGGAGTGCGGAGGATCCCGACCAGAGCCCAGCCAAGAGAGCAAGGTCCGAGGTGTGCAGAGGCCCACCAGTTCCGAAGTACCTACGTCACGAGTCGAGTCGAGTCCAGTCCGGTCCAGTCCAGTGTCAAGTTTCCGAGGTCTTCTGTTCCGTGCTTCCCGGTGAGTACCGTTGCTGGGGATGCATCAAGACGGGTGCATTAATTTGTGTCCGGTCAAGACGGGTTTGGGTACGCAGACCCGGTCTGCACTGTTTTAGCAGTGTATCTGTACTGTTTAGCAGTATATCCAGTATCCAGTTATCTAGTTATTGTTCGTTCTGAAATGTTTTAATGTGTGTTTTATTGTCGTGGTATGAGTTATTGTTCGATCTTCATTACTGTGTTTATTGTATCAGTTGTGTCCAAGTCCGAGTAAGTATCAAGTACCAAGTATCAAGGTTCGAAATGCCGCTATTCTCTAAGCTGAGACAGATAGGAACTAGGAAAGGGATACTCGAGGAAGCTGTTCCCATCCCACCCAGGGACACTCCCGGATATTTTATGTACCACAAGCACGGCTTAGACGCCGTATTATATCTCGACTTGTGGGTGGACTACACTAAAGATTTAGCAGAGAATCAGAAATGGCCCGCTACAGGGACATGGGATGCCGAGTGCATCATGAGAGTAGAGGAAGCGTTATGGAAAAAGAAAGCCAGACAGTCACAGAAAGATGCCATTGAATTATGGCGTAAAGAATCGCATAGACGCACAGAGAAAGCACTCAGAAAAGCAGAGAAAAGTAGAGAGGATTCCGAAAAAGCCAAAGAAAAGGAATTACTAGAAGAAGGAGAACGAGTTAGAATGGAACAACACGATAGACGTAGTAACGCAATTATGACAGGATTGTATCCAGTCCTGGCCGAGGGCCTGCCTAAGGCGACCCCGGAAACACCGAAAAATCTGCCCCCTCCATTGGTTCCGACTAAAGTACGTCACAAGACCGCAGCAGATATTTTCCTTTCTTCCTATTTAGACGACGTAGCTCCCGAATATACTAATGTCCCACCTGCACCTGTACCACCCGCTGATCGTCGGCCCCCAGGTCCGCAACAGCTTACCCCTCCCGGTCTGCTTCCTCCACCCTTACCTGTTATTCCCCCCGGTAATCTTTTTGGGCCTGGCACGGATCAGGCCCCAACACAGTTACAGCAGGTACCGACCCTACAGCCAGTTCATGCTCAAACCTCCACTGCGGGAGGCGCATCAGGAGGTTTCCGTACCCCGCCACCAGTACAGCGATTAACTGTCAGAGAACTAGCAATGCAACGTACTCCGAAACCAGCCACAATTGAAAGGCTTAAAGAGTATCTTACAGACTGTAGATATGATCCGATACCAGGCCATTACGGTTGCATGATATTAGCCTCAATACGTATAAGACGTGCTGCAAACTTTTTAGTACTATTTCCAGGAACGGCAAAGTATCTAGACAGGATATATCATTTTGTTCAGACTGGGGAGGATCAGGAATGTATTCAAGAGGCCATGGCACATCCGAAAGTAGACACTCAAGGTTTAATATTAAGATTCCTCATAAACTGTTTCATAAGAGAACGAGATCAGCCTGGTGTAAATAAAGACGAGATGGAGGTACTAACTACATGGGGTCAGAATATTGCAGACGGAAAACATGATAGACAGAAATGTATAGAGGCTATGTATAGGAAAATCCGTAAAGAAATAACAGTATTGCATGAAAGAGAGAAAGCTGAAAGGGAAGCAGATGCAGACAAGAATGAATCCTCAGAAGAGGAGGAGCCAGAACATACAGGAACAATAGCATATGTAGGAAAGGGTAGACCCTTTAATAAAACGTTACGCCCGGAAAGCAAGAGACTTTTTCACTCTGCTATGTCAAATCCAAAGACTCCTGAACATCTATTTCAGGCTACCGATAAAGTACTTCAAGAACGAATGGGGTACCATGTACTCAATTCCATGGATGAACAAGAATTAGCCAGGTCAGCAGTACAATGGGCTGACAATTCCGATAAATATAATGATGACGCATTAGCGCAAACTTTTTTGAATCTTTCCCAAGACGAACAGCGACTAGCTGGTATGTACATGATACAACACCTCCTTACGTTGTATAAAAGCCAACATTCTGATCCAGGTCCCCTACCTGATGTACTAATAGAGTTACTAATGAATAAATGGAGAGGCCTGGGTACCGATTTAATTAAAGTAATTTTAGAACATCGACACAGATATAGTGCTTTCCTGAATCCACAGTTTGTTTCAGCGCCACCTCCAGAAAGAAAAATGTTTTACATAGACAGACAAAATCCCTTGCGAGAAGTACATCCAGTCAGGAATGATGATAATACCCTTACACGTGTGTATGTATACACGCCTATAACTAAAATGGAATTATTGGAAATGAAGAAAATAGTGCCTAGTCATGATAAAGACCCTGCAGGTTTCCACCGTGAAATAAAAGACATGTTACTCATGGGAGATTACACCTATCCCGACATTATGAAAATATTGAAAGTGTTATTGCCCGCAGGTATTTACGAGAAACTCAAAGAAAAAGAATGGGAGGTGGGAGAGCAAAAGATTGATTGGGCTGCGTTAGAGAACGAAGAAAATACCCGAACCCCAGGTCTAGGGCTTGGGGATAAAACTAAAGCATTACCAGGATTGTTAGTACAGGTTTTGCCACGTTTGTTATCGACTAAAAAGGAGGACTGGGATGCAATCTCAGCCTGCAAACAGAAACCCGATGAAGACACTAGTGATTTCTATTCCCGATTTGAGAAATGTTTTATTTTTAATAGTGGCCTGAAAGCAAGTAGCGAGTCATACCCACACCTTTTTGTATCCAAATTAGTCGAGAATTCCCTGCCCCAGGTTAAGAATCGTGTATTAAAAGTCGAGAGCACATGGCAAGCAAACACGCCTTCACAAATGTTACAGATGTTACAGTACCACCAGAACAGAATTAGGGAAGAACATGATCACGAACAAAGACGTATGAAAGACACGAAAATGAAAATGCTAGTAGCTCAGTCAGTTTCAGCTGACGGTCAGAAAAAGGGCATGATACAGTCCAATAATTCAGCAGCTCCTGTTAAAGGGACATGCAACTATTGTAAACAGCCAGGTCACTATGTAAATGATTGTGCAGTCTTGAAACATAATATATCTACAGGTAAAACTAAAGAGAGACCGCGTCCACCTGGACAGGATCAGGCCCAACAACACGTTCCGCAGAATGTACAGCCTATGCATGCTCCACAACAGACAGTACAGACCGTAGCGGTACCCCAGCCACAACCGATTGCCGCAACACAGCATGCAACACAGCAGATGTACCAGTATGCACAAACTGATTATCCCGATTACCAGCGATACACATGAAACAGCCTAGAGAGGGAGGTTGGCTTGCCTCTTATTGAGGTTCCTGTAGATCAAGAGGGTCCTTACGTACATAGTCAGGTCTTAGGAAAGGATAGAAAGTTTTTGATTGACACAGGGGCAAGCAGGACAACAATAAGTCACGACGAGGTTCCAGGGGCACCCCTCTCAGGCTCACAGAATGTTTCCCTTGGTTTTTCCGGAAAGCCTATTGTTAATGAAGTATCGAAACCAGTCCCCCTTGCAGTTGGTCCGTTGTCTCGCACTACAGATTTGTTGCTCACGAAATCTTGTCCAGAAAACTTATTAGGTATCAAGACACTGAAAGCTCTAGGAGCTGTGATTTGCTGTTCTCCGGAAGGAGTGAGATTGTTTCTGCGTGACTTTAAGGGTCACTATGTGTTGAGAGATATTGATTCTAGATTACAGAATGTTCCTGCACACTTATGGGCACAAGGCCCCACTGATGTAGGTTGTATGCACATTACACCATACCGAGTTACACTGAAGCAAGGTGTTGTTTTACCACGAATCCGACAATACAAGTTACCACCAGATGCTGTAGTGGCTTTACTGAAAATCATTGACGAGCTCATTGCACAAGGAGTGGTTGTAGAGACCGACTCCAATATTTGTAATTCCCCTATCATTCCAATTCTTAAACGCACTGATCCAAATGCACCTCCAGTTTATCGATTAGTTATCGATTTACGAGAATTGAATAAATGCATTGTACCACAGTACCCTGTGGTCCCAGACATCTCTTCATTATTGACAGCTATTGATTCTGAGGCAACGTTCTTTACTGTAATTGATCTGAAGAACGCCTTCTTTAGTGTCCCCATTGATCCGGAAAGCCAGTATCTTTTCGGATTCTGTTTAAATGGTCGAAGCTTCAAATTTGCACGCGCACCTCAAGGATTCACAGAAAGCCCCAGCATCTATAGCCAAGCATTGAAAAGACAACTTGACAGTATCCACATGCCTGCTAACACTGCCTTACTGCAGTATGTCGATGATCTATTCATCACCGCCCGAAGTGAACCTGAATGTGAACAAGCATCACTGACAGTCCTGTATTTCCTGGCTGACAAGGGACACAAAGTGTCTCCTTCGAAGCTACAATTCTGTGTTCAGCAAGTGGTGTACCTTGGGCACTTGCTGTCCAAAGGGGGGAGACAGCTAACACCTGACCGCATCCAGTTAATTGTAAACATGTCACAACCCAAGACACAAAAGGAGGTACGGGCCTTTATAGGCCTCACTTCTTACTGTAGACAATGGATCCCTCAGTATGCATTTCTAGCCAAGCCACTCATACAGTTGACAACACAGGAGGCAGCGTCTTCGACTGTCCTCCCTTGGACTCAGGAAAATACACAAGCTTTTGACGACTTGAAGAAAGCTTTATGTCAAGCACCAGTTTTAGCGACACCATGTTACAGCAAGCCTTTTACACTTTTTGTCACAGAACGCGAAGGTACTGCATTGTCAGTACTCACCCAGGATCAAGCAGGTTCACACAAACCGTGTGCTTATTTTTCGAGTACATTAGATCCAGTAGCCCAGGCTCTGCCTGCGTGCTTGAAATCTGTAGCAGCAACAGCTCTAGCAATCAGACAAAGTGATTCCATAGTACTAGGACATCAATTGACAGTACAGGTTCCACATTCCGTGGAAGTTCTTTTAAACTGTACACAGACTCAGCACTTGACTATAGCACGACTGACAGGTTATGAATTGACATTGTTTCAGCCACACATAGAAATCAGACGTTGCCATACATTGAATCCAGCTACACTTTTGCCACTAAGTGAGACAGACCCTTTGGCACATGATTGTGTTGAAGTCATTACCATTACGACGAAACCCAGACAAGACTTGACAGACACCGCATTACTAGATCCAGACCTGACACTCTATGTGGATGGTTCATGTATGAGAACAAGTACAGGAGAGTTAGTGGCCGCATAGGCAGTAACGACAGAAACTGAAGTCATAGAAACAAATCGTATAGACACCCTGTCAGCTCAAGCAGCAGAGCTCATCGCTCTGACTCAAGCCTGTATTCGAGCCAAAAATAAGAAAGTTAACATATACACAGATTCACGTTATGCATTCGGAGTTGTACACGACTTCGGTGTTCTCTGGCAAGAAAGAGGTTTTTTAACTTCTCACGGTGCCAAGATCCAGCACGGTCCCCTCATTCAAGCTCTGTTAGAAGCAATACATTTGCCTACGGCCATAGCTATCATGAAGTGCAAAGCACATACGAAAGTCACAGATACTATTTCCCAGGGTAACGACCTGGCAGACCGAACAGCCAAGCATACGGCTCAGGCTCACACAACTGACATGACAAAGACAATAGTCCCGACACATTGCATGACAGTTAGGGATCCCGCCCTAGATGTAATTGACATACAGACACATGCTACAGCAGACGAAATCAAGAAATGGACTGAACTAGGAGGGATCCAGACAGAACAGGGATGGATGACGAAGGGAAAATCTACATGGTTTCTCCCCGACTCTATGGTTCAAGTTATCATTAACACAGTACATAGTCCTGCACATCTAGGAGAAAAAGCCATGTTAGACAGTATTCCAAACCTTTGGTTCAATAAACATTTACGAGCAGCAGCAAAACAGAAAGTGCGTACTTGCATGATCTGTTGTCAGTTCAACCCAGGTAAAAGCATTCCCGTAGAGCAAGGTGGATTTCATCCTCCCGATTACCCTTTTGAAGTCCTCCAGATGGATTATATCCAGATGGAACGTTGTCGAGGATTTAAGTATGTCCTCGTAGTTGTATGTGCACTTTCCCGTTGGACAGAAGCATATCCAGTCCCAGATTACACTGCTCCGACCACTGCCAAACAGCTGGTACGTGAATTCTTCCCGCGGTATGGTTTGCCCCGTATCGTGTACTCAGATAATGGTCAGCCATTCTCGTCCGAGCTTATGAAGCAGGTATCACTCCTGCTAGGTTATCAGTGGAAGTTCCACTGTGTCCGACATCCCGAGGCAGCAGGTCTCGTGGAACGTCACAATCAGACCCTGAAAATACGTCTCGCTAAAATATGTAGGGAGAAGGGCGTAGACTGGATAGTAGCCTTACCAGTTGCTCTTTTTTACATGAGAATGGTAGCACACTCTAGAACAGGGCTATCCCCGTATGAGGTGGTCTTTGGTAGGCCACCGAATATGTGGGGGACGCCTCTGCCTCGTAAAATTACAGATGTTGACTGTAATATGCTGACAGATTACCTTGCCTCCTTGATGTCTGCACTACAATCATGTCGTTCACAGGTAACTGCAGCCTTTCCCGACAACTCCGAGGTGAAGCCACACCAGATCGTCCCTGGAGAACACGTCTTTGTCCGAAATTTCGACAGGAGGAGTCCGCTGGAGCCCCGTTGGCAGGAGCCGAAGCTTGTGTTATTGACAACAAGGACTGCAATTAAGGTGGAGGGCCGTAAGGGTTGGCTCCACTCGAGTCACGTTAAAAAATGCCATGGACTGCCGCCAGAATCAGACTCCCAGCCCTGCCCCCTTCCAGAGACTGATACTAAACTCCCCCTGGTAGAGAAAACTCCTTCTCAAGAATTTCGCATGAAGTTGAGGTCTAGCAAGTCAGACAGTTTAATTGTTTAAGTCCTCCCCTAGGTGAATCGGTTAGACAAGTTTCTGACATGTACCCGTTAGACCCCAATAGAGAGAGAGATAGACAGAAACAGCTCAAGAAACGTGAATATTGTAAATCTCTCCGTAGTCACTGCATTGTGACATTATTGATTATGTTTTTTCTGAGTCTTATGATTATTGCTGCAAGTATATTGCTTCACATATACTTTCCTATTTTCACACGTGCATATTCTTCTTCAAATGGCACTGTCGAGCACACTTTCAGTGAATTACACCCGCACGAGTTATCTTACCGACTTGCGCTGCGCAACAATACATTCATTAGTATGTTACATCATTCCCATCAGACCAGCAATGCTACAAATTGTTGGATATGTGGCCGACTCCCTCCCTATCAGAAATACAAGGGAGTTCTGCCCCTCTTTTTGTATCCGTTCACACACAATGGTTCCTGTGGTGCATGGTTTAGTTTAATAAATTCTTTAAATTCTGATTCCATAGTTTACCAGGGTAACTGGGTATGGGGAAATCTGAACACAGTTTTGCATAAAGTATGTTTCCCTGACAAGGAGGGTCTTCCCCAAAGGACAGGGACCGATTTAGAAAACGAAGTATATGGTTTAGGTAATTTTACACTCAACCTCATGATTCTGAATGTCCAGTCCGATACAAAACCAGACTTACCCGTTATGTCAGTATTACCAGTCAAAGGTGAATTGTGTGTCAGAAAGAATGGTTCAGTACACCTAGGTCATAGTAAATGTACTACTGTGATCGAATTCAGTGATAAAGGCAAGTCTACATTCAAAGCTTCCCGTCATTCCTATTTCATTTGTGGTCATACAGCATATATACGCTTACCTCTAGATTGGGATGGTACTTGTTACAGTGCATTCCTTCTGCCACCTGTTTTTCTAGCCCCTCCTGATTATCATAGGGACTCCCATCTAGTACACAATAGATCCAAGAGAGATCTCCCGATTGTCGACTATACTGAAACGGCATGGGAGCAATACACAGACTTTAATAAAGGTTTCTTTCCCTATTTAGGTACTGTCTTTAATAGTAAACTGATACGTAAATTAACCAGAACCCTTGAAGCAGTAGTGAATTAAACTACTTCCGCCCTAGGCAACTTAACAGAGGAACAGTCTGCTATGAGACTTGTCGTTCTTCAGAATTGTCTTGTTCTTGACGTCATCCTGGCCGATAGGGGCGGAGCTTGTAGAGTCATCGGATCGAGTTGCTGTGTTTTCATTCCAGAAAATGCACCATCAGTGTATAGAGCCATAACCCGTCTCCACAAGATTGCAAGTCAGATACACCAGAATCCAGGCACCTGGACTTGGTCCGGTTGGTTCTGGAGCGTGTTATCAGCCTGGGGATGGAAAGTCCTATCCTTCCTAGGAATAGCCCTTCTCATAGTATTCAGTTGTTGTCTATGTCTGCAATGTGGGCCAGCGATTTGCGGCTTGTGCGCCACATCATGTATTCCCCATTCAAGTTCACGTTCTAAATCCCGCCTGAAAAAGGAAGAGCAAATGATGTTATATGAACAGATTGATGGATTAATGAAGATTGATATATCATGAAGGGTCCGTAGGGGACAAGGAGGGAATGAGGTAATATGAATTTTTATGGTCAATTGTGTCCCCTAACGTAGACCCCAACGGCTCCATGTACGTGCTTCAAGTACATGTATGTTCCCTCCACAACCAGCTATGAAGACGCAAATACATTTGCGTCCAACGTTAACATGTCCTCTTTCAGATCCACCATGAATGGATCGATTATTCAGTTCCTTAGTATGCCTTGCCACCGTCTTTACATGGTGCACTTTTCACGTTTTCCTGGCTCTGGCGAGCTAGGCCCTGATTTCTGCCATCGAGCCCTTTCTGCCTTCTGCCTCTGAAAGCTGCAGCCTAGATCTGTATCCATGACCCTTGCCTTACTCCCTGCGCGGCGAGCGGTGCCAGGCTCGGCCTGCTTGCCTGCCAAAACTGTATTTTGCCTTCAAGTTATCTGCTCCGCTCCTCGAAAATACATTCCTGTCTAGAGATTTAGGTAAACACCTTCCCAGCTGCAGAGCAAAGGGCCCGGCCTTTCTGTCTCTGTGCAAGTAATTCATGGCTCCCATTACCATGGTAGGCCCATGGCCCCCTCGCATTACACGAAGACACGTAGTCGCATATGCATGCACTAGCAGTCAGTATAGAATAGCCTCTGCCCGAGAGACCTTTCCTTCTAGATAATACAGTTCCTCAAACACAAGATACCAGATATGATTTGGGATTAGGTTGTTCTGACACGCCAGACTTCTGTCTCCACGTATAGTGCAAATGTCAAGTCCCCTTCACCCTCCAGTTCCACGTAAATCACACGTCATGTTGCCTGCGCGCGCATCTAGCCCAATATTTCTGCTAACACTGCAGGATTCTTCTATGGATCCACCCACCTGTGACACTTTTATGTGACGTTTCTAGCACACACCTTCGTGTACGCCATTGTGCACGCCTTCTGTTATGCACATGTGTTCTTATCTCGTTTCTTTTCAGCTGTTACGCCTTCTGTATCCATCACCATTATATGCATTTACTATATATATTGTACTCTGTTAATAAAGCATTGTCTATCCCTTCCTGAACCTTCGTGGTGATGGAACATGATACCTGGTTCGAACCAATTCCATTTTATGGAATAAAACCCTTACAAACTCAGATGCCACGGAATCTGCCTCTCATTTTCTGATTGAGTTATTTTATTGAACTTTACCGCATAGAAATTCAGCAGGTAAATCTTTATTTACCACACTGTCTCCAGGAAAAAGGAGTGTGTAGCCTATTTCACATGTTTCCCTGCCTGCACATCTAGAGTGGGGTGACAGGTATTGTCTTGTCAGCCATACAGTGACACAGCAAGTTGGTTATGTAGGAGTCAGGACAGAAATTGCCTGTGTGGATGGATGTGTGGGTCACTGATGTTTTTCACAGGCTCATCTTTGGCCTTACCAATGGTTCACATCCAGAGGGTAATGATGTAAGTGTGTCAGTCTCAAAATTCACATCATGAATAGTTCAGCACTGTGCTCAGGATTCAAATGCCAGAGGGTGACACTCTTGGTAGGAATTCACCAAGAACACATCAGATTGTTGTTCTATTCTTTCAGATTCCCATCCATTTCTACCAGCATGTGTACTGACTCGCATGTGTAGGCACTGTTTACGCTCTCAATTTGTCCATTCATGTGAAATTTCAGATGCCCCACGTTGGACCACAGTGTGAGCCCACCTAGCCTGCAGTCACTGCCCAATCTGACAAGGACACATCACTGGTTGTACAGAGTGAAACATATGGTTTGTCTCCAAGACTATCCATCAAAGAGACATCTCAGACCTGTAGATTGCACACAACAGTCCTTGTGTGAAGGGTGTGGGATTGTGAGATCATATCCCTAAATGTGACCCCCATGACACGGTGAGACATTCACAGAGCAAGAACAATTGGGGCTGCACAGTGTTGGACAGAGTAAGTCTGCCCCAAAACATAATTAACAATGTGATGTATGTCTTGCCCACCACAAACTGGATAGAAGTTGTGGGCATCCTACATATAGCTTTCTGTGCTGGCATCCTGCATTTGTATGAGATGGGCAGTACTGGGTCCACACTCATACCTGCATGCATTTTCGTCTGATTCTCCCATGCAAATGTACTATGTGATAAACTGTATTGTCTCTGCTAGACACATCTGTGAAGTTGTGCTGAATTTGTATCATACTCCTCCCCCTCTTGTCTCCCATGCCTGCAACTCAAAGTCCACCAGCATAAAGCTGTGTGGTGGGCCATTGCACGAAAGGTGCGGGCTCTGGGTGTCTCCAACAGACGGCGCTCACACTGTCACAAGAGGTGGGATGGCATCTGCCGGCTGAGTGAAAACGTGGCAGAGATGAAGCTTGGGCTGAACCCTCGGACTGGAAGGGTGACACGCAGGAGCATGACGCCACTGATGGCCCGCATCTTAGCTGTGACACAGCCTGAGCTGAATGCACGTTTGAGGTGCCATCAGCAGCAAGCTGGGGGCGAGTATTCTGTGAAGGGTGACTTTGGTTGTGAGTGGCAGCATGTGTTCCAAGCCTGGGCCAGTGCTGGGCTCTGTGATGTTGCTAGTGTGGGGCAATGGCTTGTAAGTGGCCTCTGTGTTGAATGCAGCTGTCATGCATGTTCCCTACCTGTACTTTGTCATGTCATTGGAGTAATGCCCCTTGACATTGCATTCTGAGTTGTGGCCTTCTGGCATCATCTGCATTTGTTTAGCCAGGGACATCCCATGGAAGGGAACGGATGTGTATATCATCTGAGTTTGAGTGTTACTGCACAGGGTGGTGTGCGACATGGGGATATCATCATCTTGTTTTGTGCTTTGCTTGCATAGGATGTGTTAATGCCACCGAACTGACCCTACATCTCAATTTATTGCTGCATCTACTGTGGCTACAGAAGGACAGGGGACTTAACCCAGTGGTGATGCTTCAAGCACGACTGCTACAAACAAGCACAGTGACACTGATGTGACCAGCGCCTTGGAGGGGGACAGGAGTCTGCTTGACGAATCATAGCCAGAGACACCAACCTGTACATCATCTGACACCAGCGGTGGCGCATCTATGTTGGCGGGCACAGGGAGAGGGAACTCTGCATCCTCCTCCACCAAATAGCGTCCAGTGCCCACCCTCCCAAATACTTCCACTAGTGGTGCCCGTGTTCACACCAGTAAGAAGGGAAGAGAGTGTCTTTCACCCCAGGTACTGCTGCCCCTGCCCCTGTATCCCCTGCTGCCATCTGTGTTGATGCTGTGGACCTTTTGCGCCAGCTGTGTGTGGGACAGACAACTCTCATCAATGTCTTCCAAGACCACAACAAAAAATTTGCACAGGTAGTTGCTTTCATGGAAGGCATGCACTCAGATTTTGCTGGGCTTCACCGGACTGCCCAGTCTTTGTCCTCTGCAGTGATGTCAGCTATTCAGCTGGCACAGTCTCAGAGCCCAGGTCCAGTCCCTTTGGCCACACCCATGCCAGTGGCTATACCTGATGATGGTAACCACACACGCAGACCTCAGGCTCACAATACAGCACACACAGCACCCAACAGCAGCAGCCCAACAGAGCAGAGCGCAGACAACATCCCCACAAACAACCAAAGCCACCCCAGAGCGCAAAGGCATAAGCCCTTCAGGAGACACTCAGGGGCATAAAGCCAAAAAGCAGGCTTCAGACTCACATGCCTCAGAGGCATCCCCAGCCAAGGACTCGCTTGTCCCCAAAGCGTCTTGCAAAGAAAAGCAATCAGTTCCCATTCCTGCTGTGAACCTAGTGCCATCTAAGGGTCCACACAAAAAGGTGCATAGGCTGATTCACCCACAACCTCAACTCCTATCCAGAGCCCTGTAAAGTAGGTGAAGGTGGTCAGTATAGGTGGTGGTATAGCGTTCTAACGGTTCCAATTAGGCATGCGGTAGAATAAGACCTCGGAATGGAACCTTGTTCACTTGGAGGCAACCGGGTCTGCACGCGAGACGTATGCGCATTAAGATTCAAGGGGGTACACGCTCGTATTTAGACGTGTAGAAGGCTGGATATAGCTTTGAAGCTCCTGTGCGAGACCGCAATATAATAATCGGTGGAAGGTGTAGACGCGCATTATGTAAGTCACGTTCCACGCCATTCCGAGGTCTTAGTCTACCGCGTGCCTAAATGGAACCGTTAGAACGCTTGATGCGTCAGAATTTCGTGCAGCTGCAGATGTTTGTCATCGCGCTCCTCATGAAGTTTTAAGTTAAGCTTCCTGTGCACTTTTATACAAGCACTGTTATCTGGAGGATGAGAGTGTGAAACACGATTAACCTTCAGCTCAATTACAATTGAACCAATCTCGGTGCGAGTACTATTGGAATATTGAGCAAGAACTATATGTTTTAAATGAAAACCTTTATTCTCGCTGGACGAGAACAACCTGAATAGAAAAGGAGGTATATACCCGAAGGTTGGAAGGGTTCTAATCGGATTAGAGAACTATTGGGGATACATTATATGTATTCCTGACGAAGGTGGCTATATGTTAGTGTCCGCTGAAACGCGTTGATGCAAAAGGAGAAATACACCTTACATTAACTGAGGATAATTCTGACTTTTGGCTGAATTAATTTTCTGTTCTTTATCTCCTTTTTACTAAAAGGAAGTTTATGATTTTTGTATGTAATTTTTCCTTCTTTAAATAATGTCTGTTTCTCAATTTTAATTATGTTTCAATGTATATGAATAAACTGTGCAGGATCATTTTACTATGTGTTTTTACTGTTATACTTTTTGCATTGCTTCTATAGTTTAGCTTTTGTTTTTCATTAATATTTGTCTAACGTGTTTGAAAGAATTGTTGTTTCTAGAATAAGGTGCCCAAAAGGAATCTTTTTTGACGAAAGTTATATGCCACTTCAACATTGCCAATGGCTTGTTTCATGTTTTAAGGGTTCTACAGAGGTGACAGGCACTTCAGTTCTTCTTGACTCTGAGGCTTGAGGGTGCAATGATGTTGGTTTGTGATGAACTACTGGTATCATAATCACTCTTTGGTCAGGTTAGCTATATTGTACACATGACATGTTTGTATGCACTGCCAGCACAAAGTGGGATTCTATCCACAGCATTGCAGGCTGGCTGGCTAGGGTCATCATGTCTGTGTGAGCTTTCTTGATGTGTGCACAGCAGTGTTGGTGTATGCTCATCTAGTGATGGCCAACCGTCCTAGTCACATGGGTAAAATTCATTGTGTGCACTTGGATGGTCATGGAGTGTGCAGGGTGAAGGGGTGACTTTGTCAGTAGTGTTGATGTGTGTGTGTCCCTGCAATGTCAACTGCACATGTGTCACCCAGGAGTTGAGTGCCAGTGTGTTGGTGTGTCCTTGCACTTCTGGGGGACACTTACTTGTTGTTGGTGGCAATTGTGAGTATGCACTGTGTGTGACTGGCAAGTCAGTGTTGTGTTTTATTGATCAGCCATTTGTCTTGATACTGTGTGTACTCACTGTGCAGACCTACTCAGCCACACTGACATTGTGGGTGTGTTTTCTCATGCATGGCTGTCACTTGGGGATTTTTTGGCTCCATTATGGCATGTGGGTTGTAGAATCATACCATCCCTTATCTGTGCTTCTGATTCCTACCCATTGTGAGTCTGCACTCCATCTACTTTTGTATGGGGTACTCCTCACCTGTCAATTACTTGTGTGCACACCACTTCACTCTCATGTCAGCTGTCCCCTTGGGTTGCCAGTGTGTGCGCCTCCCTATCAGTTCATTTGTTACACTATGCTTTTTGGGGCTGATCTGTGCACAGGACCAATGTGCCACTCAGGACAGTTTCCCAATTGGTTATATGTGATTTTCTAGTCTTGCTTTGCAGCCATAGTTGCTCATATGCAGTTCTACTCTTTGTGCTGCACAGTCCTCTGATCATGTTGTTGTCACCTGGGAGTCCCGGACTTGTGCATATGTGTGTGTTGGGTTAGCTGTATGCGTGTTTGCTGTGGTACTGCTTCACTTCCTGAGTGTGATGTTGTCTGTGTGCTGTGCTGATTAGTGTTGTTTGGGTTCATGTTGTGTCACTCATATCTATGTGGGACTGGTATGTTTGCTGTGCACACACTGCTTGTTGTGCATGCAGTGCTGTGAGTGTATGTTGCCTTGTCCTTGCGTGGTGCGCACCCCCTGATATCCTGCTGTGTTTGCAATGTGATGTATTGGCATGTCCATCGGTTGTGTGTTTGATGTGGATGTGTGCTGTGTTTGGGCTGTGTTATCTATTGCAGCTAACAGATGCCCTGTGTGTGTTGTTCTATTTGCATGTCAGAGTGTTTTTTGTTATTGTGTTGTGATTCCTTCAGATGTGTGTTTCCAGTGTAGTGTGCATTACTTGTGTGTCACATGCACTTAGGGCTATTCTTGTTCCTGGGCTTGTTTTGGGTACATCCTTGGGGTTTTCTCCTCTCATATGTGACCTGTCATTTGTCAGGATAGTGCATGTGCATCCATGTGGTACACTATAACACCATGTTGACTTGATGGGGGTGTGGTATGTCTGTATGTGTTTCATTGTAGTCCCAGTGGTCCCACTTTGTGTCCATTATTGTTTTGAGATAATGCCCTTCTTGTCTGTGTTGCGGTATGTTGTCTTTACATTGTTCCTGACTGATAAGGTTGTGTTCGCCTGTTCTGCTGGGCTCCCATTGCCTTTCGACAGCTTTGTTGCACAAGTTAGGTCTGGTCTTGTTGTACTTCTGTGTATGTTGTTATTGAGTTTTGTATGTGGGTGTTGTTTTTGTGCCAGCATTGGTTCAGGCATCCATGAGTGTGTGTGAGATGTTTGTGGATGCTCCCCAGGGAGTGTGATTGTTTGTCAGTGTATTGACTGGACATTGTTGGCATCCTTCATGTGTTTGACACTGGTGTTGTGTGCTGCAGGTGTGAGGTTTGGGGGTATGTGTGAAGGATCCTACTTGTGTTTGACTGTCATCGAGGGTAACAATGGGCCCTGTGTGTTGAGATGCTGACACACATCTGTCAAGTAGTTGGATGCAGATGTGTGGCTGTTCACAGTTTGACTTCAGAGACTTCCTTTCATTCTTGGCCCTATACATGGTTTGCCTTGCTGTCTCCCCGAGTTGTTGCACAGAGGTGACTGTGGTTTGATTTCAATCACTGTGTCAGTCATGTGTGATTTGATGGGCTAAAGGTGTTGTTATATGCTCCTTATCTTGCATGTGATGTACACATGCTTAATGGTTTGCTCCTTGGCCTTCCATTTGTGTGCACCTCACTTTAGCTTTTCTATTTGTTGTCCTTCATTGCTGCTGACATCTGGTCTGAGTATGGGGCTGTGTGTCGGTGTGGGGTATGTCTGTGTGACTAGACAGGCTGTATGTCCAGTTGAGTGATCCTAAAATGTATGTGGTCTCATGTTGTGCTTGGACTCAGTTTTGTTGCCATGAGTGTAGTGTAGATCTGGTGTGAGGGTTGCCCTGGCCCTCTGCTTCTGTGCTGTGTGTTCTTCCGCAGCCCCATCTGATTAGGATGTCTCCCTTATTGTTTGGTTGGCGGTGCAGGGTGTGGGTTCACCTTGGTTGTTGTTGTACATGGGGGAGCACAAGAGAGTCACATGGCATGTCCCTTCAATTGTGTGGGGGCTAGTGTGCGGAGGCTGGAGGTGTGGCCCTGTGATCTTTGTGCACTACCCATGCCTAGCGCTGGCCCTGCCTTCTACATTGTGCACATGTTTTCCCACGTCTTCACCGATGCGGTAACGTGACTGGGACATTGCACAAGTATCGCAGCTGGTGGGTGACCTGGATACAGAGAGGTAATTTTTGTGGCAGGTAAGACAAGTGTGGGTACACATGTGGATGTGTTCCTGTCCCCACCAGGGTGTCTGGTGTGAACAGGAACCGTATATCAGCCCTGGAGTTGTGTGTTGTGGTTGTGTGTGGAGTTGTGTGTTAGTGTAACTGCGGCGGCGTCCGCGACAGTGCATGATTTGCTGGTAGTGTATCAGGTACAGCACCAGGAAGACGTTTAGAGCTGGATCCATTGCGTTCATGATTGGTTGGAGGGGACCAGGAATCTAGTTTCGCGCTCCACTGTCGTGCTTCCACCATCTCTGGTTGAGTAGTTTCTCTGCTGCGGTGCGACTGGCTGTTTGGGGCATCCTGATTTGACCAGCGGACGGAACATCATTCCACAGGCCGAAGAGTCTCCATTGGCTCCCACCACCGAGGTGGCGGGCGCACTTTGAAGTCGGTTTGCGTCGCACCGCGGCAGGGGGAAATGGGCTATGCTTGGCCACCCTAATATGGCAGGCGTGAGGACCGCTGCTGGCGTGCGGATAAAAGCATTTTACGCCAGCAGCGCGGTGGTGCCTCCGCCCGCCATCATAATGGGCCCCTAAGTTAGTATAAACATAACAATCAGACAACTTCATATCTCTATAATTCTTCCACAAATCTATGTGAGAGTTTTCTTCACATTTGTCATTATAACTATTTTTATGTTCTAACATATAATGTTTACTAATATTCAGAAATAGGGTGCTATTAATAGGGCTTGGGAAATACCCAATAGGAGGATAAACATACACTAACACACCAATATGCACAGCTGAAATAAGAATTAGTAACGTTATCTGGAAAGCCATGCAAATCATCTCCTTTCTCAAGCCATTTCCTTCAGTCCTTTCAATCAATGTCCTTTCAAAAATCCAATCTTCAAAATGCAAAAATCAATCTTCAAAATGTAAAAATATGGTAATGTTCAAAAGGTAATCAGTAATCCAAGTATTCATTAGTCTTCAAAAATCCAACCTATCTAAACAAATTCAGTCTTTCGAACATTCAGAGCACCAGATTATTTCTTCATCAGGAAAGGTATTTAGCTTTGCTCACTTCATAGTTCATTTGCTATTTCAAATCACAGTGGCTCTTGGGTATCTTCAAACAAAAATAGAAGACCTCTCAAATCAATGTCTCTTTCATCCACTTCAATTTTCAAAGCATAATGGGTGTAGCCACACTTCACATTTGCATTTGTGAATCCATCCTTGGTCCACAATGCATCAGGTCACTGGCTCCACCTCAGATTGTTTGCCACTCAGTGGAAAGGTAGTGTAAGTGCAGTGTCGAAGACCAAGTGAGGTGTGCATAATCAAGGAAGTTAAAGGGCATGGAAATTATCTGTAATCATCTCTTGCTTCCAGGGAAGACGATGGGTGCATGTGAATATACAGCATTACATGCTACAAGCAGATGGTTATAGGATAAGTCATATTTTGTATTGGTAGCATGTATGGTTTTAGTTAGATATAAGTCCTTTGCATAGACTATAAACAAGAGCCTCTTCAATGTGGTGTCTAGGGAGCAAATGATGCTGATGTTTGAAAAAGCACTCTTAATACTGCTTGGCCATATAAACATAAATGCTTGGTGAAGATTTGTAGTATTGACCAAGTAGCAGCCTTGCAGATATCTGTTAATGGGCTGTTACTCCAAAAGCTTAGGGTTGCACCCTTTGTATGTGTAGAGTGAGCTGAAAAGGGCATAAGAAGGGTATGCTTGTCTTGGCATACCTTGGGGCATATTACCAAGCCCCTATCACCACCGCAACATCACTTTTTGTGACGTGGTGGCGATAGGGTCAGCGCCCTATTACCAAGACTCTCAACAAAACAATTGCCAGGGCTGCTCATTAGTTTGACAACTTTTTAAATGCACAAAGATATTAAACATTTGTCGCATAACCACAACACAAATTGTGACTGAGTTAATCTTTTATTTTTTGTTAATTCATAATTAGTTTTTATCACACTGTATCTAAAATTTGTAATGATTTTACAAAAGTGAGCGGAAGAGAAGAGAATTTGTGTTAGTACATACTGTGTAGAAATAGAAGTGACAAACAAGGGGCTAGATTTCAAGGTGGGATCATGTACAGCGACTGATTCATTTACTTATTCCCATACATACAGTGAAACTCACATACATCTTTCTCTGACATTCAAGGTAAGGGATGCCTACACACAACATAGAACGTACAAATACACAAAATGAAATAAGGTTAAGTGCAAAAGAAAAAGAAAAAGAAAAAGCTTGAAGTAGCCTCACCCAGGTTCAGCAGAACCAAAACTTATCAGTGGTGGGGTACTATTTTAATTTTATCTCCTTACTAAAGATGACAAGAAACTGTCATCTAACAAGCCATCCAAACCATTTTACAATTTCATAATTTTTAACATCAAAATATTCTCTCAAGAATGGCCGTGAACAAAAAAGAGGGTTGACGCGTTTCGAAGCCCCTTAATTCTGGGGGTTCTCCTCAGGACCTCGAGGGTTCAGTCCTGTAAAAGATAAAACAACTCTTACTATCCTGTATCTTGAGAACCTTCTACTCTAAACTGGACAAGCATATCTACGTCTTTACCTTGTCTTCTTAATACACCTCCTTACGATATCCAGCTTCGGAATGTCACAAGATCTCATGGAGTAAGGTAGCCATCAAATAACTGTTTAAAAATAATGGTGAGAGCCTGTAGTCTTCAGTCACAATTCATTCGAATCTAGTCAGCCTAGGATTATTTTGAAAAACCGAATTACCTTTTCACTTCTAGCTGATTCACAGATAGGAAACGCACTGGGTCGCCGATCTTTATTCAAAACCGATTCCTGCGTGAACAGAAGGAAAGCGTATCACTCAATGTCCCCGGTTCTTTATTCAAAACCGATTCCTGCGTGAACAGAAGGAAAGCGTATCACTCAGTGTCCCCGGTTATGACGGGAGCGCTTGTCACATCACTACGTCGCCTACATTGCAGTGTATCTCCTCATGGAACTGCTATTATTCGCTATTATCAGGGGCCCTGCATACCTTAGTTGTGGACTCGGTCTCCTCTCCCTTGCAAGGCGTCTCTTGGTCCACCATCGCACTTCCGTGTTCTTGTTTGCCCGTGTCTAAAAAGTTGCGTCCTCATCCTAGGTAGTCTGGGAGTTGTAGTCCGGAGTGTTGTGTTTATAAAGCAAACCTATGTGTATGAAATCTGTCCAAAGTTTAAGTCAATCATATATTGGTGGTGGCTTATGATGGGAATCGGGATTGAGTCGAGCAGTTGAATTCATGTATGAAGGAAAGTGAAAATCTTCACTTTCGTCCTAGGCGCATACTAATGGGGTAGTTTTTTAGTCCTCGCCCTAGGTTGTCTGGGAGTTGTGGTATGGATTTTTTTGTTTACGACGCACCTGAAATATGTCCAAGGTTTTTTGATAAAGGAGATGTATTGGTAATGGCTTATGTTGAGAACCGGGATTGAATCGAGCAGTTGGATTCCATGTGATGAAGGAAAGTAAAAATCTTCGCTTTCGTCCTAGGAATCTACTTATGAAGTGGTTTTTTGAGTGAAAAAGATCATGCCGGGCTCTTTATGAGTGCTTGACTTACTCGTTGTTGCAGGTTAATACAAGTGAACAAGAGGGGGGCTCTCGCCATTAGAGATGATATAAATCAGACATTTCATTCAATCCAGTCACTGCAGAATTATATTTCAGATTCAGAGTTGCCTCTCGTAAAGATAATTTCTCCTCCAGGTCGCCTCCTCTAGGGTCGGGGTCAGCCTTGGAGATCACAGTCCATTTAAGGTCATTCTCTGTGTGTGAGTGATCAATCCAGTGTTGCACGAGTGGTGCAGGTCAAGACATTTTTCTTTATCCGCGATTTATGAGGATTGATTCGCTGTCTTACCTCTTGGCTGGTTTTTCCTATGTAGAGCCTGTTACAGGGGCATATGATTCCATATATAACAAACTTGGTCTTGCAGTTTGTAAATTTTTGAGGTTTCCATGAGATGGCATTGTGTTTGAATACATCTCCTTCCATGGTTAAGGGGCAGCACACGCATGTACCACATTGATGGTGGCCAGTGATAGGTAGTAGATTCATATAATCTCTGAATGATGGGAGCTTTTGCTTTGGCATTGCTGCTCTGACTATGAAATGAAATGAAATGAAAATGATTTTTGTAAAGCGCACATAGGTGCCCTGAGGCGTCCAAGCGCTGAGATTGCAGTTGAGAATGTAGTTGCTTAAGAAGTGGTTTGCCACACTTTTGTCTCTTTTGAATGTGAAAAGTGGCAACTCAATGAGTTGTCGGTCCAGCTCCCTGACCAAGTGCCAATTTTTACATATCTCTTTTTTCAACCAATTGGATGTGGGACAAAATGTAGATACACAGACTATCCTGTTTTGTTCATTTTTAGATGGTAACTTGTAAAGTGTAAGGCTTTATTGCGATCTGTATCTTTTTTATACAAAGTGGTGACCAGAATTCCATCAGCGCAATATACTTCGACATCCAGAAATGGTAGTCTATACTTTGAGTGTTGGATTCTAAACTTTATATGTTCTGTTCGATTATTGAGCCACTGGTGGAATGACATTAATTGTAACTCAGTCCTTGACCAGATGAAAAAAATATCATCGATATATCGGAGCCATCCTCCGATCCATTCTGCATACGGGTTATTCTCATAGAAGAATTTGTCCTCAAATTGACTCATGAATAGTATCGCCAGTTCCGGGGCAAATGGGCAGCCCATGGCTACGCCACGGATCTGAAAAAAGAAATCTTCCTTGAATTTGAAGAAATTTCTTTTGAGAGCTAGTTTTGCCAGCTCTAAAATGAATTCGGTGGGCACCTTTGTTGGTTTATCTCTTTAACCAAAAATAGCCTAAGGATCTCCAATGCCTCTTCCTGCGGGATCTGTGTGTATAGTGATGTAGTATCCATACTTACAAGGTAATCTTTGTTCTCTTCAAATGGTAGATCCATTAGTTTAATGATGAAATCAGTAGTATCTTGTAAAAAAGATTTGACTTCCTTCATAAACGGTTTCAGGAAAAAATCAATAAACTTAGAAACTGGCTCAAAGAGGGAATCAAACCAAGACAGCATTAAACCACATAATGTGGCTAAATGCCACATTAAGCACTTAAAGTTGCCTTGGTAATAGGACCCCTTTAACACTAGAAATAGTGTGAAAGGGGCGTGCAGTGGGTGTTGCGGTGGGCATTCCACGCAACACCCATTCACTTCGACGCTGCCACCTATTAACAAGAGAGGCGATAATAGGTGGCAGCGTCAAACTTAAGAACTGGAAAATCCTGGTCTTGATGTGGCGAAACAAAGAGAAATGCTTCCTTTCTCCCCGTTTTTGCTTTTTCCATGTGTGCTGCCTTTTGCAGCACACATGGAAATAGCGAAATGCCAAGGTTTGTTTATCTACAGGAAGGTGTCCCTTCCTGTTCATAAACAAACCTTTTTTTAATGCCATTTTGTAACTTACAAGTGTGCTGCATGAAGCAGCACGCAGGTAAGTAACAAAATTGCATTTTAGGTTTGTTTATGTACAGGAAGGGACACCTTCCTGTACATAAACAAACCTCCCTGCTCGCAGGCACCCTTGCACTCTGGTGCAAGGGTGCCTGCATTGGCATTACATCGTGAAACTTAGTGCCATTGCAGGGGGAAACTTCAGGCTGCACCATATCCTTGGTAATATGGTGCAGCCTGGTGCTTCCGAAGTGGTGATGAGAGGCGTTAAGCCAAGGAGGCTAACGTCTCTTATCGCCACTTCCTAGATAATATGCCCCCAAGTCTTGATACAGTAATCTATTCACCTAGCAATACCAGCTTTCAAGATACTATGACTCCTATGAAGTTAGCGAACTACAAAAAGTTGAGTAGGCATCATAAAAGGCTCAGTTTTACCAAGGTATTAAATAAGCAGCCTCTTGACATCCAGACTGTGAAGGGCCCATTCTGGAGCATACTCCGGCTGTAGGAAGAAGTCTGACAGCTCAACGGTCTGATTCATATGGAAAGCGAAACAACCATGGACAGAAATCAATTTGGAGAACAACTATATCTTTGTTAACCAAATAAATGGTTCATGGACTGTAAGAGCACAGAGCTCACTAATGCATCTGAATGAGCTGACTGTTATTTAAAAAGTCACCTTCCAAGAGAAGAACTATAGTTGACAAGAGTGCAAGTGTTGAAAAAGAGGACCCACAAGTCTTGAGAGGACTACAGTGAGATTCCACCTTGGCGCAGGAGGCATCTTGGGGGTATTCCCCTCTTTAGATCATCCACGAAGGCTTAAATGACGGGTATCTTAACAGTGTTGTCTGTATTCAAGGTATGCTGTAACTGGAGTTATATGTGTAAGCTTACAGAGGAGCAGATGAGGCCTGCCTGGCATAAGTGTAGGTAAGAAACAATCTACTGAACAGAGACTTTAAAGAGATTTTTTGGAAATATAGTAAGGCATGAACCTTTTCCACTTAGTGGTGTGAAAGGCATATGTGGTGGGCTTCCTATGGAATAACCATGCATTCCCCTGGAAGTCTAGGAATAGGTGGCAGATTGCAAAGTTCAATTGTTTGGGATCTGGGTATTTCAGCTGACCCTGATACTGAATGAGAAGATCCTACCTGTGCAGGAGCTTCTTGTGAAAATTGCCAGACATCTCTAGGAACATTGAGTACCAGGGTTACCTCACTCAGTCTCCTGCCACTATGATGAGGGTCATGGACATGTTCCTAATCTTCTTCATCATGTACAGGATAAAGGGGAATATCCATGACCAATTCATCCATAGTTCATTGTCCGTGGATTGTGGGTGGAGGTAACTGTTGCTAAAGATTAGGCATGTAGCTTTTTCGGGAATGGCAAACAGGTCGACTGTTTGAGTAACCCACTGTTCAAAGTACTTCAGGGTTGAGTTGCCACTCATGGACATGTTGATGCATCCTGATGAGAAGGTCGGCAAAGACATTTTCCACTCATGGAAAATGCTCTGCTTACAGGTCAATGTTGTTGCAGGTGGCTCTGTGCCAAATCTCCAGGGCTAACGCAGACAGCTGGAGATGGGGAAGTGGGTGTCACTCTGCTTCTGGATTTATGACACAGCTGTCAGGTTGTTTGTCTTTAGTAGTACTGTTTTCCCATAGAGAATTGGGAGGAACTCTGTAAGATCTATACTGATGACTTGAAGCTCCAAGTTTTTTTTAGGGCGTCCCGCTGCTGAGGATTCCAGGTGTCTTGAACATCCATCTTGTGCAAGTGAGCTTCTTCACCCCATAAAAAACGCACTGATGGGGATGGTCATATGCAGAAGGTGAGATACAATGGGTCCGGCCTAGTAACAGACATTTGCCAATCTACATAAGAGCAGACTGTAGAGCCCTGGTGTTAGAATTGGGGGTCTCTGGTTGGCACAGGTATGCACTTGTGACCAACAGGGACCTCTCCTCTAGTCAGGGCAAGGGACTTACTCCTAAAAATAACCCCTGCTCACCCTCTAGGTAGTGTGGCGCGAGCAGACAAGGCTAAACGTCAGGGCGTTTAGTAGTTAAGCATTTATGACCACATACAGTAATATAGGAATGCACCACAAATGGACACCAGGCATAGTTATATATAAAAATAAGTATTTTATATAGATTCTTTAAGCAGACTTATTACAAGACCATATTAACGTTTTAAAAGTGAGCCACAGGATTGTTTAGGCAACGGGTTCTGTGACACAAGCGTATCTTCTTTTGTGGGGCGCGTTGCGCACTTTGTCTGACTCTCCCTGGTCAACAAAAAGACAGTTTACCAACAAAAACGTTGCCAGCTCCTGGCCCGGGTGTACGCACCATAGTGCGCGTCGAAAGACAGTACCTTAGTGAGGGGGCAGAGTCCGGCGTGTACACGGCGACGTGAGCGCACTGATGTGGTGTGGGCAGCTCCTCTCCGAGGTGGGCCCCGGAATTTCTCTGTGCGAGACGTAGAGCCTCGAGGAGCGGGGCAGGTGAGGTAGTGCTAGGAAACGTCCACGGCGTACGAGCTGTACCTTCGGGTCTGCTGGGGTGCTGTGGTACAATGCGGGCAGGTGCGGCACGGGGCTCCCAGTACGAAGCATACGGGGAGGCTCACAGCGTGCGGCGCGGCCCTCGGGACTTCGGAGTGCGGGGTGGCTGGGTACGTCTCAAACGTACGTGCCGTCCGGGACTCAAGGCAGCACTCGGGTCGAATTCCGGCAGGAGGGGTGAGATGCGCCCAGTGCGGCGCGAATAGGACGAGGTGATGGAGTGCGGGCGACCCAGCGGGACGGACAGTGAGCAGCTCAAACTCGGACGGGGCTCACACAAGGCGGGGGCTGCCAGGCACAAGCGTCACAGCCCAAAGAGGGGGGGGGGCGAGGCGCACTGGGGATCACGGCTCCGGCAAAGGGGAAGGCAGCAAACCGGCAGCAAACAGGGAAGGCAGGAGAAGAGCCCAATGGTCCTGGGGCTCAGTTCAGGGGGCAAGCTCGCTTCCAAGCCCTTGGAGATCATTTCTTTAGGAAGGCACAAGTAGATTTAAAAGTCTTTCTCAGTCTTTTCCTCCCCTTCTTGCAGCAAGGCACCCACCACAGGCCAGTCTCCCAGGTCAGAGACAGTAGTCCTCCATGCAGCTTTTCCAGGTCCTTGTCTTCGGGCAGAGGTTCTTCTTGGCGTAAACAGGATCTCATTTCTTAGGAGCAGGGCTCCTACTTTTATACACAAAATCCTTTGTTCTTGCAGGACAGGGGGGCCTTTGACTAATCCAGTCCAGTCCCTGAGCACTTTGTTTTGCAGACTCTGGCTTCTCTTTTCAGTGAGCAGGGCAGGGACGCTCCGCAGGTGGTGGAACCAGCATTGTGGTGACAAGTACAGTCCAGGAGTATTCTGTTGACAGTCTTCCCCTCTCTCTTTACAAGGTGTAGGGCAGAGACATCAGCCGCTCCCCAGGGGGCGGAGCCAGCATTGAAGTGGCAGAGCACAGCCCTATTCAGAGTCAAGGGGCACTCCCCCCACCCATCCTGGTGTAATCTCTCTATTGACCACCTGTCAGCCCCAGCCTGTCTCCTGGAATTCCCCAGCCCTGTCACACACAGAAAGCAGACAGCTGAAACACTACAGAGCAGAGGCGGGCTGAAATGGTTAGGCAAGCAAATACTAACTTTCTAAAAGTAGTATTTGCAAACACAGGACATTAAAATAAACTTTACTAAAAGATGTATTTTATTATTTTGAGTTTAGGCATACTAAACTTGACTTTCTACCATGCTCTCGGAGTCTCTTAGGATTATAGAGTGTAATAATTCCAGCAGCCTTTCTGGCCTATGAGAACAGGTAGCCTTACAATAGTGAAAAACGAAAATGGCTGTAATTCACTATTAGGACATGCCACTCACATCAGGGCTTGTCCTACCTTATACTTACAATGCACCCTGTCCTTGGGCCTACCATAGGGGTGACTAATATGAAGTTAAGGGAAGGTTTAGGGACTCGCAAGGGTGCACTTGCGCAGTCAGCATGGCAGTACCAAACTGCATGCAGGTTCTGCAATGGCAGACCTTAGACACATTTTACCAGGCCGCTTCTGTGGGTGGCACAACCAAAGCTGCAAGCCCACCAGCAGCATTTGTATTTACAAGCACTGGCACTCCTGGTGCACTTTACTGGGGACTGACAGTAAACCAAATAAGCCAATCATGGAAACAAATCAATGTATACATTTTACAGTAGGGAGAGCATATGCACTTTAGCACTGACCAGCAGTGAAAAAGTACCCAGAGTCATTATACCAACAAAAACAGGTCAGAGAGAATATTGGAGGAAGGCAAAAAGTTCAGGGATGACCCTGCAGAGAGGGCCAAGTCCAACACCTGGCCATTACCAACACTAGGTCCACCCAATGCCCTTGTACCTTTCCCACTGCCTTGAGAGGCATTCTTGTAGTGGTCGTTTGTGTAACCTAGAGAATTGCCCTATTGCTGTGCATGAACCCTTCATCCAAAACAGTTTCATGGCAGTATGTGTAATAATGAGTGGATGTGTCTAAAAAAGATATAACAGCTGTTATAATGCCATTGCCCTCAGTTTGTTTGGTATACTTTACCTATTACAGCATTTAATACACTGATGAGCACAGAATCTGTAACCTCTACCTCTCGTCAGAGCACGTGAAGACTTTCTGCAAAGCCTGCCTCGCCTTCCTCCGCAAAAAAACCCCTAAAAGTACCAGAGGGAAAGGAGGTGGGCCCATCGCAGGATGCAAATACAGACCTTGTTGCAGCTGCCTGGCATTTTCATAGCTGAAGGTATGCTGGGGTCACAAGAAGCGGAAGCAAGCTCTTCAGCATACCAGCAGGTCGAGGAGAGGCCACCTTCACTGAAGCCTCTGATATCGAGGAGGAGAGGGAGTCCCTTGAACCAGTGTTACAACACAGCTCAGCCTCAGGGCTGAGACCATCCACAAAATGTCCGTTTCAGGAAGACAAATCAGCAGTCCTCTCGATCAAATGGATCTATTAAAATTTATAACGGGCAGCCTGCCTCCTAATTCCTCCTTTCAGTGTCTGGGTTCCCTCCCTTCAGGCTCAGGAATGTCAGCCACACACTTACACTTTCTGGGGTCGCAATCCCACCTCCATCTTGCCCACAAGAAGAGGACAAAGGCTTCCAGTGGGGAGCCCAAAGACCTACATCACTCTGACTCACTCAGGCACTTATCCAGTGGGTGCACACTTCACACACAGTCATTCATGGACTCCGGATCTTGGTGCTAACATTTTGGGTCAATCCATTTCAGCAGAAATGTATACGAGTGGGCCAATAGGCTCACACTCTTGGATGCAGGTAAAGGGGACTAGTCACACTAAGAGCACTAAAGAACATGACACTATGATTTAATACTTTAAGTATTAGCTTGAACTCTGAATTAAGGAGGCGTACACACATTTTTGATGGTCGATTTTGAGCGTTATAGCAGTTTACAAGAGTAACAGACTACCATCCATACTAATATGCAGAGAGGCCGAGTTAGTCCAGTACAACATGACATTCATACTTTTTGATAGCTTTAGCATACATCAGCAGTGACACGTGAGGCAGGGGATTATCACTGATTTCTAATTGTAATATTTTGCAGGCATTTTCACATAGCTTGTGTGTAAAAATTACCCCTCACTTTTGTGTTTTTAGTAAATGAACCTTTGATAAGTATGAACCATGTGATATATCTTACATTTGAAGTTATTTAGCAATTGATTACTTAGGAGGTACGCTGTACACAAACATTATTATTTGTATTCCAATTGTTTGTTTCTTCCACTCACTGTCAGATTGAATATTTCATTTGGAACTGGAATATGACAATTTGTTCTACCTGAGTATTATTTGTATAAAAGTTTATGTATCCTAGCTGGGTATTATTGAATATTCATTTTCACTTCATAAATCTTTATGATCATATATATCTCAGTCAGTCACTATTACTTTATTTCGCCACCACAAAAAATGGCATAAAAAGTATTCTATATACAATAAGAATAAAAACACTTCAAGCATAAAATTAGATAAAAAATACTTCTTGAATAATAACAATTGTCATTTACCATTCCAGATTAAATTTCATTTTATATACATTCAGGTAGATTCATCAACCGAAACTGCGATCACAATAGCTGCGAAACAGCTATTGCGATTGCAATTTCCGCTCCCGCAATTCATGAAGTTAAAGACCACCAAATAGCAAATTCGCAAACATAAATTTGCAGAATCAATGTGGAACCCCTTAGCGATTCTGTAACAGCGAATCTCCACCTATTCTGCGAATTAATTTGCGAATTCGCAAATAATTTGCAAATACAATTCATCAAAAATCGCAAATTGCGAAAAACACGAAAATCGCTAAATGCGAGTCGCAAATTAAGGAGAAGTCAAACCAGGTGGTAACCATGAGGTTCATTAGGAAAAAAAATTAAATTTGAAACACGGAACAGGTGCATGATGAAACAAACACACTTAATGAGACACATTAGGAGCATGAGGAAATTCACAATGCCAGGTCTCTACATCGTGGCAAGGTGGCTGAGGCTCCAGGCTGCAGCAAGGAACCAACGCAGGATCCACGAGCGCATATTCCGGCTGCGGATAACACTCCTGGGCCAGACTGAAGAGGAGATCTATTCCAAATACAGGCTGAATGGGGCAATGATAACGAAGCTCATAGAGACCTTCACCCCTTGATGCAGCACCCAACAAGGAGGACCAATGCCGTGCCCACCCATGTCCAGATCCTGTGCTGCCTGCACCTCCTGGCCTCCGGAAGCTTCCAGGGGATAGTTGCAGTTGCAGGGGGGATGTCCCAGAGCACACTGTCACGCTGCCTACAGAGTATCCTGGACGCCATGCTGACCCGGATACACCACTACATAACCTTCCCAACCACCCAACAGGACTTAAATCAAACAAAGCTCTACTTCTATAACACCGCGCAATTCCCCCATGTAATTGGCTGCATTGACTGTACCCACATCCACATCTGGCCATCCGCTGAGACAGAATACATGTACCGGAACCGCAAGTCCTACCACTCACTCAACATCCAGATGGTCTGCAATGCAAAGACAATCATCACCGACATAGTGTCCCAATACCCGGGGAGCACGCATGATTCGTTCATCTTCAGACACAGCGGCATACACACCCGCTTGGCCAGGGGTGACTTTGGCGAAGGACATCTCCTAGGTAAGTACACATTCCCACATACAGTATGTCAAGACCATGTAGCTGCGCATAACAGGCACTGACCCTCTGCTCCTATCCTTCAGGTGACAGCGCCTACGGCCTCCCTGAGTACCTCCTCACCCCATACCTCAACCCTGCTACACCACAGGAACGGCGTTACAATGCAGCGCACATTCGCACTAGAAATGTCATTGAACGAACATTTGGGATGTTAAAGAGCCGATTCCGCATCCTACATAAGACAGGTGAGGCCCTCAAATACCAGCCTGAGGTCTGCTGCCGCATAGTGGCCGTGTGTGCCATACTCCACAATATTGCTATCAAGCCGAGGATACCTGTGGAGATCTCTGGCAGTGAGTCGGAGGGGGACAACCGCCCACCTGCACATGTGCATCATGCACGCGGGGAGAATCCTGCTGAAGGACACCGGCGCCGCAACAACATCACGCTGAATTATTTCTAGTGCACCCATACCCCTCAGACAACACTGCACTCATGCATGCCAAATGAAATAATGACATGGGTAGGATTTGCGTTTGAAATAAATTCTTATAATTATGTGAACAAGATCTTTCATTTACTTTTTTTGTTCAAAAAACATTAAAACCTTTTTAATTTCAGGGATCGTGATGCTATCCTGCAGGCATCGAGAGTGAGCGGCCCGGTGAAATTTGAAAATTCCACGGTTAATTTTTACCCGGACTTTACTCAGCTTGTTTAGAGACAAAGGATGGGCTTTCAGGGAGTTAAACGACGTCTCCGGGATTTAGGATTGAAGTACGCGATGCTTTTCCCTACTAGGCTTTATGTGGAATACGAGGAACGGACATTCTTTTTTGATCGGCCTGAAAATGTGAATGACTGGCTGGATTCCCTGCCTGGCCGAAACGACCGGACGGAGCACCCTGGTGGTGCCGAGGGTGGTGAGCCTACACAGAAGTGACTTTTCGGCCCCTGATCTCCGAATACTAGACATTGCTCATCTGGGTTCTATTTCTTCTGCATATTATGTTTTATTGTTGTCCCCTTTCGGGTGGCGGGAGGGACGGGCCTCTTTCCTCCTCCAGGGTCTTTTTGTAGAATGGGAATGTTTTTTTTTTAAAATCTGTTTATTAGCATAGTAGGTAAAGCAGTCACAGATACTTCCAGTCCCGGAGGGATACAGAGTAATACATACATAAGGTTGCTTAGAACATATAATTGCATAGTTGTCTCAATTTTTCATTTTGTTGGTGACAGTAACCGTCACAGTTTATGCAAACCCCTGTCAAAAGCTATCCCTCCCCCCACCCTCAACAAACCCATCCGACACTCACACAAAAACATATAATTGATCAATCATTAGACTGGGGCACTCAGGGAATCACAACATATGGCTCTATTCGATTGTACACATAGATGGAACTAGACCAATACAGAGAATATAAATTGGGGGACCCCCCTCACCTCTTCGTAGCGCACCACGGTTAGTGACAGTGCATGTCAGTCCGGCCAAGGACACATTTATCGTGCAATCGAAGAGGCACTTGTACCCTCGTCTTCCCCGTCTCCCCCAGTTTCAAACATACCTAATATGGCATACCAGTCCAGTGAAATTGGCTTTTTCCTCAGACCCCTGTATTCCTCCCTCTGTAGTGCAACTCCCTCTGCCTTACCCCATCGCACCACTTCCGCCCTCCACAACTCCGGGTCAGGAGGTCTGGCTGACTTCCACCTCATCGTGATGGCACGTTTCGCCAGCAACAGGGCCAGGTCCGCGAAACGTGTCGCCACGGTTCTAGTGCGCTGTGAGGGCCCCAACCCCAGTAGCGTGCATTCCAGTGTTGGAGATCGGGTCAAAGCACCCGCTTCCTGGAGCGATGCATGGACCGTGGTCCAGTAGTATCCTAGTTTGGGGCATTGCCAAAGCATGTGTATTAGTGTTGCGTCCTCGGTGTCACATCGGGGGCAATTACTGTTCGCATCAGGAAACATCATGTGTATGCGGCGTGGGGTCAGGTAGGCTCTGTGTAGAAGCATCGACTGAATGAACTTGAACTTGGGGTTCCTAGCTACTTTTTTGGGAAACTGAAGGATACGTTCCCACTCCTTATCCCTCAGGGGCCTACCAATGTCCACTTCCCATGCTGCCCGGAGTGGCGACAGATCGAAAGCCCTCCCCTTCTTAATACTAGCAGTGAGCCACCTAGTAAGGTGGGCACCCGTGCCCATCAGGTAGTGCATAGTGATGAGAGGATTCGTAGCTGGCTCCATGCCCCTAGGGGACCACTTATGTGTGATATAGTGGCGAAGGCCAGAGTGTAGCAGGAAGGTGCCTCCAGGGACTCCGTGGGTAGTTCTAAAGTCTGCAAAGGACAGTAGGTGCTCTTCCGCGAACAGGTCACCCACGTGCGACACTCCGGCGTCATACCATTGCTCCAGCGAGTCCGCCGACAGAGTCCCCGTAGCCAGTGGGATACCCAAGTGCGGGATCGTGGGGGCATAGGACGACCCAGGGGATGTGTACTTTAACGCCTTCCGCCAGTAAGTTATCGCCAGTTTGAGGAGAGGTGGGACATCCCTAGGTATAATCGAGTTGGGCAAAAGTAACGTGTGTATTCTCCCCAATGCATGATCCCTATCCGTCATGTTAATCTCCTGAAGATTGCGACCCGCTACCCAGAAGGCCAGCCATTGCAGTTGACACGCATAGTTGTAGGCCCTAAAATCAGGCAAACCCATGCCACCGGCTTCAGAGGGGAGCTGCAGCTTGGCCAGACCTACATGCCTGCGGCCGTGCCCCCCACACAAGTTCGGTGAGTAGAGTATCTAGGGCCTTAAAGGTTGCTGCCGGGATCAGGTGTGGCAAGTTAGTGAAGTGGTAGAGAAGGCGGGGGAGCATCACCATCTTGGATATCGCCACTCTGCCGGGTATAGAGAGTGGCAATGTGAGCCAAAATTGTATCTGCGACTTCAGTGCTCTAATGGCCCTCCCAAGGTTACCGTCGATCATCTGATCTGCCTCCCTGTAAATCTGCATCCCCAGATATCTGAAGGTGGTTTCAGCTATCTGGAACTCGTGGGGGGCGAAGGGTAGTGGAGTAGTCAGACCAGTGGCTGCGAATGTGAAGCCATATGATTTGGACTCGCTTATGGTCAGGCCTGAGATCGACCTAAAGACCTCAAATACCTGGGCAACAGGGCTCAAGTCGCTCCTCAAGTCCCGGAAATATAAGATAATATCATCCGCATAAGCAGACACAATATGTGCCGTCCCATGCCGCAGAATGCCAAACCGGGGGGCCATGTGGCGGAGCCTACAGAGCATCGGCTCAAGGGCAAGGACAAATAGGAGGGGGGAAAGTGGGCAGCCCTGTCTGGTGCCCCGTGCGATAGCTATAGGGACTGATATATGACCTGAGGTGCGCACTCTAGCAGTGGGAGCTGTATACAGCAATCTGACCCAAGCGAGGAATTCGGGGGGTATCCCAAATTTCGACAGTGTGTCGAACATATAATCCCATCTAAGGGAGTCAAATGCTTGTTTCAAGTCCAGGGAGATGCAGCCTTCGGAGCTCGTGCCCTCCCGGTCACCGAGCATGAGCTGGGCTAGTCGCCTGAGGTTCATGGCTGTATTGCGGCCCGGGACAAAACCACATTGGTCCGAGTGGACTAGCTGAGGTACATATTGCACGAGCCTTGATGCCAGCACCTTGCTCAATATCTTGGAGTCAGTATTGAGAAGGGACAGGGGTCTATAGTCAGCCATCTGAAGCCCTTCTTTATTAGGCTTTAAAAGGGACGTGATTAACGCCTGCATAGACGACTGCGGTAGGGTGGCTGTCCGCAGTGCTTCCAAGTAAATAGCGTGTAACCGTGGGGCCAGTAGGTCTATGTATGTTGCATAAAAGTCGGCCAGTAGGCCGTCTGTCCCAGGGGTCTTGCCCTTAGGAAGGGCGCGTATTGCCTGTCTGATTTCAGCTATGGTAATGGTGCGCTTAAGGTCTTTGATCTGCCCTTCTGTAAGTCGAGGCAGGGCTAAGTCCCTCGTAAAGGCCTCGAATGCGACCTCGGGAAGGGGCTGTGGGGGACTGTACAGCGTTGTGTAGTATTCCCTGAACGCAGTGTTGATCCCGACCTGGGTGGTGACTGGATTTCCTGCTTGGTCCAAGATTCTCAGAATGGGGTGGCTCACTGGGGAGTCCCGTAATAGGCGGGCTAGGAGGGGGCCAGCTCTATCCGCTTGTGCATGCTGCCTGTTCGTATATTCCCTATAGTCTAGGAGCCTCAGGTCTTCCAATAGCTCTGCGTGTCGAATGTGAGCCTCCTGTAGTGGTGTGAAGGGCGCATGTGTGCCGGCAGCCTCATTCTCTAGGGAAGCTAGGGAGCCCTCCACCTCCTTCAGTTGATTAGTTATCTCCCTTTTCCTGCCCATTCCAGCGGCCATGGCCGCCCCCCTAAGACAGACCTTAAATGCGTCCCACTCCACTTGACGGGTGCTGGCCGTGTTCATGTTTGTGGAGAAATATGTTCCTATAGCGTCGGACAGGGAGGCCCTGAACACTGAGTCTTCAAGGAGATCTGGGGACAGTCTCCAAGTAGGGATGGGGGCCAGCCGCCTGCCCCACTGCCATGTGAGTTCTACAGAGCTATGATCGGACAGAGTTTTCCCCATGTGTTGGGCCTTAACAATTGTATCTGCTACGGAGCGGGAACAGAAAATGTGGTCAATTCTAGTATGAAGCTGGTGTGGTGGGGAGAAAAAGGTATATTCCCTCTCCTGTGAGTGTGTACTGCGCCATGCATCAGTCAGGTCCCAGCCCTCAGCCCATCGATTAAGAGCACCCGCTTGTTTCCTACTCTCAGTCGCCTGTAAAGGGGGATGTGACCTATCCAGCGTAACATCAAGCACAGCATTAAAATCACCCCCAATAAACCATCGATGATCAGCCCATCCCGTCAGCACCCCGTTCACTGTCAACAAGAACTCCGATTGATTAGAGTTCGGCGAGTAAACACACCCAAATACAACAGCATCCCCGTCCAACAGCCCCCGTACAAATACATATCGGCCCTCTTTATCGATTCTATGCTCTAACATCTGAAAGGGGACAGAGCCACGGAACCAGATCGCCGCCCCCCTTGAAAACGCAGAATAGGAGGTAGCAAATAATTGTCCCCTCCATTTTTTGCGCAGCTTCACAGCTTCAGAGGCGTTCAAATGTGTCTCTTGCAGGCATGCAATCTGGGTTCCCCTGCGGTTAAGCTGGGCCAAAATTCTATGGCGTTTCTGGACTGCTCCCATGCCACGCACGTTCCAGGTGCACAGTTGGTAATTATTAAGCGGCCCCATATCCAACCATGTGGTGCGACTCAGTGAAACGCCCTGGGCCCCATGTCAGTTTTGCGTTGAGATAAGGTGAGTGTGTCGTGGAAACAAATAACCCCTTAACAAAAAGGTCCCCAAGCCAACGTGCCCGGGATCCAAACCGTGGTGCCCAACGTGGGCACAAGTCATTGGAGTCCGTGTGCATACCGGGGGGGTGACAGGCCTCTGTCGACTGTCATTGAACGGTCTGCATAGGCTCGTTAGTCCTCAACAAAGTGGGTTCCCCATGCAACCCACCACTTGCGAAAGGAGGGGGAGGGGGGGGGGAGTTCAAGTATACATTACCACCTGGAGGGGATCATATTTTCAGCAAATCAGAACTCCTCTGCCATTTGAGCTGTAATTTTCGGGAACAGCGGCAAGCTGTCCATTGAGCCAGACACCTCTGTATGGGTGTCAGTGGTGGCGGAGTGCTTGTCGTTAAGTGCTTGGGCGTCGTGTGCTGCTAGTGCCTCCTCCGTGAGCTGCTGCCGGTGAGATGACGATGGGTGGCTCGCCACCCGATCATCAGGAGGATGCGTCTTCACAGGGGGTCCATGGGAAGAGTGGAGTCCAGGGCCGGGAGTGTTGTGCCGTCTGTCCGGTGTGTCTCCACGCTCGTTGCGGCCGTCCCCCCGGTGCTCCCCGAATGGGTCCTGTGAGGTCGGCGGTGTCAAAGTGACCTCCATCCATTCCTCCGCCTCCTCTGGTGAGTCGAAGAAGTGGGATTTGTTGTCGTGCAGGATTTTGAGCCGAGCAGAGAACAGCAGCGCATACTTCATATTTCTGTCCCTTAACTTGCGTTTGACACCCATGAAGGTGGACCTGGCGCGCTGTACAGTGGGCGTGAAATCAGGATAGACTGAAATGTTTTTATCTTCAAATCGTATCGGTGCTTTCTCCCTGGCCGCACGCAACACAGTGTCCCGGTCTCTGAAATGAAGGAGGCGCGCGATCAGGGGACGAGGGGGCGCTCCTGGTTTGGGGGGCCGAGGAGGCATCCGATGTGCCCTCTCCACGCTGTACAGTGCAGTGAGATCTTCTTGGCCCACTAGTTTCCGTAGCCAGTCCTCCACGAATTGGGTGGGGTTCCTCCCCTCACTTCTCTCCGGAATGCCTAAGATGCGGACGTTGTTGCGGCGCGCACGTCGTCCTGCCTCATCCACCCTATCCCAAAGATGTTTAAGCTGTTTCTCCACTCCCTCCAGCCTCGTGGAATGCTCCGTCTGCTGTGGCACTAGGTCATTCAGTGCTATCTTCTGCTCCGCCACCCGTTCCGCCAATTTGTTATGGTCCGCCCTTAGTAGTGATAGGCCAGTCGCCATGTTGTCAATACGCGATTCCAGGGCTTCACGAGTCGCTCGTATCTCATTAAGGATAAGGTCCAACTTTGCGTCCTGGGACCTTTTCCCAGTCGGCGGGATGATGTCCATGTTGGAGGAGGCCAGAGGGTCCTCGGAGCCCGTGGACTGCAGGTCCGTCGCAGCGCCCTGTCCATGAGTCTTGCCCCTTTGCTTGCCCATGGCTCTTGTTAGCAGGGTGGCGCCGGAAAGGGCACAGCAGATCGCCGCCGCCCTCTCCCGTATCTACTCCGGGCGCCGGGCTGTGTCCGCCGCAGGATCAGGGAGTGGTGGTCAAGGGTGGGAGCAGCACAGGCCCAGGGCTGGCTGGGAGCGCGTAGAATCCCTGTCCTTGACGTCAGTGTCAGTATAGGCGGCTTTCCCAGGGAGGCCCCGTGTGCAGAGTCGACTTTAGCTTCCCGTAGTACAGATGAAGGAAGTAAGGTGGCCTGCTGCCAGTGTCCAGTGAATCGGCCTTACGCAGGTGCACTCTAGAAGTCTGGACCAGTGCGTGGTGGTAGGCCCGCAGAGCGCGTGTCTCACTCTCTTGCCGCTGTCCTGGGCCGGTCGCCCCGATAGCCAGGTCCTGCAGTCCACCGCCCCTTGCTCACCGCCGGGTACACCGCCCTCCGCAGGGCGTCGCACCGCGTGGAATCCTAGTCGCGGTTCCACCAATCGACCAGTGTGTGGGCCAGAGAAGCTCTTCCCGTCCGGGTCCCAGTGACAAGATGGCGCCAAAAAAAACAAAAAAACTGCTGATGAGGCCTGCAGTGCCCGGGGGGGTCCGGAGCAAGCGGCGCTTGTGTCTGATGTCCGGCGCTGTCCGCCCTACAGTCCCGGGCGGCGCAGCAGGGAACGGGCGTCCTGCCCACAGCGTGGATTAAGCCGGTCAACCAGGTGAAGAGAGCCTCCGCCCGATCCGCAGGTCACCCAGCAGGGCGGCCGTGCAGGGCTCCGCAGCGGAGGCGGGGGCCGTAGGGTCGCCGTATGATCAGGACACCCCTCTACAGGCGAGGTCAGCCGCTGGTGTCCGCCTCAGTGGTCCGGCGCGGAGTCCCGATCTGACCGCGCCAGAGGCTATGGGGTGACCGGGGAGAATGCCCACTTGAGCCCGGGGCGTCACCCTGTGCAGTAGGCCGCGGCCGAAGCAGCCGCGCCGAGCGTCAGCAGAGCGGGCGGACTGGAGAAGCACCGCTCCGCTTCCAGAATGACACCCCCGGGGACCTCCGGTGCAAGTATCAGGTGGGTCGCAGTGGGGGAAAGCAGGATATTCAGCTCATATGGAGGATTACGGACGGAGCTCCCGGGCTACACGTCCACCATCTTCGGCTTCAGGCCACTCCCCCCAATGGGAATGTTAGGGCGACAGGCACACTGCATGTTGGGGTGGCTTTTTAGTCTACTGCAGGGGTGCAGGGAGGGGGGAGTTGTAACGGGCGTTGGGTGGGTTGGGGTGTTTGTGAATGTGTTTTTCTTTCTCAAGGCGACGTATTGGTTTCTTCTTTTCTTCAAGTGTCCTGCTCTTTTTGGGGTGACTCATGCATCACTTGTGGGGATGGGGGGTAGTGGGTTGAGGTTACCATCTTGGAATGTCAATGGATTGGGTGATCGCATAACACGGGGTGTTGTACTGCAGTATCTGCGTCGCTTGTCTCCTGATGTGGTACTTTTGCAGGAGACACATTTGGTGGGAAATATGCGTCATGCTATGAATAGGTGGGGTTATCGCTTGGTCGCACACTCCGGGTTCACCACTGGCTCCAGAGGGGTGGGTATTCTGGTTCGGTCTTCTCTCCCTCTAGAGATTGATAACGTAATCCTCAACGACAGAGGGCGATATGCCGCCCTCACTGGTAGGTGGGAGGGTAAGACTCTTTCATTGCTCACTGTCTACATTCCCCCGTGTCTCCAGACCTCCACCTTCTCAGATGTTGGCCGTGTGATGCTGGAGCTCCCTGATTGCATTCTCCTTATGGGAGGGGATTTTAATTCTGTGCTTTCTGGCAATATGGACCGTCACCCCCCCCCAGAGATCTTCCTAATTCCCAGTCATGGCTCTGTGGGTTCCTGGACACCTTTGGTCTAGTGGACTGCTGGAGGTTAATGCATGCTACACAATGTCAGTACACCTTTCACTCTGGGGCCCATGGGAGTCTCTCCAGGCTGGATTACATCCTTATGCCGGCTGCCCAGTCTTCCTCTGTTAGGGAGATCAGACACATGGCCCGGGGCATTTCGGATCATTCTCCATTGTGGCTTTGTATGGACACTGGGGTACACGCTGCGGGGCGGATCGCCCCTATCAACCCTTGGTACCTTCGTAATCCCAAGACTCGTAACAGTCTGATAAAGGCCCTAGACCACTATTTTCTGGGGAACAAAGGGTCTGTTTTGTCCTCTGTGTCCCTGTGGGAAGCCTTTAAAACTGTGATTCGTGGACAGGCCCTATCTTTAATAGCTGAGACCAAGAAAGCTAGGAATCAGGAGGTTGTGAGTCTGGAGGCCGAAATACTGGAATTGGAGGCTAACCTAGAATCAGGCGTTACCCAGGATAGACTCCACGCCCTTGGTCTGAAGCAGTTTGAATATAAATCCCTTGTTACGGATGCAGCTAAGACAATGTACAGGGAACAGCAGGGTAGACTGTATGATGTTGGGGATAGGGCGGGTAAACTGATTTCTTGGCTTGACAAGAAGGAAAGAGCGAATCGTGTGGTCCCTGTTATTAATACTTCGGATGGTGTGAGTGTGACTGACCCTGGCGAGATTGTGGAGTGTTTTGCTGATTATTTTCGTGTGGTTTACTCCCCGGTGTCCGATAGAGATGAGGATGACTCCCACTCATTGCTGCAGGACACTGCGCTGCCCTGCCTTCCTGAGGAAGATCGAGACTGCATGGAGGCCCCTTTGTCTGTAGACGAGATTGCGACCACAATTCGTTCTCTCCGTTCGGGCAAGGCTATGGGCTCGAACGGCTTGCCTATTGAGCTATGCAAACTGCGCCCGGATAAAGTCGCACCATATCTTCGCGATATGTTTCTGGAGTCTCGTGATCTCGGCGCCCTCCCCTGTGATCAGAAGAAAACTGTCGTCACGAATGCTTTGCTATCAAATTTTTTTTATTCATTCAAAAGTTCATAATTTAGAAGAACTTCCAACATTAGTTCATCAGGGACTTCTTCAAGTCCATAGTCCTCATCTCCTTCTACCATATCTAAATAAGCTGAATCTAAAGATATGTCCATGAAATCATTATTTTCATCTGTTTCCTCTTGAAACACCGCTTCTAAAATTTCCTACATCACTTCGTTAATGATGTCAAAATGAATTTCATTGTCTTCTGACCAATTCTCCATAACTAGACTGTTTTTATTCTTCTGTATCCTTTTAAAAAAATATAGAGACTAAATTATATCTTTTTTCATAAGTGTATAACTGAATAGTACCTTTACTAATTTTTAAACTACATATATTTTTATAATCTCTAACTTATTAACTCTATATATTATAAGATACCACATTCCTCTTGTTTTCAAAAAGTAATTGGCAATATAACCCTAAACATTTACACTGATCTTTTTTTCCATTAAATAATTACTGTTGTTAAAAGACATTTCACTGTAAAATTTATTTTTAGATTTTCTAGATATCAGAAATATTTATTACCTGTACAATAATTTCTAGAGACCTATTTTTTGAGTTCATCACTACAAAGTGCAATATAAATTTATGCACTCTGAAGAAAAGGATCACACTATACAAACCATAGCATTCACTTAACAGATTACTACTTCCCACAGAGACAGTTCCTTTTAGGTTTCAATAGCATACTCACCATGTAAATGTCATAGCATATGCAAAATGTCATACTAACCATGAAGAACCACCTTATAATAAAGCTCTGCATTAATATGTAAAACAGTGCCTATACATAGTATAATCACAGATATACAGGAAAGATGCCCATCACCACCTCATAATAAAGCTCTGCATTAATATGTAAAACAGTGCCTATACATAGTATAATCACAGATATACAGGAAAGATGCCCATCACATTTAGAACCATATCATAATACCTCTCTGTAAATAAAGCAGAAACACTGCCAAACATAATACAACAACATTTCAAAAATAATGAGCACTTCACAAGAATTAATTAAAGGAAACCTGAAAGAATTATACTCCAATGATCCGTAAATCTGAACTCCTTCCAAAAGAACACATGCACCAAGCTCATTAAAAGATAATTTGAACTGTCAATGGAGAACATCTCAAAATACATATCTAGTATAAGCAGATAGAACCACATGTGAAAAATTTAAGATAAAATCATGTTCCAAACATTTTTAAAAATATTCTTTATTATTTTCATCAGCACCCAAAGAAATTGCCAAAGTAAAAAAAGTAACGCACCTGAAAAAAAGAATATATTCCCTCAAATTGTATAATTCAAAAGGCAGGTTGTTGCTTTCAGGCACCAAACACTATAAGAAAGGAAATAATAACATTTTATTAACTTATTACAAACTTATTTCCTACACAATATACAGCCATTATAGCATTGAACAAGCATAACTGATAAGTTCCCCAAAATCCTCTGTGATTGAAGCAAGATACAAAATGTCTCATTTATAAAAGCATTGCGCCACAGATATGTCACTTTTTCCCATGTTAAAACTGATGCACCTGCAACAGTAGGCCTTCATAACTAAAAGCCCAAGTCACAAAAAAACAAAGGCCTTATTTATGAAGACCTTGCGCCGCCAGTGCGTCACTTTTAACATGGGAAAAAGTGACGCACTGGTAGCGCAAGGCCTTCATAAATAAGGCCCCATATCCATAGACAAAAAATGCAGGCCCAGCCTTAGACACATGCAAGCAGTACACTTGCACAGGACCACCAAACCCCAGGGACCACCATGTTAATATATATCCTTAATATAATAATCCTCTGAGGATGGATACATATTTGCGTGGTGGCTCATACCAGAAATTTGGCGTCCTCTGACTCTATTCCACTACCAAACACCCTGACCCCCCCCTCTTCACTGAACTCCGCACTCCACCCAGCCCAGACCCCCTGTTACAAAACCCCTACCTACCCTCCCTGCCCAAGGCCACCATGAGCCTAGAACCGCCCCTGGTAAATTTATAAGACACAGCAATAGTAAAGCTCAAAGAATACGCGACAGGCAGATAAACTAAATAGTACATAAAGACACATATTTTTTACATAATCCCATTGAAAAACATGTAGTAATTTTTGTCAATCTACCATGCATCTGGCCCTCCAGGACCGCTTTCAAAACTCCTGCTTTAAACCTTTACATTTCATTTTTAAACCATACACTTTCAATTACATTTTTTATTTAATTACAATTCCTGTAATGTTGCACACCTTTTCAAAAATACACCAGTGCCTGTTATTATAACGATTGTTTTTCATTCTTCATCAGTGATACTTTTTTAACATATATTGAAAATCACTATAACTTTTTCAATGACAAAGCTAACGCGGTAAAAATAACTCTCCATTTGCTTTCCTTTAAGAATGTAGATTATCTACCCCACGCATGCGATCCTTGATACTTCCATCTGGCAGCGAATAGCGACCTTGAATTGGAAGACATGAACAACAGCTCCATTGTCACATTTAGAACTTAACGTAGCATCTGCTCACACACATATCTTTCACTTAGCTAATTTTCACAGAGAACAGCATTCGTGTAAAAAAAAAATTGACCTTCCTTTACAATTTCCTCAAATGACTCCCTTATTTTTTAACGCATCCTCCACTTCAAGACAGGCTATTTTTTTTGATAACTACTAAGCAATATTTAAGTGACTACTCTGCTAGAAAATGTATCAAGTCATTCTGCTACTCTTCACTCCATAGCCGGCGACCTATTTCTGTGGAGTTCCTGTTGAACTGGCAGTGCTGCGTCCTTTGCCCTACCATCTTGGGAAATTCAAAATGGATGTCCCTCCTGTCTTCGCACACGAGCCGGACCACTTAGAACTATTTTGACAGAGGATGCTTCTCTACTACGGCACCTTAGCACTCTCGACTTTGAATACTTCATATCGATTATCATTTCGATATTCGTATTTCACCTGTGTGCAGCCTGTATTTCATTGCCTGAGCTGTGATTTCATGTGGGCCCTGGACTTATGTCTCTGCAACTTGGTACCTCCTGAAGCGAATTACAATCACCTCATGAATCCGTTAATTGATCATGAACAGCTTTGTTACAACAGAGGGTTTATGGCCTTTGCAGCGATACAAGGAGTTTTGGGTCATTGGAATATATTCGCAGCGGCGCAAGATTTCCTAACAGAGAGCTACATCGAAAACCCACCGACCTGTCCTCTGATGGTAAAAGAGGCTCCGATAATAACAGATCATGAATGCTGCTTTCCTCTTTTCAATTGGATGGCTGACATGTTTTCAGATGATAACAGTGATTTCCTGTTAGAAGCACTTGCTGCCTACTTTGCTTACACAATGGAGGGATAACTCTTTCCTAACAGAGAGCTACATCGAAAACCCACCGAGCTATCCTCTGATGGTAAAAGAGGCTCCGATAATAACAAATCATGAATACTGCTTTTCTCTTTTCAATAGGATGGCTGACATGTTTTCAAATGATAACAGTGATTTCCTGTTAGAAGCAGAAGCTACCTACTTTGCCTACACAACAGTTCACTAACTCTTATGCAAGCCATTGACGTCCTCATTTCCTTTTGCCTCCCTATGTTCTTCACGTTCTTTTGGATATTTTCTTAACAAGAACAGACCTATTGGCTTTACTAACAGTGGACATTATGATTTCGTGCTGGTTAAATTTTGGTCTTTTATGTGGACTACATTTTTTTCTTCAGCTACTCGATTTTTAACTTTATTTTTTTTTAAACTCTAATCTCAACAATTCTATTGCATATCTTATCTTATGTTATTTCAAACGTACTCGAAGCACAACTCGCTAATATATGCTACACGTGCCCTAATTAATGTGTAAATATAGAACGAGTTTTTTATAACTGTAAACGCCATTTCGCCTTTCAACTGGTTATTTCCGCCTCAAACGCCTCTTCTCAACAGTGATTTGCGAACCATCCAACAGATTACATACATGCACCTCTCGCCATTTTGTCGCTTTTGGCGCCTTTTTCTCCCCTTACACAGTAACATAACACAAACTTGATAGTGCTTCGCATATAGACAGCTGATTGATAAAGTGATGATGTATAACCACTAGCATTTTCATATATCGGCCCTAAACTGAAAGGCCAGAGGCCTTCTTCCATTTATTAAAATATAATATACTTCCTTATAAGAGTGTACAATTAATTTTACGAAACTATATTCATTTTTCTTCAACTATAGCGTTTGTATTCCATGTACTACTGACTATACCGATTACTTTGTTTTTTGCAAATGTCTGTACTCATATTACATAATGATTTGCCTTCAAAACAGTGCATTTCTGAATAAACATTTCAAATATACACGTTCTCTCTTTTAATCCATAAACTCAACTGAAATGATTATATATTGAAAGAGTATTCATGTGTTCCACGTAACCTCAGCTGTACTAACTTAATGTTTTCTTTTGTCGACCTCACTTACTGATACTACAACCAGCAGGCCTATAACGGCCCGTGAACTCTTTCTTAGTAGGTCGCGCACCGTACAGACAGTTGTACCTCTGTTAAAAAAAAATGTATTACTGTTACCAAGCACCGCCGCAGTTCCGCTTGACTCAGAGTTAATCACTGCTCCCACGCTTCTACAGGCCAGAGGCTATGTCGTATTTCACTCCTTATCACGCTTTCATCTCCACAATAACAAACAGTTCTCCGCCAGCCACCAAAGAACAGAGTGCAGATGCAGAGGCACTAAGTAGTGAAATACGACATACCCTCTGCTCTGTGAAAGCAACCAAGCGGTAATTGTGAAAGAAAACATGCACTAGCGCTTCAAAAAAGCAATGCAATTATATAATTAGTTTTTAGAAAACGTTCCAACTTCTTTGATAGGACTATCTGTGTCTGCCTCACAACAAACTTCCTCAGCCCGGACTGAAGGCAGACACAGACAGACACACACACAATAAGATAACACAGGGCAACGGAGACGGAAAACAGAAGGGACATGAAGATGCAGTCAAACAGCAGGAGTGAGAAAGATATTTTTATACTCCGTTTGGTACCTCAATTTACGAACACATTTTCTGCACAAATCTGTGTACAACCTCATAGTCAAAACTTTTTATTTTATTTCACTCGACCACCTCCCCTTCTCACCCCACCAGTGCAAACCGCGACCAGAAACCGCACTATAATTTTGTCGTCTAACAGAAACTTTGTGAATACCTTAATCATTAGCACTTTGGCCCCCTTCCCCCTCCCTCTCGCCCCACCCCCACCAGTGCAGCCCACGTCCACCAACCACCCTAAAATTTTGTCGACTGACAAAAAGTTTACGAATTCATTAACCATTAGCATTTTTTGACGACGGTATCACCAGTAATTTACCATTTCTCTCTCTTTCTGCATTATCTGTCTCTCTGCTAATATCATTTTTTCACTTCATGAACAACTTCTCTCATTATATATAAACGCTTCAAAATCTCACAAATAATTACTCTCTATATTAAAAATATTTTATACTGCGTATTCAACATTTAAATGAAAAAATTAGTTTTAGAAATACAACACATTATGACAGCCAAAAATTAGTTTTCTTTCAGGCTACGAGGAAAATCAATCAATGTTTGTGACTGAACCATATTTTATGGTACATGATAAAACAAACTGTTACAGACTTACCTTTACCAATGCTTTGTACGATGTACAACAGTGACAGACACAAAACAGATATTCGTTTGACGGAACTCTCTATTAGGCTTCTATCACTGCAACCAAAATTCAATGGCACAGATATCCATTCAATACAGACTCATATAACTCTCTTCAGCCAATCATATTTCGTCACGCAAAATTGTAAAATCAAATTTACATTTCAATTGGTTATCCCTCACAATTTTTTTAATCTCACGTAAAAGTCACCCATCACCCACTGCCATCTCTGGCTGTTTCCATGGTAACACCTCATTCTGCACCTGGCTGAAGGCACAGGTCAAAAGTTCATATCTCAACGGCCTACAACAAACTAACAAGACTGTTTTCCCTCCAGAAACACCTGCCAATCCACAGCTCTGTTACATGACATTTTTTTCACACCCAATAGAACTTTTCGTTTAACATAAACATTAACATGCAACGTAGTCTTCAATCTCAACGTATTACAATCAACCAATCATTTTTATTTTTTCAACCACACCCAGCCTCATCCTTTTTTTTATCCTGACTTTCAGCTTCTCACTACCATTCCACTTCCAGAACCCATCGGAGTACGACTGCATATCCCTTGAAAATGAAGGTCTGGCTTTTAGGACACAGTTATATTCACTGGAGTGGAAAATATGCAGCAAGCAGACGAATTTCCAACCTTGATTTAGCAAATGTGAAGATAACGTGGATTGGCCAAAGAGGATTGAAACGTCACCAATTGATTCCATTGGTGAAAACTTTTATGCATCTCCCAGAACCAGACCTTATAATTGTGCACTGTGGTGGGAACGATCTAGGCACAATGACTGGGGTAGGTCTGGAAATGCTTCTAAAAGACACCTTTCGACAATTGATGACACTTTTTCCTCGAACTGCCTTGGTATATTCCAATATATGCCAAAGACAGAAATGGAATGGTCCAATCAACATTGTGCACGAATTGAGAAAGCAAGGAGACATGTAAATAAATCTGTTTCTGTTTTCCTCAGAGATTATAGCATGGGTTCTATTTACCACAACAACTTGCGTTACCACATGCAAGACGTCTATAGGAGAGACGGTGTTCATTTCACGGATGAGGGAAACAGAATCTTCCTCTGCAACATCAGGCTCTGCATCGGTAAAAACTCAATTAACACAAGGGCTCTTTTCAGAGCCACCTTATATCTAAGCACTCAAACTTCTGATTTATCTCCATTTTCACACTCTTGTAAATAGGTGTGCGCAACCGGGTGCGCGCACCCCGCAACTTTAAAAAAAATATATATATATCTTTTCGCGTTTAAGGGCCTTACTGCACACCCCGTGAAAGCCTACGCAGCAAGACAATCTCTACCTTCTCCCCTTTCCATGTTTCAATGCTTTGAAATGAACAATATATTTACTCGCAGTGACAAAATGGCGGTCAACACTTCCTGATTTCCTTCGAATCGAACGTTAACAGACGTCATGCAGCAAAAAAAATTCCGCTGACGCGCAGCCGCTTGGGTGCGCGCACCCGTGCGCGCGTATAGATATATAATTGACTTTAACTTTAATTTTCTCAGCAACTACTGAACGGATTTACACCATTTCAAAAAAAGCGTAATCTGCGAACCGGACTCTACAGTTTTGCCAAATTTCTTATAAATCCATTCAGCCGTTCGACCTGTAGCCGAGTCTAAACGTCCTATGGAAAATAACATAGAGAAAACACGTTTTGGGACCCCCCTTTTATCTCAGCCCCCACTTGACCAATCCCCCCAAAACCTTCAGGGAAGGAGCGCAACGGACCGAGCCATCTTCTTTGAGAAATTCGCAAAGATTCATCCACCAGGGCCAAAGTTATTCCAAATAGAATGTTGAGGATTTCCTATGGAAACTAGGTCCTAACTATAACTACCTACTGGCGACCGCCAGTAGGTAATATATATATATATATATATATATATATATATATATATATATATATATATATATATATATATATATATATATATATATATATATATATATATATATATATATATATATATATATATATATATATATATATTTATATAGGTCATATGATGTACAATTGGGCCCTGCATTTGTATATGTATATACTGATCAATATGTATATATGTGCCTAGACAAATCTTGGCCTGTTTGTTTATATATGGATTTAACCATGTATTGCACTTTTTGCATGTAACTAAGGGCTTTACAGTTTTTAAGGATTTATCCTAATACTGGCCTTTTGATAATGCTGCGGTGTATGGTGAATTTCAAACATTTTAAGTTAACATGTAGTATCTTTACTATGTTTATTACACCGTTGTAAATACCGCTATGTTGATTGGCTGACGCTAAATGCACTTGCACTTTAAAATTCTGCTGTTCCCCTTTGGAACACCATGTGACCAAGGCCTCTGGGAGGCCGAAACGTTATGCTGTCTGTGTGTTGCAGAATAAACTAACTCACGGAAAAACTTTTGGGTCTGCTGTTTTCTGAAGGCGGTGTTGTTACAGGATACTTTGTCGCTGCTTACTGAGAACCCGTGTGGATATATATATATATATATATACATATATATATATATATATATATATATATATATATATATATATATATATATATATATATATATATATGGATATATATATATATCTGTTGGGTAACCCAGTATAAGGGAAATATAATTCAGCGGAAACCTTGTTAATAGAAATCTGTGCCTAGGATGCATTACAAAAGTTAAATACAAAGGAGCAGCTATTTCTATTCTTGGTGTTGACAAATATAATTTGCTACTGGGCTTAGTGTGATTAAGTACCCATTTGTCTTTCCAATGCTTTTCTAGCATTAAATCTTTTAGAGCCGTCCTTGAGATTGACTTACATGTAATTGGATTATCAAACAATTTGGCCAGGCCAATGCTGTAGAAACTGTTCTTAAAAAATTGGAGCCACTTGGATTTAGATAAGCCTTGAAGCTTTAAAGAATCTTTTAAAATATCTTGGAGGGGCAGTCGGAAAATGATATAACATAAAAGGAACATCTAGTTCAAGTTGACAATTATAGGAGGAACAAGTTTTTAATGTGCCTACCAGGTGCTTCCAAAATCTTCCTCCCTTCTATATTCCAGTTAGGGATTTTTGATTTGGCCTTTCTCCTGCTACAAGTATAATGGACTTTGTTTAATTTACTATAAATTCAACATGTTTTATAAATCTTGTATACGCCTCTATCAGAGATTGAAGAGCTTTGCCAGTCAGGGCTAGCAGCACTGATTTGATTTTGATTTGATTTGATTTATTTTTATTGTTTGGTTACTCAAAACCATTACGTTAAAACCGAAGTATAAAATTACAAAAATTAAAACAACAAGTAAGTCAGCTGGCAAGACTATATAATGGATCCCTGGACGCTGGTAAGCTCAAAGGAATAGTGTCCATGATAAGGCGTCCCAGCATGCATCTGCAAAGTCTCTAATCGTTTGTGCCCTAGGTGGCCATCAGCTTGGACCGTGTCTGTTGGATAAACTTTCCAAATGAGGCCATCTACTTTACTGTGGTCAATGTATATAATTGATAAACTGCCTCCTTTGCGGTACGTGACCCCATTTGTCGTAAGATTGGCCTAAGATAAAGGCTGCGTGCTGCGCACAGTGCCGGGCAACAAAGTAAAAGATGAGCCAGCGACTCACGTTTGTAATTGCAGAGCCTGCATTCCGGAGCTCTCAGTCCTGCCCGTTCAAGGGCATCTTGGGCCATATGTATCATACTACCGTTTAGCGAATTCCAAATAGCGAATTTTAAGGAATCACTATTTGGAATTCGCAAAACGGTATGTATGTACAAAATCACTATTAAATAGCGATTCTTTACCATTCCTAATTTGCGATTAACAAATTGATAATCGCAAATTACCCATTCATTTCCATGGGCAAGGAGGCCCATAGGAATGAAGGTGCAATTTGCGATTAGCAATTAGCTAATCGCAAATTAGGAATTTCTTCAAGGGTGCAGGGGTGTCTCAAGAACACCCTGCTGCACCCCTGAAAAAGACATTTGGGGGCATATGGCGCACATACATGCCCTAAGGGCATGTATGGGTGTCATATGGCACCTTTTGTTTTTTGGAAAAAAGCTTTTTGAACAGAATTCGCAAATTACCACCAACTAGAAGTTGGTGGTAGTTTGCGAATCCTTAATGGCATTTTTTGAATATTTTTTGTTTGATACATTGCATTTAAGGAATCGCAAAATTTGCGATTCCTTAAGTGCAATCGCAAAATAAGGAATTGCAAATTTTGCTATTCCTTATTTTGCATCAAACATGTTTGATACATACGATTTGTCTAATTAGCATTCGCAAAGACCGAAATTCGCAGAATTTCGGCCTTTGCGAATGCTAATTAGCTTGATACATATGGCCCATAGTTCTTTAAGGGGCAATGGGTGTAGTCTATGGGCTAAAATCTTGTGAAGGGCTGAGCGGCCCACAGCCTGCGTAAAATGGTGTTTGGGATTATGCACTGTGTGCGATAGGCATAGGGACTCATGGAAATCTCGTTTTGCCAATGACTCCAAATCCAGTTCCCGGGAGTGGATGCAAACTTGTTTTTTAATCGCGTTTTTGATTGCTGTGTAATGACTAGCTCGGGGTTCCAATGGTCGGTGGCGAGGTTGAGGAGTTCCTTCCCAGTGGTAAGTGTGGCTGACCAAGGGTTCCCGGATTTGGTGAAAATATATTTCAGAACTGCCTTCAGTGTCTTGTCTTGTGCCGCTATTATGAGATAGTAATATTTGCTCAAGGCAGCCATCTCTTCCAGCTTTTGTAGGTTGAGTGAAAATTCTAGGTGGACAAGAGTGCTTCTGGTGCACTTGGGTAGTAGGAATAATCTCTTGTACGCTCTGCAGTTGATTTTTTCCAGTTCCTTGTTAAGTTTGCCCGGGAACGCTTGTTGGGCGTAATTAAGGGCCGGCATTAGTTTTGCCTTAAGTACTCTTTGAATGGCCGTTGTAGATGGGCTATATAAGGCGGCTTGTAATTTGCAGAGAGCATAGGTGAAGGTTTTCCCTTTGCATTGGATTTTCTTTAAATGAGCGCCAGAAAGCACTGACTTGTGGTAGCAGACACCCAAATAGGTATATTGCTGTGTGCTTTCCAAGGACAGGTGGCCAAGCCTCCATTTGGCTAGTTTTTTGTTTGGGTAGTGCCCAAAGATTACTATTTTTGACTTGGAAGGGTTAACTACCAACCTGTTTTTGTCATTATAAATTGCCAGGGCGGTCAGCGCCTTTTGCAAGCCTATCTTAGTGTGATCCAGGAGTACCAGATCGTCAGCTTATTGCATGTACTGGATTTTGGTCCCACCGATCCTTGGAGTGGCCAGGGCTGCCCCGTACAGGGCTATCTCCATGTCTGCTGTGTATAGATTAAACAACAGTGGTGCTCAAACACACCCTTGTTTTCGGCCTCGATCCGTGTCAATCTTCTCAGATGCGGGTCGCTCGAAAGTTTGATTCTGACCCACGTTTTTTGAAACAACGACTGGATTGCTCTTAACAGGGTCAGATTGATGTTCCATTGAGCCAGCTTTCTCCATAGGATAGCGCGGTCTACCCATCGAACGCTGCAGAGTAGTCGATGAAGCAGGCGAATAAAGGGAGACTTTTGCGCAACCGTGCTTGGTGGACCAGATAAGAAAGTGTGGTGATATTATCAACGGTTGAAGACCCGGGTCTAAATCCGGTTTGACAGAGGGGCAAAAGACCTTCTTCGCTTGCCGAGTCTGCAAGATCTGTCAAGATGGCCCTGGCATAGGCTTTGCCCTCGATGTCCAGGAGGGCAATCATTCGATAGTTGGACGGGTCTGATTTGGGCCCTTTCTTGTGGATTTGGTGTAAGAGTGAGCCTCTCCAGGAGTCTGGCACATCCCCCAGGAGCCAGCATTCGGCATATAGGTGGGTCAGGTTTTCGGCCCAGAATTTTATGTTCGCTTTAAACAATAGACTTGGGAGGCAGTTGGGGCCCGGTGCGCTGTTTTGCCTGATTTTTTAAAAGATTTTGGACACTAGCAGTTTTCCAGGTGGGGCCTTCTTGTGGGCAATGGAATCTGGCTCTTCTCTTACTTTGGATGCATTCTTTGAGTGAAGGGCGGCTTGATCTTCATTGTATAGGGTTTTTACGTGGGCAACCCAGGTAGAGGCCTCGAGGAAGTTTTCTCTGTGATTTGTACCTCGTCTGAGATTGCTTAAATAGCTCCAGAACTCTTGCGATTTCCCGGGGCTCAGCAGGTCAAAGATTTTCAGCCATTGTGCTTCGCAAAGTTCGCGTTTTGCGGCCCACACCTTCTTCGAATGGCTTTTTGCGGCCTCTTGTAGCTGTTTTTTATCTGAAGCTGTGCCATTTTTCCGAAACGCTTTTCGTTTTATATTCAGATGTTTGGCACTTTCTTTAATTGCCCGGTTGAATCCGAATGTGGATGGTGGGTGCCAAAGGGTTACCCTTGCTGTGTCCCCTCGAAGTATCACTGCTAAGGTCCCGGTGATTCCATCCCATGTTGCTATTGCGCCATTGGTGTGGTCACTCGGTGGCCAGCCTGCCCACGAGTTTGTCCTATAATTGAACGTGATGGTTGCTGCTTGCCCCCATTTAATTCTTCTGGGTAGCTTTATCAGTTCTTCGCCGTTTGCGGCCCCAATGTATTGTAGCCTATGGCGTTTTTTTGCTGTCAAGTTCAGTGTCATTATTAAGGCGGCCTGGTCGCTGTCGCTGCGCTGGTGAACTGAGTAATCCGACATCAAGGGTTGCAGTTTATCACTTAAGATGATATAGTCAATCGTAGTCTGATTGTTGTACGTGGGAGCAACAAAGGCCCCTGGGCTGTTCTTTAGATGGACAGAATGCGCTGTCGCAGGTTGGAAGATTTTAATAGGGCATTCAGTGCATTGGTAGCCCAGGACTGATGACTTTGTGGGGGTGTGACCCCTATATTGTGGATATTGAGGTCACCGAGAATGATCCAATCCAATGACGGGAATTGTAGTAATAGGGCCTCTAGATGATTTATTAACGTGGACAAGTTGGCTGTAGACCCGTATGGGTTATGGTCAATTTTAATCACTAAGATAGAAGAAGTTCCGTTGGTCGAAAGGGGGCCTTTCAAAATGCCCGCCTGGAGCATGTTGGGCAGGTTATTTATTTCCTTGAATTCTAATTCCAGCGAGTGCTTGATATAGACACATATTCCCCCTGATGGTCTTCCGAATATGTTGGTCTTTGTTGCAGGTTTGCCGTATTCTGCATATCCTCTTAGTGAGAGTGGATTAGTCGCCCACGATTCTTGTATGCAGATAATATCTGCCTCTTTCAGGAATGTCACTGCGGCATGATTTTGTAACAGCGTTTTGAGTCCTGCAACATTCCAGGTCATAGTTTTCAAGCTCTTGGTGGTCAAGGTTTGGTTTGTGTATTTCACTTGCCCATTAGTCATGGACGCCACATGTGGCTAGCAGCACTGCGTCATCTGCGTAAAGAAGTAAGGGTACTGTGGTAGAAATAATATTGGGTACGTCAGTAGCAGATTTGGTCAGGACTGCTTCCACACAGTTAGTGTAAAGTAAAAATATGAAGGGTGCAAGTATGCACCCTTGCCTCACATCACAGGTGATACCAAAGGAACCAGTACATTTGCCCTCTTTCCCATAACAGATGCAACCGTAGCACCTGAATACACCTCATGGATAAAATGTATTATAGATTTCTCCATACTAATTCCTTCCAATATAGACCATAAATTATCATGTACCACACAGTCAAAAGCACACGGCTCCTCCCCCCCGCGCAGCAGGTGAACAAGCCCCGCAGCGAAGCGGTTAATACACAGGCGTAGTAGTTTGTTATGAATTACCACTAGAATTTGTTTGAAAGCTTGGAATGTTATATCAGTTGTCGGGAGAGTCTCCAGACAGATAGAAATTTCCTTGAACATTTTCACAATAATGCTACATATAAAATTTGGCACGTGAACCTTATTCCATTTCAAATCTATCCCATTTTTCCTGGTAATCACAGGTTTCAGGGATCCTTTCCTGGGAGAAATATTTGTAAAACACAGTATATTTGACAAGTTAGCGTGGCATAGTCACTAAAAGTATAAAATGTGTTCTTGGATTGCAAAATCTGCATTTTAATGGATTCCGAGACCAGGATATAATCTATTGTCGTAATGTGAGATTGAGAGGAAAAAGTATGATCTAATAGCCCTGTATTAGTATCAGTGGGATTAGTTATCAAAAGGTTATTGATCACTATGCATTGCCATTATGGCAAAAATGATGAATTGTGACTCGAGTCATCAATCAAACCACAAACCCCAGTTTCTATTCTACTGCAGTTATGCGCATTAAAATTGACCAACCATATGATATCAAAGGGTCTAGAAGGGAAATGTATTAACTGGTAAATATCTTTTTCAATTAATTCTATAACAGTGACCATACCTCCTGTGAAATTAATATTATAAAAATTGATTAAAAGCCAGTCCCTTCCCTTATGAGTTTCAATAAAAAGAAGACGATTATAGGGTGAAGTATTAAGGAAGGAAATTACCTTATTCCTAGCTGCACTAGCTAATAGAGTGACCAAACCACGACTGGAGTGACCTGCTTTAAATGGAACCGCATCTGATTTGAATATGCAATACCTGTTGATATGAATTTTGGCAATCCTCCATGTTTCTTGAAAACATATAATATCATACTTTGAGATAATGGATAGCCAATCATGAATGTGCCTCTTTTAGTTATAACCCGCTATATTCCATGAAATAACACTTAGGGTGGCCATATTTATTTTAATGTATTTATTTATTTATTTATAAAATTTCTATAGCGCACAAATACCTTCCGGTGTCTCGGCGCTGGAGTTAACAGATTGCAGGGGGTTTCCATTGAAAGTTTACTGATTAAAAAGCCTGGTTTTAAGGTGCTTTCGGAATGTTAGTAGTGATGGACTAAGTTTGATATAGGGAGGGAGCAGGTTCCACAGTTTAGAAGCCGCAACCACAAAGCGTTTGTCTCCCCATGTTGCTTTTTTTGTGCGTGGAATTTGGAGCTGTTGGGCTGCGGATGAACGTAATGTTCGACTAGGTTTGTAAACACTAATTGCCTTTTTAAGGAATTCTGGTCCAATATTGTTCAATGCCTTATATGTAATACACAAGGCCTTAAACTTTGTACGGCTTCTAACCGGCAACCAATGTAGTTGACGAATGATGGGAGAGATGGATGAATATTTAGGTGTGCCGGTTAGAATCCTTGCGGCAGCATTTTGAACAAGCTGTAATTTGTTCACAACTTGCTCCTGCGCGTTCAACAGTAGGCCATTGCAATAGTCCACCTTAGATAATACCAAAGTGGACATTAGGGTCTTGCCTGCATTTGGGGGAAGAAATGGAAGCAATTTCTTTACCATTCTTAGGGTAAAGAAAGAGGCTGAGATCACTGCGTTAGCATGGCTACCAAAAGCTAGCTTGTTGTCGACTAGAACTCCCAGATTTCTAACTTTAGATACTGGTGATGGAGGGGTTCCTAGCTCTACTCTATGCTTAGCTCTTTCCTCCTGGGTAGGGTATGAGAGGGTAACACCCTTGGGTCTGGATGAATGGGTGGGTAGAGGAAGGTAGGGAGTCAATCACGTGCATTGAGGTCGGTCAATGGGGCATATCTATTCCTAGTAGGAAGAGGTGGGCTAGCCGGTACATTATATGAATTAGAGATGGAAGAAAAACTCAAACAGGACCTCACAATATCACTACAAGTGTGCCTTAATAGTTTGAAAAAAAACAGCCCAATGGAAGAGCAAAGATCTGAGTGTCAATGGATGGAATGTCAGGCAAAATATTCAAGAGGAACTCAACCAGTCGCTGGTGATTAAAATTAACAATAAAATTCCCTTTTAATTGATTTTGACATTTGGCCCACCCAGAACGCACGTCTGGCCATGATAATATGATTTTAAAGCTTGGGGTATCCCATGTGTAATTTTAAAAGCCAGTATAAAACCTTGTCCATCAATTGCTCCGTGGTTTCCTGTTGATTCCATTTCAGTTCAGGAATATTGGCAAGGACAATAGCAAAGGAACACGCTGCAGAAGGAAGATCTAAATGTCCACCATGCGCAATATTCAAACTGCATTAGGAGCTGTTAAGATGGTAGGCTAAGTCTCCCACAGCTCCACTGACATAGTTTATATATTATAGATGGACCCTGTTTTGCCCATCTTGCACCCTGCCATGTTGGATGAATTGATTAGAATTGGATTATTAGGGTCCGAGTTCACAGGCTGACTGCATAAAGGACCGCTTTCAGGTGCTGAGCACCGGCACTTCTTTCACAGGGTCGGGGCTACGATTTCTGGTCCTGCAGGTGATGGTCTCAATATTAATTGTCCAATTTAAAATAAAAAGACCCACATACCTTGCATGGTGACAGGCTGGTATGTTTTCATAGGGAGGCATACATCTGTTCAGGCAAGCATGATTCTGTATCATCACTTTAGTGATGATGCCGTCACACCTGTCATGAATCCAAAACGTCATCACTAACAAATGGCTTGCATTCTATTCTCAGAGTCTGCTGCAGCCTGCCACTGCCTGGGCCTAAGCCTCCCATTGGATAATTGTAGTGGGGGCCTGCAGCCCTGCATTGCTACTAGGTGCTTGATGTGGCTGTGGCCCACCGCAACTTTTGTGCGCTATGGAGTCACCTGGAGTTTCCGTGCGATGCCTCTAAGCATGCTAATTGCTGAGTGTGCTTGAGCCCAGTATGTGCAACAGCCATAATCACGTCTCACAGGCATTGCAGCTTTATGGTTGGGACAGTGCTTTTGCTGTAGCAGCCATGGTCACAGCAAGCTGTGTAGTGGATGCCTATGCCGTCGTCATAACTTGACCAAACTAATTACAGGCAGCACCAGCAGTGACATGGCCTGCTGTGCTCATGCAGCCTCCTGACCTGCAACAAACCCAGTCAAACCACACTGATTAATAGCTTCAAAAAATGCATTTTCATTGGTGTACATTTTGTTTTCGCACTCATCTGTCGGTGTAGGTAAAGAAGTAAAACGCATGTCTTATGGGACAGACAGCCCAGCATGGCTACAGGATAAAAACTGAGGTAGTGCGGGTGTTGAAAGTTGGGCACACCGGAGGTATAAGAAAGCTGTAGCCTCCTTGGCAGCATTTTCAGCCCCAGCACTTCATTTTTTTACAAATTAAGCACTGACCGGCAGCCCCCTCCGACACATCTGGCAGTGAATCTGGTAGAGTTATTAAACGGCAAGGGTTTTGAACTGCACCAGGTCGGTATGACAAATTTTCAGGCTGTGTTTGTAGAGGGTTATGAGATTGGAGGTGACTTGAGCTGTCCTCTTACATAGACCTCCATCTGAGCAGCTCATTCCTTGCTTCAGTATCAACTTTATGTTCTCCTCTGTTTGGGACAGACTAGTCAAGACTGACTGGAACAAGGTGTTAAATAATTGGACTCAATTTTGGCTCAGAGAATCATCAAGAGGCAGTTGGTTTAATGGGGGAGGAAAAATTGCATGCAAAACCTGAGGAAAGGTCGTTGTTATATTGCTGCACGTTTTAGTGGGCTTTGTCACCGGGGCAGTTTTTGATCTCCCTTTTTTCCTTTTGCCCGGGGGTTCTTGAAGGGGCTAAGGCCTGGTCTAGGGGATTTAGTAACCAGGACCGACGTGGGTGGAACTTCATTATGAGCACACCTGCTTGCTCACTCCTTTTTTGAATTACTCAATCCAGGAAGTTCAGAGGCTAAAATAGGAAGTCTTACCTCCTCTAGGGAGAGATGGATCTCTGTGATCTAGATCTCCTTGGACAGCATATCTTCTACCCTGGTCAGGAAAGAGTCCAGGGTGTTAATATTTTCCCTGCCTGTCTTGGGCACCCTTGATTTCCTTTTGATCATATTTTAGTTATTGCAAGGGAAATGTTCGCCAAATGTTAGAGGGGGCAGCACAGCCTCCTCCAGGTGATAGCGGGCGTGGATGGGCCCACCCTTATCCCGGGCTTTGCTGTGGGCCAGGGTTGCGTTTTTATGTGCACTCGGGCATGGGGAGCGATAGAATATGAAATCTCCCCCGACAAGGAACAGGCAAAACCAGCAGCCAAGAATCAAATACGCCAACATTTGTCACAGGCTGGGGTCGTGTTTTTATGTGCAATAAGGGTCAGAGATGGAATATGAAGTGTGTCCCCCGATGAGAAACAGGTAAAACCAGCAGCCAAGAGCCAGGAAGCAAACGCGCCAACCGATCATATCTCCCTCTCATATAAACTGGGAGTATGGCTTTCCTTCCATTTTTTCCAGATTTTTATCCTGTTTTCTGGATTTTTGCCCTTACTTTGGGCTCATCTTTTACTTTTTTCAGCATCTGTGTTTGCTACACTTCCGTATTCATTTCCTATATATTTAGATTTTTTGTTTTCTATTTGTTGACAGCATGTTTAAAAAAATTACGAGGTCTCCAGGATTAACATATACCCTTTGTTTGGTGTTCTTAGCACATTTTGCTTTCTAATAACTTTCACACACTTAATTTATTTATTTTTATTTATTTATGGAATTTTTAATGCGCAGCTACTACCCAAGGGTGTCTAGGCGCAGTATGATACTTTAAGATACAGTGGTAAGCACAAACCTATTGGTTGAAGAGCCAAGTCTTCAATGCCCTACGAAAACAGATGAGAGTAGGAGCAGTTTTAATAGTGGGGTGACACTAGTTATTGTTGATAATTTCTTCCTGTAAGTAATCTTCTCATCTTTGTGAATAAATTAGGATTTTCTGATTGCTTGCAATATACTACAGTTCAGTTAGTTTATGATTTTGCATAATGAATTCGTTTTTTGTGTGTTCTGTCTCTAACTTTCGATCTTGACAAACAAGTTACTTGCCTTGGGTAACAATATATCTGAAAGAAACATAGGTTACTTATAGATTCGTTACCTTAGAATTAACCCCAGGCGTCAGACTGGTTCCAGAAAGTTTTTCGTCGTGTGTCGGAAGGTGGTGCCGGTCGACTCTGTGTTCGTCGTTAGCGTCGTGGTCGCCTGGATGACGTCGCAGTAGCTACAAAGACGCTGCACTCGCGTGCTAACGTCAGTTCTGTACACGACTTTCCACGCCAGAAGCGCAAGACACAGACCACTAGTGCACAAAACTAGGACCCTGAAAGGAAGTCCTTCACCCTAGAAATCAGTTCGCAGAATGAGGATGGGTGGGGCGGTAAGGAATTTTATAACTAATCTGTTTGTTACAGATATATTGTTACCGAAGGTATGTAACTTGTTCATCTAAAAGAAACAGTTAGTTATAGATTCCTTACCTTAGAATAGATACCCCAGCAATACCAACCCCGTAGGTGGGTCTGCGAACTAAGTTCCCACCAGAAAATCCTGGAGAACAGAACGGCCAAAGAAGTCATCTCTCCGAACTTGGCTATCCAGGCAGTAGCATTTGATGAACGTGTGCAGCGATGCCCACGTAGCTGCCTGACAGAGGTCATTGAGGGAGTCTCCTCATCCCAAAGCAGTAGCCCCACTGAAGGCTCCTTCTTTGCCAAGGAATAGCAAGCCTTAATGCACAGAACGACCCACCTGGAGATGGTCAGTTTGTACACAGCCTGACCTTTCTTTGCACCCACGTAACCAACAAAGAGTTGGTCATACACCCGTAATTGTTAGGTGTGATTGAAGTAGAAGGAAAGCGCATGTTTTGGATCCAGAAGATGGAGCCTCTCTTCCTCTTTTGCAGGATCAGTGGCAGAAAAAAGGTGAGCAAAATGGTGGTTTGGCCAATGTGGAAAGAAGTAACCACCGTGGGAATAAAGGAAGGTCTAGTTCGCAGGACGACCTTGTCCGGATGGACAGCCAGAAAGGGAAGCTTGAAAGAAAGCGCTTGTAGCTCACTCACCCTGCGTGAACTTTGGGGCATTATGAAGGGAACAGGAGAAAAAAGATGAGAAATGTTCTTAAGGAATCTATTTACAACAGGGGGTTTGAAAAGAGAAGGCTGATCAGGAAGCCTAAGGAAGGCTGAAATGGCAGAGAGGTAGCCTTTTAGATTGCCCAGGGCAGAGCCCCGCTGGGCAAAAGAAAGGAGGAACAAGAGAACCATAGAAAGAGGGGCAGAAGGGGGGTCGACAGCCTTTGCTGTGCACCATGCCACAAATGTGTTCCATCTGCAGTCGTATACCGTCTTAGTGGAGGGGCGGCTGGCTGCCAAGATAACATCGCAGACTTCGGGCGGCAGGTCAAACGATATCAACTGCCGCCGTTCAATCTCCCGCAAGGAGGTGGAAGCTGGAGAGGTTCGGGTGGAGGAGCATCCCCTGCGTCTGCGACAGAAGATGCTCCTGAAGAGGCAGTTGGGTCAGAGGATTGATGGCCATGTTGAGCAGCTCGGTATGCCAGACTCTTCATGCCCAATCTGGAGCCACAAGAATTACTTGGACACAGTGGCGCTTGATCTTCTTCAGCACTCTGGGCAGAAGTGGTATAGGTGGAAAGGCGTATAGAAGACCACACCTCCACTCGTAATGAAAAGCGTCACCTAGCGAGTGCTGCCTTGGAAATTCCAATGAGCAGAACTGCTGACAATGGGTGTTCTCATCGGTGGCGAATAAATCTAACCAAGGCTCTCCCTACTGCTGAAAGAGACCTTGCACCACCTCCGAGTGAAGATCCTAAATGTGAACCATCATGCACCTGTGGCTGAGTTCATCCGCCCTGGCATTTGGGAACCTGCCAGATATTGAACGACCAGGGATATGCCCTGATGTTACAGCCATGTCCAGAAGCATTGGAAGATTGGAATCATAGCCCCAATATCCCGGAGTCACTGTTTGGGAGGATAAATCTAAAACTGTGTCGTGTCCAGAACCACTCCGATGAAGAGGAGCTTCTGAGAGGGGGGCAGGTGGGAATTCGCCATGTTGATGGAAAACCCACGCAAATGCAGGCGGTCGGCCATAGTCTGGAGGTGGGAGACGTCAGCCTGGGGTAAGCCCGCCTTCAACAGTCAGTTGTCGAGATAGGAAAAGACTGGAACCCCTGACCTGAGCATATGAGCTGCGACCACCGCCATCACTTTTGTGAACACCTGAGGGGCACGTTCGTAAGGCCAAAGGGGAGCAAGGTACACTGAAAGTGCTCATGGCCTACCGTGAACCGCAGGTAACGCCGGTGGGCCGGCAGGACAGGGATGTGAAAGTAAGCATCCTGCAAGTCCAACGTTACCATCCAGTCTCCAGGGTCGAGGGCAGACAAGACCTGAGCAAATGTCAACATTTTGAACTTCCCCTTCTGCAGGAAGCGGTTGACGTTCCTGAGATCTGAGATAGGATGCAGGCCTTTGTCCTTCCTGGGCACCAGAAAGTAGTGGGAATAGCAACCACGACCTACTTCTGGGGCCGGAACGCGCTCAATGGCTCCCTTGGCCAAGAGTGCTGAAATTTACTGTTGGGGAAGGGCCAGATGATCCTCCGACATGCGAGAGTTCTGAGGTGGCATATATGGAGGGGTAGTCTCAAAGGGGAGGGAATAGCCCCTTCGGACTATTTACAAAACCCACATGTCAGACGTGATGGTGCGCTAGTGGGGGGGTGATGGCGTATCCTGCCACCCACTGGCGTTTGGTGGTCCTGAAAGGTCAAACTAGGAGGGTTTAGAGGCTGCTGCAGAGGGGGCTGTGGTGAACTGGCCTGCCTGCTGGCCCCCAGAACCACTGTGCTGGTTCCCACGTCCCCGGCTGCAAAAACGCTGAACAGCTTGCGCCGGCCTGGGCAGGACATGGCAGGGCAGCCCTTCGTTAGTCACGAAAGTGGTGAAAGGTAGACTGCGCAGGGTGGGTGGTGGAGGGGCCCAACGACCTGGCGGTAGCTCGAGAGTCCTCAAAGTACTCCAGAGTGTTGTTTGCCTTATCGCCGAAAAGGCAACAGTCATCAAAGGGCATGTCCATAAGAGGGGATGGGAAATCCCAGAAATAGCATCGAAGGGCTACTGAAGTGGAAATTGTCCTGCCTAGTGCATCGGTGGTATCCAGCGCACAGCGGATGGTAAACTTGGCTGCGTCTCTCCCCTCGGCAACTGCACGGGAAAGCACAGCCCGGGCCTCCTCTGGGCACTGGGGCAGCACCTGCGCTACTGTATCCCACACAGAGTGTGTGTAGCGGCCCAACAGACATGCAGTGTTTACCGACCGCAATCCCAAGCTGGAGGAAGAAAACATTTTCTCCCCAAGGTGGTCCCATTTTTTGGATTTCCTATTGGGTGGTGCGTTAGGGAATGCGCCTTTGGAAGTGGAGGCTTGCATCACCAAGCTCTAAGGGGTGGCGTGTTGGGAGAGGACAATGGGGTTACCCGGGGCCGGGCGGTTGCGTTGGGCAATCATCCTGTCCACAGGAGCCCCTGTGTTGGGCCTGGACCAGGTGACCAAAAGGATGTCATTAAACGGCAGCAGGGGCTCTGAAGAGCTCGCTGCCGGTTGAAGAACCTCTGTCAGGAGGTTAGTCCTGACTGCCACCATAAGTAGCTGGAGGTGCCCTACGCAACACCACTGCGTATGACGCTCCCTCCTCCAAAGCCACAGTAGGAGGAGACAGCATGCCAGGCTCAGGTGAGGTATCCAGACCACTGGCTTCCCCCATTTCCTCTCTCCAGTCCTGTTCATAAGCCAACTGGTCGGTTAAAGGGTCCCCAAACCCCTCCCAGTCCTCCTCACCCTCTCATGGCTGCCAATCTGGTCTCAAAGAGCCAGGGTAGAGCAGGGTCGCAAAAGTACCCATTGGCATCGGATCTGGAGTCGGTCAACGCCGGTCCGAATCTGTATCTACCTCGAGGTGGAGGCCGAGGTCAGCTGAGGACAGAGCCGATGTCAGTAACGGACTTGCTGGCAGTGGAATCGCAGCCGGGAGGTGTAACAAGGTCGACCGGCGCCGATCTTGATCCAGGCCTGGATCCAGGTGGGCCGCCCGGCACAGAGGCCGAAGCTGCCAGCGCCGAAGGCCGAGGGCCCTCAGCCGAGTCTGTGGGGCCCGAAGGCACGCCAGCGGAGTCAGGCTGCACAAAGATGGCGTACTACGATTTGTAAAACTGACGGAGCCGGGCAGGAGTCGCTCCCGGTCCCGGGAAGAAGGGGAAACCCTGAGCCGACCCTATGAGCTCTGCACGTGGAGCCACGAGAGTGGCACCACCAGCATCCCTCGTCGTGTCGGCCTACGGACGGCGAGAGGTCGAAGAACGATGATGCTTCTTTGACTTCTTCTTGTGCTGCGACTTACCTGACCCCGAGTACAAAGACTTAAGATCAAAGAATGGTGTTGGCTCCGCGACCGGTCCCTTGACCTACTCAGCAACCGGGACCTCGAGCGACGCGGAGCCGACTGCCGGGCTTTGAGTAGCTTCCGAGACCGCTCCCACAAAGTCTTCGGGTCCATGGTCCGGCAGTTGGAGGACGACTTGGGGTCGTGGTCGTGCTCCAGGCAGTAGAGGCACAGACGGTGCTGGTCCATCACCGACATCAGTCGGTTACAGGAACTGCAGGCCTTGAAGCCGGGCATCCCTTGTGCATCAGGAGTCAATGGACTTAAAAAATGAATTCGACAAAAGTCAAGAAAAATTCAGTCAAAAAGTGACTGGAGGTACCACTCTCTCCGGATCTGCGCTTGCTGGCGTGGAAAAAGAAAGAACTAACGTAGCGTGTGAGGGTGGCGTCTATGTAGCTACCACAATGTCATCCTGGCGACCACGACGACGAATGCAGAGTTGACGCCACCTTCGGACGCACAGGGGTACTGCTGACGAAAAACTTTCCGGATCCAGTCTGACTTCTTGGGGTAATTCTAAGATAAGAAATCTATAAATAACTGTTTCTTTCAGATTGGTTTGGCATATGCTCTTTTGTTTGCCTTGACCATATCAACTGGCCATATCAATAAACAGATCTCTGTTTTATTAGTGTCATGTAAGCACTATTGTGGCACTATTGAAATGGCATTGCATAGATATGAAACACGTGTTGGCCCTATTGTCCTGAAATATAAGAATATGATTTTGAGTAGTACTATTTTGACAATAAGAAGCTCTTGACTCAGAGATAAAGATTTATTTTGAAGAAAATTATTTTGAATAAAATGCTAATATTGATGTCAATATATGCATCAATACATGTATCATCAAATACGAGAAGAATCACTGTTGCCAAAATCGCCTGAGATTTGGAAGCTTGAATAGTTCCCAACTAGATCTGGAGTCACCTCCAGACCACTTGCAAAATACATTTCCGAAGCAGGCTAAAACAATCGGTATGTTTTGCTGTGAATGGCACGCACATTCTAAGGCACACATATTCCCCTGACAAGACGGTGGAACCTTCGACACCAACATAATAGACGCACAAGCACACATTCTGATCAAGTATGTAGGGCAAAAGAGGACTAGAAGAGAGGCACTGCAAGAACTGGGGGCCATCTTCGAGGTGGTATCGACTGACAATCTCATCTCAGAAAACGCAACCAAGGCATCTGCACCTCCCCCACCATATACAGGAACGGAGATGCTCCCTCTGATGCCTGCCATCCCAGCTGCTCCTGCAATAAGATGCACCAATCTGCCGGTTGTTGGCGCCGGAGGGCCTCCCACCGGGCAGCAAGCTGCTAGATCTAAGTCTGGGAGACTAGGAGACTGGCAATTCCAGCCTCACTCTAGCTTGGTGCTAGAGTTCCATGAAGCTCAACCCCACATCCGTCATAGTTAACTCATCAAGCCCCAATATTACTGGGATACCCATTCAGTAGATCGCTCTCAAGTGACTCAGAGGTTCAGAGCAGTTCTGGACAGTGACAGCACTAGTGGGTGAGAGGAAAAAGGTCCTAGTCATCCTGAGTTCAACATGGGAGGGTGAGCCATAGGGTATACTTCTTCAGGGTATGCTCAGATAGCGGAAGAGATGACAGGAAGCAAGTCTGAAGGCAAATTCCAACAAAGGAGAACCCTTCCCTGAACAAAGAAGGCATCCCAGGTGGGACTTAGAGGAGAGGCATGAGCTAAGACTGGGAAAGAGAAAGAGCTCTCGCTAGGGAAGTGCCAAGAGAGAACAGAACAGTGTCCTCTTGCTCGGTGGAGACCTGGACTAGGACCCAGGCTCTAAATGGAGATAAGTCCAAAGTAGAACCAGAGAGGGGCCCTATTGGGAACCAAAACCTCACCAGATAATCAGCATAGGAGAGGGGCTGACCAGGTAATGAGAGATCAAAATATCCTGGGTCAATCCCAATTAAGACTTAGGAAAAGCCACATGGCCCCATTACACGTGCACAAGTAGAGAAGCGACAGCGTCCACCGCTTCACCCGAGTACGCAGGTCAGATAAACTGACCCCCTGAGAGATATTGACTACAGAAGAAGGGGAGGTCTTTGCATGAACATTTTACCACCTTCTAACCCGCTGGACCAAAAGGAAGGGTCAGTATGATAAACGCTGGCTGAAGCAGGGATTCTTTAAACCAGGGGATATGGCCATAGCAGAAGACTGTATTCAGCACGGAGGAGGAGATCCCAAGCAGAACTTCTAATAAAGCCAATATGCGCCCATTATTGCAGAAAGGCACGTCAGGGACCATCTGTGTGCAATGGGGTCAGATGGATAACGAAGGGCTCAGTACTAAACTGCTTCCACTGATGGGCGGGGTAGGAAAATGGATCTCATGTTTTGAGAAAAACACTGCAGGAATACACTTAGCAATAGGCAAATTCAAGATCTGCTCAATAGCCTCATCAGAGAGTAGATCAACACAGCAATCACCTGAGCCCACATCTCAGCAGTCATCCTTATCAACATTGAGCATGACAAACCATATTCAATTCTTTTAGGCATCAGATATGGACGGCCCTGAGGTAAACATATTCCCTAACTGACCAGACATAGAAGGATTTGTGGCAAAAAGCATGAAAACTGGGTAAACAGTAATCGACTTTCCAAAAAGAATGAGGGAACAATGGGGACAAGAGACAGGACAGCCATGGACCGACACAGGCCCCCACGTTGCATTCTTCTATAACATTCTTAAGAAGGAGCTGCCCAGCGAAATACAGAGTGGACTAGACAGCATAGTAGGATTGGACACCAAACCCCAGCTAGAAATGCAGGCCCACATATTACACTACTGCAGAAAGGAGCAGGAAATGGACAGGGAAAAACAGAGCCAGCCCAACGGGACACCACTAAGCTGGTCCAACACAATTTGAAAAAGACCACCTTCGAGGGGGCTGTGTTGGCTGCAAGCGTGCAAATAGCACAAGCCTTGAAGGGAGGCCCATCTCAGTACCCCAGAAGTTTCTACCAAGTCCTAAGTGCAGAGGTCAGGGAGGCTGGCAGCAGCCAGACCTTATAGAAAGTTTCAATTTCCACAGAATGGGCCACATGGCTGACCAATGCCAATTAAAGGCATGTCATGAACAAAGATGGATAAGCTTATACCAGTCCCCGCAAAATCCAAATCCACAAAATCAAGACTAGACAAACCCAAATGCACCTTACATTCAACCACAGGAAAATCCGTCAGCAACTACACCACCATAGCAAAGACCAGGTGGGTGGCCATATACATGGCAACAGCAGCAGCAGACAGGGAACTCAGCCCAATAAGGACACAACCACAGCAGAAAGGGGTGACTGCGTGCAGAGGCAATATGTTTGCGCAAACGTAAAACCCAAATTCGCAGGAAGTACAAACCCCCAATTGTTGCGCACTTTTAAACTCATCTCAAAAATAAAGACTAATGACAATATTAGGAGAAAACTCAAACTTTTACTTGCGTTTGGGAACCATTTAGGGCTGCTATACACTTTATCAATTGGGACTCCACGCTAGAGTCTGCCATTTGGGTGCCTGTGGGAGGGGGGCTAGGCCCCACTCTACGTCTAATCCCCAGGGGCTCGGTTGGTTGGCCATGCCTTGGGAGAAGGCAGTCTAACGAGGGGTCATGATGACTCCCCACAACCATCACATATAAACAGGCACCCAGGTGCTGTCATCCAAGTCATTAAGACGCGCCCTACATCAAGAGGACCCCATCCTTCAACTGCTTCAGGCCAATGGAGGCCCCCTTTTCATTCCAAAACGAGGCGATTCTCCAGCGTCTGAGGAATCGGAATCGATTTTCGGTTATGCAACACCTATAATCGATATCTTAAGATTAGCATGATGTATCTAAATGATTTAGCATACGCATGCAACCTTTCGCATAAATTTGTATTGCAGTATTTTAGATTTCTAGCTTTTACACTCACTTGACTCGACCGACGCCATTTTGTGGCCTCGCTCGAAGTCTTACATTAGCAGACCCCATTCATTCCTTGCACCAAAGTCGTTCTCCTGAGAAATAGCCCAACTGTTGCAGAACTGCTGTTTCAGCTTGTTAGGCCCGTCAAGGTTGTAGGTAGCAGGAGAAGGCCTGATAAGCACATTCCGGGAGGGGTGCGGGCGGACTGTCTCGGTGCTGGCAGAAGGGAGTCACCCCGTCCGACCTTGCTAATCTAGGATGAGCTAAACCAAGAGCGCTTTGTCTGCCATATATGGCCTTTCCTTTCTGCACCAACCTGTACCAACTTGTATTTTTCCATCTTGGGCAATGATTCTGCAAATGCAACTGTATATATGTGATGTTCTGACAGTGTGCCAGCAGTCTTCTTGGCGGACCTGGTGGGGTTAGGTCGCAAGGAGCTCCTCTGGCAGAGTTTGTTTGTTATAATAAATGCTTGGACCTTCTACACTGCCAACTGACTGATTATTGGTAATGGGAACGGGATCGGTTGTGAATATAACTATAATTGGTAAATAATTTTCGGTACTTCAGTTGGCGACCCCGCCGGGACTCCACGTTGGGGTTGTCCCTCTGTATTTCAGATGGCAATAGGGACATTGAAAGGGATGCTCCCGATTTGGGGGGTTGCAGAATAGACCAACGAGAATTCGGGGTTTGCTCCGCCCTCCCGATCTCGAGGACCTCAGCTGCTAGTGGCCCCACGCCGGAGTCCTTCGTGTGTGACCCGAGAACCAGCCATGTTGGCCTTATCAAGAGTTGGCAGTGAAGAACGTGCAATCTGACCTGCGTGCACCAGGTGAGTGTTTTATCTCGTCTTTTGTTGGATTACGTTTTCAATTCCGGATTTGGTACTTGGCATTTGGTGACCTGTGGTCACGGAGAAACTCTGAATAGGGGGTCTGACGGGGCAACGTTGAAATTGCATGTGCAGATGCCTCTTGTTTAATTTGTGTAGAAACACTGGAGATAGAGACTATACGCCTTTTGTGGGAACTGCGGTTCTCACTCGGCCGGACTGTTCTCGGGAACGCCGATGGTTGAGCTTGGGTAGCACTCGGACAGATCTGGAGCGGCGCTTGACAAAGCGGGCTTAGCCAGCATAATCCGGGAGGTGAACCATGAATACTGTTGGATGGCCTGTAGGTTGGTCTGTGGTTTAAAACCGGTGTAGCTATCTCCAGGAAGTCTAAGGACAAGACTGTTGTCAGAAGGTGTTCTTTGTAGCTTTGGATATTTGGAAAAAGGGTTCTCCATAGGTGGGAGTCGACGGGCTCCACCTTCTGTTTGCAAGACATTGGTGTTTTCGTTTTGTCGTTTACAAAACCTCTGTGTTTCTGTTTTATGTCCAATTGAAGGTTTATTTTTACGATGTGAGTATGACTTTGAATGAAAACATGGCCATGCGTATGAGAGAGTTGTGATTAATGAAACTTGATTCTGTTACTTTTGGTGAATAATAATCCTCGATTCTTTTTCAGCTCGAGTAGAATAGAGAAAGGGAAATGCCGTGCCTTAGTAAATTAGGCTTTGGCTGTGTTCACCGAGAGAGCGTGAGGTTAGATGAAAGTCAGCCAGCCCCTCCGGAAGGAGCACCCAGTCACGATATGTATTGCAAGCACGGTATTGGCCCCCTTCTTTTTAATTCCCTGTGGCAGAGGTATACAAAGGATAATGTGGAACTACAGTGGCCAAAAATTGGATCTTTTGATGAGAAAAAGATTCAGTATTTACAAGAGCGTCTCTTTGCTAAACGCAGCTGGCAGGCCATGTTTGACACTCTTAACAAATGGCAGAAAGAGGCGAAGAGAAGGCGTATTCGGTCAGAAAAACTCCTCAAGATACAGCAAGGGCAAACTATAACTCAGAAAGCTATTGCGCATGACAAAAATAGAACAGAAAAGAGTATTGAAAATACAGATAGACGATTTAGGTTGCAGGTAGATAAGAGCTGTGTAACGCGAAATGAAGCTGAAGATGAGATAGAGGATCTGCTAGACAAAAGACCTCCCCCGCCATATGCCCCGCAGCCCATATACCCTGCAGTGCCTGTTCAAACAGTGGCTGTGCCTCAAGCCTCCGCACCGGAGGATCGAGGTTCTGTCACCCCCGAACGAGACGCCGGCGCTCCATCTTCCTCTGCAGGGGACCTGGCCACCCTTGTCCCTGATTATAGGCAGGCTCTAACATCACCTCGCACGCAATTAAGTGTCCCGAGTCCCGTATGGGCGTCCCAATCGGCCAGCACCACACCCGGTATGTCGGAACAGACTCCAACAGGGGAATCAGGAGGGTTGGATGGTAAACGACAATTCACTAGATCATCTGCGGCATATGGTGAGAAGGAAGCATTAGCAGATCAAGCTGTCAGATGGATGCGGAGTGATGTGTATACCGTGGTTGACATATGGAGTACGGTAAAAGATTTAGAACCGGTAATGCAGCAACATGTTTTATTCCAGATGTCCAATTCCCTCATTGGGTCTTGGGAGGTCAGTTTCGATAATGGGAGCGCTCCTCAGATACTATATAATATTTGAGACTGGACCCATAGATTTAATATGACACCAGAGGAAGTATACAAAAACGTAGTCCAATATTGAGGCAGAATGTTCTTAAAGAGCCCTCTTTGGACTTCCCACCATCCCATGCGAGAGGTGCATCCTATTTATCATCCCGAAGTTCCCAAACTACGCGATGATAACCAACAGATGACACGGGCCCGGATAGACGCCCGGTTTCAGGAGCAATGGGTATACACTCCATGGAAAAGAAGTGAGGTCCTTGCTCTGAAATCACAACTGCCCGACCCCCGAAAGAATCCTACAGCCTACTATAAAGAACTGACCGAAGCTGCGGCGTCTGCCGTTATGACATTGGCAGACGTCGAGTTATTCTTTGGGTTACTTGTGCCTGTTGATATATGGCGGAAGGTGCACAACTCTGATCACGCCGAACTAGGGGGGACCTGGGATGAGCTAAAGGGTTGGGATCGGGATCGCAAACCGGGAAATAAACCTAAGGGTGAAATAACATCTTTGCCAGCAAAAATTATAACCTTTATGCACACTTTGATACCGCCGAGGAAGGTTGACTGGGATAAACTGACTGCTTGCCGACAGAAAAAGGATGAAAGCGTGTCCGACTTCTTCACTAGGTTCGAAGGGATCTTCATTGACTTTAGCGGACAGGATTTGGCTACGGAAGGTGGAACTAGGCTGTTCGTGAACAGATTTGTTACGAATTTGGCTCCGGAAATTTCTGCACGATTACAGGCAGCAGAAAGTACTTGGACTACCTCCACCCCTTCTGTAATTTTGAGCATGGCCCAGTACTATGAACATAGGGAGAATGAGAGTAAGGAAAAGGTGGAGAAGAAGGCCAAAGACCTTAAAACACAAGTATTGCTTCAGCAGGAAGTCCGGGGACAAGAAGGGGGGAGAGGAGTCAGAGGGCCCATGTCCAGAGGGGCGGATGCAGGCCGTGGTACGGGCGGGGCTCCGACTGTGGGTTCAAACCAGTGTTCCTATTGTAGAGAGGAGGGGCGTTGGAAAGCACAGTGTCCGTTGTTGCTTGCCCAGAACGGAGCAGTCCGAGGACGAGGCGGCCCAGATCGGAGTGATAAGCGCAGAGAAGAATAATCAGGCAAGTCTGAGCGAAATCATTTTGATAACCACCAAGGCAAGCAGTACTATCACGACGATTACGAGTACGAAGATCAAGATGCATACGTACAAGCATAGGACAGCCAGGGACAGAGTAGGGGCCAAGCGTCGATCCCGGTCAATCAAAAGGGACCTTATGTAAAAAAGGGGAAGTGATGGGGACTTCTGAGAATTTCCTAATTGACACGGGAGCAATGAATAGTTCTGTTGCTCAATCATTGGTTCCAGGGGCGGCTCTGTCCGGCCAAAATAATGTCTCAGTGGGGTTCTCGGGAGTCCCAGTTGTCACTCCCATCTCCAAACCTCTCCCCTTCACGATCGTTCCTGCCACTATTGACACTCTTCTTTTGCTGACCTCACATTGTGGGGAGAACCTGCTGGGCTTGGATATGTTAAAGAAATTAAACGCGACAATACATTGCTCTGCTGACGGGGTTTATTTAACAATACAACCCTACGCTGACCACATGAAACAATGTTTTGCTAAAAATGAACCCCTTCCCCCAGAGTTTGATGGCATTCCCGCAACGCTTTGGGCAACAGGGGATGCTGATGTGGGTAAGTTGGATATTCCCCCGGTTCACATTACACTGAAACAAGGCGTGAAAATGCCACGCATCCCGCAGTACAAAATAGCACCAGCGGGAGAACGGGCTTTGCTGTCCATTATTCAAGATCTGATTGACAAAGGGGTGGTGGAAGAAACGGCTGCTAATATTTGCTATAGCCCGATCCTCCCGCTTTTGAAAAGGAATTCTGATTCCGGTGAACAGGGGCATGGTGCTGCTTACCGTTTTGTTATTGACCTTAGAGCTGTTAAGAAGATTGTGGTACCACAGTATCCTGTGGTGACAGACATCACCACGATCCTCACGATGATTCTGCCGACTGCCCGGTACTTTACGGTCATAGACCTGAAAAATGCCTTCTTCAGCATCCCTATCCATCCTGATAGCAGACAGATCTTCGGATTCTCATTATCTGGACGAAGCTTCCGCTTCTGTCGCGCACCTCAAGGCTATACTGAAAGCCAAGCATATATAGCCAAGCCCTTAAGGATTTACTAGACAATCTGGACTTGCCGGAAGGCAATGTCCTTTTGCAGAATGTGGATGACTTGCTCATTGCTTTGGACACGAAAGATGGCTGCAAAACAGCCACTGTTAAATTGTTGCACCATTTGGCTGCTAAAGGGAACAAAGTATCCCTGTCTAAATTCCAATACTGTCGACAGGAGGTGACCTACCTCGGTCATCTACTATCGAAGGAGGGTAGACGACTAAGACCTGAACGTAATACTACTATTTCTAAAATGTCTGTTCCTTGCACGCAGCGCGAAGTTCACGCTTTTCTTGGCATCACCTCTTACTGTCGCCAATGGATAACTAATTTTTCTCTTCTTGTTAAACCTCTGTTGCATCTGACCACTAAGGAAGTGCATGAACCCCTCCCCCGGACGGATGAATGTCAACACTCTTTTGACTCTTTGAAAACTGCTTTATGCTCTGCTCCTGTCTGGGGCACTCCGGACTACCGTAAACCTTTTGTACTGTACGTGCATGAGGTCGACGGTTGCTCACTTTCAGTGTTAACGCAGGACTTTGGTGGTAAGCAAAGACCTTGCGCTTATCTGTCAGCCACACTGGATAATGCCACCAGAGCACTTCCTAGCTGTCTGAGGGCCACAGCAGCTGTTGCAGTGGTAATCCGGCAGTCGGAAGGACTCGTTCTAAATTCCAATCTGGCAGTGATGGTGCTGCATGCTGTGGACACATTACTAAATAAAATGAAAACACAGCACTTTAAAAGTGCACGCCTCACTGGATATGAATTGACATTGTTTGCACCACACATCACGATCACTCGATGTGCAACACTAAACCCGGCTACACTGTTACCACTCCCTCCGAATGAACTTACCAATGACACACATGATTGCATTTATCGCACTGAAGAAGAAACTAAGGGCAGGATTGACCTTACTGACACTCCCCTATCTGACCCTCAAGGAGAGGTATATGTGGATGGGTCCTGTTTTAAACTAGCAGATGGAACAACAACAGCTGCATATGCAATTACGAATTTGAAGACAGTAGTCAAAACATTCCGAGTACCTCACCGATCAGCCCAAGCTGCTGAACTTTTGGCCTTACTACGAGCCTGCGAATTGAGTGAGGGACTCAAAGTCAATATCTACACAGACAGCCAATATGCCTTTGGTGTGGCCCATAGCTTTGGGCGGCTGTGGAGGGAGCGGGGTTTCCTTACTTCCCATGGTCAGAAAATACAGAACGGTCCCCTGGTTTTGCGGCTGCTAAATGCCCTCACCCTGCCCAAGAAATTAGCCATCATCCAATGCAGTGCGCAAAAAGCAATAGTGGATGAGGTGGGGGAAGGAAATGCTTTTGCAGACCAGGTAGCCAAACAGACAGCACAATCCCCAATGTCAGCTATGTTTGTGAACTCCTCCACAAGATGGGTGGAGGAATCTGAACTGTTTGACACCATGGAAAGTGTGAGAGTATTACAGAAGGAAGCTACCCCCGCAGAATTAGAGAAATGGGAAAAGGAGGTAGAAAGACTGGATGAAAATAATTGTTGGGTTGATCTGACAGAAAAACAAAGATGGTTACTGCCCAATGCACTAGTACAGGCCGTTGTGACTATGGCACACGGTCCTGCACACATAGGAGCCAAAGGTATCTGCGGGCTCCTGGACTCAGTTTGGAACAACTCTAATATCCAAAGGACGGCTCTCCAGTTGGTCCAATACTGCATGGCCTGTCTGCAACACAACCTGGGGAAGGGAGAAAGTGTCCTGAGTGAAAATTTTGCACCCCCAACGCTGCCTTTTGAAGTATTCCAGATGGATTACATTCACATGGAGCGTGTTAATAACTTGAAGTACGTCCTGGTGGTGGTTTGTGCTTTTAGCAAATGGGTTGAGGCCTACCCTACTAAGGAGAATACTGCTATGGCCACAGCGAAGGCCCTTCTCAAGGAGTTTGTACCCCGCTTTGGTTTGCCCCGCTTGATCTGGTCGGACAATGGGGGGCACTTCCATGGGGCCCTTGTCGAGCATATCTGTGAGGGCCTGCAGATTAAAAAAAATTCCATGCTGCCAGACATCCACAATCAGCAGGGCTCGTGGAGAAATATAATGGTATCCTTAAACTCAAAATGGCCAAGATTCAGGAAAGCACAGGGTTAAAATGGCCTGACACCTTGCCCTTAGCCCTTATGTCACTACGCGTTACCCCACACTCCTGCTCTGGCCTTTCTCCGTATGAGATTATCTTTGGCAGGCCCGCAAACGTATGGGGGTACCCAGGCCACGATCCTTTTCTGACATTGAATATCCTATGTTGATCGATTACCTATATGCTTTGACTAAAGATCTTCGTTGTATTCATCAGAAGGTAGCCTCCTTACTGCAGCCTCTGCCAGAGGGCCCCAGAAATTGACTACAACCCGGCCAGTGGGTTCTAGTCAAGAAGTTTGACCGTGACACCAGTTTGGCTCCAAGGTGGTCTGAGACACGGCAGATTCTGCTTGCCACCCGGACAGCGGTTAAAGTGGATGGGAGAAAACATTGGATCAACGTCTCCCATCTGAAGAAGCTGCCGCTTCCACTTCCCTATGATCAGCAACGCCCAGGGGGAATTCTGACACAGGAAACTGAGAGAGCTGCTGCATTCATACCCTTCTCCGACGCCTGTGAGATCGAGCAAAGGCTAGAGGAGGGAGTGACGAGAACAGATGAATTGGTCTCTGCTGAATCTGCAATTGCTTTGAATCCTGTTTTGAGTACCCCGGCAAGCGAAAGTTCTCATGCTCGAAAATCTACCTGCAGTACTTTTTTCTGATCAGGAAGTTCCGGGTCATGTGCGGTATAACCTGCGGCCAAGGAAAACAAACAACGGTGCCTCAGACCCCACCACTAGGAGATAAGGAAAGACTCGATTGAATAGATAGGGTTTGCAAGTTTGTTGGTCTGAGGTGCTGAGCGAGACACTGGACTGAACACGTTGAGAGCTGAAACTTTGACCACTGTGCTCTGTTCAGAAAGAAGACCAGCTATTGTGAACGGCCAGGTTGCATGACAGAATAAAAGTTTGACCACCACTCTTTTGTGTGCTTGAGATGAACGATAGGAGTCTACCTGTGAGACTCTGACGGACACAGGGAGAAGAACCCTCTGGCAGGACGGACTGCTAGGCCCGAGCTTAGTTTTGGACTTTTAGCTAGGAATGTATCCTTTTGGCCGTATTGTCTTAGAAGAAGAATTTCCAATTCCACCACGACACGTACCATTCTATGAGCCAATGTTCTCAACATGGACCACGAGGGTCAAAGTAGCCTTTGTAGTGGTTATAACTGTTATAATTGCTATGTTCATGGGCTTGTTTGTATACCTGGAACATAAATACCCTTTGCAGATTTTTTTACCGTCCACAGCTGCACCATCTGAGCATTTGCTGTACACTTTAGCCCCCCACAAAGAACGACATCGCCAGACTTATGCAAAAAATGTATTCGTTGAAATGCTTCATCAGACACACAGTGTTACCAACACTACTGATTGCTGGGTTTGTGGGCTTCTGCCATCCGTGGTGCACAATCATGATCTGTTTCTCTCACTACCTTTATCCTATTTAGGAAGCTGTGAAGCCTGGTTCAAACTGTTTTCCGCCATGTGCCATCACTGGAGTGATAATCGCAGACATTATGATGTAAATGAGTACAACATGATTTTAGCATATGTTGAGGAGCATCAGGGTTTTGACCAAAAAGGAAATAGGGGACGGGGGTCGATAGACCCACAGGCATGCATGAACAGGTACATGGTGGCTAGGAACGATACCTGGTTGCAGGAAGAACTTTATGATTTTAGCCATTTCAATGCTTCCCACTATTTCCAGCTTTTTGTTGGACGAAATGTTACAAGTGACCGTATTGTACCCATTCCTATTTTGAATGCTTCTTCCAAATTCTGTGTACAAGGGATAGGCTGTGTACAGGTTGGAGACAGTATCTGCAATTATACCTATCGTATGAAGAAACTCAGCAGCCCCCCGCTATTAAAGCCACCCAATGTGTATTTCGTCTGTGGAGAAAATGCATATACCTGGTTATCACGTGATTGGGCTGGGCACTGTTATTTGTCCTTCCTATACCCGCTTGTATACATAGCTCCATCCGATTATCACAGGACACACCAGCTACACCCTGTAAGCGCAGCACCCAATGCGGTACCCAATAGACAACGTAGGCAGCTTGTCAAGTCAGAAGTTGATCAGACCGACACCTTTTGCAACAATTCACGGATTTTAGCAAAGGTTTAGTGCCATTCTGGGACCCATATTTAATAGCCTAGAAATAAGAAGATTGTCCAGGATAGTGGAAAACGTCATTAACATAACTACTGACATCCTAGCCAACCTCACTGTTGAGCTTCAGACGACCAGGCTTGTTGCGCTCCAAAACCGTATGGTTTTGGGCGTTATCTTGGCTGATTGGCATGCCGCGTGATTGGCAGCTCTTGCTGTGTGTATATTCCAGAGTCCGCCCCCTCCGTTCATCTAGCCATTCAAAAGCTACATCGCATTGCATCTGAAATGCATACTGACAATGGGTCCTGGTCACTGTCGGGTTGGTTCTGGGGGCTCCTGTCCACCTGGGGATGGAAGTTGTTATTGATTTTGGGCGGAGCAGCCGGTGTTATTTTTACCTGCTGCGTCCTGATACAATGTGGCCCGGCCTGCTGCTCCTATTGTGCTTCCAGAGTTACAACACTGTGCGTGCCCACCCCAGTCCCCGCCAAACTTCAGATGCTGCAAAAAGAGATTCATGAATTGATGGCCATCGATGAGGAGATTTTTAGAGACTAATGCCTGCCTTCGTATTTAGCTACACCACGCTAAAAGGAAGGTTTGAGGAATCGGAATCGATTTTCGGTTATTCAACACCTATAATCGATATCTTAAGATTAGCATGACGTATCTAAATGATTTAGCATACGCACGCAAACATTAGCATAAATTCGTATTGCAGTATTTTAGATTTCTAGCTTGCACTGCTTTCTGCATTTTACACTCACTTGACTCGACCGACGCCATTTTGTGGCCTCGCTCGAAGTCTTACATTAGCAGACCCCATTCATTCCTTGCACCAAAGTCGTTCTCCTGAGAAATAGCCCAACTGCTGCAGAACTGCTGTTTCAGCTCGTTAGGCCTGTCAAGGTTGTAGGTAGCAGGAGAAGGCCTGATAAGCACATTCCAGGAGGGGTGCGGGCGGACTGTCTCGGAGCTGGCAGAAGGGAGTCACCCGTCCGACCTTGCTAATCTGGGATGAGCTAAACCAAGAACGCTTTGTCTGCCATATATGGCCTTTCCTTTCTGCACCAACCTGTACCAACTTGTATTTTTCCATCTTGGGTAATGATTCTGCAAATGCAACTGTATATATGTGATGTTCTGACAGTGTGCCAGCAGTCTTCTTGGCGAACCTCGTGGGGTTAGGTCGCAAGGAGCTCCTCTGGCAGAGTTTGTTTGTTATAATAAATGCTTGGACCTTCTACACTGCCAACTGACTGATTATTGGTAATGGGAACGGGATCAGTTGTGAATATAACTATAGTTGGGAGGTGGTAAATCATTTTCGGTACTTCAGTTGGCGACCCACGCCGGCTTTACGAGTCTCCATTGAGCTCCTCTCCGATCAGCAGCCATTGCTTGCTGCTTCGAATCCTGCGTGCTCCCTTAGATGCCGTGCCCGGCTGGGCACACAGAACGTGATCGTATCCTCCCAGACAACGATGAATATACCCTAATCCAAGGTGATCCAATACCTCACCACGTGCCATGTTATCTGGGCTTGTCACACCACGAGCCCACCCATAAGGCATCTATATCAAATCAGGCAATTGTTTGTTGTTTAGTCCTGAGGATGATCCCATTGCATTAGGAGCTAGGGATCGAAATGTCGACTTTTCAAACAGTACCGCAATTTATCCACTGTGTAAACTGTATTGTGGTAACTGCTGGTTTGAGCTTACTTAAGATTATATTGTATTGTAAGCCACCACTTGCTCCAACGTTTTTGCCTGCTACTTAGTTTTCTTCTCATTTTTCATTTTTCTTCTTGTAAGCTCCGTACAGGATTGTGCCCGCGTTTCACCCTCTTTGTTGCTTTCACTTTGTTTAATTCCTTTTGCATCTGCTCTAAATAAATGTTCCTCTGTCCGGCTGGATATTGGAAGACTATCCATAGTTCTTATTTGAAGTCTATGTTGAAATGTTTTCATTATCTATCTTTAAGCTAAGGACCTTTCAGGTAGATTCATCAAGCATTTTTGCAAGCGCAAACGGTGCGAGTCGCAAAATTCGGCTGTTTGCGCCGTAAAAAATGGCATTTGAGATTCATCAATGGTTCATAAACTCGCAATTTGACAATTAGCAAATAATTGCGAATTATCAAATTGCGATCGCATTTAAGGAATCTCAATTTGAGATTCCTTAAATGTTATTCACGAACCCTTTAAAATTTGCAAATTCACAATTTCTGGCCGCTATTTACCGCGAAGTCTGACTTCGTGGTAAATAGCGAAAACTTAGAAAAATTCACTTTAGTGCATTTTTGTAAGTGGTATGTTACACATACACATGTCCTTTGGACATGTGTGTGCGCAACATCAGGCTACATTTCCATTTCAGGGGTGCTACAGGGTGTCCTTTGGACACCCCTGGCACCCTTGAAATCGCATTCTTATTTGCGATTAGCAAATTGCTAGTCGCAAATAAGGATTGACTCCCCATTCATTCCTATGGGCCTTTAGGTCCATAGGAATGAATGGGGAGTTATTCCTTATTTGCGATTAGCAATTTGCTAATCGCAAATAAGGAGGCTGTAGAAATCGCAATTTATTTTGCAATTTCTACATGAATCCCGATTTGCGAGTCCTTAATAGCGATTCCTTAATAATCGCTATTAAGGACTCACAAATCGGAACATTGATGAATCTGGCTGTTTGTTCTTTAAAGTAACCCCAATAAAACAGCAGCGAAATAGACAAGATCAGCCGCATACTAAAACATCCTTTACTGTTGTGGTCAGAGACAAATGACCCATGAGTAAAGACCCAGGTGACCCATGAATAAACACTCACAACTGTTCTTTATTAAAATAGATACCCCAATTGGGGTCATCCTCCGGTACCCCACTAAAATTGCATGAAGCAAAAAGAGCACACCCCAAAAAGGTAAAGCACAAGAACTCCCAAGGTTTATTTATGATGATACATGAGGATGTACATTTTTCCAAAGTAACCTAAAATCCACAGCTCTTATCCAAACAGGTCTGAAGTCAAGCCACCGGTGCACCACCCTTACAATGGCCCACCAGCTCTTCAGGGACCACTTTTCAACCCCAACAAGGCCCAAGTGTGCAAGTCAAAGACAGCGGACTGTGTTTTTATGGACATTTGCAAACAGACTCCTTTGCACCTGTCAAGCTAAAGAAACCCCCTATCACTAGAGGAGGGCAGAGCTAATGCAGGTTCACTCCACAGAATTCTGCAGAGTTACCAGAAAACTCTGCAAGATCCAAAGGAGTTCTGTGAGCATGTGGAGTGTAATTAAGGCTGCGACTGGCTTGCCGGAGTTGACTTTTCCTGTCGAACCCGCGCCTGACTGCCTAATTCATTTGTTCATCAGGCAAGCAGGCTTAGGGCACACCGCTGGTATGTCCTTGAAATGCAGCAACATTACATTTTAGCAGTCAGAAACCTCTCCTCACTGCAGCTCGCTTCTAAATTATTCAATTAATTCCCAACACAGGAAACTCGGGATTCCAAAATAAACATTTGAAGCAGGAGGTCACTTTTTCCAGGACCTGTGTGACCTTAATACTAGCTGGGCAAATAAAGCACAAGCTATCCATTCTGTTCTAGTACATAACATGAAGGTAAATCGGTTCCAAGAGCCACTAAAGTTTCTGTTCTAGTACATAACATGAATGTAAACTGGTTCGAAGAGCCACTAAAGTTTCTGTTCTAGTACATAACATGAATGAAAACTGGTTCGAAGAGCCACCAAAGTTTCTGTTCTAGTACATAACATGAATGTTAACTGGTTCCAAGAGCCACTAAAGTTTCTGTTCTAGTACATAACATGAATGTAAACTGGTTCGAAGAGCCACTAAAGTTTCTGTTCTAGTACATAACATGAAGGTAAACCGGTTCCAAGAGCCACTAAAGTTTCTGTTCTAGTACATAACATGAATGTTACCTGGTTCGAAGAGCCACTAAAGTTTCTGTTCTAGTACATAACATGAAGGTAAACCGGTTCCAAGAGCCACTAAAGTTTCTGTTCTAGTACATAACATGAGGGTAAACTGGTTCCAAGAGCCTCTAAAGTTTCTGTTCCAGTACATAACATGAAGGTAAACCGGTTCCAAGAGCCACTACAGTTTCTGTTCTAGTACATAACATGAATGTTACCTGGTTCGAAGAGCCACTAAAGTTTCTGTTCTAGTACATAACATGAAGGTAAACCGGTTCCAAGAGCAACTAAAGTTTCTGTTCTAGTACATAACATGAATGTTACCTGGTTCAAAGAGCCACTAAAGTTTCTGTTCTAGTACATAACATGAAGGTAAACTGGTTCCAAGAGCCACTAAGGTTTCTGTTCTAGTACATAACATGAAGGTAAACTGGTTCCAAGATCCCCTAAAGTTTCTGTTCTAGTACATAACATGAAGGTAAACCGGTTCCAAGAGCCACTAAAGTTTCTGTTCTAGTACATATAATGAATGTAAACTGGTTCCAAGAGCCACTAAAGTTTCTGTTCTAGTACATAACATGAAGGTAAACTGGTTCCAAGAGCCACTAAAGTTTCTGTTCTAGTACATAACATGAATGTTACCTGGTTCGAAGAGCCACTAAAGTTTCTGTTCTAGTACATAACATGAAGGTAAACCGGTTCCAAGAGCCACTAAAGTTTCTGTTCTAGTACATAACATGAGGGTAAACCGGTTCCAAGAGCCACTAAAGTTTCTGTTCTAGTACATAACATGAAGGTAAACCGGTTCCAAGAGCCACTAAAGTTTCTGTTCTAGTACATAACATGAAGGTAAACCGGTTCCAAGAGCAACTAAAGTTTCTGTTCTAGTACATAACATGAATGTTACCTGGTTCAAAGAGCCACTAAAGTTTCTGTTCTAGTACATAACATGAAGGTAAACTGGTTCCAAGAGCCACTAAGGTTTCTGTTCTAGTACATAACATGAAGGTAAACTGGTTCCAAGATCCCCAAAGTTTCTGTTCTAGTACATACCATGAAGGTAAACCGGTTCCAAGAGCCACTAAAGTTTCCGTTCTAGTACATAACATGAAGGTAAACCGGTTCCAAGCGCAACTAAAGTTTCTGTTCTAGTACATACCATGAATGTAAACTGGTTCGAAGAGCCACTAAAGTTTCTGTTCTAGTACATAACATGAAGGTAAACCGGTTCCAAGAGCCACTAAAGTTTCTGTTCTAGTACATAACATGAATGTTACCTGGTTCGAAGATCCACTAAAGTTTCTGTTCTAGTACATAACATGAAGGTAAACCGGTTCCAAGAGCCACTAAAGTTTCTGTTCTAGTACATAACATGAGGGTAAACCGGTTCCAAGAGCCACTAAAGTTTCTGTTCTAGTACATAACATGAAGGTAAACCGGTTCCAAGAGCCACTAAAGTTTCTGTTCTAGTACATAACATGAAGGTAAACCGGTTCCAAGAGCAACTAAAGTTTCTGTTCTAGTACATAACATGAATGTTACCTGGTTCAAAGAGCCACTAAAGTTTCTGTTCTAGTACATAACATGAAGGTAAACTGGTTCCAAGAGCCACTAAGGTTTCTGTTCTAGTACATAACATGAAGGTAAACTGGTTCCAAGATCCCCTAAAGTTTCTGTTCTAGTACATAACATGAAGGTAAACCGGTTCCAAGAGCCACTAAAGTTTCTGTTCTAGTACATAACATGAAGGTAAACCGGTTCCAAGCGCAACTAAAGTTTCTGTTCTAGTACATAACATGAATGTAAACTGGTTCGAAGACCCACTAAAGTGTCTGTTCTAGTACATAACATGAAGGTAAACCGGTTCGAAGAGCCACTAAAGTTTCTGTTCTAGTACATAAAATGAAGGTAAACTGGTTCCAAGAGCCACTAAAAGTTTCTGTTCTAGTACATAACATGAATGTTACCTGGTTCGAAGAACCACTAAAGTTTCTGTTCTAGTACATAACATGAATGTAAACTGGCTCCAAGAGCCACTAAAGTTTCTGTTCTAGTACATAACATGAATGTAAACTGGTTCGAAGAGCCACTAAAGTTTCTGTTCTAGTACATAACATGAATGTTACCTGGTTCGAAGAGCCACTAAAGTTTCTGTTCTAGTACATAACATGAATGTAAACTGGTTCCAAGAGCCACTAAAGTTTCTGTTCTAGTACATAACATGAATGTAAACTGGTTCCAAGAGCCACTAAAGTTTCTGTTCTAGTACATAACATGAATGTTAACTGGTTCCAAGAGCCACTAAAGTTTCTGTTCTAGTACATAACATGAATGTAAACTGGTTCCAAGAGCCACTAAAGTTTCTGTTCTAGTACATAACATGAATGTAAACTGGTTCGAAGAGCCACTAAAGTTTCTGTGCTAGTACATACCATGAAAGTAAACTGGTTCCAAGAGCCACTAAAGTTTCTGTTCTAGTACATAACAAGAATGTAAACTGGTTCCAAGAGCCACTAAAGTCTTTACCTTGCTCATAATAATTGAATCTCACGAAATCTTTTTTAGAAGGAAACGGATACAAAGACAAGCATAGCTAGACAAGCAGGGGAGCATAATATGTAGTCTGGGAATGAGATACACATCCAAAAGCCGAATATATGTTTTTTGAGTGCCACGTGTCAGGAGGACACTCAAGTTATGGTAATGTGAAATTTGGACACACTACAAAACAAAGAAGCCATCTAAAATACTAGGTATATAGACCAGATGATCTGTGATTGACAACACCGTGCCAACACAATAGCAAATGCGCAGCAATATTAAGCAATAATAAGCAATAATCATACGCTGTTTTTGAGCTTTTTGCACCTACCTTTTCTCAAGATGCAGGGCAGAGTCGGTCTCTGGGGCACTTCCCCACTGCCCTAGTGGGTGCTGGCGGTCTTCCCCAGGGACAAGCAGCTGTACCTCCTGCAGGACCAGATCATGGCCGGGCACCATCTCTTCAGCCACCCTTCCAGGGACGGCCTCCCAGAGCTGGCCAAAGTGATCCAAGCTGAGGAACAGGAGGGAGCCCACCAGCCTGGCCGGAAAGGAGCAGAAGGGGTGGGCAACAGGAGACAGGCAACCCACATTGATGACGGACTGCAGACAGGCCAAGCTGGCAAAGAGCAACAGCAGCACTGCGGGTGGGTCCTCAGCAGGGCCGGACTGGGAACCAAAACCGGCCCTGGCAAAGTGCTTGGCCACCCCCTCTTTGTCAGGGCCGAGCTCTTTGCCAGGGCCGGTTTTCGGCCGATTTTGTTACAGGGCCGGTTTTGCAGCTATGCTGCAAAAATGGCACTGTAAAAAAACCGGCCCCCACCCGTGCGGCACACCGGGGGATTGCCTGGTGCCAGCTACGGCATTCCGGCCCTGGTCCTCAGAGGGATTTCAAATGAAACTCAACCATTCCACAAGCCCTCTGCCGACAAGCACGGCCAGTGTGCCTCGTCTCGTAGCTTTTCACAGCACGGGAGCCCTGCTTCTTGCTTTCCCACTGCCACTCTCAGCTGCAGAGTTACTTGCAGCAGGCAGGGAGGGAAGTGCAGCAGGGGCACATATGCAGTCCCACTTGCCATATAGGCAGCTGTCCTACCTTCCACCTTGCAACTGCCCTCTGGCACGCACATGTGTCGGCCTCCCAGAAGTGCCTGTTATTGATTTGAAATAAAATAAAGAAAAAGGTAGGAAACCCAATAGACTCTTGGCGGTTTGGGATAAATACAAATAGTAAGTAAAGGTGCCAGCAAGGGATTTACTTTTTTTTTTTTTTTTTTTTTATTGAACCAGATTCCAACAGACAGTACAAACAGAAAAAAGATGAAGTACAATAGCTTATTACAAATAATACAATTACAGTTGATATATCAATACTGAATAGCTATGGCTATTAAAAGAAGCGACATACAGTTGTAAATCATAATATACATAACAAAAATACGTATATAACAAGTACATTGTCTTAGATCACAGTTATGACACCAGTTTTCCAATTTGTTATTGGGTGCCATATTGAGTCACCACGTTTCTTTGCTCTAATTCCCCTTGTAGCATAAATAGCTGTCTCATAGCTAAAAACTTCTAAGAATCGGGCTAACCACATGTGGAAGCTAGGGGGTTCAAGTTCAACGAGATGACAAAAGAATTCTAAGGACAGCCATTCCAATAAATAGCAACTTTTCCTCTTGTTTTGAGAGTACTAACGAGGAGTCATAACCAAACATAAACAAAGTATCAGATTCTGGGAGTTCACGCCCAAATATCACCAGCCAAAAATCACTAATCGCTATTTTAATATGATCAAGCTTTGGACAATTACTAAACATATGTATTAGTGTCGCTGTGCCCTGCGAGCATCTAGGACATAAATTATTTTCCCTTTTACCCCAATTAAATAGTTTAGCAGGAGTATAGTAGAGGTTAAATACTGTTTTATACGTCTGACCTTTAAGATTACTAGTCATAAACAAAGAATCACTTAGTTCCAACACTTTATAGATATCAACATTAGGATTACTAATTTTTCTTACCCAGTTTGCTTCAGTTTTCTCCAAATCATCTTGGATGTGAGTTAGTAAAATGTCATACAGTAATCCTATTTTTATATTTGGTCTATTAACAGCTTCTATAATATCCACTCTTGTTAGACTTATGGCAGATCCTTTTGCTTTGAGATAAGCATACATTTGTACATATTTAATATGATCACCATTAGATAAATGATATTTATTCTTTAAATCTATAAACTTAGTTTCAAAATTATTTAACAGAAAATCCTTTATTCTGCAGATTCCAAGTCTTTGCCATTTCCTGGCTATAACATCATGGGAGAAACAATGAGTGGTCCTCAGTTGCCATAGTGAGGTGTATCTAATAAATTTCGTAATATTCATGTGTTTAACAATCCGATCCCAAACCTTCCAAGCACTATTTACGATTTCAAATTTACATAGCTTCCTAATATGTTTGGCTTCTGTTTGTTGTAAAAATAACCCATTTACATTTCTTCCGAGAACTAGATCATAAATTGATGGTGTTATATTGATGTCCACAACAGCTATCTCAGGACTATAGTTAAACATGGGTGACATTAGTTTAAAGAGTGCTGCCCAATGACATAGACTTGTTTTGGGAATGGCAAGCCCACCTCTATCTCTCGGTAATGATAATAGCTTATGGATCTCCTGATCTTTCCTTGTTGCCATAAAAATTTACTCATCAGAGAGTCGAGTGTTTTTAAAGTTTTGGATTCTACTGCAAAGGGAATTGCACGGAACAGATATAAGCATCTAGGCAGTACATTCATTTTAAGAAAGTTGCCTCTTCCAATGATTGATAAGTGTAAACCATTAACCCGATCCAAATTGTTTTTGATTTTATCAATAGGAGGGTTGTAGTTAAGAGCATTTATTAGTTTAATATCAGGGCTAATAGTAACTCCCAAGTAGGTAGCTCTATCAGCTCTTCTCTGATCGATATAATTAGTGTTATCGGTACATATTACAATTGTCTTCCCCCGGTTCAAAGAATACCCCGAGTGAATACCATATTCGAAAGTGAGGGACACTATTTCCTCCATCGCCTCAATCGGGTCAGATGAGATAACCGCAATATCATCGGCATATGCCAGAACTTTAGTCGCATACTGATTACAAATATTTGGGTTGATAGATTGACTCTTAAGACATTTGAAAATTAATGGATTTATATATAATGCAAATAATAGGGGTGAGCATGGGCACCCTTGTCTGGCGCCCCTTGTGATGTTAATATAGCCAGACTCAGTTCCTAACATCTGAAGTTTGGCTCTGGGAGATATATACATAGATTTAATGGCTTTAATAAATTTGGGGCCGAAATTGTTATGTGCCATAACTGCCAAAAGGAAGCTCCACTAGACACGATCGAAAGCCTTTTCGGCATCCAGCAGGATCATTGACATCCTACCCCCAGTGACAGACATGGCATCGAAGAGGGCAATGGCCCTACATGTATGATCGGTGGTTCCCTTACCAGGTACGAAGCCATGCTGCCAAGGGGAGACCAGTTGTTCCATAACCCTGCTGAGTCTCGTGGCTATCACTTTGGCATATAATTTAGAGTCCGAATTTATCAGTGAAATAGGGCGATATGAAGTTCATTGCTATGGGAGTTTACCTTTCTTAGGGAAGACAATTATATTTGTTTATTATATTTGTTTCTTTCCAAGAATGTGGTGATACTCCATTCCATTGTATTCCCAAAAAGAGATCAAGAAGCAGAGGAGATATTTGACGACTAAGTATCTTATATAGGTCTATTGGTATTTTATCAGGTCCAACTGCTTTACCCGATGAAAGTGATAACAGAGCATTTTCCACTTCATGTAGGGTGATTTCGCTCTCTAAATCATCTCTAATAGTATCGTCTAAGATTTTTGATGCTTCATGGTTGTGCAGAAGATTATCAAGAAAACAGAATATTTCTTTATCAGTGGATTTAGTTTCTTCAGTATAGAGTTTTTGATAATACTGTTGAAATTGATAGATGATATCAGGAGTGTCAGTATAAGTACTACCACTATCAGTTATCTGATTTATATAGCTAGGTACATTTTTCTGTCTAGTGCGCAAAGCCAGTTGCCTACCAACTCTCTCCCCACTCTCGTAGACATCTTTCCTGTATGTTTTATAAGTTTGGGCCGCTCTTTTACTAAGACTTGCGTTCAACTCGTCTTTTAACAATGATAATTCATACATAGATTGTTTGGCATCCAACCTTTGTGAAATGATCAAGGTGTGATTTTCTTCTGCCTTTGCTAAGGCCGCAAGTTTCAAGCTATAGTTTATTGTATTTTGTTTTTTAGCCCTAGCTTGAAAACTTATAGTTTCCCCCCTAAGTGCCGATTTATAGCAGTCTCATACCACATTCCTTGCGGCGCTAAAGCGATTAATGTTAAAAAATTCCTCTGTCCAATTACTAATATAGTTAATATAGTCCTTATTAGAGAGCAATTTGCGATCAAAAGTCCATTGTCTAGTTTTATTAGTTGATATTTCTATTTCCATTGTAAAGGCCAGGGCGTTATGGTCTGATATAATTTTGGGGTATTTATTGATAAAGGATCGCGTCGCTAAATCTCTAGTTGTGAATACATAATCTATACGAACGTGCTTTTGGTGTGGATGTGAGAAATAAGTGTATCCAGCATTCTGGGTATTCTGATTTTTTTCCTCCCATATATCAATTAATCCCAAGCTATTCACCAGTCTCCTAATTATTTTTATAGTTTTTGGTTTCCAGCCTGTATAGGTCTGTTGAGTGACACTAATGTTATTAAGCATAGGATTAAGAGAAATATTAAAATCCCCACACATAATTAGAGGGCCCTGCCAAGTGGCAAGTTCTGATTCAAGAAATGTGAAGGTTGTAGGGTCATCTTGGTTAGAGCCATAGATGGTACATATCGTGATGCCTATAGCGAGTTTTACAATTGGCCATCTACCATGAGAGTCAGAGAGGTGACGTACCGGCCCACCTAGGTGTGATTTAGCTAAAATTGCAACTCCTCTTATATTTGATGACTGCGTTGATGCAGCTAACAGATTATAACCTCTTATTTTCAATAATGATCTCCGAGCCCAAGGCACATGTGTCTCTTGGAGACAAAGTATATCTACCGGGTTCAGGCCAATTATTTCTGCAAACCGGCGTTGTTTCTCATTGTTCAATAGCCCTCCTACATTCCATGTTTGTATAACCAACTTGCCCATTATTTATCACGTAAATTTGACCGAAGGATTCTTTTGGTGTCTTGTTATTATGATTAATCATTATATACAAAAAAACTTTTTTAGTACATTCGAGAAAAAGAAAATGATCCTAATGTTCTGTCTTCAGATCTGGTTCATTTTTATTTTTTATTTGAGTGCCCCACCAGCCCCCCCCTTCCTCCCCTAGCAACCCCTCCCACCCCTCCCACTCCTTTCCCCCCCCCCCAAGGTGTAGGCCATCGGACTCTACCAGAGTCTGACTAGTGATGGATGCAGTGTAACACCTGAGCTTCCGCTTCAACCAGGTGAGAAATAAACAAACAGTTACATGATGACATGATGTTTAGAAGATTTTAGAAACCCTAACTATACCAGGGAAAACAAAAAGCACAAAAGCATATTACTATACGTTTCCCAACATTCCTAAACATACCTAAACATACTTAGAAAAAAGCCTATAAATCGTAAAACAGTATTTAGGTATAAGAATTATTCTAATTTATTTTTGCCGTACCCTCAAGCATAAATTAGAAATCAAGTTTTCAATTCATGTTCTATTCTATTCAGATTATTAATGCAGATTCTCTAGATAGTTTTTGGCTTTGATCTCAGAAACAAAAAATTTGGTTATGCCACCCCACACAACCTTGAGCTCAGCTGGGTTATTCAAAAATGCTTGGGCTCCTTTCTCTTGAAAGGGTTTGATTAATGATCTTAAACGCCAACGTCTATCAACAGTAGCATGACAAAAATCAGGTCTCGTAAAAAAAGTAATTTCATTAAAGGTTAATTTGTGATCAGGTCTTGCTTTTTCTGCTACTGTTTGTCTTAGCAAAAAATTACCAAAGTACACTAATATAGCGCGAGGATACAATCCTGGTTTGGGCGGTAGGTTAAAAGTCATTCGATGAGCATGCTGAACTTCTACGTCCCAATCCCAGGTTGTTAGTTCCGGCATTGCTTTGCTAAGTAGTTCCACAACAAAAGAGCGTATATTTTCACCCTCCATTTTTTCGGGGACCCCCAGTATGCGTAGATTGTTCTTACGCTGCAGATTCTCAAAATCCTCCATCTTCCATTTAATGTCAACTAATTCTGCATCTTGATTTTCCCTGAATTTGCTGTCACTTCGCTTTCTGCTTCTATTTCGGTGACTCTTTCCCCAATTTGATTGCATGTCTTAGTCAGTTTTTTAACTACCCCTTGAACTTTGCGTATAGCTGCCCTGGAACGTTTGCTGTCGATAGCTGTCTGTTCTCTGTGAGCAGCAATACCCTGTAATATGGTTTCAACCGCATTTAGGGGGATCTCTTGGTTATTGACAATGTCACCATCTTCTTCTAGCCCTTCAGCAGCTTGAGTAGATTGCATGTTGGTTCGAGAGGTAGTAGGATGCTCAACCGGCCCTCGATGGCTCAGCCTGGATACTATTTTAGCCTTAGATCTGATTGTGTTGAGCTGTATACCCTCCTCGAGACTCCCTTCATCCGAATTGTTAGAGGTGTTAGAAAAAAGCAGAGATTCATCATTTTCATCTTTGGATTCTTCACTATATTTTTCACCTTCATTATCAAATGATCTAGATTCTGACTCAACCTCTACTCCTGTCTCGTCTGAGAATGAGTAGAATACATTTGTCTCTTTTTCGCCTTCAATTGAAGCTGGATGGTTAGAATTTTTCGGGTCAGCATTTTATGTCGATTGTTCGTCATCATTGTATACATTAAGCTCATTATTTTCAGTGTCTAGTGACTGAGGTGGCTGAGGTGATGGATCCGTAGCTATTTGGCCACAAGCTATATTAGCTGGGTTAGGTAGTGGTGTTTCTGTTCTAATTCGCTCATCTTCAGCCCCATTCTCATTAATCTCCATGTTAGGAATTTCAGGCGTATTTGCTGCGGAGATCAAAACAGTTTGTCCTACCACAGTTTCGGCTACCCCCATGATGTTCTCTCCTGACACAGAGAATGACATGCTATGCTTTTCCAAGGCTATATGACCAACACCAGTATTAGAGAGTAAAGTATTAGAAGTATTAGAAGGTGAACCAACAGTGTTATTAACCTCAAGCGCTATCTCAATCGGCTCTCCAATTACTTGTGTACTCACAGTTTTAGCGGTCATAGCCGGCTGCGTACGTTTTGGTGATTCCACAGCCTTATTGACATCTTCGGGATCCAAATCAAGCATTGGTGACAAATTGGAGTGTTGAGAGTTAGGAGAGGCGTTTACTGGAGCACCTTGCTTTCGCAGCAATAAATCCATCACGGAGTTTCCTGGTGTAGCCATTGTTGGCATGTTATCTTTATTTATTTTGCGTTTGGATGCTAACACCTCTTGTCGTGGTGTGGACTCGGCAGAAGCATTGGGCTGTTTTTTATTTCTAAGTTTTGCAGTTGTATTACATCCAGATACAGATCTTGCTGTTTTCTGTGAAATATCCTGAGTTTGCTGTAATTCTTCTAATTCAGCCTCACGCAGAGCTCTGGTGGCGTTCGCTAATCTCGAGCGGGCTGCTGCTGCGGAAGCGGCTTTGGAAGGCATGTTATTAGTTGTTGCTATCCTGGTACTGCAGCACCCAGTTGCCGCAGATGCTGCAGATGGATTAGGAGGCGATAGTATCAGCCTACACACTGCCCGTCCCAGTGCTAAATAAAGGTCTTCTGTAATATAATTCCTCTGATACTGTAGTAGCTCGTGAAAGGCAGAGAATAAAGACTTTGTCTCTGATTTACACTCCACCTTAGACTCCTGCACGCAGGAGTCGCTGAGAGTTTGCTGAATCCGGCTCTGGCTTAGGCATGTCAATTGGGAGCACCGGCGTTTAGTTCCACCCACAATCTCACAGACGATCCAGCCAAGCAGTGCCTGCAGCCCTTCCATCAAATACGATGTCTCGAATAAGCGTTTCCTTTGTTTTGGCGTTTCATAGCCCGCTCAGAGCATTTCTCTCTATTCGCCTGTACGCTTCGCTGGTTTTCCCGATATGACTATGGGTTTCAGTCAATTTCAGTCCGTTCGGCACTGGGCATAGATAGCTCTTCTCTGTGTACACGGGTTTCTCCTTTTTCTTTATATTGATAATCTCATTGCTCAGTATCGTTTTAGATGCTGATTACCATCGTTTCCATCGTGTCCGTGGCTCGGCGTTTTCCCGGTTTTGAAGCAAGCTTACTTTGCTAGTGGAAGCGGAGCTCTGGCGTTGTGCTGCACTTCGGTCTAGGGCCCGACCGCCATCTTGCCTCCTCTCCCGCAAGGGATTTACTTTTAAAGAAAATCAAATAAACACCAATTGCATGAATGGATCTACTGTCAAGCCCAACAATGGTGACTGACTAGTGAACAATCAAAATTTAAATTAAATGATTTATATTTTGATGAATCGTGCAAAAAACTATTTAAACACAGTGCGTTTATTTCAAGAAATCGAAAATATTTATAAATAAATAAACAGGGTACAAAAAAGTATACCTACATACAGAGACTGAGGTAAATCAATATTGTACAGAAGCTGTGACCTCATGGTCCAATATGCAAACATCTATTGTTTTTATAATGGAAAACGTATCTGAAGTAATAGAAAGCAATTCCAAGTAGACCAAATAATTGTAGAAATAGATGAACTACTCGACGTTTTGGTCTTTATGTCTTAAAAGTCCGTTGGACCATCTTCAGGATGATAACTAAAAGGTTAATGGTTGTCCCTCATGTTTGGTCAAGTGCTATATTTTCTAGACCAGCAGAATTATAATTTATTTAATAATTCAAGCACTGCTTTTATTGACAACGGACAGTGAGGAGAGCTACGCCGCCTGGACACTGCTCGACGGCAGCGAGCGATGTCTACAGCGTATCTATTGAATTACTGTTAAAACTTTTTTCAAATTGCCTGGAGTCTTAATCAAGTGTCTGGCGTTAGTTATCTGGAATTATTAACCAGGCTAGCGAGATTCAAACAGAGCTAGATTGGATGTGCTGGCTGGGCACATGAGGAAGGATACTGTTTGGCCCAAGACTTTTCAGAAGGGAGATTCTTGGAGGTAGCAAAGCCCCTGAACCAGTGCGCAAACATGTCCGTTCCCGTCTGTGGTCCCAGGGTGGCCCTTAGCCTGTCTGGTGCAGTTTTCTTCAATAACGAACAGACACCAGACATGGAGTTCCAGTGTAGGGCCATCCACCTAGATCATATGAAGGGAAATGAGTCACATGGGGAAGGGTTAAATATCTTCATAAATAACCCATCAGGAAATATGGGACACTGAGATAGATAGGTACACATGGTTAGAGAGGGGAGGGACAGCCACTAATTTTACAGAAACTTAAACAGCATTCCTTGGGTTTCAGACGCAAAGGCAGTGGCGTAACGAAACTTGAGGGCCCCCCCTGCAAAGTAAATGGAGGGGCCCCCCTATTATCTGCGCTGGTCAAGAGCTCTCAGGCTAGTGACCCGCCATACTGCAGGGGCTGCTGGGCTTTTGTTATGTCACTGTTACCAATACAGCCATTAGAAGTACCCCGGGATGACGGGATTAATAGTTGGGCTTAGTTTGCTGGCAGTCTATCATAGGTGGTGGTCTATCCACTACAGGGTCCCTGCCACCAGTATGGCGGGAACGTTTGCCCTATTTTAGGTGGGTTTTCTGATGTAGACTCCTTTCATAATATACATCGGGCTCACTCATCGTTCAGTTTTGCCAAAAGTGTATCCACTGCTCGTTCTCTTTCACACTTCCTTCCTCCCTCTTGCTTTCTGTCTCTTCCTTTCTATTATTTCTGAGCATCCTATCTTTTCTTCACTCTCATTCTCATCCCACCCTTTTTAGGTCTCGACTACAGCATTGCTTTAACAATGCTTGTTTGTCGAGATTATAGTAAGGCTTTCAAAAGTCTACCCAAACTGCGGTTTGGGTACAGTTCATGTGAGCCAGGTGCGTGCACATCGCCAGCCACATCGCACACCCACACCATTTGTCTGAGCCTCAGTATCAGACTTCAAAAGAATCCGCTCCCCCGCCCCCGCATCAGACTTCAAAGGAATGCGCTTCCCCGCCACAGCAATCCGGGGAGCTTGTTTCTTTATATTTGAGCACTCCATATAAGTGCATTTGTTTCCTTGTTCTCCTTCGCGTGCCGACGCTCCCTTCAAATACCTGACCCCCCTCGCCGTTCACTTCCTCTCACCCCATCCATTGCTTCTTGTTTTACTGGTTGCCGTCCCTGAGTTCTGTTATTGTTAACACAAATGTACTGAGAGGGAAGGGTGTGGAATTTGAGGTCCTTGTGCTGGTGCTGGTCCCTTACCATAATCTTTGCATGCAGTGTCGGCTCGGATTCAACAGCAACTCCTTTACTTTCAGCGCTAAGCCGGAGGTCACTGTGAGAAGCGCCTGTAGCTCAGTGTCAGGCTGCGTGCAGCAGCTGATGTGATCTGGTGCCTGCTGCTTGGCTGAGCAGTTAGTGGCACTGCTCACCGATTGGGGTTGACCACCCAGCTCGGGGTAATGACTTTTATTGGGATTGAGGCTTCTAAACTAGTCTTACATAATGTAATACAGCCTGTTATCTGTGCGTGTCTCAGCCTCACTTTCTGTTGTAATTCCTTTTTTTTTTTAATAAATCTTTATTAAGGCATTTTCATTTTATCCCCTCCTTGATTTTACATAAAAAACCCGTATGTAGGAAATAAAGCTAATATATATGACCTCCACGCCCCTCCCCCCCCAAGCTTGAGTATATACATAAACAAAATTTTTTAAAAAACACAGTAAATGAAATATGGCATTTTTGTACCCAAATTGTAGCAAACATAATATGCATTTTCTCAATACAATTGCAAACAAATTAAATTATATAATTATCCAACCGGATTCTGTATCCGGCGTGTCAATGGGTCCCATATTTTCAGCCCCGTCTTTTGTCTCTTTCTACCTTTCCTTCGATATATAGCCTTTTCTGAATTAAATGTGGCCAAGAGTCTGGCCCGCCATTGTTGAAAAGCAGGAGGGTTATGGTCTAGCCATGCTGTGGCCAAGCATAATCTGAATACTGCTGCAGCAATAAATACGAGCCCTTGAATTTCTTTTGGCCGCTTGTCCCCATCTAGACCAAGTATTAATTCTGCCGTCGTGATTTCAATTTGTATTTTAAAGATTTGGGATAGAAAGGTGGAGATTTCCCTACGTATTGTACCCAATGTAACACATGTTGCAAATATGTGTACGATATCTGCCTCATACTGCTACAGCGAGGGCATTCCGTTCCTCTGTCCGACCCCCATTTAGCGATCTTGTTCGGGGTATAATATTTAGCTGGAAAAAAGTTTTATAATATTGGGCATGAAGGTTGGCCGACATTAGCTATAGTTGAGATACCTTTAGTGACTTCTAACAGGTATCTTCCACCACATCTAATTTTTCGTGCCAGTTTGCTATAAATTTTTCAATATCATCCGGTAGGGCCGATATGAGGTTATTGTATATACCACCAATCTTTATAGTGGGAGTTAGACTTATTGTGTCGATTAAGTGAATTTTTCCAAATTTGGCTGGGCCTCCACCTTTCTTAATTTAGAAATCTCTAATTTGTAAAAATTTGAAGAAATCTGATTAGTTTAGTCCAAATTCTGATTTCAGTTCCTCGAATGATTTAAATCCTATATTGGAGTAAAAGTTACCACACTGGGTAATCCCTGCCCTTGGCCACCTTATCATGCATGCGTCCCTAAATGTTTCTGGGAGGTTGGTATTTCCCACTAACGTTGTGTAGTAGGAAAATCTCCCAATACCCAAAAGCTTTCGAACATTGTTCCATGCTGAGTATATAACCCTTAGGGTTTTAAATCGTACTTTTTTGTAGTAGCAATTGTAGGTTAGTCGCCAGAGATGTGCTTTAGCTTCATTACCTAAAATTAATCTCTGTGGTGTTGGGATCGCTCCCTCGTATTCGGCGGGGTTATTCAGAGTCAGCAATATTTTGCTATACTGTATGATCATGGCCCACCAATATACTTTGAAATTCGGTAGTGTGAGCCCGCCTCTTCCTTTTGGGAGTGTAATGTGTTTGAGTGCCCCATGTGGTTTTTTTTATAATTCCATATAAACTGTGAGAATAGGGTATCTATATCCTTGAATATTTGTGAGGCAAAATCTAAACAAATGGTCCTAAAGAAATATAAAAATTTGGGGAGATATAACATTTTAATGGCATTGCATCTTCCCACTAAGGTCAGATTGAGATTATGAATTCTCCGGAGTTTTTTACTTGTTTGGTTTATGAGAGGTTCCAGGTTAATTTTGACCAGATTGTCTAGGTCTGATGTTATGTTCACTCCTAGATACATGGCGTTGGTAACTACCCGGTCATCCGGGTATGTGATTTTGCTATTAACAACTATCTGGGTTTTTCCCTGGTTAAGTTTGTATCCTGAAACCTCCCCAAATTGTTTGGCATCTTCTTCCATTGCTTTCACTGCTACGCTAGGATCTCCTGTAACTATTGTTATGTCGTCCGCATAGGCTAGGGTCTTAGTATTGCCATTAATAGTTTTGATTGGTGGTATCGCCGGGTTGGATTCTAGTCTAAGAATGAAAGGATTAATAAAAATAGCGAACAGTAGCGGAGAGCGCGGACACCCCTGTCTTGTCCCTCTGGTAACTCTGGTGATCCCGGTCATCTCCCCGTTTATTGCGACTACCGCTTCTGGGTTTGTGTATAACATTCGGGTGGCTTTAATGAATCGGTCGCCGATACCGCACTTCGACATTGCTGTCCACAGATACTGCCAGGAGACCCTATCAAAGGCCTTCTCGGCATCTAAGAGTATCAGGGGCATAGTGTAGGAGAGTAGGGTCTGCAATCCTATGGTCACCCCAGATTTTTGCTTTTTGCATCACTGGTTTACGACTTTCCCTGGATGTGGGCCTGCTAATCAGACCAACAGCCTAGCTGTTCTCTCTCTAAATTGACATCCATGTACTTTAGGTGCATTTACCAATTGGCATTGGGTCACTCTTGTAAGTCCTTGTATGAATGAATGAATGAATTCCGATTTGTAGAGCGCACGTAGCTGCCCTGAGGCGTCCAAGCGCTAAGCATACCATCTGAGGTTTGTACAGTACAGTACTATGGTACAGTGTACCATAGGTACCCAGGGCATAAGTGAACCCAAGGCCTACCAGGGGCTGCAGCATGTATTATGCCACCCCTGGCTGGCCATCCAAATCTGACACAACTGGCTGATCAATCAGCTGGGGCAAGGTGGTGTAATCACCCTTTGCTTTAGCTATAGTATACCTATATCTAAACCTAAAATGGACACATATACTCCTATAAGTCACTTCTATGGCAGGCCTTAACAATCCTGGAGGCAGAGTGCTTGGAATTATGTGAGATAGTTCTCTGGCAGGAGCTGAGCCTGTCTGAAGCTTTCGGAACCAAAGTCCTTTAGCTGGTTCCATGATAATGCTATACCATATACTCTTAAGTGCATTATAATCCTCGCGGTTATTCCTAACTTTGGCATAGCATTATCAAAACATGTCGAGTAAGGTGTCATACGAATTGGAATACTACCCCCTCACCAATTCTGGCAACGGGGGTAGCATTCCACCCTTATAGAGGGACACAACATGTAAGTTAACTCGAGCCTCAGCATCACAAAATGGATGCTGCCACCACAGACACAAGTCTGACCTCCTGCTGCTGGGAGTCCTCCCAGCGAGGGAGGCTTGGACAAAGGGTTTCCTGCCTTGGGAGGTGCTAGCACCACCCCAGACAGGATTTTGTGTATTAGGTAGGACAGGCCTGAAAGGAATGAGACATGCCTGGGGCACACAAGGTGCCTCTGTGCATACACCGGTTCAAACCAGTTGCTGTGGCACTCCAGCCCCAGCCCTGGCGCGAAACCGGACAAAGGATAGGGGGTGTAACCACCCCCCTTCCTGGTCCCACCCATAGGAGGGACCTAGTCATAGTACAGCCCCCTTTAGCAGAATAAAGGTAGGAGCTGGTCCCATTCCAAGTTAGATTATTCTGAATTGACTTTACAAGAAGAAACTCTGGACTTCGACGTTCTGCTCCACAGAAGACTGAAGAAATCTCCCTTGTGAGCAAGGAGTGTCCACCCTGCACCAGCAGGCACCATCAAGCGTCCAGCGGCTTTACTTTGATGTCTTCCCTCGAGGATCCAGACTTTAGAGCCTGACGAGACCCAGATTCCCAGACCTCTCCGACATCTACCTACATCTGCAGCACAGCTGAGATCCGTGGGTGCAACGAGACACGTGGGACATGCCATCTTAAAGAAACTGCACTTTGCTTCCAGCATGACTTCGTGAGGTATCCTCGATGAAGTGCTTTGGGGATTGAGAAGCCCCATCCCCGAGCAGCTCCTGCACAGAAGATCAGTCCTCCAGCATCCACGAGATCTGCGTGGGGCCCTTTTGCTTGATTGCTGCTCGACACGTTGTCTGGTCACTTGCCGGCTGGCTAGTGGCCTCCTAGACGACGATCCTTGAAATCCACACCGCTGGTCTGGTTGCTCCAGACTGGCCCCTACTTCCCTGCAAAGGAGAAGGACCCCGGAACCTCCTGGTCCGCACCAGATGCCAATTCCACTCACCGCGTGGGTTGCCTTTGCCAAGGCCTGTTGATGTCGAATCCGGATCCAACACCGCCGACAGCAAGAGCCTGCCTGGGACAGCTCGTGCCTCCATCCTGGTCATCAAAGACACCACCTGGTCCACGTGGCTGCAGAGTCAAGCGTCCACTCTTCACCTGAACGCGACGACAGCCTCTGGTTCCTTCCTGGTTCAACTCCAGTCACTGGCTAGTGACTTTGAACATTGTCCCCTCTACTTTCAGGTCTTCGGCTTCACTGATCCACCCTTGGATCACACCGGACATCTTCCTCCTGGTCACCTGCAGCATCTTTTCTTTCAGGCACCATAGACTTCAACGCAGAAACCCGAAACAACTTCGCACCTATGCACCTGCAGCCGGTGGGTGAGGTAACGAGAGCATTTCGGTGCTCAAGGGTAGATTGACTCTCACTTATGAAATGCTCATCGGACCTTCCCGGCTATGAAGAACATAACTGCCTTCTTCCACAGACTTCTTCTCTGCAGACACGCTTAAAAGCTGGCCTGCTCAACTGCCGATCTTTAGTCAAACATTCCCTTGACGTATTCCATACTTTGGAAGAAGATAAATGGGATGTATTGTTTCTTACTGAGACGTGGTTAGGAGATGACACCAATCCTGCGCTACATCTAGCAAACCCGTCGGGCTATAATATATTCTGTGCCAACAGACAGAGCTCACACCCTGGGGGAGGAGTGGCCATAATATATAGAACCCATTGGTCTATCTCGTCTTTCGCCTATAATCAAGTGGAACGCATTGAAGCGCTTCTTTTTTGTATTAATATTTCGCCCAATTTTACATTCTCCGGCCTCCTGGCGTACCGACCTCCCAATTCTAAACCATCCCACCTTCCAGTCTTCTTGGATTACGCCCTACAAGCTTCATTGCGTTATGCCAATTTCACCCTCCTTGGGGATTTCAACCTTCATGTTGACAATATGGAGGATACTGCCTCCCTTAATTTCTTGTCCACTCTGGCTGACGGCGGACTGAATCAAGTTGTTAGTGGTCCAACGCACAAAGCAGGCCACACTCTTGATTTAATCTGTACGAACTTGGAAGGCCTAGTCACACTCAATCCCGTTCCTGTAGTCTGGTCGGATCACCTGCTTGTCCCTTTCATATTTCCCTGCCTCTGCACAAATCGCCATGTCCGTCCGGCTAAACAACTGGGCAGAAACTGGAGTAGGATTTCTACTGATAGCCTAGCTCCTCACCTCTTCTCTGTTGACCACTTTGATACGAGCCTTGACCTTGATACACGATTAGCACACATTAATGATCACATTACTTCGGCAATCGATCAGATCGCCCCTATTAGGCCCATAAAAACCTATCGCTCTGCTCCCTCGGCCCCATGGTATTCGAATGATCTCCGTAAGCTCAAATCAGAATGTAAACGTCTTGAGAGACGTTGGAGAATCACCTTCTCACCAGATTGTAAAATTCTTTACAAAGCCGCCCTGAAAAACTATAGGAAAAAGATCATTGAACATAAAAGAATATTCTTAGAAGAAAAGATTAATCGTTCCCAAGGTTCATCAAGGGAAATATTTGAGACAGTCAGATCCTTCACAGATCCCCTGGCATTGAAACGACCTCCAGTGGTATCACAGACTCTCCGTGATAATCTCTCTGTCTTTTTCGAGAATAAAATAGCCACCATTCATGATTCTTTCCCTACCAACACCTCAGTATACAAAAGTCCTATATCCGTTTCTCTACCTGGCCCTGAGTCCCTGTTCGTTGATTTTGCAGAGATTTCTCTGGAACAATCTCTTGCAGAACTTCTTAAAATTAAATCTGGCTCTCCGTTGGACCCATGGCCGGCTAAACATTACAAATCCTTAGCTCCCATTCTTAATCCCTTTATGAACAGAATATGGAATGACTCACTACAGCTGGGAATTTTCCCCGACACCTGGAAACAAGCACGCCTGGTTCCGATAATTAAGAAGGCCAGCGCTGATCCCTGTGATCCTGCCAACTACAGGCCTATTTCTCTACTGCCTGCCCCTGCTAAAGTACTAGAAAGACTTGCTCAACAACAACTAGCCAGCTTTCTTGAAACATCAGGTGCTTTTCACGATTCTCAGCACGGCTTTAGACCAGGATACAGCACGGAGTCGGCTCTCATCGAGATGTCAGACGCAGTAAGATGGAGGCTGGACGAGGGATCAAGAGCGGTGTTGGTGCTGCTGGACTTGTCGGCAGCATTCGACACCGTCTCCCACCCCCTCCTCCTTGATCGCGTACATTCAAAAGGTATCCAGGGCACGGCCTTAGGATGGATCTCATCCTTCTTGTCTAGCCGGACCCAGGCAGTGTTTACCCCCCCATTCATTTCTGAAAGTCGTCCGCTTCGGTGGGGAGTCCCTCAAGGCTCCTCGCTGAGCCCCCTCTTATTTAATGTTTATTTTTCCCCACTTTTCGATATCATCGCCCAAACTGGTATAAAGGTCACCTCCTACGCTGATGATATCCAGCTTATGTTTTCATTTGATAACATCTCTCCCTCAACTTTTGATCCATTAAAAAATTGTCTCCGTACTATTGCCCACTGGATGGACAATAATTTTCTTAGATTGAATGCTGGGAAAACTGAGGTTCTCTTTTTTCACCAGCCTTCTCCACTTGACCCCAATATTTGGTGGCCTACCGACTTAAGTACCCCCCCCCCCCCTCCCAAAAGAATCTGTGAAGAATCTTGGAGTGAGATGGGACTCCAACCTTACTTTTTATCATCAAGTGCATACAGTCTCTACTGCCTGTCTAGCCAAGATTAGAATGATAAAAAAGTTCATTCACTTTCTGCCGAGTAACACCAGGAAGATTGTTGTCCAGGCGTTGATCACTTCACACCTGGACTACGCCAATGCCCTCTATTCTGGCCTGTCTGTAGGGCTCAGTCATCGCCTTCAGACAGTACAGAATGCGGCGGTGCGATTGGTTACCGGTCTCCCCCTACGTGAGCACATTACCCCTCACCGCCGCAAACTCCACTGGCTACCACTGCAAAAAAGGGCCGAATTTAAAGCTTTGGTACTAGCTCATCGGGCAATGCAGGGTAAAGGCTCCGCATATCTGTCTTCCTGTTTGACTCCTTATAATAACTTCAGGACCCTACGTTCCTCGTCAAAAAACTTCCTGTCGGTTCCTAGATTTAGGAAATCCCGCTCAGGTGGGAAAACTTTCCCAGTGTTGACATCGGCCCTATGGAATAAACTTCCTATTGCCATCCGGCTGATCAAAGATGAACAACCTTTCCGGCGAGCACTCAAAACTCACCTGTTCTGCTGAGTTACTTCTGCCTCATTTTACCATCAAAGGTCTGCATGTAGTTATACAGGAGCGCCGGGACACCCCGTTGGGGTAGCTGTGCGCGATACCAAAACACACTAAATAAATAAATAGTGTCCAGATTCACAGTCGTTTTAGTCCAATCTAGTCAGGATTGTCCGTACTCACCTTTTTCTTGAACTGTACTGTCCATAGACGTTGTTACGCATCTCGCATGTGAGTTCACACTCTGCACACGCGTCCCGAGGGCCTCCTATTACTTACCTAAAGTTAGGGTAGTGTAGTCCCAGCGATCCGACAGCCTCTGGACAGCTCCATTCCTTTAATCGACTTCCTTATACCACTTGTTTAGTATATGGTTTGTTGCTCCCCTAGGGCAACATTGTAACTCGTGCAACTTAACGTATTTTTCTTAAGAGTCTTGTCATGTGCTTAGCCCTCTGATCTCATAAAGAGTTCAGAGGTGTATGTTAGTTAATAAATATCTTGTTTATTTTCACAACTACCTGTGTGGTGTCCTTTCATTTGGTATTCAAGGGGTTATATGTGGTAAAACAGCTGGCTTCACGTGCCAAAAGAGTTTAGCCTAAGACTGCTTTGTCCATGCTACCATTAGGATAGCTGGTCTATAAGGTTGGTTGTTTGGACTGATACAAGGTGATCACTAGAACTAGTGAGCATCATATATCAGGCCAACTTCTAGCATTGGTGTGCAGCGGTTGGGATTTGAGCTTGCTGTTGTTTTTACCAAATATAATCTTGAGATATCATTTAAAAGATCACATAAGGTACCATAGGTACACATGACAAGCTTAGAAATACTCTGAGTTCTACTGAACCAGCTGTTGTAGTTGAAAGGGAGTAGCACACTCTGACTACAACTCTTAGCAAGGGATCAGTATGAAAACACATAGTGTAGGTAAGTGCACCACTTACACCGCTCTAGAAAGCATGTCTACCACAGTAGAGAAACAGTGGCTCCCCTTGTGGCTATTGACCCTCCACAGGTCATTTCAAGATATGCAGCCCTCAGATTCCAGGAGATGAGACAATTGTGTACCTCCAGGAGACTGAAACAGGGTTCCAACCCTACCCTTCCTTTTCTGAAAGGTCTCTTAGAGACTTATGATGTTAGAAGGGCTTCTAATCCAGACCCCTCTGATCCTACAGATGGAAGCATACCCCCAGTAGAAGATGACTCTAACCCCCCTGAAACCGAAGAGGTAGAGGAGGAGGATGGAGACTCATCTGAAGGAGAGGTAGAAAATGGTCCAGTAGTAGTCAGTAGACTCACCAGGGCCAACTTAAGCCTGCATGGGGATGGAACTGGGGGAGCCCCAGACCTATCCACAGGTAGGCCTAACCTTGGGATTAGACGAGTTAGGTCTCACTCCAGAGGCTCTAACAGATCTATTCATACCCATGTCTCTCAGGCATCTTCTCAGAGAGGGATGACATCCCCTCAGAGAAGAGAGCATGAAGCTAAGATGAGGGAAGTGAATCTGAGGATTGAGAGGGAAGAACTTGCCCTTGCCAAAGAGAAACTTGCCTTTGCCAGAGAGCAAAAATTGAGTGGGGTAGAACCCACTGGTGGCAGCATTATCCCTAAAGATAGAGACAGGAGTTTTGATAATAGACACCTGAGTAAAATAGTGCCCCCCTTTAAGGTAGGGGATGACATCCACAAATGGATGACTGCTTTGGAGAGAGCCTTCAAAGTACAGCAGGTACCCCAGAGTCAGTGGACAGTTATATTGTGGCTCTCCTTTGAAAGTAAAGGAAGAGACAAGATCCTCACTGTTAGAGATGAGGATGCTAATGATTACCAAGTCCTGAAAAGTGCCTTGATTGATGGGTTTGGCTTAACAACTGAACAGTACAGGTTGATGTCCAGAGACACCCAGAAAACTCAAGCTCAGGATTGGACTGACTTTGTTGATTGTGCCACTAAGGCTTTGGAAGGCTGGTTACTGGGAAGTAAAGTTACTGATTACACAGGATTGTATAATCTAATTATGAGAGGGCAAATCTTAAATAATTGTCAGAACTAGTTGTTGCATCAACCCTTGATTGACTCAGATCTGACCTCTCCCCAAGAATTGGGAAAGAAGGCAGACAGATGGGTCAGGACAAGGGTCAAGCAGCAGAACCAGAACCAGGGTGGTGGCCAGAAGAAAGCAGACCAGAAGGGTAATAATGAGAATAAGCAAAATGACCAGAAGTCTTCAACAGGGCCCCAACAATCTAAGGAGGGTGGGTCCCAGAATTCCCAAAAGAAGAAGATTGATGGCCAAAGAAAACCATGGTGCCAATACTGTAAAAGTAATACTCACTGGTTTAGTGAGTGCACCAAGAAAGGCACAGCTCCTACCACTACTGCCCCTAAGGCACCTGAACCCCCTAGTACAGTTAGTAGTGGTAGTGCACCCCCCAAGGCTATAGTTGGGTTAACCCTGGGAACTGAGGTGGGTTCTGACTTAGTCAGGATGCCTACTCAGGCTGTTCTTGTTTGTACTGGGGACATGGATTTGACCCCTACTGTAAGTCCCAGTACTCTGGGCAAATACAGACAAACGCCTTTAATCAATGGAAAGATGGCTCAAGCCTACAGGGACACTTGTGCCAGTGCCACTATGGTGACACCCAACTTTGTGTACCCTGAACAGGTAATACTAGGTTCAGACTACCTAGTGACCAATGCTAGCAATGTCACTACCAATCACAGTATGGCAGTTGTTAACTTCTCCTGTGGAGGGGTAACTGGCCTCAAAAGGGTTGTAGTTAGTTCAGACCTCCCAGTGGACTGTCTGTTGGGTAATGATTTGGAATCCTCCTTATGGTCAGATGTGGAGTATAGGACTCATGTGGAAATGATAGGTTTGTAAGCACATGTCCTGGCTGTGACTAGGTCACAGGCCAAACAATGCCCAGCTGAACAAGTGCTGGATCCTGGAACAATGGACCAGACACTTCCCAAGAGAAAGAGCAGTAGGGTTAAGGCAGTGCCTTATCCCCACCTCAAGGTGGGGATTAGCCCTCTCAGGAGGCTGACCCAAAGACCCCAGAAGGAACTGTCCGAGAAGAGCTTGAACCTGAACAGGTTGAGTTTCTTGGGGCAGGGGGACCTTCCAGGGCAGACTCGAGGCAGGCACAGTTAGACTGTTCCTCTCTTGAACCCCTCAGACAGCAGGCTGCTGCTGAGGCTGCAGGAAATGCTACAGGTACTCACAAGGTGTACTGGGATGATGGACTCCTATACTCTGAGGCAAGAGACTCCAAGCCTGGTACTACCAGGAGGCTGGTTATCCCCTTGTCTCTGAGAGGTTTCCGTCTTACCTTAGCCCATGAGATTCCCCTTGCAGGTCATTTAGGCCAGAACAAGACTTGGGAAAGACGTGTCCCACACTTTCACTGGCCTCATATGTCTGAAGACACTGAAGAGTTTTGTCGCTCATGTGTCACTTGCCAAGCCAGTGGCAAGTCAGGTGGCACAACAAAGGCCCCCCTTATACCACTACTTGTGGTGGGGGTACCCTTTGAAAGAGTGGGGATTGACATTGTTGGACTAATGGACCCCCCAACAGCATATGGGCACAGATTTATACTAGTAGTAGTGGATCATGCCACTAGGTATCCAGAAGCTAGTCCCCTTAGGACCACTACAGCTCCTGTTGTGGCCAGGGCCCTGCTTGCAGTTTTCTCCAGAGTGGGGTTTCCTAAGGAGGTTGTCTCTGACAGAGGTGCAACCTTTATGTCAGGATGCTTGACTGCAATGTGGAAGGAGTGTGGTGTAAATTACAAATTCACCACCCCCTATCACCCACAGTGCAATGGGCTTGTGGAGAGATTCAACAAGACCCTAAATGGGACATCCTTTTACCCTGCCTTCTGTTTGCTTACAGAGAGGTCCCACAGAAGGGGGTTGGCTACAGCCCTTTTGAGCTTCTGTTTGGGCATCATGTAAGAGGACCCCTAAGTCTTGTAAAGGAAGGATGGGAGTTACCTCTCAAAAAGCCTAAACTTGACATAGTGGACTATGTACTTGGTCTCCGCTCCAGGATGGCAGATTACATGGAGAAGGCATCTAAAAACCTTGAGGCTAGCCAAGAACTTCAAAAAGCTTGGCATGACCAAAAGGCTGTCCTTACTGTTTACCAGCCTGGACAGAAGGTGTGGGAGTTGGAGCCAGTGGCCCCAACAACTCTCCAAGACAGATGGTCTGGACCCCATACCATTATTGAACAAAAGGGAGAGTGAACCTACCTGGTAGACCTTGGAACTCCCAGGATCCCTCACAGAGTACTTCATGTGAACAGGCTCAAGGCATTTGTTGATGGGGAGGACATGGGCTTGCTCATGGCCACAGATGAGGGACAGGAGAAAGAGAGTGACCCTCTCCCAGACCTGCTCACTCAGAACCCTGATGATGGGTCAGTAGATGGTGTAGTCTTTTCTGACATCCTCTCTGAACATCAGCAAAAGGATTGCAAACAAGTTCTTCAATCCTTTAGACAAATGTTCTCTCTGACCCCCAGTCAGACAAACTGGTGCACCCATGAGGTGGACACTGGTGACAGTCTGCCTATAAAGAGTAAAATCTACAGGCAACCTGACCACGTCAGGGACTGCATAAAACAAGAAGTACAAAAGATGTTGGAATTGGGAGTCTTTGAACCCTCAGAGAGCCCTTGGGCTAGTCCTGTAGTTCTAGTGCCTAAACCTCACACCCAGGATGGTAAGAGAGAGCTGAGGTTTTGTGTATACTACAGGGGTCTCAATGCTGTCACTAAGACAGATGTCCATCCAATACCAAGAGCAGATGAACTCATAGATAAATTGGCTTCTGCCAAATTCTTGAGTACATTTCACCTGACAGCTGGTTATTGGCAAATCAGGTTAGCTGAGGATGCCAAGGCCAAAACAGCATTTTCTACCCCAGGAGGTCATTACCAATTTGTGGTGATGCCCTTTGGTTTGAAGAATGCACCTGCCACTTTTCAAAGGTTGGTGAACCAAGTTCTTACTGGGTTGGATGACTTTTGTGCAGCATATCTAGATGATATTGCTGTCTTTAGCTCCACCTGGGAGGATCACCTGAGGAAAGTTTTGGAGGCCCTGCAAAAGGCAGGTCTCACTATCAAGGCTACTAAGTGCCAGATAGGGCAGAGTCAGGTTGTGTACCTGGCCACCTTGTAGGTGGAGGCCAGGTTCAACCATTGGAGAGCAAGATACAGGCCATAAAGGACTGGGCTCCTCCAACCACCCAGAAACAGGTCAGAGCTTTCTTGGGCCTGTCTGGTTACTACAGGAAATTTGTCAGAAATTATGGGACAATTGTGACCCCTCTTAATGACCTGACAAGTAAGAAAATGCCAAAGAAAGTTCAGTGGACAGTTAGCTGTCAAAAGGCATTTGATGACCTAAAGCAGGCCATGTGCACTGCACCTATTCTCAAGAGTCCAGACTACTCCAAACCTTTCATTGTCCAAACAATGCTTCTGAGTTGGGTGTGGGAGCTGTTCTATCTCAACTGAAAATTGATGGTCATGACCAGCCCATTGCTATTATAAGTAGAAGGGTGACCCCTAGAGAGAAACGTTGGTCAGCTATTGAGAGGGAGGCCTTTGCTGTGGTTTGGGCCCTGAAGAAGTTGAGGCCATACTTGTTTGGTACTCACTTCAAGATTCAGACAGACCATACGCCCCTCTTGTGGCTAACTCAGATGAAGGGTGAAAACCCCAAACTTCTTAGGTGGTCCATTTCCCTACAGGGGATGGACTTTATAGTGGAGCACAGACCAGGGACTGACCATGGCAATGCAGATTGTCTCTCCAGGTATTTCCAATTAGAACAGGAAGACTCGCCTGGTCAAGGTTAGTTTAATGTCCCTAAGTTTGGGGGGGGGGGGGTTATGTAGGAGAGTAGGGTCTGCAATCCTATGGTCACCCCAGATTTTTGCTTTTTGCTTCACTGGTTTACGACTTTCCCTGGCTGTGGGCCTGCTAATCAGACCCACAGCCTAGCTGTTCTCTCTCTAAATTGATATCCATGTACTTTAGGTGCATTTACCAATTGGTATTGGGTCACTCTTGTAAGTCCTTGTACAGTGTACCATAGGTACCCAGGGCATAACTGAACCCAAGGCCTACCAGGGGCTGCAGCATGTATTATGCCACCCCTGGCTGGCCATCCAAATCTAACACAACTGGCTGATCAATCAGCTGGGGCAAGGGGGTGTAATCAACCTTTGCTTTAGATATAGTATACCTATATCTAAACCTAAAATGGACACATATACTCCTATAAGTCGCTCTTATGGCAGGCCTTAACAATCCTGGAGGCAGAGTGCTTGGAATTATGTGAGATAGTGCTCTGGCAGGAGCTGAGCCTATCTGCAGCTTTCGGAACCAAGTCCTTTAGCTGTTTCCATGATAACGCTATACCATATACTCTTAAGTGCATTATAATCCTTGCGGTTATTGCTAACTTTGGCTTAGCATTATCAAAACATGTTGAGTAAGGTGTCATACGAATTGGAATACTGCCCCCTCACCAATTCTGGCGACGGGGGTAGCATTCCACCCTTCTTGAGGGACACGACATGTATGTAACTGTAAATCCCGGTTAAAGTTAACTCGAGCCTCAGCATCACAAAATGGATGCTGCCACCACAGACACAAGTCTGACCTCCTGCTGCTGGGAGTCTTTACACGAAGAAACTCTGGACTTCGACGTTCTGCTCCACAGAAGACTGAAGAAATCTCCCTTGTGGGCAAGGAGTGTCCACCCTGCACCAGCAGGCACCATCAAGCGTCCAGCGGCTTCACTTTGTCGTCTTCCCTCGAGGATCCAGACTTCAGAGCCCGACGAGACCCGGATTCCCAGACCTCTCCGACCTCTACCTACATCTGCAGCACAGCTGAGATCCGTGGGTGCAACGAGACACGTGGGACCGGCCATCTTGAAGAAACTGCACTTCGCTTCCAGCACGATTTCTGAGGTATCCTCGACTAAGTGCTTTGGGTAATGAGAAGCCCCAGCCCAGAGCAGCTCCTGCACGGAGATCAGCCCTCCAGCATCCACGAGATCTGCGGGGGGACCTTGGCTTGATTGCTGCTCGACGCATTGTCTGGTCACTTGCCGGCTGGCTAGTGGCCTCCTAGACGACGATCCTTGAAATCCACACTGCTGGTCTGGTTGCTCCAGACTGGCCCCTGCTTCCCTGCTAAGGATAAGCACCCCGGACTCTCCTGGTCCGCACCAGGCGCCGATTCCAATCACCGCATGGGTTGCCTTTGCCAAGGCATTTTGATGCCGAATCCGGATCCAACACCGCTGACAGCGAGAGCCTGTGTGGGACAGCTCGTGCCTCTATTCTGGTCGTCGAAGACACCACCTGGTCCACGTGGCTGCAGAGTCAAGCGTCCACTCTTCACCTGATCGCGACGACAGCCTCTGGTTCCTTCCTGGTTCCACTCTAGTCACTGGCTAGTGACTTTGAACATTGTCCCCTGTGCTTTCAGTTCTTCAGCTTCACTGATCCACCCTTGGATCACACCGGACATCTTCCTCCTGGTCGCCTGCAGCATCTTTTCTTTCAGGCTCCATAGACTTCAACGCAGAAACCCGACACGACTTCGCACCTATGCTGGACAGCTCCATTCCTTTAATCGACTTCCTTATACAACTTGTTTAGTATATGGTTTGTTGCGCCCCTAGGGCAACATTGTAACTCGTGCAACTTAACGTATTTTTCTTAAGAGTCTTGTCATGTGCTTAGCCCTCTGATCTCATAAAGAGTTCAGAGGTGTATGTTAGTTAATAAATATCTTGTTTATTTTCATAACTACCTGTGTGGTGTTCTTTCATTTGGTATTCAAGGGGTTATATGTGGTAAAACAGCTGGCTCCACATGCCAAAAGAGCATAAAATTCGACAAGGATCCCGTCCAGCCTGGCTGCTTTCCCAGTGGGTAGGGTATTGATTGATAACAAAATTTTGACCCATTCTGGAATTTTCGCCAAGCTTTCTTGGTCTTCCACAGATAGTCGTGGACTAATAGACTGTTTTATATACCTTTCAATTTTACTTTGATTTTTATCAGTTTCCGTGTACAGATCCTGATAGTAATCTTGAAATGCCCTTCTTATCTTTATTTGATTTTGTGTAAGTCCTTTTTTTGGGTCATTAATTTCTTTAATTGTATCGGCCATATTTTCTTGTCTTGTTCATACCGCCAAGTGGTGCCCTACTTTTCCGCTGAGTTCATATATGCGTTCTTTATTCGCCATAGCTTTTTCTATTGCTTTTTTGGTAAATATATCTGCCACTTTATTTTTTGCGATAGCTACAGTAACCAGTGTTTCTTCGATTTTGTGCCCCTCTTGTACTGCCCTCATAAGATCTTCCTCTGCATTTACTAATCTTTCCTGTAGCGTTTTTATTTCTTTTTTGCTACCCGGTTAAGGTTGAGGGAGAATCCTAGGGTCTCTCCCCTTATTCCTGCCTTTAAGGTGTCCCAGACTATTTCGATTGGAGCGGTCCCCATATTGTCCTCTAGGAACTCTGGGACCCATTTGTTTAAACATTGACAATACTCTTCGTTCAGCAGTAAGGCCCTCTCAAAAGTCCATCGATTTTGACTATGGCCCGGCCCTTCAATATCCATACTAAGCATCAGTGGATGGTGGTCAGATAGGACTTGGGAAAGTTTCTCTATTAAGCATTTTTATAAGATTGAATTGGAGATCAATATGTAGTCTAACCGTGCCAATTTATTGTGGGGGTGGGAAAAAAATGTATGACCCGGAATTGTGGGGTGTTTTGCTTGCCAACAATCCCCTAATCCGTGTGTGGTACATATTTCTTGTATTGTGCTAAAAACTCTTGGCTTCCTTCCTTTATATGTGGAGTCTGGCCTTGAATGCCAGTCCGGGGATAGATTCAAGTTAAAATCGCCACACAGGATAAAAGGGGTAGACCAGTGAACTAGTTTGTTTAAGATGAATATCCATAAATCTGGGTCCTCTGTTAGTGTTCCATATATGGAATAAATTGTTGCTTTCTTCCCTTGACCATATAGGCATTATGTTATTGCCCAGCATCCTAATTTATCGGCTGTAGACCGGGTGAACTGTAGCCCCCCACCGATTGCAAGAATGGCTCCCCCCCTTGTCTTTGTTGCCTGCGATGTTGATATAATCAGTCTATATCCCATGTTTTTCAGCAGTTGTTGCTGTGACCCTGCCACATGTGTCTCCTGCATGCATATACTATTAGGAACTATTGCCTTGAGGCCGATTGCCACCCTTTGTCTTTTTTTCCCCGTCATTGAGACCGCAAATATTAATAGTTAAGATCCTTAACTTAGCCATATTATTTGAGATTTCTGGTTCAGCATTGCTCTAACCTTTGTTTTGTGTTCTTCATTTCTGTTTGCAATTTTATAGCATGAATGTGTCATTTTTTTGTTTGTTTTTGTTTTTGGATCCTGGTGTGACTATGATTACCTGTGTTTTATTTGCTTGTGTACTCTTCCCAACCGCCCCCCCGCCCTGTCCCTCCCCCCTAACCCCCCCTTGAGACTTCCTGAATCCAGGGGGATCCAGGTTTGGGCGTCAGTCTGGTCAGTGCGCCCCAGCCCGTCCCGCCTCCCGAACCCTGGTGTGCTAGACATAAAATACAATTTGGAGTGCCAAAAACAAAAAGATCCTCAGTCTAGTAGTGTCTTAGTGGATATCCATATATTACGTCATAGTTTGGATATTCGTTTTTAGTTTTTTTTTTTTTCTCTCCATCTTTTCTTCAGAAGGATTGAGCCCAATACTTAATTTGCTTTCTGGATCTTGTCTACCCGCTGGTTTTTGTTGTCTTTCTGTTTTAGGGTTCCTTGAGAGAGAAATTTCTTTGAGGTAAGCCTGAGCCTGAATTTCACTCGTGAATCTTCGTGTTTTCCCATTTATAATAATCTTTAGTCTGGCTGGATCTTGCAGAAAAACGGTGGCCCCTATTTGCTCGAATGGTGTAATTAGTTGCCTCAGCCTCCACCTCCTTTCCACCGTAACATGAGCATAGTCAGGTTGAGCGAAAAACATGAACCCCTTGTGTCCCCTTTTGCTGTTGGGCCGAGCGAGATCGTATATGGTTTCACAAAGCAGAAAATTCCCAAAGTATATCAGTACTGCTCTTGGGTATTGCGGAGGATTGTGAGTTCGCTTTGAGAGAGTTAATGGAAAGCGATGGACATGCTGTACCTCCCTCTCCATTTCCCACAACTGTAGTTCAGGGAAGGCTGTATTAAGGAGGGAGATCATGAAGGCCCTTATATCTTTTCCTTCTACGCCTTCGGGGATTCCGAGGAAGCGGAGGTTGTTTCGTCTAGCTCGGTTTTCGTGATCTTCAAACTTTAGCATCAGATCTTTTATAATACCGTCTTGATCTTTACCCTGCATTTGAAGGCTAGCAACGTCTTTTTCCAAGTTTTTGGTGCGTGTTTCCACAGAGACCATTCTGTCTGATATTTCAGAGTAAGTTAGACCTACTGTTTTGATCGCTCCTTGTAGCTTTTGTATGGCGGTGTGATTCTTCTTGTTTTCTGTTTTAACTTCTTCGTGTAAACTTTTAATTGAGCTGAGTATTTCGCTCAAACATTGCTCTGCTTGTTTTCCAGTCGGCCTTGTCCGTCCCTGTTGATTATGACCACTCCCTGTGGTCCCGTTCAAGACAATTTGCTGATGGTCTGATTCTGATATATATTTGGGAGCTATGTTTTTTCCTGTATATTTTGTTTGTTCTGTATTACTCCCTTGGTCTGTAGTTTCTTTGTATATCACTTTGTGGTGTCTATTTTGTGTATCTCTCTTTTTTTCAAGCTTTTTCCTTGGGGTATTGTCTGAACCGGTTTCGTTCACTTTCCTTACATTTGCGCAAGGAGAGTCTGAGAGTTCTGAGAGCTCTGGGGTTGATGGATCAAGGCTATGATCGTCCATTGAGTCACTTATTTCGCTAGACGTCAAGACCCCGGTTTCATAAATATCCAAGTCAGAATCCTTGGTGGCTGCTTGGGTTTCAGAATATTGTATTGTAGTTTTTGTTGAGGGAGAAGGGTGATTGGGAGTTGGCTTAGTATTTGAAGGCTTAGGCGTAGTATCCAATCTTTCGGGTTGAATTCTGGCTTTATTCCCCGTTTCTTTTCCCAGAGCGTGATCTGGCGTTAGGAATCCGGAATCGGGCACTGGTCTTGCTACGCGATTCGTTAATGCTCCAAATGAGGCTCCAGGAGCTACGTGGCTCTCCCTGTTCGGCCCATTGGTCTCACAGATTCGATCCTCTAGGTCACCAGGTGGGGCCCTTAGATTTGCTGGTTTGGGTGAGTCACCTATCCCTGCCTTAAATAAGGGGGCAAAGACATTTGAAATCCTTGGCTGAGACTCTCTTGGCTGACCAGTGGTTTTGGCGGATGCTTTCAAGTTTTTGATTGCTTGTAGTCGTTTTGCCTTTTTGGCCATCAGTTCCAGATTGTCGTGGTCGTTACCTTCTGATTCCTTCCCTGCATCCTTCCCTTTCCCCTTTTCTTTACCTTGCTTTCCTTGTTTTATATGCTCCTTTTCAGCGTTTTTCTCATTGTGTAAGTCTTTCTTATCTTTCTTATCTTTGTTCTTTTCTTTATCTTAGTCATTGTCCTTGTCTTTGTAGTTGTCTTTGTCTTTATCTTTATCCTGGTTTTTACTATCTTTTGCTTTGGCCCCCTTAGTTTCAGGTCTTCTTTGAGCTTCCTTAACTCTCAGAGAGCTCCCTGCGCTCTGGGTGTTCTCGATGATCTCTAATTCTTGAGCATCGTGCGCGTCTTATGATTCAGGCTGTCCTTCTAATGCTTCATGTGGGGGTTGTGCGGCTTGGTGAGAGGTCAGTTCGCTTGGCTCTGTCGCCCCTAGTTCCATCATTTGGCTTGTTTTTGGGTGTAGGCTTGAAACTGCTGGCGTAGGGATGAGGGTTTTCCGTGGCTCTTTCGCTTGAGCTTGATCTTGAGTGCCCTTGTTCTCCTGGTAGCTAAATAGATATAGCTTTAACCTGCATTTTTTTAAGGGCTTTTTTTCACTTCCCCAAGCTAGAGACGCCTGGAGGTACACGTGTACTTCCGTTGCAGCTCTTCCTGCTTCCCTTGATATGCTCTTTGCCAGGTTCCTTGCTCCCAACACAGACCTCGGCTCTGACTCCACCAGTTCGTGCGCACTATTGGATCTCTGTCTTAAATTTCGGTCTTGAATCCTGTGTCCTGTATGTTCTGACTCTAGATCTCTAGGTCTCCTTGACGATGACCTATATGAGTCGATCACCGATTCGACTGCGGGAGCTGCGAGGGATGCGGAGGAGGACGGAGAAACACCGAGTGGGAGAGCAGCGAGTCAGGAGATTTCGGCAGGGAGATCGAGATCGAGTGTCTGCGGATGTCTGTAGTCTTCAGGATTTCAACAGGTCAGTGAGATTGTGTGGAAGCGTATGGGTGCGGGAGACTACAGGGCTCTGGAGACGCTGATATAGTTGTCAATATTGTTGTGGTTATTTCCGTTTTCCGTTTCGCTCCGTTTTGCTCCATTGGTGATTGTTGGTGATTGTTGACGGACGCTTCTCCTTAGCTCCTTAGCTCTGCCCTCACATTGCAAGGCTTCGAGAGGCTTCGCAAGGCGCACGGTGCAAGGCGCAAGAAGTTATTAATGCCGGTGATGGTGACTTGTGGTGACTTGTGACTTGTGATGGCTTGCAAGAGTGGCCGTGGCTCTTCAAAATGACTTGCGGATCGCGGATGCCGGGGCTGTTTGTCACTTTCTTTTGTTTTCTTTTGTTTTACTCTCAGCCCTTCTGTTGCCACGACTGTACTATCTGTACTGTATCTTTGCATCGGCTACAACCAACTCGGTGGCCTCAGACCGTTTTGATTGATCTATCGCAAAAGTCAGCTTTAACAATAGTTTTTAGGTAAAAGAAGAATAAGGAGTAAGGAATAAGGAATAAGGCATTTCTTCTTCCCCCCCTCACTCGTCGCTCGTTAGCTGGTGATTTGAAAAAGATATCAGCTGTTCAATCATTAGTTGTCGGTCAAAAATCTTGATGCTTTTTTTTTTTTATCCCCCCTATATAATGTTTTCAGGATAGTGTTGTAATGTTAGTAAGCAGCGTCTGGGTCCGGAGAAGGTTTTTAGCAAGGGTTTCTGAAGAGTCGAATTTGTACCTTGTGGCTAATCATGCATCTCACCTTGTCTCCTCCGCTACCACCGCTTCCATCAATACCATCTACTCACGGAACCACCAACTGCAGCTTGCGTGACCTCCATTCCGTACATCTCTCCGCTTTACCACTGCTCTCAAGTTCCTGTTCTCGACTCAGTACCACATAGCCAGCGAAAGATGATTAGGATTAGGATCAATCCATAACGGCATAGTCCAGCACTTGGGTCAGGGTCAGGGCTAGCGGAGCGATGCTCAGCGACTGCTCACACCGATGCCATCTTGCCTCTGCTTCTGTTGTAATATCTAATGTTTCCCTTGTCTTTATTGCTTGATTTTCCTCCGAGTAATTGTCACTCATAGTCTCTGAAATGTCACTCATAATTACACTGAAATTATGAAACTGTCACAGATGGCAATCTTAAACTTGGGCAGCTATGTTTATAATAAATAGCGATCCGAGCGCTGATAAGTTAGATTAGACTTTGCCTGCAGTGTCACTAGTTTTGCACATGGTAACGACCCCATATTATCAGTCCTTAGGTGCCTGCGGTTACCAGACATCAATAATAGATGCACGCCTGCCGTGCCTGCTATATTAAGTAACACTTGTATAGCGTAATTCACTGACAGAGTATATGTTGCTACAGTGGATATGTTGCTAGTGAAATTTACCTATTTTCTCTCTAAGTACTTGCAGTATAAAGCAAAGACCTTAAATATGAAACAACAAAGCATTAATATGATAAACGTGGCGCAGGCGTTAGCTGTATACGTGCACATTTCTCCTATAAATATAAACTCACAACTTACAGTAAATTTTTCGTAACTGTTAATAACTCGATTTTAACACCTAATTTACACCAATAGCCTAATAATACTTATTAATAGAAAACTCATATTTGTCATAATGTAACTCACAATAACACTGAAATTATAGCAAATAGCAATATGAAACTTTAACATCTATGAGAGGCATTAATGTGCAGTTATAACGTATTGTTAACGTTTTACTCCTGCGGTTATTACAGCCCGAAAGGAAGTTAGCTCCTAGGCAGTGTAATTACAGTCTGGTAAAGTGCGGGGTGTGACGTCTTGCCTAATACTTATGGCGAGAAGTGTTTTTTTGATGAAGCGTGCTACGGGTTGCGCTTGATTTGCGAGTGCTGCTACAATTTTGGAGTTTGAAGCATCGTCTGCTGCTTACATTTGCTCCTGTCAGTGCAGCTGCTGTGTTTTCTTTAGTATTAATTAGAAGCGCATAATATGAACTTGGTGAACGGCAGTTGCAGCAGGTGCCCAGGACAGTGTCTATCATCGAACAACACTGAATCATATTCTTATAATACTTCTGTACTAAGGAAGCAGGGGGTAACGACTTGAGGTAAGTACCTACTACAAAAATATTTGCAAATAATTTAAATATTGTCGGCGTGGCATTAGCATTGGCATTATGTCACCCGAGTGGACTAGGCTTGGCTGAGGAGTGCACCAAAGTTGGCGGCGGCTAACTGACCTTAATGTAAACATTCGGCGAGTTAGACTGCTGCAGCAGTTATCAGAGAAACACCGTTAGTTGTACTTATTGTGCCAGTTTTAGTTGCTATACTTTCGCTATATCTGCAGCAAAGTGTAAATGGAGTGCGATATTTAGCTTTTATTATAAATTCAAATACATTTGCTTTATAAAAAAAATAGCAATCCGAGCGTAAATAAGTTAGGGCAGGCTCTGTTGTATATCACTAGTTTTGCATATTGTAACTGCTCCAATAACATCTGACCCTAGTTGAATGTAATTACCAGACATCAGTAAGAGCTCAACGCCTGCCGGCCTTGTTATATTAAGGAACTTTTAGTTATATTTAAAGTATATTACAGATTGATTTAGGCAGCTGGCACTGCACTGACAGTGGCGGGTGCGCTGATCGTATGCAGGCTTGAGTCTTGCAGTTAAGGCTGCTGGAATACTGTCTGATATGCAATTATAACTTACTGTTAGTCTTTCAGATGGCGTGGTTCTTATAGTTGTACATTCAGTTAGCTTCCACGCAGTGTAATTACAGTGTGGCGTCACTTCCTACTACTAACGACGGGGAGGTTTTGTTTTTTTTGATGAAGAGCGCTGCCGCTGAGGCTGGATTTGAGAGCACATATATATGTCCAGCGCCATGATACCCTCAAGGGTAATAAGTTGCACCATATAAATCGACCTAACATAACAGCAACAAGCTCTATGAAACAAAAGGCTGGTTAATACTATACGAATAAGTCGTTGCTTTTTGCTAAGTGCTTTTTTATTCCTTTATTTTGATGCCTGGCATTTTGAAATCAGTAAAAGGACAAGCAGTTGCAAAGCCAATAGGTCTCACCTATACCAGATCTATTGTCTTTGTCAATGTGTTTTAGACATGTTGCACAGCAGTGTAGCCGCTGTGCAACATGACTGAAAGTAAAGAAAAATACGGACATGATAAGCAGCAGTTTCTCAACTAGAAACAGTTTCTGAAGGACGACTGTCACTTTTGTGATTGGAAAATTAAGTGGACCCGTTGATGAGGTACTAAATTTGGCAGAAAGGGGGCACTATAGAATTTCTGAGTGCTTAACTATAGCGTCACCAGTTTTTTTTTCAGTTTAAGAAATTTTATTGAGTTTTTAAAAGATAACAATAGTACATATGTTATGCGTGTACAGAAGATATGTAAAGCACACATGCAAATAAGGAGTACATAACATATGCAGTAAAAACAAAATAGGGTGATGAGAAGGATAAAAAATGAAGAGGAGAAAAGGGAATAGGTAAAAGGTAGAAAAGCAGAAAGAGAGGAAGAACAAAAGAAGAGAGGAAAGAGAAGAGAAGAGAAGAGAAGAGAGAGAGAAGTGTATGTGGGATTAAGTAGGAAGCATGCAAGAGGGAGAATTAGAGGAAAGATAGGATGTGAAAGGAAGCCAAAGAAGATCAGATTTAATTTTTAGGAGAGTAGAAGAAGAGGCAGCAATAGAGATCCTGTGTTCAACACATATAAAATTCCACCAAGTAAGAACAGCAATCTTAGAGTTATCTTTCCAACACGAGAGAATGACTTTGAATGCAATAGCACTGAACAGGTCTAACAATCTGGCAGACGAGCTTATAATATCAACATCATCGGATAAAGAACCTAATAGCGTCACCAGTTTTAACTCGGAAGCTGCTGTTGAATGTTTTTATAATTGTAATATTCCTTTTTCTGTTTGTAGCCTTTTGTAAGTTGAAGAGCAACAGTACCTAAAAGTGTGAAACAATAAAAACGATGGTCCCCATTCACAGTACGTCAGTCTGGGTGTAGGTGCACAATGTGAATGTGCAGGTGAAAAATGCTATACGTTTGAAAGACTAAGCATGAATGAAAAATGCATGCATGTAAATTGCAGGATTTTTACGTGAAAACGTGAGGCAATAATTGCGAAAATGCACAGTTCTCAAATTAAAGTTAGCATGCATTATTCATTTGTCATGCTTATGCAAGTTAAACAAGCATTTGCAATGCAATAGGTCTCGCATTATTAAAGTTTGAGCTATTGGTGCTGCATTATTATTGGCAATGCCAGTAGCTCAAACTTTAATAATGCGAGATCTAATGCATTGCAAATGCTTGTTCTTTCTATTCTGTTACTTGTATGTCCAACTTTTTCTCTCCCATTCCGTCGAAATCATTCCATTATGCTTCTCTGATCGCCTGTGCAGTATTTTTCTCCCTTTTTCTGCTATCTGCTTTGTATTTCCTTTGTCCATTTTCTCACCCTCTCCTATCCTACCTCTCTTTACTCTTTCATACCCCACCCTCTCTTTCTTATCAGCTTTCTAGCTGATCTAGGGCTAGATGTAGGTAACTCTATTTTACCACTTCTAAAATACCGAATTTTACCAATTCGGTATTTAAGAAGTGGTAAAATAGAAGGGGGCACATGTAGGTATTTCAGAATCGGTAAATACCGAATCTGTAAGATTCGGTATTTACCGATTCGGTAAATACAGAATCGGTATCCCCCATTGATTCCTATGGGCCTTGAAGCCAAAAGGAATCAATGGTGAATACCGACTCGGTATTTACCGATTTGGTAATTACTGATTCCTGCAAGTGTACAGGGGGTGTCACTTTGACACCCTCTAGCACCCCAAATACAGGCATGTGTGCCATGTGGCACACATACAGGCCCTAAGGGCATGTCTGTCTGTCACATGGCACATGTGTGCATGCACACATGTGCATGCACACCTGGATTCGGTACTTTACCACCCATTTGGATTGGGTGGTAAAATACCGAATCTGAAAGGCCTGCGGCACTCAAAGATGTGCTACCTACATGTGCTTTTACAGAATCGGTATTTTTACCGAGTCTGTATTTACAGATTCAGTAATTTTACCGAATCTGTAAATACAGATTCGGTAAAATACTGATTCTGTAAAGCATGCTCCTACATTAGAAAACCCTAATTCCGGTCGGAAACGGCCGATATCGGCCGTTTCCGACCGGTATTAGGGCTCCTACATCGGGCCCCTAGTCCTTATAGCACCTTGTGATTTCTTTCCTGCATACTTTCTCACTGTGTCCCTTCATTAGCGCTTCTAGTACATTCGTTTCTATCACTATGCTCTTCATCAATCCCGTACAGACCTGGAGCCTGGAACTCTCATCTTGAGCTCTTTTTGCCCTTCTTCTTCCTCATACTCTCCCAGAACCCCAAGCCTCAAAGGTTGTCTTTGTTTTCACCAGAGTCTTCACTGGTGTCTCTAAAGAGGCCAGATGGTGCCAGTGCCCCAGTGCTATTTGTCCTGGCTCCCGTAGTGCCCTCCACCACAGCTGATTAATGTATTGGGTAACGACACAGAAAAAACAGACAATGCACCTTGCCACACACATTAAATTGTCCAACTACCTTTTGCGACCTTCTTCTGTTCTCCCACTCTAATGTCCCACTGTTCTACCTCATCAGACTTGGATTTAGGTAAGAGTATTTGGGCCAGATGTAGGTAGCCCTTTACCGATCGGAATCGGCCGAAAATACAGATTTTCGGCCGTTTCCGATCGGTAAAGGGCTATGGAGATGTAGGGGCACATATTCGGTAATTTTACCGAATCGTTATTATTACCGAATCGGTAAATTTACCGATTCGGTAATATTTACCGATTCAGTAAAATAACCGAAAATGCAATGTGGGTAGCCAATTTTCCATTGGCACATGGCTTTCAGAATCGGTATTTTACCATGGAATACAAATCCATGGTAAAATACCGATTCCTGTGTACATGCACATCTGTGCATGTACACATGTGCCATGTGACAGACAGACGTGCCTTTAAGGCATGTCTGTGTGCCACATTGCACACATGCCCGTTTTGGGGGTGCTAGAGGGTGTCAAAGTGACACCCCCTGCACTCTTGACAAATTCGGTATTTACCGATTCGGTAAATACTGATTCGGTATTTGAATTGAATCCTATGGGCTTCAAGGCCCATAGGATTCAATAGCAAATACCGATTTGGTATTTACCGAATCGGTAAATACCGAATTTCTAGGTATCGGTAAAAAATCCAGATGTTGGTACCTACATCCCATTTACTGATTTTGAAAAACCGAATCGGTAAAATTCGGTATTTCAAAATCGGTAAATGGGATTTACCTACATCTGGCCCTTTGTTCCTGGATAAATTATTAAAAAAGATCTGAACCAAAATATTTACATGTTAACATTGTTCATATAATAATCCATCCACACAAGTAAAATTCAAAGTGGTGAACGTCAATAAGAAGCACTATTTACAAGGAGAATAAAGCAAATTAAAACGTTTTTGGGAAAAAGCCAGGACCTAATTATATCAAGCAGAATAGGATATGCCACCAAATACTTAGATATTTTATAAACAAAGATATTTTAACTGCACCAAGATTGAAGAAAAGTACATTCAGGTTGATGTGTGTGATGGTAAATGTGAGTCTTAAATGTCAAATAATCAATGTTTTAAGAGTTATCAGCTTGGGAAGTTTAATCCCTCACACAGAGTTGGATTTTAATATTGGAATATGCAGAAGTAATCCATGAGCCTTAATAAATGAACCTCGATCCCGCTGAGCAGTCTGAGAAGGTAGCGCTGTTGGGGGATATGGCAGTGGCTGATCAGACCAGTGTGAGCTTTTTACATTTAACTAGAGAGTTTCAAACTCTGTGCTCGCAATCCAGCAAATCACACATGCACTGAACACGGACAACCAACTCACTTAAAGGGAGTACTGTTGTCCTCTTCCTTCGGTGTTTATTTGATCTAATTTTCATCCTGTTTGTCGCCTTTACCCATTGCTTTAGGGGATTTCTCTTTCTGCATTATTTCTCTCTCTTTTGAAAAGTCTCAATATTTTTCAGAAGGCTTCTCTCCTTTCCCTTTGTCTTTCAATGGCTCTCTCTTTTATCTTTTCACTCTCTTTGTGGGTTCCCAGTCGCTTCCACCCTTTTTCCTATTTGGGATCTTTTTCAGATGCCTTCCCGCGCAGCGTTCACGCGCAGCGGTCGCGCCGAAGGTGCGCCAAAGGTCAGCCCGTCTACGCCCGTCCGCGCCTGGACCGCGCCCGGCGCCATACCCCCTGGCCCCCGTACCACCCACCCACATTACATATGACTCCTCCACCCTCTTAGCCCTAAACCACGGCCGACTCCCCAACTGCGCCCAAGCCGCTCCTGGACACACCCATGGACCCTTCTCTTGCAACTCCTGTAAGTATGACGGCACCAAGACCAACTCCTCATCCACGAACACCAAACAGAGACCTGACACCAACCACCTAAAATGCATCCTGCTCAACAACCGCTCGGTCCACAGACACGCCATCGACCTTTGGAATCGACTAGACACCATCTCTTCGGACGTCGCCTTCCTAACTGAAACATGGATGAATACCTCATCAGCCCCAGACATCGCCATTGCCATCCCGGACGGCTACAAGATCATCCGTAAGGACCGCACCAAACAAACAGGAGGAGGCATCGCTATCATCCATAAGAATTCCATCCGCATCTCAACCAGCTCAGACGTCAACCTCGCTAGCGCCGAACACCTTCACTTCCAGATCCACACCAACCCCAAGACCACACTCAGATGCACCCTCCTCTACAGGCCTCCAGGACCCCGTGCACAATTCAGTGAAGACATCACTGACTTCATCACCCCACACGCCCTCCCCTCCGAGGACTACATTCTATTGGGAGACCTCAATTTTCACCTGGAAAAGAACAACAACAGCAACGCCACCACCCTTCTGGACAATCTCGCCAACCTCGGACTCAAACAACTTGTTAATACCCCCACTCACTACGCAGGTCACACACTCGACCCCATCTTCACCTCCAGCAAACATATCTCCTTCAGTCACACCACAGTTCTCCATTGGACGGACCACAGATGCGTTCACTTTTTCTACAAAAAGACCACAACGCACAACCATCCTCAACCTACTCTGCGAAGAAACTGGAACAAAATCACCATTGACCAGATCTCATCATCGCTTCTTCAAAACCCCCCTGCCCACTCTTTGAACCCCAACCAAGCAGCCATTAACCTCACTCAATGGCTAACCAACAGCGCCGACAACCTAGCACCTTTGAAAAAATGTCAAATCAAACTAGGCAACAAAAACGCTCCCTGGTTCAACGATGATCTTACGAAATCCAAGAAACTCTGTCGTTCCCTCGAGAAGGCCTGGAAAAAAGACCCAAACACCAGCACCAAGGACGCCTTCAAAAACGCCACCCGCATACACCACCAACTGATCCGGACTGCCAAGAAAGCCGCATTCAAAGACCGACTAGACAACAACGCCCACAACAGCAAGGAATTATTCAACATCGTCAAATAATTTACCAACCCCTCAGCCAACTCCAACGACATCACTCCCTCTCAAACCCTTTGCGACTCCCTAGCTTCGTTCTTCCACAACAAAATCGCAGACATCCACAACAGCTTCAACAACCAACCAGGAGACCAACCCACCCAACCTTCTGCCGCACCTTCACCCCCCTTGAACATCCTTAATGACTGGAACCCAATCTCCACTGAGGACACCATCCGCCTGATGAACTCCATCCACTCAGGATGAAATGAAATGAAATGAAAGCGGGATTTATATAGCGCATGGCTGCCCGAGAGCGTCCCAGCGCTGAGATTGCATGTACAGCTGAGGGGAGGGGGGAGGGCGGGGGGGCAAAGCGGGGAGGGAAATTTTAATCTGGGAAGAGGTGAGTTTTGAGTAGCTTCCGGAATTTTAAGTAGTTGGGTTCGGCACGAAGCTTGGTTGGTAGGGCATTCCATAGAGTAGCAGCTGTAACCGAGAAGCGGCGTCCTCCAGTACGGGCTTTCTTTACTCTATGGACAGTGGCCAGGTTACTTTGAGAGGACTGGAGGGACCTATTGGGTTTGTAAGGGTAGAGCATGGTCTTCAACATCGGGGGCCCTAAGTTTTGCATGGCTCTATGGGTGGTGCATAGGGCCTTGAATATGACTCTTTCTCGGATCGGCAACCAATGAAGTGTCTTTAGGGCTGGTTTGGCAGACGCTCTTCGGGGGGTTCCAGTCAGAATCCGCGCAGCAGCATTTTGTGTTCTCTGAAGAACATTAATGGTAGCTTCTGGAGCCGCCAGGAAGAGGGTGTTGCTATAATCTAACCTAGATAGTATTAGGCCCTGAATAAGCATTTTTTGTGATTGTACGGGGAGTAGTAGAAGAATCTTCCTGGCTGAACGAAGTAAACCTACACAGGTACCGGCTGTTTTTTTGGCCTGTGTTTTCAGGGATAGATCCTGTTCTAGCCAGAAGCCTAAACTCTTGAGTTCCGTCTTGGGCTGAGGAAGGGGACCTAGGCATGAGGGCCACATGGCGGATGGAAGAGGTGATATTTGATGTCCTAACAGCATGAGCTCGGTTTTGGAGCCATTAAGTTTCAGCCTTGAATTGGACATCCAATCATGGATTCCCTCAAGACAGTCATGGAGGTTTTTTATATTTTCGCCTTCAAGGGAAAAGGACACAACCATTTGGGTGTTGTCAGCATATGTGACGGCTTTTATCCCAAAAGGGGTGACCACATCCTCCAGGGGGGCCATGTATGTATTGAATAGTGTAGGGCTCAATGAAGAGCCCTGTGGAACCCCACACTGGAGGTGGAAAAGGTCTGATCGTATATTCCCTTCACACACCTGGAAGGTTCTGTCCTTCAGGAAGGATGAAAGCCAGCTGAGCGCCTTGCCCCTCACTCCCAGGTTGAGTAGTCGCTGGATCAGGATCTTGTGGTCCACCGTATCAAATGCAGTGCTTAGATCCAGGAGGATCAGTAAAACCGATCCCCCTGAATCCAAGATGCATCTGGCTTCCTCGACTACTTTTAGGAGGGCGGTCTCGGTCCCCTGCCCTGGATGAAAACCCGTTTGCGATGGGCGTAGGAGATTGTTAGTTTCGAGGAAGGCCGATAGTTGCTGATTGACCAGTTTCTCTGCAATCTTACTCATGCCTGGTAAGAGAGAGATTGGGCGCAGGTTGGAAAGGTCTAAAGGATCCTGGCCTGGCTTTTTTGAAGAGCTTTGACTATCGCATGTTTCCAGTTAGGGGGAACTACTCCTTGGCTAAGAGAGGCATTGATAAGATTTGTTGCTAGGTGTGAGATGGTTGGTCCGATTTGTTTAAGAATACGAATAGGGGCTGGGTCAGTGGGTGGGCCGCTTTTCATGCCTGAAAGAGTATTCAAGAAGTCTTCGTTGGACAGCTGGTGAAAACTGTCTAGAGTCGGGCCGGTTGTGGAGGGTACCGGTTCATAGAGAAGTTCATTATCCGTTATAGGTGGGATGGTTTGTAGTATATTGGTGATTTTATTCTGAAAAAAGGTTGCTATTTGATTGCATCTGAAGACTGTAGGTTGCTGAGTGGGAGGAGGATTGGGAATTTTGAGTAACTCTTTGACTATTTTGTAAGTCTCCCTGGATGAATTGGAAGTATTTTTAATTTTTTCATTGAAGAAGGATGCTTGGGCTAATTTTCGGGCTAATTTATAGGTCATCATTGCTTTTTTATATTCATCTTTGATGATGGGGTCCCAGTTTTTCCTCCATTTCCGCTCTTTGATCTTACAGATTTTTCTAAGGTTCCTTGGTTCTTGGGAGTACCATGGGGATTTGAAGGTCGTGCTTTTTTTCTTTATATTTCTTTTGGGAGCGACTACATCAAGAGTAGAGGTGAGCCATCTGGTGAAGTTTTCGTCTGCTTTTATGGGGTCAGGAAGAGCAGAGGGGGCAGAGCTTATCAGTTCCTGGGTCCAACGCTCAAATGATAGTTTGGACCAGATTCTGTCATGTTCTCTAGAAGAAGAAGTTTGGGAAGTGTTAGAAGTAATTTGCCAGGTGAAAGGAATGAGGGAGTGATCAGACCATGGCAGCGGAAGTGAAGGTCGTGTTTCTATTTTTGACAAGTTGGTGAAGAGGGGATCAAGGAGGTGACCCTTGGTATGAGTTGCCTCTGAGTTTAAGAGGTGAAGGTCAAGTGCCTTCAGTTCAGAAGTGAGGTCCCTTGCGGTTTTGTCTGTGCTGTCCTCAAAATGGAGGTTTAGGTCTCCAAGCAGGCTAAAATTAGAGGTTGAGGTGCAGGAGGAGACCGCGGAGTCAAGTAGTGAGCCAACAAAGTTTCCTAGATTGCCGGGTGGTCGGTATATGAGGGTACCCGAGAGAGATTTGTTGGGAGTTATTTGGAGGGAAAAGTGGACGCTTTCGCAGTCTTCGATTCCTCCTTCTTGTATCCTGCATATGAAGGTGCTTCGATAAACAATCGCTATACCACCTCCTTTTCCCTTCGGTCTGTTTTGGTGTTGTATAAGGTAACCATTGGGTAGCATATTAACAATGTCAGCCTCGGAATGCTGTGTCAACCAAGTTTCCGTAAGGAAAAGTATATCCAAATTAACGTCTTGGATTAGAAGTTTAATTTCTAGAGAGTGTTTAGAAGCGGATCTACAAGCAAGGCTAACAAGGTAAGGTGAGTGGCAAGTGGTTTTTCGTGGGGATTGACCCAGCGGCGGGGATAATGGGGGGGAGGTAGGGGCGGCTGTGTCAAATTGCAGGAGGTAGTCCCGTGAGTGAATAATTCGGTGGTTATGAGAATTGGGCATAGTGGGTGGCCCTGTGCCCGGCCTGGCCCGGCCTGGCCCAGACAGGCTTGCCTCTGGCGCGCCTCCGGCGCGCCATCGGCGCGCCCGCTGCGCGGACGAGAGGAGGGCTTCATTTTGTAGTGGTTGGGCCCAAATCCCCCAGCCACTAGAGCGCTGTCCAGGCCCCCTTCAAAAATGGCGCCCGTGAAGTCTGCGCCTCGAGGGGTGTTTCTAGGACAGACCGGGAGCCCAGAGATAAGCTTCAAGTCATGCAATTGTTCTGCATGAGGAAGCGGCTCGCTATGGTCAGGTAGGTCAAATTACAGTTTTAGATCATATTTGCACACTATTAGCAGCAATACAATAAAAGCAATAATGTCAATTTTAAAAAGCGTGCAGCACTATTAAAAAGCTGCGTTTGACAAAGAGAGTAGCAGAGTAATTATAGATGGGGATCTAGCCTCCCGGCTTCCGCCTCAGGAGTGTGCAATCACGTAATGGGGAGATACAGATTAGGAGCTCTTTTGTAGTGGTTGGGCCCAAATCGCCCAGCCACTAGAGCGCTGTCCAGGCCCCCTTCAAAGATGGCGCCCGTGGAGTCTGCGCCTCAAGGGGTGTTTCTAGGACAGACCGGGAGCCCTGAGATAAGCTTCAAGTCATGCAATTGTTCTGCATGAGGAAGCGGCTCGCTACGGTCAGGTAGGTCAAATTACAGTTTTAGATCATATTTGCACACTATTAGCAGCAATACAATAAAAGCAATAATGTCAATTTTAAAAAGCGCGCAGCGCTATTAAAAAGCGGCGTTTGACAAAGAGAGTAGCAGAGTAATTATAGATGGGGATCTAGCCTCCCGGCTTCCGCCTCAGGAGTGTGCAATCACGTAATGGGGAGATACAGATTAGGAGCTCTTTTGTAGTGGTTGGGCCCAAATCGCCCAGCCACTAGAGCGCTGTCCAGGCCCCCTTCAAAGATGGCGCCCGTGGAGTCTGCGCCTCGAGGGGTGTTTCTAGGATAGACCGGGAGCCCTGAGATAAGCTTCAAGTCATGCAATTGTTCTGCATGAGGAAGCGGCTCGCTACGGTCAGGTAGGTCAAATTACAGTTTTAGATCATATTTGCACACTATTAGCAGCAATACAATAAAAGCAATAATGTCAATTTTAAAAAGCGTGCAGCCCTATTAAAAAGTGGTGTTTGACAAAGAGAGTAGCAGAGTAATTATAGATGGGGATCTAGCCTCCCGGCTTCCGCCTCAGGAGTGTGCAATCACGTAATGGGGAGATACAGATTAGGAGCTCTTTTGTAGTGGTTGGGCCCAAATCGCCCAGCCACTAGAGCGCTGTCCAGGCCCCCTTCAAAGATGGCGCCCGTGCAGTCTGCGCCTCGAGGGGTGTTTCTAGGACAGACCGGGAGCCCTGAGATAAGCTTCAAGTCATGCAATTGTTCTGCATGAGGAAGCGGCTCGCTACGGTCAGGTAGGTCAAATTACAGTTTTAGATCTCACTGGTTAGAGGCGGCAGACCCGAGAGCAGAGGACGGCCCGGGACCAGGGTTCGATTCCCGGCGCGGTAGGTTTCTGGACCAGGGTCAGCGGACTCGATAATTCTCTCGCCTCGGTGCCCACTCTGATCAGCGTTCACACTCGGCAACTCTGGGCATTAGCTTGCCTCATCTTCACTAACGGCCCCACCAGACCGCCGGGGATGCCTGGTCTCACCCTGGAGATACCCATTAAGGGACCATCTCTCAGGGAAGCCAGGAAGGGTTTCGCAGCGGTCGAAGCGCCTTGGGACCCTCCGGGTAAGTAGTGCGCTATATAAATGCCTATACATTTACATTTACATTTACATACCCTATTAGCAGCAATACAATAAAAGCAATAATGTAAATTTTGAAAAGCGCGCAGCGCTATTAAAAAGCGGCGTTTGACAAAGAGAGTAGCAGAGTAATTATAGATGGGGATCTAGCCTCCCGGCTTCCGCCTCAGGAGTGTGCAATCACGTAATGGGGAGATACAGATTAGGAGCTCTTTTGTAGTGGTTGGGCCCAAATCGCCCAGCCACTAGAGCGCTGTCCAGGCCCCCTTCAAAGATGGCGCCCGTGAAGTCTGCGCCTCGAGGGGTGTTTCTAGGACAGACCGGGAGCCCTGAGATAAGCTTCAAGTCAAGCAATTGTTCTGCATGAGGAAGCGGCTCGCTACGGTCAGGTAGGTCAAATTACAGTTTTAGATCATATTTGCACACTATTAGCAGCAATACAATAAAAGCAATAATGTCAATTTTAAAAAGCGCGCAGCGCTATTAAAAAGCAGCGTTTGACAAAGAGAGTAGCAGAGTAATTATAGATGGGGATCTAGCCTCCCGGCTTCCGCCTCAGGAGTGTGCAATCACGTAATGGGGAGATACAGATTAGGAGCTCTTTTGTAGTGGTTGGGCCCAAATCGCCCAGCCACTAGAGCGCTGTCCAGGCCCCCTTCAAAGATGGCGCCCGTGGAGTCTGCGCCTCGAGGGGTGTTTCTAGGACAGACCGGGAGCCCTGAGATAAGCTTCAAGTCATGCAAATGTTCTGCATGAGGAAGCGGCACGCTACGGTCAGGTAGGTCAAATTACAGTTTTAGATTATATTTGCACACTATTAGCAGCAATACAATAAAAGCAATAATGTCAATTTTAAAAAGCGCGCAGCGCTATTAAAAAGCGGCGTTTGACAAAGAGAGTAGCAGAGTAATTATAGATGGGGATCTAGCCTCCCGGCTTCCGCCTCAGGAGTGTGCAATCACGTAATGGGGAGATACAGATTAGGAGCTCTTTTGTAGTGGTTGGGCCCAAATCGCCCAGCCACTAGAGCGCTGTCCAGGCCCCCTTCAAAGATGGCGCCCGTGGAGTCTGCGCCTCGAGGGGTGTTTCTAGGACAGACCGGGAGCCCTGAGATAAGCTTCAAGTCATGCAATTGTTCTGCATGAGGAAGCGGCTCGCTACAGTCAGGTAGGTCAAATTACAGTTTTAGATCATATTTGCACACTATTAGCAGCAATACAATAAAAGCAATAATGTCAATTTTAAAAAGCGTGCAGCACTATTAAAAAGCTGCGTTTGACAAAGAGAGTAGCAGAGTAATTATAGATGGGGATCTAGCCTCCCGGCTTCCGCCTCAGGAGTGTGCAATCACGTAATGGGGAGATACAGATTAGGAGCTCTTTTGTAGTGGTTGGGCCCAAATCGCCCAGCCACTAGAGCGCTGTCCAGGCCCCCTTCAAAGATGGCGCCCGTGGAGTCTGCGCCTCAAGGGGTGTTTCTAGGACAGACCGGGAGCCCTGAGATAAGCTTCAAGTCATGCAATTGTTCTGCATGAGGAAGCGGCTCGCTACGGTCAGGTAGGTCAAATTACAGTTTTAGATCATATTTGCACACTATTAGCAGCAATACAATAAAAGCAATAATGTCAATTTTAAAAAGCGCGCAGCGCTATTAAAAAGCGGCGTTTGACAAAGAGAGTAGCAGAGTAATTATAGATGGGGATCTAGCCTCCCGGCTTCCGCCTCAGGAGTGTGCAATCACGTAATGGGGAGATACAGATTAGGAGCTCTTTTGTAGTGGTTGGGCCCAAATCGCCCAGCCACTAGAGCGCTGTCCAGGCCCCCTTCAAAGATGGCGCCCGTGGAGTCTGCGCCTCGAGGGGTGTTTCTAGGATAGACCGGGAGCCCTGAGATAAGCTTCAAGTCATGCAATTGTTCTGCATGAGGAAGCGGCTCGCTACGGTCAGGTAGGTCAAATTACAGTTTTAGATCATATTTGCACACTATTAGCAGCAATACAATAAAAGCAATAATGTCAATTTTAAAAAGCGTGCAGCCCTATTAAAAAGTGGTGTTTGACAAAGAGAGTAGCAGAGTAATTATAGATGGGGATCTAGCCTCCCGGCTTCCGCCTCAGGAGTGTGCAATCACGTAATGGGGAGATACAGATTAGGAGCTCTTTTGTAGTGGTTGGGCCCAAATCGCCCAGCCACTAGAGCGCTGTCCAGGCCCCCTTCAAAGATGGCGCCCGTGCAGTCTGCGCCTCGAGGGGTGTTTCTAGGACAGACCGGGAGCCCTGAGATAAGCTTCAAGTCATGCAATTGTTCTGCATGAGGAAGCGGCTCGCTACGGTCAGGTAGGTCAAATTACAGTTTTAGATCTCACTGGTTAGAGGCGGCAGACCCGAGAGCAGAGGACGGCCCGGGACCAGGGTTCGATTCCCGGCGCGGTAGGTTTCTGGACCAGGGTCAGCGGACTCGATAATTCTCTCGCCTCGGTGCCCACTCTGATCAGCGTTCACACTCGGCAACTCTGGGCATTAGCTTGCCTCATCTTCACTAACGGCCCCACCAGACCGCCGGGGATGCCTGGTCTCACCCTGGAGATACCCATTAAGGGACCATCTCTCAGGGAAGCCAGGAAGGGTTTCGCAGCGGTCGAAGCGCCTTGGGACCCTCCGGGTAAGTAGTGCGCTATATAAATGCCTATACATTTACATTTACATTTACATACCCTATTAGCAGCAATACAATAAAAGCAATAATGTAAATTTTGAAAAGCGCGCAGCGCTATTAAAAAGCGGCGTTTGACAAAGAGAGTAGCAGAGTAATTATAGATGGGGATCTAGCCTCCCGGCTTCCGCCTCAGGAGTGTGCAATCACGTAATGGGGAGATACAGATTAGGAGCTCTTTTGTAGTGGTTGGGCCCAAATCGCCCAGCCACTAGAGCGCTGTCCAGGCCCCCTTCAAAGATGGCGCCCGTGAAGTCTGCGCCTCGAGGGGTGTTTCTAGGACAGACCGGGAGCCCTGAGATAAGCTTCAAGTCAAGCAATTGTTCTGCATGAGGAAGCGGCTCGCTACGGTCAGGTAGGTCAAATTACAGTTTTAGATCATATTTGCACACTATTAGCAGCAATACAATAAAAGCAATAATGTCAATTTTAAAAAGCGCGCAGCGCTATTAAAAAGCAGCGTTTGACAAAGAGAGTAGCAGAGTAATTATAGATGGGGATCTAGCCTCCCGGCTTCCGCCTCAGGAGTGTGCAATCACGTAATGGGGAGATACAGATTAGGAGCTCTTTTGTAGTGGTTGGGCCCAAATCGCCCAGCCACTAGAGCGCTGTCCAGGCCCCCTTCAAAGATGGCGCCCGTGGAGTCTGCGCCTCGAGGGGTGTTTCTAGGACAGACCGGGAGCCCTGAGATAAGCTTCAAGTCATGCAAATGTTCTGCATGAGGAAGCGGCACGCTACGGTCAGGTAGGTCAAATTACAGTTTTAGATTATATTTGCACACTATTAGCAGCAATACAATAAAAGCAATAATGTCAATTTTAAAAAGCGCGCAGCGCTATTAAAAAGCGGCGTTTGACAAAGAGAGTAGCAGAGTAATTATAGATGGGGATCTAGCCTCCCGGCTTCCGCCTCAGGAGTGTGCAATCACGTAATGGGGAGATACAGATTAGGAGCTCTTTTGTAGTGGTTGGGCCCAAATCGCCCAGCCACTAGAGCGCTGTCCAGGCCCCCTTCAAAGATGGCGCCCGTGGAGTCTGCGCCTCGAGGGGTGTTTCTAGGACAGACCGGGAGCCCTGAGATAAGCTTCAAGTCATGCAATTGTTCTGCATGAGGAAGCGGCTCGCTACAGTCAGGTAGGTCAAATTACAGTTTTAGATCATATTTGCACACTATTAGCAGCAATACAATAAAAGCAATAATGTCAATTTTAAAAAGCGCGCAGCGCTATTAAAAAGCGGCGTTTGACAAAGAGAGTAGCAGAGTAATTACAGATGGGGATCTAGCCTCCCGGCTTCCGCCTCAGGAGTGTGCAATCACATGGGTCTGTGGGATCCCCCACAGAGCCTTCCCCTCACCACATCTTCAACAAAGCAGACTCCATCATAGCACCACACCTCCGAGACGTCATCAACTGCTCCCTCAACTCCGCCACCTTCCCGGAAAGCTGGAAACACGCCGAACTCAGCGCCCTTCTGAAAAAACCCACAGCTGACCCCACCGAACTCAAAAACTACCGCCCCATCTCGCTCCTTCCATTCCCGGCCAAAGTCATCGAGAAAGCTGTCAACAACCAGCTCGCCGCCTTCCTCGAAACCAACAAATCCCTCGACTCCTCACAGTCCGGATTCCGAGCAAAACTCAGCACTGAGACCGCACTCATCGCAGCAACAGACGACATTCGAACTCTACTGGACAATGGAGACACAGTCGCCCTCATCCTCCTTGACCTCTCCGCAGCCTTCGACACAGTCTGTCATAGCACCCTGATACAACGCCTCAGCAACATCGGAATCCAAGGAAAAGCACTGGAATGGATCACCTCGTTCCTTACCGGAAGAACTCAGAAAGTCCGCCTTCCACCATTCAAGTCAGAGGCTACTGAAGTCATTTGCGGCGTGCCACAAGGATCCTCACTCAGCCCCACCCTCTTCAACGTATACATGAGCCCCCTCGCGACCATCGCACGCCAACACAACCTCAACATCATCTCCTACGCTGATGACACTCAACTGATCCTCTCACTCACCAAAGACCCGAACACCGCCAAAACCAACCTACATGAAGGAATGAAAGAAGTAGCCGAGTGGATGAAGCACAGCCGTCTGAAACTGAACTCAGACAAAACAGAAGTCCTTATCTTAGGTACCTCCCCACCGCCTGGGATGACTCTTGGGGGCCAGAGGCCCTTGGAAAAGCACCCATCCCTACGGACCACGCACGGAACCTGGGCATCATCCTGGACTCCTCACTCTCGATGAACAGACAAGTCAACGCCGTTTCATCATCTTGCTTCAACATTCTTCGCATGCTCAAAAAAACATTTCGCTGGATCCCCACCGAAACTAGAAAAACGGTCACCCATGCACTGGTCACGAGCCGCCTGGACTACGGGAACACCCTATACGCCGGCACCACCGCAAAACTACAGAAAAAACTCCAACGCATCCAGAACGCATCAGCCAGACTCATACTAGACATCCAGCGTAAAGACCACATTTCTAGTCACCTGAAAAACCTCCACTGGCTCCCCGTTAATAAGAGGATAACATTCCGCCTCCTAACCCACGCTCACAAAGCACTTTACGATCTCGGACCCGAATGCCTCAACACACGACTTTCCTTCTACACCCCCTCCCGCCAGCTACGCTCCTCCAACCAAGCCCTTGCTGCTGTACCTCACATCAACAAAAACACCATGGGTGGAAAATCCTTCTCCTACCTGGCAGCTAAAACCTGGAACTCACTTCCCACTCACCTTCACCTCACTCAGAACCACCTAGCATTCAGAAAGCAACTTAAAACTTGGATATTCGACCAGTAATTCCCCACCCTTCTTCAAGCGCCTTGAGACCCTCTGGGTATGTAGAGCGCTATATAAATTACTTGACTTGACTTGACCCTACATTTATGGAGCTCTTTCTTTCAACAATTTGTATCACCTCCCTCTGGGCTTGTTTCTTTCACCCTTTCTATCTCCCTGAGGCCCATACTATTGCTCTCTGAGGCTCTACTTCATCCATGTTCGCCACATCCCTCGATCTATTTGAAGGGATTTCTTTCACTTTCTCCTAGGTTGTCTAACATTACCTTCCTCTCTTTGCTCATCTTCTTTTTATCTATCCCCTGACACCAGTACACGCAACACAATCTACCATCTCTGGCTTCTTTTATTTTCTCTACACAACATATGTTGATGATGTTCAAGAGAAATAGAACGTATTGTTTTTCAGTGATCCTTACAAAACAAGAAATGAATATGCTTTCTCGCTCGTGGCTTAGCTGCCTTTCTCCCTCATTCTCAAGGGTGTCTCGTTTGATCTTATGGGTCTCTTTCACTCTTTGTGTGACTCTCAGGGTTTCGCAGGCTCCTTTTATACTTCTCTTGGGGCTTTCTTTCACCTTTTGAGGTTATATTCTTTCATACGTCAGAGTGTTTTTTTCCTAAGAGCAAATTAATACATTTTCCATGGCTCTAATCCTGTTTTCTTTCTCACATGCACACATTTGTGCTCTTTAAAGATTACTTTTTTCCTCTCTGTTTATAAATTCACATCTTGGGGTGCTTTAAGGTTTCTCAGATTTGTGGTCTTATATTTTCGCTGTCACTCTCAAACACTGTAAACTTATTTCACTCTCCTTTGGTCTGCGGAACTCTCTGATAACCCTCTTCACATCAAGGCCCCTCTTATAATAAAGTGTTTTTTTGTTCTGTCTTTCTACAGCAGAGGTCTTCAAAATTGTTGATGCCGCGACCCCCTTGTAAAATCTTTTTAGGCGTAAGGACCCCTTTCCGACAAAAGTTTCTAGAAACTGGTACTCTTCATCATCAACTTTTGACAACCATAAATGCGCCTGTTAGACCTCATCACATCCATCCATAATTCATCCACCCACACTTTCACACATCAATCCGTCCTTCCATCCATCCTTCAACCATCCACCCTTTCATCCTTCCATCCATACATCCATCCTTCCTTTACCCATTCACCCTTCCATCCATCCACCCATCATTCATCCACCCACCTTTTCACACATCCATCCATCATTCATCCATGCAACCTTTTATCCATCCATACATCTATCCACCCTTTCATCCATCCATCCATCCTTCATTCATCCGTCCACCCTTTCATTCTTCCATTCATCCACCCTTTCATCCATTCATCCACCCTTTCATCCTTACATCCATACATCTATCCTTCATCCATCTATCTTTCACCCATCCACCCTTTCATCCTTCCATCCATACATCCATCCTTCACCCATCCACCCTTTCATCCTTCCATCCATACATCCTTCATCCACCCTTTCATCCTTCCATCCATACATATATCCTTTACCCATCCACCCTTCCATCCATCCACCCATCATTCATCCACCCACCTTTTCACACATCCATCCATCATTCATCCATGCAACCTGTTATCCAAACATACATCCATCCACCCTTTCATCTTTCCATCCATACATCCATCCTTCCTCCATCCACCCTTTCATCCATACATCCACCCACCCACCGTTTCATCCAGCCATCCACCCATCATTCACCCCCCACCTTTTCACACATCCATCCATGCATCATTCATCCATGCAACCTTTTATCCATCCATATATCCATCCACTCTTTCTTCCTTCCATCCATCCATCCTTCATCCGTTCACCTTTTCATCCTTCCATCCATCCACCTTTTCATCCATTCATCCACCCTTTCATCCATCCATTCATCCTTCATCCATCCACCCTTTCATCTTTACATCCATACATCTATTCTTCATCCATCTATCCTTCACCCATCCACCCTTTCATCCTTCCATCCATACATCCATCCTTCATCCATCCACCCTTGCATCCTTCCATCCATACATCCATCCTTTACCCATCCACCCTTCCATCGATCCACCCATCATTCATCCACCCACCTTTTCACACATCCATCCATCATTCATCCATGCAACCTTTTATCCATCCATACATCCATCCACCCTTTCATCCATCCATCCTTCCTCCATCCACCCTTTCATCCTTCCATCCATCTACCCTTTCATCCATCCTTCATCCATCCACCCTTTCATCCTTACATCCATACATCCATCCTTCATCCATCCACCCTTTCATCCATCTATTCACCCGTCATTCATCCACCCATCTTTTTACACATCCATCCATCATTCATCCATGCAACCTTTTATCCAGCCATACATCCTTCATCCATCGACCCTTCCATGCATCCACCCTTTCATCCATCCACCCTTTCATCCATCCATCCACCCTTTCATCCTTCCATCCATCCACCCTTTCTTCCTTCCATCCATCCACCCTTTCATCCATCCATCCACCCTTTAATCCATCCATCCACCCATCATTCATCCACCCACCGTTTCACATATCCATCCATCCTTCATCCTTACATCTATCCATCCACCCACCTTTTCTGTGCCTCTCTCTTGGGGGGGAGGGGAAGGGTCAGTATCTGAGCTTCATCTTCCTTCTTTCCCTGGAAGGGCATCTCTGTGCCTCCCTGCTGGGGGCGGGAGGGGGGACTTGTCACGGGACCCACAGCTCCAGGCGCGCAACATCCATTATACTCAAAGGGCTACACTACAGCCTGCTCCCCCGGACCCCACCCCCTCCCACTTTCCCCCGTCCCCCAGCTCGTGTGTGTGTGTGTGTGTGTGTGTGAGCCTGGCTGAAATTGTTTCAGGGACACACACACACACAGCCACACCAGAGTACTTGACATGTCTTTGAAAGACCTTCTACTTGTTAATGAGCCTTTGATGTTTTTCACACCTCGGTGTGAATTAGGCCTCCGCCATGAGCACCCTCGATCAGCCCAATGCCAGGAATTGCATGCCCCTGACAGAATCTGCGACCCCCTTCTAAGGACTCCACGACCCCCCTGGGGGTCGTGCCCCACAGATTGAAGACCTCTGTTCTACAGTCTCAAAGGCATTACTGTACAAATTTACCAACCTCAAAAAGATGAAACTATGATTTGGCCTAGTTGAGATTAAAATGCATGAACAACAGCTCACAAAACATGCCTTCTCTTTTGATCTCACTGCATCTACTCTCTCACTTTCTCCCTCTCTCAAAGGCTTCATGTTCTCTTCTTAGTTCTCTCACCCTCCGTCTCTCTTTCTCTCTCTGCCTCATTTACTCTCATTCTTTCCATTTATCTCCTTCTCATTATTTTTAGGCATGAGCGGGAAATCCGTTATGCCCGCGGATTTTGCGGATTTTTGGGAAATCCGCAATCCGCGAATTTTGCGGATTTCCCGCAAAATCCGCAAAAAAAATCCACGGACGTAACGGGTTCAAAAGTTGAACCCCCACTCATGTAACTATTTTACAATGGCGCCAGCAAGCTGCCAGCGCCGTTGTAAAATAGTTACAAAGTTAGCTTGCACAGGAACCACTGCTGCTTTATTTTATCTAAGTGCTTCCTGTGCAAGCTAACTTTGTAACTATTTTACAACGGCGCTGGCAGCTTGCTGGCGCCATTGTAAAATAGTTACAGCTCACTCAAGGGACCCCTGCGCCCTTCGGGGCGATTGCATAGTAACACACACATGGTCGCTCGAACTAGTTGATGCTCAAATTCAGTGACTCATTCATTAGCCCAAAAACAATCGTGAGCGTCGTCGAGGCTGGACAGGTGTGCCTTCTTCCCAAATCTACCGTGGAAAATCAGCTGTGATGCTGGATAGACTTTGCATCCTTGACTTTCACGAGCGCAATACCCGTGCTGTTCCTGTGACTAGGAGCTTCTTTCTCTTCATCTGCTGAACTGATCTTTCTCTGACCTTTTATACACACAAGAGGCACATACATGAGTAGGCACATTGTGTTTGCACGGGTTTCTGCAAGTTTGCGAGCGTTTTGTACAATTTCGCAATTTGCGAAATTGTACAAAACCCTCGCGAACTTGCAGAAACCCGTGCGAACACAAAAAAAAAAATCCGCGAGGATTCGCGGATTTTGCAGATTTTCGCAATCCGCAAATTCACAAATCCGCGGATTGCCAATCCGCAAAATCCGCCCATGCCTAATTATTTTGCTCCTCCTCTGTTTTACATTCTGTTTTACCTCCCTCTCTCGATCTTCACCCCTTATGCTCTGCATCTTCTGTCACCTAATTGTTTATCTGGCTCGTCACATTTGTTTCCCCTCATGCTGTTACACTTCACAATCAAGTTTCCCTTCTCTCATTTTCTTGCTCCAATTTCATCTTCCACTCTGTCCCTTATATTTCTGTCTGAGAGTTCAGTCTTCTTTGTGTGTAGACGGTTCACTTTGCACTTCAGAATGAAACTATAAAATAAGGTTAGAATCCCATACCGGAGTAATATGTTAAATAACTCCAAGGGTTGCATCACCTCATTGATAGGCAGCATTCTAATATAACACTGCGTATAGGTTTGAACAACATAATGCCATCTGAAAAAATTAAAATTGCAGCATTTTTGCCCCTACGTTCAAATAATGACTAGCCGGCGCTTTGTGTTCTTCGGTCCTTTGCAATGCAGTGTTCACCATGGAGAAAGGAACCTTTCTCCAGCACAAGTGCTGTCCCTAAATGGACTGCTGTGAATTTAAGCACATTTATAACATTGTGTTTATGAGCTCTGGCATCCCCCAAAAAATGGAAAAGACTTTGCACTCAGAAGAGACTGTATGTACAGACAACAAACTTTAGTTTAATATTAAGTAAGTGTCTACGTTTCGGGCACAAGGACAGAAGCACTCACCTTCGTTCACCCTGGAAAATCACTTTGCCCTCCTTAGATGTGTTTATTTCAACTTTCCACTACTGGTTCATTTTTATAAGTTCTTCTAGCTTTTAGGGGAAAATATGCATATAACAATTGGGGGCCTCACTTATGAGGCCCCTTGCGCCATTGGAACGTAACTTTTTGTGACGTTCCGTCGCGCAGAAGCCTGCGTGATATTTATCAGGCAGCACTAAGCCACTTTTTTAAGCTTAATGCTGCCTGATAAATATCACTTCCTTTAACGCAGTGTTCTGCGTTAAAGGGGCATGCAATAGGTGTTGCTGGGGGCGTTCCCAGATACATCCATGGTCTTTTGACACTGCCCCAGATTTACAAGAAATCATTAATCTAAGGCAGGGCCAAAAGCTTAGGCCACCCCAAGGGAGGGGTAAGGGAGGCACAACAGGGAGAAATATCTTTTGAGTTCTCCTTGTTTTTAGGTCACGCCTACGCAGCACACATGCACTGAATAGGAGAGAGACCTTTAGCCATCGGCACAGCTTTGGGGGAAAAAACGTCAACTTGTTGCATTGCTTGCAATGGCAGCGCGTGCACGTCTGCTGATTCCCTTGTGGGAGCGCGTGGCGCCATGTGGTGGCCTTGCTGTACGCTCCCGCAAGGGAATCGTGCAGGCCCCTTTCGCCAGCTGCCACGCGATGAGCACGCTTGTGCTGAGTTTCTGTTGCGATGCTGGCCCAGATTTTCCAGCCAACTTCTCACCATCCGAGGTTTTCTCTTGGGCCCTGGATCATCTGCCGCTAATTGCGCATAAAAGAGTCACATAAATATCAATGCGTTTTTTTACTCAGTGTCAGTTATAAATTTGTTCAAACACTTGTTGCAATATTTGGGCTTGTATATCACAGCGTTTACAGCCCAATCCCCTCATCTGCTCTGATGACAGCATATGTTGGCGACCGACCTAACAACAACCCAACAAGGAACATGGCCGACTGTTTAATCGGATGCGTGCATGTATGTGAAAGGGGGAATCAGCTTGTAACTCACAAAGCACCCTTACAAGGCGGCCATCTTATAATGTGGAGGTTCATTTTCATGGGCAAACGTCCCTTGAAGGGATAAGCACTTTAAAATGTTGTTTGTTTCCGGGTTCTACTGTCAAAGGTAACTTTGATAACGCAAGAGGAAATTACATAAATGTAATTCAAATCGGAATAATAGTACTTAACACAACAGCTCACCATATTTTCAAAGAAAAACAACTGGGAGCATATTCAAAAGAAAATGATAACGTCATTCCTTTTAAAGTTACTTTCATGGATTTTGTTAGCTGTGTAAGTGATAGGCTTCAATCGTCATTAGTTTAATTTGTTTTATGTTTGTTTTCAAAGGTGGTCCTCCTTGTTTCGAATTTGTGTGTTGGTGACACTGGCCTGTGACGCATGTGCAGTCCACGATCGAGGACATTCGGGAGTTGAAAATGGCTGCGAAGGATTCTCAATGTGATTGTGAATGTTCATTGTCTGTGGTCCTTATCTAGGAAAGTAGGGGTGTCGGAGAGTGATTGGTAGTCAGGCTTATAAGACTTTGGAATAGAAGAAATGTGTATTCTGGGGCGGATAAGGTGAAACTGGGGGTTGTTTGACAAATGGGAAACGTGGGCAGCTTTGCTTTGCCTTGCCTGGCCTTGCCTTTCCCTCCATTCATGTGAATCCTCTAGTTACGTTGTTGACTTTTTCGGGTGCCTTCAATATATCCTAAGTAAATGAAACCAGTTAAACCTTCCTCCTTTTGATCTCTAGTGGATCTTTTCACTTTCGATGCCTTGGATACCTCATTCCGAATTGTGACAAGGACGCATGGCAGATGACACGATGCAGTCAACTAATGAAAACTTAGGAGGTTGACGTTATTGTACAGAACTGTTTTATGGGGCTAGTGATATTTAAGTTGGACGTGCGTTTTGGACGCCAATAATAGAACCTTGCAGAGGATTATGAGTAAAGACAGATTTCACTTGCATATCAAAGAATAGGAAATCTTGTTGGATAGCTTACCAAGTAACTCATTTTGTTAGTACAGAAGATGACTGAGTATGGTTTGTTTGATTTGTGGCAAAGCAGGGACTGGGTAAACAAGCATTGGCATAGCTAATAGGTCGTGCCTTTGGGACCTCATAAGTATTTAGTTATGCAGTAGAATATCCTTGGCGGAACAACATCAACTGTTGCATGGTTAAACACTTATAAGGTCCGAAAGGTGTGACCTATTGGCTATGCCATTGCTTGTTCCTTTTTCTATGTGTGCCGCATCCTGCAGCACATATAGAAAGAGGAAAACCCTCATTTTTTGGGGGCATTTGTGCTATAGCAAAACATAGATGTGTGCGTACATTGTACTGGTTCAATCGTGGCATATTCCCCCCAGAACCTTTTCATAACAAACTATTCCCCCCTCCCCCCTTGAGTTCCTTGCTAATAGGTGGAATCCAAAAAAGAAAGTATGTGCAAGGAGGTGAGTAGATTTAAGGGCCCTGGAAAGTGGTTGTTGCAGTGCTGTGCTGTGTCCTTCAGGTGTGCGGGGCATGTTGCTCTATTTGCCCCTCTTCTGGGGCCGGTGTTGCCACCCTCGAAGTGTTCCCTTCACTGGTAGTGTCTTCCTCAGCTGCCACTAGTTCCCCCACAAGATCCTCCAAGGCTCTGGCCCTTTCCATTTTGCCTATTCCCATGCTGGCCTCTCGAAGTAACAGTCTTTGTTCCGCCCCCACCCAGCGTTCGAGCTCTTTCCTCCAAGTGAAGATCCTTAGCCTGCCCGGCGTCTTCCAGTTCCTGGCTATCTCTCGTTTAGCTAATATAAAGGCAAAGTCTTGAAACTTACCTGCCACTCTGTTTTAAGAGGAAAACCCTCTTCTCTGTACAAAAATAATCACAAGAGGAAAACCCTCTTGTGATTATTTTTTTACAGAAAGGTTTCCCTTCCTGCACAAAAATAATTATCCCCGCAAGGCAGGCACTCTTGCACCATTGTGCAAAGGTGCCTGCGCTGGCGCACAGCAGCTCATTGTGCACCGGCTCAGGGGAAAAGGACAGGAATGCGCCATATCTTATAGATACGGTGCATTCCTGCCCTTTTCTTTTGCCGTAGGGAAGCACAACAGGAAGGCCAGCTGCGCTTCCCTAAGGCAAACCTCATAAATAAGGCCCTGGGAGTGGTGAGCAGGGCCTGCTTTAGGGCAGTGCGAGTGGTGAGGCCCCACGTGGCGCTAACCTGGAAAGGGGCAGTACTCAGGAGGGGCCTTGTGCATCCAGTTTTCGGGCAGCAATAAAAATGTCAAGGTAACTCTTGTGATTAATGTTCCTGCTAGAGAGAAAGATATTGAGCTTTGTCTAGTCAGTGGCAATTTTGACTCGTCATACAGTAATAGAGGGTTTATATGTCTGCTGCAAAAGAACAGATCTGTATTTTATCCCCTTCCATGCTGGTGACGAACCCCAGCCGTCATGCACTACGGTGCTCGTGTGCTGATGACGGCTGGGGTTCGTCATGGCCCGCCCGTGTTCGGCCGGCGGCCGCACACGGGAAAAATCGCGGCCGCATCGAAGGGGTTATTAGGCTAGGTGAGTGGATTAGTAAAACCAGCCTTTAACAGGGCTTTAAAACAAACGAAGTGTTTGTGAGAGAGGGGCTACGGAGAGATGAGGGACACTTTTGCTAAATGGTAGTGAAGGCATCCGAGGAGGAGGTCATTGGATGAGGGGTGACAAAAAAGACTGTAGCCCCGGGCACCGCCAGAGCTAAAGCCAGCCCAGGTGGTGAGTGACAAACTAAAAGCACTGTATGTGCCGAAAGTGCTAACCCTGCCTTCCTAGCACCTCCTCTAAATTGTCTTGATTATGAACTGCTCTATCAATGAATGGCTGATGCTGTGCTGCTCACTTATAAAGCATCTCAACTCCTGACTAGCAGCCAGAGCACCACCGCCATACAGCCTCTCAGAAATAATCTACAAATGAAACCATTGATCATCTATGATGGTTAGCTGTGGCCGGTCTGTTTCTTTTCTACCTGCCCATCCAGTTTCTTTCTACCAGCGAGTGGAAACAGAGAGGTTGGTGCAGGGCAGATACAAGGAAAACGTAAATCTGAGGAGCCAACCAGTACAATAAATGCAGTCTACCCAGGCAAGATGCCCCCCCCCGCTCTTGAACCCCGGTGCCACTGCACTGGCTGCACCACTGATAACTCTGCCCCTGATTGTTTACCTTCCAATGCGTCCCAGCAGAGTCCCGCAACTGGAGCTGCAAACCTTCCCCTTCCCCAGTCAGCACTTTTTTTCCCTGAGGTTTTAAGTAGTGCGAACTTGACTGAAAGTATCGGGTATCTGAGCGCTTTACATGAGCACCAGCTGTATTTACATAGGGACACATTCATTTTTGTTAGGCACAGGGAGATTAAGTGATTTGTCCAGAACCTCAGAATATTGAGCGTCATTGCCGGGGCTCAATCCTGGTTCCCTAGATTTGAGGTCCACCGTTCTAGCACTTAGGCCAAATCCTCTCTGATTTATCTGTGATTAATCATCAAATCTGTGTCAGGATGGCCTTCCCTGATTATCTTTGATATATGGTTGTCAGGCTGGGTTGCAAATCTGTGGTGTATTATGTTCCTCCAGTAACTATTGTATTGTCCTCTTCTGAAGAATTCAACAGCATTCTCAAATTTACTGATCTTTCAAGCAGGCATTTCGTCAGTTTTTACATGTAGGAGAGGGCCCCAGGCGGTGTGTCCACCCCTTTCGGTATTTTAAATAGGGTGTAATGTTCAGCGTTCGCCTCTTTCTTTACATCCATGAGCAATACTTCTGTGGAGAGGGCGTCTGAAGCTTTCCACGCCAGGGCCATCCTTCTTTATGCTAGCATAAAAGTCACGTAAATTAATTTGCTAATGGTTTTTAATTTTTTCGCCTTACATGGGGCAAATATCACCAAATGTCAACATGCAAGCATGACAAAAATCACGATAACTTAAAGGGTATTAACAGATTACACATGCCTTTTGTCCCTTTGTCAGTTGTTTGGATGATGAATAAATAAAAAACACAACACATTTCTTTGGCAAACCGTAGCAAAGGGTCTCTGTATTCCTTACAAACACTGTCCAGATTGATATACAAATCAATGTAGAACAGCAGCAAGTGTGAGATCCAGTGAGAGGAGGAGAAAAAGAATGGAGGATGGATGTAGAAAATAACCAGAGGAATGAAAACCCATGTTCCTGAAAGATTATGTACCATCTTATGCTGTCAAACATCCAGGCAGCAGTGCTGCCTCATCCTGCTCTCTCTGTGGCCCCCACCCCCATCCTTTTTCCGGGCCTGGCTTGTGGCTCTGACTGAAGAGAAACAATGTAACTTGTTATTTTGTTTCTCTTCAGTCTTGCCCTGGGTCAGCACGAGGAGCTCAGAGCAGGCTGCACACGCAGCTGCTTTATAGCAAACCTCACAGCTCTCTACCGAAGAGCTGAGGGGGCCCCTTCACCACTGAAGACTGGGGCCCCCTGCACCATGGGGGCTGTGGGGCTGTTTGTTACACCCCTGCATAAAGGAACAAATCCACTTGGTACAAATGAGAACTGTGGAGCAATCCTGCACATACCAGACATGCGATAGGGCACCTTCATGCTGATAGATCTGTACTGGGAATTTGCATACGCTCAGCTCATCCTGGAATGGCGTGGCCTTTGCCATCTCTGGAGAAGATCTGTCAGAGTTGTTCAGCATCCGCTCAGAAGAAGACAACTCTATTGCATTAGGCTCATGAAAAAAGAACTGCAGATTATTCTGCTTGGGCTCATTTAAAGGACTGAGCTCGACTTTAATGTAATCAAGGAAGATCTAAGAGCCATCCGCCTCATGGTGATGCAACATCAATATGTACTGAAGTTGATGACAGCAATAGATGGAGGGGTGTGTGCCAAGATCAGTGCGTCTTGTTGCACATTCATCCCAGGCAATTACATGGATAATGGGACGCTCACTCTTGCCATCCAAACACTGCATAGATTACAAACGGACATGCATAAGAAGGAGGTGCTCTGGAGCAGGAATGGCATGAGACTGGTTTTCCTGGCTTCCCCAGTGGTTTGCAGGACTATGTACATCGTTATTGCTGGTTCTCATTCTTGTACTCTTTTTGTGGACTTTCGAGCTATAAAAACACAATCCTCATATTGGGTAGAATGCAAGTAACTAGAGAAGTAGTAATAGTCAAAACCGAAACACTACAAGCTCTCAACAATGTGGCTGTCATGAAATGAGGGGTAAATGATGTAGTTGAAAATTCATCTAGCTAGAAGAGGGAATGATAATATTGATGTTGATATAGATTGAAGACTTACAGAAGTCTCTAGTGTGATATCTACTCAAATAGGAAAGTTACCTCAAACTCTGTCTGTCACCACAAAACATGGTATGTTGCTACCAACCTGCTACTCGCAAGAATCTGTGACAGGAACAGTAGTATTCTGCCACTCCATAGGGTATGCTTGATGCACCCCTTCAGGTCCAGGACCAGACTCTTTTCAAAGGCAGGTCTAAGCCTTCACACACGCAGTACATTAGCACAAGGCTGGAACCAAATATCCACAAACCAGGACACCAGATACTCACAGTTAGGCGCACACAGTACAGAGGGTATTGCTGTACACCATCCAGGGGATATTCCTGCCCAACAGAAATGTTTGTCAGTTAAATCAAGCTACACTGGGGAAATAGGTATATACTTTATTTGATCATGAATGTGAAAATTGTCTTGTATTATATATATGATATTGAAAAGAGTACATATAATCAAAGATTACTATAGTCTGCAACACTTTAAGAAAATGTCATAGTCATTTAAAATTAAAGACAATGTTGTGTTTGAAGCTGCTTGGAGACGTGAAATAGCAGCAATTCTAAAACATTCAACATTTTTCTCTCTTAGTGTGAATCAAATCCTGAGGTAGAGCTGTTCTCTCATGAGATGGTCCAGAGTGGTTCTGCAACTGGAGGCATGAGAAAGTGCAAAGCGTAACCCTCTGACAATTTTGGGACACCTTCAAAAGTAGATTTTGCAGAGGCAATACAGAGCAAACACTTTTAGTGGGAGAAAAAAAGGTCAGGGCACATTTTTTATTAGGAGAAAAATAGATGGCATTGCCTACAATCATATTGAATCCCCAGTTGTTACTTTACAGTTCCACCACCCTTCAGAAATGGTCAATGTGTGAAACAAATCAATTGGGGCTAACTTTGTTAAGGAAAGTTCGTTTTAAAAAAATTCAGAATGGAAATACGTTTCTCCTCACAGAAAAATACTGTAAGCTGAACATTATAATGTGGTTAAATGACTATTTGTTAATGGTATCTTCACCAATAGAAAACTATATATAGAAAATGATTAATTCATGTTTAAAAATACAATAATTTCATGGTCACTGTGATAATTTCATAGACAATTATTTTGTTTTTGCATTAATATTTGCAGTAAACATTATAGTTCAACTTCTTTCCTAGAGCAGTTCCTGCTAGACACTCCTCAAATTTGGCATCCATTTCTCGACTTTGAGCTTCAGTGAACAAATTCTTCCAGTCTCCAACTTCACCTGTGGAGAAAACAGTTAGATAATAAGTAACTTAAACAGTCTTGCAATGATTAAGTTTCAGCTCTAGCCGCTTAACTCCTGGGCATTTTCCCTCCCAGTGCTAGGCCCTTTTTAGCTATTTGGGGTAGTTGCCGCTTAGGGCTCCATAACCTTTTTTTCACATAAGGTATTGACTTCAAATTTGCCTCCTTTTTGTCCAACATCGTGGGGGTTATAAAGGAATCCAGGGTTTGTGGATTCTTCTGGAGCAGACCATGAAAATAGGCAAGACATAGCTAAATGTTGAGCTTCTTTGGGAACATTTGAAAAAAGTGCTTAGGATAACAGTGTCTGTTTTTCCTATAAATGGCATCAAAGCGCGGTTTGCTGTGCTAAAGTCCAGCTTTCAGGAACATGCCGAGCCAAATAAAAAAAAAAAGATTTTTGCCACGTTTTCCTATTTTTCCAAGAGCTAACCCCTTTACCTGCGTTGCTGCATCCTCCACCTGCTTCCAGTTTGTAGTGTAAACCAGTGTGAAACCCATGGGTGATACAATAAAGCTATAGATTTCTGGAAAGTAGACAAAATTCAGAATTGATCAAGGTCTCATATGTGTGGATCCCTCAAGGTTTTTCCAAAGAAACTAACTTAAAAAAAAATATATATATATATATTTATATATATATTGAAAATGAGTAGGAAAAAATGCCATTTGTGACCACATTTTATCTGCAACTGTTTGGCACTATAGCCGATTTACAAAAGCAATATACCATTAGATCAGCTAGACCCTTATGGGAGAGTGGGGGTGTATAGGACTTGTAGGTTCTCCAAGATCCCAAGGTACCCAGAGCCAGCAACTGAGTTGCACTGTGCAAAGGTTTTTCATTGTGTACCGAGTATAGACCAATTCATATAGTGAAATTTGCAGAGTGAAAAATAAGAATCAAGGTAACCTATGTATTTTTAAAATATGCAGAAGATATGGAGTTTAGGATCAGTGGTTATTTGTACATCTTTAAATATGTGGGTACACTTACTAGCATATGATTTAGAGGGTATTTTTCAAAATGTCTTCATTCTTGCATATTGCTTGGATTTAGAAGGCACAAATGTAGCAAAATCCATTTGGTAACAACACATTTTCTACTATTTTAACCACCCAAGTGGCTTCTGATAAAAATGATTCCTCACTTGTGTTTGTAGGTCTAGTGCCTGCAACTGGAAATGTGCCAAAACACAACATGGAAGCATCAATATTTTGGAAACAGCGTTTACATTGCAGATTTTACTCTCCGATGCAAACACAATGCGTTACAACGGAATAATAAATCATTCTATTCCTAAATCCAGAGCTCCATTTAGCACAAGTCGTTGTAACGACTTGCATTGTAAAGGTAGTGCGTTGTACCAATGCGGTTGTTGTAATGACTGCGTTGTGTTTGCATCACGGAGTAAAATCCGCAATGTAAAGAGATACAACTCAACATTTTTTACTAAAAATTGACCCTTTTTTCACAATGTGGGTAACTGTGGATTGTGGGCCCAATCTCAACCGGCAACTAGAGAAGCCTACTAAACTTGCACATTTTTTTAAACTATACACAAGGGTTAATCCAAGGTGGAGTAATGTGTGTGCCTCTCATTGTTCGTTTTACCTAGAATCCATTGCAAACCTCAATCTTTAACTAATAAACATATTTTTGTCAGATTTCTGTGATGGAAATTTCTGGAATTTAGGAAGAATCACAAAACGTACTTCCACCCAGCATTCCTCCAAGTCTCCCTATAAAAATAGTACCTCACTTGTGTGGGTAGGCAGAGTGCCAAAAACAGGAAACGGCCCAAAATGCAACATGGATATATCACATTTTTTCCAATTGAAATAGACACTTTTTTGGAAAAATAGGCTACTGTGGATTTTGGGCCCCCCTGCGCTGCACCTAGGAAAACCTAGCAAACCTGCAAGTTTTTAAAAACTAGACAACTAGGTGAGTCCAGGGTTGCAGGACTTGCATGGCTCTCACTAGGCAATTTTACCCAGAAACCCTTGCAAACGTCAAACTTTGGCTAACAAAATGCACATTTTTCTCACATTTCTGAGATGGAAAGTTCTGGAATCTGCTAGAGTCACACATTTCCTACCACAGAGTTCTCACATGTACCCAATAAGAAAGGTACCCCACTCGTGTGGGTGGCCAACATACCACAACACAAAAGCCCCTAAAGTGCTACATTGATAGATAAGCAAGAGAGGTAGCAGTGTTTTTTACAGCTGAGCTCTGGGGCCACCCATGCAAACCTATAAACCACAGCCCTTTTTGAAAACTAGCCCAGCCAATGAATTCCAAAGTATTGTGCCTTTCATTTATCCCACAAGGTTTCCTGACCCACAATGCTCTACAAATCTCAAACTTTGCCCGAAATCACACATTTCCCTTCACATTTCTATGATGACAACTTCTGGAATCCGCAGGAAACCACCTACCATCCAGCATAATCCCACAGCGGCTGATAAAAACGCTGTGCCACTTTTGTGGCTGACTCCTATTGTAATCCGTTTGAACTGCTCCCGTCATGTGGTGCTGTGCTTTTATCTGAGCAAGTGGGGCAACACAGGGTGTTAAGAATTTTACGAAATTCCAGAAGTTTCCATCTGACAATTTTTCTTCATCTCTAAAGGATAAAAGGCAGCATGGACTAGTCGTGACTGTACTCATGCCTTAGGAGAATGAGCTCAATGACAAATTCGCACGCAATTAGAATATCATGGCAATGCAGGAGTATTCAAACACATTTGCAAATATCATAACTATCCATAAATCTATTTTGATATGAAACAACTCCTGTGATACTTTAATAAATTATTGGAAATCTGGGAGAGACTTGTTTCCCAATCATGAGTAAGTATGAATAGGACCCATAAGCCCAAATTTGGAACTTCCTTGCATTTGTCAGGCTTGCAAATAAAAAGCACAAAGACGTGCTAAGGGTTAGCTGTATTGAATTTCTCGAGCCTGATACCAAGACATTTTGTTTAGTCTCTATGGCTTTTTGGCTTGGTTCACACTAAAGAAACACCATATACATACATACAAGGACAACAAGTATTAATGTTTATTTTGTCCACTGGACAAGTGAACCCATTGCAGCACAAAACCTTTGGCTGCCAGTTTACATTGCAACATTATAGTTGTAGGAAAGAGGATTGTTTGCTGATAGTGCAAGATCAGCTTACATATGTATGTTCATAATGGCATGATTGATGCACTAATACAATGCACTTTCAGTAAGCCAGGTAGAGAATTGGGTGGCTCCCCATTGGTGTCTAGGTCCACTCCTAAACTTTATCTATGTATTGTTCTCAAGCCTTGGTTCTCTGCCTCTGTTGTATCACTTGTGCCACGATTATGACCATCAGCCGGTCCTGCCAAGCTACTGGTCATAATTGTGAGACAAGTGATATGACAAAGGCGGAGTTGTCACTTACTATCCTTGGTCCTGAGGAATGCCCAAAAATTCAGAGTTATATGTGGGTAGAAACAGGTCAACCTTGTAAAAAGTGAACTGTGCGTTTGATGCACAGTCTTTTGTTTTGTTTTTAATCCTATCCACTGGGGCCCCAGAATAAAGTACGATTTTTGCCCACCAGTGAGATAGTTTTAGCTTCCCTTTGCACTTTGCCCCTAACTCAAGACCCCTGATATTGCTCATCCATGACAAAACACCTCCACTCCTCGCGGAAGGGGGAGTCGTAGCCCACAGCAGGCACCTTGTGATCCTGCTGTAAGGAAGGAACCCAATGATGAAGCAGGTCTCTTTCGGGTGTGTGAGGGTTCACGTCCTAAAAACTACACGCTATCGTGTCTCTCACCATCTTTGTCCCTTTTTAGGTCTCGTCCCACGCAGCAAATGCCATAGGCAGAGGTTTTTTCAGCAAAGAAGTGGACGCGATGCATTGCTTGCAATGCAACGCGTGCACAGTGCACATATTTCGGGAGCGCGCGGCGCCATATGGTCGCACGCTCCCGAAATGAAATTGCCCATGCCCCCGCCCCCTCTGCCACTTTCACTATTCATAGTGGCCCGGATGTTTAATCATGGATGACACAATGCCCTCGCCCATTTTCCAAGTCTATCAGACAAATCCTAAGAAATTCTTCCTTGCTTGAGTCATAGTTCACACCTACAAATATTTTCAGACCTGTGGCATTAGTTCTCGGAAAGAGTTGAGTGCCGGATGGAGGCCACGGTGGGCTCGCACGCCGGGCACTTATCGCACTCCATTAAGGCCGCCTGCCCCACTCAGCCTGTGCAGCACAGCTACCATGGAGAGCCGGCAGCGAGGCTGACATACTGCCCAGACATCTTTACAGGGAAGGGGAAATCAATATAGGCTATCAAGCAAGTCATATTTGGGCACATGCATCATTCATACATTTTGCATTTCCTAATTTGCGAAAAATACCGAATCGCAAATTAGGAATTGCAAAATGGTATGCATCATTTTTTTGGCTTTTCATTTGGGATTCGGTAAAAATCGCAATTTTTACCGAATTCCAAATAAGTAGCGAATTTCTAAGTGCATTTTTGCAATTCCCATTGATTCCTATGGGCCAAAAGGCCCATAGGAGTCAATGGGAAGGCATTTCCAAATTCGCAATTTGTTGATGCATTCCAAGGGTCCAGGGGGGGGGGTCCAAAAGACCCCCCCTGCACCCCTGAAATGCATTTGAAAGTGCATGTTTCACACACACATGTCCTAAGGACATGTGTGTCTGTAACATGACAGTGTAAAAAATGATTTTTTTTTTTGCATTTTTAAACATTTTTGCAAATTACCACGAGGGTCAACCTCGTGTTAATTTGCACTTCCAATTTCAGAATTCAAATTTTTTTTAAATTGATGCATTGCATTTAAGGAATCGCACAAATGTGATTCCTTAAATGCATTCGCATTTTTTAGAAATGCAAAAAAATGCGAATTCTGAAAAATAGCTTGATGCATCCCAAAAACGTATTTAGGAAGTGCAAACAGCCGAATTTACTGATTCGCACCGTTTGCACTTCCTAAATAGTTTGATGCATGTGCCCAATAGTCCGGCTGGTTGAGCAACTGCTGCACACAACGGCGGGCAACACGCACGCTGACTCACAGTTGGACTGGCTCAGCCGTCATCCTTCTGAAGTCGATAAAAAGTACCTGTGAGTTTATAAGAATAAGAATTTGATGTTAAAGCGGCAAGATGCATTGGAGTTTGTTGTGTGGACTACATATATGGTAACTGATACTAAGGTCAAGGACTGATTGGCAGTAGAATGCCTGACATTCTAGGGGCCCTTTATGAGGCTGATAGGGCTGGGGCGGAGTCGGTTACTTCCTCTGGCCTGACACTACCAGCACCAGAGATCTACCTGACCTTTAGGGTCACCGGCCTGTACTGGGAACACCCAGCCATTTCCCCTGGACGGCTACCCTACTCCTCTGGGGAGCCAGTCCCTGTGGGTTCCGTCACCACTGCCCCGGGATAGTGCTGCCACATTCACGAGCTGTGGGTGAGGGGCCCTCCCCACTATAGGTTCGGCCTGTGGCTCCCGCAAGGCTGTCCAACACATGTGCATCATGACTAGCCGGCCAAGGGGCGTAACAGATGAACCTGATAAAGGTATTAATGTAAATAGTCCCGGAGGAGCTGTGTGACGTGCGCAGGGGTCTATGGAAGCATCACAATCGGCGCAAAATGTAAGCAATAAATAAAATAAAATAAAAATTGCTCATTGGTGTCTGCCCCAGAGTCGAAGGTGTGGTGTCCGTACCCCCTGGCATAAAGGCTCTGAAATGGAGCACCTAGAAACAGGACATAAACACAAACAAAAATGTAGGGCGGTTCATTTTCTAATGTGGAATTAGAGAAAATCTGCATTTGGAACTGAATAGGAAAACGAAGCCACCTAGCACTATGTGTAAGATCTGCTGAATGAGGGGCTACTTTCTGACTCCCTACCTATAAGAATGCACTGGTCCATGTACTTTTTATGTCTCTGAGTAAATACTGGGTTTGCCCATGTTGCTGCCCCCTATTGATAGCAGCACCTGTATCCTTTCTTCATGGCTTGCCTACAGGGCATAAGTCCTAAAAAAGATGAGGGGACTAACCAAGTGTGGCAGTATGCAAGTGGCATCATGTCGAGTGACCTCACGTGCGACATCCCAGGAAGTGGCACCACAACCCATGACCCCAGAGGAAGTGATATCAGATCATAATTCCTCACATATCTTTAGCAAGTCTATCATGGGTACATTGGGAATAGAAAAAACTGATTTTTTATTGATTTTTTTATTGTGGTGGAAAGGCCTGGTCTTGGCTGGTGTACTCTGTTGTGCTGTTGATTGATCTAGTGCGGTGGTACGTGGTATTAGGAGGTTTAGTATGTTGTGTGTATGTGGATATGATGTGGTGTGGTGTAGTGTAGTGTAGTGTAGTGTTGCAAGTTGTGTTGAGAATGTGATTTGTTATTCCAAATTACAGTATAATGTTGTGGAAAGAAGTATCACCAATCAAGATGTTGTTCGATGAGTCGTGTGGTACAGTGGGATGAAGTTTGGAGTGGTGATAGATGCTGTGAAGTGGTTTAGTGTAAAGTTGTGAACGTTGGTGGAATTTGATGTGTGCCATTATAGTGTCTGTTTTGGTTAAGATTGATGTGTGGTTGCATCATGTGTGGGATGTTGTGGCAGAGGGTAATGTTGTGTGAAACTATATAACATGCGGCAGGGGGGTGTTTTGGGCACAAGTCCTAATAAAAAGAAGTGCTGTTCTATTTAGCATATGTATCACAGGAAGTGACATCAGAAGAAATTGTGACACTGCATTTTCAGACTCCTGGCATAGCCAATAGGTCTCGCCTTTGGGACCTTGTAAGTAAAAAATGAAGTATAAGACTTCACGTTTACATTAACTTCGTATTTGGGATGCAGTAAAAGTAAACGTGAAGTCTTACACTTCAGTTTTTTTTTTAACTTACATGGCCCCAAAGGCGAGACCTATTGGCTATGCCAATGCTTGTTCCATTTAGTCCTAATTTTGTTACCAGACGTACTTTGTGTGTGAATTGATAGCATTAATGAGCTTTACGTCATTGGTTAGGTACTCGCTCCCTTTTGGCCCCTGTGTGATTTAAGTGAAATATTCAAACCTGTTAGTAAAGAAATGTGTGTCCTCTCCATATTATCAAGTGTTATTATTTAAATGTTCAGAAAAGTTGATCATGTTTTGAACAATTATTATTATTGTAATCTGTTTGACGTTTCCACCTGACGAGTGGCATATGAGCTTGAGGCGTGCTTAATGGACCTTGTGACAAAACACAAGAGGGTTGTACTCATTTCTCGAGCACAGGATTTCAACTTACGGAAATGCAATGCAAATGATGCCAAGATTTGTAATTATCAAGGTTTGGAGGGACAGGGAATGACACATCTTAGACATCTTAACTATGTTGAGGCCTTTAATAGGACAATAATGTGAAACAAACTGGTCTTTGCCCATGATTTCAGGACCCTATGTGCCATCATGCCTGCAACCTACAAGGGAACAGGAAATTGCAACAATATTGATTTTATATAGCTATCCGAGGATCTGGCCCAGCTGATGAGTGAGTCTAAAGTAAGAGCTAGCTGCGTTAGCGATTACACTCCCCTACACCAGGGGCGGCTCTAGGCTCATGGTGGCCCTGGGCAGGAAGCGTAAGTAGGTGGCCCCGGAAGAGTGGTTCTAGGCGGGGCGGAGCACGGAGGCCAGTAAAGAGGGGGAGTCAGGGTGTTTGGAAGTGAAACAGAGCCGAAGGCCGCCAAATCCCTGCCAGGGGCCGCCACGCAAATATGTATCCATCCTCAGAGGATTATTATATTAAGGATATATATTGGCGTGGTGGCCCCTGGGGTTTGGTGGCCCTGTGCAGGTACACAGCTTGCACATGCCTAAGGACGCCCCTGCCTACACTTTAATATTAAAATCTCGATTGCCCTAGAATCAACCTCGAGAGAAAAAACAAAGCCATTAGAATTAAGTTGGATACAATCAATAAAGAAAAGTTTTTTAATTGTGTACTTAGTGAAAATAGGGATCAATTGCAGTGACCTCCTCCCTTGAGGAACACCCTAGGACCGTTATTGAAGCTTACAAATACGCTCTCGAAACCTAGTTGATTGCATAGAGAGTTTAATCATGCTTTCACTTGTTAACATTGATGTTGCTGTACGCAATGATACGTGTCTGTGTAAATACAAAATCAAATCACTGTTGTCGAAATCTAGAGATGTGACCTTTACCTCAACTCTGAGGTCAGAAATATGTGGTCAGACAGGCCCTGCGCCCTAGCCCTGAAGCTACTAATTGTCAGATCACAGGTGGGGTGATACGTAACCAGCAGGAGAAACACGCAAACAGAAATAAAATAACAGATTAGTCCCTAAGATAAGCAGCGACACCACAATGGTCCTAGGAGATTGACCCCAATAAAATGCACATGGTCGGAGGGCGGAAGTTCCCAAAACACGATACATTTAGATGCCACATGAAGTTAAGAACACTCAGCCAATCAGGACACAGCACACACTACACATGCAGTGACCATGCATTCCTCATGCCAGAAATTTGAACACGATACCCACTGGCCCTCATTGTGTCAACGCAATGTCGGGACTCATCTGTGATTGTCATCAGCCTCAAGTGCAACTCAGACAAATCTGAGATACTTTTTTTCGGATGCCCATCTGATCCGGATTGGCGTGGGTGGTGGCCCGCCGACATGTTGCCTCCATCTCATTCATCCCAGTCAACTAAGAACCTGGGAATTAAAATTGACAATGGGCTGACGCTCAAATCCCAGGTTCTGGCTCTTACAGGAGCATGCTTTGGCATTCTCAGGATGCTCCGGAAGTTCTTCCCGTTACTCTCTGAGGAACATAGGAGAACGACAGTTCAGGCCTTAATTGGATCCAGATTGGATTACTCGAACATCCTTTATCTTGGTCTGCCGGAGTACCTTTTACAACGCCTGCAGGTGGCCCAGAACGCTGCTGCGGGAGCCATCTTTGGCCTCCACAGGCGGGTCAGTGCCTCTAGCCTATTGCAAGTTTTACATTGGCTCCCTATCCGGAAACGGATAGTATTCAAAGCTATGATATTGGCCCACAAAGCTTTGCATGCCTCGGGAGCTCAATATTTGCAAAGGAGGCTGGCTTTCTACCACCCGGCACGATCCTTGAGATCGGAGTCCCTCTTTCTAGCTGTGGTGCCCCGAATAAAAAAAGCCCGCATTGGTGGACGTTCGTTTAGGCTGTTAGCTCCGCAGCTGTGGAACTCTTTACCTTTGACCCTGCGCTCTACATCTAATCTGCTAGCGTTCAGGAAGGGCCTAAAGACTTGGCTCTTTACTAGCTAGGGTTTTCCTGCTCTGTTCTGAATCTTGTGCCTTTGCTTCATTTCTTTTACTGTTATGTTTTGCTCGTCCCCTCTTAGGTCATGTAGTACAAAGCGCCGGGACACTCCTCGGAGTAGCCGTGCGCTATAAAAGACCTATCTAACATAACATAACATAATATAACATAACATTTATGACCCCATGATAAAACCCACATTCTACTGCTGAGACAAGATTTATGAATAGCTTTATGATTCTTCAAGAAATGTATAAAAATACATTCAAAACGATTTTACTTTGAGTCAGTCCTCAAACCCATTTCTGTATGCTGCCCTCTAGGCTGTGTTAGTTAAATAAACCAACTGTTCCTGTTTTGGCAAATGTCTTTGCCACTCATAAACATCTGAAATTAGCTCTATGCACCTACCTCCACTCTAAACCAGACATTGTCAATGCAAGTTGGACTCATAAGAAAGTTTTCGCCCAATGGAAAAATGAGTTTAGGGCAAAAGCATGGGCAGATATGGAAACAGCTAGGCAGTGCAGAGACTCTGCAGGCTTTTGGAAAATTATCACCTTTGTTTTAGTACTAACTATGACAGTCCGCAGGTTGGCTCGTCCATAGCCTCACAGATGTGGGTTGAGCACCTTTCCAGCATATTTGAGCCATCCTGTAGTGTCTCAGAAATCCATGTCCCGGAAGAAGTAGCTTTCCATGAAGCAGCGGTCGTCATCTTGAATTAAGCGATCGCTGTAAAAGATGTCACCCAAGCAATTAAAGAAATGCTCTGGGCAAAGCACGCGGCCTGGTCCCGACCGATCTCTTCAAAGAAAATATATAAATGTGGGCCCCTCGAATTACTACTGTCATTAAAGATGCAATGAAAAGTCCATTGCCTCCATCATGGAAGGAGGATGAAGTAGTCCCTATTTTTAACAAGCATTTGCAATGCAATAGGTCTCGCAGCATTAAAGTTTGAGTTACTGGCATTGTAAATGACAATGCTTTGCATAATTTTTTTTTCTTTAATTTGCAATTGGTATATAAACATTGTTTGTGAATGGTTAGCTGTTGCTTATGCTAAGCAAAGTTGGCAGTAATATAGAGTTCTAGTCTTGCTTGTTATGAGCATGCTGATTTAAAGCGCTCTGATACCTGCGGGTAAAGTTTGCGCTATATAAAAGTGAAAACGGATAAATTAAAAAAAAGCCTACCTGTACCACGTCCGTTCTTATTCTTTAATGCCACATATCTTTGGATCCCTGTATTTATTAACTGCACCCAGCTGTGGGAAACCTCCATGGCAGGAACAACGTGCTTTGGGGGGCAGACACGGGCAATGTAGCCACTGTCCTGTGGCTGCACCGCGGGGTAAAAGTGTAGGGGCAGGAAGGCAGGCAGTTGGTAGTGCTGTGCCATAACACTGCCGCGGCCTTCAATGTGAAATTCATACAGTGATGATCCAAGGTACTGATGATTCTCTGCTAGCAGTAATTTCAGGCAGCGTATTTTAAATGAGAACACAAAAAGCAAACAAGCACTGGATGAATTGGTGGGCAGGCAAACATGGAACACAGCAAAGAGCTGTCTACTGAGGCTTTACCCACACCCAAGGGATATAAAGTATATGCGCGATTGGCAGACCAGGCGCTTATACTTGCAAAGCGTCTCATAACCCCATCAACACGAAGCTCGTTAAAAGGATTTTCAGAGGTGCTGAAGAGCCAATTAAAGTTGATACACACCATATACACAGTATAAATTGCAAATTTGAACTTGCCTTAAAAGTCTTGTCTAGGTGAAGGAGCTACCTAGCAAAAGTTAAGCACTAAACACTGCATCTTTATTGCTGTAAAAAAATCTACGGATAGGGTTCAATTTAATAAACAATGCTTATGGGTGCTGCAGATCCGGGATGTACGCAGGAAAAACGTGGTTCAAGTGAGGCTGTACAGAGCTGCGATACCTTATGAATTATTAACGCCCCATACTAGCAACTGGGTAAATGCCCATGAGAATTACAGAATGCACACATCTGCCAAGGATATTCCGAGGCGCTTAAGAGCCAATTATAAATTGTGTTGCTACACAGTATGAACATGCCAATTCTGGGGCTGGCCTCAAGAGTCTAGTCGAGCTGAAGGAGCTACCTAGCGAGACGCTAAACACTTGCTCTTTATTTAACTCTAGGTGTAAAACCTACGGATGGGATTTAATTTAATAAACCAAGCTTTTATGGCTGCTGCAGATCTGGGATCAACCGTTATTCTGCACTGGTACCATTAAGCAACTACTTTACATTAGGCTCAGTTCACCTTCGGAAGCCTACAACACCCCACAATGTAATGGGGATCAATGTCACTTTTCCATGAATTTATTTTTGAGGCCAACCATAGAGAAAGTACAGTTTCTCATCAATTTAAAAAGATGTGTAAGTAACCAAATAAAAAGATTCAGGGTTCAAACTGACTGTGCCATGACGGGTGTAAGTAGCTCGTCCGCTCATTTTTGTTTCTTCGTGTTTTGGTACATTTAGTCCATTGTCTGTAATGGTAAAAGTAAACTACACGTAGCAAAAAGTAAATTAAAATGTAGGCCTGGAAGAAATTCTTGGACCTGTCCTGGGTCCAAGTGAGCTTTACTTGCAAACGTGTACAAAGACATTGAAACGTTGTGCTTAACCAGAGGTGACCTCTCTGAAGAGACTGGTTTCATGTGCCATGGTCATGTAGGTGGTTTGCTATCCAGTCATGAACTTTCTTTTTATGGGTGACATCGGAGAACAAGATTAAATAGTTGCCTGGCAGCATTAAAAATAATGTATTGTGTGCAGTTTCTATACTTGATCGATTCTGGAGTATTGTGCTAGTTTTCTGTGGAGCACAGCATTACACAAGTGTTCTATAAGAAAGCATTGTGTTATTGGTAACTGGGGCAAATAACTGCACCGTTGATCTATGCAGAAACAAGGTTTAAAGGGTAAGTTGAGCATGCTATTTGTAGGAATCATTGTCATGTTGCAGTGGAATACAGTAGGAGATGCATTGCTTAGTTGGAAACACTGATGTTAAAGTGGAGGACTAAATTTACCTAGGTGACTTATCATGGTAATGTTGCGTCACAATATACTACTATTTTTTTATTTTACAGCACTACCCATCCTAATGCAGGGTGTCTGAGCACTTTACACCATGCGTAAGCATTATACATTGACAATAAATCATAAGTGTGTAACTCAATGTACAGGCTGTGGTTCGTGGTGTAGTGAGTGTTACAAGCTATAGGAGTCACATGCCGTTCATAGCTTACTGTGCTATATTAGCAGAATTAATATTTATGAACTGCAAGTAACAAAGGTATTTGTGTCAAAAGCACTAACCCAGTTACCTAGCTACATAAAATAAAAACTTGTCATCTGCATGTTTCACAGTGTGTGTTAGACCTGGCACTATTGGCATGGGTCTCCCTTCCATTTTTGCTGTTGCCTCATGTATTTTTGCTGGTGTTGTATGCTTTGGGCACTGTGCCACTGCTATTCAGTGCCACAGTGCAAGTGCTCCCTACTGTAAATTGATGTACTAATCAGTGGTTCCTTGTATGGCTATTTGGTTTACTTGTCAGACCTAGTCTAGTGCACTGAGTGTGCCCAGGGTGTGTAATCCAAATGCTGCTGGTGGGTCTGCAGCACTGGTTGTGCCACCCACAGAAGCAGCCTTGTAAAATGTGTCTAAGGTCTGCCATTGCAGAGCCTGCATGCGGTTTGTTACTGTCATGCTGACTGTGCAAGTGCACCCACTTGCCAGTCCCTAAACCTTCCCTTTTCTTCATATCAGTCACCCCTATGGTAGGCCCAAGGGCAGGGTGCATTGTAAGTATAAGGTAGTACAAGCCCTGATGTGTGTGGCATGTCCTAATAGGGAATTACAGCCATTTTCGTTTTCACTATTGCAAGGCTACCTTTTCTCGGAAGGCCAGAATGGGCTGTTAGAATTGTTACACTTTATAATCCTAACTGTCTGTAACGAGGTGGGCCACGGGGTGGAAGAGCACAGCGCTTGCACGAACTGGTGGGTCATTGATCCCTCCACTCCTTTCCTTCAGGAGGCTTACACGTCATGGAAGCTGTTGGCAGACACAGAAGAGAACGGATACGCCCATCTATGACGTTGGATGCACCTCAATGGTGGAAACCCAGGAAGCCAAAGGAACGGCGTGTGACGACACAGTTGAAGGAGGAGAAGGATTGGCGAGAGGAACCGGCGGGACGGAGAGCAGCGAACGGAAGGCCGAAGGAAAAGAAGAAGACGAGACAGGAGGCCAATGATCCGGTGATTCGCCGTGCCACACTCCCGAGGGAGGAGTGTGGCTGCAACAGGTACGGCGGTGTATTGCGAGCTGGGTGGGGAAGCAGGGTACTCCCCCTCCGTAAAGCGCCAGAGAGCTGTCATCACCTTTGTATATATATTTCCCGTAAACCTTAGTCCTCCCCCTCCACCTTCCTTCTCCCTCCACCTTTCCCCCACCACGTACCCTTCACAGCCCCGAAGTATACAGAACAACTATTACCAGCGGTGCTCCCTCACTACCGGGTTCCCTTGGGGGACGTATCATAGGAGACCTGAGCCCTAATGGTCCTCTTTTTGTCTTTCTTTGCTCACGCTTCCTGACCAACCCCGAGGAAGAACCAGCAGCTTACGTGCCCCTCGAGTAGGCGAAAGAAGAGCAAAGCATCACCCAAGACCAGAGTCAAGACGGACCCCGCAGAGTTTGCGCGAGAGAGACTTACATTCTGCAACCGGAATCCTTTGTTAAAAATAAAACCCTCTTTAACCAAGAAACGTTTGCAGTCCCTCACTCTACCCACGTCACACTGCCTCAGAGAACATGGTAGAAATTCGAGTTTAGTATGCCTGAACTAAGAATAATAAAATACATCCTTTAGTGAAGTTTATTTTAATATTCTATGTTTGCAAATACCACTTTTAGAAAGTAGATATCTGGTTGTCTAACCATTCAAACCTGCCTCTGCTAGGTTGTGTATTCCTATGTCTGGTTTTGTGAGTGACAGGGCTGGGGAATTCCAGGAGACGGGCTGAGTCACCCAGTGGTGAATAGAGAGATCTGCATCTAGATGGGAGGGAGGAATTGTACCTCAACCTTGAATAGGGCTGTGCCTGCCTTCCACAATACTGGCTACACCCCCTGGGAATCGGCTGATGTCTCTCCCCTGCACACTGATAGAAGAGAAGGAGTCCTGTAAACAAAGTGCTCAAGGACTGTACTTGCTTTCCACAATGCTGGCTCCACCTACTGTGGGCCGTCTGATATGCATGCCCTGCAATGTGAAAGGAAAGGAGAAGTCTGGTAAACAGAGTGCTTCAGAACTGGTTTGGACTGGGAAAAGGCCCCTCTCCCCTCAGAGAACAAAGGATTTTGGGGTATAAATATTGTGACCCTGATCCCATGAAATTAGATCACTTTGGACTACAAGAAGAAACCTTTACTGAGGAGAGGAACCTGAGGAAACTGAGGAGAGACTATTCCCAAGCTGAAGTGCTACTTGGGGGATTGGCCTGCAGTGGTTGCCTTACTGCAAAAGGAAGGAGAAAGGAACTTTGTGTACTTTGATTTCAACTTGTGAAGGATCAGGAGAAGAATCTTGCAACGAGGTCGGGGGTATTTCGGTCGCTGTGCCTGCTGTCGCAACTCCGAAGGAGGGTGTCGCAGCTGGAACTGTCGCATCCCCGAGAAGTGCGCTGCCGTCGTCGCTGCTGCCGTCGCATCTTGGATGTCGCTGCTGTAGTTATCGCATCGAGCGGAAGCTTCACGCACCGTGGGAGAAGAGCGTTGCTGCTGGAGCTGTTGCCGTCGCATCGTAAGGCTGTCACCGCTGCAGTCCACGCATCGAACCGAGGACTTCTCGCATCACCGAGAAGCGTGCCGCATCTGGAAGATCTTCACGTCTTTATTTCTTTGCACCTGACTTTGCCACATTTCCCATCGCTGCGACACCATCTTAAAGTAATCATAGTGTGTATTTTTGTCATTTATGGTCTTGTGGTAACTCTATATAAAGTCTACTTATTTTTTATATAAAACCTGTGTGGTGTCCATTTCTAGTGTTGTCACTGGGTTACTGTATGTGGTCACAACTGCTTAACTTACATCGCCTCTGAAATAAGCCTTGACTGCTCGCGCCACGCAACCTGGAGGGTGAGCAGGGGTTATTTTAGGAGTGTAATTCCCTTGTCCTGACTAGGGGAGAGGGCCCCTATTTGTCACAAGTACCTACCTGTGGCAACTAGAGACTCCCAAATCTAACATTGGAAGCATCAGAGGCAAGGATTCTGGATTTGCATTTGTGACTCATGTACAGTGACTTGTGAACACTACTCAGTGAGTGCAGGCCATAACGATACCGCATACTTTTTGGTAGATTCCTTTTTGGATTTTTGTTCTATTTTTGAAAGATGCCTAATTCAGTAGAGAGAGCAGAATCTGTAGCCTCCCTTAATTGCGAATGGGAAGAAGAGAGGCTGGAATGCTACACAGTAAAGCAGGTGAAGTACTTTTGCAAGAAATTCAATATTTTCACTTCTGGATTTAAAGTGAAGGAAGAATTCTACAAGGCGCTGAGGGCCTGGGTAGAAGACAGGAAAACTCCTATGATTGAGGAGGATGATGATGCATAAGTACAACAGGAAGAGCCATTGGGCTCCATAGGAAGGCAAGTATCTTCCCCTGCCGGTAGCTTTGGCTCTAACAAAAGTCTGTCTCCAGTGGAGTTGGAGGACAGAGAGAGGTCAAGAAGACATGAAATGGAATTGACCAGGTTCAAGGTGGATAGGCAGCTGGAATTAGAGAATAGAAAGTTAGATCTTGAGGAAAGGAAAATGCAGTTTGAGCATGAAAATGTTTTGAGTGAGTTGGAGTTTAAAACCAAAAGTTTAGCAGTTACTCTCTCTGGAAGCAGCATACCTTTCAGTACATACAGAAAGTAGTGTGTATATTCCCAAGGATGTGGTGAAAGAGTTTTACAAAAATTAAGATATTGGTCAGTGATTCAGAGCCTATGAGGTAGCCATGTCGTCCCACCGGGTTCCTGAGAGAGATTGGGGAGCGGGGTTGTGGGGAAGGTTCCTTAGTGAGGGGCGGGATACATTGTTTGACTTGCCTTCTGAAGGCCACAATTCATACAGCCACATGAAAGATGCATTGATGTTTAGATATAGTTTGACACCTGAGCTCTTTAGGCAGAGGTTCAGGAAATGCAAAAAGTTAGAAAACAGTACTTGGGTTGAAATGTCACTTTTCTTTTGCAGCGCATTGGATGGTTGGGTAAAGGGCAGCAAGGTTAATGATTTTCAAGGTCTCTTTGATTTGACTGCATGGGAGCACTTGTCTGATAATTGTTTTCCAGAGCTGTGCCAGCATCTGATAGATAGCAAGCTGACTAACACTAGGAAGCTTGCTGAGGAGGCGGACCGCTGGGTCAGTACCAGGGTCCATAAGGTTCACATAGGAGACTCAGCCAAAGGTGGGCAGGGTCCCCAGCAGAAGTGTGGGGGGGGGACAAGGGTAAAAAGAAGGAGTTCCACAAAGGGCCCCAAAGTAGTCCCCAAGGGAACCCCGTGAAAGGTTCCCAGCCAACCCCTGAGAGAAAGCAAGGGGCCCGACAGGTAGTCCTATTTCCCAGGGGCCCCTGAAATGTTACAAGTGTGGTGATCTGGGTCATAAGGCGAATGATACCAGGTGCCGCCTGTTTGGTAAACAGGCACCCACTGGTGCTCCGCCTCGGCAGATGGCTAGTGTAGCTTTGGGGTAGGAGATTGATGTCCACGGTGGGGGGGGGGTTCCCGCACAGATGACACTTGTCTCTTTAGGAGACTGTGAGCCGGTCTCAGAAGCTCAGCTACCCAGGAACACTAAGAAATATGGGCAGCGAGTGACTGTCGATGGCCAAAAGGTGGAGGCTCTTAGAGATACAGGAGCCAGTGTGACAGCTGTTAGGTGTCACCTGGTGTCTCAGGTGTCTCAAGAGCAGATTGTCCCTCATGCATTTTTTAATGAGTTGTTAATGCCGACAACACGGAGAGTCATTGTCCAATGGCTCAGGTTCCCTTTGAGTGTGGGGGGGTCTCTGGTACTCTTCAGGTAGCTGTGAGGCCCTCCATGCCTGTTGACTGTTTGTTAGGAAATGATTTAGAGAACTCCCCTTGGGAAAAGGTGGAGAACACAACTCACTTGAAGATGGTTGGACTGCCTGACTGGGCGTGCGTGACCACCTGGTCAATGTCAGCCAGTAGGGGTTCTCAAGAGGACCTGGAGCCTGAGAGGGAGGCTCAGGACCCTGCCGAAAAGAGAAGTGGCGGGGGTCACAGGAAACCGGCTCCCGAAGTTCCCACAGCCCAGGAGGAGGTAGATCCTAAGGGGGATGCCCTGGAGCCTACCTGGGAGCAAGTAGCTGAATTGGGGGACCTGCCTGAGCTGACCCATTGGCAGCAAGAAGGAGGCCCCTCCAGGGAGGAATTTTGAAAGGAATAGAGAGAGTGCCCTTCTCTTGTGGGCTTGCGGAAACAGTCTGCAAGCCAGGCAGCAGGTGATCAGTCAGGGTCACACTTGATATACTGGGACAATGGTCTCCTGTACAGTGAGCCTAAGTTTGCTGAACCTGGGTCAGCCCATGTGCTGGTGGTACCCCAGAAGTTCAGAGCCTTCGTACTGGGGCTGGCTCATGATGTGCCGTTAGCAGGACATTTGGGGCAGGACAAGACCTTTGAAAGGCTTGTCACCCACTTTCATTGCGCAAGAGTTCTGATACTCATTGCAGGGCTTGTCAGACTTGCCAGGCAAGTGGAAAGAGTGGGAGGAAGCACAAGGCTCCTCTCCAGCCATTACCTGTGGTCAGTACCCCCTATGAGCGGGTGGGGATTGACATTGTGGGGTCACTGGACCCCAAGACAGCCATGGGCAAAAGGTTCATCCTGGCCTTGGTGGACCATGCCACCCGGTACCCGGAAGCCATACCTCTGAGGACAGTGACGGCCCCGTGGTGGGACGAAAAGCATAACACAATTGACACATGCAAGAATAATTTACAATTAAAAACGTGTTTTACTCTTTTTAATATTATTACTTACATAACTTTCTACCCTATACCTCAACAAGCTGCACACCACACATTTTAAAATGTATATATCAATTTATATTATTTACACATTTTACGTAAATAAGTATCAGTTAATATATTAATACTAATGAACTACTAAGACAATTACATGTAATTACCTTTCCACCCTTTATCAATAAAAAACAAACCCACAGCTAATATATAAATTAAAAAGACTTAATTAATAATTTACAAATCAATTAAGCAGTTAATATTACTAATTAACAGAGAATACATTAATTATATTTAATTCACTTCCTAACCTTGATCCCTACAACCACAACTCAAACATATAATGCAAATATTATTTTAATCACACATTTACATAATTATCATGTAAACAATTATATTAAATTAACAATTATTACAATTTTCTGCACATTCTTTAACCATACAAAAGCCACAAAGCACCACCCAAAAATATATTACACAATTTACAGAAATAATGATTAATTAAATAATTATTTATAATAATAAATAATTTCTTGGAAATAAAAAATTAACTTGCCACCCCAGGCCCATACAAAATCCACAACCCGCGCATTAAATTTAACTTAAAATAATATTTATACCATTAACATAAATAATTATCAATGAAATAGTTAAAATTAAATACAAAGTAATTAATAATAAATTATAAATACTTAACTTCACACCCTATACCCCTGCAAAACACAAACCACACCTCAAAATTAGACATAATTAGACTATTTACCTAAATAATCATTTAAATATTAATAATAATTGAAAAATAATTATAAATGAATTTACTTCTCACCCTACACCCCTACAAAACCCACAACCTGCACCTAAAACTTAAAAACAAAAAAATATTAACTTTCCAATTAACATAAATAATTGTCAATTAAATAATTGATATTAATTTTAAAATATTCAATTACTTATAATTGATTTCCTTCCCACCCTATACCACTACAAAATCCACAACACACACCTAAAACGTAAAAAGCAAAAAAATATTAAAATACAATTAACAAATATGTATCCATTAAATAATGTATAATAATGTAAAAAGTGTATTAATTATTTTTAATTAATTTACTTCCCACCCTAGTCCATATAAACCCCACAACAGTACTAAAAATAACAAAAAACAATTACATTAAATTTTAAAAGTACTATTAATTTACCTACCATATTACAAGCTAATAATATTTAAACAAACATTATAAAACATATACAGTTAACATATATATGTTAAAATACACACAGATAATTAAAAATATGTTTAACAATATTTTTAACATCGATATTACTTACCTTTGAATTTATAATCTTCTCTACGATATTTTTGCTAACGATATTTCTGTCTCATGATATTTCCATCTCGATATTTGTGTGAGTCGATATTATTGCCTCGATATTTTGTCCGAACACCGCTAACTGCAACATTCTGGAAAAGTATGCGCCTATCTGAGATATGAGTTCAACTTGTTATAGTTGACAAATGTGTCCGATCCAGCCCTACCCCCACACCCCATTCCAGTTATATGTTATCTGGTGCAGCCCTGCCAAGTATCACGCCTCAGGCGTTAGATTTACACATTTTAATGTGGTGGTCCGCATCACCGCATTAAAATGTAAAGTCACGCATTTATAGCGCCTACTTGGCACCACAGGCGCTGAGGCAGACAGACATGAGAGGGAGTAGAGCTCCGCCTAAGCACTCATATTGGCAGTGTATATCAAGCACTGCTCTGGAGTGTGTGACTGCACTAAATTTTCATCATGAATACCAGGTCAGGACAGGAGTGTGCCGGTGGCGCTGACCTGAGGAGACTCAGTCCGGCCTACTACTGCGGCATGTATCGCACTTGGAGGGACGAGTAGGTCAGGGTTTGTCAAGTCTTGTTTCAGGGATATGCCCCCCCCCCCACCCCTCCCAAACGTTTTTTGAGGATTTTGTTGCAGAGGCATGAGGATTGTTCTGACGTCGTACGTGAATCACGTTGCTGTCCAGCACTTTCGTTTCACTTTAGTACCTAGCACAAGGAGTCTCCTGACCCTGACTACTAACGGTAGAAGTCCCTCACTGAGGCACCTCACAGGAACTAGCTGTGTGCTACATACAGCACTATGCACCCTACTGCGACAGCGAAGCACTGTACATTTAAAGATCACCCGTCCTGAGTTGGCAGGTAGGACCGGAGTTCAGCAGCAACACGTAAGCATCCAAGGCAGGCTTTGCAAGTGTGTGTTACTCTGTTTTCTCATAGGGGCCGTCCCGAGTTTCGCCAATCTTGGGCAGCTAGATTCTGTTTTAGAAATACGCAGATTGACTAGCATGTTTTAGAGCAGTGTTCTTCAATCTGTGGGGCGCGACACCTTCCCAGGGGGGGCGCGCACTCCACTTCAATCTGACCTTTGTTCCCTGCGTCCCTCCGTCCTCCGTGCAAGTCTTCTTGAAGGATTCTGGTATGTGGAAGGGGGAGGGAGGGGAGATCGATGGGGCAGGAGGTGCCCGTTCTTTTGTCATGTTAACTCTCCCGGAGGGGTTTAATTCACAGAGTTGACAGCTTCAGCTGCAGTGGGAGGCAAGGAGTCTCCTCTGCTAAAACCGAAATCAAACAGACAGACACACTTTCGGTTTTAGCAGAAGAGACCCCTCGCCTCCCACTGCAGCTGAAGCATTTCAGCTCTATGAATTAACCCCCTCCAGGGAGAGTTAGCTCTTCCCAGAACGGAGACAAAGTTTCCAGAGTTCGAGTCTCGGCAATGAAGCTGAACATCCTATGATTCTGGGCAAATCACAATATCCCCGTGCCTAACAAAAAAAATGAATATGTTCTCATGTAATGCAACTGGTGCTATGTAAAGCGCTCTGATACCCGATTCAGGTCAAGTTCGCGCTATATAGAACTCAGTAAAATAAAAAATGTAATTAAAATAAAAAGTGGGCTCTGGCCCAGGACCCCAGACTTTCAAAGGGGGTGGGAGTGTGGGGGGGGGGAGGGGTGAAAGAGCCAGCTCTATTCTACAGAGTCTTGCCATCATGACCTTAAATCATTTTAAAACACAATGTTGTAAATAGCGTTTTTCATTCATTCATTTTTAATGTGTAAATGTCTATTAGACATTTTACAGACTATCAGGTACATGCATCAAACTCGGCATTTGCGATTCCTTAATTGCGATTTTTAAGGAATCGCAATTAAGGAATTGCAAATGCCTATGCATCAAGAAATCTCTAAATAAATTGCGATTTCTTAGAATTCCTTAATTGCGATTAGCATTTTGCGAATCGCAATTAAGGAATCCCTTCCCATTCATTCCTATGGGCATAGAGGCCCATAGGAATGAATGGGAAGACAATCTCAATTTGCGAATCGCAATTAGCTAATCGCAAATTGAGATTGCGATTTCAAGGGTGCAGGGGTGTCCAAAGGACACCCTGTTGCACCCCTGAAATCAAACAATGCACATATGTTTTGTACACACATGCCCTAAGGGCATGTGTGTGCACAACATGAAAGTTAAAAAAATGCAAAAAATAGCATTTTTCTAACATTTCGCAAAATTACCATGAGGTCCAACCTCATGGTAATTTTTTCTCTCTAATTGCGAATTCGCAATTTTTTTTAGGTTCATGCATTGCTTTTGAGGAATCGCAAATTTGCGATTCCTTAAAAGTAATCGCACTTGGAAAAAATCGCTAAAATAGCGATTTATTCACTTTTAAGTTGATGCATCCCAAATAGTGATTTGGGAATCGCAAACGGCCGAATTTTGCAATTCGCACCGTTTGCGATTCCCAAATCGCTTGATGCATGTGCCTGAAAATGTGTTTATGCGTCATGCGAGATCCATATAAAAAGTTTATTTTAGATCAATACATGACCTCACATATGAGAAATAGAAGGGTATGACAGATTATTTGCTGTAATATTAGTGAACTGCTGTTGTGTTACATACTGAAAGCACACATCACTATCCCTGAATTTCCGATGTACACACATTTAGTATTTGACCAAAGAAGGCATGAAAGAGCTCAGACTAGATCATAAAATCAAAGCTGGTCCGAACAGGGGCCCCAAAAATACATTTGGCCCACAGGCCACAAAATCCTTAAAACGTCCCTGAAAGTTTCTTTTACAATTACACAGGCAGGCGCGCAAAATGACAGCCAGCCATGTGTTGTTTAAACTGCTTGCAAATTGCTAAATATGGTTATAAATAAGAAATATGTATTCATTTGTAATGTTAACAAGCTCCTGCCCCCCCTTCTTTTTGTTGATTCATTTGTAATGTGACTTTTTTTATCTTTGTTCCCTTTTATTATCAGTCATTGATCATTCAGGCATCTCTAGAAAACAATTAAAAGTTCTTTCTATTTATATTTGCTGTTCAAAGTATGCACAGACAAGTGCTGAAAATACAGCTTTAGGTGACTGCTTATTTTTATACCATTTGTGATATCAAAACAATGAGCTGGCAACCCTAATCATAAGACTGGAAGTTTGTTGAGGGATCAGCACATTATTTTTTCCTCCACCCTGATCCCTGGTTATTGCCATAATATCAATAGTTTAACACATTTGAAACCCTACGCTGCCGTCAATAACGTGCTGAGTTACTTCAAGTGTATGGGAATGCACCCTGCATTCAGACCACTCACTCCTCATTCTCGCCCTTCACTTTCACTCTCACCCAGCACTCACACTGCCCCGATGCACTCACACCATTCACCCACTTACAGTGATCACTCTGCACTCACAGCGATCACAATGCACTCACACTGATCACCAAGCACTCACACTATTCACCAGCTCACACTGCATTCACACTGATCACCATGTTCTCACACCATTCACCCACTTACCCTCCACTCACAGTGATCACTCTGCACTCACAATGCACTTGCGCTTTTCACCCTGTACTTCACCCTGTAGTCACACGAGCAATCTACTCAACCTGCACTTGTGACACTTCACTCACCTGTCCCCCTCACTGTTCGATCTGCAATCTCACTCCAATAAGCCCACCACTAACCATAGATGAATTCGTCCCACTCTGCGCACCCAAATTCATATGGTCGCCTCACTCACCCCTGTACACAAGTATGGGCATGTCATGCCCCATTAAGGTTTTTGTCCTAAATTACAAAAGGAGACATCTAAATGCACTACAATCCATCCTTCTATGGGCCCCTTGATAGAGACACTTCTGTTTTTGCCCTTATGGACTGGAATAATTCCTAAACAGATTCTTGCAAATACCGTGTTCTTTAATTTCTTTTTAATGTAATTGATGTGAGGGAGTTTATTACTATTTGTAGAGAAATGTGTTTGCTTTATGCAACAACCATAAAAAAGTTAGATCCAAGCGGGTCCTCACATATGAGAAATTGGAGGATATCACAGATATTACTTACTGTAAAATTAGTGGGCGGCTGCTTTGTTACAACAGTGAAAACACATCACTATCTCTGAATATTAGCTGTAAACGATTTTAGAATTTTGACTACAGTGCCTGTTAGTAGCCTGGCTAAATAGGGTATGGCAGAGCTGAAAATAAATCATTTAAACTCAAACCTGTACTGAACAGGGGCCCCCAAAATAGTTTTGGCCCAGGGCACCCAAAATCCCTAACATGTCCCTGCCATCACAAAGTCTGTCAGACAACATTACTCTGAAGTAAACTAGACAACATCATTAATTTATTATTAGTTCTATTTTTTTTAACATAAGCCTGACGTGTCCCAAACCCCAACTACTTCAGGCAAGCAACTTATCGTGTCACTAAGAAATTCTCAATGAGGGGTTTGTTCAGCGCCTTCTCTGTGGACTTTTAACTGTCTTCGGATCCATAACCGGTTGGTGGGAAATTATCCCATTATAATGCTGCTTAAAACGTTTGTTAATGATTTCTAGAGAAGATGTGTTTCTCGTGTACCAACTCTGAGCTAGGGAGTTCTCGAAACATCTGACAACACTGTCTCCCCTTACAGTCCCTGTCTTGGCTGAAAATGTCTGCAGAATATTCAGCTTTGGGAGAAACTGCTATCAAAACTCTCTTGCCTTTCAGCTTGTCCTATTTATGTGAGATTGGATTCTCAGCACTTGTGGTATTAAAGACTAAGTTTGTTCAAGACTGGATGTGGAGCACAACCTGAGGATGGCAGAAGCAAAAATCCATCCAAAGATTGACCGTCTCTGAAAAACAGGCACACCTGTCACATTTATGTTGATGGTGTTATTATCAATCCATGTCATATGTAAAACAAAGCATCCTAGTAAAAACTATTTGCACACATTTTATCTTGGAAAGTGGTGTTTTGAGCTGTGTAATAAGCCTCTGTCATTTCACCACACCCACCAACTCACAAACCTGCAGTTCACTAAACACTCTTATTGTATTGAATGCTATTCGCTGAATGTGCGCGTAGCGGTCGAGTCCAGATATTTCTGTCAGGTGGTGGGGGGGCCCAACATCTGAAAAAATTCAGCTGGGGGGCTCAACCTACAAAAGTTTGAAGACCACTGTTTTAGAGACTTACAAAAATGTGAACTTACTTGTCAATATGTGCTGGATGCAGTGTGCAAAGATTTCGTTCTGTTCTCTGAAGAAAGTTCTTCTAGTAATGCCCTCATAATGACATTTCTGTCGATTAAGAAGTTGAATAGCTTAGTCGTTTAGGCACCTGCTGATAAGACCTGTATGCGAACTGCAAGTCTACCCAATATAAAAACTTTGTAACAGCCAGACAAAATAAATTAAAGGAGAAGGCTTCGGAAGACGTTCTTACTCAAGTCTTGCGAAGAATGCTAGTTGTTTTTAGAGTCTTATTACTTCTAATTTATTTAATCATTGTAATAAAAGCTTAAGCCTAGATTTACCAACCCAGCTGCTGAATGGATCAATAATAAAAAATTCCCTGTTACATATGGTGAACCTTTTTTAGACTTAATGGAGCAAAAGAGTATTCCTTAGACTTGCACAAGTTTATTCTAAAGTTATGCTGGTGATCTTAAGGAGCCCTGCTATAAAAGTGGCAGGCCCAGACAATCACCCTATGGACTTTTTAAAAGCAGTGCAGATTTACGGGCCCTGATCATTACCAAAGTACTTAATGCTGCTAGCAATTTTTTTTAAAGAACATTGTGTTACATTGCGGCTGAAGTCGATAACATAAAAAAAATTGGGGGTGAAATACGTTACAGAATAGTACCAGTATATCAGAACAACAGCAAAATATGTGAATACGCAGACCAACAAACCAACCTTGGCACAGGCTACACATTTTGTACCCCATTGTGAGAAGTGTCCTTTACACCTGCGTACATGGCCGGGGGCTACTCATCATATGGATATACATAATTCAGTGAATGCACTGCCTGATTATGGAGGGTCCAGGGATGTTAGGGGGGTAAGTCTATACGCCAATATACTACCCAACGAGAACAAAACTTCCTATGTTTTGCGGTCAACTTCTGCTTGAAACACAACTGTTTCTGTCCCCTTGCATCTGTCCATGGCCCACCTCCACCCACCTATCAATGGTGGAGAGGCCCCTTTCAGGATTGGGCCAGTGTGCCTGTCTGAGGCCTAGGAATAAATGTTGCTTATAGTGGTTTCCCCCAATCCCCTCTGTACTGTGTAATAGAAATAGTTTGGGTTCCACAGCATACCTTCTGCCAGAACGGCTGAAGTGCCCCACAGCACCAAACTGTGTGCAGGAAGGTTCCCTCTGCTTCGCCAAATGCAAGATAGTTGGGGATCGGAATGACACCAATTTGCCAAAGGCGAGAGCATGTAAAATAACCCATGTGTACATATTTAATTGAATTAAACAGTATTGTGCTGCTAAGGTGCCACCAATGGGGCTGGATAGGGCCTCAGTCTAATTGTCATCTGTGAGGTCTGGGATGACTGCCTCCCATGTTGCATGTGTTGTGTTTAATGTAGTTTGAGTATGGGTGACCAATGTTTAATAGATTTGCCGGATTTTGTGGGCGCCGAGGTCGCCCATCAATAGGCATCCCTTAAGTTGGTGGAATTCCGGCAATCCTTCCATAAAGCGGGTTGATGGATTTACGGCGTGCCTAAGCTGTAGGTATCTGTAGAATTGAGTGCGGTGAAAGTGGAGTTCCGTTTGCAGCTGCTGGATGGATTTAAGTGTTGTCCCATGCATTATGTCACCTAGCGTTGAGATCCCGATCAGATCCCATGCCCGGAAACCTGGGAGTGCGGCGACTGATCATCGGTAGGTCCTATGCCATATCGGTCATCAGTGTCAGGGGCTCACCTCAGTCCATCTTCCTCACTATGTAGCGCCAAAGTTGTATGACTACTTTATTAGTTAATATTATTATTGTTATTACTAGTAGTATATATTATCATAATATATAATAATAATATTATTAATAATAATAACTTGTTTTTATACAGCGCTTCGTACCAGGAAACAAATATGATACTAGAAATATGCTACATGCACGTGACCAAAAATCACCATAATCACAAACGGATCCAGAAAATATTTATGGCAGGTTTTTACAGTGTGGCGTCTGTATTATTATTATCATAATTATAATTATTGATATATTACTGCTGCTGTAATTATTATTATTATTATTTCCATGGTTTGAGTCCATGCAGCCTGTGTGCATACTGGTTTTGAGACAGAGAAGTGTCTGTCCATATGTTTTATGAGGCTGTTCCAGGGCTTGGCAGGGTATACTTAACAAATAGAGGTTGAGTCTTAGAAAAAGAAGGTTTTGGGTGAAAATATGAGAATTTTGCCTGGGGATATAATTATTAATTTGACATTAGAGTTTATGTCTGGACATTTGAGACTATGGGGGTTATTAAAAGCAACAATTTTAGATTTGTACATGCAAGAGTCGCTGTTACTGAGAAAATGTGCTCCTGAATACTGAAAAAGGTGCTGAAGCATCAGAAAGATTCATTAGTTCCCCTTAGGGGCTACCTGTAAAACCTGTGTTTTTTGGCTACTATCTTTGGAACATTTTGTTGTGAGGTTCACTGAGAATCTGAACACTTTTGTTAGCCAGAAAAATCTACCAGGATAGAGAAGTTGAGACAACACTGCAGCCTTTTAAAGCAAGTTTGCTGTACATCCCATGAAAAAAGGAGATTTGTTTTTTTTAATTAAAGCTCATGTTGTTGTGGTACAATCTATTGTATTTATGTCTTTGTTGTCATCGAGGTGTAGCTAAAAGGACTATGAACAAATGTAAATCTCCAATGATTGCTGGCATATCTTATATTTCACAGCAACAGTTCAATAAAAATACAGGGCCTCATTGCGATGTCGGTCGGAAAGTATTCCGAACGACTCGGTTTCGGAATGATTTCTGATCGACTCAGTTTCAGGTAGTCCGGCCGACTGATTATGATGTTTACGAACACTGCTTGCCCGTACTCACATTGACTTCATTGCGGCTACACGGGCTCCCATTGAAGAAAGGGGTGGTTGCGGAAAACCTTGCACCCCGTGGAGGGCACCCCATGGTGCCTGCCACACTGTGCATGGTTGGAAAGGGAGGTCCCTTGGATAACCCCACAGGCCCCAACAGGAGGCCTCCGGGACAAGGGTGGCCTGCTATGGGCCCCAAAAGTCAGATTCCAACAGCCGATCCTTGTCCGACAGACTGATTCAGAAAGCCTGTCCGCATTCGACATCGTAATCGCTCAGTCGGAAATGTGGTCCATAGAGAATACTAGTCGGCTCTGTCTGGCAAACTCAGTGTCTCCGAGTCGGAACCGAATCAGACACTCCTAATGGTTTCCAAACATCGTAATCGGTCAGTCAGAAATGTTTCCGAGTCGGTCGAAAGCAAGTCTTGCAACACGGATTCGGACCAACCGTAAGCCGTTCGGAGCCTCTCCGACCAATATCGTAATTAGCAACACCGCTGTAAAATTTGTTTGAGAGCTATAAAAGTATATATGTTTAAACTTTGCAAAACACCGCTTTCCCTTGAGAATGGTGTGGACATTGTGACCTTTGCAGTGAAAGTCTGAACAACATTTTTAATTAAGTTGTAAGATTTCTGGATAAGATAAAAGCATCAACATAAACAACAAGCAAATGTCAAAAGTAGAAGATTCATAAACAATTTGAATACCTTTTCTGAAAAGAACTTGACCAAATGAAGCATTTTTTGTTTTATATTTCTCTTGCATTGACCCAAAGGTTCCCCCTTCTGCAATGATTTGAATTTGTTCTTCTGTCAAAGAATACTGTAAAAACTCAACAATCTTCTTAACGCCAGCAGTGAGATCCTAAAAAAATGAAACACAGTTGCAGTTACCATCCAGGTGATACATTCTAATGAACAATTATGTGGCGACAAGCGGGGTACTCAGTAGTCAAGCTTGTCTTAACTTCTAATGAAAGACACCACAATGTAATACGTTAAACCGTTTTTAAAATTGAGAACCTCTGGTTAAAAAGATAAGTGAAAAAGGGAAAATGTCTTTCTATATGTGTTGCGGAAAAGATACATTTGTTATGATCAACCACACATCCTAAGTTTCAATGATGGGAGATCATGCACACACATTGCCAGTTTCTACAATGATGAAGTATACAAATACGTTTTGTTCCCACAATAGTTCAGAATGAACACACATTACCAGATTCAACAAGGGGCTACAGACACACACCGATATAACTAGCTCTCACTCATTGTGGGCCAGTATCTGACCACACACACATATATTGCTAGTTTCTGCAATGCCTCAGAATGCATATATATTAGCAACCTTCTACAACTATTACTCCAATTATTTTGACAGCTAGGCTAGTGGATGAAAACAATGTGTTTCCAATACAGAAGTGTAAGATGCTTATCATAGGCTGAGGTTTGTCTGTGTACTGACGAATAAATGTTCAGGTATATGAAACCTGTGAATTCTGCTTGGCGCAAAATGATCACAAAAAGATCGATGCAATGCCCGCAGAAAGCATGTGGATAGTCTAGAAGTGAATTATGACTCCAACTACAATTGTGAAAAATGACACCTCCCCCTAGTTTGCTGTGCTGATCATTGGTCTCTGCTTGGTGGCCGGATCCCTTGCAGCCAGGCTGACCACTTAAAATCGGCCCAAGTACGCCCATCAACCACAAATTTAGATCTGAGTCAGTTTCCTAGGATGCCACAATTGTGTCTGTCAGATTTCTCCTCTGTTGGAACCCAAGCTACAGAGGTACCGATTGAGAGCATTCACATGTGACCAGATGGGTGCAGGAGTGGAATCGAGCTTCCTCCTGAAACATAGGAATCACACTGCAAATGTCTCAGGTTCTCTACAGAGGAGGAAAGTCTCCGAGCAATGTTCTATCAAGGACTGCCCATATAAAGAGCAGGTGATGATAGGGCTCTAGGTGAGATTTGGTCTTGCTGAAGGAGAAGTACAATACTGTTGCCTGCTGGCGGTGCAACACCATTGCCAGAAACAGCCTTCGAGCAGCCAGTCATCCAGGCAGAGGAACATGGAGATTTCCAACTTTCTGGAGATGGGCTGCGACCTCAGCCATCACCTCTGTGAAGATCCGAGGAGCCAATATTAATTTGAATAAGAAATTGAGTGGGCTCTACCAAAAATCTCAGTTACCTTCTGAGCGAATGCAGGATCGGTGTGTGGAAATACATTTCTTGCAAGACAAGAAACACCATCAAGTCTGCTACTACCAGTGCCAAATGAAGCTGAAGAAGAGAGAATGTCTTGAACTTCTCATTGTAAAGGAAAAGATTCAAGAACGTGAGGCCTACGATAGGACTCAGAGGGCCATTCTTCTTGGGGAACAGGAAGTACAGCGAGAAGCAACCTTGCCCAACTTTTTGCTCTGGCACTAACTCCACTGCCCTTTTCTACAGCAGGACTGCCACCTGCTTCTGCAGGGAATGAAGAGTGGGTATGAGGGGAAAAGTCTCCTGTAGTGGTAGAGCATATCCCTATTCTACAATCTGAAGGATCCAATGTCATGGCCTTCAAGGAATGTAGAAAGGATGATACCAGTCCTCCTCCAAAGGCTGCACATGTTCCTACACAAGGGAACTGAAGAAGCTTTCTGGGTGGTGCTGGGGAAGAAGAGGAGGATGAGGGGGCTGTCTCCTGGGTATTGGGGTCTCTGCCTTTGCCAATGCCTCTGTCCTGTTTGAAAAGTAGGTTTTGCTGCTGGGAGGGCTGTGAGGGTTAGTAATTATGTGAATTGAAACCTTTCAAGAACCCTCAAAAGTTCCTATCCTGCCAAAATGTATTTGCAGATATTTGAGCATCAGGCACAGTGTCATTGTTCTGTCTGCCTTACATCTACCCAGTTTGAAATCTGCATTTTCTTCAAAATGTTCTGTCCCATTGAACACCAAATCCATCAATGTCACCTGGACGTTTTTAGAAAAACCAGACAACCTCAGTGAGGCATGCCATCTAAGAATCACTGATGATCCAATGGCTCTTACCAAAGAATCAGCTGTCCATACCAACTTTAATTATTTGCCTAGAGGCCTCCTAGCCATAATGTATCACATCGGCAAAATGCTCCCAGAGGTGACCCGATAGGTTTGGTGAGACTAGATTGGCCATATCCCACAAGGCATGATTATATCTTCAGGCATGTCAAATATTTGAGGGCTAGGACTCCTGCTGAAAAAAATTCCTCTTCTCTAATGCCGCAAACTTTTTGATTCCCTGTCTTCTAGGGCCGTAGAAAATGCTCCAGTAATCTGCTTTGGGCTGCAAGAAGCTTGCACCCCAAAGCTCTCTGGGAACGGGTGAACTGAGAGAAACAGTAGGTTCTTTAGACCAGATCTGTACTTTCGAGCTACCAGCCAGTTATCCCTCTGGACGGAAGTCGGTCTTTCCCAAGCAGCCATCAATCAATCCTAAAAGGCCTTGTTAAAGGGCAATAATCAATCAATCAATCAATCAGGGGGTTTAAAGTGCGCTACTCACCAGCGAGGGTCTCAAGGTGCTGGGGGATGGGGGCCGCTCCAGATCAGCCAAAGAGCCAGGTCAGTTCTTGAGGCTCTTTCTGAAGGTGTGCAGAGTAGGGGAGCATCTGATGTAGACTGGGAGCTTGTTCTTGGCTTTGGCTGCGATGTAGGAGAAGGCTCTTCCACCCCCTCTGGTGTGTGGGGTTTCTGCCAGGATGAGGTCAGCGGAGAGGAGGTTCCTTTTGGGTACGTGGAAGGAAACTCTTTCATTGAGATATTTGGGTCAGATGTTATGGAGTGATTTGTAGGTGTGGATGAGTAACTTGAAGGTTACACTCTTCTCGACGGGGAGCCAGTGGCGGTCTAGCAGGTGTTGGGTGATGTGCTCATGTCGTGGGGAGCAGAGGACGAGTCTGGCCACGGTGTTCTGGAGGGTCTGGAGTTTGCAAAGCAGGGATTTATTGATTCCAGCATAGAGGGTGTTTCCATAGTCCAGTCTGCTTGTTATGAGTGCGTGAGTGATGGTCTTTCTGGCTTTGGGGGATACACTTGAAGGTCTTGCGGAGGGTGTTGAAGCAGGTGGAGGCGACAGAGTTGATCTGTCAGGTCATGGTGAGAGAGGAGTTGAGTATGATGCCAAGGTTCCCGGCGTGGTCCATGGGGGTGGGGGGTTCTGAGGGCAGAGGACCACGAGGATTATTCCCAAGCAGAGTGGGTGTCCGAGGACTAGGACGTCTGTCGTCTTTGAGTTAAGTTTCAGATAGCTGCTGCTCATCCAAGCTGCAACATCTTTATTCCCTCTTGGAAGCTGAGTTTGGTGGTTTCTGGTTCCTTCTTGAGGGGGAGGATGAACTGGGTGTCGTTGGCGTAAGATACAATGCTGAGTCCATGCTGTCTGTTGATGGCGGCGAGGGGGGCCATGTAGATGTTGGGGAGCGTGGGACTGAGCATATTCTTCTGGTACTCTGCAATTGATCTCCGTGGGTTCAGAGAGGAAAGGTGGGAGTCTGATTCTTTGGGTTTTGCCGGCGAGGAAGGAGCGGAGCCAGTCGAGGGCAGTTCCCTGTATTCCAGAGTCGTGGAGTTTGGCTGCATGGGTTCAGACGATTATCTAGAAGGCTGTAATGTCTGTTAGGAGATTAGAATATTTTCCACAGCAGAAAGGAGATGTTCAAGAATGTCTGCTGCTTTACCTATCAGTGTAAAAAGAAGCCATCTCAGGCCATCCTGAAGGAAACTCCATCTGCATCTCGGCCAATATATCTAATCCAGTCAAATTTCTCAGTGCTAAATAGGCCGCCAAGATAACGGAAAGGGAAGAGGGCAAATTATCTGCGTCACTACTTTATTCCGTGTCTTGCTGCAATGTATCAGGCATCGGGATAGGATCAGAGTCTGAATCAATGATTTGAGGCAATGCCAATACTGATGGAGTGAGTTTTCAGCCTGTTTCTTCCAGAACAGTTTCTTCTCCTATGATCACTGAGCCTGTCTTCTAGTTATCTGCAGGATCTCCATGGTATTTGATGAGGTTTCTCCTAAAGGGGCTGGTGGAATTGCTGTTTGTGGCATCAGAGTCAGTGTCAGCAGCTACTAAGGTGGCATTGGCATCGGAAGAAGGTAGATCAAAGAGGACTCAGCATTGGCCCCACCCCACATGGTGCCAGAGACATCTAAGGGACAGGGAAAAATAAGGCACAGGAGAGGGCTTGCCAGCGTGAATCTGTGAGGATCCCCACAATGGTCACATGGAGCCTAAAGACGCTCCAAGAGAAACAGTCACATGTCTTAACATTTCAAACATGGCATTCAGGGAAAATGCCGGACTGGCACCTAGCACCAGGAACTCAAGATAGGCCTGAAGCGACATTGGGAGGAACCTGAAGGCTGAGGATCGGGTAGAAGTCCTAACACAAGGGCCGGGCCAAAGGCGCTGCTCACATTGTCTCTTAAGAGAGAGGGATTTCAACCAATGCCACTTCTTACGACAACTCCTTAGGAGTAGAGGAACACTTTGGTGACTTACCTTTTTAAAATGAAGGCTATTACACCATGCCTCTTCTTTTTGTGCATGTGATGCTTCTCCCTCAGAAATTTGGAAGAGGGGAGGATGAAAATGGAGCAATGCCTGACGGTCTTCACGGGCCATGGAAAGCTTGGTCTCCCTTGGCCCTCTGCCCCAGGCCCCAAAAGGATATATTGTCAGGGTCCGTGATAGGCATTTGTCTTTCACAATCCCTACAGGGCTTACAATCTGATCTCTTTAGGGGAGACTTCCCTAGCAATGTAGACAATTTTGCTAGGAATCCATTGAATAAAGTATTTCAGTAGAATGACAGTGAGTTCTGGATCCGCCTTAAATAGTGTGGAAACAAGCATTTACAATGCAATGGTCTCGGCATTATTAAAGGTAGAGCTATTGGCATTGCTCATGACATTTTTTTTTTAACATAAATAAATGGTATCGTCATTTACAATGGCAATAGGTGAGCATTAGAGAGTAGTAGAGAGTATTCGCGGACACAGAGCCACACACACACACACAGACAGAGCCGCACACACACACACAAACAGACAGAGCCACGCAAACACACACACAGACAGAGCCACGCACACACACACACAGACAGAGCCACGCACACACACACACAGACAGAGCCACGCACACACACACAGAGCCACGCACACACAGACAGAGCCACGCACACACACAGACACAGAGTCACGCACACACACAGACAGAGCTATGCACACACACAGACAGAGCCCCGCACACACACAGACAGAGCCACGCACACACACAGACAGAGCCACGCACACACACAGACAGAGCCACGCACACACAGGCACAGAAAAACTGGGATGACAAGCAGGAAACAGAGGAACAGAAAACACCAGACACCAAGAGGGAAGACACAAGCACACACCGCCCCCGCAAGCGCTGACTCATAACGGTGACGCCGAACCCGCGCCCCCTGTACTCACGATGGTGACGCTGGCCTTGTGCAGGTCGCGGTTCTCTTCCTGCAGGGCTTTGTACTTAAGTTGTAGGTTTCTAGCTCGATCTTGAGGACCTTGTTCTCCTGCTGCAGAGACACCAGCCGGTTGCTGAGCTCCTCTAGACGGAAGGGCGAGATGACGATGCCGGACTTGCTAGAGGAGGAGGAGGATGAGTTCTGCATGGCGGTGGAGCGCGCACGATAGGACTGGATAGCTTATACCTGAATCTCATCTACTGCCTTTCATTATATTGTTCGTAGAATTTTTAGACTGGATATATTTAGACTTTCAAAAGTGTGATGTAACGAGGGCGTGGCCAGCAGCCGGAGAAGATGGCCGAACACTAGCGCGACTCCGTCTTCCCCCGCCACTCTCCCTTAAATATCCTGCATTAATCCGCCGACATCTGACACACATCGGAAAGCAGATATATTAGTTACAGTACAACATTGATACGAGCAATCGCTGATGATCGCCGGTGACTGTCTTTGCAGCAGAGATCCTGTTATGTTTTGAGGCCTGCGGTGTGGTGCAGAAGCAAACCTGGCTCAGAGCTAACGGACTCGGGCACACTGCGGTGGTGCACACAATGACATTGTGGCGAGAGGTGGCTCCCGCCCACCACCATATTGACGATCGGGCCAGACATTGGGGCCAGCTGACCCTTGATCAGTTCTCTGCAGATCACACATCTTGGTGTAGTTGTTTGGCTTCTATGCTGCATCAAGTCAACCACAGTGGCCATGCAACGTTAGTCCTTCCTCACCGTCTGTCACTGCAATCTGCACATAAGCACACCATAACTCCATCAAGCCACAATCACATACCTAAAGTCTTCCATAAGTCCTATTTGGATCTGCGCCTCAAGAGGCCACCTCAGCATCCTCCAAATCTACGAGCCTGAGCTCCCTCCACACTCCCATATCTGCAGCCCCCAGACCTGTCCTTGCCAACCATGTTAAAACCCATGAATCTTTCCTACAGCAGCTCCCAAAACTGAGCATGTAGATTCCCTTCCCTATGTCACCTCCATATCTTCTCTTAGACCTGCACTACCGCCTCCCCAGTATAGGTAACCCAAGAGCTGCATCGGCACTCCGTTGCCATATCCACACCCCTAGATGTCTCCTTGCATATCTGCACCAAATCCACTCCTAATCTTCATTGTGTTTGCATCCCTTAGCTGCCGCCTGCACTTTTCATAACTCCCTACATCCCTCCTCCATTTCTGTACTGGATGTACTCTCGAACCTCCTACATATCTCACCCTGGAGCTCCCTCCTGCACCTTTCTTATCCGCATTGCTAGATTGCAAAATCCCCCCCGTGCACCTGAATCCAGTCTCCTGCCTTCTCTATATCTACCAGAGCTCCTAAAGGCGCATGTCACCACCACGGCGCGGGACGGGTGCGGGCGGCGCCAGGGTGGGCCCGTCCTTGCCTGTCAGGGGCCGTAAGAGGACAGGCTGGGCCACGGCTCTGAAGCTATCCCCTGCATAAAGGTACTGTGACTTAGTATTTGGCAATTCAGTTGTAATCTGTGGGACAAACATCTCTGTTATTAGAGCGAGTATAATTTACCTTATTTGGAACTTCTAGATCTTAACTTTGCGGACTATTGGACTATTGGACATTAGTTATCAGACTTTTTAACTAGCAACGTGTGTATTGAACCTCTTATTCTGAATTGATTAGCATGTAATTGATGTTAAAACTGCTTTATATATCGCCTATACTGTCTTATTGTGATAAATTGTGAATTCTACACCTAACATGGGGAAACGTAAAAATACTTCGGACCAAAAGAAAAAAACAGCTACCTCGGAGGAGCGCTCATGTCAGTCCTTTTTAACCTGTTCTATGCTCATGTCATGACGGAGCCGCTCCGTCATGAGCCTCGGTTGAGCTGTGCTCATGACGGAGCGGTTCCGTCATGGCCCGCTCGGCGCGCCTGCGCGGCGCGAATTTCGCGTCTGCGCTGAGCGTTCCATTGAGCGGGCGCGTTCGTGACGGAACCGCTCCGTCACGAGCACAGCTCAACCGCGGCTCGTGACCGAGCGGCTCCGTCACAAGCATGCGAGCGCCGCTCGGCCGCCCCACCCCCTTAGCGCTGCGGCGGAATTCCCGCTGCAGCGAAGGGGTTAAGCTACTTAACTGGCGCATTGGGCGCCATAGAAAGACAAATTATCACAGTCGAGGAGGCCCTTAAACCTGTGGTGGATGAGAGTGCTCTAACAAAAGTTAACCCAGAATCAGGGGGAGGCCATAGAAATAACGTAGGTAAACCAGGCATTAACGGTTGTGTAGTGAACATTTCTGACCACCTAACTGACAGTGAACTTGAACCTTACGCATCTCACCAATCGCAAATAAATGAGCGAGAAACCCCAGTAACCACTCAGGATCTCCCAGGGAGGGTGATGTAGACCCCACTGTAGTTGAGAGGACTACCCTTAAAATTCGAAGAAAGGCCCAAAAAAAGACAAAGCCTGTACTAGCTAACAAATCAGAACATTGGGAAAAGGTAATAGTTAGCACTAGTATGCATACCCAGAAAGAGGTTGAAAAATTGAAAGGAAAACTGGAGACATTAGATAAATTGATAAGAGATAGTATTGGCAGTCTATTACCAAGAATTGGCGCTATGGAGATATCGCTAACTAAATGTTTAGATATTGTGCAGCCGGTTTTAACCGAATGTGTAAGCTTGATTGATCAAACTGCTAGACAGGAACTACCAGTCCCCAGTCCACACCCAGAACATACTGTTCCTGCAATTATTAGCACTAATGCCTCTTTAACAGTACCCTCATCAGTAGCTCAAAATACTTTGGCCACCAACAAATTAAATGATCATCCACGGATGAAGACAGCCCAAACTCCTGTCCTGGAAGACGGGAGAAATTACACACGTCTAGACCTACCACCTGCTGCTACACCCTATGTAGTGGTTTTGGTCAATGTACCCAAATCTAACGAGGTGGTGGGAGAAACTTGGATGACATTAAGGAATAAGTCCTTACAATGGTTGGGCTGTAGAACAGGACTAATTGATGAATTATTTAACAAATATAAGATGGCACAGAGGGTGACCTGGCTGGGGAGAGGAGTAAAGAATACTGTAGGGGACTGTGTCATATTGACTTTTAAAACCCCAAATTTTGTGTGGTTGATTTTAAATAGATTAGGGAGGAATTTTATAGATAATTCACAGATTAGTGTTGTCCCTTTGGGATATTTTTATCCGCCCCCAAATCGGCATCCTCCAATGCAAAAACGGGGGGATCCTATGTTACTTTTTAGTAATCAATTTGGTATCCCAATTTATAACCACTTTGATAGACTCCATGAGCTTGAAGAGGTGAACTGACTGAGTCTAAGGGACCCAGTTGATGATGCTAATATTAATCTACCTACAGCATCACAGAAGAAAGGAATTCTAATTGATAGACTAAACTGTTTAGGTACTATACCTTGTGTACAAGATGAGTTATTAATTATCAATACCTACTCTGAAAAGGAGATGGACTACCCTGTTCCCATTACCGGTCCTGGGGACAAAATTATTCCCAGCAAAGAATTGGATAGTAATGTTCAGCCGGGTGGTAACACTAAAGATAATAATTGCCAGATTATGTTCTGGAACGTGGCTGGTTTAAAAAGAAAGGTGTCTAATAATGTGTGGGTGGATCTTGTAAATAACTGAGATATTATGTGTACAAGAAACTTGGCTGTAGAGCCCCTCCACTTTGTGGCTTTAAAACATTACACACATCAGCTATTACCTCGAGACATGGAAGAGAGAGAAAGGGGGCTTTTGCACTTATGTTTCCAACCAGCTAAAACTTGTAAAAAGTAGAGATGGTCCATAAAAATAAATATTATCACACTGTTAGAATATGTGTGGATAAGGCTTTATGCCTGATTATTGTAAACTTTTATAATAATGCCCCACCTGAGGCGATGGAAGATGTGTTAGGAAATTTGAGCTGTCATGTAAAAAGTTTACTTGGTGGGACAACCAAAGATGTTTTCATGATCTGGGGAGGGGATTTTAATTGTTCTTTATGTAATAGAGGGGAGACGGGGACATGTGGGTTAATGTTGGATAAGGATACTAATTTTCCGCACTTTGAACATACTACGTGCGGTGACCTACTGAATGATATTATGTTCTCATGCGATATGAGGTATGCTAATAATTTATGTCAATCAGAGGTCCCTTTTCGTCCTACCTTCAATGGCAGAGGGTTTTTTTCTACAATTGACTACATATTAATGTCCTGTGGATACTCTGCATCTGTTAGGAATTTTAATACACTCGACACTGCCCTAAGTGATCATTTTCCCATAAGCGTTGATATGTCACTATCAAACCAAGATTCCAACAGGAATTCCACTACTAGGAAGTTTGCGCATAGCATTGCTCTAAATAGACATAATGGATATGCCCTGAAATTGACGAAAGTGATCCCTGAGGATTTTTTACATTATTTGGTGATAAATTGTGAGGATAATTTTAGTACCTGCTTAAATGAGCATTCCACTGATCTCGCCATTATTGAGAATTTTACAACTATTGCTGTGCACATTGAAAACATTTTATGGGTGGAAACTAAAAGCCAGGGTACTAATACTGAGGGCTGGTTTGATTCAGCATCTACCAAGGCCTACTCTAATCTTAAGTACGCCCTAAATACTAAAGATAAGGATCAGAGTTTAATTAGGAAGCTGAGAAGGAATTATAAAAAGCCACTTAAAAAAAGGAAGAATGAAATGAAACAGGACGCATGAAATTCCCTGCATGAGGCTTCCATGAACCGAGATACCGCCGCCTTTTGGAAGGCAGTCAATGCCCCTTTTTTTATTGATAATACCAAAGCAAGATTAGAGATTGCCATCTCGGAATATGATTGGGTAAAACACTTTGTACAGCTGTATAGTGATCCATCTCTAGTCGACCAGGTACCGGAGGAGGAGGCACCAGCACAGGAGCCCTTACTTCCCTCCAAGATAATGGATATGTGCTTTATTTTAAAAGAAGTTAGCATAGCTATTAAAACCAGTATGGGGGGAAAGTCACCGGGCATGGATGGTGTCCCTGTCGACCTCTTCAAAAATAATGTGGCATTATGGGGACCAATGCTTACGCAACTATTTCATGCATGTTGCTCGAGGGGATTGTTAACGCCATGGTATGACTCTATCCTCGTCCCTATATTTAAAAAGGGCGATAGGGCAAGTCCTAAGTGCTATCGCCCAGTATCATTATTGGATTTTACAATAAAGATAATTGGGCGTGTGATTTTAGATAGATTACAGTTATGGGCAGATGCGCAATCAGTAATCAGCGACCTCCAATAAGGATTCTGGAAGGGCCTTGGTACTATAGACCAGGGCCTAAATCTGCATATTTTGTTAGATAAATATACTAAAGCCAAGGGAGGGATGCTGTGTTTAACTTTTGTTGATTTAACATCAGCCTTTGACTGTGTTACCCATTCCAAGCTGTGGATGATTATGGAAAGGCTGAGAGTGGATGCTCATACAGTTTCTTTCGTCGGGCAACTTTATTCAGGGGCTAGGGCCAAGGTCAGATTGGGAAAGAATGGAGACTGCACCAGAGTGTTTCCTATTGCAAGAGGGGTGCGGCAAGGCTACTTCCTTGCCCCCTTCCTGTTTACTCTATACATCAACGACCTAGAAAGAACTCTGCTGAGGAAGTGCAGCGACATGCCCTTGGTAGTTACAAAATCTGTCCCTGCACTCCTATACGCTGACGATGCGATGTTGATGGCCCGGACGCCTATTGCTATGCAAAAGGTAGTAACGTCCTTCTCACTTTTTATGACAAATCTGGACCCGACTATAAACTGCACTAAAACCTTCACTATGAACTGTGGTCCTGGGGTTAATAAAATGAAGAAATCAATCTGCATTAATTTGAAGGCCCTGGACACTATCCCCATGTTTGATCAGTCTGGTTCATGGTGTAATGCTATAAAAACTAGGAGGCTCTTGTTCTCCAAGTCACTAATTTTTTAAAAAATACATTTTTAGCCAGTTTTAGCCAGTTCTGCTTTGGACACCCACAAAAGTGAGGTATCATTTTACTCGGGAGGATAAGGGGAACAGTGGGTGGTAGGACATTTGTGCCAGCACGGAGATCCCATGCAAAAATGTATGGAAAAAGTGTTTTTTTGACTAAATATAAGGTATGCAGGGAATTCTGGGTAGGAAAACGTTGAGGGATCCATGCATGCCATACCTTGCTGGACTCCCCCGGGTGTCTAGTTTTCAGAAACGTTTTGGTTTGGTATTTTCCCAAGATGGCCGCCGAGCCCGGGGCAAAAAACTCAGGTGCCCCCCCCCCAAAAAAACAGGTAGTTTTGCTATAAGTAATTTTAAAGTCTCCACCGTACGATTTGGGCCTTTTCCTGTGGCAGCCACTATGCCTACTCACGCAAGTGAGGTACCAATTTTATCGGGAGACCTGAGGGGAACGCTGGGTGGGAGGAAATTTGAGGATCCACGCAGATTCCACAACTTTACCATACAGAAGTGTGAGAAAAAAGCGAATTTTTTAGCAAGATTTGAGGTTTGCAGTGGATTCTGGGTAGAAGAATGATGAAGGACCCACGCAAGCCATACCTCGCTGTATGGAGAGGATGATCTGTGTAACTACATACTGTACGTAAAGCAACAACATACGCAAGATCATAAATAAACATTGGCCATTGATAGCCGATGATATTGGACAGCCCCAGTTGCCCATGCACTCCTTTAAGAAATCGAAGAGTATAAAGGACCATGTGGTGTGCTCTTTCTTAGAAACCCCTGAACCACCGTCCATACAAACTATGTGGAATCTACCGGTAACGATTGGCAACTACAGATGTGGTAACTGTAAGGCTTTCCCAATGTATATACAAACCAAACAGTTCAATTATAAACATCATAACATAGATCTCAAAACGTTTACAAATTGCAACACAAATTGTGTCATTTATTGTATCACGTGCCCGTGTGGTTTTGCCTACATAGGACAAACACAGCAAAAGATAAAAGCACGCATTCTCCAGCACCAGAGCAGGATTAGATGCGAGGTTGTGGGGCCACCTTTAACCTCATAGATGCTATTAAACATTCCTCCCCAGTGCTGCGCTGTCCATTGGAACTAGTGCTGAATGGACGTCCAATGGTCGTGCGCAGCACTGGGGAGGTAGTGCTGCCGTCGGCCAATGCACAGAGGCAGCACTTAAGGGGTTAGTGGACCATTACAGAAGTGCCTGCCATACAGTTGAAGAGTTACAATAATAATAATAATAATAAAGGGGTTTATAAAGCGCCTGGTGACGCCATCCCGGCGTGTCCCCGCGCTGTGGAGAGAGCAGCAGAGAAGAAAAAGAAGACAGTGGAAGATCTATAAGGTATAAAGGTGGGTTTTTAAAAGTTTCCTAAAAATAGGCTCAGTCTCTGCTAATCTGATGTTCAGAGGGAGAGCGTTCCAATTTTTGGCCGCCAACACACGAAAGGAGCGTCCTCCCATTCTGGCCTTATTTATCCGAGGGATTTTAAGAAGACCAGTGCCCATAGAACGAAGTGCTCTGTTGGGTACGTAGGGGATAGCAAGATCCCTCAGGTATTCAGGGGCTTTCTGAGAGGTTATCCTGTAGCAAAGTAGTAGCGCTTTGAACAGGATCCTCTTTTTTATAGGAAGCCAGTGAAGAGCAGCCTAGGTGGGCTTGGAGGCTGCTCTTTTGGGTAACCTGAGGACTAGTCGCGCTGCTGTGTTTTGTAGAACCTGCAGTCTCCTGAGGTTCTTCTCGGTAGTCCCTAGCATTAGCACATTACCGTAATCAATACGGGAGGTGACTAGAGCTTGGGTCATAGTGCGTCTAGCCTCTAAAGGGAGAAGGTCCAGAGTGCGGTTTAAGGTCTTCAGCACCCCAAAACATTTCCCTACTACTTTATGGACATGACTGTCAAAGGACAGCGTGGGATCAACCCAGACACCCAAGTTCTTTGCTTCCTTGCAAGGAGTAGGTAGGGGACCTAAGCAGGGAGGCCACCAGTCCTGAGTCCAACTAGCCGTGCTTCCCCCTATCACAAGAACCTCTGTTTTTGAGCCGTTGAGCTTCAGGCAGTGTTGGTTCATCCAGCCTGCAAGCTCCTGCATACATGTTTTAAAGTTCGCGGCTGCTAAAGTGGGTGCCTGGGATAGGGAGATGAGGAGTTGGGTATCGTCGGCGTAAGATACTAATTTTACGCCGTACGATTGGACCACATCCGCCAGCGGGGCCATGTAAAGATTAAACAGGGTGGGGCTCAGGGCGGAGCCCTGAGGTACCCCCTGTTCTAAGGCAATGCTATCAGAGAGGAGGTTGCCTCTCTGAACCTGGAAGCTGCGGTCTATGAGGAAAGCTTTAAGCCATCCCAGTGCAGCCTTGGTGACCCCAGCCTGGTTTAGACACTGTAGCAAGATGGAATGTGATACAGTGTCAAACGCAGCACTGAGGTCCAACATAATAAGTGCCATCGTATGACCCTCGTCAGCTCCTGCCCGAAGAGTTTCAGTCGCTCTCAGGAGGGCTGTTTCAGTGGAGTAGTTTGTCCGGAAACCAGACTGAGAACTGTGCAGGGAGTTATTGGCTTCTAAGTGAGCCATGAGTTGTTTATTGGCAATTTTTTCGGTCACTTTCACAAGGTATGGCAGAAGAGAGATAGGTCTCAGGTTTTCCAGGATGTCCTGACTTACATTAGGTTTCTTTTTAATTGGTAATACAATTGCCCTTTTCCAATCTAGCGGTAGGCAGGCTGAGGAAAAGGATAATTGGATGATGTGCCTAAAATAAGGTTCTAGTACTTGTAGACTTTCTCTGAGTACTTTCGGGGGGGCAGGGTCCCGAGGGGAACCTGATTTGACGCTCTTACAGATGTTTATAAGCATTTCAGGAGGGGGAACCGAAAAGCATTGTAGACGAGGCTCAGTAAAAATAACATCGACACTTTCCACAAAGTCATGGCCAGAGGTCAAGTTACCAGAAAACTGGCATAGATGTTGGTGATTTTCCCCGAGAAATAATGTGCAATTTTATTACAGGTTTCCACCGAGTTATTGCAAGACACACTATCATTGGTGAGCACTGAAATTTCTTTAAAAATTTTAAAAAGCTCTTTGGAGGAGTTCTCTGCCTCCCCAATGCGTGTTTTGTAATGCAAGGCTTTGGAGGTGCGGATTTTCTTATTATATTCCTTTTGCGCTTTTTTATATTGTAGTTTGATATCAGGGCAGAAATTGATACGCCAGTCGCGTTCTAATTTTTTGCACGCGGATTTCATTGCCTGGAGTTCTGAGGTGTACCATGGGGTGGTTTTCCTGGAGTTTTTGGAGTTTTTCATACTACGAGTGGGGGCAGTTTTGTCAAGAGCCATTAAAATTCTACTCTGCAGCTGACTGTATGCTATTTCACAGTTAGTGCCTACTAGAGGACCTCCTATTTCAAGCAGTTTGTTAAAAGTATCATGGGAAAAACTTTTCCATTTCCGCCGCAGGTATCGGTGGTCCGAGTCATTTTTTGGGTCAGACTCAGATATCTGCAAATGGAATGGGATAATGGAGTGATCAGACCAGGGTACGGGAATAGGGGGTGAGGCTTGTACTCTGGATCTGTTCCCAAAGATAGGGTCTAGGAGGTGACCAAGTCTATGAGTAGGGTCATGATTTATAAGATCAAGCCGTAGGGACTGAAGTACAGACCTGATGTCCATCGCCTCCGAGTCGAGGGGGTCGTCAAAGTGAACATTCATATCCCCAAGCACCAGGAAACTGTTTTTCCTTATTGCTAAGTGAGCAGTGGATTCTAACAGGCTAGAAGTGAAGTCATACAGTCTCCCTGGGGGTCTGTATACCAGAATGCCTGAGAGGGAGAATTGTGGATTTATGATGATAGTGAAGGATCCTGCTTCACAGTGATCAATGGTAAGAGGAGATATGGAACTTTGTAGAGGAGTTTTAATGGCAATTGCAATTCCTCCTCCTCTGCCAACTTTCCTATCCAGTCTGGAAAGGGAATAGCCAGGGGGCATAGCTTCGATGATGTCAGGGTCGGAGAATTCTCCTAGCCAGGTCTCCGTATAAAACATTATATCAAATCCATCATCCTCCAGTAGCTGATATATTTGTATACCATGTTTGCTGAGAGAACGGCAGTTTAACAAGCCCGCTTTGATCTGCTTATTGGGATCTGCCTTGGTGAGTGGTTCGTCAGGCGTAAAAGAACATATGGGGCAGGTGTGCAATGAGAGCGCCTCCATAGTGTGTGTACAAGATAGAGTGACATCGGGACACAGATCTAGCAGCTCCTGTCTACCATACCGTAGCTTTTGGGATGTTAAATGGCCAAGAGTCTTGGCCCCGCGCCCCGTCCGGCCGCGGACGGGCGCAGACGGGCTTGACTTTGGCGCCACTTCGGCGCGCTCCCGGCGCGCCCGCTGCACGCGTCCGCTGCGCGGTCGCGGCCCTACGCACATTATATAGGAGAGGTAGGGGCAGCTAGAGCGCTGAACTTACAACCCTGAAACCGAAAGTGCTGGGCTCCTCCTCCACCCTCCGCTACAAACGCCCAAGATGGACGCGGCGGACCGGGGCGGGAGTATAGAGAGTACAATCCCACACAAGATTACTTCAGCCTACAGGTGAGGCGCAATTGAAATTAAACACAAGGAATACACTTGAAATAAAAGTTAGCAGCAATCGCCAAGTTTTTTTAAAAAGCGCTATGCCATCAGCGCTCACAGTGCATAGCTTGTACCCACAGCGCTAGCGGATAGAGTCAGCCACTGCCACCGGCTGGACTCGTCTCCACCACGCGCGTGTGTCAAGGCAGGGAATTTATTAACAACTCGGACAGCGCAGCTAGAGCGCTGAACTTACAACCCTGAAACCGAAAGTGCTGGGCTCCTCCTCCACCCTCCGCTACAAACGCCCAAGATGGACGCGGCGGCGGACCGGGGCGGGACGGGAGTATAGAGAGTACAATCCCACACAAGATTACTTCAGCCTACAGGTGAGGCGCAATTGAAATTAAACACAAGGAATACACTTGAAATAAAAGTTAGCAGCAATCGCAACAATGGGTGGTCCTTGAAAAAGTGTCCCTGGGCCCTAGGGGTGGGAACATTGGCTCTGTCCTTAATGTAAGAGAAAGCAAATGGATGACCCGTCTGGACACGATCCAGCATGGGCTCAATGAACAAGATACAAGCGATGCCCAATTAGCCTGTTTGCGTTAAAAATCATGGTACTTCTAAGATGAAAAGCCTCCCTTGTAGAAGTAATCCAAATGTTACAAACAGGATGTATTGTGAATCGCTAGCATCTGTCCAATACCAACAATGTGATTTAAATACCAGAATATTTTGTTTCCGCTATAGCGAAGTGTTATGTATATCTTACATCGCCAGCCAAGACAACCCTCCCTTTGATAAGTAATCCCAATGTTATAAACAGGAATTCTCGAAGCCAGTTGAATATTCCTTAGTTTTAACCGGCCTCTACCTCAACGTACTAGTCTTTCTTCTATTGTTTTGCCGTGTACGGACATTGGCTACGTGAGCAGCAGTCATCTAGCTGCTGCAAGCACACGCGCCGATGCCATCCTTCCCCTTTAAATGGTATTGAAGGTCCCGCTCGCACTCACTCTGGACGAGGCGCGCGTGAGATGTAGCAGCCGATTTGTCCGTGGTGAGTGTTTTGCGGCATACAGACTGGGCGATTTGGTTACTGCACACTCTTTCAATAGTAGGCGCAATCACGAGTATCTTACTGAGCATCCGGCTTTCTATTTATTGTAGATTGGAGCTCGGATCTGGCAGAGATGTACCGCCGCCACGCTCGCGGTGAGTTTCCTTTACATGATTAGATCGTCTAATAAAGAGAATGGATATGTAGGACATAAGGTCAGGCTCAAGGGCCTTCCGACTGAACCCCTCTTTCCTCTCACATAGATTATTAATACAGATTCGAATATGGGATTTACTGTCCAATACATCGACGTATGAAGAATTGTCGTCCGACTGTGAACCCTCGAGTAACTGTCCACTTTGTATTCAAGGACTTAGTATGGTTTTTGGCTAAGATCAAGAGTGCCTTAAGAGAAAATTTGCTTTATATAATATGATGATTTAAACAGGGCCGATATCGTGCCACCAATTTACATCTTTGTCACAGATGACGGAGACTTTATAACACCGTGTATATCCGACTGGAACTTGGGCTTATATAGTTTGGTATATCTTGATGCGACATGGTTGTGATGTCCTCTAGTATGTGATAACTATTCCCCCGTTTTAACCCGGCTGGGTAATCTTTGATGCTTGTTTACTTAAGCACGTTTTTGAAAAATTAGTTATATGATATGTGGGACTATTTTGATGGATGTCCACCTTTCTGACAGTAACCTAATTCTTTTAGGTTGAAGCTCTCCCCGATACCCGGAGCCTTCGGGCCCACTATTCGTCTTAGATGGTGCCACTCAATCCATTGTGGCCCTACAGGTAATGTTTTGCGAATGTACTAGCCTCTCCAAGTAACCATACATGGTATTCCCCATTTGATTACTATGTTTTTACTTATAGGTGCCCTCCCTCACTTCCCCGGAATCCCGCCCCCACTTGTCCTGATGAAGACCCCGCAGTAGGGCATGAATCAGCCTACATTACTGGGGTCCAAACGTCGACATACCATCTGTTTGTCCTACCCACCAGTAACAGATCATTTTTGGCTGTGTTAAATGTATTGGGATAGGAATACGTAATTGTAGAGAAATACTCGAATGGCAATGTGAATGTGCCCCTGTGGTATCATTTTCCAAATGTATATGTGACCACCAGGGATTTCTTTTGAAACTTTTCTATATTCACACCACCCTCACCAACACTCTACCGCCTTTACCTGTCCCTCTTTCCCACGCCCTTCCCTCTTTGGGCAACAAGAATAGGTCTACTATTCTGATAAATGTATATGTAACTGATCTACAACTGAGGATGTGAATTAAAAACATCACTCAAACTATAGAGTGTAAAACGTTTTTTCTTTCCTTTAAAATCTTGTCTCTGTGTTCAAGGAGTTTTTTCAACTGGGACCCCTATAAATGTAACATATTTTCGCTTTTTGGCATGCAGTCTTTTGCATACTGATGCTTCCAAGCCTAATTGAGAAACTACAAGTGCCAGAAAGCACATTGGTGCTGGTTAAAAAAATCAAGATCCCTTAATAATTCATTGCGGGCTCTCAGAGGAAGGTCGTGAAACACCTTCTGCACTTGGGGAATTTGGACGGAGAGAAGAGCAGCATATATAATGGGCGACCATGTGGGTGCTGGAACAAGTCACAGAGCCAGGCATTCAGGGCAATCACTTTTTACCACATTGCTGAAATATGAGGATGTGTGCCTCAGCACAGAGGCGTGTGTGAATGTGCCACGCACATCTGGTTTTCAAAGAGCGCTCAAGAATTCAAAGTGCACTTTCAGTAGTGCGAGCCGTGCACACAATCAACATTATTACTGGTGATAGTATAAAAGTTAAAATACTTTAAGTACCCATACACAACAGACTATACCAGTGTTTCCGCACGAAGGAACCAGTTACTGGATCTGTGTTGAGGCTCCTCCACAGGAAACTGACTGCATTTTACAAGCTCACTGGCTTAAAGTTCTTTTTCCACATTGGGTGATAAAAATGCTCACGTTATTGGTTAATAATTACAAATAAGTCAATTTGTACTCGAGACTGCTGACTTCACAATCCCGACATATTCAAAGCAACAGGAAATATTGCGTATGTCGAATAAATAATCCTAGAGCGAGATAAACAAAGTCCACTTTCGATTTGAGTTAATTGCCCCAACTCTTACTTCAGACATATTTTACCTTAGTAACACAACAGTGCTTATGGCGTGCTGAAAAGTTATGGCCATGTTAGATGCTGTGCTTTTAAACAAGACAAATAAATATGTACAGGGAATTCCTCAGAACCGTTGATGTGGATTCCTGATTTGGCCCCAGAGGCACCAGAGAATGCACAAAGAACACAGGTCTGAGCAGCGGCGGAGCCATTCAGTATTTGGGCAGCAATGGAGAGGCAAAACGGGTCGTTTAGAAGTAGTAATCAAGTGGAACTTGGAGATCTTTGTGTCAATAAGAGACGGTGGTAAAAAGAATGCTATATTTAAACGTAAGAAACTAGGGTGCTGAAGCTGAACACAGACAAACAGTAAAAGAGCAGGAAATCAAGGAAAAATAGTCGCCCAAAGAACAGATAAAGAACCATAGTGGAGTGAGACATTACTAATTCCATGCTCTTTGGGAGAAAAAGAAGAGAGAAAGGAGGGAGAAGCAGGACTGACGACTAGCAAGCAGGAATTTCTAAAGGACACTGACAGACAAATGGAAAGCAATTGTAAGAAAGGGGATGGACTTGAAGCCCACAGACTGGGTACAGCTGGTCTCGAAGAGACAGCTCATGCGCTGTCTAGCTGGACCTAAAATGCAAAAAGAGGCAAAAAATGATGGAAAAATAGTTCCACCAAACGGATGTTAATAGTATTTTGGCTATGGGAAACTGATGAGAGAAGCAGATGAGGACAAGCTTTGGTAAATACAGGAAAATATGCTAATACCAATAGAAATGGAGGAAACGTAAGTACCACGCACAGGAACCAATGAGAAGCAAACCAGGAAAGAAAGGAGGCTGGATGTAAGTCCCTTTTAAGTTTATCTAAAAAACGATAGATTTCTCAAGCACAGCACAAGCGATGTGCAGGCGAAACCTAAAATGTGGTGCCTCGATCATCTGTCTAATGTTTAAGAAAAGAAATAACAAAAAATGCTGACGAAAATCTTCACAGAGTTGAGTCAGCAAGCAAGTTTTGTTGTTTCTTAATGGGAGGTGTAGCACGCCGCCGAAATTGTGCATTTTTAAAGCATTCAACAATCATGACAAGGGCCTTGCATCGTCACAAATAATTATTCAATTAATAAGAAAAAATATGTGAACTCATCACATAATGGGGTGGGAGCATAACAAAATAAAACCCGGGCTGCTAAGAGTCTGAGCATCCCAGTTTTCGTTTTGTATGTATTCGCTGCTTTTTTTGTGACCCACCAGAGATACCTTGAACATGTGTTTCTGGCAGTAGGTGGTCCACATTCAAAGCAGAACTGAAGGAAGGCCTCCGCTCCAGGACCACACGTGCAGCAGGACATACTGCTCTTGTCTCTGTTTCCACTCCCTTGTGTGCAATGCCATGGCGCTGGGAACGATGGGAAGATAAGAAAGTCAGATAGAAAATGCCCAATGACTGCATGGCTTCAAGATAGAGTCATACAATAATTGCCCATGTTATGAGAACCTCCAGCCCCATGTGCTGACTCGTGCACAGAGCCTGTAGAGGCCTACTTGTGGGTCCTGTGTCAATCCAGATGCTGCTACCTTGCTGTTTTGTTAGTAAACAGCATGTGTGCAGCATTAGGATGGCTGGGGCCGTCAAACCATATTCTCCTTAGGAGACCAGGGGACTGCGGCAGTGGTCCTCCGGGCTCATAAAGGTGCTCAAGTAGGGAGAGGCCTCAAATGCGCATGTCTGGCTGGACACAGAAAGGAATCTGTCTCAATTCAAGCCCGCTTTCCTTCTCAGCCTGCTGTAAGCACAGTGCTGGCGAACCGGAAATGAAAACCCTAATTTTAAAGAGATTCATTTTACATTTCATAAAGGGGCAACAGATACAGGGGGTCACTGCCCCAGTGCCCTAATAAAAGGGACCCATCCACCAACTTTTAAAAAAAAAAATAAGTCGCAATTTGCTAGAAGCCATAGCCTGACATTGGACCTTCGTCTTTGAATGCACACTATGTGTGATAAGAATAAAAGACAATTTGAAGAGGTTATTGCTCATTAACTTTTGAACTCCAGCATGTTTAGTTTGGGGGTGTTGCAACACCCTGCACTTCTACTTCCAGCATTTATTAGCTGTAAGGAATGTAGACATGAGACTGTAACTTTAAATGGCTAACAATGAACGGTGGGTTGGCTATTAAATCACCCTTGTCACCAAAAGTGTAGCAAAGCACAAAAGAGGCAAGAAATCTTTGCAAATAAATACATTATGTTTATTACAAACCAACGAGCTGCAGCAGAAGCTGCTCCCTGAACTAGCATACAAGGAAGACAGCCCAAAACGCATGCAATCTCAGAGTGCCTCACAAAAATGAGTTCCTAGAAAGTGTGCACTCATGGAACAATAGAAGGGTTACTCAGAGAGGTGGTGAACAGGTTATAATACACGAGAGGGACAAATATATGCTGAATGGCTTTAAAACAAATAGAGCCAACGAACAGAAAGAAAGAAATCCTGAGTGACAAAAGTAAAAGCCAATGGTAAGCAAGGAGCAGAATGCATTCATAGTTAGGCTTTGCAACCAGACAGCAGTGCTATTCGACCTAGAAATGCAACTGATTGTCAGAGCACAATTAGTGGTTGAGTTGCCTAAAAATATAAACAAAAGATTTGAGGCTCGGTGCGCCTACACCAGCTCACATTGTAACATTTCTGGAAAAAAAGATGCGGCGATAAGAACAAATGTGCCATTCCAGAGGTGCGCACACACATGCATCCTTAAACACGCATGTCCCAGCAGAATGACACAGCTACCATTTTCTTTTCTTAGCCCGATCTAAGATGGTGGGCGCCTCTTAGATCTTGCAATAATAAAAAAATAAGGAGTGCACAAAAGCACAGCATTTTTTAAAAAGACTGGATCGCAGGTGGGGTACAAAGAAGGAGCGGGTGAGGGAAGAGGTTGGTGGGGAGGAGGGAAAAAGGAGTGCAGGAGGAAGAAAGCAGCAAAGAGGGTGGAAGAGAACAGCGCAGGCGAAGAAGCTTGCAATGGAGTGGGGGCAGGGGTGAAGAACATGTAGAGCAGGGGTGGGGAGTGAAGCACTCAAGAGAGACAGCAGCATTCAAGGTTGACAGCAACACGCGGGGCTGGAGGAAGAAGCACAGGAGGGGAAAACAGCTTTCTGCAAAGAGGTGCAAGGGAAAAGTAAACAAGAGAGAAAAAGATCACAGGAGACATTTGGTGGCAGCACACGAGGGAGACATCTGGAAACTACAGGCACACTCAAAAAGAAACAAGCATTGGCATAGCCAATAGGCTCGCATTTGGGACCTTATACGTTTTTAGCCATGCAACAGTTGATGTTGTTGCACCAAGGATATTGTACTGCATATCTAAATACTTATAAGGTTTCAAAGGCGAGACCTATTGGCTATGCCAATGCTTGTTCTTCATTATCACATATAAACCTCAAAATAAATTACTTCAGGATATGTGCTGTACAAAACCTTCTCCTGTGTTTGATTTCATAAACCATAATGTGGCTCATGTACAAGAGCAACCCAGGCCACCCAAAGGCATACATGGCAACATGTTGAATGTAGTAAGAGGGCGATTTTGAAAAACAAATTCGGGGGAAGTGAGGGGCTGATTTTCCCTATTGACATACATTGAAGAGTAGGAGATTTTAGCAAGAGACCCCCAAAGTAAAGCCATTTTGGGCTTCAAATTTTGCGATTCTCCTCCCTGAATCTGGTCTGCTGGAATGTATGCAAAGGGTGCACATAACAACTGACTTCTCACTATTGGCATTGCTGTCGGTGGGAGGGGGGGGCAAGAATGTTTCTAAATGCATGTTTGAAAACTATCACTATAAAAATACTTAATGCACTGGCACATTCTTATGTACTAAGGTGAGAAGGTGCTGTATGTACATGAGATAAAAAAAAAAATTGAGGAGAATTTGCTGTATTTTTACACATTATATTTTTACAGGTTTGCTGCAAGATGTCTTTATAAGTTTAGGCCGTTCCTAAAATTAAGCAGACAGGACGCCCTAATGACTTCTTTTCTTTAAGTTTTTAAAAACTGTGTGCCTGGTTATTTAACATTTTGTGCTTCACACAGGTTTATAGGATGAATCCCATCAGTGTATGATTGTGTGTGGAGCTGTGATGCATGGCCCTTTGTTTGGGATGTGGAGCGCTGGGAACGTCTTGAGGAAGTTGATCCACATGGGCAGAAAGTTGGAGGAACATGAGGAGACACAACCAATCCCCTTCATATATACCCTCCGTGGTATAGACAGTGTCCCCTTTAATTTCAATTAAAATTGGTATATTTAATACGTAAAAATGATCAGGAAACTCACGGGGTTGTTATAAACATCAACAGAGGAGTACAATTTTCTTTACATTTTCAGATTCAGGTCTCACTGCTTCTTTGCACTGTTATTCTAATGGGAACACAAACCAAAAATAGATTTTTCAGAGAGTAAATATGGGCAAAGTAGCGTGACAGCTAATTCACCATCAGGTGTGTGTGGAGGAATGTCCTAGCTCTGGCACCCAATAGATCACCGAACCCCATTTAATGTATTTCCCTAATAAGCCGGTGCTGTTGCTGCACAACCTCGCCCTATTGCGTGCCCTTTGACAGCGCAGCTGCAAAACACAAATCTGGGGACCCGCAGCTAACTACAGAGCAGGTCTATATTTCTCAATGGTGTCATGTGCTGTCAAGAAATGATGCCCAGATGTCACCAATTACCGCCAGATCAGTCGGTCTCTCTTGATGCATCACTTCCTGAGGAGGGGCCTGCAGCCCCGCCGACGTGCTGCACAGCAGGGTTCAGAAGAAGCAGGGAAGCACTGAGAGGAGCGAACAGGGTGATTGATAGGAGACTTCCAGGAAGTGATGGTTACATGTAGCCTTTGTAGGAATGTCTCGATGGTGTGATTGCTTTGTATGACGTGCAGTCCCCCTTTGCTTGCTTACTTGATGTGGCATGCGCGCTGAGAGCAAAAGCCCAAGGACTCTACCAGAGGTGAGCCTCAAAGCACTTACACTAAAAATGTAAAATGTCAATTGATACTTGTATAGCGCACTACTCGCCCGCAAGGGTCTCAAGGCGCTTGTACGAATACCGCTGTGGAACCCATCCTGGCTTTCTCTGTGAGGCGTCCACTCCTGGGTACCCCCAAGGTGGAGGCCAGGCATCCTTAGCGTTGTGGGGGCCGTTGTGGAGATTAAGCAAGGTATTGCCCAGAGTTGCAGAGTGGGACTCCATGATTGGAATAGGCAACGAGGCGAGAATTATCAGGTCCGTGGAATTTTGAGCCCAAGACCTGCCGAGGCGGTGAATTGAACCCTGGTCCCGGGCCACTACCACCCTGTCAATAGAAAACAGCCACATTTAGGTATTTTTAGGAGATTCCACATCAGCCAGTCTCCAGCAGCAAATGGCGGCCAGTCACATATTGGTAAAAATAAATATACGTGTGCCAGAAAACGCAACAAGCTGCTGGGTGTAAAGAGTGGGTTGAATGTGATGGAGTTCCTCCCCACCTGGACCAAGCTGGCAGCTGTCCCTCAGAATGCCAATGTTGTTTGATGATATCTGTGTTGGTTTTCCAAATAATTAAGGCATACATCGTTGAACTATTTCTTTGAAGGCCGTGAGGGGTTTACACTATGAGGTTTGAAATGATTATTTCAGCGCAGTTGTAAAACTGATTCCTGGACCATAGACTCTGGCCCTGCATCACTGGCAGCACCCTGCAAGCCACGGGAGGTGAACAGCAAGTCTGCCTCGATCCTTGCTTGGGCGGTTTCTCAGCTGGACGCATCAGCACAATTTCCTGGCACTGTCCACAGCTGGCTTCCCGTCTGACGGGCGCACATGTATGATTTGTGATCATAAGCCGATATGTTGACAGCAGGTTTGTGTAGCCAACCCCAATCCGAACGAAGCACCAGAGCAGGGCCGGACTGGCCGTTGCAGGCACCAGGCAATCCCCCGGTGGGCCACAAGGGTGGGGGCCAGTTTTGGGCCCCTGGGGGTCGTTTTTGTTACAGGGCCATTTTTGCAGCACAGCTGCAAAAACGGCCCTGTAACACAACCGGCCGAAACCTGGCCCTGGCAAAGCGCTCGGTCGCACCCCCAATGCAGCCTGGGGGTGGAGAGGGGGGGAGGCGAGCACTTTGCCAGGGCCAGTTTTGGTTCCCAGTCCGACCCTGCACCAGAGAAACAACGGAGTCATGGAAGAGGAAAATCTACTCCACGTTTTACAAAAAACTGATATTTTCATCTGGGAAGGTATTTTTTTTTACTGTTTTGCCTTTGCGCCTAAAGCTTTCAAGTGGTCTTGGAAATTACCTGTCACCCGGAACAGCTGCTAATAACCACTGAGGCTAATTATAAGAAAATATTAGAAAAACGTTTCGACTAATTACCGAACATGCTCAGAAAAATGTATGGACAGAAACATTGACAGTGTTCTCCTCTGCACAGCGCCTTATTATCGACCCGGAAAGTATGTGCAGTGTTCAAACCTCTGTAATGCATTTGAATATGTGTTTTTTATGCCTGGGAACAATATGTTTACTAGGTACAATGCAATGGGGTCAGAACCTTGACGGCAGACGCACGCAGAAATGAAATGTGCTTTGCTGAAAGGCGCCACGGAGACCTCTGCGGAGATGCTAGATTAAATATAAATGACAAGGGGGCATTTAAGAGGTGCACTGCATGGGGCACTATTTAAGGCTCTCAAGAGACGTGGCATGGAGAAGGGGCTTCTCTCCTTCAGATCAAAGCAAAGCACCTGCAGCTAAAAGGGCCATTCATCATCTGTGTCAGTGGGGCCTCGAATTATACGCACCCTCTATGACTGTCCAGCACAGGACACTAGCAGGCCTCTTACTACGTCATCATGGGATGCCAAGTTCACCCCACCCTATCTGGCCACCCGTCTCCAGAGGCGCTCGTATTGAAAGAGGGAGTTTGAGAGAGTGCGAGAGGGAGGCTCAGTTAAAGCTTTAATTGATGTAAACGGTGGAGGAAAAAGACACGTGTATTAGATGTGAGGGCGATGGCCGGCGGGATTTGCATATTATGCAACACTGAACTGGCACAGTCATTGGAGAGATTCCCTGCATATGACCCTTCCTGACACATCAACTCAGATTTTGGATTATACTACTACTGTGTTTGAATGCGGATTCTGGACGTTTTAAGGAATGGAACATACAGGATGAAGGAAGGAGGGATGGATAAATGTAGGGGGAAGAAAGACTTTTAAAATAGGTTACAAGAGCGAGGAGTGGATTGGAAAGAAAGGAGAGGGGGTGAAAAGTAGGCAAGGAAAGCGGAAACTTAGAGCATGAATGAAAGGGGATGAAAAAGGAAACAATATACAAGCGGCCGTGAAATGGCTCACTGGGAACATCTAAGCGGCCGCGAAAGTTAAAGTGAAAGACAACAGTTTCCGTGAGACCATCAAGTGCTCGTTTACAATAAAAGATATGTACCTTTTATAGAGTAGTAAGTGTGGGGTAGAACAGGTTACCTGCGCTCAGGTAAATCTGTGGGACAGCGTGCCACTCCAGGAACTACCGCTCTTACCTTCATCTTGTTCATCTCCCAGGCACACAACTGGATGGCAACAAGCAGACCCACCACATAAAGAAGCACCACAAGCGGCCCGATCCAGCGCCGCTAGTTTCTGCAGGGGCACGGCATGATCAACGGCGGAACTGGAGACTCGAGCGGGTTGGCGAGAGATGAAAACTAACGCCTTCTGGTGGTGTGATTCTCGTGTGAAAATACTGTCAAACCAAAACACCAACAGCAGCACTCCCTTCCTTTTCCCACTCAAGCACAACCTAGCAAAAACAACAACCGGCGGCTCCGGCTTCAACGGCATCCCTATTGGTCTTCTGAACAAACTTAAGCAATGAGCTTAATGAGCATGACGAGGAAAGGCATATGGTGCCTCTGTTCATAAGCGTGGGCCCGCGCACATGCACCCAAGCTGTAGGCCGGCCATGGTAGCATTTTTGAAGCCCTTACTAAAAGTCTCTCCAGGTCAGCGCATGCGCTGGGTCAGGCGAGACCTAAAAAGTAGTTTCATAAAAATAAGCAGCAGAAGGACACACCTAAAGTGAATATGCTCCTGTGGAGGAGCAAATACAAGATGGACAAGGAAATGAATGGGACAATTATGCCCAACCACTGTTAAGCAATGAGTGGGCTCTTGTAAAGCCCAAAAAAGTGATGGTTCAACCAAATAGCTGGCCCGTCTGATTGACTGAACCTAAAAGAAAGGTTTTCATGCAGCGAGTGCAAACACAGGAATTATGGTCTAATGTCTCTTGCAGGTGTTAGTTCCTGTTTTCAAAGGCATTCACAGGGGTTCGCAAAATGTCTACTACTTAATAATTGTTCCTTAGGTTGTATCATTGGAGTTACTTTGAACTCCAGCAAATCCAAATTTTGTGATGCAACTGATTAGTACATTAGTTGCAATGCAAAATGAAGGCCAAGTTGAAGTCCCATCAGTGTGCACAAACACTGACTGAATTGTGACCTGGTTTTTAGTACACTGTGCCGCCTGTAAATACATTTTGTTATTTGAACCTGCACGCTGTGCAAAAATTGGGCACACAAGTATATTCTTCAGCATATGCCTTGAGTAGTAATGAGGTATTTCACTTTAAATGTAACTTTAGAGCTCAGAAACCTTTGCCAGACCCATATTTCGGCATAATTTGTAATTTTCCTACCATTCTCCCTCCGACCACTATCCCCTCCGCTGGCCTCTTACCTGTAGGGAGCAAGTTCAGAGCCAAAAGTGAGAGATATCAATGAGCCTTATTCATAATTCAAATACACGCAAACATACAGTAGCTCTAGAGAAACTCCTACACAGGCAATCACAAATAGAGGGTTTGTTGGGGATTAGTATTTTCAGCTAAAGCACTAAACTGTTTAGTTAATGTAATCTATAACATTTCCTTCAGCCGGAAGGTGTATGGTCACCTTTTAAAAATGTCTGCACATATTCGGTATACATGTGATTTCACATTGCATGCAAATGTGGTGAACATTGGTGCAAGACAAACACAAACTGTGGTCCTCACCGCCTTTAGCTCTTCATAGGTCACCACCATCACGTTAGGATTATCCATGTGCTTGTTCCAAGTCACCGCATGCTTAAAATAGGAACCCCATAAAACTGAAAGGTCGAGTACAGAAAAAAAGAACATTAGATTACTTTTCAGAAAATAAAAGTCATGATCATTGTCACATACCGTTTAAATTGAGACGAGTTGTTGTGCATTAATCAAAAATGTATGTGCAGAATATTAATTTACATTTGATATCACACAAGTATGATAAAATGATACTATTGCCATTGATTTCGCTATGACTCTTTTAAGTGTGTTTTCCTGGCTTATGCTAACTAGATCTCAGTTAGCCCTCAACGCCATTTTCTGTAAAATGGATGTCTCACCATGTTCGTATTTTGTTTATAATTCTGCTGCATATAGTTAAGCAAAATGTGCATTTGGTTATTTCCGAATGACTGTTCTCGAACAAAGCTCTCTAGCATAGGCTCACTGTTGTAATGTTCTCCCAAAGATTTTCCCCTAACAGGTAGCGGTATATTCATGCTCATTGCTTCACTGCTGTTTATGTAACTATCCAACTATCCAGCCACTGGACGGGTAGAGCTGGGGTATAACATTTTAGGGGTACACCTCACCCACACCACAAACGCAGATGCAGATTAATCTGATTTTTTTAAATTTACAGATAGGTTCAGATGCATTTAATCAAAGTTACTCAAAAATCTTACCCATTCATAACATTTTTATTTCATTTCTCATAATGCTGAGAATGTAAAAAAGAGCCAAAAGGGTTACGGGCATTATGATATTGAATTAAAATAGCACGTAAATGACAAATAAATGAAATTAAACATTTAAATCAATAATAAAACAGGTGGTTTTGTGACTTATCGCAGAAAAGAGCTTATGTGCAGCATCTCTTCTCTTAGCATAGTATCCGCAAGTTCCATGGCTTAGTTAAAACTTCCAGAATGGTCTAAAACTTCAAGAATTACGCTTGGGAAACCTTCGTTTTGATATCCCTGGTTAGAGAAGCATCACAATAATTTATATTCTCCTCACTGGCGGAAGACCATATGTTCTGCTAGCTCACGTCACTACATGCATCTGGTGCGGTGGAGTCAAAGGAATAGCGTAACATGCAACTGCAGTCTGTAAAGAATTCTATGCGATGTTTCCGATTGTTGAAATAAATGGTGTGGCAAGGTTTAAAGAGGATTCTTTTGCTATATTTGTTAAGTTTTTTGTGCTCTTTACAATTCCCTGGGGCAACGCCTTTGTGACGTTGTTGTAAGGGCTAATTATAGCGGCGCCGCAACGCTAAGGAAACTCGGGAGCCGGTATTTTAGTTTGTGCGTGGCTCCCACTACACTCGACGGCCACGCCCCTTTATTTTATATTTGATTGTTGGTACCAGTACTGATTAATTTGTTGGGAGGGGTAGCACACAGGGTCTGAGAGAGGGGCGTATTCGAGACACCTGATAGCTTGTTTTCCAACTTTTCTCATTGGTCCGTCTTGTATGTGTAAGGAGTAAACTTCGTAAATGTGTTTCCTATAAAAGATTGTGCGCCACGGATTGAAGTGGCAGTCTCCTCAGAACCCACCTTGTGTGTAACTTCTGGGATAACTATGCTTAGCTGCAGCTAATAAACCTGGTTTCCACGCTCAACGGAGTGTCTCGTGTCTCTGTTTGACAAGGCAGGTGAACTCGGGGATTTAAGGCGTGCCCTGCGCCGCCAGGCCCATAAGGCCCGGTTCTCCACAGGGGTCTCAGCATGCACTCTCTTAAAGAAGGAGATGTTGCGGGTGACCACTTCTGATCCCCTCTGGACTGTCACCATGGTACCAGTACGGCGAATGACAAACCAGGGCTTGTGTTCAAACGGCAGTCGGAACTTGCTCCCGAGATATCGGTCTTTGATATACACCCGGTCTCCTTCTTGGATATCAGATTCTTTGGCTCATCTCCGGGTGCTGGCCTGGTCGTTAGACTGTGTCCGGTTAGATAGAGTCTTCTCCGCGTCAACTTGGGCTGGAACCCAGTTGGGATGGTTTGGAATGGTGTCGTTGACTACTCGGCCCATGGTTGCCGGTCCAGGAGCTGCCTCAGTTGTGAGATGGGGTGTTAGCCGATACTCCCGTAGAAAGCTGTAGATGGCCCTTTCCACCGGAGACCCATCAGCATGTGCAATGCGTATTGTCTTGTTGAGCGTGCTCATAAATCTCTCTACTTCCCCATTGGCTTGGGGCCAGCGTGGAGTCACTTTCCGGTGGTGGATTCCCCAGTTCCTCAGGTAGTCTGCGAGCTCCTGGCTCTGGAAGGATGGGCCATTGTCCGTCTTGATCACCTCGAATATTCCGTGTGTGGCGATGGTTTTTTCGAGTTTGGTGATGACTTCAGTTGCTGTCTGACTCCCTACGATCTCCACCTCCGGATATTTTGTGAAATCGTCAATAATCACTAGGGCATAGCGTCCATCGGGGAGATGGCCGAAGTCTGCACTCAAGCACTCCCATGACCTTTGTGGGTTGTCTTCGGTGAGGATCGGATGCTGCCTCTCTGGTTGTCCCCCTGCTTGGCACCAGGTGCAAGTTCGGACAGTGTGCTCGACCATTGCGTCCATGCCTAGGAACTACACCTTAGCTCTTAGGCGATTCTTGGTTTTTACCATGCCTTGGTGTCCTCGGTGTGCTAGATCTACGGCTTGCTGAGCTAAGGCAGAGGGCATCACCAACCTCCGTCCTCTTAGGAGGCAGCCTTGACTGTCGATAGACAGTTCATCTCTGACCTGTATCATTGCTTCAAGTACTGCTTTGGCTTGCAGCGTCCTCTTGCTCAAAGTGGATTGTCGTTTGACTGGATGGCTGCTGCGGCCAGTTGCAAACATTCGTCCTTTTGGGTGGCTTCAATAATGGCCTCGAGACTCATGGGCAGAGAACGGGCTCTTTCCAGCACGAGCCGTACATATTCTTCGGTCTCATCTGCGTCCTCCCTTTCCGCTTGCGTGGCTTTCCGGGGGTGTCTTGAAAGGTAATCAGCTGGGTTCGATTAACCTAGTTTGTATTCGACCCTATAGTCGTACCCTTGCAGTTGGAGGATCCATTTCTCAATTCTGGGTGGCGGCTTAAATGTTGAGCCTTGGAATAGGGGTACGAGAGGTTTGTGATCCGTGGACACAGAGAAGGGGTGACCATATAAATATACGTGAAAGTGCTGGCAGGCCCAGTGGATTGTTATCGCTTCTGGCTCTATCTGAGAGTATCTTTGTTCGGTGTCCGTTAGGGACCGGCTGGCGTATGCTATAGGTGCCATTTCTCCGTTACCTTGCAGTTGGGTGAGGACTGCTCCTAGTCCATAAGGGCTGGCGTCCACTGCCACGTTGGTGGATTTGGTAGGGTCGAAATAAGATAAGAGTTGTGTCCGCTGACAGGGCTGCTTTTGTTGCTTGGAATACTTGTTCCTGATCCGGGCCCCAGTGCCAAGCGGTCGTGGACTTAATCAGCTCCCTGAGGGGTTTATGAGGTTGGAGAGGTCGAGGACGAATCGTCCGAAAAAGTTCACCATACCCAGGAAACTCCTGATCTCCGAGATGTTGGAGGGAGCTGGAGTATCTTGGACGTCTCTCACCTTGTCGGGATCTGGGGCTATTCCCTGGTCGGAGAAGGTATACCCAAAAAAGCTGATTCGGTTCTTCAGAAATTGACATTTTTCTCTATGGAGGATCAGGCCGAATTCTTCGATCCTTTGGAGGACTCCCCTCAATCTCTGGTGATGATCTTCTACTGAGGACGTGTAAATAAGGAGATCATCGCTTACTTTCAGGACTCCTGGGAGCCCGCTGAGAACTTCCCTGAGGGTGTTTTGGAAAACCTCAGCGCCACTCGAGATCCCAAAGTTGAGGCGTCGGTATCTCCTGAGGCCTACATGCGTGGAGAAGGTGGTTATATATCGAGAGTCCGGGTGTAGTGGCAGCTGGTGATAACCGGACCGAAGGTCCATTTTTGAGAACCATCTCGCCCCGTTCAACTCTCCCAAAATGTCGTCATTGGTCGGGGTCAGGTGATGCTCCCTTTTCACTGCCGCATTCGGGAGGCGCATGTCCACACAGATGCGGACTTGGCCTGGCTGCTTCGGCTTTCGGGCCACTACAATTGGGGACACCCATGGGGTGGGCCCACTGACTTTCTCGCTGATATCTTGTCTCTCCAGTGCCTCCAACTCTTCTTCGACCTTGTTCCTCAGGTGAAACGCGATGCGCCTATGTCTCAGGGTTACGGGCTGGACCGACGGGTCAATGTGTAGGGAGACTTCCTTCCCTTTCAGGCATCCGATGCCTTTGAAGATGCCTCCAAATTCTTCCAGGATGGTGTCTAGTTCATCTTCGAGCACAGCCATGGCGAAGAATATAAGTCTCAGCTCTTCCACTGATTGACCACTGATTAACATGTCACTGCCTTCTTTGGTGACATATACCGTAGTGGGTACTTTGAGGCCTTGGTGTTGCAGTTCGGTTTTGAAACAGCCTATGAGCGGAATAGGGGTTTTCTGGCCATATGCAAATACTCTGATGTTTTCCTCACGCAGAGGGGGCCGGCTACTCAGTTGGTTGTACACGTTGGCTGCCATTAATTCTATGGACGCTCCTGTGTCAATGGTGGCTCTCACCTCTTGCTGGTGAATCTTGATTCAACATTTTGGCAGACGCTGCTTCTTCCATCGTGGTGAGGTAATATGAATTTTTATGGTCAATTGTGTCCCCTAACGTAGACCCCACCGGCTCCATGTACGTGCTTCAAGTACATGTAAGTTCCCTCCACAACCAGCTATGAAGACGCAAATACATTTGCGTCCAACGTCAACATGTCCTCTTTCAGATCCACCATGAATGGATCGATAATTCAGTTCCTAAGTATGCCTCGCCACCGTCTTTACATGGTGCACTTTTCACGTTTTCCTGGCTCTGGCGAGCTAGGCCCTGATTTCTGCCATCGAGCCCTTTCTGCCTCTGAAAGCTGCAGCCTGGATCTGTATCCATGACCCTTGACTTACTTCCTGCGTGGCGAGCGGTGCCCGGCTCGGCCTGCTTGCCTGCCAAAACTGTATCCAGCCTTCAAGTTATCTGCTCCGCTCCTCGAAAATACATTCCTGTCTAGAGATTTAGGTAAACACCTCCGCAGCTGCAGAGCAAAGGGCCCGGCCTTTCTGTCTCCGTGCAAGTAATTCATTGCTCCCGTTACCATGGTAGGCCCATGGCCCCCTTGCTTTACACGTAGACACGTAGTCATATATGCACGCACTAGCAGTCAGTATAGAATAGCCTCTGCCCAAGAGACCTTTCCTTCTAGATAATACAGTTCCTCAAACACAAGATACCAGATATGATTTGGGTTTAGGTTGTTCTGACACGCCAGACTTCTGTCTCCACGTATAGTGCTGAATGTCAAGTCCCCTTCACCCTCCAGTTCCACGTCAATCACACGTCATGCTGCTGCGCGCGCATTTCTGCCATATATTTCTGCTGACACTGCAGGATTCTTCTATGGATCCACCCCCCTGTGACATTTTCCTGTGACGTTGTCTAGCACACACCTCCGTGTACACCCTTGTGCACGCCTTCTGTTACGCACATGTGTTCTTATCTCTTTTCTCTCAGCTGTTACGCCTTCTGGATCCATCACCATTGTATGCATTGACTATATATATTGTACTCTGTTAATAAAGCATTGTCCATTCCCTTGTCTATCCCTTCCTGAACCTTCGTGGTGATGGAACATGATACCTGGTTCGAACCAATTCCTTTTTAAGGAATAAAACCCTTATAAACTCAGATGCCACGGACTCTGCCTCTCATTTTTGATTGAGTTATTCTTATTGAACATAGGTAATTTTTATTTACCACAGTGGCTGGTCTATTGCGTGCACGTAGTGGACTGGGTACTCGCTCGCTCGTGTCATCGTCCATGTCTTTGCTGTCACGATCCTCCACTACAGCTTGAGCGGATTTCTTTTTCGACTTTGTTGACCGGCATACTGCTGCGAAGTGATTCATCCATCCACACGCACTGCATTTCTTTCCTTTCGCCGGGCAGTCTTGCATGCGGTGAGGTTTTCCTCTGCAGTATCCGCACTCCTTCCACTTGTCTGGTTGTTTCCTCCCCGTATTTTGGTATGCTTTTGGTCTCACTATATTCACTTTCTCCGCTGCGTTGACTTGTTCAGTCTTTATTGGTCGGTGAAGTGCTGCTTCCATGTGGGAGGCTCTGGCCTGCGACAATTCCTTGGAGCGGCCTAAGGTGAAGATTTCCGCTAGCGGCTTGCCATCCTCTTGGAGTATGTGGACTCTGAGCTTCGAGGAGTAGCACCCTTGGATTATTTGACCACGTATTTCCTCCTGTTCATCCTGGAATCTGCACGTGCTGGCTAGCTCTTTCAGCCGTCCATAGGAGGCGTCTAACGACTCTTCTGCTTCCTGCTTGGCCTGGCGAAATATGAAGTTTTCATAGTCTCTGTTTGCCATGGGTTCAAAATGTGCGTTTAGGGCGTTAGGGAGCGTGTAGTATGTTTTGGGTGTGGCTTCCACTATCGTCTTATTGATGAGGTGGATATCTTTGCCCCCTAGGTGGAGCAGTAGGGCTCCGCGCCTTTCACGGGAAGTGCCTGCCCCCTCGAAATAGATTTGAAGATGGTCAGTCCAATCCCTCCAGCGCGGGGCTAGGGACGACGGAGCTCGATCCACGATGAAGGGTTCCAGGGCGGGGATCGACGCCATTTTGGCACGTGCTTGGCGCTCTGCGCAGTCTGCGTGTGACGCTCACCTCCTGGGTGCACTGGTAATGGCCTGCCCGATGTCGCCGGTTGCTCGTATGGCCTGCTTCCCCTCTTATCCTTTGCAGTGTCCGTCTGCCTGATGCATAGCCCTGCTCCCAATGGTGGGCATATGTGGTACCTGGGCGTGGGCTGGCTTCCTGGCGTGGTGGGGCACTCAGCACTTCTCCTCACAGCTCACAGTAACAGTGGGCCCAAAACAGGGCTTCCAGGGCACTGTGGTGGCAATACACCCCACCCTGAGCCAGCAGCATGCACCTTCAAGGCCCTCGTGGTCTTACAGGGGTCTGGGGATCACAGCACAGGAAGAACGCCCAAAGCGTGGCAGGGGCACTCAGCAGTGTGTGGGGTCGAAATAGCCCCTCGTCGCCTGTGTGACGGTGTTGTAAGCGCTAGCGCTAATTATAGCGGCGCCGCAATGCTAAGGAAACTCGGGAGCTGGTATTTTAGTTTGTGCGTGGCTCCGACTACACTCACCGGCCACGCCCCTTTATTTGATACCGCAGGCGCTTGATGTAACGCGCCCGCGCTGATGTGACCTCGGGACGCGGGTTGGCTGCACCGCTACCCTGCGCCCGAGGATACTACAGCCTTCTCTGGTGTGGTCTGCGAATGCAGGGCCAAAGAAATAAAAGACACCAGGAACACAGCCGGTGACTGCACCTATTTTTACGAGTGATGAGTAATTTGGTAGTGCAGAAAGTTGCACACATTTTTATAATGGCCCTTAATAGGGCACAACCCTAGCATTAAACCTGAGGTAAAGGGAGTCTTGCCTCATTTGCAGGAGGGCATGGCATCATACAAATGAGGGAATATATTTGTCCTTGTTCTGCCCCATATTCTTGAGAAGAAGGGAGGGCCTTCCGGTGCTGTTTTGCTAGCTGCCTGGGGCAGACAGGGAGCTAAACAGGAACCCCTAGCAGCAGAACTGGGTGAGGGTCCTCATTCGTAACTCTACATTATCTCTGATGATACATAATATACAGGACCAACAACTGGTTAGAGTAGGGCATCCACTGATTCCTAGCAGATGCCCTATCACAATAATCTCAAAATTATCTTCTAAATTATAGCCTTTCCTAATTCCCTCACCTACCGGTCGAATATACAAATTGAGCTTTGGCGTTCCTCCTCCTTACCCCCAAAGGTCAGCACTTTATAAAGAGAGTGATCTAAAGTCCATATTTTTTAATATCTAAATTATTTGTATCTAAACAACCTTGGGGAATATGAACATTTAGCTGGTGCCACATAAAGGTCAATATCGATCTTTTACCACAGTAGCCATGAACCAAGGCAGTGCAAGTAAAAATGTTTGCTGAAAAATAATTCCATAAAACTCACAGACAATAAATCAATGATTTAAATGCAATGTTGCAGAATTGTTAAGAATAATTGAGATCACTTTAAGACCTAGCATAGCATAACTCTCTTAAAAACACAAGATTGCTCTCCTAAAAACAGAAATAGGAAGTGGAGCAGGTCCAGTATCCCCACCTAAAAACAGAGTCAGACATGCGCATCAGAGGCAATCTGTATTAACAGCTCATTTTGGCCTGAACTAGAGTTTAAGACCTTTAGTTTTCCTTATTAATATGGTCATAAATAAAAAAACTTGCTTAGAGCAAAGACAATGTAAATTGTTGTGCTGCCCTTCGAGATTGTCATTGCCTCGTGGTATCTCCGGAAGCCATAATACAAAAAGAGTGGGCGTATCCATTTCCCTCTAGGCTTTGCTTATGCTGGGCATAAAAATTATAGTCAACAATGTGAACTTTAAGGCAAAAAAAGTGTCCAGCCGGACACAATATTTATTTAGTATAGTGGTAAAAAACATTTTTAAGAGCAAAGAATATAATGGGATACAATCCTGTATCCAATACAAGAAGGTAGAAATAGAAAAAAACTTAAACACAAGGAAATATTCAGGCAGAAACAAATTGGATGCTGGAGATTAGAAATAAAGCATGTCAAAGCTATCCATACGGTAGACAGTCAAAATATCGAGTTGGAAATATCGACTTACCATAATATCGAGTCTGTAATATCGAAGGAGCATAATATCGAAGGCAAGAATATCGTAGGACAGAATATCGACCCAAGGTAAGTAATATCGAAATACTTAATATCGATGTAAGTAATATCGAAGTTAGTAATATCGATAGCATATATATCGATGTTAATAATTTCGATGACACTAATATCGATATTTGTATTATTTTATAGTTTTTTATTATGTATGTGTTATATGTTTAATTTAAGTATTTAAAATAATTACTATTATATGTGTATACATTTTCTATAATAATATAGAAATTTATAAGGAAATTTGATGTTTTAGTACCGGAGCGGGTTGTGGGTTTATAGGGGAATAGGGTGGGAAGTAATTTAATTATGGTAAGTTGATTAATAATTAGTAGGATTAATTAATTAATTATAATTATTTGCTAATTAATATTGATTAATTGGGAAATAATTAATTGATTAATTGATATATATTTTCTGTAGCGGGATGTGGGTTTATAGGGGAATAGGGTGGGGAGTAATTTAATAATAATTAATTAATTAATATATGTTTTTAAATATTTATAACTAATTAATTGGCAAATAATTAATATTAATTAGTTAATTAATTAATATAATTTGGTACATATTTTAAATTAGTAATTATTTGGTAATTAAATAATATTAGTTAGTTAATTACATTATTAGAGTAATTTATTTATATATATAATTTCTAGTTACTGTTAATTAATTAATTGGGGAAAATGATATTAATTATTAAATTATATTAATTACAGCTTATGTGCTAATATATTTATTTTATTGTTATTGTTAATTAATTATTAATTGCTAATTAAATAATATTATTTACCTTTGGGTTAAGGAGTATTTTTAGGGTTCAGGGTCATTTTTGGGTTTTTGGGTAAAGGGGTATTTTTAGGGTTCAGGGTCAGTTTTCAGTTCATGAGGAAAGGGGTATTTTTAGGGTTCAGGGTCAGTTTTCAGTTCATGGGGAAAGGGGTATTTTTAGGGTTCAGGGTCAGTTTTCAGTTCATGGGGAAAGGGGTATTTTTAGGGTTCAGGGTCAGTTTTCAGTTCATGGGTAAAGGGGTATTTTTAGGGTTCAGGGTCAGTTTTCAGTTCATGGGGAAAGGGGTATTTTTAGGGTTCAGGGTCAGTTTTCAGTTCATGGGTAAAGGGGTATTTTTAGGGTTCAGGGTCAGTTTTCAGTTTTTGGGTAAAGGGGTATTTTTAGGGTTCAGGGTCAGTTTTCAGTTCTTGGGTAAAGGGGTATTTTTAGGGTTCAGGGTCAGTTTTCAGTTCTTGGGTAATGGGGTATTTTTAGTAAATTAATTATTAATACTTATTGTTCAGTACATATATTATATCTTTACTGTATATATTTTTATTTATTAATTTTAAACATTATTAGATACTTTTAAATATGTATATTTTATTTATTAGTGTTATATACTTACTTTTACATTTATATATATTAAAAAAAAAATCGATATTTTTAACATCGATATTTTTTACAACGATATTATTTTTTCGATATTTTTGTACTTACCATGTTGTAGATAGGATGTCGATATTTTTGCCCTCGATATTGTTGACTCGATATTCTTGTAGGTCGATATTTTTGTAGTCGATATTCTGTCATAGATCCATCCATACATAGTTAACATACAGATGAAACACATTGGGAAACAAGTGTGTAACTGTCGCGATCTCTCTCGCCACCACAGCCAGAAGAAAGAGACGTCGAATAGAGCGTTCTCTCCAGACGGACTACATGTCCCAGAGGGCAATGCGGCTTTGGAAGGCTGGAAAACGGGCTGATCCTATATAGGCTCCTCCCCTGCAGCAGGAAGGTGCTTGACAATTGTTTTTGCAGTCTTGGTGATGGCGGAAGGTGTTGTCCGCGCCGGATTTATTGCCTAGAAGCCCAGCGCCGACGAAGAGCCTGCGAGGTCAGAGTGTTATGCCCAGCGCCGACGAAGAGCCTGCGGGTCAGAGTGTTATGCCAAGCGCCGATGAAGAGCCTGCGAGGTCAGAGTTGTGTTTTCCCCGCGCCGACGAAGAGCCTGCGAGGTCAGAGGAGAAGCTGTTTTCCTGCTGCAAGTCGCAAGTATTTTTCAGGAAGAACGGGCTCGTTCTTCTTTCAAAACCTTTTACTTTCTTAATTCCAAACCGCGCGGAGCGCATCTTAGGTTTCCTTATCGCACCAGAGTTTCCCGACCTTAGAAGCCAAGTATTTGATCCGTAAGTCATAAACCCTTCCTTGATACTTTGGCCATCTTTTGTTCCCAAGACGTATTGTGGGCAAAACGAGATGGGCAAGAAACGCCACGTTTCTGTAACATAAAGTACCTTTCAGAGCCGAAGGGTAGAAAAGTCTCTCCGGAACCAACGTCCTCTATTGAAGGAAGTGACTATAACTTTCCTTTACAAGTATCCAGTTATCTCGGATTAGGGTACAGCACCATAACGTTGTACGAACCATACAGTGTTGCCTTTGGTAAGTGTAGTAACCAAGGGGTTGGGGGGATTGACCCTAGTCAGGTGAGGTACTCAATCCTGCTCTCTGTCCTTCTCGAGTCCAGGCCACGATGAAGGCCGAAGACCAGTCGGAAAACTGAAGATCTCAAATCAGACGGAGGTCTCTGATTTGAGATGCCAGCATTCCATGATCTCCCCTATTCTTGCTAACACCCTCCCTCCAGCAGTGGCCCACATGAATGTTAGTGTGTCTCTATGGATTACTTCTCGAGACAAATTACAGATTGATGCCCTCTTGGACTCTGGGGCCACTGGAAATTACATCGACCAAGATTGCGCATTACGGATGGGCATCCCTTGCGAAAAGAAGCTTAGACCCGAAACTGTGAAGGCGGTGGACGGAACAGTCCTTTCATCAGGCCCAGTGGTATATCACACCTTTTCACTGTTGATGGCGTTCGGGGAGGATCAAGAACATATACAATTCGACCTGATCGACTCACCGCAATTTCGTCTTATCCTGGGAATGCCATGGCTCACCCTGCATGATCCTTTTGTGAGCTGGTCATTCCGCACCGTCAGTATGAACTCTCTCTATTGTAAGGAGGAGTGGAGAAGTGTGGCTCACTGGTTAGAGCAGGCAGACCCTGAAGCAGAGGTCAGACCCGGGACCAGGGTTCAATTCCCGACGCGGCAGGGTCTTGAGCTCAAATGTCCATGGACTCGATAATTCTCGCTTTGGTGCCTGACCTAGTCATGGGTTCACACTCTGCAACTCTGGGCATTAAGCTTGCTTAATCTCCACAACGGCCCCCCCGCGGCGGGATGCCTGGCTTTCACCTTGGGGTTGCCCTGTAGGGGCTATCTCACAGGGAAAAGCAAGGACGGGTCCCCAAGGCAAGCGCGGAGATACCCCTTCGGGGGTCGATTCAGGCGCTATATAAGAAACATATAAGAAACATAATAAGGAACATTGTAGGAATCAGGAGTTCCTTCCCTTAGCTACTGAACCCTCACCAGCCACCTACTTGGCGAATGCATGCACCCTCGAGATGTTCTGTTGTGCCACGGTCCTGCCTGCTGAATACCTAGAGTACCACACATTATTTGACAAACAAAAGGCTGCTCAGTTACCACCCCATAGGGTCTATGATTGCCGTGTAGACCTGGGGAGACACTGACTGTTTGGGGAGTGCGAGCTCTGCCCTGCGAGGTCCGTCCTGTTTGGATTTGTCTGCTTTGTCCAGCTGATTTACCTCGCGGTACCCGCTCCGCGGGTCCCGCTTCGCCTGTGTGCCTGGGCGCACCATTACTGCGTGTGGACAAGGGGAGCCGCTGGAAACTCGGGAAGAGGGCTGCGAGCGCCAGGTGAGGATCAGGGACTCCATTGCCCAGGAGTCCCTGTGCTGCCATCATTCCCTGCACCTGGACGCTCTCCCTCTCCCTGCTGGACACGCCCCCTAAGCTCCGCTGTAAAGAGCCTGCTCGCCTTGACCTCTTTGGGAGACACTGACTGTTTGGGGAGTGCGAGCTCTGCCCTGCGAGGTCCGTCCTGTTTGGATTTGTCTGCTTTGTCCAGCTGATTTACCTCGCGGTACCCGCTCCGCGGGTCCCGCTTCGCCTGTGTGCCTGGGCGCACCATTACTGCGTGTGGACAAGGGGAGCCGCTGGAAACTCGGGAAGAGGGCTGCGAGCGCCAGGTGAGGATCAGGGACTCCATTGCCCAGGAGTCCCTGTGCTGCCATCATTCCCTGCACCTGGACGCTCTCCCTCTCCCTGCTGGACACGCCCCCTAAGCTCCGCTGTAAAGAGCCTGCTCGCCTTGACCTCTTTGGGAGACACTGACTGTTTGGGGAGTGCGAGCTCTGCCCTGCGAGGTCCGTCCTGTTTGGATTTTTCTGCTTTGTCCAGCTGATTTACCTCGCGGTACCCGCTCCGCGGGTCCCGCTTCGCCTGTGTGCCTGGGCGCACCATTACTGCGTGTGGACAAGGGGAGCCGCTGGAAACTCGGGAAGAGGGCTGCGAGTGCCAGGTGAGGATCAGGGACTCCATTGCCCAGGAGTCCCTGTGCTGCCATCATTCCCTGCACCTGGACGCTCTCCCTCTCCCTGCTGGACACGCCCCCTAAGCTCCGCTGTAAAGAGCCTGCTCGCCTTGACCTCTTTGGGAGACACTGACTGTTTGGGGAGTGCGAGCTCTGCCCTGCGAGGTCCGTCCTGTTTGGATTTGTCTGCTTTGTCCAGCTGATTTACCTCGCGGTACCCGCTCCGCGGGTCCCGCTTCGCCTGTGTGCCTGGGCGCACCATTACTGCGTGTGGACAAGGGGAGCCGCTGGAAACTCGGGAAGAGGGCTGCGAGCGCCAGGTGAGGATCAGGGACTCCATTGCCCAGGAGTCCCTGTGCTGCCATCATTCCCTGCACCTGGACGCTCTCCCTCTCCCTGCTGGACACGCCCCCTAAGCTCCGCTGTAAAGAGCCTGCTCGCCTTGACCTCTTTGGGAGACACTGACTGTTTGGGGAGTGCGAGCTCTGCCCTGCGAGGTCCGTCCTGTTTGGATTTGTCTGCTTTGTCCAGCTGATTTACCTCGCGGTACCCGCTCCGCGGGTCCCGCTTCGCCTGTGTGCCTGGGCACACCATTACTGCGTGTGGACAAGGGGAGCCGCTGGAAACTCGGGAAGAGGGCTGCGAGCGCCAGGTGAGGATCAGGGACTCCATTGCCCAGGAGTCCCTGTGCTGCCATCATTCCCTGCACCTGGACGCTCTCCCTCTCCCTGCTGGACACGCCCCCTAAGCTCCGCTGTAAAGAGCCTGCTCGCCTTGACCTCTTTGGGAGACACTGACTGTTTGGGGAGTGCGAGCTCTGCCCTGCGAGGTCCGTCCTGTTTGGATTTGTCTGCTTTGTCCAGCTGATTTACCTCGCGGTACCCGCTCCGCGGGTCCCGCTTCGCCTGTGTGCCTGGGCACACCATTACTGCGTGTGGACAAGGGGAGCCGCTGGAAACTCGGGAAGAGGGCTGCGAGCGCCAGGTGAGGATCAGGGACTCCATTGCCCAGGAGTCCCTGTGCTGCCATCATTCCCTGCACCTGGACGCTCTCCCTCTCCCTGCTGGACACGCCCCATAAACTCCCACTCCCTATATTAGGTGCAGCTTCCCCCGCGGCGCGGGAGCGCGCGGGAGGGCGCCGGGAGAAGCCCGGGACAAGGGCGGGACCGTCCAAGGCCGTCATAGGCCGGAGTAGGCCGGGCTGGGCCCACTTTCTTGGTTTCCCATACTGCGCAGGTACTTACCGGACTTATTAATTTGTGGCACCCGCCCTGGGAGGCATATTTGACTGACCCTCCCGGAGCTTAATCATGCCCTCACCGATAAGGGAGAGTACCCCTCAGAAGCCGGGTGGAGTGAAAAGCGGGACTCTTGAAAACTATTTTGCACGGGCTGTGGGGGAGGTGGACAAAGAGGGAAATTTGTCAAGGCTAAGGGCGGAACGGAGACGATCAGTGGACAACCTGAAAAACACCCCCATGGGAGAACAATCTATTACATTAAGGTAGGAGTTAACTCGAATTGAGGATGTTCCACTCCTGTTAAGGGAGGTTATGAACACCTCCCCAGCTGAAATTACGAACACAGCTCTACCTATTAGCTCCAGTCCCGTTAGGGGGATTATGGATTTAACCTCACAACCGCCCAAAACCCATAAAGATAGGCATCCCAAACTGAAAGTAGTCACCACACAAGTAATCCCGGGACCCCCCCCAAAAAAACGTAGGAGAAGGGCAAAGGGAGTGCAGGGTGGTAGTAAACCCAAGACTCTACACCTAGACTTTGGCAAGCCCCCAAAACATTCTGTACCCACAGTAAAACCACTGGCAGAGTCACACCCTAAATCTAATGTGCAGGAAGTTATAGTTCCCGCCTTGAGCAAAGATGCAGGAACTAGTAGTGTTAATGTCCCCCTCTCTGTTGTGCCACTGGGAAACTTGGAATTTCTCCTAAGGTCGCTGTTACTCCCGATCAGCGAAAGCGTAAAAAAGATCGAGATCAGACTAACCATACTGGAGGCCACATTGGGAAGTCTGAAAACTCGCGGTGGTCGACAGGAAAGCGATTTAGCACCCATCACCACCCCTGTTGCCTCGCAAGGGTCAAAACACACGGTAGCTAACCCAGCGCCAGTTCCATCTCAGGCTGTAAACGGGGTAGTCCCCCAAAAACCTCTAAAATCAAACCCTGTAGCTACCAATTCACTTCATGCTAACACGCTTAACCCCCCCCTTGTATCAGTACCGCAGGCACATACGATAGACAATAACATTCCGGACCACCAAAAAATGCCCCCCGCAAGACCCCGTCGCCCTAACCTACCCCCCGAGACTAATGACCTTACAGTAGTTATGGCAGGGGTCCCGCCACTTGATGAAGGAGAAGTAGAGGATTTTTGTGCCCTAAAAACTAGGGTTATTACATGGTTAAATAAAAATAGACCCCTTCCGAGACATCTTAACAATGAGATTATAATGGTAAGAAGGGTCCCATGGGTGGGGAGAACCCGGAAATCCATCACTGGGGACTGTGTTCTGGTGAGTTTCAGGGACAAGGGTACGGTGTCGCATATATGCCAAGGGGAAAATATATCAAGGGAATCTACCATCCATACCCTCCGTGTGTCTTTCTTCTTCCCTATTACCCCAGGCCCACACCACCCACCCCCAAATCATGATAGATGGGAGAGAGTCAGAAGAAGTGGGCGTCACCAGGCTTCTCATCCCTGGCCACTTTTGGGTAGACCGGCACCTTTTCTCCCAATTTATAACCGGTTTAATTGTTTAAATGGCCTAGAGGGGGTGGATTGACAAACAGATAAGGCCCTTAAGGAGATCACAGAAAAGGGCGCCCAGGCAGAAACACCAGAGGGGCAAAGACATTCGGCCCTGCAAACCCAAATAGTTAGGGCGGAGGACCCTAGGCTTGCAGTTAATAAACAACCAACATATACTCAGACATCGCCTTTAGCTCCTTTAGGGGAGGTGGAACTCACTCCATGTCGGTTCCTTAGCTGGAACGTGGCGGGCATTAGAGCTAAAAGACTAGATCCCACATGGATAGACTTCATAGCCAGTAACCATGTAATTGCCCTCCAAGAAACATGGGACACCTCATCAACTTTCTGGTTGGATGGGTTCACAAGTTTTACTATACCTGCAACCCCAAGTAGTGCAGGAAGAGCTAAGGGTGGACTAGTTCTCCTCTTTTCACTCAAACTGGCAGGGACGTTTAAACAACTAGAGTCTGGCTCCCCAAATATTTTAATGGTAGAGTGGATTATCTCACCAGGGCGGGTCCTAGTGGTCTCAAATTTTTATAATTCCTGGGTTAGACATACAGACTCAGCCCATGTGGACCACTTGGAAAATGTTCTTAACGATTACAGTCATAAATCTTGCACTAATTTCGATTTCATAATTTTAGGTGATTTTAACATTCAAAAATGTGTCTTAAAATGTAACCTAGGCAACCTGGAGGGTCAGACTGAAAATGGCAATCTGCACTTCGCTCACACCAAAGCGGGGGAGGCGCTCGAATTTTTCCTTGCTAGCCTTAATATGTTTGAACCCCTCAGCACTGGTAGTGACCAATCTTTGCCCACTTACAAAGGGTCTGAAAGTGGGTCTGTGATAGATTTCATTTTTGTTTCTCAGGGTTTAACCTCTAAGATGGGGATATATGAGGTAATTGCCTCCCCACATAGTGACCACAACCCAGTTTCTGCACAGGTTCACTGGAGTGACTTATGGAGCAAACACCTGGGTTTTCCTAGGGCGTGCACATCGACGGTGCCCAGCGACCAGGGCAGACGGCTTAAGTGGGGTAAGGTGGTCCAGGAAACCTTTATGGCTTCCTTGTGCCCAAAGATAGAGGAACCCATGTGCATTTGTCTAGACCAAAATGCCACTAGCAAAGAGATTGTTTTAGCTTTTAACTCTATTTGCTCACAAACAGCTAAAGAACTCACAGTTCCCAAATCCAATTTGCCACCCAAGCCCCATAAATGGTTTGACAGAAATTGTTCTAAAGCCCATAAAGACCTGAAAAATGCACTCAAAACAAAGCCGAGGGATAAAACCTTAATCTCTAAATTAAGACGGGAGTATAAATTGGCTATTAAAAATAGGAAAAACACAATTAAAAAAAATGCCTGGATTGACTTGCTTGACGTGGATATACTACGTAATAGTAAGAGATTCTGGGACATTATAAATAACCAATTCTTCTCTGGGGAGATTAACACAATCTCGGACTGCATTATCAGTGATGAGAAATGGGTTGATCATTTTAAAAACATATACGGCGGTAATGACCCTGTGAACGGAAACGACATAGGACTGACCAGGGGGCCAGTGGCAGTAGAATTCTGCGAGGAGGAGGTATATAAAGCTATAATGGACTCCACGAAGAATAAGGCTCCGGGCCCAGATGGAGTCCCGGTAGACTTTTTTATATACGCCCCAACCACCTGGTCTAAAGTCCTCACAAATGTTTTTAGGGCAACCAATGATGGATGTTTTCCAGAAACTTGGAATACATCTGTCATAGTACCCATTTTTAAAAAAGGAGATAGGGAGAATCCGGGATGCTACCGCCCAATTTCTTTAATAGACTCTGCCTTTAAGATCCTGGGCAGAGTACTATTGACTAAATTGAGAACAAACCTGGAGCTCTGTGGGGGCCTCGCAGAGATTCAATATGGCTTTAGGGAAAAACGGGGAACCTTAGAGCAATGCTCAAATTTACATCTCCTAATATCTAAGTACACGGTGGCCGGGGAGGGTTCACTATATTTAGCCTTTATGGACCTCTCCTCGGCCTTCGACTTGGTTAATAGGGCCAAGCTCTGGGCTATACTCCGTGAGCTTGGTATCGAGGATTCCTTGGTGGCCCTCATAGCAAGTTTGCACCAAGGACTTACTGCGAAGGTCCGGGTAACCAGGGAAGGGCGATGCTCTGACAGCTTTAGGTCAAATAAGGGTGTTCGCCAAGGCTGCATTTTGGCCCCACTTTTATTCACCATTTATATTAATGATCTAGGGAAGTCCCTGTTAGCAGGCAACGCTGATGTCCCACGGGTAGGTGGGAAGCAGATTCCGGCTCTTTTATATGCGGATGACGCTGTTCTCATCGCCCGCACGGGCATTGGTCTACAGACCCTTTTGGAGCTTTTTGGTTCCTTCATGGCTAAATTAGATCTAAAAATCAATGTGACCAAATCGCACACAATGATCGTGGGTCCGCAGAAAAATAAATCACACACAAAAACCTTTTTCTGTAAAGGCGAGGTTCTCTCCAGGGTCCCTGTTTTTCCATACTTAGGGGTCCTGTTTGATGAGAAGGGCTCCTGGGTCCCGCAAATTAAGGCCAAGCATATTTCTTTAGCCCGGTCCACAGCAGCCCTGATGGATTTTACTAAAAGACTAGGGGCTAAACCAATGGAAGCTGTGTTAAAAGTTTACAAAAGTAAATGCATTTCTATAGCCTCATATGGTGCAGCATTGTGGGGTTATACCAACCTGGACAGTATGCAGAGGGTAGAGAACAAGCTTATTAGAAGAATCTTGTCGGTTCCAAACTCCACCGCCTACCTACTCCATACATGAAGAAGTTGGCCTACCCTATATTATAGACGGATTGAAATTGGCCCCTTTACTTTTTTGGGCCAATACCTGGTTAAATACTGAGCTGTCTTTAAACCATACAATTCTTAAAGATGTGACTGCAAGGGAGGGGGCAATGAACATACCCTGGTTAAGATACATAAAGTCATCATTTACTGCCCTCGGGAGACCTGACCTATATACAACACCGTCAATAATTAGGAAAGCAGATATTGCATGGATTAAGAAGGAATTCCAGGGGAGGACACGCTTAGAGAGAGAGGAGTTTGAAGTTAACAAACCTCTAGTAAGAGCACACTTGGTTTTGTCCTCTTCCCCCTCGATGGAACCATACCTGCAATATGTTTCTAAACCCTTGCACAGATTTTTGTTAACCAGATTTAGAATGAACCTGATCCACTATTCACTAGGCACCTTCCCTATGTGGGGTAAACCGGAGCATGCACCACCCTGTGAGTGTGACCAGTTTTCTAATCAGGACACTCTCCATTTTCTGTTTTTTTGTGCATTTCATAACACGGAGAGGAGAAAATATCTAATTCCCCTCCTGAAAATTCTTGGCTTTATACAAGTGAGACCAGCCTTGCTTTATCTTCAAAGATTACCGGATGCACACGTCACTTTTTGTGTAGCAAGTTTTCTAACAGCCGCATACAGAGGAAGAAACAAAAGAATCCCTAGAACTGTATATCATGGTGATTAATTAAGTGACTCTTTTACGGATACTGTGTAAAAACAAAATGAATTGTGGGTACTTTTAAAAATGTTTATAATGTATGTATTTCTCTTGCCTTTTATGATTTTAACAAAAATCGAATAAAGTGTATTTTGACTGACTGACTGACTGACCTGGTCCCGGGAGCGGATATTCCTTTGCAGCAGGGTGTATGCACTGACGGAAAAGGAAACCCAATATTTGAAAACCTATATTGAGGACAACTTGACAACCGGGTTTATCAGACACTCAACCTCCCCTGCTTTCTCGCTGATGTTTTTCATAGCCAAGAAGGACTGTGATGAGCTAAGACTCTGTATAGATTACCGCACCATCAACAAGGTGACAATAAAGAACCGTTATCCCCTCCCCCTGATTCCAGTCCTGATGGATCAATTGAAGGGAGCACGTTACTTCACGAAGCTCGATCTCCGGGGAGCGTACCATCTTGTAAGAGTACAGAAAGGGGACGAGTGGAAGACGGCGTTCAGGACCAAATTCGGCCTTTTTGAATATAGGGTAATGCCCTTTGGTCTCTGCAACGCCCCGGCCGCCTTTCAATTCTTCATGGACGAGGTGCTAAGAGGGTGTCTGGAGTCATATTGTGTGGTCTACATCGATGATATTTTGATTTATTCATCAACTATTATAGATCATATCACCCTTGTGAAGACCGTGCTGAGAAAGCTCCAACAAAATTTGTTGTATGCTAAGTTGGAAAAGTGCCTTTTCCATGTCCAAGAAGTCGCCTTCTTGGGGTACATTATAGATGCCCAAGGGTTCAGGATGGACATGAGCAAGGTTGAAGCTATTCTTAACTGGAAGACTCCGCCGAACGTTAAGGCTGTGCAAAGTTTTCTTGGCTTTGCCAACTATTATCGGCGCTTTATTGAGGACTTTTCCAAGACCATACATCCCATCACAGCCCTCTTAAGTAAGAACGTACCCTTCCGATGGGGAGCAGAAGCAGAAGCATCCTTTCGGCTCCTGAAGGAGAGGTTCACTCAAGCCCCCATTCTCAGACATCTGGATCCTCAGCTGCCATTCATCCTAGAGACCGACGCGTCCCAGTTCGCCATCGGAGGGGTCTTATCCCAACGGCATCCCACCACAGGGCAGCTCCACCCGGTGGCCTACTATTCGAGGAAACTTTCACCCTGTGAGATGAACTACACCATCACTGATAAAGAGCTCCTTGCCATCAAAAGAGTGTGTGAAGAGTGGCAACACTATCTCCTGGGGGCTCTACATACTGTTGAAATCATCACGGATCATCGGAACTTGTTATTCCTAAAAACGGCTAAGGCCTTGACTCCACGGCAGCTTAGATGGACCCTGTTCTTCTCCGACTACGACTTTGTGATCAAATACAGACCTGGATCACGTAATGGAAAAGCAGATGCTTTATCCCGTATGAGAGAAGAGGAGACAGTCGAACCTGAGGAACCCCCTTATATCCTTAAGGAAGCAGAGTGTCCAACGACATTGATTGCCCTGATCACTTCTAAAGACTTTTTGGAAGATGTTAGAGTGGCACTATCTGATATTGATATCCCCTCATGGATACAGGAGGCACCAGAACACCGACACAAAAAAGACGACCTGGCATACCATTATCATGCGTTGTATATACCCGTGACTGCGTTACAACAACAGGTGTTGAAGTGGGCACATTACTCTGTATTGGGAGGACACATGGGCATATACAAGACCACAGCTAACGTGGAACGTTCCTTTTGGTGGAAGAGTGTACGAACTGATGTAAAGGAATATGTCAAGAACTGTGCGATTTGTGCCCAAGGCAAATCAGTCCACACTAAACCATCGGGCTTACTCCATCCATTGCCCATCCCTCCTAAACCATGGCATACACTGTCTATGGATTTTATTGTGGAGATGCCTCCCTGTGTCAATCAGATGGTCATTTTGGTAGTAGTAGACCACCTCACAAAAATGTGACATTTTATATCATTACCTGGTCTACCAACGTCCGTGGAGTTGGCTACGGTATTCCTCCAACACATTGTGCGGGCGCATGGATTGCAGAGTGTGCTGATTTTTGGAAGGCTCTCTGTGTCATCTTGCAGATTGACGCGCGACTATCATCCAGCTACCATCCCCAGACAGATGGTAAAAACGAACATCTGAATCAGACATTAGAACAATACCTCCGCTGTTTTACCTTGCAAAATGCCACAGATTGGACCACCCTTTTGTGGTTAGAGGAATTCGCATATAACAATGCTGTTCACACCACTTTGGGGTGTTCTCCCTTCTTCTGCCTCTACGGTTTCCATCCGAACATGCTACCATTCGACTGGCCTGTGGAATCTTTGGTTCCTACCATACATGAGCATCATGTTCATTTAAGAGCTACCCTGATCGATGCTCGGAATTGTTTGGAGACCGCCCAAGCTGCTCACAAACACTTTGCTGATCCGAAGAGGTCCGAGGAGCCAGCTTATAAAGTAGGGGACAAGGTGTGGCTTTCCACACGCAACTTACATCTGAAAGGGGTTAACAAACTGAAGCCTAAATTTATCGGTCCAAATGGGATCTGTGAAGTTGTGAATCCCGTAGCAATGAAGCTATCCCTGCCTGTCTCTTGGTCTATCCATCCTGTGTTCCATGTGTCCCTCCTCCGGCCTTGTCCGCTGAGTATGCGTTTGACGGAGCGTCCTCAAGATCTGGAGGTAGAAGGTCAGGAAGAGTATGAGGTTCAGAGGGTTCTGGATTCTCGTATGGTGCGTGGCAGGATCCAGTACCTGGTCGATTGGAAAGGGTATGGACCCGAGGATAGGACATGGGAACCCGTGGATAATTTGCATTGCCCAGAACTGGTCGCTCAATTCCACGAGCGGTACACTGGTAAGCCGGGTCGACCACCGGGACGGCTGTCCTCGAGAGGGGGTACTGTCGCGATCTCTCTCGCCACCACAGCCAGAAGAAAGAGACGTCGAATAGAGCGTCCTCTCCAGACGGACTACATGTCCCAGAGGGCAATGCGGCTTTAGAAGGCTGGAAAACGGGCTGATCCTATATAGGCTCCTCCCCTGCAGCAGGAAGGTGCTTGACAACTGTTTTTGCAGTCTTGGTGATGGCGGAAGGTGTTGTCCCCGCCGGATTTATTGCCTAGAAGCCCAGCGCCGACGAAGAGCCTGCGTGGTCAGAGTGTTATGCCCAGCGCCGACGAAGAGCCTGCGAGGTCAGAGTGTTATGCCAAGTGCCGACGAAGAGCCTGCGAGGTCAGAGTTGTGTTTTTCCCGGGCCGACAAAGAGCCTGCGAGGTCAGAGGAGAAGCTGTTTTCCTGCTGCAAGTCGCAAGTATTTTTCAGGAAGAACAGGCTCGTTCTTCTTTCAAAACCTTTTACTTTCTTAATCCCAAACCTCACGAAGCGCATCCTAGGTTTCCTTATCGCACCAGAGTTTCCCGACCTTAGAAGCCAAGTATTTGATCTGTAAGTCATAAACCCTTCCTTGATACTTTGGCCATCTTTTGTTCCCAAGAAGTATGTGGGCAAAACGAGACGGGCAAGAAACGCCACGTTTCTGTAACACAAAGTACCTTTCAGAGCCGAAGGGTAGAAAAGTCTCTCTGGAACCAACGTCCTCTATTGAGGGAAGTGACTATGACTTTCCTTTACAAGTATCCAGTTATCTCGGATTAGGGTACAGCACCATAACGTTGTACGAACCATACAGTGTTGCCTTTGGTAAGTGTAGTAACCAAGGGGTTGGGGGGATTGACGCTAGTCAGGTGAGGTACTCCTGCTCTCTGTCTCTCCACGCTGCAGTACGTTCCTCAACCGAGATCTCGTGGATAACTCAGACCAGACCCAGAAGAGAGTGCAGCAAACCCCGATTATACTATCACCTTATCACCTCCCGGCTTCTTGTAATACACGCTCAGAAAGTGGCTATAACTTCACTGCTGTGTGTTGTGTTGGGACAAGTTGAGGGGACTTTCATCCGATCGTCTCTGCTGGTCATCTGAATAAGGTTAGTGGCATGCGTTAGTTCTTGTGCTGCTTACAATCACGACAGAAACTATTTAACTGGTCGACGGCGTTTCGATCCCTAAACAAACAAAAAAATGGGATCATCATCAGTACTGTAATTATTTGCCTGAAAGGTAAATTGCAAGCCTGTGGAGGGAATGGGGGAGAGAAAAGGCAAGACAAACTTGTTTATAGATAGGAAAAAAGCAATACCATACAGTTTTCCTAACACATATTGGATCGTATAGGAACCAAACACTTTATGGCCACATTTTGCTATGTGAGGTGCATCATGTCAATTAGAAAACAACCCCACTTATAGGTGAAGGAGAAGAGAAGAAGTTGCAAACAGGGTGAAGGAATTAACCACGCCCGGAATTCCAAAGTAACCACTTATTCAAGTATAAACAGGATTTAACTGTTGCAAAAAGGCAAGATAAAGAGATAAAAAGCTTAAATAGTGATGCCATAAGCGATGCAAACGAAGGAGTTTTGTGTCATGCAGGGGCAGTGAAGGAGTGAGGAGTGAATAATATATACAATTGAAACGAGTGTACCAAACAAAGTACGCAATCTGGGAGACATGGGGATCTAACCTGCTTTAAGGGCGTGCCAGAACTGGAATAAGGTCCTCTGGCATACAGACGGAAAGGAATTATCCGCTGTGAACCTTCGATTGAAGAAAATTCTATTGGCCGGCAAAAGTATAACGAACAGTTCTCTGTGGATGAGAGAAACTAGCGTGGGGGAGGAAATATCCGTGTTAGGCCGCCTACGCAAACTGAGGAGAAGGGTGGGGGCTTTGGCGTTGTACTCGCTGGTAAAGTGCGTGTTACCTGTGGGTGGGGAAGCACAGAAAAGTGGAAATTGGTCAAACACGGGACCACAGAAAGAATCTCCTCGTCGGTCTCCAAATTAGTTAGGACAAGATATATGTGCAATATATCGAAATAAAGCTTGTTTCAATCAATAGTTAGGACAATGCCTGTGGGTGGGGGAAGGATAACCGTCAGTACGAGGGAGCTTGGGGGGGAAAAGATCAAAGTAATACAAAAGCGCTGGGGGAATATCAATCTTACCTTCACTCCTGAATGGGGAGAATGAACATGCTACTGAACGAGGTGGCTCAAGCAGGACCAGCAGTCAGAGGGCGGGGGTGGGGGTTAGTTAAGCAGGAAATTGCGGCGGCCATCTTAGGTGAGGGAGTGTGAAGGACATTAGAGAATGTACTTTACAGCCAGATTTGCAAAACATGGAAAGTATTGACATTTGACTAGTGAAACATAAATAACAAACATAACAATAAATAAATAACGGAGTACAAGGAAGACTGATGCAGTTAGGGCAATATTTAAATGAGAGAGGTCCAATCTTCATTTCGTTTCAATCCTGTTCTCGTACTGTCCATAAGAATAATCATCTTCAGTTCCTCTTTATTCAAAAGGAGAGCTGTGCCGGCACCTCATGGGGGTAATTTCAAAACACTTAGAACAGTCCATTTGATGTCATTTTCAGTGTGGCCTTTTTGAATGAAATGTTTCACAAGGAGGGCATTCGGGGTTTTGCATCGAACCCGACTTCGGTGCTGCCCAATCCGTGTCTTGATTTTCTGGGTAGTCTGGCCAATATACACTTTGGGACACGGGCATTGAATGAGATAGATTAAGTTGCATGTGTTACAGTTGAAGAAATTGCAACAGTTTATTCTTACATTGTTAAAAGTGAACAATTTTTTGTTAGAAAGGCGATCTTAGGGGGGAGGCAGAGGCTGTCTGGCCGACCACCCTGAGACCCACCTCTCCTTATGGAACTGGCCGAGCCCCGTCGAGAGGCCTCCTGGGAAAGTTCCTCTCCTAGGATCGTACAGGCGAGTAATCACACCACTACAGATGGACACCACACAAGGATAGATTCTTAACGTCTTTATCAGCAATAAGGCAGGTTATCTCAGCAATACAGGTACACATGGATCGAGGGATCCTTAAGGTCTTAGTCACTGCGGGAAGGGGGTAGCGGGACAGTCTTGGTACCAGCCTGGTACAGGGATACCCTACACTCAGCTCCCAATCCTCGAGCTGGGGGGTTCCTCAGGGTCGGGCCGCGGCAGCGCCAGCAGGGCTCCGTAGATGGTTTCAACGAGGTCGGGCCGCAGCAGCGCCAACAGGGCTCCGAAGATGGTTTCAGCGAGGTTGGGCCGCGGCAGCGCCAGCAGGGCTCCAAAGATAGTTTCAGCGAGGTCGGGCCGCGGCAGCGCCAGCAGGGCTCCGAAAATGGTTTCAGCGAGGTTGGGCCGCGGCAGCGCCAGCAGGGCTCCAAAGATAGTTTCAGCGAGGTCGGGCCGCGGCAGCGCCAGCAGGGCTCCAAAGGTAGTTTCAGGGTTCAAAGTAGGTGAGTTCTTCTCGGGGTCTCTCGACTCCAGGATACAACTGCCGGCCTATTCCAGGGCTGCCCCAGATATAGGTCTGGAGCCCTTTAATGTCCGGAACCTCGCACCTGGGGGTCAGAGGGACCGGGATGAGAGTGTCCAGACACCCAGCAGGAGGGTGGCGCCAGCGCCCAGGGAGGCCGGAGGGAGCGATCGAAACCAGGCGTCCGGGGATGGCTGGAGGGCCATCGAAACTCCCCTCCTCCTTGATCTGTCAAGTGGCCGTTTTACCACCTGGTCGGATCTTGGTGCCTCGATGTCGGTGCTTTGTTGGGGCCGCGGCCGAGGTCGGGCCGAGGCCACCGGGCCCGGGCGGAGAAGGCCCAAGATGGAGTCGGGGCCTGAGAGGGTGGCCCGGGATAGGGATCGGACCAGCAGCGTGGGGCGAGTAGGGGTCGCCATGTTCTGGTTGGGGAGAGTCGGGGGTCGCCATGAGTGGCGGCTCTCGTGAAGGTTGGAGGGGGTATCTTCAGACCAAAGGACAGGGGTCGATGTCGTCCAGGGCCCGCCCTGCGGGAGGAGTGGGACCACGCCGCGAGGCCGGTTCCAACACTTTTCTTCCAACGTAAATTCTCAAACATTACATGCACCACATTTGGAATGTCCTACCAAAGGCACAGGGTTCCAATGCGCATCAATAGTTGACCGCTGTGTTAAACTTGGAAGTGCAGCCCTTACAAGATGGTCCTTCAAGTTAGAACTTTTGCGAAAAGCAAAAATAGGTTGTTCAATATTCAGGACTCCTGTGTTAAGCATTGGCCAATGTTTGAGTATAGACTTCCGTAGGGAATTGGAAATGGGGGGAAAAGTGGTTACGCAGGCAATTTTGGTAGTTAGATTTGTGTGTTCAGGGCTCTGTAGAACCTCCCTTGGACAGTACCAGCCTCTTTTAAGAGCGTTGCAGACCAATTTTTTGGGGTAACCACGACCTTTGAGTTTCAATAATGTGGTTGCTTCTCTGAAACAATCTTTCTTGGCAAAACAATTGTGTCTTATTCTCAGAAATTGGGAATATGGTAATGAATCCCTCAAAGCCCTTGGGTGGTTGCTGGTGTAACTAAACAGGGTGTTGCGTTCTGTAGGTTTGCGGTACAACTTTGTACGTAGACTACCTTCAGAATGATAAATAGTAAGGTCCAAAAAGGCAATGGATGATTTATTTGATGTGGAGGTGAATGTGATACCAGAGCAATTATTATTTAACCAATGGAGAAATTGGTTAAGCGTGTCTAGATTATTGCGCCAAATGAGGAATATATCGCCGATATATCGTCTCCAGAAAATTATGACAGGTGAGAAGGTCTTGGAAGGGGAGAGTATTATGTTGGTTTCTAGACAGTCCATAAACAGAATAGCCAGATTGGGGGCAAACATATTCCCCAATGAAGTACCCATGACCTGTTGGTAGCACTGGTTCTCAAAAACAAAATAGTTCCTAGTTAGACAGAGCTCCAATAATTGGAGAATGAAGATGGTGGGTACAAAATGGGGACGTGGTCTGGTACAAAGTATTTTTTGAATGACCAGCATGGCACTGGTTTGAGGGATATTCGTATACAACGATTCTACATCGAGTGCACAGTGTAAATCAGTGTCTTCAATGAAAGGGTAGTAAAAATAAGTCATGGTGTATGGTTTAATTTGCAGCTAGCGAGAACATAGTGCATACGGATGAGTAAACAAGGCTCCTTTGAAATTCCATAGGGCAGTAAATGACACCAGCTCCAGTGTATCATAGCAAATTTTAGATATAAGGTTTCTGCTAGTTGCTGGAGCAGGAGTTCTGAAAAGGTTTCATTAAATGGGCAGACCTTGATAGACAACAATTGAGCTTTCAGCCTGCCCAAGTAAGAGACTTCAAAAAAGACTAGTGTATATGTGCTCCCAGTAGTGTTTTTAGCAGCAACTTAGAAGGAGCCTCCAATGAAGCAGGATCTGACCAAAAGGATCTAAGGTCCAATTTTTCAAACCATTGGTGGACCTGTTTGAACCATGGAAAAGTCAAGGCTTTGATGAGGACCAACAATTCCTCAACAATTCCTGTACCAAGCAGGTCGCTCCCCACGCCGCACAGCTCCACCTGACTGTACCTGTGTCCCCGCTCGCTTCTGCTGCGAGTTCATGCCATCAGTACTCTGTGTCTGCCCTCACTGTTTTTTTCTTCCAATTGCCTGTCTCTGCTTGTCTGCTGTTTATTTTTCTAAATTGCTTTTTTTGCGCTTTTTTCTTGTTAGCTCTCTTCTCTCCTTCAGCTTTTTCACCACTTCCCCTTTCCCGCCTCAGCGTCCCCTGCAGCCCCGCCCCCCTCGCTCGCCCATTCGTTCCTGCCCCCGCCTCCCAGCTGCTCCTCTCTCCCACCTCCCCTTCTTAATGGCGGCCACTGTGTGGCCGCGCGCAGCGTGTGTGTCGCTGGCGTACTGAAGGCGCGCCTAAGGGGAGCCCGTCTGCGCCTGTCCACGTCTGGACCGCACCCAGCGCCAGACCCCCTGGCCTCCACGACCACCACAACACCAACGCCACTATGACGCCAACATCCTCCACAGACTCAACGCCGGATGATCATCCACCTGTTTCCAGGCCACCTCGAAGCTCACCCACGGACCCATTGACTTCCGGAGCTGCAGCTTCACCAGCCACCCAACACCTGCACGTCCTGCCCCACCCGCCCGGGCAGGACGCAACCATCTCAGAGGCATACAGCTCAACACCTGCTCCGTCCAGAAGCACGCCATCAAACTCAGGGACCTTCTAGATTCATCCTTCCCGGACGTCCCCTTCCTAACGGAGACCTGGATGAACCCCTCCTCGGCACCCAACACTGCCATAGCCATCCCGGGTGGCTAAAAGATCCCCCGAAGGGACCACACCAACAGACCAGGAGGAGAAATCGCCATCGTCCACAGGAATACCCTCAGAATTTCGACTAGCACTTAAGACACCTCCAGCCCCGCCGAACACCTGAACTTCCAGATCCACATCGATCCAAACACCACCCTATGAGGAACCCTCGTCTACAGACTCCCCTGGACCCCGACCACTGTTTAGTGACTCCATCACCGACATAGTCAGCATGCATGCCCTTGAATCCACATAATACATCCTCCTCGGAGACCTGAACTTCCACCTCGAGAACCCCAACAACAGCAACTCCACCGCCCTGATCAAAAACATCACCAAGCTCGGACTCAAACAACTCATCACGACACCCACCCACTCTGCCGGACACACACTTGACCCCATCAATTCCTCCAGCAACCATGTCACCTTCAGCCATACCACAGAACTCCACTGGACCGACCACCAATGCATAAACTTGACCTTCGAGAAACCCGCCGCGCACCAGCACCCGCAACGGATTCCCCAACGCAGCTGTAACAAGGTCACCGAAGATCAGTTAATCACCACCCTCGCCCGAGACCCACCAGCCAACACCACTGACACCGACACAGCCGCCCGCAACCTCAGGCAATGGATCGACGACTGCGCCAACACTCTCGCCCAGATCAAGAAACCCTCAAACAGATGCACCGACAGAAAGGCCATTTGGTTCACCACCTACCTCCAGGCATCCAAGCAGACATGCCAAAGACTCGAGAAAAAGTGGCGCCATAAACAGACACCGGACTACCAAGCAGCCCTCGAGAATGCCAGCCGCAAGCACCACCAACTCATTCAAACCACCAAAAGTATCTCCTTCAAGGAACGCATCGACAACAACGCGCACAACAGCAAAGAGCTCTTCAACATTGTGAAGGAACTCTCCAACCCAGCTCCAGCTCTAATGACATCTCGCTGTCGCAAGACCTCTGCGACTCCCTAGCCAACTTCTTTCACCCCAAGATCACAGACATCCACAACAGCATCAACATCATGAACACCATCCACTCTGGCTCACCATCTGACCCCTGCCCTCACCACATCTTTAACAAAGAGAACTCCACCATCGTACCCCAACTCTGGAAGATTTTCAACAGCTACTAGGGGCCGCCACCTTCCCGGAGAGCTGGAAGCATGCCGAGATCACCGCTCCTACGCATGAAATCCAAGGCAGACCGAAAGGACCTCAAGAAGTTCCGGCCCATCTCCCTGCACCCATTCCCGGCGAAAGTCATCAAGAAGATTGTAACCAGGCAACTGACCCACTTCCTCAAGGAGAACAACACCCTGGACTCCCAATCCAGATTCTGCAGCAACCACAGCACCGAAACCGCCCTAATTGCAGCCACCAATGACATCAGGAACCTGCTGGACAATGGTGAAACAGTGGCCCTCGTCCTCCTGGACCTCTCGGCTACCTTCAACACCGTCTGCCACCACACCCTACATATACGCCTCCACAACGCAGGGATCCGCGACAAAGCCCTGGACTGGATCACCTCCTTCCTCACCGACAGAGCCCAGAGGGTCCGCCTCCCTCCATTCCGATCTGAAGCCATCAAGATCACCTGCGGCGTACCCCAAGGATCATCCCTCAGCACAACCCTTTTCAACGTCTACATGGGGAAGTCAACATCATGGTATTCTAAAATGTGATCTAGGGGAGGAAAGACACACTGGGGCAGATAGAAGCAACCTACTGGTTGGCCGTGGGGCTAGCCCCCCACACCAGGATATATAATGCCTATTTCAATGTTGTTTTTCTATTGGTTCAGGTGGTTGGGGTGTTAGACTCCTCAAGCATTGAGTGAGTGGGAGGTTTAAGCTCCATTGCACAAGCTAGTGGGGGTGAGGGGTGGGAAAGATGTTAAAGGCTTTCATGGATGGGTTTTGGGTGGTCGGGTGCGTACAGTGGGAAGCAGAGAGATACAACAGGTATATAAATGACCAACACTGTAATTTGTTTGAACCCGGGGAGCTGGTCTTGAAATACCCAAGCATGGATGTAATATTTCTACAGTAAACACACCTGGTGGGAAGCAAACCAGGTTTTCTGGCTATTATACCTACCTCGATAAGAGGGAGGGCAGGGGGGGTGAGAGTGGGATTCTGGTTCAGAAGACGATCGATCCCGCTATTGGCAACTCAGACCTTGACAGATGTGGCAGGGTGCCAAGAGGAGGTATGCACAAGTTGGAATGGGGAGACACTGGTGGTGGATCCCTGATTTTTCCCACCAGGTCTCCATATGGGTGGTCTGGGCAAGCTGGAGACCTAGAGAGTGAGTGTACCAGAAGCCCTTCTAATAACAGTTTTTGACTTGAATCTAACTCATGAGGGGAGACATGGACAGAGTTGCAGCGATCGGGCAGTACCAAGAGAAGATTTGCAACTGTTCACTTTCCTGAAGGCGATGGGGTTTGCCGACCTCTCGAAGTAGAAACACCTTACAATAAACATAAGTATCCAATTGAATGCACTCCATGTCATGCCTAAACTACCTCCTAGTACCAAGGCACCAGCTCGGGAGGTTTGGGGACATGTGCCTCTGGGTGTATCAGTTCACTATCCAGTGGTCATAGTAGTCGCTTTAGATACACAGGACCAAAAAAACGAATTAGTTACAGTAACCGCAGACTACTACTTCAAGGAGGGGCAATACTGAGGGAACATAGAAGACTGAATGAGTGGAAAGCTGATCGTGCAGTTACGGGAAAGAGCGTGTATTGAGCTGGAAGACAGGCTGATATTGTGGAAGGCGGAATACATGGCGCTCCCCTCTCTAGCCCTGGCACTCCGTATAGAGTGCATAGAGACGATTAGGTCTCCCTAGTTCAACAGGAAGCGAGCAACCTTTTTCAGGTTCAACAGGGCAGACTATATGAGACTGGGGATAAGCTCAGGAAACTACTGGCATGGCTGGCCAAAAAAGAAAAGCAAAAGAGGTGGGTACATGCAGTGAGAAAAGAGAAGGGGGGGAATGCATTTGTCCCAGGGCACGGAGAGGGAGCTAGACAGTTTCAGTCTGGACATCCCGGCGTGAGTCTAGGGGAGGACGCAGAGATGGCTCTGAATGCTGATATTACAGAAACTGAAATTTGTGAGACCATGACCTAATTGAAGCAGAATAAGGCCCTAAGTTCGAATGGCCTGCTGACTGAAGTTCTCCAGTGTGTGCCACTAGGGTGGAGTGGCCTCTCTGAAAAATGTATGACGAGGCCAGGAAGGCAGGCACACTCCCACCCAACCTGAGACAAGCCACAATAAACCTGATTGAAAAGGAGGGCACAGCATTGATATCGCTCTCAATGTTACCAAATTGCGAAAATATTGGCAAATCATTTGATACAAGTGGTACACATATTAACAGTGCCAGGTGAATTGGGCTTTATGTCCTAAAGGTCAATGAGATACAATAGAGGGAGATTGTTTGGATGCCTGTTGTAGGGGCCACCCTAGGTGAACCAGCGATACTGCTTGACCTGAACACCAACATGGTTGTTGACTCCCTGGAATATCCCTATATTATGGCGATTATATGCAAGATGAGCTTTAGTCGATATCGCTCTCAATGTTACCAAATTGCTGGCGAAAATATTGGCAAATCATTACATAAAAGTGGAACACATATTAACAGTGCCAGATAAATTCGACTTTATGCCCAATAGGTCAATAAGATACAACTGAGGGAGATTATTTGGATGCCTGTTGTAGGGGCCACCCTAAGTGAACCAGCGGTACTGCTTTACCTGAACGCCAACGAGGTGTTTGACTCCCTGGAATATCCCTATATTATGGCGATCATGCGCAAGATGGGCTTTAGTCCATCATTCTTGTAATGGGTAAGTCTGCTCTACAGGGACCCGTGGCACGCGTAAGAGTTAACAGACCATCCTCAGACAAATTCAGACTGGACAGAGGCACAAGCCAGGGTTGCCTGTTCTCCCCTATTATTCACAGTGGCCATCAAACCGGTTCTTGGAGGAACTCCATTGGGACTTTGACTGGGTGGAGGTCATATTTATTTATAGTGATGACATTCTGCTCTACGTGGCGGACCCAGTCCATTCCAAGGGCCTTGCAAATCCTGGATATCTTAGACACATACTCTGGCCTGCACATCAATTGGCGCAAATCAATAGCATTCCTATTATTAAAGTGAAGGCCCCAAGAGGCCTGGGAGTGTGTCCTTAAGTGGGAAGAGGTAGGTTTACATACCTTGGGAATTATGGTCTTAAACATCAGGTGTTACTCCTCAGCAAAAATCTATCTAGGATACATGAAAACTATATGACTGATGTGGGCTGCTGGCTGAGGCTTCCTCAGTCGCTACTGGGCAGGGCCAACCTCAATGAAATGAGCCATCTCCTTAAGCTCCTATATGCCCTGCAGAATGTCATGTTTTAAGTCTCGGATGGGATCTTCTGGTCAGTGGATGAGGTGACGAGATTGTTGTTGTGAAATGGGGGGGGGGGGCCCTAATTGCATTATCCACCCTAACGGAAGATGCTGGGTGGAGACACTTCCCTTCCAAACAGGCAGCTTTACTTTTGGGCATCCAATCTGCTGGTAGTCAACAATGGAATTTTTCAGAGCAGCGGGACCCAGCGCTGCTGGCAGATAGGCAGGCAATGGACCCAGAGGTTTACATCCATAGGCTATATGGAGGAAGGGGTGTGAAGTAAACACTGGACCCCAAAGCCACGGTGATCCAGATATGCAAAAAGGCCACACAACTCTTGTGATGGAAGGGCAGGCTGACGCTTGAGATCCCACTATGAGAAGCAGAGTTGCTTGAAGGAATGCAGGGCTTTGAAGTCTGCAGGAAGTGTGACCTAATGGACATCTCCAAGGTGGGCAACATCTGGAAGGATGGGGTGATGATTCTGTTTTTAGAATTGCAGGACCAATATAACCTTGTGGGGGAGTTAGTATCTCCTGGAACCAACATTTAAAATTCGGACACAATTTGGACTGGTACATGAAGGTCGAGCGATTGATCTAAAAGGCCAAGAGATGCCCATGTAAAGTTCATACACTAGGGGCCCAGGGAGGAGGGTAGATGACCAGGAGGAGGACTCACGATGAGAGAGCATCATTGCTGCGGACCAAGTCATAGAGGGGAAATTAGGGGAACTACCGGGGAGGGCGGTTCACAATGGTAATATATAAGTATTGTTCTCTCTACACTGGTGTATTTGGATGTGACTTGATCATGTACATATAATCACCCGACTGGTAAGCCTCAAGTTGCACATTGATATTTGTAAAGACTAAGCTGTTTGTACTTGAAACAATAATGTTTTTTTCAATTTCAAGTGTATAAAAAAGTGTGAGAACTGTAATACTTGGCGAGATGGGACGGGGCCAAGGAGTGTGGTGACAGGTTCAAAGATGACCCAGGTAAAAATCACAAATATTCTGTATTTTGTTTTTCACATCCTCCGCCAACTGCATATAAATTAAATGCAAGTTAAACTAATTAGTGGGAAATGTACTTTTCCGTTATGAGGACAACACCCTTCTAACCACACACCCTACAGGGGATAGCTTGCTGCCCATGTAGGCAAGTGTTTCAGTGCCCCAAGTAGCTGCAGCAAGCACTATATAAATACTGCAATACAATACAATAAAACCTTAGTTAGCTAATGTCATCATTGCATATGTCTGTGTGTGTGACCATAGTCACCGAATTGAACTCCGGGTGCAGTGGTAACTTTTATATTTATAGTGCTGCGAGGTCTCAGTTAATGACAGGACGCGCTGTAAATATGCAAGTCAATATTTAAAAAATGCTACCTATAGTATAGGATAGGCTGCTGCAAAATTTTTATTGTTTAAGATAAAAACAAGCGCTTTTAACATATGTATTTTTGTAAGAAGTAATCAGACTCAAAAACCTCAGCTCGTAACATCCTTACATTATCTCACAAAAATTCATAAATCTTTGCCATCAAGGGGCTTCGAGTGAGTATCAGTTAAAGTGTATGTTGGCTCTTAAGCACTCTTTATAACTGGTGAATAATGAATTGTAAAATGTGTATTTGTTTCAGGTAGTAGGCACTTTGGTGAGGATGCTTTTTAGGTCTCGCCTAGCGATGCAGCGCCATGCGCTGTCGCATAAGAGAGATCTATTGTTGCCGACTTGCTTAGCATGCGGGACAGGATAGGTGCACGTGCTTTTGGAGACATGAGCTGTGCACCTGTACGGCTCGGTGCATGGCGTTATCACAACGCCTGCTCGCACCATACGCGTGCACATCTCACGGCGCCCGGACATGCCATGTGCATGCTCACGGCGTCTCTTTCAGACAGCCGATGTGCACGCTCATGGCGTGTCCTTCAGCATGCGCCTTACAGACATGGGTCCGCTAACACAATGGGTGCCGGCAATGCACCCAGCCAAGTTCTCACTCACTGGCTCACGCCGCTTGGCTCTCCTCACCACTCGGGAGCCCCTGAAGTCTGCCTCGCATGGTGTCTCCCACCGCGCGCTTGATTTATTACGGCTCGGCCGCTCGCTCCCTCATTGTGCGCACGCTGTTTGCCTGCTCGTGGTTAACTTGTTTCTAGCTGTCTTCATATAGTGACCTTCTGTACTTTTGACTATGAACTTCTGTACTTTTGACTATGACTAACTCTGCCTCCTACTGCATACCCTCTACCCCCACTAGAACTTTTCAGCAGCTGTAAGGGCAGTATGAGAAATACACAGATGAAATATTCAGAGACTAGTAAGAAACTATAAAACTCAGGAAGTTTGAGATTTACAATATAATTAATAATTTACTCAGAAAAAATAGACATTAAAATGTCAGAACCTACTCAAAATATTGAGGGACATATAGCAATCTCAGCCAGTCATTCCTTAATTAATGGAATATCAGTTGGACAAAATCTTCTAACTAAAAGGATAATGAGAAACATGAGGGTTATAAACCCACCTGGCCCAAAACATACGACACTGTGGGACGTTACACTTGTACTTAGGAATTTATCGTCATGGGGAGATAATTATTTTCTCTAGCTTAAACGCATCTCTTTTAAAATTACTGTTTTATTATGTCTGGTATCTTTTCGAAGAACTTCAGACGTTAAGGCTTTAGACATTTCAAGTAGGGCTTTTCAACCCGAAGGAGTTTGCTTTTACCTAAAGAAAATAACGAAGACCTTGTCCTCTTCTATTTTCAATCCTTTTTTTGCTGCAAATGATAGACTCTGTGTGGTCAAGTGTTTGAAAAAGTATGAGAAAAGGACGAAACATCTAAGGTTGAATGAATCACAACTGTTAATTTCTTATAGATCTCCTCATAAAGGAATCTCTTCCCCAAACCTAGCCAGGTGGGTTAAAAACGTTATGCATGAAAGTGGTGTTGATGTATCCATTTTTGGTGCTCATTCCATAAGAGGTGCTTCAGACTCAAAAGCCTTTTGTTTAGGAGGAGGGTTACAAGACATCCTTAGGGCTGCAGATTGGTCTAATGATAGTATGTTTAGAGCGTGTTATTTCAGACCAATACCTAATGTGATTGATAATGTTCTTGGCGCACTTTAAACTTGCATAATATGGTCTCCGTGTCTTGCCATAAAATTTAGATTTTTCACAGCCTGCTGGGCAGAAAATCTGGATTTTATTAAGGACACGGAGGTTAATATTATCCCACCTCTTTTTTCTCAAACCCTCCCAGTTGATTGATTTTACGATGTTTACTTTTTTTCTTTCAGAATAAATTTGTTTGCTTAAATCTGGATTTTGATTATGGAGTTTGGATCTTCAACTTTTGATCCTCAAGTTTATCTCACGTTGATCTTTCTTTGCAGTTGGACAAAGAAGGATGAGAGATGGTTTCTAAGGAACTTTATTCTTACGCAGAATGTTCATTGAAGTTCTGTATTCTTCAATTGTTGCTACTGAGCCGTGGTAATAAAGGAGATTTGCATAATATTAGCCTCTGTGTCCTTAATAAAATCCAGCTTTTCTGGCCAGCAGGCTGTGAAAAATCTAAATTGTGCTCAACAGTCACTGTACCTGGGCAAAGATAATACATGACTATCATAAAAGCCCAGGAGTGTGTTTTATTCTCTAAATGATCTCTCCGCTTGCACAACAAGCTATTGCCAGTGAGACCAAAGAACCCTAATAAGCCAAATACAAGGGGTCAAAACAAATGGGAAAAAGCATTAGAAACACTGTTGAGACTACATTTGCAGTAAGAACGCAATTGTTACCAAGCATATTCCTTTACCACGCATGCCTTTACAACGATTTCCGTTGTAAAGGTGGTAAAAGCATATGCATTGTAGAGGGAGTCAGCGCTTTAGACTTGGAGCATATGCGTGGGGGGTGGGAGGTTTTGGAGACTTCCTGCCTGGACTTCCTGCTTCCTTCCCTCCTTCCACACTGCTTGGTTAGAAGATTTTTGGGCAGGGTTGGAGTCGGGGAGTTTTCAGGGCCGGTGTTGTGTAGTTTTAACTGTTGTAGGCAAGGTTTTAGGGCTCATTGCATGGGGATGGGGGTGTAACTTTTACCACTAATTTACTTTTACTAATCATGTCTTTACAACGTAATTTGTTTTAAAGGCATGCGGGGTGAAGACCATGTTGTTAAGGCATGCAAAGTAATCGCATGCGTGATTGCATCATACAACCAGTACAAGTACCAGTTCCTGAACACCCAGCACCTGAATGGTCTCCCCCCCCCACTTTGAACTGTGTAACACCAAGCACAAAGTGTCTGCCATCCTACTTGGACCAGTCTCCCCAATCATCTCAGCCCTACGTGAGTACAGACAGCCCAGCAAGAGGCCCAGGTAGAAGCTCAAATAACGCCATGGCACCAACCAGTGCCACGCACAGGAGTTTCAAGAACCCTACAAACCTGATCACTGATTTCTACCGACTTTCCAAGGTGCGCTAGACAGCAGTTGCCACGATGTAACAAGAAAGAGACCCTCAGCAATTGACATCACAGCGTCTCACAATGCTAATGGAGAAACCAGTAGAGAAGTGGCAAGGGAATCAGAACCCTTAAATGATGAAGAAGGAGAAGTCAAGTATCGCTCTCAACTCACTCCTCAGGGCCAACCCAGTAGGCAGGGAACCAGGATAATACAGGGGGATTAACTAGGACCGAACACATTATAATTACACCACTCTATGACAAGCTGGAGCCTAGAAACCCTCATGGAGCCCTCCACTCAGCCCTACAACCAGCAGGGCAGTTTCAAATTGCATCTCTACCTGGCACTTCCAGCCCTGCACCTCATATTGTTCCCAGGCACTTGGGCTGTGAAAAAGAAGCAGGGATGGTGTGGATGCCCCGTTCTACCAACACGCCCTCCTTGGTGCAGACTTTGGCTAGTCCAAGCCCTCCTAGGTGCAGGCCTTGGCGAGTCCAAGCCGTCTTGCTTCCATTGAAGGAGCAGAAATGTTATAGATCTAGTAACAGATCAAATGAAGGACCAAGTGTCAACTATAGTCAGGGTTAGAACGTACTCAATTTCATCAAGAAGATCAATGAGCCCCATATTATCCAGCTCTTCACCTAGCTCTTCACTTGTGGGAGGAGCCCATACAACAAGAGAAGCAAAAGTAAAGGCAACTATAAATGAAACAACATCACAAAGTTGATTTGACCATTTGTTAGAAAGCAGCTCAATCAACTTGAAACTATTGAACGATTACACATTGCCAAATGACCCTAGCCACATACTGACCTAAATATCAAATAACCATGAAGCAAACATTTCGCCTGTAAAGATGGGCAATCTTTCAATTTCTAACATGCCCATTGAAGAAACATTGGGTGTTAGTCTTGCACCTCCTTTGCCTTTAGATCCAGGCACCTCCTTTGCAGAGAACCTTAAAGCATAAAATCATCCTAGCTGCACAGGTCAAGGCCATACATTTTCCGACACCTTGTTCTCTTTAGAAAGGGTACTGAGCTCAAAATGTGCATTACTTAATAATATGGTCCATCACAGTGATCAAAGCACTGATCTCCTAATGCTCATATGGTCATAAAACCACTCAAGCAGGAAGTATCAACACTTACTGGTGTAAGCACCCGGCCTGCCTCCCCATCGAGACCTGATAGAGCAACCAAATATGTTCCTGCTCTGCTAATGTCTGGAGGAATCCCAGAACTACAGCGGATAGTGCACCAGCAGGAGATCTGGGAGGTAAAGAGTGAACCCAATGACTGGCACCTAATGAGTGACGGGCACCCTAGTCCCCGAACCTGCAGTGCAGCAAATACAAGCCGTGATATTCCATCCGGCGAAGGACTGAAGCTACAGGCAGTAACCAAACTACCAACAGAGGCCGCAAAGAAGACTAGTCCTGCAAGCCAGATGCTAGATCCTGCAACACACAAAGCAGCAACCAATAAACCAGTGCAGAGACCAGCAATAGTGGGAAAAAGAAGGATTTGACTGCAGGGAAGGCTCAAAGTAAAGTGGAGGAGATCACAACTAAAAACTAGATCAATGGATTAAGAAGAGACCTTTAATCTAAATGATCTATTTGCCGAACCTTTGGAAGGCTAAGAGGAAAAACGGCTATACCCAATATTCAGTATATCGACTACACAAATTTATAATCGACCAGTGGCGGTAGAAGAGGAAGTAGAGAACATCCCATAACAAAAAGTGGCACCTAGAAGGAAAAAGAAAGCAAAGAAAACCAAAGCAGCCGGAAGACGTGCATTAAAAGGGAAGAGAGGCTGTGAAAACAGGTGTCCTCCATCAGGTGTAAGGACAAGCAGCATTGGTGTACAAGCAATATCTTCATGAACCGTAATAGATCAAGGAACTCCATACCCTCTCGTGGAAGAAATCAGCAATGCCTCTCTTCTGGGCCCAGCGCCATTAAATCCTTGTGCAAGAGAGTTCCCTCCATCACACGTATAACTAACGGGAGAATCTGAACTATCACTCCAAGGTCCCTCCACTCCCATCTTTAGAGATATCGCCCTTGTAGCAATGAAATTAATCTTCATCAACCTCTTCCCAGACCTCAGCGTCCAGCCTTATTGAACCGTGCACCTTTTCTGGAGGAGTTCCGGGCCATCTCTGCACTTTCCACAATATCATTGCAGGACATAAAACTATTCAACCTGGGTAATCGGAATTCTACAACATTTCAGGCAATGGGAGATAGAGAGCAGCGAAGTAGAGTTTTACACACCGGTAATCTCTAGGTTGATCAACAACAATATAGATTACCTAGATGTGCTAGACATGCTCCAGCATAGTCTATGATCATCAAAAGGAATCGAGTGTGGTACTACGCAGGCAACAAGAACTTCAAGAACTGCAGGGTCCTTGAAAACGGCCAGCAGGCAGCACCTGCCAGGCATGCTAAGTAATGCAAAAACCTTAACACTGACCAAGTGCAGCTCTACTGCCGTTAGAACAGTCGCCACCAGACAGGATAAAAATCCTGCTCCCAGAATAGAGGCGGCCAATTGACAATGGTTGCCAAAAGCTCTTAGCAGATCTGAGAAAACTTGGCCTAGAGCTGGCACAACTCCACTTTCACGTCTTTAAAGGAAAGAAAGCACTTGTTTCCTGGTTACACCCTCAAGCTCACACGGACTATGAAAATGTTCACATCACATCAGGCAACACTGGCTGTAAAAGGAACTCCCTTGTGTGTGGATGTCCAACTTGTGAAAGAGCAAAATGAAGTCATTCAAAGTGTCATTAACCATAGGGTTAAGGAGGCTGCCCCACTGCCTTATGCTGAATGCTGTAATGGGTAGGAGCAAAATAGAAATGATACAACAACAGACCCATAGGGAAAATCGGTGGTTGAAAGCCCCTTTAAGTAAGCATATTATAGACATTATTTTAGTAAAATCAAAAGGTCTTGGCTAATGTCAGACCTTCAAATGGATAAGGAGACAATGAATAAAAAGCAGGGGAAGGAGGAGCATCTGAGGGGATGGGGATTTGATGGAGCAAGCAGAGTATAAGAGACAGCGAGAAAAGACACACACTCCCATAGAGTGTTGGCAGAAAACAAGGTAGTTCTTGAATGCAAGCAGTGACAAGATACTATCATGCAACCAACAGGATGGTAAAGAAACTATGCTGCAGATGAGGAATAAGCACAAGATGAGGAAGAAAAGACACTGAATATGAAGCAAGTAAATGAAACGTACACCAAAGCTAGCCAGTGTTACGCACAGGGTTGACTTCAAGCCTCTGTAAGCATTGGTAAGGTGTACAATGGGTCTTCACCAACATACAGCTTCACAGACCGCTATAATCTGTCTACTTGAGACCAAAACAGTATATACATTAACCATGTGATGGGTACTGTTAAGGGCCATAAAGAGGAAGGGCAGTAAGACACAGAGCCTCTATTTCCCCATCTTCAGGCCACTTAACAGCTTAGCTTGGCTAAATGTGTTACATATTTGTAGGACAATCTTTTAAGGCCTATGCAATAAAGTGTCATCGGGTGCTAAAATGACAATAAAAACAAATCATTATCGATACTGATGGGGTCTTCTCTGGATCTTCATTCTAGTAAAATAATGTATAGGGATAAAACAATAGCCAAGCACAAAATGACAGTCCGCTAACCCTGGTGCTTAATCCTGAAAATGCAGTATCATACCTTCTCCTGCCATAAACCTCGTAAAAAACTCATCCCATGACGTGAAGGTTGGCAACATAGGGTTCTTGTTGTAGAAGTGGAAATAAGACACAGCTGTGTCCTTTGGGTTTCTGAAGATCACCAGCATCTGAAAAGAATGACAAAAGACATCTTTAAAAAAAAATATATTTTTTCCTAATTAGTTACAACAATTTGTTTCAATCGGGTCAGTGCATTTTTAAGGCCTGTAAGCAAAAATTTGTGGTGATGGTTTAAGTTACTAATCCTTAGAGCTCTATTTAACATCACACCACCATCCAGAAGTACCTCTACTTCTACTTCTCTTGTAAGGTCACAGCATGACACAGTGGGCAATGGGAACTGCCTGACAGACATGACATTCTGAGGAAATTCCTTGCTGGCAATGTTCCACACAGCAATGCTGCAGTCCTCCCTCTATCTGACCACAGGCTGGCAACCTAGCCCTCTCTCATGATGCCTGAGCATGCACCTTGCCAACTTGCCAGACTCTCACCAGAGCCTTCTCAGATGGTCATTGAGACCCTGGTAGCATCCTGGATATCCTTAGGAGCCCAAAGACAATACTCTCTTCCCCAGTTACAATGTGCTGGACAGAGAAAAAGCTTCTATTCCAATCCTCTTGCTAACCCAACTGTGTCTTCAGAAACTGGGGACAGGCAGTCGAAGTGCTCATGACCTGCATTGGCGATGTAGGAAAACAGCTATCAGGGGGTTTTCCCTTAACCTTTGACCCGGTATCTACATTTACACCAGTGCTGACGAGCAATGAGCCACATGTTGGAAATGCGAGGAATCTCGAGCAATGGGCTTTCTAGGACGTAGGGCAGGCACCATGTGTCCTTTGCTGTTTGCAACATGAAAGGGCTCAGCATAGACGGGAGCATCAGATTTTCATCTTCTAGGCTGTTCACTGATATCAGTTCCATATAGGCAGTGGTACTGAAGCGGAGTAAACAAGCACTTAATGCCGTACCTTCATGTATATGAATAGGTACTTGTACTTTAGTTTTTTTGTATTTCATTGTTGCTACAAATGAACTGCGATTCTTTAATGGCATTGATGCAGCCCATGTATACATTAGACTTTGATGCAGTAAGTCGGGGCAAAGGAGATAGTTCATTGTATTTCTCCTCAGGCATAATGTTTATTGATGCACCACTATTGCTAATAAAAGGTATTCAGCAACCATTTACTGTTAGTGTGATTTTCGGACATTTAAATGTTGTTGGTGCTCTGTCATGTTAACTTTTCTTTGACCAGCATTTTTCCTCACATGCAGCAGGTCCAACATCAGCAGTTGTCTCCGAGGTAAACATTGACATTGTACAACATCTTCTTCACTTCCTGTTGACACTGATACTGAAGGACTGCTTCACAAAAATGTAGATGATGATCTACTTCGTTTGGTATCGACTTGCCTTGGTTGGTGTTGTAGCTTGGCCTTGTGGGTGTGTGTCAAAAGTTGCTTCTGGAATGTTTGGGCATCCATTTTGTCTTTGCGCCATGACGCATCTACTTTTTTCTTCTACTTGCAGACCATTACAAAAGGATTTCCCTTCCCACAGCCTTTACACATCTGTCCAATGGCAGGACATTACCTTTGTGTGGAAACGAAAATCCACACCTGAAACACAACTTCTTTTTCTGTGGGGACATCACTCAGCGTTTCCCTGCCTTGTGCTTGACTCACTCTGGGCATCTCCTGCCTCCATGTCAGCAAGTTGTCGATCGGCACGCTCCTCAGCTCTGGCAGCCATGAGAACATGCTCTAGTTTAAGAGTTTCCCTCAGCATTCGTCGTCTAAGTCATCTGAAATTAATCTGAAAGGCATCCATCAATAACTCTGAGGACATAGTTTCCTCATGGGAAACAGCAATAAAAACGGGGTCGGAACAACTTGTGCCATTACAACGCAAGCGTAACCATGCTTGCCTTTACCACTCATATGCCTTTATCATGCCTATTCCTTTGCCATGCATGTCTTTACAACAATTTCTGTTGTAAAGCCAGTAAAGGCATATGTGTAATAAACACAGTCAGGTCTCTAGATAAAAGAGAACTGGGCAGGGGTGGGAGTTGTTGGAGAGGGACTTCCTGCCAGGACGAGATTGGGATGCAAGGAACGAATCACGACACAGCTTGGTGAGTAGCTTTCTGCTTTTAGGGCTGGGTTCAGGTATTTTTCACGGCTGGGGACCGGTTTTAGGGCCCAGGGCGGGGGCTGGGTTAATTTTAGGGATGGGGTTGGTATCGTTAGGTCTCGGCCTAACGTACACTGCGCAGCAGTGTTCGCGCAGCCAGAGTCCTTTTCTCAGGGTTTTGAAAATGGACCTAGAAAATGACAGCTCTCGTGCGTGCTCATTTTCTTTGGTCCATTTTCATTGGGCTTTGCGTGCGTGTAGTTTTTCAACAGAACACGCAATAGGCCATGGGCGGTCGCATAGCTCCGCCCATGACCTTTTGGTGTCTGTTACGCGCACCGACGGCCATATGTCTTCAATTATCGCGGCCAGCCGCGGGGGCGATAATTGAAGACATATGCTTCGCAGTGGTGCACGCGCGTGCACCACTCGCAGGCTTTTTTTTTTACAAAAGGATCGCTTTCGCGATCGCTTGTAGTGGCGCTTTTTTTTTTACAATAGGATCGCTTTCGCGATCACTTGTTTCTCTTTTGCTAAAGTTTTTTCCTAGCAACCTGTGGAGTGTATGAGTCTATCATTAGTTTCGATTTATGTGCTTTTTTAATATTTCTCTTCTGATGAAAGTTGTTTTTTGTTATCCCCTTCTCTCTCACATTGGTCTTGCCTAGCTCTTTCTAGCTCCTTCTCCTTCCGCATAGCTGCACAGTTCTTTAAACCAGTTCGTAAAATGTCAGCTGCAGCACTGGCTCGCCACTTCTGTGCATAAAGCTTCCTCAAAGCGAGCACAGCTGCGCCTGTCCAGGTATGATCCATACCAGTGGCTGAGATGCAGCGCTTGAAGCCCTTTGCGCCGTCCCGTGCTGCGTACACTCACGTAAGATCGCACCACTCTCTTCTCCCTGAACTACAACATAGCACTCATCTACCCGCCACGCACCCACACACTCCTCCCATCTACCCGCCATGCACACACACTCATCCCATCTACCCGCCACGCACACACACACACTCCTCCCATCTACCCACCACTCACTCTGGTAGGTTTCCACTTCTTAGAACTAAGAGCCATCTTCCACATGGGGGTCTTGCAGAGAATAGATACCAGTGTTTACTTTTCAAACCTGCCGGCCCAGCTATCGCTGTATGGGATATAATATTTCTCTAGTGTGCAACAGGGGGCTCGCTTTTGGTACTGGAGTATTAATTTCAGGCTGGATGCAGTGCTCCTGTTCCTCATATTACAGGATAGGTAACATTTAGCTCAGTGCTTCATTTGTAGATAAATAAGTGCCAGAGACCTAGTTTTTAAGGCTGGTACCAGTATTATGGCTCAGGGCGGGAGGCTGGGATGTTTTAGGGATTGGTCCAGGGTAGGTTTTAGGGCTGGGGCAGTTTTAGGGCTGAGGGAGGGAGGCTGGGCCATTTTTAGGGATGGGGTCGTTTCAGGGTAGGGTGCTGGGTTTTAGGCTCAGGGCAGGGGGCTAATGCAAAAACAACAGTTGATGGACAGAATGCAGAACAATGTCATACATTTACGCCAGTACAGAGATCCAGGCCTAAATCCATCGTTTTTTTGCTCACCATGCCATTCCAGTTTGAAACCAGCCATATGCAAATCAGTCTTGACCCTGTGCCCCATGGGAACAGTCCAGCCTGAATTGCCAAGACAGGTCCTCCCTGGACTAGAAACAAGCATCCTAGGACCGGGTTCAGGCTTTCAGCCCCTATCAGCCAGGATAGCTTGATTCCAGTGGCATGGAGAGCATGGGGCTCATGTCTGAGCATACCCGTCCTACTTGGGGTGACAAATGCAAAAACAGCAGTTGATGTACAGAATGCAGAACAATGTCATACATTCACGCCAGTACAGTTTTGACCCTGTGCCCCATGGGAACAGTCCAGCCCGAACTGCCAAGCCACATTCTCCCTGGACTGGAAACAAGCATCCTAGGGTAATGGTCTGCAAGTAGAAGAAAAAAGTAGATGCATTGGCGCAAAGACAAAATGGATGCCCAGACATTCCAGAAGCAATGAGTTACTTACCATTGGTAACGATGTATCTGGTAGAGATGATTCTAGAAGCAGATTAATTCACGTAGAATTATCCCCAGGCGTGAGACTGGATCCGGAAAACTCTTTGCCACAGCATCCTTGCGTGCCTGGGGAGGTGTGGAACCACGCAACTCCTCCCAGTTGTCGTCCGTGTACGTGACGTCAGCGAGGTCACATAAGCCCCACCCTGGAGCGCCTACATCAGTTTTCTTCGGAGAACTTTTCCGCGCCACAACGCGGAGCCATCAGAAAAAACTGTAGGAGTATGGGAACAGTGTGCAAAAGAGCAGAAAAATTGGAAAGAGGAATGGTGATGAACAACTACATAAGGAACAGTGTCAACACTGCAGCACCCAAAGGCAGGGAAAAAAAGAAAGAACAGAGCACAGCCCTGAGCAGCCACAGTGCCAGTATGTAGACAGCCCCCCACCCTGGAGACAGGCAACACATGCAAAATGTTATGACAACATGTAGCAGGACTACAACTCCAACCAGGAACAACGAAGGGGAACCGGAGTCAGGACAAACAGTAACGACAACCTCCAAGGCAACCACAGCACATAGTGCGACAACCCCCCAACGAAACAGGACAAAGGCACGGTCGTAGGGCCCCAACCCAGAGGGTTAGCAGAGGGGTCAGCACCCGTAGTAACCAAAGGGGAGAGGAAGGGAAAGGAGAGAAGGCAAGCTTCGACCCTGGACCAGGGCATGGGGGCACAGGAGCACCCATAAACCCATCCTGCAATGCGCCATGAGGAGGAAAAGAACAAGAACAAGACGTATCCTCCTGTCAAAAGAGCGAAAGAATGCACTCACAGAAGGCATACCCACCCACCAGGAGGCAAGTGCAGAAGACCAAGATTCATCGTTACCAAAGGTAAGTAACTCGTATATCTGATAGAGACTACTGGCTGCAGATTCCTTCACGTAGAATAGATACCGTAGCAATACACACAGGGAAGGAGGGTCTGCAAAAGGACCCCATCAGCCTGGATATCACAAAGGGCCCCACAGGGGACTAGAGCCACAGACAAGGAGAAAAGTCCCATCCCTGCCAGGCAAGAGGAACCCCTACATGCAGAACACCACCGTCCCCAAAATGTATGGAGGAAAAAAAGAAGACCGAAGAAGCCTGTACACTCACAACAGGAGAGCCAAGGGCAAGGCCAGAGAGGCCGAAGCACCCCACTCCATTACAGGGCAACAGTGCTTTCATACAATGCCAGGACAAGGAAGAGGAAGAAGAAAGCCTAGAGGGCCCAAGGAAATGAGGGAAAAGAAGGCGAGCCCCCCCCCCCCCCTAGACGGAAGGCAACAGACCAGACAGAGCGGCCTCCACAGTAAGAAACCGCCAGAAGCAAGAAGAACAGCCCGGGGCCCCAAGAAGACCAGACAGGCGACTCCTGACAAGGGAGAAACACAGAATCATCCCAGCCCGCAGGACAGGAGCGGGAAGGTGAGGAAAGGCCCGGACACACCACTACGAGGGGTCCGTGCACACGGCCCAAAGAAGTAATAGCAACATACATAAACATCACAGAGAGCATGAGCCAGAAGGCGACCTGAACTCCCTAGCAGAGAGCAAGCTATATAACAGCTACCACTACCCCACATAGGGTAAGCCAAGTCCCAAGACATGGGAACCCTCTTTGGAAGAAACTTCCGCAGCTGAGGAAAGAACGAAAGAGCCACGGGGAACCCCCCCCCCTCCCATGGAAGGCTTGTCAAGCAGCCCAAGAGAAAAAAGAAGGCCTAATCTGAGGGCAAAGTCCGTACAGACAATTCCAGCAAAAACACACGCTCAACAGAGGGGCGTCCAGCAGCCAACAGCGCCACAGTCCCAGCAAGGAGGACTCGAGTGGCCAAAAAACATACCACAGCAAGGGCAACCAGCTCAAAAGTAGGTCCAGAACCAACTCAACTCAGCAATCACTGAGGAGCGGAAGGAGGAGGAGGAGGAGGATAAGGAGGAGGAGTAGGATGGAGTAGGATGGAGCCCTGCCAAGAACCTTTGAATGGCAGAGTCTGCCAGGGCATGGAACAACAGGGTGCCATAGAATGGAAGATCAATCAGCCCCTCTCGAACATTTTCACACGCTGTCCCGAAGCCAAGCATGGCGACGGAGGCCGACTGTGGAAGCCATGGCCTGGCCCAGCACCTCCGAGATGTCCAGAGCGGAGCAGAGAATTAGCGCCGCTAGTTCCCGGCCATCCAACGCATGATGCCGTAAGTCCACCTGAACAGTCTCCTGCGAAGCTGCGGATCAGTGGATCCCAAGGACTCAGCCGAGTCCCACAAACAAGAGGTGGCCCTAGCCAACACACATAAGGTGTTAAGGGCCACAGGGCAGCGCTGGTCGAGGCAAACATGTTGCGCCCCCAAGAGTCCAGCCAGTGAGCCTCCCTGGATGGCGGAGTCAACAGTGGAGGGAAAAGCAGTCCGCAAGAGTGGACTTGAGGAAGAGGGGTGGAGGGAAAGACATGCCGGGTCACGTGGCGCCGGAAGGTGCAGAAGGTGTTGAGGTACCGGATCCCCGGAGGCGGGGAGCCTCCAGGACCCCGTCAGGGAAGAAAGAAACGAACACTCAAAGGGCAGTAACAGCTCCCTCCCACCAGAGCCCTGGTGGAGAACCTCCAAGAGCTGGTCTGCCGGAAAATGAGCAACCGGGTCAACCATGCGCAGAATGCCCACAGCCATGGACACCGCATGAGTGAAGGCCGCACCGCCTCCGTAGGGCCCCGCGGTGGAGAAAGCAGCTCCTCCGTGGTCGACGGTTGTAAACTAAGGGGTCCGTCCCCAAAGCCAAGGGGGGCGGGCAAAGGCGAGACTTGGAAGTCAGAAGGGACCGAAGAGTGGGGGCCCTGTCGCTCCTCCGGCAAGCACCCAGGCCTCAGGAATGGCGGGGAGCCACCCTTTGATGACGCAAGTGAAAAAGCCACCACGTGGCGACCTGTCTCCGGGTAGGATGATACCAGTATGTACCCAACCTCCAGAGAAGAGGGAGAGTCCGAAGACGAATCCGCGACTCAACGCCTGTCTGGAGCCGTAGAGTCCGCCGCCTGAGGCAGGATTTCAAAGCCATCTGGCGCCGAAGGAAACACCCGATGGGGCTCCTCCAAGCCACACCGCGCCGGGGACCGGAGCGGGCCGGATCCTAAGTGGCGAAGGGGTGGTGCCGGGACGGCGCCGACTTGCCCTCGGCCGAGGCAGCTGCCTGTGAGGAGGAACAAGTGGGACAAGGGGAGTGACACAAAGCCCTCCACCAGCCTCCGCCCAGCATGTGACGGAGGTGGCCCAGCGACCCATGCGGCGCAGCCAGGACGGACTCCACATCCGACTCACCCTCCGAGGAGGCAGCCGCCTGCGTGGAGAGACAAGAGAGGCCCAGAGGAGGACGAGGGGTCCCCATCCAGCCTCGACCCTGAACGGGCGAGAGGGTCCACCGACCCCTGTTGCGCCGCCTGGTCCAGCAGCTGCCGGTGCCGTAGCGTCGTCACCTCAGCCTTAGACAGAACCACCCTGTCCAAGGACCGAGAGAGGCTCGGGGATGCGACCCGAGCTCCGGCAACCTCCCATGACACCACAGGGACTCCCCCGGGAGTTTACAGCGAGGCATAGGCGACGTGGTCCGAAGAAGGGACCCACGAAGGGCCGCACCCCAACAGCACCACATCCTCCAAGTCTGGAGCTGAACCAGTCGGCACCAGAGCCGCCAGCGACGCCGCAGAGGGCCCCTCAAAATGCAAGGGATCCGCTGACGCCCCAGGAGGGGAAGGCGGAGGAGACGCCAGCGAGACCTGCAAAGCCGCCGCATGTGCCTCCATTTGAACTCTCGATGACCCGCACCGGGAAATGGTGGATAGGAGGACAACACGCGGGCCGCATCACCCGCGGAGAGCCCACGCCCCCGGCAGGCTGAACACCAGCCTCAGGGGACAAACTGCGACACTAACTCACCGGGGAGCGACGCTCTCGCGACATCGGAGAGGGACGAGGACGCCGAGGACGGCCGTATCTGAAATCGTCTGCCAAGGCTGAACGAGGGGATGAAGCCGACCTTGAGAGACGCGCCGAGAGTAGTTTCATACGGCGCTCCCGTCTCGACTTCGGGTTCAAATGTTGGCACGCCTCACAATCAGTGGTGCTGTGATTATCCCCTAAACACCACATACAAATGAGGTGAGGGTCCGTCGCTGACATAAGACGCCCACATGACATGCAAGACTTGAAGCTCGTAGGCATTCGCACACAGTTCCACCAAAAAATAGCACAATAACGGAGGAAAAAAGGTCCCAAACAGGCCCGAACAGAGACCAGATCCGCGTTGCACGCGGAAAAGGATAAAACTGACGTAGGCGCGCCGGGGTGGGGCTTATGTGACCTCGCTGACATCACGTACGTGGACGACACTTGGGCAGAGTCACATGGTGCCGCCCCTCCCCAGGCGCGCAGAGATGCTGTGGCAAAGAGTTGTTTTTTTACGGATCCGGTCACATGCATGGGGATAATTCTACGTTAAGGAATCTGCGGCTAGTAGCCTCTATCAGATAGCCAGGATAGCTTGATTCCAGGGAGGACCTGGCTTGGCAGTTCGGGCTGGACTATTCCGATGAGGCACAGGGTCAAGACTGATTTGCATATGGTTGGGTTTGAACTGGAATGGCATGGTGAGCAAAAAAACGATGGATTTAGGCACAGATCTCTGTACTGGGGTGAATGTATAACATTGTTCTGCATTATCTATCTTTTTCTTGACTTCCTGAACTCCTAGGGCAATTGTGAATTACTCATTTCATTGATTTCACACAGGAACTGCAGTTATCCTTGTTCTATGGCAAAAGCACGCTCTACACGTAGTTGTGGTAATTCTATGGACGGCAATTCAGTGGAAGACTATAACCCGTTCAGCGATTTACAGGAAAATATGGAAGATGTAGATTCTGGTCTTCCACATACAGGTAGTGTGACGCCTACTATGCCTCGTAACATTTCTAAGCTGTCATCTAAAATTCCCTCTGCCTCAGCCGCTGTTGCAACTAAACATGTCAAGAAAGATCCACCTTCTCCTTCTAATTCCTCAACCTCATTATCTATGGAAATACTTCTTGAAGAAATACGTGCTCTCAAGCCTTACATGGAGGAAACAAATATTCGTCTCCAAGGTCTTGAGGATAAATGGTCCCACATGGAACAAAAAGTTATACACCTGGAACAAAGTGTTGACTCTGTTCACGTTGTTACTAGTCTAATTACTTCCTTGCCTTTGGAGATTTCACACCTTAAACAACAAGTGGAAAATTTGGAATCTTTTACGCTTTAAATCAAAACCGAAATAAAGAATTGGATTGAATTGAATATAATTCACCAATATTCAGAAGAGGTTGACAGAGGACAGCTTCCCTTGATGTTTTGAGTACAGATCTCCCTTCCGGAGAACCTTTCTAACCACCAAACCCCCAGGATTTTTCATACTTTGACATCCTTATCTAACAACAGTGTGTGACTAAAGGGGACTCTCAGTCTTGTGCCCGCCATAGGGCCCTCAATTCAGTACAAACAGGGTAAAAGTGAAAATGAATGGTTCACACGTTTGTGTTTAAACACAGCATGGGGTGCTTGCAGCGCAATAAGTCACTTTTGTATTTCAGTCTCACTACTGAGTACGTCTTCTCTCAGAATTCCTCACATAATGGCCAAGTAGTACTTTCTCAATAACAACAAAGTACTCCCTGACTTTTTAGGGAGCTCATCTACCACCCTAAACAGATGGGCGGATGGGCAACCCAATGATGAAGTATGCGACCTAGGTTGGTGGGTGAGGGTTCATCTGGATGTTTTATAAAAATCAGTTTAACACAAAAGCTAAAGAAATAGAATCCACGTATTCAGGTAATTCCTGGGTGACACTGTTTCAACCATTATTTGTTTGAAAAAGTTACCGAAAAAAACGGTTTTCAGCTTGTAAAGTAGTAGATTTACATATTGTGGACACTCCTACCATCTAGTGTTGGCTCAGAAAGTTACAAGTTGTTGTTCTTCTAAAGAGGTGTTTACATTTCAATGTTCTAGCTTCTGGCGAATTGATTAGGGCATTGTAAAACAATAGCAGTATTAGCTACAAACCTATTGTTACAAGTAGGTAACTTTTCAACAGCCTCTTGTCTTTTTGTGGGTGGCAAAGAAGTATGTGTGTGGAATGTGAGAGTTGACCTTCCGTCCATCAGATTGTCGGCAATTTCTGTTGAGCGGTTGTCAAGTTTGTTGTGCACCCAAAGGAGATGTTCTGCTTATAAGTTGATGATGCCTCGGTCAATGCCAATTTTTTTGTACGAAGTTTGACAACTGTGGAAAATTCATAGCCCCTTGTTCTGTATGAAGTACATAGTAATTATGTTATTTTTTTAAAACACATGCCACTTTGTATTACTGTCTGGGTAGGAATATTTGAGGGCTAATCGAAGTACCACTAGTTCCCAAACTTTGATGTGAAGAAGCATACCTTCCAACTCGCACTGTGCTACCCTGTGACACAAATCTCAGCCCCCATCACACGTCTTCCGGTGATGAGCCGATATCACACGGTGGCAGGGAAACCGAGGTGAAATTCACCATAAATAGTAGTTGTCCAGCTTTTTTCTGAGGTTTTGAACTGCTGACGTCCATTAAGGGGTGGGAAACAACCTCAGGACATCGGCACCAGCCTCAGCAAGCTTTTTTGGGGAGGAAGATTTTGGGAGGGGTGGGGTTCAAAAGTGCCTCATATGGCACGAACCCAGCCTCTTTAAAGGCCCTGCCCCCTCCTCACACTGAGACTGTTCTTCAAGTTGGCAGGTATGAAGAAGGCAATCCTGAAGCGACAACCAGTTCTGTGTAGTTAGGATGCCCAAGTACCCTAATCAATCTGGGAGATGCTTCTGTGTTTATGATCCCCTGTGGCTGTTGTTCAAGAAACTATTTACTTACTTACAAGCCCCTTGTGCTGCTGGTACTACACTTTTTTGTATATTAAAAGTGATGCACCTGCAGCACAAGGGGCTTGTAAATAAGCCTCTACCTTCCGAGTAATACACCTTTGTAATCTACCATTGCAGACTGTGCTAACATGGGGAATCGCCATCACTAGATCAACCCATTTCCATCTCTAGTGGCCATTATCTGGATAGATATTCCTGAAACGGACATGTGTAATGTTGCACTAAAGACTAGGGTAATACAAGATGCCACAGTTCCTAACAGTTTCATTATCATTGTCATATTCAGAGGATCTGACGTCTCATAAAGGGGAAGCACATTTTGAAATATTAGGACTGTATCATTGCTGGGACAAGCTTTCCCTGTCATCGCCTTTAATGTGGCTTCTAGTAAAAATGATGTCTGTTGTGCCTTTTGGGCCCTTTCGTGACCAGGGCTGCTGTTGCTTGTCATTGTTGTCAGAGCCAGTGTACATTTTCTTTGCCTTTGTCCTGGAAGTAGGTCGCACAAGGGCTACTGGAAATATTTGTTCTCTGAGAGATATTTGTTCTCACAGTCAGAGTCTCTCAGGGGCAAAGATATTGTTCTCCACTCCTCACAAGATTTTTTATTACCAAACGGTCCTTCCAAGTTTTTATATCAGAGTCAAAACCCTCAAGGTCTTTGGCCTCCATACCTGAGGAGTCTCACTAGAGTTCTGATACTCCATCTCGGCATCAAGAACCACACTTTGGTACTCTCAGTGCTGATTCGTCTTTTTGAAACAGAAGGCATTGCATGCCAAACAGGCAGAGCTGCTGCTTAACACATGCCCCTCAGTGCTGGGTGGTGCCCACCCTTCATTTATACCCTATTCAGCCTAGGGACTATGAAATTATGTGAAACATGGGTGTATCACAGGCCCATCACAATATTCTGCAGGTGGTCCCCATCATTCTGCATTCCGCTCCTGAGGCAGATTAGTTGTGATCCTTGGGAAGACACAGGGTACAAACCATATGTTGATCTGACCACAGAAATTTGCTATTGCAAGAAGGGCAAAGTGTAAACAGTGTCTTTTCCATATGCTGCACAAATGAGTAGTTCTCATATGACCTGGCACCAGCTCTCCATATCACTCAGTTCTGAGTCAGTCACAGTTGTTCCTGTCATTTTCGAGTCTGTAAGTTCTCTACTCTCAGCTGGTGAACCGATGCACAATGGCAATTGAGATACATCTGACCCTGAATGTGGCAAAAACACTTGTAGGTGTAGTGTGTATCATGGTGGATTATGTGTTCCAGGGGAAGTAGCTTGAGACCTCGAAACTGAATCTCATTAAACTTGTAATGCGCTGTGCCAAACGCTAGATGGCGTCAGAGTGCAGGGCACCGCATTGGATATTCAGCTACACATGCTGCCAATTCATCCCTTCAGGTTCTATCTAGACTTTACAAAAGCATACCTGCCAACTTGAAGAACAATCTCACAGTGTGCAGCGGGGTCAGGGCCTTGAAGGGGGTAGGGTATTGTGCCAAGAAGTACCCTATGAGTCACTTTTAAACCCCACACCTCTCCATAAGCCCCTCCTCCCCACCCCCAAAAAAATGTTTCCTAAGGCTGGTGCCGAAGTCCAGCAGTGTTTTCACACCCCTTAATGGAAATCAGCAGTTCAAAGCCATGGAAAACGAGCGGGAAAACCACTATTTACAGTGGTTTTCGAATGTATGTCGTTACAACGCACACATTCACAACGCGGTACTTTACATTGAATTCGTTACAACACAAGTCGTTACAATGACTTGCGCTGAAGGGCACTAGACTTAGGAATAGTATGATTAACTATTCCAACTCCAGCCTACGTAACTGTAGGGAAGGTGTTGGAATAGCTAATCCGTAGTTTAGAGCCTCATCCAGCGCAAGTCGTTTTAACGACTTGCGTTGTAACGCTCGCAATGTAAACATACTGAGGTGTAACGGCCGCGTTGTTCAGGTCATTCTCCGTGGTTTTCAGTTAGTTTTCCTGCCACCGTGTGATATGAGCTCCTCGCAGGGAGACCGTGTGATGGGGCTGATATTATGCATCACACGGTGGCACAGTGTAAGTTGGCAGGTATGAAATAGCTGTGGAATAGGCAAGATGAAGATGTAATGGAATGAAGTGGGCTCTAAAGCAGAGGAGTTAATTATGCCATGCTTCACACTGAAAAGTTAAACATCTTTGTTTGAACAAATCTCACATTTCTGTGGACCCATCAACAGCTATGGTCTTTTCTGGGGAAGTCACTTCAGCGGTTTGGGTGCTCCGCAACAGTGTCCACCTCTACCTGGGGACACTGATCACCTTTGTTGGGGATCGCAGTGATGATGAATAGATTTGGTATACCTACAAGTGAAAGAGAGGGTGTTGTTTATCATCCCATACTTTTTTCCCACGTTACCTACTGCAGCGCAATATACCTGATGACATCACACACATGCACCCTGGCATCCTGATGCTAGGTGTTGCGCCAGATTATTTTTAATGATCAGATGGAGACTGTGCTGGAAGCGGTGTCAGAGGATTTGTAAAGATCCAACAGAGGTAGTCGACGAACGCCTTGTGTACCTCTCCTTGACACTGTGTGGCTGTCCTCTTTATTTGGCTGTTTTGTCGCTTTGCTCCCCATCAAATTGGCAAGGAGGCTAGCCATGTTGAGTGATGATAGCTATCTGGCCACACCACAAGAGTTCATGATGTGATTGGAGGAAACAATCGCTGACCAGCACCCGGAGAGGATCACAACTGCTCAACTCGGAGACCGTCAACTCAGATGCAGAAAAGGAGTGCCCAGTTACAAAATTACCACCAGTCTCACAAGGTACAAGAGCAAAAATGTCTGGAGCAGCGTAATTTTGGCTCCACTCTTACATGTCACAAATACGTAATACATATGTGCACTTAGCACTGCATATTCAGTGTGCTCTAACGTTATTAATGTAAAGTGATGCTTTTTGATGTATTGTGGACGTTTTTCACTGTAGAATTAGAGACTCATATACACTGTGTGTCCTAACTGTATTAAACTACATTTACTGATGAGGTGATTGAATAAAACCATCCTCACATTATTAAAATGTGTTTATTTTAGAAACAAAACAGTTTATGTAATGTGTACACTAATGTTTCATATGTGCATTTATAATGTAGCTCTTAGTCACATTTAAATATGTGTGCTCAAAGTTAATATAGCTTTATGAAACTTAACATATATCTAATGTACTAACAGTTTCATTTATTTGTGGTTAAATGTGCACACGCATATTAAATGTGCACCATTGATTTAATATGTTAACTTATCCAGACTATGCCTGTATTTTTTTCTGCATAAAATAGTGTTTTCCATTTTCTTCACACATAGATTCACATGGTTTGTTAGCTCGAACATAGATGCAACACTGTACTAGTGCTAGGGAGAGAGAGACTGAGAAAGGGACCTTGGCAAGGAACATGGAGGGCCAGAGCATCAATTGAAGGTATCCATTTATTCCATTCCCATGTTTGCCCATGAAGAAATTGTTAGCCTCTTAGCAGCTATGGAACGTCCAGCTCTAGTGCTGAACGTTCCATTGCGCAGGTGAGGTTCGAACGTCCAACGGCTGACGGCAGCACTCCTGAGGTAGTGGTGCTGTCGGCCGTTGAGATAGGCGCAGCACCTAAGAGGTTAATGTTTCAGCTTACAACGGGAGAATGAAAAGGACAATGGAGCCCCTGATGATGCCAACAGAGGGGTGTTACTTTGAATAACTGATGTTCACATTGTCTAATGACACACCCCTTTCCTTTGGATTTTGAGAGGTTTAGACCGCTATGCTTATTCCCTTTGATGCTTTATGGAGTGTGGCTTAGGCTAACATTTATTTCCCTATCCCCAGAAGACTCTTGACCGAGCTTCTGAAATGCTGACAACATACTGCACTTCTCTGCATTTTTTGATTTTTCTGTATTTCCCCTGATTTTTTAGATTCTTTAAGGTTCTAAGCCATCCATATATAGTTATGACTTTAATTTAGATGATTTCAGACTTTACTCCTGTATAGAAGAGAGAATCAGAAACTCTTCTCTAAGCATCAAATTCTGCTATTGATCTTTTGTACTGCTGTGACTGAACGCCGTGTCTGCCTTACACTCGCATGCCAGAACTTCTTTAGAAGGGTGGGTTATCCAGTTGTTATTCGATATCTTTACAGTATGTTGCTGAGATTTGTGTAGTTTGACTTTAAATCTAACTTGTAATGAGCCTTATTAACAATAGTCACTGATTCCTGGTCCTTCTTGTGTAGCCAAATGGGTTACACTGTTGATTAAAGTTGATTGATTAAATGCTAACTCCATATTCCTCTCAGTCGGCGAAAAAGGTTAATTGGAAAACAATGGTACGAGGGTTAGCCCAGCGCTGCATCATGCCCCACGCCTGCCTCACAAGGATGCCGTGGAACTTGCTGTTCTGAGAGACCACATTGATTGCCAGGTGTTCAATCAACATGAAAAACACCGTGCATTCACTAGCCACCTCTAGGAGGCAGAAAGAATCGTGCTGTGGTGATAACAATAAGTGACTTGTTAGTGTATGGAATTTTTTTAATACAAACACTCTACATAAAGCTTTGCAATTGATTGCAATCCCTGCTTTTCACGGGCCAAATTATCATACATATGCGGACCCATCATCTTGTTTTAAACCTTATAAGATTAAGCAGCCGCAGAGGTAACAAGTGAGATCATGTGGAGAGAGATTTATTGTACAGTTAATAAAAACTAACAATATAAAACATACAAATGTGTGCAAAAAGCAATCATGGTTACAGTTAAAAATATGAAAAATATAAAAAGTGAGATCATGAAATGCTGTATGAAAGAAACAGAGAGAAAACAACAAATAAACCTCTTCAGCAAGACCACTTAAGCACGGTAATGAAAAGAGTATTAGTGCCGCATATCACTGATTGCAGGCATGAGCCAGTTGAGCCATGGTGATGCAGCTGCTCAAAGTGCTTCTGCAGTGCACGCTCCTATTGGGCAACCGCTGGATGGTCAGTAGCCACACAGATCGATCTGCACACCTGATGACTTTAGCTGCCAACACGCTACCACCATTCAGCGAATTGAGCCACCTAGACTCAGCTGCACCCCAATGGCATGCACAGTTTGCTTACCTCAGTAACTATCCACGATGGAGACCAACAGGGAGGTAGAAATTGTCTCTTTTTCTCCACAACACTAGCTTTTGAAAAATGTACACAGCATTGGTGGTGAGAATGACGACAGTGGGACCAACACTGCCCTGAATATACACTTCGATCCTCAAATGAACCCTGATTTTGAGCACTTCAAAGTACACCAAGCATGTCAAAATGAAGGGGGATCCATCACAGTGTTTCACGCAAGGCAGTGAGAATTAGTGAGAACAAGCATATATGACAAACCCCACCAGAAAGTAAGGGAGCAACTCATCCATGGCTGCATACTTAGAAAACCAGGCATGTCGCTCAAAGAAATTCTAACACTGACCCAGTCATATGAACTGTCTAGGCCGAGCAGATGAAGGTCACCTTCATTAAAACGTCCACCAGAGAAGAGATGAGTGACACAAAATCAATCAAAGTAGAGACTGCATCAGCATTCACAAGAGAGTGGGTAGTCCAGGCCCACTTAACCGGAAAGCTGACTGACCATGAGAAAAGGGGTCATCCTCATGGGCGTCCGCAGGGGGGGGCAAGGGGGGGCACTTGCCCCCCCCTGGATCACCCGGCCTGCAATGTCTGGTGCTGAGTCAGTGGCATTTTTATTTTCCTTTTTTTTCCCCATGCAGCATTGTTATATAATAGAATGATGATCGTCGATCGGAACTTTTAATTTTGTGAGCATGCAACCCAGGCAGGCCTCTTTTTTGTATAATTTTAGGCCAGCAGCAGGCAGCAGCACCAAATCCCTATGACATCATGGCGGCACACGGAGAGTGCTGCGCCACCTATCCTACGCTGCAAAGTACCGCGCCCACGCCCGCGCGTAAGGTCACACAGCCCCCACCCCCACAGTGCAGTGGTATGGTTTCCAGGGCTGTGACTCAGGAATTAGGGAAACGGCTGCTGGGCTGACGCCTGACCGGCAAGATTTACAGCGATTGAAGGCCCGGGCTTGCCTGCTCCCAGAAGTTGAAAGTAAGTGAGTCATCATAGCATCCTAGCATGTTTTCCTTGCAAGTTGCGGGCTATAATAGCTGATTTTGCAGCGAGGGGACGACGAGTCCGACCTGACGTTTTTGAACCCTGTGGACTGGTCTGCTCACCTCCCTCTCCCTTCGGACTGGCCACGCAGCTGATGTGTCTGTTGTGAGGCCCCTGTGTCATTTGCGGGCCATTCTGGTGCTCGATCAGCACCGTGTTTAAGTTCAACAGCTACCCATCTACATTGACAAAAGTTACCCCCCAAATAAGCATGCGAAGATCTGGGGTAAATGAATGGAATAATACTAGGAACTTGGGCTAAAGGGATGGATGGGATCACTAAGAGAGCTGTAAGGATTGCTTTGCGCTGTACTAGGTTGAGGTGAGGAGTGTGTAAGAAGGTGCTGTATGTTTTGTTAACTGAGAAAACCAAATACAATTGTTTAAACAAAAAATAAACTTGTCACATGGCCACAACCAATACTCATGATGTTGAAAGCGAGGACCCCCTGTCTAATTGCAGTTGTTGCAGTTTCATCTATGTGAGCAAGATGAGTAAAGCCCTTCAGTCGGACCTGCTGTTTGCGGGCCTTTGGAGCATTTTCTGAATCTGAAAGATGGTGAGGGGTGCTGCCTTCTGTTTTCCTCCCTGCAGGAAACTCTAGTAGTGTCCGTGCTGTGCTTGCTGCGCATTAATATTAGAGAATATAAGTATATCAATTCTCTGTTCCAGATCGCTGCTAATTAGTGTGAATCTCTGAATAGGGTGCTCCTATAATGAATTTAAAAACTCACCTGCCCTTTCATAGCCTGTTTACCTTCTATTGCATTACAATTTATATTCTGTATCTATTATTTCTATTTTCTCAGTATGCCTCACTAGACATTTTTTTAAACTCTAAACGCAGGCCGAAATTGCCATCGGCTTCAGCAGATCATTTTAATCTGTTTTTCTTCTGCTTACAAACTGAGACCTGACAGGCTTTCTAGTAGGCAAGCTAGACCCAGAATGGACAGGGATCCATATTTGTGTGTATCGGGTACAAACATCCAGTCTCAAATATTATTCAAGTCTAACCCAGCTTAGGGATGACAGTGAGGTGTCCGTACTTTGTCAACCTCGCAAACACTCCCAGCCCAGACAAGTACATATCCTGATTGACCAGTAGGTCAAGCCATTAAATCGCTGGCTAGATTGAGAAAGATTTATTGAACAGCGGTTGTAACCTTGCTGACAAGTCTCCAGTTGCTATGGAATATACTCCTCAGTTGATCTTCTGATCATATACTGTCACTAATAATGCTTACCTCAATGGCACTTTCTCATTCTTTGAAAATGAGATCCAGTTTTAGGTTCAGATCATTTCGCTCCTCTGGCAGTGCTTAATTGTTTAAAATAAAATAATGAAAGACAATATCAAGTACAGGGGTGCTATATTTGTTTTAGTAGCCTGCTATTGTCACTGCCAGGGTATCTGAATATAAATGCTGAATGGTCTTGTGTCTACTTCATGCCATGGGCGTCCGCAGGGGGGCAAGGAGGGGCGAGAAAGAGAGAGAGAAGCAGTGGGGAAAGAGAGACTGAGAAGTAGGGAGGAAGGAAGACGAGAGAGCAAGTGGAGGGGGGAGTGGTTGGTCTGGGTGAGGGAGAACAGCTTAGGAGAAGTGAGACATGCGTCCTAACTCCGCCAGTGAAGACAGCGGGTCCAAAGGAGGAAGAACCAGGCCAGACAGAGTAGGTACAGGCAGTGTGCATGGAGGCAGGCTCAGTGGGTATGGAAGAGGGACAGGGCAGGCAGAACAGTTCTAGAGAAGGGCGAGCAGAACCGGACCAGCAGACCCTCCCTGAGCTGAGGGAGACGGTGCAATACACAATCAGAATGTAGTGTTCAGCTTTTGGGGTGCCAGGCAGTAACTTTAGGGTTCAGGGTGGGTGTGGGTTTTAAGGTGCCAGGGAGTAATATTAAGGTTCACGGTGGGTTAGGGATTGGGGTGACAGGGGGATAATTTTAAAGTTCAGGGTGGGTATGGGTTTTGGGATACCAGGGAGTAATTTAAGGGTTCAGAGCGGGGTACAGGTTTTGGGGTGCAAGGGGGGACATTTTAGTGTTCAGGGTGGGTATGGGTTTTGGGGTGCCAGGGGCGTAATTTTAGGGTTCAGGGTGGGTATGGGTTTTGGGGTGCCAGGGGGACAATTTTAGGGGTCAGGGTGGGTATAGGTTATGGGTGCCAGGTGGGGATTTTTTAGGGTTCAGGGCGGGTATGAGTTTTGGGGGGCAGGGGTAATTTTAGGGTTCAAGGTGGGTATGGGTATGGGTTTTGGGGTGCTAGGGGGTCATTTTAGAGTTCAGGGTGGGTATGGGTTTTGGGGTGCCAGGGACGTAATTTTAGGGTTCAGGGAGGGTATGAGTTTTGGGGGGGTGGGGTAATTTTAGGGTTCAGGGTGGGTATGGGTTTTGGGGTGCTAAGGGGTAATTTTAGGGACCAGGGCAGGTATGGATTTTGGGGTGCCACAAAAGGAAGAGATGGCTGTGGCACAAGAACCCTATGGTGTATGAGATCATATGCGGCCTGCTTACTGCCCCCCCATAGCTCCTCCTGCGCCCCAGTGCTTCTTGTGCACCATCTGGCACACATCATGTTGGAGGATGGTGATGATGTTAACATTTTGCCCCCCCCCTGGAAAAATTTCTGCGGACGCCCATGGTCATCCTGGCCACTCCCTCCAAGATTGCGGAGCCAGAGGTAAAAAGTGATCAGCATGCCAACATCCCAAGCAGTTCACAATGGTCAGCAGGGGAGGTTGTTGCACATTGGAACTACACAAGGAAACTACTGCAACAACAAAAGGCACAAATGCCCGGGCAGCCGCAGAGGAACCCACTACCCACAACTGGGACACCTGTCCTGCAATACAACCGAGACAAAGGTGAAAAGGATGAACAGTGCCTCATCTCCTGTATGGTGAAGACCTTAAAAACGCACGGAAACTGTGGCCGCCATGTCCAATCAGGAACACCAGTAACCTCCCTCACAGACACAGGAGCTTTGATCAATCTACTGAGTAAGAAGAACTATCATGAACTCAGTCCACGTTCAGTATTACATTCAATAAGAATTAAGATATTTTCATTCTGGGGAAATCGATCAGTCTGTCTCTCCTGCTGGCACATCGTGTCATGCCAGAATCTGAGTTGCTACATGGGAAGTGGAGACTCTGCTCAGGTGCTCTATTGCTGAAAAAAATGTAATTAATACAAATCATCACGGCCATCCAATCATGAAGTGAAGAGGAAGTATTAGCTGAATTCCAACATCTCTGCAGGGGGCTTGGAAAGCCCCAAGACCCCTCAGTTTTGCTGCATATTTACACAGTCATGAAGCCAGTAGCTTTAGGACACTGCTGGATCCTCTTCCAGTTTCACCCAGCTGTAAAGTCAGAATTCTAAACACATGAAAATCCGGGAGTCATTGAGAAGGTTTCAGGCCCGATCCCTGGAACTTCCATAGATAAGTGGTAAGTAAGCCCAATCAACTGGGAAGCATTAGAATCTGTATCGACATGAAAGTACCAAATAAATCCATAACAAAAGAGAACATCACATTACCACAATGATCGATAACCTCATGCTTTTCAAAATTACATCTAAAATTCCAGATTACATTTGCTTGAATACAGTGAAGAGAGCGGGTACGTAATGACCTTGTTGGCCTGAGACGTCACAGCTGCCTCAATTTTCGCATAGCTTCAGAGGTGGAAGTATTTCATCTGTCAGGGCTGGTGGGCGTCATAAATGTCATTGATGATAAATTTTAATATATGCCCCAATGACGCAGAATACTAAAAGAGGCTGAAGGCAGCCCAACAGCGAATTGCAGACATGGATTGGAACGTCAACTGGAACAAATACCAATTTTTACAACAGGAGGGTGAATTTTATTACATCTTTTCAGGAGATGAAATAAGGGTTGACCCATAAAAGGAGCAAATATCAGGGACACTGAACCTGCACAAATATCATCAGAAGCTCTGCATTTTCTAAGCCTAGCTATGTGCGGAGGGCAATTCATCCCAAATCTGGCAACATAAGCTATCCAAATGATGGAACTAACAAAATCAATGGTTCCCTGGATATGGGAAAAAGCATGAGAGAGGGGTACCACCATGACATATTTCAACCCTGCCAAGAACCTGTAGCTTATCATCAACGCAAGCCAATTGAACGGGGTGCAGTCCTGATACAGCACATAAGAAGTCATGCATGGAATCTAATGGCCTTTGCAAGAAGAACACTGACCGCAATGGAAAGGTGCTATGTGTACATTGAAAAAGAGACATTCGTCATCAAATGGGATTGCAGTCCTTCAAGGTGATGACGGGCTATCAGCCCCCAATGCTACTGTTTGCTGGGAACCCTTGAGTAGAAAAAAGGGTTGGCAAGCTCCAAAAGTAACAGTGCACACTGGGATATAAACCCGGGTGCACTAACCCTGCTGACTACCTCTCGAGACACCGCAGGACAAGCCAAGCCACGCTAACAGATGCCTATGTTGGAGCAGATGAACATACAGTGTGGATTGCCACAATAAATAGCCGCAAAACTATGGGGTTGAGCAAATTGGATGAAGCCACAGACAAGGACAACTGCCTCCAATAGGCTATTAGCCCCACAAAGCTGAACTAGAGAAAAGCGTACCAATTTGATGGAAGTATCCATGAAGGCACTGTGTCCCATGCAAGACAAGTTCAGCAGAATAGAGGACAGTGTTCTCCATGGACACCTGCTGCCCATCTTCATGCTCTCCCAAAGCAAATAATGACCCTTGCTCATATCAAACACTAGGAAGCAAACAAAACCAAAACACTGCTGCTCAAAAAAGGCTGGTTTCCTGTCATGAACATGTGTGTACACACATTTGTGGCTAGATGCTTACCGGGCCAAGCCAACAATGCCCCTGACAGAACAGCACACATACTCACTGAGGACCCCATTGATGGTCCTTGGCAGGATGTCAGTGCAGATTTTGGGACAGTACTGGATTGACGCCACATGTTGGTGTTATCAGATATTCTCTACAAATTTCCAATTGTGGAGATACTTACTAGCACGAGCTTCAAAAATACCCAAAAACACAGAAGACAGAAAAGGGCCAGCCATTTCAAGGATGTGACTCAAGATTCACCTGGAGTCACTGAACATCACCCACTGCAAAATCATGACTAGGTGGCATGAAACCAATGGAGAAGCCGGAAGCCTCACAAGCTTAGCAAGTTCCTAGAGGCCTTCAGGTGGACACTGCATGACACTACTCAATTCTTAACCATAGACATTATGTTTGGCAGGCCATACAAAATGTGATACCCCAACATTAGAGCTTTCTGGACTCCTGTACCTCTGGACGTAGGTGCCAGCAACCAATGGAAAACAAGCAACAATATGAAAGCTAGTTGAGCCTGATGTTCTCGAGAATCCGAAATTCTGACTACCTTTTGAGACACTGTCCCTTGTCCCTTCATCACCTCACAGGGACAAGGGATGAGAATTGCGAAAGGAAGTGGCAAGGAGGTCACCCAAACGTATTAACATTTAGAAAGTGGAGAGGTGCTCCAATGGAAGTTATGGAAACCACAGAAACAGATATTATTGATGATGTGAGCAAAGGAAGACTGGAAGAGTTCAGGAACTCTGGAACACTAGAACTGGCAGTACTACTGGGCACAAGAACAGAGGAAGGTAAAACTTCTCTGGAAGATGCAGGATAACCACAGGAGACTTTTTCAGTGTCCAGTGGTCATCCGTACTGGCTGTGACCACACATTCGACAACCGTGGAAAGTGAAAGACACTGTATGTTGATAGCTGTGAAATTTGGTGTAGTAAGAAAGTTTATTATGTGTGGGAATATTGGCTGAGGTGAGTTCTTTTGGATGAAGAGGTAAAAACGGGGTGAGGAATCTAGTGTGTTATGTGATACACCTGATGACATGAAACTTTCTATTCTGAAGCCGACTGCAGTGTCAAAGGATTCATAAAGATTGGACAGAGGCAGAGCTGTGTCTCTCCTTGACACTATGTACCTGTCTGCTTAATTGGCCGTTGAGATACTTTGCGAGCCGCTACGGGCTCACTTTCTACATATCAGGCCGACCATAGCCTGTCTTCTTTCCGTTCCCACCAAACGTGGTGGGGAACGCTGACAATTTTGAGTATTTGTTGTGGAGCCGGAGGTCTGCCATATTAGAGACCGTTTCCTAAACTGCTTAGTCCTTGGGGCTCCAACGGCTGCTTCCCTTCTTCTGATAATCTACACATGTGAGAATTTTAAATGTATTTATTTTGCATAGTTACTTAAAACCATTGCATCAAAGCATGTCGATACATTTTGTAAAATGTATATAATAGTGAAATTAATAAAGGAATTTAATTAAATTTAACTAAAATAAGTTATTGTTCTTTTTCATTTCTGCTTGTTAATTTAAAGTTCATTCCCTGGACTTCTATTAGAAGCATATCTGTTTAGTCTGATTTTATAGCTATGTAGTCAAGGTACACATGTGAGAGAAATTTTCCCAATACCTCCTCACCTTGAAAGACTGACTAGCCTTGAAGAAGTTGTCATTACGACAAAACACGTGTCGGCTGTGTTGTTCATCTACTGACCTGTGTGTCAACAGATTTTGGATTGGAATGTCTGAAAATTAAAGTTGGGTCCTCAAGATTGGCAGATGATAATCATCATATTTGTGTAGTGCTCTGGATTGTTTGTTAGTTGGGCGTTGTGTTGCCATGCTCTCCACCACACTACCTCATGGAATTTGTTGTAAACTTTTTGACATACTGTCGATGATTCTAATGGTGGGCTAGGTTTTGGTTTGTCAAAGAGCGATCCTTGCAACTCATCAGTCCCTGCAGGCTAGCAATTTTTTGGATGGCTCATATGCAAGTGTCGCCATACACTTATTGCAATTGCAAAGCCTGTTGCATATAAGTTGCCCTGGAGCCCATTCATCAGCAGTCATTTTTCCATGACTGTGACAGTGTCCTTATGCAGGCCTGGGCAGTAAACTCTACTTGCGTCACTTGGATCCTTTCTGGATGTTGGTGTGGAGAATTATATTATCCAGTAACTTTTCTGCACTGGATCAACATTATGAGATTGCTTGTTGTAAAAAAGTTTTTTTTTAAGGAGTCAAACTTTTTCAATCCCAAATTCAAATTTCCGATTATAGCACAGAATAAGTTTCATACACACACTGTGTTTTGCCTACAAATCCCATTTATTAGTAAACATTTAAGTGTGGGCTTATATGTGCACCGATTATCCTCTTTTGAGACTTGCCACTAACCTGAATGCCTCATGAATGGTTATCTTTCAAAGTTTGAATCTGCTATCATGGCTCCATGTTCTTGACACTTTTGATCCTTTCGGCTCTGAGAATTTAACGGCATACCTCATGAAACATGTACTGGCTGATCGCCAACCAAATTGTATGATTGGTGCTTAAATATAGTGAATTGGATCAGCTGTGTGTTTACATGAAACCCTAATTAGTAATTTGGTTTGAAATTACAAAAAATGGGATGGCAAAATTCAAAGTTCCTACTGGACGCATGATGGGGAGTGGGAATTACACTATACAAATCTCAGGGGTAGTGAGGGGAGATTGTCCAGGAATCCTAAATAAAAATTCAGGTAATCCTAGGGTGCACTTATGGATCGAATATTGATTCCCTGCAATACTTTGAGAAGATTACCCATCTCCGTTTCGTTGAGACTACGCATCAAGCGTTGGAAGTTAATAGGACATCGAACTGTCCCTCATCGCGGTCACCAACCTTGACAGCTTTAACGGTATTAACGGATGTCTTTATATGCCATGTCTTTGTAAAGATCATTGAACTCTGGGGGAGAAGCAACTTCATCCGTCGCATGATTTGGCCTCCTGCACTGATTATGTTTTATTCTCTTAAGGTTTCAAAGCGTAACTTGATGAACTGTACTATTCTTCTCCGTGCACTTTCTGGCTGTGGCCCAGTGTAAACGGTACTGTCATGGGACTCGGATGAACACTGCCCATTCTGGTGATTTAAACCTTTGACACTGTCGGATTTAGTGTTCCACTCTTCATTGGCTGATCATATTCATAAGTACTTGGAAGGTTTTCAATATTATTTGAGGAGCGAGTGTATTTCCTTGGAAGAGGGATTCTGGAACTCTCCAAGGTGAGTTCGAAACGATTGAAAGCGCTTTGAGGGTTTTGGAAACGGACTGTAAAAAGGCAAAACATAGTACCAAGAAATACCCACTAGTCTTTAATGATGGAACTGGAATTCTGCAGTATGTGTAACTTTCCGTATGAAAACCGGCGTTTTACCGGTACCCACAACTAGATTTGTACCAGTGGAGGCTCCTTAGCAAATCGTGGGGAGCCATACAAAATTCCAAAATGCTCATTGGCTGGGGTGGATTCCACGCACGCCTTTGGCTGAGCCGTCCTCCTTGCTGTTGGCGGGAGTTGCAGCCTCTTTTGGGGCGGGCTGGACTTGGTTGGACTAGCACCGTGCCTCCACGGATGCCGGGAGGACGTGAGAGCAGACCAGGATGTAAAATGGGAGCATGTTGCACGGTGGTAGTCGTGAGCAATGGGCTGACAGGCAGGGAATGTCAAAACACACAAGATGATGAATGGAATGTTGCACAATGGCAAAACATTCACCCCCAGTCACAGATCTGGGTTTAATCCATTGTTATTTTTCTCACCAAGCCACCCCAGTTCAGACATGGTCATATGCAAATCAGCCTTTAACCTGTGCCTCATGAGAACAGTCCAGCCCGAACTGCCAAGCCATGTCTTCCCTGGACCGGAATCAAGCATCCTAGGACCGGTTTCTGGCTATCAGCCGTCTACAGCCAGGATAGCTTGACTCCACTGGCGTAGTGAGCACGGGACCCACCCCTGGGCATACCCTTCCCACATAGGGTGAACAGCAAAACACACAAGATGATGGACTGAATGTCCTAATCTTGCTGCAGAAAACAAATCTAGAAACTATTGTAATTGTGCTGGATAAGAGAATGGTGAGGCAGTACTACAACACATGCATCCAGACTTAGAAAGGTTTTTAGCTGGCAGATCTACATCTTGTAATATTTGCCTATTATTTAACATGACAATCAGCTATGCACAGGGAAAAGGAGGGATCTTGTAGATGCAACACTGCATGCTAAGAAAGGCTTTGACTCAATTTCCTGGACTTCATTACAACATATGTTGAATTTCGTTCGTTTTTGCCCCTACTTAATGAGAATAGCACTAATTCTATACACTGATTCCATACCCCGGGTCAAGTTGAACTGGGCAGTATCTTCACGATAGCTACTGAATCATTGGTGATTTGATACAAACAAGAAATGTCTAACGCACAGGTTAGGGCATTTAGGACTGAGTCCCTTATTTAACTGCACGAGGATGATGTCTTGATATTGTCAACAGAATTCAAGTCTAATCTGCATGGGGTCTGGGCATTATAAACCCATTCGGAGACGGGCAGGTCTGTAGGTTAACAAGGGAAGATTCTAGGATATTTTCAGTGGGCAACCTGGATGGTCCAGTAATTGGCAGCATATTATTACAATTGGTAAAACTCAATGCAACCAGAGTGATCACCAGTAACTGAGATTAATTTAAACATTCTACCCACCACTTTTCTCTTAGTGATACATCCTCAGCACAACTAGTGTGTCCAGGGGTGTGCTAGAAGACTCAGGCAGGACCTCAATGATGAGGCCCAAATAGACTGAAACCAGTCTGAATTTGCTTATGTTCTCGTTGAGGGTGGATGAGACTCGGTAGCTTGGGCTGGACAGATCCAACCGGAGTCTGACCTAGGCTGACTTGCATATGGCTGGTTACTGGCTGAGGAGGCCTGGTGGGCAAAAAACGAGTTACATGAAATGTGGATTCAAGTAATTGCCTGTGGCTGAGATTAACTTAAGCATTCCACTCATCACTTTTTTTCGTTTTTCACATTATTCCACTGAGCACCGAATAACTTTAAAAATTTGAGAGTGGTCACAAATAGGAACTCCAGAGAAGCTGTGGTATTTAATTTTTGATCTTTCGTGGCAGCACTTTAGTATAAGGCTAATAAGAGGCTTTGGCTCGCTTATCATTATCAGCACAAATTGGGTTGGCCAAATTTTCTAGCGGTTCTGAAGTCATTGTTCCACTTCTATCTTTTATTTTCTGAGAGCATTTTTCTTTCTGATAGACGCTTACTGTACATTTCTAATCTGTTAAAATCGTTAACAGTTTCTCACATTCCAAGGGGAAGCTAAATCTGGCATTTCCGCTGCTTCCCCTTTGGCTTATCCTAAGGTCAATGGAGCTTTTCTGCAATGTGGTGATCTATCTCCGCATATGCCTATTTTGCCTAGTAATCTATCTAGAACAAATACTCCTGATGGCCTAGAGCCCCCACTTTCTTGGGGAACACCTTTAGTACTACGCGTCTCACCTTGAACACCCAGGATTTCTTTTCAGTTTTAGGCCTTCTTTAAGCCTGGCTCATTTAACATAGTTCCTGGGCTTTACTGTGGGCACAAAACTGTCAGCTTAAACTCCCAATGGAGATCCTAAATCATCTGAAGAAGAAACTCCAGAAAACCATATATCAGAAACTCCTTTGTCTCTTGGACCTGGCACAAGTGATAGGTCTCCTTTCGTCCTCAATTTTCAGGTATGCTCTTTCCCAGCCTCTTTCATGGCAGAGCCTTTCAACATAGCACAAGTCTCTATTTGAGGAAGGGTTTCAGTTATTCTGATGTGTTTTCTATGAATGAAGATTCATTGAAAGATCTGTATTTATGGTTGGGTATCATACAAGCCTGAAATGGCAAGGACATCTTCAGCTTCTGTGCTGTCCACTATATGAACACATTTGGAGGAACAATATAGCCAGCCTGGCCAAGGCTCACTGGCGGGATTGTCTCATGAAGCCTTTTTTGCTAAGTCGGATATGGTTTAGGGCTCTCCAACTCCGTCACCAATTGGTACTCAAAGGTTTTGAATGATTTCCGCAACTGGGTGCAGGATTCATAGATCTGTAACATTATCCTACATCTTTGGGTTCCAATGGAAGTCGACACATCTGAACTGCCAACTTCACTGCTTTGTGAGCTAGTCACCAGAGGCTTGGAAGACAAGTGCGTTTCAAAAGGACAGGAGCCTATTTGAGGCATAAGCTTTCCCTTCTTTTTCCATCTTAGTCATGGTTCACCTCCCCCCTTGTCTGACAAATCTGGTCTTGTGACCCCATCCCACACCCCCCAAATAGCCTTCTCAGGCTGGTACTCAGCCGTAAGTGTGCAATGGTCACTCATCGTCCGCATTTTGTAAAATTCCCAAAGGAATCCTCACACTCTAGTCCTATAAGGCCACATTTCATTTCTAGAGAAGAAGCCAAGACTGAGCCTCAGTCCTTTCACCACAGGCTCTCACAGAAACTAAAATAGCCTAAAAATTAAGCTGGCCAAGCTTAATGGAAGGGGCCTAGGATCACTAGTATCCAACTATTTAGCTTCCCACCATGACACAACCTACAAATGAACCTGTTCAAGTTGCATGGGAAGGTGCCAAGAACCAGGTATTAATTCCTTTGTATCAACGTCTTTAAAGACATCCAACTCTTTAGCATCTCACCATGCCAAAAGTCTTTCTTAATGTACCATGAATGTGTAGCATTCAGCAATTTCCTGAGTGTACCCCTTCCTGGCCTCCATCCTTGTTGGTAAGGTCCCCTTAGAGTGTAGGTTGGAAAGGATGATTCAACCCACTTTCCTCCCTGTCCTAAATACTCCTTGACTTGGTATATCAAACCAGTTTCTTTTCTTAATAACCTGTTGTACCCCAACCTCTAACCTTCACCAGATGGCCTTCTCCTCTCTGCCTCGTCACCAGTAAAAGGGTTTCTGATGTCAGCCCTTTACATCAGAGACTGATCCTTTCACCTCAAAGAAGTGGCATACAATAAAATACATTTTAAATGAGCATCCCCAACACATAAAATCCTGACTACCTATCAGAAAAAACGACTACACTGGATGTACCCATACCATCAGCTATACCAGTTTATTTTAAAAGTACCCACAAACAGGCACGATAAAACAACAAATTACCTTTCCCAATGGATCTAAGACTAGCACCAACAATCCTAACCTTCACAAAACAACTGCCCTGCGATGCCAGCCGGACTCCTCAACCCCGCCCACTGAGATGTTCCCTAGTTTGGTTCACTCTCTGTTGTTGCCGTACTGCGTCTTGACAGTGACCCCAACGTGTTGTGTGCTGCGTATCGACGTGCCGGCGAGAGCTGGAGCTGAGCCTGAAGCTGAGACGCGAGGAGCTGGGAAGCAATTCGAACCCGCGTGCACCATAGGAAATCCCCAGCGTGTGTTTGGAGAAAAACTCCTGCATTTTCCATTAGACGCGAGGACGCTGCCTGCCGCCCGCTACCCGCGACCCGCAGCCGCTGCCCGCCCTCAAGAAGACCGAGCATCTCGTAAGCCTGAGCCCCCGTCTGAGCCCCTGCCCAGGGAGGTGGTAGCTCGGCGGGCGCGAAGCAAGGTAAGAGGGGAGAGAGCGTGGCTGGAGATAGGAGGGAACAGCGCGGTAGGAGCCAGGAGGAAGCCACTCACTACAACATCGCATAATTTGATATCTTTACCTAACCTTGTAGTAGTTATATAGCGAGGTTGCCTTAGGAGGAACTCTGTTTATTGTACTGCAAATTAGGCGCCTTCAAGAGGAGAAGGGGGAAAGGGCAGGGCGCACGGGCGCAAGTACAAGATTAAGGCACAACAGAGGTAAGTGATAAACAATTGTTATTTTCTTGCATCAATTGTTATCATCCCCCACCCCATCCTGAGGACTATGTTTGACAAACAGGTGGTAGGTCTTGGGATAACACTGTGAGGATATTAAACTGCAATAAATTATAATCTGATGTGCTAAATGGCCCCTCGGAAAAATAAACGCACATTGGGACCAGCACAGAAAGCAAAAGTTATTGCAGGAGATCAACAAACCATTGGAGAGAGCCTGACCGGCCCTGGGGCAGAGCAAAAACTTAAATGTTCAAAGGCAAAAAGAGAAAGAACCTAAGGAACCACCACAAGGAGGAAGTAAGGGAGGTATAGCATCAAACTCCCTCAAAGACTTCATGGGAAAGCACATTAAAAGGGTCTTTTCCCCTGCTAAATCCCCGGCAACAGAAGAAGTTGAGGAATCATGGAAAGGGGGATCCTCTTTAATCTTTGATGGACGCACGGTGGACTCTGTAAATCTGGCCAATCAATCGGTACAGTCTTTGATAGGTCATGAGGGGGCAATAATGTCACCGCAACTTTCTTCTTCTCCACAACTATTACTACAGATGTCCGATGAAGCAGATAGTCTGGGCTTAAGGCAAATTGAAGAAGTAGCCCACACCTCACATGGAAGATTAAATGGAATAGAAAGTCAAGTTCTATGTGGAGCCAAGGGTTCAGTGCATGTGGACAGTAATGGTGAAAATCAATCTCTAGAGATAAGTTTAGAATCTTCGGAAACCCCTGCATTTTCAATGCTGGAATTGATGTTAATGCTGCAAAACTCACTCCAAGGCTTGCTAGAAGTAACTATGTTAAACCATGACATTTTAAAAACTCAGAAAATGCACCTCTCTAAAATCGAGGGAGAATTGGGGGAGAACATGGCGGCTAGCAGGAGTGGCTAGTCGCGAGACTCGGGAGGTCTGGGCGTTCGGCAGTGCGGAAGGAATGCCGAGAGTGGAGACAGCGTGAAACTGAACGCCGAAAATCAGCCGCTTGAGCGGTAGCCACGAATGCACAGGAGTAGCGTAATTGAATTGAATTTCGGCTTCCAGAGGGGACGAATTGCAATGAGGCCCTAGACACGGATCAACAGGGTAACGGCTCTGTAGTGGCTTTTATTGGACGGGAAGCGGGCGCCAATGGCTCCAGGCAATCACATACCGGCATCGGACCCAGCGGAGTACAGAATAAGGTGGGGGCTTGAAGCACGGGCCGGCTACGGAGAGAAGACAAGCAGTGACGGCGAATACTTAATTTAACCCGCAGTAAATTGTATTGCAAGCGGACTAACCAGCTGTGTAGCGGGAAGCAGTGTGTTACTCTCCCTGCTGGACGATCTGCATTTGAGGCAGTCTGGAGAGGATTATTCGCATAGTTACACCGTTTTTTTGTACAGACTTCTTTATGCATCTCAAAAGGTAGGATACTCTTATGTTTCCAAAACAAGGGTTGATGCGATGGGAATATGCGGCACATGAGTTGAAGAAGGGAAGAAGAGCTGGTTATAGACATCGAAGTATTGAAAGCATTGAAAGCATTGAAAACACTAAATTAAAACTACCAATCCCACAATGTAATGGGCTAAGTAAGACTTTCATTAAAGTAGCCTCTTCAGCTTCCTTAGCGTCCTCAAATCCTGATTTGTATATGTCAGAAAAACAGTCATTAGGTTCCCAGGATTTGGGATATACCCTCAGAAGCAGGGGAGGAAAACAACATATGTTAAATGTGTCAACAGAATCCCCGTCGTTAGCTAAAACTAAGGCAAAATCCTTAAAGAGAACTGGAAAAAAAACTTAAAAGCACAGAAGACAGTTGAAAGGTTAAAGCCACCTCCGTCTTTGAAGGCATATTTTAAAACTGTACCTACAGTCTTGGAACTTAAACCGTCCGACAAGGTTTCGGCTGAGGCGTCTGTAAACGGTGTTCCTATTTCTAACAGATATGAACCCTTAGAAGGTTTAGAGATGGAACCGGTGCCGGAACAAACCACAGGGCCAGCAGAAACCACCAAACAATATCACATATATAGTGAGGATAAGGAACCTGAACCCTATTTACCCATTCTGAAAAGGCTATTTTCTGGTATATTCGAGGAAGGAGGTAACATCCCTGTTTCTTGGAACAATGCCATAGTGGTTCTCATTCTAAAACCAATAAAGAGAGCATATCAGTGTGATTCATACAGGCCTATCTCTCTCCTCAACACTGATTATAAGCTTATGGCAAACATACTAGCGAAAAGATTGAACGGCTCGGCAGCTAAACTTCTACACTTAGATCAGAAGGGTTTTATCAGGGGTCGCTCTATACAAGAGCTCACACAAGCATTGGTGGGAGTAATAGATCTTGCCTCTCAATACAAAATCCCATTAGCGATTATTACTTTGAATGCCGCAAAGGCTTTCGACCGCGTCAATTGGGAATTCCTGGCCAAAATATTAGTTAAGGTTAATTTGGGAACAAACTTTTGTGGCACAATAGCAGCATTTTACCAAGCTCCGATGGCTAGATTACAAATAAATGGCAGTTTATCTTCTCCTATAAAAATCCAAAGGGGGACAAGACAAGGGTGTCCGTTATCACCTTTATTATTTGATTTATATATGGAATCATTCTCAGAAAAGATCAGACAAGATCAAGATATTCTACCCTTTAAATACAAAAACTGGGTGAAGAAAGTTGCCCTTTATGCGGACGATTTGATGTTATACACCACTGACCCTATCAAATCAATTCCACTCATTTATTAAGCCGCAAAGCAATTTGGTCAAGTTTCTGGATATCTGATTAATCAAGCTAAATCAGAGTGTATGTGTTGGAACATACCCCAGATTAATCACATTCCAATTCTGAAAAATCAAATGAGATATCTGGGAATTCAAATTACACAGAACATAAACCAAGTTGCAGAAAAAAATCTTGAAAAGATTGATAAAGAAATGGCGGAATCCCTAAAAAACTGGTCACTTCTGCCCTTGACTTTAATCGGTAGGATCAATATAGAAAACATTTGTTGCTACCCAAAATAATATATATATTTCAGAACATTCCACTTGCTTTTAAAGAAGCTAGATTAACTAAAATACAAGCTAAATGGAATTCGTTTATCTGGGCCTCAAAAGGCATAAGAATCTCTTGGAAAAAATTACGAAGGAAAAAAGGCAAAGGTGGGCTGTGTGCACCTGACTTGAGAGTGTATGCCTGGACCCTATTACTGAAAGCTGGAATTAGCCTATTTGATACTTTAGGGGGGACAGAAACAGACTTTATGTTTCAAAATATGCTATCTGAGATTCAGGGAGGGTCTCATGCATTTATGTTTAAGTTTGGAGATATGCAATTTTTTTAAAAAGTGGGTCTAAAGGTTCTTAGAGATATGGCATATGTGTGGGCCAGAGTAAGGAAAAAGCTGAACATTCCATATTACGCCGACCTAGCACCAATTTGAGACTCTCCTGGCTCTCCAGAATGGACTAAAGATCTATTATCCCTAGCTCTCCAGAGCGCAAATATACGATCATGGGGCCAGTTAATGCCTGAAGGTAATCTTTTGAGTTGGGAAGACATTTCTGCTCTCACAGATAAAAATCTATCCAAATTTAAGTACTTACAAATAAAAAGCTGGGACTGGGCTGTTAAAGAGGATAAAGGTGCTAAATCTATCTTGGATGAACTATTAATGAAGAAAACAAGTCCGCTTAAAACATCAATTCTTTACTGGACAATACTCGAAGGAGAGGATGGAGACTTCAGCCTTCCAGAACATCTATGGAGGGAACAAATCTCGGATGTTGATTTGCAGAACTTATGGCAAGTATCCTTTGATTTATTACACCTTACGGTCTCACCTGCCAATTTAAAGCGGAACCACTTGTTATCTCTCCATAGGGTATACTGGTATCCGGCCAGGATTGCTAAAATGTCAAAGGGGCCTACTCCCTGCTGTCCAAAGTGCCATATGGAAAAAGCAGATGATCTCCATATGTTTATGACCTGCCCCGTACTATCATAATTTTGGTTTGAAGTACAAGAAGGTATGAAAGCCCTTTTTGGGTATGAAATACAGGTTAGTACACAACAAGTATTTTTGGGAATTCCCTCCAATTATGAGGAAGTACCTCAAGACAGTAATAAGTTATTTTTGTACTTAATTATTTTAGCTCGTTGGGAAATATGTAAATTGTGGGTGAGTACTAACGCACCAACATATTTAGATTGGGTTAGGCAATCAGGCACACTCTTAGTTTAAATAAAGTGGTATGAAAGAGAAGGAAGCATTTTTGGACTCCTTGTATTAATTGGCTTGAAGGGCTATGAACCAACTATGTCCAATGATTATGCCTTTTTGCGGAATGAACCACCCTAAGATCAGTCCAAGGGTTGGGTAAAGTGTAAGACTGAGCTGACTGTTGACATGGTGGTACCGTAAGACTCATACTGGGTGTCTGCAAAAAGAGCTTCCATAAAGCTTCTCTGTATAATCAATACCGAAAATATCTTTACTGGCGTATGAGGACAAAAAAACAAAAATCGAGGGAGAATTACATGGCATTAAGGGGCACATGCCATTGATGTTAAGACCTGTCTCGGACCCTGTGTTTACAGCCCTGGTGAGGGATGGGGGGAGGAGGTCGGAAATGTTGATCCCCCAATGGTTATCCATGAAGCTGAATCACCAACTACCGGTCATAAAGTTTATGTATCAAGATGGCCGATGTTGGTAAAAAGAAGGGGTGACTATATAAGTTATGGTTTACCAAATGAGTGAGATTGGCAGGAAGAGATGCCCAAAGAAAGGGTAACACAAGAGTAATGAAAAAGAGAAGGGAGCAGAAGGAGCTAATAGGAGTACCTGAACAAGAACCTAAGTCTGAACCCCTTAAATCAGTGAGAGAAACAAGATTAACTAGAATAAGTGCTGAGAAAACGGCAAGGATGCTAGTAAAAAAGGAGAGCTGCAGTAGGAAGCAAAACCACCAGGAAAAGGAGATACAAAATATAAGTCATATGCCTCTCAAGGTAGCAAGAATACCCGGTTGTTTGGCTTCCCTTAAAGATAATGTATATCGGGGAAGCAGCTCAGAGGAAGGGCCAAGAATTAACGCTCAATTGCCACTGAGCGGGCCTAGTCTGGAAGGAGAGGAGGATAAAGGGAATAAGTGGCTTTACTTTGAGCAAGTGAAAATGGGAAGGAGTGGGAAAAAATCAAAGAAGAGTTCTTATTTAAATAGATCCCACCTTCTTAACTCATTTGCCCACTGCCCAAATCTAAAAGGAATAGGATCAAAAGATCTTCGACAGGTGTAGTTTCAAGCATCTTGTGATGGTAAGGAGTTTACCAGGGTACAGCTTTACTTCGACCTGGTCAAAACTGCAATAATAAACGCAGAGAAAGATATGTAAAGAAGGGATCAGACTAGTGCCCAAAGAAGAGGTAGTGATAGAATACAATGCTCCATAGCAAAAAACCTTCCTACGGTTCCACGCGGGCCTAGGAAAGAGACAAGTGAAGTTACCTGGAAGTGAAGTGGACCAAGGGTTGAAAAACGTCAATATAGTAATAAATAACTCAGACCTGATGGAAGCCTGAAAGAATTGGAGCAATAGCACAAGCCCTGCAGGTCCTTCCCAGTGTTATTTGGAGGGAAACAAATTTAATGGGTCACTATGTGATGTGGAATAGGTAACTGGGCAGCCACATGGCATAAAATTGGTCTCTTGGAATATGAATGGCCTAGGAACTCAGCTAAAGCAGGAGGTTTTTAAAGAACTTGCTAAAAACAACAAGATCATTTGTATACAAGAGACCTGGCTTTGTGGAGAGCCCCCTAGTTGAAGGGTTTTGACAAATCCATCGATCAGCATTAAAATCTAGATCAGGCCACCCGGCAGGTGGTTACTGATTTTATCATCAACAAACTTAGTGATTAAGGTATCCCAGTTACTTGTGACGTGTAAGTGGCTTTTAGGCAGTAGGATATCGACAACGTTTGCTGACAAAAAATATGAAAACATGTTGATTCTAAATGTTTATATGCAATGGGGCTCACAGAAAGCATATAGGGTTGAACTGGTACATTTTAAGAATGATTTGGATTCATTTTGTGATAAGTATGGGACAGATTTAATTTTGTTGGTGAGAGATTTTAACCATAAATGAAACCCGAAATTGTTAGATCTTTGGCATACAGAACTTTTGGAGTCATATCAGATAAAAAAAAGCAGAGTTTTCTGAAAGTATAATACCGACTGCTGCGGCTAAGTTGGGAAATTACTTAGCAACAAAATGTTTTTCTGCTTAAAAGGCAGGGTAGCCCAAGATTGCCCGGCAAAGAAAACATTTACATATGGGACTCAAAATTGGCCTATAGATTATGTTTTTATGCTGGCATGGAATTTGGAGCTAGTAAAAGATTTTAGGATCAATCCTACGGAATACAGTGCCCATAAATTAATAAAATTAGAGCTGGTAATATCCCCACAGTCTGCTTGCGATAAAGTTATCTTACAAGAGATGGATTACCCGAAGCGGATAACCACTCGGCTATCCGAAGTATTTATAGAAAGGTTAACTAGACTGCAACAAAATGTTAAGTTAGGATGTGTGAGCGGCCAAAATCTATCATGGTTTGATGAGAAAATAAATCAAGTAGTTAAAATCTTGAGGGTAGAATTAAGAACAGATGCAAGGGCATCCAAGCATAAAGAAAATATACAGGTTAAATAAGGAAATTGGTTTATTATAGAAAAGAGAAGTAAGAAGAGAAGAGCGTAGTTTACGCAAAAAGTTTGACCAGTCTAGGGCTGAAAATCTCGCCAAAATAAAGAGAGAATATACCTCACTACTCCGTAATGCTAAAATGGCCCACAAAGAAACATGTTAGGGAAAATTATTGGAGGCAATAGAATCTAAGAATATACGTCAGTTCTGGAAGCTAATACAATCAGCTACAGAATCTTCTGTTGCCCCAATTAATTGAGTAGTGGAAGAGGGGGCTTGGAAAGATTATCTACAGAAACTATATGCCTCGGAGAGAGAAACTGGAAAGGAGAGATCAAGGGATTGGAGAGGCCTAGTAGAGAACTTAAAACCAGATTGCTCAACAGTTAATGTTCTTAGTACAATAAGGACTTTGAACTTAACAAGAGCAGCAGGCCCAGACAACTTACCAGCCCTGATAATAACCTCAAAGCGGACCTGGTGGGCAGAATTCTTCTCTAAAATGTTTTTAGTAATCTTAGAACAAGGGAAGATTCCCACAAATTGGAAGGGTGCAATAATTAGGCTGATTCATTAGAAAGGAGATGTTTATGCCCCTAAGAATTACAGACTAATTAACCTGTTAGATATAGGAGAAAAGATCTTTGCAAAAATAATACTAAGCAAGCTAAAAGACTGGGCAGAACAAGGATCTATTGTGCCAGTTGAACAGGGAGAGTTTAAAGAAGGTCACTCCACTATAGATCATTGCTTTGCCCTGTTGGCATTGGCCAGAAAATTGATAATGCAAAATGGTAAACTGTTTTGTTGCTTTGTCGATTTCCGGGCGGCTTTTGATTCCGTGGACCGTAATAGCCTCTGCGAAGTGCTGGAAAATTATGGAATACCGGATGGCATTTTGAATATTTTAAAAGAGTTACACAGTGGCAATTGGGCCCAGGGCATTAGAGATACACAGGGGTAACTAACCCATACAATACCAGTAAAGAATGCCCTTAGACAGGGGTGCGCTCTGGCACCCTTGCTTTTTTCAATCTTTCTAGCGGACCTCCCTGTAGTGCTGGAAATCGAAAGAAGCGCTAGCCCGCATATGAATAGAAATAAAGTGCCTTGCCTTTTATACGCTGATGACCTCGTGATCCTTGACCAAACTGAAATAGGACTGCAAAGGAAACTAAATGTGTTTTAAAATTACTGTGACATAAAGTTTCTAACTGTTAATATGGAAAAAAACAAAGGTCTTATGTTTTGGGAAGAGAGTAAAACATTTTAACAGGTTTTTAGGACAAGATAAACTAGAAATAGTAAGCAAATATAAATACCTAGGCCTTTGGTTTGACAGCACATTAAAGTGGAGTACACATTTGGAGGCTCTAGCTGCAAAAGCCTTCTTGTCAGTCTGCGGTTTAAAAAAATGTAATAAAGAATATGGTGAGAGGTCACACAGACTCATGTTAAATGCATTTGAAGCTATGATCCCCCTGCAATTTTATATGGTGCTGAAGTGCTCTATTGAGTGGCAAAGGGAGGTGGGATTGTGAAGAATGAAACATTTAAAAAATGCTGTAGTCTTTACCAAACTGTACCATGATCCAAGCAATCAGAATGGAGGTAGGGCTAAGCATGGAATGTAAAGACCCAAATGTCCCTACTAAGGTTTTGGAAACGCCAGGAGTTAGGTGGCGTACAGAAGGTCTCAACATGGTGCAGAGAGGAAATCCAAACCAGTAGTCTTGGTTGGGCACGGGATGTAAGGAAAACCCTACAGACCGTAGCCGCGCACCTAAAATTGAGCCTTTCGCAGCCATCCATGGACGTAGTCTTTACAAAGAGAATGTTTAGGGATCAAGGGCTCCTACACTCTAGATCACAAGACCTTGATTATTTGAGGGTAAAAAAAATTGGTTAATTGGGTAAGGAGCGCATGGGAAAAGGAGGCTCGTTTCCCATACTTGGATTTTTTGCCCAATAAATGGTTAAGACACGAAATCCTATGGGCTCGTGTGGGCATTAATCCTTGGAAGACAGAAGGAAAAATAAAAGCAACCTTGATCCAACCGGATGGTATTTGTAAATGCGGCTTAGGAGTAAGAAATGATACCTTGCATATATTGCTTGATTGCACATTGATTTTAGTATTACAGAACGTGTTTTTATGTCCAATATTTTTAAAATATAAGGTGAATTCACGTGCTCAAGCTGCTTGTCTTCTAATGGATATGTATTTCCTAGATATTACAATTGCTTTGGGGAAGTTCTTAAAAGCAACAAAATATTTTGAAATAGAGACATTAAAGATGGGGTGTTGATTTTAAACTTTTTAGAGTTCTCCCTATAATGAGAATTTTATGGATTTATATTTTTGCAAACTGTGTTAAAATGAAATGTGGTCTAATCATGTTATCACTATGAGGATCCAAAAGTTTTATGTAGGGTTTAAAGACTACGGTCTAAATAAACATCGTTTTATCTCTCTCTCTCTCAACTAAAGGCTGACCTCTTACCAGATTTTCCTATCTGATTCTTCCCCTCATAGAACCTACAGTACTGCCCTACTTACTCCATCCATCCTGTCTCCAGATGTGTGGGAGCTAGCTGGATGTGTTAAGGACAACACTGGATAACAGAGGGTGTGAATGAGTTTGGAACAAGATTGGACTACAGAGGGCTTGTGCTCTCAGCAAGGAAGGGGCTATCTGGAGGAAGGGTCAATATATACAAAGTAATGCCTGAAAAGCAGAAAGAAAGGAAGGATAGAAGCTGAGGACTAGAACAGGTAGGAAGAAGCTGTGAAGGAAACTGAAAAGTCTGCAAAGGGAAACTATAAGATAACAATCATACTTCAAAAAAAGGGGTAGAATGGAGAAAACAGATAAACTATCATAAATAATAGTTTGTATACTCCTTGGAAAGTGATCTCTCTGTGAGGTGAAAAGAGCATATAAGAAAGCATCTAGCTGCTCCGATGGAGAAAGAGTGCTGGGTGGTTGTCTGTCGCCAAGGCACAAGCCTTGGAGTCAAACTGGCACCGACAGAAACAAGGACAATTAAGATTACCATATACACACAAGACAGGACAACAGAGAACAGAATAACACCAAAACAGAAACTGGGCTCTGTGAAAACCAGGACTGAATAAAAGGTTTAGTTCAGAACTGGAATACACACTACTTAAGGCAAGGAGTTACATGTAACTGGATAGATCAGGAAGAGTGCAGATAATTTATTATTATTTTTATTTATTAATCTCATTTATAAAGCGCTCAATCCCCTAACAGGCATCCTGGCGCTGACATTAGAAAGTGCACGTTAAGAGTGATGCTACACAGGAAACTGACAACAGATTATGCTTTGGGGAAGAGACACGTTTTAGTCTCTTCCTGAAAGAGAGAAGACCCCTCAGTTGTCTCAGTTCTAGTGGTAGTTTATTCCATAATCTGGCGGCCGAGACACTGAAGGCTCTGCCATCTGATTTCATTTTGTTGAATCATGGAATTTTAACCAGTCTGGCTGAGGTGGTGCGAAGGCTTCTCTCAGGTACATACCAGGCAAACTTCCTCTGCATAGATACTAGTCCAGACCCGTGCAAGGCCTTAAACACTATGCTGAGGGATTTGAACTGAATTCTTTGCATTATCGGGAGCCAGTGCAGCACCGCCAAGGCTGATGAGGAGGAGTAACCTTTGAGCCTCTCCAAGGCTAACTTGGCTGCTGTTGACTGGATCCTCTGGAGCCTATCTATTAGATATCTCGGGGACTCCAACAGCAGAGCATTACAATAACTCTATCTGCTTAATATAGTGCTTTGTACTACCAACGCTCACGCGTGAGTAGGCAGCAGAGGAAAAATTTTCCGCAGAATTCTAATGATGGTGAAGCAGCTTCCCACAGTTCTGTTAACCTGTGACTCCAACGTCAGTTTATCATTAAACATAATGCCCAGATTACATACCTTCTTAACAGGCCTCAGTACAGTCGATGTAGCTAGGGGCCAAAGATTTACTGGCACCGCAGATGGAACCTTCCCCACTGAGCAATAGAGAACCTCAGTTTTATCGGTGTTATATTGCAATGAATTCTCCCTCAACCACTGAGCTGTAGCAAGTAGGCAGTCATGAAACACTTCCAGAGATGTCGACTGTTCTCCCTCTAAGGAGAGAATCTGTTGCGTGTCATCCGCATAATTTACGATGTTAATGTTATGCACCCTTATGACCGCTATCAGGGGTTTCATGTAGATATTAAATAAGATTGGGCTGATTGCAGAGCCCTGAGGCACGCCATGAGTGATGTTAGTAAAGTCAGACTGGTAAGGAGGGAGGACCACCGCTTGTCTCCTCTCTGAAAGGAAGGATTGAAACCAGCTCAGGGCCAAGCCTGCCACTCCTACCTCCCTAAGCCTCCTCAGCAGGATAGCATGGTTGACCGTGTCGAACGCGGCAGAGAGGTCAAGCAGAATAAGAACTGCGGCTTGACCTCTGTCTGCACGTATCTGAAGTTCAGCCATCACGGTCACCAAAGCAGTCTCAGTGCCATGAGCAGGCTGAAAACCAAATTGCACATCCTCGAAGATCTTATTGGTTTCCAGATATTTCGAGAGAGAACTGCTAACCACACTTTCTACAATCTTTGCTGGGAAAGGCAACAGGGAGATCGGCCTATAATTTATAGGGCAGGCTGAGTCCAATGTGGTCTTCTTTAAGAGAGGTGTCACTAGTGCCTGTTTCCAACAGGCCGGTACCACTCCACTAAGAAGAGACTGATTACAAATAAGCCGGAGTATAGAAACAACTCTGCTCCAAACTCCTTCCAAATTTTTTGGGGCAGAGGGTCCAAAGGTGATCCAGAGGAAATACCTAGAGCCACCTTACCAAAGTCCTCTACTGACAGTATCTCAAAATCAGTTAGGGTATTGATAAGCTGGGTCTCCGTCCCTCTGGCTACATTACCTGTGCCACTCAAATCGCTGCCACTAGAACCATTGACCTCTAGGTCTTCTAACTCAACTTGCTGAGGACCACCACCGAGGTCGTCAATGATAGTTTTAATTTTGTCACTGAAAAACTTTGCAAGACTATCACAAAGGTCTTGTGTGGGGGGCGTCTGGTACTTGGCACAGTCAGGACTGATTACATTATTCAGTATGTTAAAAATGCTTCTGGATTTATTAGGAGCATTCGGAATAGCATTGGAAAAATAATCTGCTTTAGCAATATTGATATCTTTCTTATAACCAGAAGTCACAGTTTTCTAAGTGTGTTTGTCCTTATCATCATACACCCGTCTCCACTTTTTCTCCGCCTGCTTACAGTCAAGTTTCAATTTATTTATTTAATCGTTGAACCAAGGGTCTGCCCACTCTCTTATGATTTTTTAATGGGGCGGTTAAATCCAGCGTAGAAGTGATCTGTGAAAAGAGAGTTACATAATTTCCCTCCACCTGCTTATCTATCGGAAAACAATCCTCAAGATAAAACATGGGAGATCTACCTCTCTTTCTTAAGAGGGCCTTCCAATCCCCACTGACATAATTACCTATAGTACTGGCTGCTTGATTATTACAAGTGGGATTATGCACTTGAAATGTAATCAAATAATGATTGGACCAACCCATAGGCAGAATGTCCAAAATATTTAGAACATGGTTCTCCGAAAAAATGTATGTCCTCCCTTATGTGTTGCTTTAACAACCCGCTGGTAAAGGTTAAAACCTTCACATGATTGGAAGACATTGTTGTAGCCAGAATCAAGGGATCCATTGAGACAAAGATTAAAGTCCCCCAAGATCACTAATCTGGTATGTGTGGCAGCCATATTACTAATAGTCTCAATCAGAGACTGCTGCTACACACTGATAGCCCCTGGGGGTTTATAACAAACAATCTCTGTCAATATATGACCATTAGCATCTTTAATAGCAAATCCTAGCATTTCAAATCCTTCAATTACATCAATATCTATTGTGAAAATATTCCATGAGTCTTTAAAAATCACACCAACTCCTCCTCCCCTCCGACTCAATCAAGGTTTGTGACAGATTTGTCTGCAGATTTTATACCCAGGCGGGCAAGCCAAGCCTGGTTCTACATCACACTCTAAGTATGTCCAGGATGCTGTCATAAATAACACATCCAATTCATGGAATTCCAGCATCAGCTGAATTTCCACACTTTGTTTGGGGAGCGATCTTACGTTTAACAGAAAACAGATAAACTATCATAAATAATAGTTTGTATGCTCTTTGGAAAGTAATCTCTCTGTGAGGTGAAAAGAGCGTATAAGAAAGCATCTAGCTGCTCCTATGGAGAAAGAGTGCTGGGTGGTTTTCTGTCCCCAAGGCACAAGCCTAATGATCGGCTTTGTATAAAAAGAGGACTTCCCACCAACGCCGATGCTTGGTTTACTTCTTCCATTGAGATAGGACCACGCCCCCGGACCTGGATTCTCTAGCTGGAATGTCCTGTTTGTCCTGAGAGCCTTGTGAGCATTCTGCACATCGTCTGTGGAAATCTCTGGAGAGATTAGCGGAGACTCTTCTGACGCACCTGTCGGCGTCTTTCCCCTGCACTGTGCTTCCTGGTTTATTTCCCATTTTCAAGGGTGGAAATCAACGCTTTTCAAACACATGCTCACGCTCGCGCTACCGCGGGAGGCTGCCTGACTATCATTACACCAGCTGACTTCTCCCGTCAAAAGTCTGATGCCCTGTCCCAGCGTGTGGCAGCGCTGACACGCGGAGACTGCTTGCCTCTCTTCACTCTCCGCTGACTTCTCCTGCCCGAGTCAGATTCTCTTTCCAGCACATGGCCGCGATGACGCTCTAGGACTGCCTGCCTTCGCTACATTGTATCGCCTCCTGGGATCGCAGGTCAGGTGTTTCCTTTAAACTTTATGTGGCTTACGTAAACACTGAACTCTGTGGCCGCCTGGTCCTGTTAATGTCCTGAGTGTATCCTGACAATGCAAGGCGCCACCCCACATAAGGGACGTGGCGCCGTTAGTGGCAGCCAAAGGGCCACAAAGGAAAGGAAACCCCTTCTGGGTCGCACGACCCGGAAGGGATAGCGAAGGGAAAAACAGGAAGCGCGTCACCAATAGGGTAGAAGGGACGGGAAGTAGTCTGGAGCGCGAAGCTTAAAAGCCCGGGCCTCACGTTAGGATGCCCTCTTTGTCCACTTGACCTCCCAGGAGTCGGACGTCGCATAAAGAAGTCACCCACCCACCCATCCATGAATTAGGGCTTCAATAAGTGCGGTTGCGGGGTCCTGGACAAGAGGTATCACAGGGACTCCTTTGGTCAGTGCCATTTTTTACCCCAGAACAGGTCTTAAATATCATCATGGGCTCCGGGCTGGCGGGAGATTTGGGGTTGACCTGCTGGTGGCCCTGGATTCTCTAGCTCTACCCTGGAAGCCGTTGGGTGCCACAAGTGGTGGCAGTTTATTTACCTGCGGCTCTGTTAACCGGAGGGCGGTTACATTAAGGAGAGCAGGCTAACTTAGTTGTGGCCTGCTGGCACAGCCCGAAGGTCAAGCAATGCCCCGTTGGAGAACGGGCTGTAAATAGAATGAATATGTACATACGTGTGAATATTAATATTTGAACACTGTGATGTTGATAAACAAGTTTTAAAGTTTACAATAAAGAAATGGCGACCAATGGAGTAATTGGTCTTGAACTGTAATTTTAATAAAAACGTAAACACTGCGGTAACCAAACTGGACTCAGGTGTCTCTATTAATGGGGGAGTAAACGTATCTGGGGTGTGTGCACTTTGTATGCCATCTATGACTTTCCATTGATTATTAGAGAGCATTTTGAACTCTCGGTGAGCTGAGACTGCTTTGTTATATTTTTTACTGTCTAACTTAGCAACTATAGTTGCAGGACTCGCTACTTATAAAAGGTGTTTGACATTCTTTTCTCCTCGTGCACCCGGTCTCAATCACGTGGGAAGGTAGACGTGTGCCTCTGACTATACAAGATGGCAATAACGAAGCACCTTCAGCTCTTCTAAGTAGAGCGAACTGAGTATTTTCATTTCTTGCTTTTCCTGAAGAGACATCTTAAGTTAAACTCAACCTGCATGTATAAGTGTGAATATGTGATGGTACACTATCAACAAAATTGGATGTTTACCCAGCTTAACACTACTAGCCAGCAAGGGTATATTTTAAGTGTTCTTAATAACACTGAGTGTACTGTTTCTTTGTCCCCTTTATTGTTTTGTGTTCATGCAGTGTGGAGGCAAACGCATAGAAAAGTTATTGCTCAACTCATCTGTCCTGCTGATGGTCGTCCCCTGGTGGTCCTCTCTAATGTCTCTTCTCTCCTAGGAGGTATTGGGCATTACCCGTGTGACAGTTCTGCTTGGGCTGACTATACCTTATTGTAGCTGAGACACATCTTTGCTCCTTTGGATACTGGTTCTTCTGCATGACTGAAGTAAGTCCTGATAACACTTTTGGGAGAAGTGAAGGACACCAGTCATGGGTGACTAGAAAGGATTGTCTAAGAGGGGGTTGAATGACTCTAAAATGACCCTACAATATATACTGGTCAGCAAGTATATTTTTGAGGAGGTTCAACTACTGAAAATCGGCTGCCACATAAGAATCAAATAAAGAGCTGCACTAAAACAGCAAATATATGTAACTATGCACAGATTCTTTAATCCGTGACCGAAAAAGCAGAATCAGAGTAGCCACCTAAGATGTACCTTTGATTCGATTTCAACCACCGCACCAACTCACCTACCTAGAACATATTCCTGTATGATTCTAGGCAGAATTTCATAATTGAATGATAAGGAACTCGTTCCAATTCCAAACAAGATAGGATGCTTATTTCTTGTACAGCAACATTAAACAAGGATATGTTGTAAACGTAGCACGTTTTTAGCTTGTTGTTTTATTCTTTAATGTATTCATTTTTAATTTGAATAAAGATTTTTGATTATGATAAGTCTTGTCCTGACCTCTACAAACAGAGCACAATACTAAGACATAGGGTGAGTGACCTCCAGGAGGAAAACACTAACCTTCATGGATACTGTGCCATATGTAATAGGAGCTCTAAAGTGGCCACAGGGCAACATAACACTGGGTTACAAAACTCCTAAAATTAGTAAATAATACAACTTAATAAATGAGACGCTTATGCTAGAGAAAAACATTCTTTATAAAGTGCTCTTTGATGTTAGGTCAGTGCTATATCAAAAACCTTTAAACACAGTGTTTGTAGTTCTTGTGTGCTGCTTTTAGAGTTTTGCATGAACATGTTTTCCGCTATTAATTTTCCAGACTGAAGAATTCTCATTAAATCAGTACTCTTGTGTACCAATGAGCTGTGATAAAATGTGTTTTGCTGATGGGTGGGGCATAAAGATAAATATGTTGTATGTTGTAGGATGACATTTAGGTTTTCAGTATTGTTTAACTGTATGGTTGGTAGTGAAAAGGATGCTTGTTGAAGTGTGTCCGGGGAAAAGGTTATGTATGATCTTTTTGAGATATCTGTTGGTTTGGATTTCTCCTTGTGGGGTAGTGCCTGCTATGAGTTGCTCAATGAAATGTGTGATAATCTGAATCGTCAATTTTTCTTACCATGGAGGATTTAGGATTGAGATGAACTAATCTGTGTGTGCTCCAAATGTAAATTTTTAATTCGGAAATAGGTAAATAAGCACGGTACAAATAAAACTGACTTTAAATGAAGTCCTCTTTTGGTACCCAAGTGACGAATAATCAGTCTGGCGTGAATGTACTGCCATTGTCACTGATTCTTATTTAGCAAAAATATACACAACTCATATATAGCACCTGTGTTCCTTAAGAGTTTGAAAGTGGATGATACAAGTATTATTATTCCGCACTAAAACAGATAAATCTATGACATCACTGTTCTGCATGTTATTGTGTAATGTTATGTTTTTCCCATTTATAGAGCATCCTGCAACCTATAAAGGTACCCTTGCACTAGATAACGGTGAATGTAGTAAAACACACAAAAAATATCATACTTCATATTAAAGATATCTCATACTGTCATTCTTTGTTAGCGGAATTGTCAGTTTTACGTGAAACATTTCTAAATATCTTGATATGTTCTTAGTTCCCTGTGTCACAGGAATTACATTGTTTTTAAAAGATATTAGAGATGTACTACAGAAGTTGAAAGGTTTACCTATGGAGAACAAACGATTATTAATAACTCCTGAAGTGGGTTCCTTAGACACAGATGCAAAGGTGCCATTACTGCCCTTAAATAGTTTTAAAAACACTACCCCAATCACTTCTTTTAAATGCCAAGCTATTAAATACACTAGCTAAATTTATAGTAAAAAAAATATTGTTTTTGAAGGACAGCATTATTTACAACACAAAGGCAATACAATGGGCAAATTAATTACTCGAATATATATCAACTGATGATTGAGTTTTTCAAACTTACTCATGCATGGTCCCCAGGATTACAAAAATACAGTGATTGTATCCAAACATGGATCAGATACACCAATGATCTCCTCATTATATGGAAAGGCAGAAAAACATTACTTTTAAAATACATCAATATTTTAAATCCTTACCCATGGGTCTTCATTTTACCAACACAATTTCAAACAACATTAGAAGTTGTGATTTACAGATCTCTGATTTCAATCAATATTTGTCTATGTCATTTTTAAAAAGAAACACTGCCTCAATTTCCGTTTTGGGGGACCGATGTGCCACACTTACAGTATATCAATGTGATCCATTATGCTGAACTAATTAGGGGCAAGAGAAAATTATCACATATATGGTAATAGCATAAGATATGTTATCTTGTTTTAAGCAATGTGGCTACTATGAAAGATGTCTTAAAGATCAAAGAAGGACAGCTCACTCAAAGACCAGATTTGGTTTATTTTCATATAAAACCTCCACAAGTGGACCCAGAAGTCCACAACCCAATATAACTATCAGATTATTAGCACAGTAATCAAAACAACGCAGCCATTTACTGAAAAGATTTTTTTAAATGGCATCTTTTACTAGTAAATTACATTCTCAAACATTTTTTTGCAGTTCCTGATTTAACATTCATAAGAACAGAACATCTTAGGGATATACTGACCAGTAGGCTCTATACTCCTGAAAAACACTTGGAGAAAAAAAAACCTTGTTGGAGGGTGCAGTATCTGAGAACTGTCAATTAATAGATGCAATATAGTCAGTATAATGTACAGTATGGAATTTTTGAACACTGTAAAAGTACTTTTGTCATCTATATATATATCATTTGATCTTGTGTATATAGGCAGTACAATTAGACAACTAAGACAATGAACTGTAAAACATGTGGACCCTCACAAAAGGAAAGGACACATATCCTATGGCAGCCCACTTTAAGCAATGGTATAATTCTGACTACAAAGAATTAAAAGGGGTAGGCATGTATCTTCAGAATAAAACCCTAATAGGTGGGGGTAAAGAACGGAAGGGGAGACAGATGGGGGTCACACCTGATTTTATACCTACTTACTGTACAGTCAGATTAGCTAAATTAAGATGAGGAACTACACTAGGTCTAAAAGACAAACTATCTTTGTTAAGCAAACCGTCAATTTTGGATATGAGTTAATCTGTTATCAGTCTCACCTCCTTCTCTTTATCTGTGCAATGGTAAAGTGACCTTAGCACTAAGTGAGCACTTTTCTGAATTCTAATAACTATTTGTGGACCATAGCAAGCAATTACACTTTAAAAAAAACCTTTTATCTGCATAACAAATGATCATTATTCAACAGAGAATGAAAGTAACAGAGGATTAAGTTATGGTGCATAACAATAGGGAATATAAGAAACGCTGTAGCATTGGAATGACATATTAAGATACATAACTCATTTTATGTTGCATTTATGAAATTTGTAACCCTGATTACGCATGGCATTTATAAATTGTGCATTCCTGGTTGCAATTTAAGTGATCTGCAGATGAGATCCCATAGTTGGATTTGTTTCCTAGGAGCACTTTGGTAGTCATTGACATTTCACTGATACTTTTTCCTGGCTTCTAGTCAGCTATTTGCATCCTTTTATGAAAGTTACCACCATCCTAATGTCCTAATGAACAGTTACAAACAAGCAGAGAGTAGAGAGCCATTGGTTCTTCAACGTGTATATAACAAACAAGCATTGTCTTGCAGCAGGGGACCAATAAGATAATATGTGCAATTAATTACTCTATAGCTAAGAACCTGTCATTACTGATCATATGTAGCACTGAAGAATTGCAATACATCTGTGGCACTGTCTCTGCCTATTGTGTACTGTAAAAAAGACACTCCATTGTGGACTTCATTACCCGCATTTTATAACAATTAGATCTGCACAGATACACATAACTGTTTGCAGTTAATATGCCTATTACTAAATAAGAGTCAGTAATTACACAATATGACCTTGACAGGCCCATGGAGGAGGAAGAAACTTTGGTGAGTAGGTGGTGGCAATCACCCACTCTCTTTTTCAATTTTTGCCACTAGACTTTATGCATTTCTAATAATAAATGGTGAATTATTTATTATGATTATGTAATGCTGTGCTATCCTTTCTAGGTCTCGCGACCTGCGTTGCACTGCACAGCAGTGCCCGCGCAGCCGAGAGTCCTTTTGTCCGGGGTTCAGAAATGAACCCTGGAATTGTACACGCTTGTGCGTGTGTTTTTTCTATGGTCTACTGTAATTGGGCTTAAAGTGTGTCTTTTTTGTAACAGACCACGCAATAGGCCATAGGCGGTCGCGTTACTCCACCCATAGCCTATTGGTGTCTGTTACGCGCACCAAAGCCCATATGTTTTCACTCGCGGGCGTTCCTGTGTACATTTTCCTGCTCGGCGTTGATGTTTGGAGGACATAAAAGAGGTTTAGTCAGGCGAAACCTGGAGTGAGGAGAGTACAGAGAGTTTGTGTTTGGCATTGGGTATGTGAGGGGGAATTTAGGGAAGGAGGGAGGTGGATGGTTAGTGGTTACAATGGTTAGGTAGTTTGGATTGCTAGATGGCAGGGTTTGTATTACGTGATTTGCACCCATCTCATGAGAGCGGCCTTTTCCACACACAGCGATGGCTCCTGTGTTTGCGCACGTGCAGTCTTCCCCGAGTGCATGTAGGTGGATACAAAAGAGAGAGAGGAGGTGTTCAGCGGCAGCGCACAGCCCACAGCAGACATGTGAGGCCACCACTCTTTCTCTAGATTTGGTTAAAAATGACATTGATTTCTCAGTGAATCTCAGACTGTGTGAGTTTACATGGCTCCAGTGTGCAGTGATAATCCACGTGTATCTTACTGTGCATGCATCATCCTGCCTTTCACCCCTCTGCTGCTTATCAGTGCATTCCTGTGAGCTGCCGTCACCGCCTCCCCAGCTGCCATTCCATCCCACCAACACCCCTTAAACATCATTCTTTCCTACTTCCTGACACGGGTTTCGACGCCTCAAGTGCGCGCTCTCTTCCGGTCCACTTATCTTGCTGTCTAAGTACAGAAGAGGTTCATGCCACTTGTCTCACGCCATGTCTAAACTGCACCCATCACAGCATGTTCTGATGCCCCCCCACCTTAGTAAAGTTCTGTATTATTTTATGAACTGCACTTGGAACTTACATTTACTTTTATCCCCGTGACAAAAAACTTTTATAACTTTTATAACTTTTAAGTTCACCATGTCAAGCAGTGACGTTTCCATCACGAAGGACGTGTCTCCTGAACACCTTCATATCATATAGAGCATGTCTTGTTTGGTGATTGATGGCTGCCCCTCAGCTTGACATTGGCAGTAGTTTTTTTTTCTCTACGAGTAGTATTGTATTAGTTTAAAATTAGCATGGGGGTGTGTATCAGGTGTGTTATTTTTATAATTAGTACCTTTAATGCACAACTTTGAGGTTAGAGTATTCAGTATAATGTGGGTGATAGTGTACACATGCAACTAAAGAAAACTACAGTGTACACACCTCAGCTGCTCACCTATGAATTACTCCAACACATATCATAAGCTGAATATTGCTGTGGTTATTTGACTTCCCAAACTTTCCAATTGATAAGAACACCGAGGCATTCCAGATTATATTACACCATAACACAAGGACACCACAACCTCATTGTCTCATTTTGTAACCTCCCATGACGACACCCCATTACGTGTATTGTTGCTCGGTAGGCTTTAATCACAGCCTCCGAGCACTATTTTCTCGAATAGGTTTGTCCTCCCTGCTGTTGCAGGCAGGACAGACTCTCTCCTAACTCTTTATTTTTTATTTTTAAAGCACACATTTGCAATGCAATAGGTCTCACATTTGCGAGAGTTTAAGCTATTGGCATTGTAAATGACAATGCCTTTTAGTCCTCTGTTTTAAAAACAACACATAAATAAAAGGCATTGTCATTTACAATGCCATAGCTCAAACTCTAATAAATACGAGACTTATTGCATTGTGAATGCTTGTTTAACATGTGGGAAGGTGAAATGTATTGGCATTTCCTATAAGATTGCATGTGCTGTTCAGTCCAAGGATAGGGAAGAACTAGGCATGGGATTGCACAGAGTTAGAAATGACTTTCAAATGGCTAGGGCAGGCTTGGCCAGAGGTCTAAGAAGTTGCCTATGGATTGGATAGGTGCCATCATATGTGAAGTGATGTGTAAGGAGGTGCTAAAACTTGGAAAGATTTCTGTCATGTTCGAGTTTTGAATATGCACAGTGCTGGAAATGGAAACAAGAAGTGCATGTAACCTGTATCAAAGTACCTGCTGGTTTCTGAAAAGTGCCAATCCTCTACAATTAAATGTATCAAATCACTCTTGAGAAGTGCAGGTACTCCTCTTCTCAAAATTAAAAAGTGCTGGTACTCAGTAGCAGGCAGTATTTGCCCATTTAAAACACTAGATACACCTGAAAGACTGGAATGTCGACCGTAGGGTTTGTATGTGTGTGTGTAATGTTCAATGCTGATTTTTTTCTGCGCATTCTCTGTTAAAACAAAGAGGTTGGTAGATAAGGTGCACGGTGAGTGGCAGTAAGGGGAAGAGAGTAAAATAAGCCTCAGTGAAAAATATATGCCAAAGCAATGGGCCTTGACCTTTAATTCTAGTTCTCTGTGGTAGCCAGTGATGCAATCCACAACCTTAAGGGCTGAGATGCCACTCCCTACTTCCGGATTTTCCTTCTCTGGACAGGTACATGGGTACTGTTTGGGAAGCAGAAGCTGGTAATGATCTCATTTACCCATCAGCTGCTCTACTAATGATTTTTTAATGGATTTGGAAAGAAATCATAGGCCAGTTAATGCTGAAAATTAGTGAAAGGTGTAGGAGAACAGAGTGTGACTGAAGATGATTTTACTAGCCATAATCTGGAAGAGAATGGGAACAACTAAACTAAAAATGGGTAGTTGCAACTGATCCGCAGGCAAAAGGCACATTTGGAATAGGATCCATGGAAATCCTTTGACAAAGCTTTCACAGAGACAACCTGACAAACATTCCATGACTTTCCAGATAGTGATACCGGGTATCAGATTTACAGTCCTACTTTGTCTTTTACAAGCCAAGCTGGTTGCTCAAATGGTGCAGAGACAGAATGGATTCTAATCAATGCAAGGTGTTTCTTAAGAAAAGAGATGGTTGCAAAAGGTAACCCTGTTAATCAATGAGATTCCCTGTGGTAAATCTGAGCCATTTTCAGAAAAGAAGAGGGTAAACCATCAAAGAGCTTTGGTCTAAAATGTATTAGGAGCATCAGTACTGGACTACAAAGGTGTTCTAGACTTATGAAGTATTGTTGTGGTTAATGGGCTTTACATTTTCAAGCACAGTAGAATGCAATTTTAGCCTACAAGAAATCTTTTTGTATACATTAATGTTTTCTTTGCAGTTTATTAAATCTCAGTGGTCCTGGTGACATTGTTATTTTGCCGCTGCAGACCTTTTTGATGAGGCATCAAAAATGTTTTACCATACACGTAATGGTGCAGAGATGGTAGTGCTGTATTACCTTTGTTTTATTCTGAAACAAGCTGTTGGGGATGTCATCATAATAAAGATGAGTTCCGTACATTCTGGGAGCTGGTTGTCCCTCCATTACCTGTTGAAACAAAATAACTGGTCATTAGGTGGTTAACTGCAACATAACTATATGATTATCAAAAGCCCTATGAGGAAATGCAAACAAGGAGTCATTTTTCTAGAGTGGACTATCACACAACACCACAATCAAATACTTACTCTTGAAGTTCAAAAAGAAAATTTAGTTTTCATTGTAGGCAATAACAATGATATATGTATGTGCACACACATATATAGGCAATGGGTCCAGATGTAGGTAAGTTAATTTTACCGATTCATAAATACCGAATTTTACTGATTCGGTATATATGAATCGGTAAAATAGAAGGGGGGAGATGTAGGGAAAATCGGTAATTGAATTACCGATTCTGTAGGAATCGGTATTTACAGAATCGGTAAATACCGATTCAGTAATGCCCATTGATTCCTATGGGTATTGAAGCCCATAGGAATCAATGGGCATTACCGAATCGGTATTTACCGCTTCAGTAAATACCGATTTTTGCAAGGGTGCAGGGGGTGTCACTTTGACACCCTCTAGCACCCCGATTTAAGGCATGTGTGGCATGTGGCACATAGACATGCCCTAAGGGCATGTCCGTCTGTCACATGCCATAGGTGTGCATGCACACATGTGCATGCACACCTGGAATCGGTATTTTACCACCCGATTGGATTGGGTGGTAAAATACGATTCGGTAAGGCCTGTGGTACTCAAAAGAGTCCCACCTACATTTCAAAATTACCGTATCGGTAAAAATACTGATTCAGTATTTACTGATTCGGTAAATTTACCAAATCGGTAAAATAGCCCACCTACATCTAGAATAGCCCTTTACCGGTCGGTAACGGCCGAATCGGCCGTTACCGGTCGGTAAATGTCTACCTACATTTATCAAATGGTCTCAAATTGAGGTGTATTGTATGTCAATGAATAATAGTGGAGGCCTGGGAGTATGTACTATATTGTTATATTGTGCTCCATACTACAATTTCTAATCACTGTAAATAACAGGTATCACTCTTATTCAATTTAATGGTACTCAAATTACTAACCTTGGATGGCTGATTTGGTCCTCCAGGATGCAAACATATGTTTTCAAGAGAAGCACCTTTTACTGCAGCGAGCCAATCTGCTCAGAGTCTTCTTTTTGACTTAGGGCACAATTAATACCTTGGTGGTAAGCATAATCCTTCGCAAGGGTTTTGGAGTATTCTTACCACCAAGAAAATGGTCTACACGTCTAATTTAGATGAGGTTGGACTACCGGTTTAGTCATGGCAGAGGCTGCTCCATTTCTGCCGGGATTAAAATCCTCCGATAGCCTTGTGGAGTAAGGGCCATTGGACGTGACCCATAATTCCACCCACCTGATTTAGATGGGTGGAATTAGAGGTCAGTTTCCACTGCCCTTCCTCGCCAGCAAAATCTTTGCAGTAGGGGCAGTTAAAACTGCCAAATGCTCCTCTCGTCAAGGGAGAGGATTCCTATGCCGATGGGAGCATTGTCTTTTATTTTCAGGAAAAAAATCCAATTTTGGGATTTTCTTTTTGAAAAAATGAAAAAAGGAAAATATATATTCAAAAAAGAAAACTGTTTAGTGCAGGGCTCCAGCAGGTTGCCCCAGTCCTGTCAGATGTCTTCAGTGCAGCTCACGGGCCAGCACTCAAAGGCTGGGAGAGTTAGACACAAGTAATTAGTGCATTGGGAAAGTAGGTCACATGGTACAAAGGTGAGGATTCTGATGGCCAGAACAAGCAGATCAAGCAAGAAACTGGGAGCCTTTTCTGCTCTACTGAATACTGTCAACATATAAACAAAGGTAAGAAGCACAGGGTTAGCTAGGAGAGGCAGTGTTAGGCAGCCTGGCTCCTTGCACTATTGGAAGGGAGATATAAACGGACACTCCATATGAGGGATTTCCACTACCATAGTATCCATGCTTGAAAGAAACTCCACCCGTGAACTTTCCTGCAGATTGAACTCATTCTCTACGAATCTGTGTATTCTCTTTTGCCACCAGCAAATCACTCAGACCCCTGGAGTTCAAGGGAAATAAGTAAGGTAGTGCAAACAAGGCTCTCTGCATTCTTCCCTGAGTGTGAAATTAAAAATAGTTTAATTTGCTCACGCCCCTTGTTTTCATCCTCCTCCTCACTTTGCCTTCACTCCTTTCTCTTCTCACTGTCCACCCTCACTGTCACCCAATTTCTTTTTATTTGCTCACACATCCTATTTCTGCATTTATTTTTATGCCCTCCTCTCCATTCACTGTACCATTCCTTTCTCCTCAATTTTTCTCATCTCCCTTTCCCACCTCCAATCTATTGTCCCTTTATCTTTGTTTAGCTAGCTGTCCTTTTCTTCCTCCTATGTTGTTTTTCCTTTTTTCTTCCAAATATTCTGTCTCACCCTTTTTTGCCTCTCTCTTGTCACTCATCACCACCTTCCATAGTCTCTATTCCTTGTGGCTTAGCAAGGCTTCCACTGGCTCTGGTGCAAGCAAAGAAATGTGCCCCCTGTCTGCTGGGTTGGTATTTATTTATGTATTCATTTTATTTAAAGAGTTTTATATAGCGCTGGCTAGACCCAAAGGTATCAGAGCGCTTTACATAAGGTTCGACATAGTTGCAAACATACATTAGTTACAGGTTACCAAGGATACCAGTAAAAACTTTTAAAGAGAATGGAAGAAAAGGAAAATGGAGTGAGGAAGGGAAAGGGGGTAGAGTATAGATACGGCGGAGAGACGAAGGTCCGGCTGGGTAGGTGACGGCTGGGAGGGAATCCGCAGCCCATCTCCTCTTCAGCTATCAGGTAGCTCCACCGGGTATTGGTCAGATAGCTAGGTCGCAACAGAAAAACATAAAAGGGATAGAAGACGAGAAGAAAGGAGCGTAGAGGGGGAAGGGGTAGGGTGAATGGGTAGGAGGGGGATACGACAGAGAGAAAAAGAAAAGTCTGCCCAAAGTCCGGCTGGGTAGGTGACGGCCGGGCGGGAGTTCATAGCCAGGCCGTCATAGCCCATCTTCAGCTAACAGGTAACTCCACCACACCTCAGTCAGATAGCAGGATCTCCGCGGTCGAGGGAAAGTTCAAAGAGTAAATGTCCTGGAGAGAGAGCAGGATCAAGGTCAGGTGAGGGATGTGAAAAAGTTCTTGTGGTGTAGCAGTCTAGTGGCGCAAGCTCCGGAAGTGACATGGGGCGGATATCCGGCGTCGGCCATGTTTGGGCATTGGCGCGCGGATCTCGAGAGCGCCACAAGCCCGATCCGGCGCTCCCGAGGGAAATGAACAAAAGTGTTTATATTGTGGAATAAAACCACCTAATCCACCAGAGAGTGTCCTGGCATTTTTCCTAGGGCCAGTGCAGAGTAGTAACATTATAATAGCGACAAGGTGACGGGTTTACTCCTACAGCCCAAACCCACCAGAGCAGCATCAACCAAGGAACATCACCAGGACCCTACTGTAGCACTCGGGAGCGTGGCAGTGACAAGTGGCAATAAAAGAAAGCACGGACGACCCCTCAACAGGCACAGGGGAGCAGTGACCTGCAGCAGGCGTGAGTACAAGCACCGGAAGTACGCGTGGGCACTGAGCCACCCTCTGGAAGGCTGCGCTGGAGCCCCAAAACGGAAGCCAAGTGCAAGGGGGAGAACAGACCCAACCAGGGGACACAGAGCCAGACGAGGTGTTACTAGGCACTTCCACCCCAGAAGAGAGCGACGGGGAAGAAGTCAGTAGCGCCAGAGGCCCTACCATGTGCGCCCAAACCTCAGCGTTAACGAACCCTGTGCCGTTCTTATCAAAGATGGGCTAACCCGAGATGCCCTGGGAGGACTGGAAGCAATACTTCCTAAATTACCTCTCAGCATTGGAAGAGGAAGGTGAAAATGAATATACGGAAGCACGGCGCAAGAAGATATTGCTGCACAACTTAGGCCCAGCGGGCCAGAGAGTATATTTGAACTTAGTCAAACCAGAGAGGCAGGCCACCGATACGAACGTGTTCCAACACGCGTTGGAGGACCTGGATGCCCATTACAGACCTGTGGTCTGCACGGCCATTGATAGGTACAATTTCTTTCAAAGAAAATAGGCCAGAGGAGAAACGGTGGACGATTACGTGGCTGCATTGCAGAAGTTAGCTGTCACATGCAAGTTTGGAGTTCTGCAAGAAGAGTTGATCCGCGACCAAATAATCATGCACACTGTCATCACGTCTATCCAAGAAAAACTGTGGGTAAACGTCGACGCACCCCTGAAGGAAGTAGTGGCATTGGTGAAGAAAGCGGAGATGTCCAAAAGGTGTGCTGAAGCGCCGAAGCTAGAAAACAGTCAAAGTGCAGCTGTATGCAGAGTAGCAGACAGAAGAGGTACAGAGGCCAAGCAACAATTAGGGCATCAAGGAGCAGGCACGTACAAAAGACAGAACCAGAAGGTATACTAGAATGAAGGACAAAGGAATGGGAGCAAGAACTCATGCTACAGGTGCGGGAGTACCACGCACGTAGCAAATGACAAAGGAAGCCCAGCGATTGGAGCAAAGTGCTCGTTCTGCGGTCTCGTGGGGCACTACGAGAAAGTGTGCAGGAGGAAACAGTCAAGAAACGAAGTCAAGTACGTAGCGCAAGAGTCGAACCAGGAGGACGGAGACATGGACGGAAGCGAAGACGATGAGATTCTGATGATAGAAGACCAGATATTAGGGATTGAAAGCGCCACGGACAAGAAACCAAAATGCGAGATGGAAATTGGCGGAGTGCAGACGACTATGATAGCAGATTCGGGATCACCGTATACGATCATCCAGAGGAGCATATGGGAGAGAGAGTTCGCACCCAGAATCAGACGTCAACTCCTACCATCAGACATTCACCCTGTAATGTACACCAGGGAACGCATCCCCATGGTGGGCTATTGTCCATTAACATTTACCTTCAAGGACAGATCGACAGGAGGAAAGTTATATGTCCCTGAGAAGGGGCCATCCGTGTTGGGATGGAAAGACCAAGGAGCCCTCGGGATAAAGATAAACCCAGGGGGGCGCACGCAAGTACTTGTAATGGAGGAAGCTGGAATATACGAAGCGAAGAACTTGAAAGAGGAATTCCCAGAAGTATTCAAAAGCACCATTGGTCGCCTAACGAAGTTCACGCCAAGATGTGTCTAAAGGAAGGAGCACAACCCAAAAGTCATAAAGTGCGCAACATTCCGATCAGGATCAGGACAGCGGTGCAAGAAGAACTGCCGAGGTTGGAAGAGAACGGAGTGATAGAAGCGATTGACAGCGCAGAGTGGTTGGCGCCCTTGGTGGTGGCGCAGAAGCCGAACGGGAAGGTGAGGTTATGTGTAGACCTCCGCGAACTCAATAAATACATAGTGGTGGACAAATTCACCCTCCCCAAAATAAACGAGATGCTGGCTAAGACCAAGGGAGTGGAATGGTTCTCCACAATTGACTTCAATTCGGCCTACCACCAGATCGAGCTACACCGATCTTGCAACCACTTGACATCATTTATCACACCTTTCGGGTGTTACAAATTCCTGAGAATGCCGTTCGGCCTGGCTTCCGCAGCGGCAGTGTTCCAAAAATTGATGTATCGACTTATCCACAAGATGGATGGCATCCAATATTTTCAGGACGACATCTTGGTAATGGGAACATCGCGAGAGGACCATGATAAAAAGTTAAGGGACGTGCTCACCACCCTGACACAAAATGGCCTCACTGCCCAATAGGAGAAATGTAAATTCGGTGTGAACAAAGTCACATACTTGGGGCACGAGATAAGCTATCGGGACATCGAACCCAAGGCGTCGAATGTAATTGCCATCAAAGACGCCCCCACTCCAGAAAGTAAAGAAGACATAAGAACCTTCCTGGGAATGAAGAGTTCTACGGAAAGTTTGTACCATACTTCGCGTCTAAAACCCACCACATGCGACAGATACTGAAAGACAAGTCTGCATTCCGATGGGCTGAGAACGAACAGAGGGAGTTCGAGGAGATGAAACGGAGCATCTGTGAAGCAGTGCCCATACACGGGTTTGACCAAGAAGCCCCCACAATACTGACCACGGATGCCAGTGACCGTGGATTGGGTGCCGTGCTCACGCAACAGTCCAAAGAAGGAGCTACCACAACGGTTAGTTTCGCATCAAGAGCGTTGGCCCCCAATGAACAAAAGTTCAGCATCGTCGAGAAGGAAATGCTGGCAGCCGTATGGGCAATGGAGAGATTCCGGCAGTTCTTGTGGGGAGGAAGATTCACGTTGCACACGGACCACAAACCGCTGATAAAAGTGCTTACGTCGAGCGGCCACGAACGCGCAACCCCAAGGATTGCGAAGATGACTTTAAGACTACTTGACTATGTATACGACGTGGAGTACCTGCCGGGACACAAGAACAAAGTGGCTGACTTCTTGAGTCGTGCAGCGGCAAAGGAAAGCGCAGAAGTGCAAGGCAGGAATGAGTGGGAAGGTTTCGTAGTAGCGACAACAGCCGACCCAGAAAAGGCCATAAGCATCCAAGAATGGGAAGCGGAGTATATCAAAGACAACAAGCTTGACGCTGTGAAATCCTATGTGGCTGCAGGGTGGCCAGACAAGAGGATGTTGGAGGAGGAACTAAAACGGCATTGGGAAGTTCGGGAAGAATTATAGATAGGGGACAACCCCTGCTTCCTCTTGAGAGGTGACAAAGTGATACCACCAAAATCCCTGACTGAACGACTCTTGGACATAGGACACGAAGAGGACCAAGGCATTGTCAAAACAAAATGGAGGTTGAAGGAAGACTATTGGTGGCAGGGAATGAACAAACAGATAGAAAGATATGTCAGGACATGCGAACATTGCAGCAATGCTGACAAAACACAGAGGCTATTACGCCCTCCCCTTGGCATGCATGAATACCCAGAGAATCCGTGGGAGGAGAAAGCAATCGACATCCTAGGGCCCATCCTGGACTTCCAAGGGACGCAGAAATACATCACAGTGCTAATAGACCGATACTCTAAATGGCCCCAAATAAACATAACAGAAGACACCGAAACTGAGACGGTGCTGGCATTTCTAACAGATGTTTTCATAAGGGAAGGAATCCCCAAAGGGATACTAAGCGACAATGGACCCCAATTTGCGTCAATCAAATGGGCCATGTTCATGGAACGAAATGGCATTGTAGTCAGACACACTCCAGTTTATCACCCGACATTTAATGGACTGACTGAGAGATTTAACCGGGTGATCATGGGCTCCATCCAAGCAGTCATCAGTCAAGGGAAAGACTGGGAGAAGGAGCTGAAGAGATTGATATAGGCATACCGCATAACACCGACAGCCACGGGTTACAGCCCGTTCAGAATACTGAGAGGGTGTGAGCCGTTCATTAAGGACAATGTCGCCTGGAAGCGCCTAACAGTCCAAAGTCACTGGTCACCGGCAGTGGTCCGCAAGTACCTGGAGAAAGCCCAGCAAATATATACCGAACACTACAATAAAAGACGCAACACCCAAGAAACCAGCCTGGAAAGGGGAGAATAGGTGAGAGTAAAGCAACCCATCCAGAGGAAGAAGGGGGACAGCAAATTCACACCCCCCCTCCAAGTCGTGGAACCGTACTCCATGGTCGCAAGACCGCATGGCGAAATGTAATCAAGTGGAGAACTGGGACGTGATGCAGGAGAAAGAGAGAAGTCCGCCACGGCCAGAAGGAGCAACCAGGAGCCCGACTGGCAGCAGGGAAATAACCACCCAAAGGGAATCAACGCGGATGAGAGAGAGAGAAGAGGTGCAAGGAACCCAGACACCGGTGAGACGGGAGAAAGAAGAGGAGCGAGAAAGAAGTGGCGAAAGTAGTGAAACTGGGCCTAGTCCAGGAGCTTCCAGTCTGTCGCTCACCAACACCCAGCAAGACTTGCAGACTCGGGGAGGGTAGAAGGATCATGCTACCCAAGAGGTTTGAAGAGTTCAACATGGAGAGCAAGTAAGACTGTTTGTGTTATAAAGTATAAAGGGGGGAGATGTGGTGTAGTGGTCTAGTGGCGCAAGCCCCGGAAGTGACGTGGGGCGGATATCCGGCGGCGGCCATGTTTGGGCATTGGCACGTGGATCTCGAGAGCGCCACAAGCCCGATCCGGCGCTCCCGAGGGAAATTAACAAAAGCGTTTATATTGTGGAATTAAACCAGCTAATCAACCAGAGAGTGTCCTGGCATTATTTGTAGGGCGAGTGCAGAGTAGTAACATTATAGTTCAGGTCGATGGCCAGTTCGATTGTCCAGGAGTGGTCAAGCATCGTGGAGTGACCAACTGAGGCAGCCATCTTGAGGTCAGGCGGCGGAAGGACAGGGCAAGTGTCTGCATATCTGCTGAGGGAGTTAGTGATGGAGAGAAAAACCACCCGTTGGAAAAGATTTGCCATTAGAAGGCGAGGCGCCTCCAGAGTCATAGCGCCTCTGCTCGTCGAATCTGCTGCAGGCGCTTGCTTGTGAAAGGCATCGTACTGAGGGGATAGCGCCTGAAAACGTCGAATATGCTGCAGGCGCTTGCTTGTGAAAGGTATCGTACTGTGAGGATTTCTACATATAGCGCCTCTGCACGTCGAATCTGCTGCAGGCACTTGCTTGTGAAAGGCATTGTACTGAGGGAATAGCGCCTGTGCACGTCGAATCTGCTGCAGTCGCTTGCTTGTGAAAGGTAGCAGGGAGCACAAGGGCTCCCACAACTCCAGCACGATGTCATTGGCAAATACTTTCCCCCACCAAAATAGTCTGTAGCAGCACTGACCGCTCCCTCCAAACAGCGCTCACAGCGGTAATTGAAAGACCCTTGTGGCACTGACCGCGTTGGAGATAGCCGTGGAGTAACTAACCTACTACAATTGAGCCATTATGGATGGTAGGGTGCCAAGAGAAGGAGAAATCTTCTGGCTCGGGGGGGGGGGGTAGAAGTAGGCTGTGGTCCCCAGCAGTGAGGCGTGACGATCTCGAGAGGCTGAGTGGGGGGGGGCACCACAAATCTGCCCATTGTCAACGTACCTGATGTTCCTTGGATAGCCAGGACGCTCCGCTTCCGACTGGCCTTTTGCCCATCAACTCGCTCCTTTATTTCTCTATCCTCTTTTGCCATATTCTCTACTGTTTTCTTCTCTCCCTCTCTCTCTTTTGGTCTTCCCGACAGCCACTCACCATCCTCTCTCCCACCAGTGCTTCCTAGCCTCCCGTCTTGTTTTTTTCCTCCTTTTATTCTAAAGGTAACAGGACTCATTTTTTCGAGTTGTCAGCTAATTAGGATGGGCGTCAAGAAGAGATTGCATTTCTAAGGTTACATATGAGTATAAGATATGTGTTTAAGACGTAGACAGAGGCTTCTGACACAGCCCCCTTAGCTTAAGCAAACAATCATTACACCTGGAGGAACTCGAGGTAGCTACAGACTCCTGCTCTAAGCTGATGCTACCGGGACAGTTGTAATGTTGATCCATTCCATGGTGGGCCTTAAATTTCGTTTTACCCTGCTTGGCCATTCCTGTAAAATCTTTTCCAATGGCTCCCGGGGCCGATTGCTAGGTTGTGAGGACATCACAAGATCCATGTGCTGCAGCAACAAATGACTGATGGTATGGGGAGCAGGGCCAAGACTGATCTGCATGTGGCTGAGTTTAAACTTGAATGGCATGGAGGTAAAAAACAATGGATTTTTGCCCAGATCTCTGTACTGGGGTGAATGTTTGACATTGTCCAACATTCTGTCCATCAATTGTTCTTTTTGCATTTGTCACCCCGAATGGAATGGGTATGCCCAGACGTGGGCCCCATGCTGTCTATACCACTGGACTCAAGCTAGCCTGGCTGATGAGGGGTGATACTCCAAAACCGGTCCCAGGATGCTTGTTTCCGGTCCAGGGAAAATCTGTCCTGGCAGTTTGGGCTGGACTGTTCCCATGGGCAGCAGGGTCAAGACTGATTTGCATATGGCTGAGTTTAAAAACTGGAATAGCAGAGGAGGGCGTGGCCAAGATGGCGGATTGCTAGGACATGCTTTTTAGTCGCTACGAGCCGTTGTGACCATAAGCACCTAATATGAGCCCACCGGTCCCTCTCTCGTGACCCCCGGGAGTGATTGTGGACTGTGGAGTAAGTGGGGCACAAGCGGAACCCAGTGGAGGTGGATTGGACCCCTGGGTGCGGCAATCTGGTGTGTTGAGCGGTGAGGCCGACCACAAAGCGCGACTGTGGCCTGCAGCTCGCCCTCAGAGTCGGGGGGGGGGGCTGTCAGCAACGGATATTGAAGCTCCTGAAATAGCCTCCAACATGACACAGGACATACAGAGGTGGGGGGCCCCTCCACACATCGCTGACCTACCTGAGAGGAGGGCTCAGGAGACCGTGACGAGACGTTGCTGGGCGTCTCCTGGCATCTGAAGCTGGAGCCCGGAGAGTGGAGGGATGAGGCTCCGGGTCGGACCTGTGGATGGCGGTGTCTGCCGGTCTGAAGGAGGGCCACGCCAGGCCGCAGCTGCGGCACTATATGCCCGGAGAGACGAAGGTAGGCCCCACCCAATTTCTTCAGGCGGATCCAGATAGAAGACCGGCACAACAACTTTATCTCTGCACACACCAGATTTTACTTTAACGGTAATTATCCTCCAAACCCATGAGACGCTACGGGGGAATCCCAGCGTATATATTGATAACAGATTTGAAGAAAGATCGTTTCTATGCATTAACACAGGTTAAAACCAGACCCTGAGGAAGTTCACGTGGCTGAGCTGATGTATGCATTCATGAACTTTAATTGCGAATAAAAGAAACATTTGAATACAAAACCTTTCAAGACTCCCTTCGCTATGCTTTTTTGGAATTGTATGGATTGAAAGACATTTACTGTACTTTTGTTTATTGATAGAGGGACCGGATTGCTCTTATATATGACTTTTAAGTAGTGGGGTTACGCCATGTTAAGTATTTTTGCATCATTAGATAGATTGAGAATAACTATACCGGTGCAGCCGACTCTTGCCCACACTACTGATCTTTTTGACTTTATTGTACCCTTTGGATTGTGCCTCTTATTGCCTGATCTCATTGCTCAATGTGGATGCAAAAATATTCACGAGCATACTGGTCACCTGCATTAACTCATACATGGCAGGTCTAATTGATCTTGATCAAGCTGGGTTTATCCGTCGAGACAATGTGGGGATAATACAAAACGACTCCTACACCTCACAGACCTTATCAGCCACTCTCCTCTTCAGCTAACAGGTAACTCCACCACACCTCAGTCAGATAGCAGGACCTCCACGGTCGAGGGAAAGTTCAAAGAGTACATGTCCTGGAGGGAGAGTAGGATCAAGGTCAGGTGAGGGATGTGAAAAAGTTCATGTGGTGTAGCGGTCTAGTGGCGTAAGCCCCGGAAGTGACGTGGGGCGGATATCCGGCGTCGGCCATGTTTGGGTATTGTTGCGCGGATCTCGAGAGCGCCACAAGCCCGATCTGGCGCTCCCGAGGGAAATGAACAAAAGTGTTTATATTGTGGAATAAAACCACCTAATCCACCAGAGAGTTTCCTGGCATTTTTTCTAGGACCAGTGCAGAGTAGTAACATTATAATGGCGACGAGGTGACGGGTTTACTCCTACAGCCCGAACTCACGAGAGCAGGATCAACCAAGGAACATCACCAGGCACCTACTGTAGCACTCGGGAGCGTGGCAGTGACAAGCGGCAATAAAAGGAAGCACGGACGACCCCTCAACAGGCACAGGGGAGCAGTGACCTGCGGCAGGAGTGAGTACAAGCACTGGAAGTATGCGTGGGCACTGAGCCACCCTCTGGAAGGTTGCGCTGGAGCCCCAAAACGGAAGCCAAGCGCAAGGGGGAGAACAGACCCAACCAGGGGGCACAGAGCCAGGCGAGGTGTTACTAGGCACTTCCACCCCGGAAGTGAGCGACGGGCAAGAAGTCAGTAGCGCCAGAGGCCCTACCATGTGCGCCCAAACCTCAGCGTTAACAAACCCTGTGCCGTTCTTATCAAAGATGGGTGAACCAGAGATGCCCTGGGAGGACTGGAAGCTATACTTCCTAAATTACCTCTCAGCATTGGAAGAGGAAGGCGAAAATGAATATACGGAAGCACGGCGCAAGAAGATATTGCTGCACAACTTAGGCCCAGCGGGCCAGAGAGTATATATGAACTTAGTCAAACCAGAGAGGCAGGCCACCGATACGAACGTGTTCCAACACGCGTTGGAGGACCTGGATGCCCATTACAGACCTGTTGTCTGCATGGCCATTGATAGGTACAATTTCTTTCAAAGAAAACAGGCCAGAGGAGAAACGTGGACGATTACGTGGCTGCGTTGCAGAAGTTAGCTATCACATGCAAGTTCGGAGTTCTGCAAGAAGAGTTGATCCGCGACCAAATAATCATGCACACCGTCATCACGTCTATCCAAGAAAAACTGTGGGAAAACGGCGATGCACCCCTGAAGGAAGTGGTGGCGTTGGTGAAGAAAGCGGAGATGTCCAAAAGGTGTGCTGAAGCGGCAAAGCTAGAAAACAGTCAAAGTGCGGCTGTACGCAGAGTAGCAGACAGAAGAGGTACAGAGGCCAAGCAACAATTAGGGCATCAAGGAGCACGCACGTACAAAGGACAGAACCAGAAGGTATACTAGAATCAAGGACTAAGGAATGGGAGCAAGAACTCATGCTACAGGTGCGGGAGTACCTTGCACGCAGCAAATGACAAAGGATGCCCAGCGATTGGAGCAAAGTGCTCGTTCTGCGGTCTCATGGGGCACTACGAGAAAGTGTGCAGGAGAAAACAGTCAAGAAACAAAGTCAAGTACGTGGCGCAAGAGTCGAACCAGGAGGACGGAGACACGGACGGAAGCGAAGACGACGAGATTCTGATGATAGAAGACCAGATATTCGGGATTGAAAGCGCCACGGACAAGAAACCAAAATGCGAGATGGAAATTGGCAGAGTGCAGACGACTATGATAGCAGATTCTGGATCACCGTATACGATCATCCAGAGGAGCATATGGGAAAGAGAATTCGCACCCAGAATCAGACGTCAACTCCTACCATCAGACATTCACCCTGTAACGTACACCAGGGAACCCTTCCCCATGGTGGGGTATTGTCCATTAACATTTACCTTCAAGGACAGATCGACAGGAGGAAAGTTATATGTCCCTGAGAAGGGGCCATCCGTGTTGGGATGGAAAGACCAAGGAGCCCTCGGGATAAAGCTAAACCCAGGGGGGCGCACGCAAGTACTTGTAATGGAGGAAGCTAGAATATACGAAGCGAAGAACTTGAAAGAGGAATTCCCAGAAGTATTCAAAAGCACCATTGGTCGCCTAACGAAGTTCACACACAAGATTTGTCTAAAGGAAGGAGCACAACCCAAAAGTCATTAAGTGCGCAAAATTCCGTTCAGGATCAGGACAACGGTGCAAGAAGAACTGCAGAGGTTGGAAGAGAACGAAGTGATAGAAGCAATTGACAGCGCAGAGTGGTTGGCGCCCTTGGTGGTGGCGCAGAAGCCGAACGGGAAGGTGAGGTTATGTGTAGACCTCCGCGAACTCAATAAATACATAGTGGTGGACAAATTCCTCCTTCCCAAAATAAACGAGATGCTGGCTAAGGCCAAGGGAGTGGAATGGTTCTCCACGATTGACCTCACTTCGGCCTACCACCAGATCAAGCTACACCGATCTTGCAACCACTTGACATCATTTATCACGCCTTTTGGGTGTTACAAACTCCTGAGAATGCTGTTCGGCCTGGCCTCCGCAGCGGCAGTGTTAAAAAAATTGATGTATCGACTTATCCACAAGATAGATGGCATCCAATATTTTCAGGACGACATCTGGGTAATGGGAACATCGCGAGAGGACTATGATAAAAAGTTAAGGGACGTGCTCACCACCCTGACACAAAATGGCCTCACTGCCCAGTGGGAGAAATGTAAATTCAGTGTGAACAAAGTCACATACTTGGGGCACGAGATAAGCTATAGGGACATCGAACCCAAGGCGTCGAATGTAAGTGCCATCAAAGACGCCCCCACTCCAGAAAGTAAAAAAGACATAAGAACCTTCCAGGGAATGGAGAGTTCTACGGAAAGTTTGTTCCACACTTCGCGTCTAAAACCCACCACATGCGACAGATACTGAAAGACAAGTCTGCATTCCGATGGGCTGAGGACGAACAGAGGGAGTTCGAGGAGATGAAACAGAGCATCTGTGAAGCAGTGCCCATACACGGGTTCGACCAAGAAGCACCCACAATACTGACCACGGATGCCAGTGACCGTGGATTGGGTGCCGTGCTCACGCAACAGTCCAAAGAAGGCGCTACCACAACGGTTAGTTTCGCATCAAGAGCATTGGCCCCCAATGAACAAAAGTTCAACATCGTCGAGAAGGAAATGCTGGCAGGAGTATGGGCAATGGAGAGATTCCGGCAGTTCTTGTGGGGAGGAAGATTCACGTTGCACACTGACCACAAACTGCTGATAAAAGTGCTTACGTTGAGCGGCCACGAACGCGCAACCCCAAGGATTGCGAAGATGACTTTAAGACTACTTGACTATGTATACGACGTGGAGTACCTGCCGGGATACAAGAACAAAGTGGCTGACTTCTTGAGTCGTGCAGCGGCAAAGGAAAGCTCAGAAGTGCAAGGCAGGAATGAGTGGGAAAGTTTCGTGGTAGCGACAACAGCCGACCCAGAAAAGGCCATAAGCATCCAAGAATGGGAAGCGGAGTATATCAAAGAAGACAAGCTCGACGCTGTGAAATCCTATGTGGCTGCAGGGTGGCCAGACAAGAGGATGTTGGACGAGGAACTAAAACAGCATTGGGAAGTTCAGGAAGAATTATAGATAGCGGACAACCCCTGCTTCCTCTTGAGAGGTGACAAAGTGATACCATCAAAATCCCTGACTGAACGACTCTTGGACATAGGACATGAAGAGGACCAAGGCATTGACAAAACAAAATGGAGGTTGAAGGAAGACTATTGGTGGCCGGGAATGGACAAACAGATCGAAAGATATGTCAGGACATGCGAGCATTGCAGCAATGCTGACAAAACACAGAGGCTATTACGCCCTCCCCTTGGCATGCATGAATACCCAGAGAATCCGTGGGAGGAGATAGCAATCGACATCCTAGGGCCCGTCCTGGACTTCCAAAGGACGCAGAAATACATCACAGTGCTAATAGACCGATACTTTAAATGGCCCGAAATAAACATAACAGAAGACACCGAAACTGAGACGGTGCTGGCGTTTCTAACAGACGTTTTCATAAGGGAAGGAACCCCCAAAGGGATACTAAGCGACAATGGACCCCAATTTGCGTCAATCAAATGGGCCATGTTGATGGAACGAAATGGCATTGTAGTCAGACACACTCCAGTTTATAACCCGGCATGTAATGGACTGACGGAGAGATTTAACCGGGTGATCATGGGCTCCATCCAAGCAGTCATCAGTCAAGGGAAAGACTGAAAGAAAGAGTTGAAGAGATTGATATGGGCATACCGCATAACACCGACAGCCACAGGTTACAGCCCGTTCAGGATACTGAGAGGGCGTGAGCCGTTCACTAAGGACAATGTCACCTGGAAGCGCCGAACAGTCCAAAGTCACTGGTCACCGGCAGTGGTCCGCAAGTACCTGGAGAAAGCCCAGCAAATATATACCGAACACTACAATAAAAGACGCAACACCCAAGAAACCAGCCTGGAAAGGGGAGAATAGGTGAGAGTATAGCAACCCATCCAGAGGAAGAAGGGGGACAGCAAATTCAACCCCCCCCCCCTCCCCCTGAAAGTCGTGGAACTGTACTCCATGGTCGCAAGACCGCATGGCGAAATGTAATCGAGTGGAGAACTGGGATGTGATGCAGGAGAAAGAGAGAAGTACGCCACGGCCAGAAGGAGCAACCAGGAGCCCGACTGGCAGCAGGGAAATAACCACCCAAAGGGAATCAACGCGGATGAGAGAGAGAGAAGAGGTGCAAGGAACCCAGACACCGGTGAGACGGGAGAAAGAAGAGGAGCGAGAAAGAAGTATCGAAAGTAGTGAAACTGGGCCTAGTCCAGGAGCTTCCAGACTGTCGCTCACCAACACCCAGCAAGACTTGCAGACTCGGGGAGGGTAGAAGGATCATGCTACCCAAGAGGTTTGAAGAGTTCAACATGGAGAGCAAGGAAGACTGTTTGTGTTATAAAGTATAAAGGGGTGAGATGTGGTGTAGTGGTCTAGTGGCGCAAGCCCCGGAAGTGACGTGGGGCGGATATCCGGCGGCGGCCATGTTTGGGCATTGGCACGTGGATCTCGAGAGCGCCACAAGCCCGATCCGGTGCTCCCGAGGGAAATTAACAAAAGCGTTTATATTGTGGAATTAAACCAGCTAATCAACCAGAGAGTGTCCTGGCATTATTTGTAGGGCGAGTGCAGAGTAGTAACATTATAGTTCAGGTCGATGACCAGTTCGATTGTCCAGGAGTGGTCAAGCATCATGGAGTGACCAACTGAGGCAGCCATCTTGAGGTCAGGCGGCGGAAGGACAGGGCAAGTGTCTGCATATCTGCTGAGGGGGTTAGTGATGGAGAGAAAAACCACCCGTTGGAGAAGTAACTGCCATTAGAAGGCGAGGCACCTCCAAAGTCATAGCGCCTCTGCTCGTCGAATCTGCTGCAGGCGCTTGCTTGTGAAAGGCATCGTACTGAGGGGATAGCGCCTGAAAACGTCGAATATGCTGCAGGCGCTTGCTTGTGAAAGGTATCGTACTGTGAGGATTTCTACATATAGCGCCTCTGGACGTCGAATCTGCTGCAGGCACTTGCTTGTGAAAGGCAATGTACTGAGGGAATAGCGCCTCTCCACGTCGAATCTGCTGCAGTCGCTTGCTTGAGAAAGGTAGCGTACTGAAAGGAGTTCCAGGTATAGCGCCTCTGTGCGTCGAATCTGCTGCAGGCGCTTGCTTGTGAAAGGCATCGTACTGAGAGGATTTTCACGTATAGCACCTTTGTACGCCGAATCTGCTGCAGGCGCTTGCTTGTGAAAGGTAGCAGGGAGCACAAGGGCTCCCACAACTCCAGCACGATGTCATTGGCAAATACTTTCCCCCACCAAAATAGTCTGTAGCAGCACTGACCGCTCCCTCCAAACAGCGCTCACAGCGGTAATTGAAAGACCCTCGTGGCACTGACCGCGTTGGAGATAGCCGTGGAGTAACTAACCTACTGCAATTGAGCCATTATGGATGGTAGGGTGCCAAGAGAAGGAGAAATCTTCTGGCTCGGGGGGGGGGGGGGTAGAAGTAGGCTGTGGTCCCCAGCAGTGAGGCGCGACGATCTCGAGAGGCTGAGTGGGGGGGGCACCACAAATCTGCCCATTGTCAACGTACCTGATGTTCCTTGGATATCCAGGACGCTCCGCTTCCGACTGGCCTTTTGCCCATCAACTCTCTCCTTTATTTCTCTATCCTCTTTTGCCATATTCTCTACTGTTTTCTTCTCTCCCTCTCTCTCTTTTGGTCTTCCCGACAACCACTCACCATCCTCTCTCCCACCAGTGCTTCCTAGCCTCCCGTCTTGTTTTTTTCCTCCTTTCATTCTAAAGGTAACAGGACTCATTTTTTCGAGTTGTCAGCTAATTAGGATGGGCGTCAAGAAGAGATTGCATTTCTAAGGTTCCATATGAGTATAAGATATGTGTTTAAGACGTAGACAGAGGCTTCTGACACAGCCCCCTTAGCTTAAGCAAACAATCATTACACCTGGAGGAACTCGAGGTAGCTACAGACTCCTGCTCTAAGCTGATGCTACCGGGACAGTTGTAATGTTGTTCCATTCTATGGTGGGCCTTAAATTTCGTTTTACCCTGCTTGGCCATTGCTGTAAAATCTTTTCCAATGGCTCCCGGGGCCGATTGCTAGCCTGTGAGGACATCACAAGATCCATGTGCTGCAGCAACAAATGACTGATGGTATGGGGAGCAGGGCCAAGACTGATCTGCATGTGGCTGAGTTTAAACTTGAATGGCATGGGGGTAAAAAACAATGGATTTTTGCCCAGATCTCTGTACTGGGGTGAATGTTTGACATTGTTCAACATTCTGTCCATCAATTGTTCTTTTTGCATTTGTCACCCCGAATGGGATGGGTATGCCCAGACGTGGGCCCCATGCTGTCTATACCACTGGACTCAAGCTAGCCTGGCTGATATGGGGTGATACTCCAAAACCGGTCCCAGGATGCTTGTTTCCGGTCCAGGGAAAATCTGTCCTGGCAGTTTGGGCTGGACTGTTCCCATGGGCAGCAGGGTCAAGACTGATTTGCATATGGCTGAGTTTAAAAACTGGAATAGCAGAGGAGGGCGTGGCCAAGATGGCGGATTTCTAGGACATGCTTTTTAGTCGCTACGAGCCGCTGTGACCATAAGCACCTAATATGAGCCCACCGGTCCCTCTCTCGTGACCCCCGGGAGTGATTGTGGACTGTGGAGTAAGTGGGGCACAAGCGGAACCCAGTGGAGGTGGATTGGACCCCTGGGTGCGGCAATCTGGTGTGTTGAGCGGTGAGGCCGACCACAAAGCGCGACTGTGGCCTGCAGCTCGCCCTCAGAGTCGGGGGGGCTGTCAGCAATGGATATTGAAGCTCCTGAAATAGCCTCCAACATGACGCAGGACATACAGAGGTGGGGGGCCCCTCCACACATCGCTGACCTACCTGAGAGGAGGGCTCAGGAGACCGTGACGAGACGTTGCTGGGCGTCTCCTGGCATCTGAAGCTGGAGCCCGGAGAGTGGAGGGATGAGGCTCCGGGTCGGACCTGTGGATGGCGGTGTCTGCCGGTCTGAAGGAGGGCCACGCCAGGCCGCAGCTGCGGCACTATATGCCCGGAGAGACGAAGGTAGGCCCCACCCAATTTCTTCAGGCGGATCCAGATAGAAGACCGGCACAACAACTTTATCTCTGCACACACCAGATTTTACTTTAACGGTAATTATCCTCTAAACCCATGAGACGCTACGGGGGAATCCCAGCGTATATATTGATAACAGATTTGAAGAAAGATCGTTTCTATGCATTAACACAGGTTAAAACCAGACCCTGAGGAAGTTCACGTGGGACGAACCGCATTGGCTGAGCTGATGTATGCATTCATGAACTTTAATTGCGAATAAAAGAAACATTTGAATACAAAACCTTTCAAGACTCCCTTCGCTATACTTTTTTGGAATTGTATGGATTGAAAGACATTTACTGTACTTTTGTTTATTGATAGAGGGACCGGATTGCTCTTATATATGACTTTTAAGTAGTGGGGTTACGCCATGTTAAGTATTTTTGCATCATTAGATAGATTGAGAATAACTATACCGGTGCAGCCGACTCTTGCCCACACTACTGATCTTTTTGACTTTATTGTACCCTTTGGATTGTGCCTCTTATTGCCTGATCTCATTGCTCAATGTGGATGCAAAAATATTCACGAGCATACTGGTCACCTGCATTAACTCATACATGGCAGGTCTAATTGATCTTGATCAAGCTGGGTTTATCCGTCGACACAATGTGGGGATAATACAAAACGACTCCTACACCTCACAGACCTTATCAGCCACTCTCCTCTTCAGCTAACAGGTAACTCCACCACACCTCAGTCAGATAGCAGGACCTCCACGCTCGAGGGAAAGTTCAAAGAGTACATGTCCTGGAGGGAGAGTAGGATCAAGGTCAGGTGAGGGATGTGAAAAAGTTCATGTGGTGTAGCGGTCTAGTGGCGTAAGCCCCGGAAGTGACGTGGGGCGGATATCCGGCGTCGGCCATGTTTGGGTATTGTTGCGCGGATCTCGAGAGCGCCACAAGCCCGATCTGGCGCTCCCGAGGGAAATGAACAAAAGTGTTTATATTGTGGAATAAAACCACCTAATCCACCAGAGAGTTTCCTGGCATTTTTTCTAGGGCCAGTGCAGAGTAGTAACATTATAATGGCGACGAGGTGACGGGTTTACTCCTACAGCCCGAACTCACTTGAGCAGGATCAACCAAGGAACATCACCAGGCACCTACTGTAGCACTCGGGAGCGTGGCAGTGACAAGCGGCAATAAAAGGAAGCACGGACGACCCCTCAACAGGCACAGGGGAGCAGTGACCTGCGGCAGGCGTGAGTACAATCACTGGAAGTATGCGTGGGCACTGAGCCACCCTCTGGAAGGCTGCGCTGGAGCTCCAAAACGGAAGCCAAGCACAAGGGGGAGAACAGACCCAACCAGGGGGCACAGAGCCAGGCGAGGTGTTACTAGGCACTTCCACCCCAGAAGTGAGCGACGGGCAAGAAGTCAGTAGCGCCAGAGGCCCTACCATGTGCGCCCAAACCTCAGCGTTAACGAACCCTGTGCCGTTCTTATCAAAGATGGGTGAACCAGAGATGCCCTGGGAGGACTGGAAGCTATACTTCCTAAATTACCTCTCAGCATTGGAAGAGGAAGGCGAAAATGAATATACAGAAGCACGGCGCAAGAAGATATTGCTGCACAACTTAGGCCCAGCGGGCCAGAGAGTATATATGAACTTAGTCAAACCAGAGAGGCAGGCCACCGATACGAACGTGTTCCAACACGCGTTGGAGGACCTGGATGCCCATTACAGACCTGTTGTCTGCATGGCCATTGATAGGTACAATTTCTTTCAAAGAAAACAGGCCAGAGGAGAAACGGTGGACGATTACGTGGCTGCGTTGCAGAAGTTAGCTATCACATGCAAGTTCGGAGTTCTGCAAGAAGAGTTCATCCGCGACCAAATAATCATGCACACCGTCATCACGTCTATCCAAGAAAAACTTTGGGAAAACGGCGATGCACCCCTGAAGGAAGTAGTGGCGTTGGTGAAGAAAGCGGAGATGTCCAAAAGGTGTGCTGAAGCGGCGAAGCTAGAAAACAGTCAAAGTGCGGCTGTATGCAGAGTAGCAGACAGAAGAGGTACAGAGGCCAAGCAACAATTAGGGCATCAAAGAGCACGCACGTACAAAGGACAGAACCAGAAGGTATACTAGAATCAAGGACTAAGGAATGGGAGCAAGAACTCATGCTACAGGTGCGGGAGTACCTTGCACGCAGCAAATGACAAAGGATGCCCAGCGATTGGAGCAAAGTGCTCGTTCTGCGGTCTCATGGGGCACTACGAGAAAGTGTGCAGGAGAAAACGCAAGAGTCGAACCAGGAGGACGGAGACATGGACGGTAGCGAAGACGACGAGATTCTGATGATAGAAGACCAGATATTCGGGATTGAAAGCGCCACGGACAAGAAACCAAAATGCGAGATGGAAATTGGCAGACGACTATGATAGCAGATTCAGGATCACCGTATACGATCATCCAGAGGAGCATATCGAAAAGAGAATTCGCACCCAGAGTCAGACGTCAACTCCTACCATCAGACATTCACCCTGTAACGTACACCAGGGAACCCTTCCCCATGGTGGGGTATTGTCCATTAACATTTACCTTCAAGGACAGATCGACAGGAGGAAAGTTATATGTCCCTGAGAAGGGGCCATCCGTGTTGGGATGGAAAGACCAAGGAGCCCTCGGGATAAAGCTAAACCCAGGGGGGTGCACGCAAGTACTTGTAATGGAGGAAGCTGGAATATACGAAGCGAAGAACTTGAAAGAGGAATTCCCAGAAGTATTCAAAAACATCATTGGTCGCCTAGCGAAGTTCACACACAAGATTTGTCTAAAGGAAGGAGCACAACCCAAAAGTCATAAAGTGCGCAAAATTCCGTTCAGGATCAGGACAACGGTGCAAGAAGAACTGCAGAGGTTGGAAGAGAACGGAGTGATAGAAGCAATTGACAGCGCAGAGTGGTTGGCGCCCTTGGTGGTGGCGCAGAAGCCGAACGGGAAGGTGAGGTTATGTGTAGACCTCCGCGAACTCAATAAATACATAGTGGTGGGCTAATTCCTCCTTCCCAAAATAAACGAGATGCTGGCTAAGACCAAGGGAGTGGAATGGTTCTCCACGATTGACCTCACTTCGGCCTACCACCAGATCAAGCTACACCGATCTTGCAACCACTTGACATCATTTATCACGCCTTTTGGGTGTTACAAATTCCTGAGAATGCCGTTTGGCCTGGCCTCCGCAGCGGCAGTGTATCGACTTATCCACAAGATGGATGGCATCCAATATTTTCAGGACGACATCTTGGTAATGGGAACATCGCGAGAGGACTATGATAAAAAGTTAAGGGACGTGCTCACCACCCTGACACAAAATGGCCTCACTGCCCAGTGGGAGAAATGTAAATTCAGTGTGAACAAAGTCACATACTTGGGGCACGAGATAAGCTATCGGAACATCGAACCCAAGGCGTCGAATGTAAGTGCCATCAAAGACGCCCCCACTCCAGAAAGTAAAAAAGACATAAGAACCTTCCAGGGAATGGAGAGTTCTACGGAAAGTTTGTTCCACACTTCACGTCTAAAACCCACCACATGCGACAGATACTGAAAGACAAGTCTGCATTCCGATGGGCTGAGGACGAACAGAGGGAGTTCGAGGAGATGAAACAGAGCATCTGTGAAGCAGTGCCCATACACGGGTTCGACCAAGAAGCACCCACAATACTGACCACAGATGCCAGTGACCGTGGATTGGGTTCCGTGCTCACGCAACAGTCCAAAGAAGGCGCTACCACAACGGTTAGTTTCGCATCAAGAGCGTTGGCCCCCAATGAACAAAAGTTCAGCATCGTCGAGAAGGAAATGCTGGCAGGAGTATGGGCAATGGAGAGATTCCGGCAGTTCTTGTGGGGAGGAAGATTCACGTTGCACACTGACCACAAACTGCTGATAAAAGTGCTTATGTCGAGCGGCCACGAACGCGCAACCCCAAGGATTGCGAAGATGACTTTAAGACTACTTGACTATGTATACGACGTGGAGTACCTGCCGGGATACAAGAACAAAGTGGCTGACTTCTTGAGTCGTGCAGCGGCAAAGGAAAGCTCAGAAGTGCAAGGCAGGAATGAGTGGGAAAGTTTCGTGGTAGCGACAACAGCCGACCCAGAAAAGGCCATAAGCATCCAAGAATGGGAAGCGGAGTATATCAAAGAAGACAAGCTCGACTCTGTGAAATCCTATGTGGCTGCAGGGTGGCCAGACAAGAGGATGTTGGACGAGGAACTAAAACAGCATTGGGAAGTTCAGGAATAATTATAGATAGCGGACAACCCCTGCTTCCTCTTGAGAGGTGACAAAGTGATACCATCAAAATCCCTGACTGAACGACTCTTGGACATAGGACATGAAGAGGACCAAGGCATTGTCAAAACAAAATGGAGGTTGAAGGAAGACTACTGGTGGCCGGGAATGGACAAACAGATCGAAAGATATGTCAGGACATGCGAGCATTGCAGCAATGCTGACAAAACACAGAGGCTATTACGCCCTCCCCTTGGCATGCATGAATACCCAGAGAATCCGTGGGAGGAGATAGCAATCGACATCCTAGGGCCCGTCCTGGACTTCCAAGGGACGCAGAAATACATCACAGTGCTAATAGACCGATACTTTAAATGGCCCGAAATAAACATAACAAAAGACACCGAAACTGAGACGGTGCTGGCGTTTCTAACAGATGTTTTCATAAGGGAAGGAACCCCCAAAGGGATACTAAGCGACAATGGATCCCAATTTGCGTCAATCAAATGGGCCATGTTGATGGAACGAAATGGCATTGTAGTCAGACACACTCCAGTTTATCACCCGGCATGTAATGGACTGACGGAGAGATTTTACCGGGTGATCATGGGCTCCATCCAAGCAGTCATCAGTCAAGGGAAAGACTGAAAGAAAGAGTTGAAGAGATTGATATGGGCATACCGCATAACACCGACAGCCACAGGTTACAGCCCGTTCAGGATACTGAGAGGGCGTGAGCTGTTCACTAAGGACAATGTCACCTGGAAGCGCCTAACAGTCCAAAGTCACTGGTCACCGGCAGTGGTCCGCAAGTACCTGGAGAAAGCCCAGCAAATATATACCGAACACTACAATAAAAGACGCAACACCCAAGAAACCAGCCTGGAAAGGGGAGAATAGGTGAGAGTATAGCAACCCATCCAGAGGAAGAAGGGGGACAGCAAATTCACCCCCCCCCCCCTCAAAGTCGTGGAACTGTACTCCATGGTCGCAAGACCGCATGGCGAAATGTAATCGAGTGGAGAACTGGGACGTGATGCAGGAGAAAGAGAGAAGTCCGCCACGGCCAGAAGGAGCAACCAGGAGCCCGACTGGCAGCAGGGAAATAACCACCCAAAGGGAATCAACGCGGATGAGAGAGAGAGAAGAGGTGCAAGGAACCCAGACACCGGTGAGACGGGAGAAAGAAGAGGAGCGAGAAAGAAGTGGCGAAAGTAGTGAAACTGGGCCTAGTCCAGGAGCTTCCAGACTGTCGCTCACCAACACCCAGCAAGACTTGCAGACTCGGGGAGGGTAGAAGGATCATGCTACCCAAGAGGTTTGAAGAGTTCAACATGGAGAGCAAGTAAGACTGTTTGTGTTATAAAGTATAAAGGGGGGAGATGTGGTGTAGTGGTCTAGTGGCGCAAGCCCCGGAAGTGACGTGGGGCGGATATCCGGCGGCGGCCATGTTTGGGCATTGGCACGTGGATCTCGAGAGCGCCACAAGCCCGATCCGGCGCTCCCGAGGGAAATTACCAAAAGCGTTTATATTGTGGAATTAAACCAGCTAATCAACCAGAGAGTGTCCTGGCATTATTTGTAGGGCGAGTGCAGAGTAGTAACATTATAGTTCAGGTCGATGACCAGTTCGATTGTCCAGGAGTGGTCAAGCATCGTGGAGTGACCAACTGAGGCAGCCATCTTGAGGTCAGGCGGTGGAAGGACAGGGCAAGTGTCTGCATATCTGCTGAGGGGGTTAGTGATGGAGAGAAAAACCATCCGTTGGAGAAGTAACTGCCATTAGAAGGCGAGGCGCCTCCAAAGTCATAGCGCCTCTGCTCGTCGAATCTGCTGCAGGCGCTTGCTTGTGAAAGGCATCGTACTGAGGGGATAGCGCCTGAAAACGTCGAATATGCTGCAGGCGCTTGCTTGTGAAAGGTATCGTACTGTGAGGATTTCTACATATAGCGCCTCTGCACGTCGAATCTGCTGCAGGCACTTGCTTGTGAAAGGCATTGTACTGAGGGAATAGCGCCTCTGCACGTCGAATCTGCTGCAGTCGCTTGCTTGAGAAAGGTAGCGTACTGAAAGGAGTTCCACGTATAGCGCCTCTGTGCGTCGAATCTGCTGCAGACGCTTGCTTGTGAAAGGCATCGTACTGAGAGGATTTTCACGTATAGCACCTCTGCACGCCGAATCTGCTGCAGGCGCTTGCTTGTGAAAGGTAGCAGGGAGCACAAGGGCTCCCACAACTCCAGCACGATGTCATTGGCAAATACTTTCCCCCACCAAAATAGTCTGTAGCAGCACTGACCGCTCCCTCCAAACAGCGCTCACAGCGGTAATTGAAAGACCCTCGTGGCACTGACCGCGTTGGAGATAGCCGTGGAGTAACTAACCTACTACAATTGAGCCATTATGAATGGTAGGGTGCCAAGAGAAGGAGAAATCTTCTGGCTCGGGGGGGGGGGGTAGAAGTAGGCTGTGGTCCCCAGCAGTGAGGCGCGACGATCTCGAGAGGCTGAGTGGGGGGGGGCACCACAAATCTGCCCATTTTCAACGTACCTGATGTTCCTTGGATAGCCAGGACGCTCCGCTTCCGACTGGCCTTTTGCCCATCAACTCTCTCCTTTATTTCTCTATCCTCTTTGGCCATATTCTCTACTGTTTTCTTCTCTCCCTCTCTCTCTTTTGGTCTTCCCGACAACCACTCACCATCCTCTCTCCCACCAGTGCTTCCTAGCCACCCGTCTTGTTTTTTTCCTCCTTTTATTCTAAAGGTAACAGGACTCATTTTTTCGAGTTGTCAGCTAATTAGGATGGGCGTCAAGAAGAGATTGCATTTCTAAGGTTCCATATGAGTATAAGATATGTGTTTAAGACGTAGACAGAGGCTTCTGACACAGCCCCCTTAGCTTAAGCAAACAATCATTACACCTGGAGGAACTCGAGGTAGCTACAGACTCCTGCTCTAAGCTGATGCTACCGGGACAGTTGTAATGTTGATCCATTCCATGGTGGGCCTTAAATTACTTTTTACCCTGCTTGGCCATTGCTGTAAAATCTTTTCCAATGGCTCCCGGGGCCGATTGCTAGGCTGTGAGGACATCACAAGATCCATGTGCTGCAGCAACAAATGACTGATGGTATGGGGAGCAGGGCCAAGACTGATCTGCATGTGGCTGAGTTTAAACTTGAATGGCATGGGGGTAAAAAACAATGGATTTTTGTCCAGATCTCTGTACTGGGGTGAATGTTTGACATTGTTCAACATTCTGTCCATCAATTGTTCTTTTTGCATTTGTCACCCCGAATGGGATGGGTATGCCCAGACGTGGGCCCCATGCTGTCTATACCACTGGACTCAAGCTAGCCTGGCTGATGAGGGGTGATACTCCAAAACCGGTCCCAGGATGCTTGTTTCCGGTCCAGGGAAAATCTGTCCTGGCAGTTTGGGCTGGACTGTTCCCATGGGCAGCAGGGTCAATACTGATTTGCATATGGCTGAGTTTAAAAACTGGAATAGCAGAGGAGGGCGTGGCCAAGATGGCGGATTGCTAGGACGTGCTTTTTAGTCGCTACGAGCCGCTGTGACCATAAGCACCTAATATGAGCCCACCGGTCCCTCTCTCGTGACCCCTGGGAGTGATTGTGGACTGTGGAGTAAGTGGGGCACAAGCGGAACCCAGTGGAGGTGGATTGGACCCCTGGGTGCGGCAATCTGGTGTGTTGAGCGGTGAGGCCGACCACAAAGCGCGACTGTGGCCTGCAGCTCGCCCTCAGAGTCGGGGGGGGCTGTCAGCAACGGATATTGAAGCTCCTGAAATAGCCTCCAACATGAGGCAGGACATACAGAGGTGGGGGCCCCCTCCACACATCGCTGACCTACCTGAGAGGAGGGCTCAGGAGACCGTGACGAGACGTTGCTGGGCGTCTCCTGACATCTGAAGCTGGAGCCCGGAGAGTGGAGGGATGAGGCTCCGGGTCGGACCTGTGGATGGCGGTGTCTGCCGGTCTGAAGGAGGGCCACGCCAGGCCGCAGCTGCGGCACTATATGCCCGGAGAGACGAAGGTAGGCCCCACCCAATTTCTTCAGGCGGATCCAGATAGAAGACCGGCACAACAACTTTATCTCTGCACACACCAGATTTTACTTTAACGGTAATTATCCTCCAAACCCATGAGACGCTACGGGGGAATCCCAGCGTATATATTGATAACAGATTTGAAGAAAGATTGTTTCTATGCATTAACACAGGTTAAAACCAGACCCTGAGGAAGTTCATGTGGGACGAACCGCATTGGCTGAGCTGATGTATGCATTCATGAACTTTAATTGCGAATAAAAGAAACATTTGAATACAAAACCTTTCAAGACTCCCTTCTCTATACTTTTTTGGAATTGTATGGATTGAAAGACATTTACTGTACTTTTGTTTATTGATAGAGGGACCGGATTGCTCTTATATATGACTTTTAAGTAGTGGGGTTATGCCATGTTAAGTATTTTTGCATCATTAGATAGATTGAGAATAACTATACCGGTGCAGCTGACTCTTGCCCACACTACTGATCTTTTTGACTTTATTGTACCCTTTGGATTGTGCCTCTTATTGCCTGATCTCATTGCTCAACGTGGATGCAAAAATATTCACGAGCATACTGGTCACCTGCATTAACTCATACATGGCAGGTCTAATTGATCTTGATCAAGCTGGGTTTATCCGTCGAGACAATGTGGGGATAATACAAAACGACTCCTACACCTCACAGACCTTATCAGCCACTCTCCTCTTCAGCTAACAGGTAACTCCACCACACCTCAGTCAGATAGCAGGACCTCCACAGTCGAGGGCAAGTTCAAAGAGTACATGTCCTGGAGGGAGAGTAGGATCAAGGTCAGGTGAGGGATGTGAAAAAGTTCATGTGGTGTAGCGGTCTAGTGGCGTAAGCCCCGGAAGTGACGTGGGGCGGATATCCGGCGTCGGCCATGTTTGGGTATTGTCGCGCGGATCTCGAGAGCGCCACAAGCCCGATCCGGCGCTCCCGAGGGAAATGAACAAAAGTGTTTATATTGCGGAATAAAACCACCTAATCCACCAGAGAGTGTCCTGGCATTTTTTCTAGGGCCAGTGCAGAGTAGTAACATTATAATGGCGACGAGGTGACGGGTTTACTCCTACAGCCCGAACTCACGAGAGCAGGATCAACCAAGGAACATCACCAGGCACCTACTGTAGCACTCGGGAGCGTGGCAGTGACAAGCGGCAATAAAAGGAAGCACAGACGACCCCTCAACAGGCACAGGGGAGCATTGACCTGCGGCAGGCGTGAGTACAAGCACTGGAAGTATGCGTGGGCACTGAGCCACCCTCTGGAAGGCTGCGCTGGAGCCCCAAAACGGAAGCCAAGCGCAAGGGGGGAGAACAGACCCAACCAGGGGGCACAGAGCCAGGCGAGGTGTTACTAGGCACTTCCACCCCAGAAGTGAGCGACGGGCAAGAAGTCAGTAGCGCCAGAGGCCCTACCATGTGCGCCCAAACCTCAGCGTTAACAAACCCTGTGCCGTTCTTATCAAAGATGGGGGAACCAGAGATGCCCTGGGAGGACTGGAAGCAATACTTCCTAAATTACCTCTCAGCATTGGAAGAGGAAGGCGAAAATGAATATACGGAAGCACGGAGCAAGAAGATATTGCTGCACAACTTAGGCCCAGCCGGCCAGAGAGTATATATGAACTTAGTCAAACCAGAGAGGCAGGCCACCGATACGAACGTGTTCCAACACGCGTTGGAGGACCTGGATGCCCATTACAGACCTGTTGTCTGCATGGCCATTGATAGGTACAATTTCTTTCAAAGAAAACAGGCCAGAGAAGAAACGGTGGACGATTACGTGGCTGCGTTGCAGAAGTTAGCTATCACATGCAAGTTCGGAGTTCTGCAAGAAGAGTTGATCCGCGACCAAATAATCATGCACACCGTCATCACGTCTATCCAAGAAAAACTGTGGGAAAACGGCGACGCACCGCTGAAGGAAGTAATGGCGTTGGTGAAGAAAGCGGAGATGTCCAAAAGGTGTGCTGAAGCGGCGAAGCTAGAAAACAGTCAAAGTGCGGCTGTATGCAGAGTAGCAGACAGAAGAGGTACAGAGGCCAAGCAACAATTAGGGCATCAAGGAGCACGCACGTACAAAGGACAGAACCAGAAGGTATACTAGAATCAAGGACTAAGGAATGGGAGCAAGAACTCATGCTACAGGTGCGGGAGTACCTTGCACGCAGCAAATGACAAAGGATGCCCAGCGATTGGAGCAAAGTGCTCGTTCTGCGGTCTCATGGGGCACTATGAGAAAGTGTGCAGGAGAAAACAGTCAAGAAACAAAGTCAAGTACGTGGCGCAAGAGTCGAACCAGGAGGACAGAGACACGGACGGAAGCGAAGACGACGAGATTCTGATGATAGAAGACCAGATATTCGGGATTGAAAGCGCCACGGACAAGAAACCAAAATGCGAGATGGAAATTGGCGGAGTGCAGATGACTATGATAGCAGATTCGGGATCACCGTATACGATCATCCAGAGGAGCATATGGAAAAGAGAATTCGCACCCAGAGTCAGATGTCAACTCCTACCATCAGACATTCACCCTGTAACGTACACCAGGGAACCCTTCCCCATGGTGTGGTATTGTCCATTAACATTTACCTTCAAGGACAGATCGACAGGAGGAAAGTTATATGTCCCTGAGAAGGGGCCATCCGTGTTGGGATGGAAAGACCAAGGAGCCCTCGGGATAAAGCTAAACCCAGGGGGGCGCACGCAAGTACTTGTAATGGAGGAAGCTGGAATATACGAAGCGAAGAACTTGAAAGAGGAATTCCCAGAAGTATTCAAAAGCACCATTGGTCACCTAACGAAGTTCACACACAAGATTTGTCTAAAGGAAGGAGCACAACCCAAAAGTCATAAAGTGCGCAAAATTCCGTTCAGGATCAGGACAACGGTGCAAGAAGAACTGCAGAGGTTGGAAGAGAACGGAGTGATAGAAGCAATTGACAGCACAGAGTGGTTGGCGCCCTTGGTGGTGGCGCAGAAGCCGAACGGGAAGGTGAGGTTATGTGTAGACCTCCGCGAACTCAATAAATACATAGTGGTGGACAAATTCCTCCTTCCCAAAATAAACGAGATGCTGGCTAAGACCAAGGGAGTGGAATGGTTCTCCACGATTGACCTCACTTCGGCCTACCATCAGATCAAGCTACACCGATCTTGCAACCACTTGACATCATTTATCACGCCTTTTGGGTGTTACAAATTCCTGAGAATTCCGTTCGGCCTGGCCTCCGCAGCGGCAGTGTTCAAAAAATTGATGTATCGACTTATCCACAAGATGGATGGCATCCATTATTTTCAGGACGACATCTTGGTAATGGGAACATCGCGAGAGGACTATGATAAAAAGTTAAGGGACGTGCTCACCACCCTGACACAAAATGGCCTCACTGCCCAGTGGGAGAAATGTAAATTCAGTGTGAACAAAGTCACATACTTGGGGCACGAGATAAGCTATCGGGACATCGAACCCAAGGCGTTGAATGTAAGTGCCATCAAAGACGCCCCCACTCCAGAAAGTAAAAAAGACATAAGAACCTTCCAGGGAATGGAGAGTTCTACGAAAAGTTTGTTCCACACATCGCGTCTAAAACCCACCACATGCGACAGATACTGAAAGACAAGTCTGCATTCCGATGGGCTGAGGACGAACAGAGGGAGTTCGAGGAGATGAAACGGAGCATCTGTGAAGCAGTGCCCATACACGGGTTCGACCAAGAAGCACCCACAATACTGACCACGGATGCCAGTGACCGTGGATTGGGTGCCGTGCTCAAGCAACAGTCCAAAGAAGGCGCTACCACAACGGTTAGTTTCGCATCAAGAGCGTTGGCCCCCAATGAACAAAAGTTCAGCATCGTCGAGAAGGAAATGCTGGTAGGAGTATGGGCAATGGAGAGATTCCGGTAGTTCTTGTGGGGAGGAAGATTCACGTTGCACACTGACCACAAACTGCTGATAAAAGTGCTTACGTCGAGCGGCCACGAACGCGCAACCCCAAGGATTGTGAAGATGACTTTAAGACTACTTGACTATGTATACGACGTGGAGTACCTGCCGGGATACAAGAACAAAGTGGCTGACTTCTTGAGTCGTGCAGCGGCAAAGGAAAGCTCAGAAGTGCAAGGCAGGAATGAGTGGGAAAGTTTAGTGGTAGCGACAACAGCCGACCCAGAAAAGGCCATAAGCATCCAAGAATGGGAAGCGGAGTATATCAAAGACGACAAGCTCGACGCTGTGAAATCCTATGTGGCTGCAGGGTGGCCAGACAAGAGGATGTTGGACGAGGAACTAAAACAGCATTGGGAAGTTCAGGAAGAATTATAGATAGCGGACAACCCCTGCTTCCTCTTGAGAGGTGACAAAGTGATACCATCAAAATCCCTGACTGAACAACTCTTGGACATAGGACATGAAGAGGACCAAGGCATTGTCAAAACAAAATGGAGGTTGAAGGAAGACTATTGGTGGCCGGGAATGGACAAACAGATCGAAAGATATGTCAGGACATGCGAACATTGCAGCAATGCTGACAAAACACAGAGGCTATTACGCCCTCCCCTTGGCATGCATGAATACCCAGAGAATCCGTGGGAGGAGATAGCAATCGACATCCTAGGGCCCGTCCTGGACTTCCAAGGGACGCAGAAATACATCACAGTGCTAATAGACCGATACTTTAAATGGCCCAAAATAAACATAACAGAAGACACCGAAACTGAGACGGTGCTGGCGTTTCTAACAGACGTTTTCATAAGGGAAGGAACCCCCAAAGGGATACTAAGCGACAATGGACCCCAATTTGCGTCAATCAAATGAGCCATGTTCATGGAACGAAATGGCATTGTAGTCAGACACACTCCAGTTTATCACCCGGCATGTAATGGACTGACGGAGAGATTTAACCGGGTGATCATGGGCTCCATCCAAGCAGTCATCAGTCAAGGGAAAGACTGAAAGAAAGAGTTGAAGAGATTGATATGGGCATACCGCATAACACCGACAGCCACAGGTTACAGCCCGTTCAGGATACTGATAGGGCGTGTGCCGTTCACTAAGGACAATGTCACCTGGAAGCGCCTAACAGTCCAAAGTCACTGGTCACCGGCAGTGGTCCGCAAGTACCTGGAGAAAGCCCAGCAAATATATACCGAACACTACAATAAAAGACGCAACACCCAAGAAACCAGCCTGGAAAGGGGAGAATAGGTGAGAGTATAGCAACCCATCCAGAGGAAGAAGGGGGACAGCAAATTCACCCCCCCCACCTCAAAGTCGTGGAACTGTACTCCATGGTCGCAAGACCGCATGGCGAAATGTAATCGAGTGGAGAACTGGGACGTGATGCAGGAGAAAGAGAGAAGTACGCCACGGCCAGAAGGAGCAACCAGGAGCCCGACTGGCAGCAGGGAAATAACCAACCAAAGGGAATCAACGCGGATGAGAGAGAGAGAAGAGGTGCAAGGAACCCAGACACCGGTGAGACGGGAGAAAGAAGAGGAGCGAGAAAGAAGTGGCGAAAGTAGTGAAACTGGGCCTAGTCCAGGAGCTTCCAGACTGTCGCTCACCAACACCCAGCAAGACTTGCAGACTCGGGGGGGTAGAAGGATCATGCTACCCAAGAGGTTTGAACATGGAGAGCAAGTAAGACTGTTTGTGTTATAAAGTATAAAGGGGGGAGATGTGGTGTAGCGGTCTAGTGGCGCAAGCCCCGGAAGTGACGTGGGGCGGATATCTGGTGGCGGCCATGTTTGGGCATTGGCACATGGATCTCGAGAGCGGCACAAGCCCGATCCGGCGCTCACGAGGGAAATTAACAAAAGTGTTTATATTGTGGAATGAAACCACCTAATCCACCAGAGAGTGTCCTGGCATTATTTCTAGGGCCAGTGCAGAGTAGTAACATTATAGTTCAGGTCGATGACCAGTTCCATTGTCCAGGAGTGGTCAAGCATCATGGAGTGACCAACTGAGGCGGCCATCTTGAGGTCAGGCGGCGGAAGGACAGGGCAAGTGTCTGCATGTCTGCTGAGGGGGTTAGTGATGGGAAGAAAAACCACCAGTTGCAGAAGTAACTGCCATTAGCAGGCGAGGCGCCTCCAGAGTCATAGCGCCTCTGCTCATCAAATCTGCTGCAGGTGCTGGCTTGTAAAAGGCATCGTACTGAGGGGATAGCGCCTCTACACGTCGAATATGCTGCAGGCGCTTGCTTGTGAAAGGTATCGTACTGAGAGGATTTCTACATATAGCGCCTCTGCACGTCGAATCTGCTGCAGTCGCTTGCTTGAGAAAGCTAGCGTACTGAAAGGAGTTCCACGTATAGCGCCTCTGTGCGTCGAATCTGCTGCAGGCGCTTGCTTGTGAAAGGCATCGTACTGAGAGGATTTTCACGTATAGCACCTCTGCACGCCGAATCTGCTGCAGGCGCTTGCTTGTGAAAGGTAGCAGGGAGCACAAGGGCTCCCACAACTCCAGCACGATGTCATTGGCAAATACTTTCACCAACCAAAATAGTCTGTAGCAGCACTGACCGCTCCCTCCAAACAGCGCTCACAGCGGTAATTGAAAGACCCTCGTGACACTGACCGCGTTGGAGATAGCCGTGGAGTAACTAACCTACTATAATTGAGCCATTATGGATGGTAGGGTGCCAAGAGATGGGGAAATCTACTGGCTCGGGGGGGGCGCTTAGAAGTAGGCTGTGGGCCCCAGCAGTGAGGCGCGACAATCTCGAGAGGCTGAGTGGGGGAGCACCATAAATTTGCCCATTGTCAACGTACCTGATGTTCCTTGGATAGCCAGGATGCTCCGCTTCCGACTGCCCTTTTGCCCATCAACTCTCTCCTTTATTTCTCTATCCTCTTTTGCTCTTTGCTGCCTGCTTGCCCTAACTGAGCGCACTGAAACACACGCAGCGCCTGCTATTGGTATCGTTGTGCATTATTATTGTTGTGCATTATTTTATTTACCTGCTGTCTGCATTATTTTATTTGCCTGCTGCCTTCTTGCCCTGTAGAACGCATTCAGCGCCTGGTATCAGTCACCTGTGGTAACATTTATTTGCGCATACAATTTACACTGTGGGGAAGTTATCTTAGCCTGAATAGTCTTTCCGACTTCTGCTGTACCCTGACTCGCACTCCGGATTTGCATCAGTTTCAATTCAGCTTCCAGGCTACCATTTTGTGGAGTGTTTACTTGTGTGAGCCCTCCCAGATCCCGCCTCCCTGCTGCCCCTCCCACCCACGAGTGCTACTATCGCGCCCTGTCCTCTTGCAATCTGTGGCCGTCTGGACTCCGTCCATAACGATCGCTCCCCCTGCTCTCTGCCTCCCATCAGACGCTTTGCTCTTTGCTGCCTGCTTGCCCTAACTGAGCGCACTGAAACACACGCAGCGCCTGCTATTGGTATCGTTGTGCATTATTATTGTTGTGCATTATTTTATTTACCTGCTGCCTGCATTATTTTATTTGCCTGCTGCCTGCTTGCCCTGTAGAACGCATTCAGCGCCTGGTATCAGTCACCTGTGGTAACATTTATTTGCGCATACAATTTACACTGTGGGGAAGTTATCTTAGCCTGAATAGTCTTTCCGACTTCTGCTGTACCCTGACTCGCACTCCGGATTTGCATCAGTTTCGATTCAGCTTCCGGGCTACCATTTTGTGGAGTGTTTACTTGTGTGAGCCCTCCCAGATCCCGCCTCCCTGCTGCCCCTCCCACCCACGAGTGCTACTATCGCGCCCTGTCCTCTTGCAATCTGTGGACGTCTGGACTCCGTCCATAACGATCGCTCCCCCTGCTCTCTGCCTCCCATCAGACGCTTTGCTCTTTGCTGCCTGCTTGCCCTAACTGAGCGCACTGAAACACACGCAGCGCCTGCTATTGGTATCGTTGTGCATTATTATTGTTGTGCATTATTTTATTTACCTGCTGCCTGCATTATTTTATTTGCCTGCTGCCTGCTTGCCCTGTAGAATGCATTCAGCGCCTGGTATCAGTCACCTGTGGTAACATTTATTTGCGCATACAATTTACACTGTGGGGAAGTTATCTTAGCCTGAATAGTCTTTCCGACTTCTGCTGTACCCTGACTCGCACTCCGGATTTGCATCAGTTTCGATTCAGCTTCCGGGCTACCATTTTGTGGAGTGTTTACTTGTGTGAGCCCTCCCAGATCCTGCCTCCCTGCTGCCCCTCCCACGCTCCGCCCCCTCCACTATCCTTTTAAAGCACATGTCCCAACGCGCAGCGTCCACGCGCTACGGCCACGCCGAAGGTGCGCCAAAGGTAAGCCCATCTACGCCCGTCCGCGCCTGGACCGCGCCCAGCGCCAGAGCCCCTGGTCCTCGTAAAGTCCTCCCCTCCCGCCTTACTTATGATGCCTCCACCCTCCTAGCCCTCAACCCCGGCCGCCCCCTCAACTGCGTCCAAGCTGCTCCTGGACACACCCATGGTCCCTTTTCCTGCAACTCCTGCAAGTTCGACGGCACCAAGAACAACTCCTCATCTACGAACACACAACAGATATCCGACCCCAACCACCTACATTGCATCCTACTCAACACCCGATCGGTCCACAGGCACGCCATTGACCTCTGGAATCTACTAGACACCATCTCCCCGGACGTCGCCTTCCTAACAGAAAAATGGATGAACACCACATCAGCCCCAGACATCACCATTGCCATCCCGGATGACTATAAGATCATACGCAAGGACCGTACCGGCCACACAGGAGGAGGCATCGCTATCGTCCATAAGAAATCCCTCCGCATCTCAACCAGCTCAGACGTCAATCTCGCCAACTCTGAACACCTTCACTTCCAGATCCACATCGACCCCAAAACCACACTCAGAGGCACCCTCCTTTACAGGCCACCAGGACCCCGCGCAAAGTTTAGTGAAGACATCACGGACTTCATCACCCCACACGCGCTCCCCTCCAAGGATTACATCCTTTTGGGAGACCTCAACTTTCACCTTGAAAAGAACAACGACCGCAACACCACCACCCTTTTGGACAACCTCGCCAACCTCGGACTTAAACAACTTGTCACTACCCCCACCCACATCGCAGGACACACACTCGACCCTATCTTCACCTCCAGCAAACATGTCTCCTTCAGCCACGCCACAGCTCTCCTTTGGACTGACCACAGCTGCGTTCACTTTACCTACAACAAGCCCACTTCCAACATCCACCCCCAACCCACCCTGCAGAGAAACTGGAACAAAAGCACCATCGACCAGATCTCCTCATCGCTTCTTCAAAACCCCCCCCCCCCCACTCCTCAAACCCAGACCAAGCAGCCACCAACCTCACCCAATGGTTATCCAACAGCGCCGACATCTTAGCACCACTGAAAAAATGACAAATCAAACTAGGCAGCAAGAAGGCCTCCTGGTTCAACGATGATCTTAAGAAATCCAAGAAACTCTGCCGCTCCCTTGAGAAGGCCTGGAAAAAAGACCCAACCACCAGCACAAAGGACGCCTTCAAAAACGCCACCCGCATACACCACCAACTGATCCGGAATGCCAAGAAAGCCGCTTTCAAGGACCGACTAGATAACAACGCCCACAACAGCAAGGAATTATTCAACATCATCAAGGAATTTACCAACCCCTCGGCCAACTCCAACGACATCACCCCCTCTCAAGCCCTCTGCGACTCCCTAGCCTCATTCTTCCACAACAAAATTGCAGACATCCACAACAGCTTCGACAACCGACCCGAAGACCAACCCACCCAACCCCTTGCAGGACCCCCACCCCCCCTGAACACCCTCAATGACTGGAAGCCAATCTCCACTGAGGACACTATCCGTCTGATGAACTCTATCCACTCAGGATCCCCCACAGACCCATGCCCTCACCACATCTTTAACAAAGCAGACACCATTATAGCACCGCACCTCCGAGACGTCATCAACTGCTCCCTCAACTCCGCAACCTTCCCGGAAAGCTGGAAACATGCCGAACTCAGCGCCGTCCTGAAGAAACCCACAGCTGACCCCACCAAACTCAAAAACTACTGCCCTATCTCACTCCTTCCATTCCCGGCCAAAGTCATCGAGAAAGCGGTCAACAACCAGCTCGCCGCATTCCTTGAAACCAACAAATCCCTCGACTCCTCACAATCCGGCTTCCGAGCCAAGCACAGCACTGAAACCGCCCTCATCGCAGCAACAGACGACATTCGAACTCTTCTGGACAATGGAGACACAGTCGCCCTCATCCTCCTAGACCTCTCCGCAGCCTTCGACACGGTCTGTCATAGCACCCTCTTACAATGCCTCAGAAACGTCGGAATCCATAGAAAAGCACTGGAATGGATCACCTCGTTCCTCACCGGAAGAACCCAGAGAGTCCGCCTACCACCATTCAAGTCAGAGGCCACTGAAGTCATCTGCGGCGTACCACAAGGATCTTCACTCAGCCCCACCCTCTTCAACGTATACATGAGCCCCCTTGCGGTCATCGCACGCCAACACAACCTCAACATCATCTCCTACGCCGACGACACTCAACTGATCCTATCACTTACCAGAGACCCTAACACTGCCAAAACCAACCTACATGAAGGAATGAAAGAAGTAGCCGAATGGATGAAGCACAGCCGCCTGAAACTGAACTCAGACAAAACAGAAGTCCTCATCCTAGGCACCTCCCCCTCCGCCTGGGATGACTCTTGGTGGCCAGAGGCCCTTGGAAAAGCACCTATCCCGACGGACCACGCACGGAACCTGGGCGTCATCCTGGATTCCTCACTCTCGATGAACAGACAAGTCAACGCCGTTTCTTCATCTTGCTTTAACATTCTTCGCATGCTCAAAAAAACATTTCACTGGATCCCCACCGAAACTAGAAAAACAGTCACTCACGCTCTGGTCACGAGTCGACTGGACTACGGAAACACCCTCTACGCCGGTACCACCGCAAAAATCCAGAAAAAACTCCAACGCATCCAGAACGCTTCAGCCAGGCTCATACTAGACATCCCGCGTAAAGAACACATCTCTGGCCACCTGAAATACCTCCACTGGCTCCCCGTCAATAAAAGGATCACTTTCCGGCTCCTAACCCACGCACACAAAGCACTCTACGTAATCGGACCCGAATGCCTCAACACACGACTGTCCTTCTACACACCCTCCCGCCAGCTACGATCCTCCAACCAAGCCCTTGCCATTGTTCCTCGCATCAACAAATCCACCATGGGAGGTAGATCCTTCTCCTACCTGGCAGCTAAAACCTGGAACTCACTTCCCACTCACCTTCGCCTTACTCAGAACCACCTAGCATTCAGAAAGCAACTTAAAACGTGGATATTTGACAAGTAATTCCCCACCCTTCTTCAAGCGCCTTGAGACCCTCTGGGTATGTAGCGCGCTATACAAATTTACTGACTTGACTTGACTAGCCTCCCGTCTTGTTTGTTGTAATGTTGATCCATTCCATGGTGGACCTTAAATTTCGTTTTACCCTGCTTGGCCATTGCTGTAAAATCTTTTCCAATGGCTCCCGGGGCCGATTGCTAGGCTGTGAGGACATCACAAGATCCATGTGCTGCAGCAACAAATGACTGATGCTATGGGTAGCAGGGTCAAGACTGATCTGCATATGGCTGAGTTTAAACTTGAATGGCATGGGGGCAAAAAACAATGGATTTTTGCCCAGATCTCTGTACTGGGGTGAATGTTTGACATTGTTCAACATTCTGTCCATCAATTGTTCTTTTTGCATTTGTCACCCCGAATGGAATGGGTATGCCCAGACGAGGGCCCCATGCTGTCCATACCACTGGACTCAAGCTAGCCTGGCTGATGAGGGGTGATACTCCAAAACCAGTCCCAGGATGCTTGTTTCCGGTCCAGGGAGAATCTGGCCTGGCAGTTTGGGCTGGACTGTTCCCATGGGCAGCAGGGTCAAGACTGATTTGCATATGGCTGGGTTTAAAAACTGGAATAGCGGAGGAGGGCGTGGCCAAGATGGTGGATTGCTAGGACGTGCTTTCTAGTCGCTATGAGCCGCTGTGACCATAAGCACTTAAAACGAGCCCACCGGTCCCTCTCTCGTGACCCCCGGGAGTGATTGTGGACTGCGGAGTAAGTGGGGCACAAGCGGAACCCAGTGGAGGTGGATTGGTCCCCTGGGTGCAGCAGTCTGGTTTGTCGAGCGGTGAGGCCGACCACGAAGCACGACTGTGGCCTGCAGCTCACCCTCAGAGTCGGGGGGGCCTGTCAGCAACGGATATTGAAGCTCCCGAAATAGCCTCCAACATGAGGCAGGACATACAGAGGTGGGGGCCCCCTCCACACATCGCTGACCTACCTGAGTGGAGGGCTCAGGAGACCGTGACGAGACGTTGCTGGGCGTCTCCTTGCATCTGAAGCTGGAGCCCGGAGAGTGGAGGGGTGAGGCTCCAGGCCGGACGTGTTGATGGCGGTGTCTGCCGGTCTGAAGGAGAGCCACGCCAGGCCGCAGCTGTGGCACTATATGCCCGGAGAGACGAAGGTAGGCCCCCACCCAATTTCTTCAGGCGGATCCAGATAGAAGACCGGCACAACAACTTTATCTCTGCACACACCAGATTTTACTTTAACGTAATTATCCTCCAAACTCATGAGACGCTACGGGGGAATCCCAGCGTATATATTGATAACAGATTTGAAGAAAGATCGTTTCTATGCATTAACACAGGTTAAAACCAGACCCTGAGGAAGTCCATGCGGGACGAAACGCATTGTCTGAGCTGATGTATGCATTCATGAACTTTAATTGCGAATAAAAGAAACATTTGAATACAAGACCTTTCAAGACTCACTTCGCTATACCTTTTTGGAATTGTATGGATTGAAAGACATTTACTGTACTTTTGTTTATTGATAGAGGGACCGGATTGCTCTTATATATGACTTCTAAGTAGTGGGGCTACGCCAGGTTGAGTATTTTTGCATCATTAGATAGATTGAGAATAACGATACCAGTGCAGCCGACTCTTGCCCACACTACTGATTTTTTTTACTTTATTGTACCCTTTGGATTGTGCCTCCTATTGCCTGATCTCATTGCTCAACGTGGATGCAAAAATATTCACGAGCATACTGGTCACCTGCATTAACTCATACATGGCAGGTCTAATTGATCTGGATCAAGCTGGGTTTATCCTGTAGAGACAATTTGGGGATAATACAAAACGACTCCTACACCTCACGGACCTTATCAGCCACTCCTGAGAGAAGGCCCTCCTTCTGGTGATGCAGAGAAGGCCTTTGATAGGGTCCACTCCGCCGATTCAGCTTTGAGGAGTGAATCCGGATGGCAAAATATTCATGGCTGAGAACTGCATCTTTAGTCGATGGGTTGCAAAATTTGAGCAATGTTGAAGAAGCACAGCTTTATTCCTTGACTGGACAAGATGCATTTACAACATGCCCAGAGCGTCTATCAGAGTCAATGGATACTCCTCTGGGCCTTCCCTATATGCAGAGGAAAAAGACAGGGATGCCCTCTGTCCCCACTACTATTTGTCCTATATATGGAGCCGATGGCACAAAGAATTAGAGACAACCCATTGATATTAGGGATTCTCCTGGGGCAGAAGTACATACCATAGGTCTACACGCTGATGATATGGTGCTATCCTTGACAAATCCTGTGACTTCGCTCCTGGCCTTGGTAGACGAATTTAGTAGTTTTAGTGGGGTGTCTGGGTTCAATGTAAACCTCCCTAAGTCGTAAATCATAAATCACTTAACCACCCCTGAAACAGTAGCGGCCTTGAATAGACTATTCCCCTTCACCTGGGCTAGAGAGCATATACCATACCTAGGTATCCTGCTGGCGCGTACTCCTGAGAAAACACTAGCGACTATCTAAGGCCCATTTCAGGAGCAAATCACTAAAATCCTAGCCAGATGGAATCGGGCAGGCAGAACGTATCGCCGCAGTCAAGATGACGATCATGACACGCATACTGTATATTTTTTATACTGTCCCCCTCTCCCCACCCCCACTAATTTAATTAATTTGCAACGAGTCATCAACAGCTTCATATGGGGCAGGAAACATCCATGACTCAGTTGTGATCAGATTAAGAAGCGTAAATCAGGAGGGGGTATGGGGATCCCTGTGATGTCGAGATGTTTCCAAGCGTCACAACTAATTTACTCTGGCACTGTCCCAAACTGGTAAGATATGGGAACTGATTCTCCAGGACATAAACAAAGTCTTTAATACTGATATCCTGCGCTTCCCGGACTATACATTGATAGGTCTCCCCAATCCCCTGACCTTTCCCTTGAGCTCACTTTGAGGGAGACAGATGGCAATAGCCCTTAATGCTGCAAGATTAGAACTACTTGTCCACTGGGGTTCCACAGTGGTCCCTGAATACACAGCATGGTTGAGAAGGCTGTCAACTGTGCTAGCAATGGAGCGCTTATCTATGATGGCAGATAACAAAGCGGAAACATACACAGAACTTTGGGTACCATTCATCACAATATTAAGCAAATAATTCAGGAAGGTCACTTGCCCTAGGTTCATACGAATTCTACTCCTCATTTGCATCACCCAGGACGAGGGCGTGTAAAGATGCGATGGGTAAAGGAATTTGATGGTGATACACAATAGAGGCGTGATATAGGAGTGACTCTGGGTGTGGAGGAGATGCCAGTGGTGAGGAGGGATGGGTGGAGGATGGGGTTCTCTTTACGTGGTTACTGGACCTTTCCCCTTGTCTGTAATCCTGATTCTCTTTTTCTTCTGTCCCCCTTTACGTTCTATAGGATTTGGCATGAACATGGCAGTTTGCTTTCCACTGACACAAAATATGGTACACATGATACTACTATCTTCAAAATCGCTGCCGGCCCCCTGGGTTGTGGGCGCATAGCTGTGTCCTTTTCCATATGCATTTCAATTCAATGCTGGCCTATGGTTATAGGCATACATGATGTTCTGATGTTGTGAAAAAGAATAAAAGATTTATTTCATATACTGGAATGGCATGGGGAGCAAAAGACTGTTGAATTTAGGCCCAAATCTCTGTACTGGGGTGAATGTTTGACATTGTTCGACATTCAGTCCGTCAATTGTTCTTTCTGCAACCACAAGATCCATGGCATGGTCATTTGAAGGGCCTGGCAGTGCAATGCCAGTCAGACCTCATGACTCTGCAGTCCAGATCCCAGTGCAGTCAAGACCATCAGTCTTAGGTAGGAGGCTGTCACATTAGCCTGATAACGTGACATCTCCAAGAACCCAGCTTGAAGTCTCTCACACCACCAGCTGAAAGAAATACTTGCGACTTACTTCAGTGACAGTGAAACACTGAATATTATGATTTTTTCGGGTGCAGCTGTATTTGTGTGAAAGTGATGCAGTGCAGATGCTCTCAAACAGGTGACAAAATATTTATATGCAGTAACAGTAGACTGTATTAGACTAGCCCATGATGAGTGATAGTTGGCAGGGCTGTACATAGATGCTCTATGTCTTGCATTCATTAAACAGCAAAGTGGCAAAATACCTATGTCAAGACTGGCAAATTAAGTCAACCAAAGGATGAACCTACCATGGGGGTCCTGATATCAACCAGGGGTTGGGTTGGCTGCACCGATAATATCCAAACACTAGGATACCCCACCTAACAGATTGCATCACGTAAGAAAGTCTCTGCTAGACCTAAAAACTAGAGTAAGCCTGTTTAGGAATACCACTGAGGTTATTATGGAAGTCATATAGTAGGCACGCTAGAATCCATGAAATCCTAATTCACTTGGATGTTTTCTGGGTAGTTTCTTGGCTCACAGTGAAATGTTTTAGGGATATTAAGCACAGTTTTGATTTCGATATAGCCAGCGTGAATCATTATAGTACAGAACGAGCACTGAGGTAACTTATTTGACTGGTAGAAGCAAAGCCTACAACACATAAGGTATAAATACACACATGCTCACACAAACACACACAATGTATACATACACCACGTCCTTGCAAAACCAATTAAACTGCCAAAGGTCTGTCCCAAAATCCACTTTGTGGGTATATTTACCACTGACCACAGGCAAGTGTTCACTACAAACCTTGAATTTCTCTGGTTTCCCGAATTCCAGAAGTGGTATAACTTTGTCAATGTGTCCCTCCACCTCTTTGTTAACCATGGGAGCCATACTTGTCAAGAGCTGGAAGGCCCAGTTGAAGCCTATTGTGAAAAACAAACAAAGTCGGTTTAGGTCGCAATGTGAAAAGTTAGAGCATACTATGCAGAAAACATCATAAATTTGAGAACGTTCACAATGGGCAACAAAGGTCACTTTCTGGATAACAAGTGGTTGCAACAGCAAAGGGAAACTTATGTGTAATCGTCTTAAAAGCAGTGATTAAAAGTACATAGCAAAAACATTGTGTATGCATAGAGGACACTGATGGTCACATTTTCCATAAATATGTAGTTTCAAAATCATTTCAGGCTGTATTAATGTACTGTTCCCATGAGGCACAGGGTCAGACTAATTTGCATGTGGCCATGACTGAACTGGGGTGGCAGAGTGGGCTAAAGAATGATGATGGATTAAACCCAGATCAGTTGACTGGGGGTGAGTGCTTGCAATGTTCAACACTCCATCCATCATCCCTTTTGGTTTTGCTTTGTTCGCCCTAAGTTGACAGGGTATGCCCAGACGTGGGTCCCTTGCTCACTTTGCCACTGAATTTAAGCTAGCCTGGCTGATGACGGAAGATTAGCCAGAAACTGGTCCCAGGATGCTTGTTTCCAGTCCAGGGAAGACATGGCTTGGCAGTTCGGGCTGGACTGTTCCCATGAGGCACAGGGTCAGACTGATTTGCATATGGCCATGTCTGAACAGGGGTGGCGGAGTGAGCTAAAGAATGATGATGGATTAAACCCAGATCAGTTGACTAGGGGTGAGAGCTTGCAATGTTCAACACTCCGTCCATCATCCCCTTTGGTTTTGCTGTATAGCTTGACAAAAAACTTGAGCCATAGCTCATGTAATCACAAAAAAGTTTCAAACGCAGTATAGGGGGGGGGGGGGGGAATAGTTACACCTGTATGTTGATCGTCTTCCTTTCAACATCTTGATTGGGCAGAGGTTGGGTTATTCTGTTTATGAAGTAGTTCTTTGCTCACAAATGATACTTTGGTACTGCAGACCTCAAGTCAAATGCAATAGGGAAGAGTTCCTATTATTATTTCTCTGACGAACTCTGACAAATACACCAGAAGGAGTTTAAAATTGTAAAATCTTTGATATAGGCAGGGGCTCTACACTGTGACCACCGTAACAAACACTACAGACAGCAGCTTCAAATTGTTTAACACTAGGACCTTTTTAGACACATCTCTATTCCAGAAGGGGTAGAGTGGACTGGTTGTCATTGTGACCTTTGCAATGTCATACTTAGCATTTTTTAGTTGTGTGTGAACTAAAGTACATTTTCGTTTCAAAAGTTAAAGCAGCTGATGGGCATTGATTTACTGAGTTTTATTGTGTTTTTTGGGTGTTTTGAGTCTCTAACCTACACAACATCACAGAGAAAGTTTTGTACTGCTTGCCCTGCTACCCTGAGAGTCAAGTGCTAACAAGGAGCCCCTGGTGCTCAGCTTGGGTGAAACGGAAAAGTATTTCCATTAGTTGTTACTGATAGAGACATTAGCACAGAGCCCAAGTCAATAACAATAGAAAGGGGGTATGCATGTTATACTTCGGTGACAAATACAGTAGGAGGGTGCTTTACATTGTGAACCGTCTGCCAAACAAATCAGGAAGGGGGTGTACATAGTGAACTCAGACAAATTCAACAGGAATGTGTTTTACACTGTGACCTCTCGAATAGATACAAAGGAAAGGAGGTTTGCTTTGTGCGCTCTGTGACAAATAGAGTAGGCAGGAGTATTACAAGGAAATCTTTCTGACAAAAGAGGATTTACTTTGTTTAACAAGGAGAGACCACTTTATGCAGATCTGTAGTCCAGGAAAAGCTTAGGGGATCGGATTAGCATTCTGTTTAGTTCTGTGCGCATTACAGTACTTTTTAGGTCTCTACCTGCGTAGGCTGCGCTTGCGCAGTCTCACTGACGAGATTTTATGTTTTAGAGTATGGGGCTTAAACCCGCCCCTCTTCTCCATTGGCTGGCTTCCTAAACGGAGGCCAGTCATTGGAGAAGAGGGGCGTCTGTCCATTTAAGCCCCTTTTTTTTTGGATTCGGGGGTGTGTTTTTTAGGTTCTTTCTCTCCTCTTCCCATTGGCTGGAATTTTACATTCCAGCCAATGGGAAGAGGAGAGAAAGAAAAACACGCCCCCCAGTCGGAAAATGACAGGGCGTTTCTCCGAGCCATTTCTGCTGGACCTCGGAGAAACATGGTGGTGTCACGGCGTGGTCCGTTTTCCTGACGGAGCTCGCTTTGCTGCCATCTACTGAGGGTAAGTATCTGCCCTCTAGTGACGGCCCTTTTGCCTCCACACGCGCATAGGCTTAACCTGAGGTGGCCACTGTCCATGCGCTCGCTTCGCCACGGACCTCTGCTGCTTGGTTTCCCGCCTGCCTCTCAGCCACTGCTGCTGAGCGTGCTCCGCTCCACGTTTGAGCCCACCCGCCAAAGTTGGAGAAGGCGGGGAATCTGTGCTCGTCCTTGGTGAGCACCCCTGAGAGCCGAGAGGAGATCCTGCTGGGGAGGCCACAGAACGAGCTAAGATGGTGGTTGCTGCCCTCTCGGCTGCATAGGTCCGTTAGCCGAGAGGAGACCTCGGCGCGGGGACACCACCACTTCCAGTGCCCGATGGGACCTGCCACCTGATGTTCCACCGCAGCGGTAGGCGTGAGCGGCCCGCCATGATGATCGGCGAGCTAAGAGGCACTGCTGTGACCACCCATCCCCTGGGAGACTGTGGAGGCGGGACGGATCGGACGAGTGGAGAGCCCTCCAGAAAGGTACATGCAGGGGAGGGAACATCGGCCCTTGAAGGTGCCCCATTTGCGGAAAAGCATGCAGCATGTTGTCTCCCTCGAGCCCCCAGAATTTGGGACCCCCTCATGCCCCCAGGGGAGAGTGCTGAGAAGCCGGAGGAGCCGCAGCCGGCGGTGTGAGCAGGCTCCCGAAGCCGGAGTCACAGCCCGTGATGAAGACCGCGCAGCCCCGGGGGTCAATGGGGTGCCAGAGCGGGCACTGCCAGTACCAACATGGCGCACAGCGGGCCCAGGCACCAGCAGAGGAGGAGCAGCAGCAGCGGGAAGCAGGCTGATATTTTTCGCTTTTCTTGCCTCTGTTCCCTGCTTTTGCGTGATTTTCTTGCCTCTGTTCCCTGCTTGTGCTCGATTTTCTTGCCTCTGTTACCTGCTTGGGATCGTATTTTCTTACCTCTGTTCCCTGCTTGTGCTCACTTTTCTTGCCTTTCTTCCCTACTTGGGATCGATTTTCTTGCCTCTGTTCCCTGCTTGGGATCGTATTTTCTTGCCTCTGTTCCCTGCTTGTGCTCGTTTTTTCTTGCCTCTGTTCCCTGGTTGTGCTCTCTTTTTTCTTGCCTCTGTTCCCTGCTTGTGATCGTTTTGTCTTTCCTCTGTTCCATGCTTCTGATCGTTTTTTCTTGCCTCTGTTCCCTGGGGCGTTACTGGGCAGAGATGGGCGTGTGGGTAACCTAGACTGAGGGAAGCTACGGGTGAGCTCTGGGAGTAGGTGGGAGCCTCGAATAACCTATTTGTAAATAAGGAGACTCCCCGGGTGAGGGTGTGTGTGTGTGTGTGTGTGTGTGGCTCTGTATGTGTGGCTCTGTGTGTGTGGCTCTGCATGTGTGTGGCTCTGTGTGAGTGTGGCTCTGTGTGTGGCTGTGTGTGTGTGTGGCTCTGTGTGTGTGTGTGGCCATGTGTGTGTGTGTTTGTGTGTGACTGTGTGTGTGTGTGTGTGTCTCGCTGTGTGTGTGTATGTGTGGGTGTGTGTGTGTGTGTGTGTGACTCTGTGTGTGTGTGTGTTGGGCTCTGTGTGTGTGTGTGTTGGGCTGTGTGTGTGTGTGTGTTGGGCTCTGTGTGTGTGTGTGTGTGTTGGGCTCTGTGTGTGTGTGTTGGGCTCTGTGTGTGTGTGTGTGTGTGTTGGGCTGTGTGTGTGTGTGTGTGTGTGTGTGTGTGTGTGTGTGTGTGTGTTCGGCTCTGTGTGTGTTGGGCTCTGTGTGGCTCTGTGTGTGTGGCTCTGTGTGTGTGTGTGTGGCTCTGTCTGTGTGTGTGTGTGTCTCTGTCTGTGTGTGTGTGTGGCTCTGTCTGTGTGTGTGTGGCTCTTTCTGTGTGTGGCTCTGTCTGTGGGTGTGGCTCTGTCTGTGTGTGTGTGGCTCTGTCTGTGTGTGTGTGTGGCTCTGTCTGTGTGTGTGTGGTTCTGTCTGTGTGTGTGTGTGGCTCTATCTGTGTGTGTGTGGCTCTGTGTGTATGTGTGGCTCTGTGTGTGTGTGGGTGAGTGTGGCTCTGTGTGTGGCTCTGTGTGTATGTATGGGTGAAAATGCAATAGGTCTCGCATTTGCGAGAGATTAGGCTATCGGCATTGTAAATGACAATGCGATTTATTTATATGTTTAAAAAACAAAAATAATCTCATGAGCAATGCCAATAGCTCTAACTTTAATAAAGACGAGACCATTGCATTGTAAATGCTTGTTATTTTTAAAGGTTAAGGGAAAGGCTGGACAATAATTTATTATTAGGTGTTTTGTGGACTACTGAGGTTCCACCCCACACCACTAGCCTGAGTAGGCCTTGGAATGCCCTTTCTCTACCCTACGTGGCATCTGCTAAAAGGGTGTACTTAGTGCTCAGTGTTGGTCCTACAGGAAGGCGGCACCAGGGCACTGGCTCTGCCCTGGCTTTATCGTCTTTATACTCTTTTGCTTGGGCAGAAGTTGCATTAACCTGAATTTGAAATACATTATTTGCTTATAAGTGACAGAGACAGTATTATCGGAGACACTGTGTCGAATACAATAGGGAATTACTCTGATTAGTGTAACTTTATGACGGATACAATAGGAAGGGGCTTTAGGTGGTTATCTCTTTGACAAATACAAGAGATAGGGGGTTTGCATTGTGAACTGAGCTACAAATATAGTGATAAAGAGTTTTACATTGTTTGATGCTGAGAGTCCTCCTTACACAGGTTTCTAGCTTACAAGTAGTGAGGGGGTTAGTTTTCATTGTGTAGATTTGTAAAGTTAAGTTATATTTATTTGTATGAAAATAAAGTATGTTTTTATTTGTAAAAGTAAAAGCACTGGTATAGATATTGATTTATTAAGAGTTATTGTGTGCTGTGTGGAGTTCTAGGTTTCAAACCCACACCACTTTGACGAGTACCTGTGTTAAGAATTGACTCCACACGAAGGTAAGAAGAGAGGAGTTTATTTCAATGAGGATTCTTCTGTGCCAACTACACGAGTGAGCTCGCCAACATTCTAAGGCGAGCTTCACTCCAACATTCCAAGTAGGTGGAACCAACAGGGAAAGGTGGGTGGGGGGGAAAGCTAGGGAAGGAACATTCCAAGATACAACATACCTCCCTCTGTACAAGCAACAGTCCAAAGTGGATGCTCTAGGAAGGCATATCCTAAAGGATTAGGCATAGGGGGAAAATCGGCCCCACACAAAGAAGTTGCCTTGCAATGGGTTCCCCCCAGTGCGTGCATAGGAAGATGAACATAGCAAAACATACAGAAAGTAAGAATAGTGGGGTGACTCTTGAGGAAACAGAATTGCTGTGACTGATTAGTATACACATACCCTCTATAGACAGCTTGCCCAGCCGGGCACTACGTTGGCATAAAACTTTTCACTTTGTATGATCCCCAACACACGTGCTGAAGTGCAGAAACTGAAAAGATAATACATTACATACTGTAGTCAGTCAGTTTGCCATTCCGGACGCTTACGCTGACGTGCAACTCTTCCCATTGTAGGATCCCCCAACACCTCTCCAGTGTCAACGTTACTAGAAAGTTCTGAAACATGAACATTAGTGCAACAAACTAACCTGTCCATGCTCCATAGATTTCCATCTTCCTGCTCAACAGAGTTTTTATGTACTGTCCTGATTTTGAGGGCTCTGGAGAAAGCAGAGGGTTTTGACTTTAACAGAGTGGGTTTTTTGACTACCACCCAATCCCCAATCATCCACTCTCTGTTGACCGTGCCCCATTTTGTGTCATAACACTTTTTGTACTTGACTTGATTTTCTTTCACCTTCTCTGAAACAGTGTCCCTGTCTACCCATACCAGGGAAGTTTTGAACCTGGGTTTCTTCCTTTTAGAGAAGTAAACGGGGACACGCCTGACACTGAATTTGGAGTGATGTGAAATGACCACAACATTTTCCTTAGGCTGTCATCAACTGGTTCCTTAGTCGTCAAAGCCAATTGAATAGTGTCCTTAAGCATTCTATTGGCGCTTTCCACTAACCCGTTGGATTTAGGGGAATACAGTGGTGATTTGATGTGAACAATGGCTAAACTGTCCAAGAAAACCCTCATCTTATCTGAAGTGAATTGAACCCCATTGTCCGTTATCAACTCACTCGGAATGCCCTCTTTAGAAAAGGTCTCCTTAAGGAATTCAATGAGATGGACTGTGGAAATGGACGGAACAAACTTAGTCGTTATCCAGTGGGAATGGTAATCTATCAGGACGAACATAAACCTCTGAGAATGACTCAATAAATTCAAAGGTCCAATAATGTCCATCCCCAGTTTGTCCCAAGGTTTTGTGGGTACCGTGACCGGACTAAGAGGAGCTCTACGGACACTCTTTGACTTGTCGCTGGCTCCACATTCAAGACATCCTTTTACTACCTCTTCGATTAGTGTGTCCATTTTTGGGAACCAATAACTCAGTCGAATCTTGCTTTTGGTCAAGCTTCTTCCAGGGTGACCTTCATGTCCTATCTGTATGATGTGATTCCTCACTCCAGCCGGGGGAATTATTTTATTTCCTCTCCAGACCAAGTCATTGTTTATGGACAACTCGTCCTTCACGCTCCAGAACTCCTGGAGGTCCTCTGGTAAATCACTTTTCTTCTCTGACCAACCTTAAACAATCAAGTCTTTCAATCTGCGCAAAACACCATCTTCCTGTAGAGAGTTCTCCCATTCAATTTTCTTGATGGCCGGAGTGTCTATTGACAGGATGGTTTCCTCCTGCAAGTTTCCTTCTGGTTCATTTTCTGATAGCGGCATGCGCGACAGGCAATCCGCCAAGGAATTTTTTGAGCCAGGAACAGGCACTATGGTATAGTTGAACCCTTGCAGTCCTAAAACCCACTTGGAGATGCGTGGAGTGGTGTTCTCTAACAGTTTGGTAGCAAATAACGGTATTAGATTTTGTGATCAGTTCTCAAGCAGAAGGGAATACCCCACAAGAAATACTTGAAATAATGAATGGCCCAGTAGCATGCAAGTGCTTCTTTTTCGATCGTGGAATAATTGATATCCACAATCTTCAATGTCCTTGAGGCGAAGGCTATCACTCTTTCTTCTCCATTTACAATTTGAGTCAAAGAGGCCCCCAGACTTTTATTACTTGCGTCCGTGGACAGTGTGGTCTTTGCATTAGAGTCAAAAGTGTGCAGGATTGGCGCCTCCGAAATGGCTTCTTTGATGCTTTGAAATGTTTGTTGATGTTCCGTGCTCCATTCAAATTTGGTGCCTTGTTCGAGTAGTTCTCTGAGGGGTTGGACTTGGTCAGCGAAGTTCTTCACAAATTTCAACATATACTCAACCAGGCCCAAAAAGGATTACAGTTCATCTTTCCCCGAGGGGGCGGGTGCAAGTTTGACAGCGTCCACCAGGCTGGCCTTGGGTCCGATACCTTCACTTGAAATCGTGTGCCCCAGATACACCACTGACTCCACGCCAATTTTGCATTTGTCTTTCTGAGTTGTGACGCCAGCTTTGCTGAGCTTAGACAAAACACCCTCCAGGATTTTATTGTGCTCACTCTCATTGGCTCCATAAAGTAAAATATCGTCCTGAAAGCAGATTACTTTCTCGAGACCTTGCAGGATGTTTTGCATAATACGCTGAAAGACAGCAGCCGCCGATGCAAGGCCAAAAGGTAATCTTGAAAACTGATAAGCACCAAAAGGGGTTATGAAGGACGTAAGGTGTTTAGACTCTGGATGGAGACCAACTTGGTGGTAGGCCAAGGACAAATCTAAGACTGAAAAATATTTTGCACCTTCAACATTTCATTAATGTTAGGGAGAGGATGTCTATCCACCCAGATGTTCGCATTCGAATCCCTGAGGTCAACACAGAGGCGGATGCCTCCCCCCCCCCCCTTAGCCGCAACCACAATGTGGGCCAACCACTCAGAGCTTTCAATACGCTCAATTATCTTGTTTTCTTCCAATCTGTCGAATTATTTTTGAAGGGGTTCTCTTAACAGCAAGGGAATGGACCTAGGCTTATGTACTACTGGCTTTGAATTTGGTTTGAGTTTGATTTTGTGGAGAAACCCTTTAAGCTGCCCCAACTTGTCTGTGAACACCTCTGGAACAATTTTACATACATCCTTACCAACACTAGGCCTATCAATGAGCAACACTGGTTCGGGTGCATTAGGGTCTAATTTGATCCCCAAGTCTTTTTGGTGCTTCCGCTCTACCAGATTGGAACCTTTTTCTGTGATGTATACTTTTCCTTATGTGGTTCTGTCTTTAAAATTTATCTGCATCAACAACATACCAACCAGGGGAATGAGATTGTAATTATAACCACCTGGTTTGATATCGGGAGGCAAAAGATTATAGTTGTTATGTCCTTAATTCTGTTTGAATGAAGTTTCATTAATCAGTGTGTAAGGTGACCAAGAATCAGCGTAAACTTCATAAGCAACATTGTCCAGAAATATTTCACATTCAGGATAAGAATTTACATCATGATCCCCAATGTTCAACACTTGGAAAATAATGTCCCCTTGTAATGGTTGATCAGGCTCTTGAATCACCAAGTGCGTGGTGCTTTTCTTATCATGGCACACTCTCGAAAAGTGAGCCCTTTTTTAACAAATACTGCAAGTGACACCCCTGGCAGGACACTTAACATTATTAGCCAAATGGTTGGGGTTACCACACCTATAGCATTTGGGTTTGTTAAACGGTGTGTTATGTTTAATCACCTCAGAATGGGTAGGTTTAGATTTAAAATCCTTCTGAGCAACCTTGTGCACACCGCTGTCACTAACCTGTTTCACCTCACTGGCTTCCTTCATCTCACTCATACAATAGCTAGTGTGTTCTATGCTAATGGCAATACCAATAGCTCTTTGTAAATCCGGAGCCTCCGCTAATAGTCTTTCCTGGATTTTCTTTTCATACGTGCACCTGACCAACTGGTCACTGGTTAATGATTCAGTGAGTGCACCAAAATCACAAGTGACTGCCAAACCCCTCAAGACAGCAATGTAATTCTTTACTTTTTCATTTTTTCCTTGGACCCTTAAGAAGAATTTGTGTCGCTCCAGAACAATGTTAATTCTGTCCCCAAATTGCTCAGCTAATTTTTTAACCATACTCTCATAGACATTAGGTTGACCAGCACCATCTCTCCCCACATTGATGTTAGCACCTCCATCCTCAGCCTCAGGCAAATCTTCAAACACATCCCTGCCATATTTACCTAAATTATGAAGCAAGATGTGTTGCTTCCTTAAGGACGAAAATCTATTACCCCCAATAGCAATCAAGTATGACTCGAACAAATTAAACCATTTTTTCCATGAAATCAAGGGATCACCTGCCTAATCCAAAAATGGTGGGGCTGGGACATATTTAACGCAGTCATGTTGAGGAGAAGGAAAGTATGGAGTGGAGAAGGATGAAAGGGAAAACAGAAGAAAAGAAGAGAGTAGAAAAAAAAGAAGAAGAAGAAGAAGAAGGCACTTAGAAGAATGACAGAATTAGCAACTATAGCCCAAGAGAAAATGGACAAATAACACCAGGATGGAAAGAATGAGTCCTGGGCAACGCAACACTAATGCAGGATGAGTATCAGGTCCTGAGCTGTGCCAATCAGCGAAGGCACCCCAAGAGAAATATAATAAACTCTCTTTACATATAGAGAGCACACCTGAATGCACCTTAGAACATAAGATATAGTATACCTTAAATATTAAATAATTTAAGACAGAATCACAACATGAGATAGTTCTAACAGCTCCCCTTTGACCTCAACCCAGTATAAATTTACTAAACAGTAGTGGGGAGGCTGAGGGGGACAGCCCTTCAAGAATTCAAACGAGGGAGTAAAGTTCTTTGAGACGCTGTAGCTATGGAGCAGGTCGCACTTGTGTACAGAACTGTCAATCACCATATCCCTTGACGTCCAATGACCCACTCCACACACGGGATAAGCGTAAGTCTTGAACTAAACACAGTTCCGTGACACGAATACCTTGTGAAGAACAGTCAATAGGAAGATCCCTCGCAGACAAAATAACCCTCAGCTCACACGCCGGGTGATGGTAAATTCAACTGTGGAGCTTCCTACCTCAGCGCGTACAGGACACTTCCTCACACACCTCACGAGGCACAACTGCGCAGGCAGGCGGCGCACCACAGCAGGCTGCAGCTTAATCAGAGTAGCGAACGCGCTCATACCTCGACAAAATTCCTCTTCAGGCAATCCGTCAGGCTGAAACTGACGAACGAGGAATGAGGTAGGCGGAGTAAACGCTGAGACGTGGGTTCCTCTCGTAGCAAGCGGGCGGAGCTGGAAGTAGCGTGCCGTAACCTAGGAACCGCTTCCTCAGAACACACACGGCTTCCTGTAGGGTAATGCAGGGCAGCTCACTTACTCGTTTTGACAGCTCATCCGCTCGTCACTACAAGGATTCCGGAAAGCCGAAGACGTACTTCAAAATCTTCCGACAACCATCCTTTCACGCACGGCAGGCAGCTGTCACCAAAACAGGATGAGGCTGCCGGTCTGATCGTTGTCGTCAGGAAGATGTTTCACGCTGTGTTGAAATTGACTGTCGTAGTCAGCAGAGATGACAGGGGAAAGAATCCAACCGTCCCCAGCACGGTGTACGTCGCCAAATATGTTAAGAATTGACTCCACGCGAAGGTAAGAAGAGAGGAGTTTGTTTCAATGAGGATTCTTCTGTGCCAACTACACGAGTGAGCTTGCCAACATTCTAAGACGAGCTTCACTCCAACATTCCAAGTAGGTAGAACCAACAGGGAAAGGTGGGTGGGGGGGAAAGCTAGGGAAGGAACATACCAAGATACAACAACCTGGTTCTATTTTTGCATCCAGCAATAAGAAAGACTCAGGACTATGACTACACCCCTTTGTTGATCTTCTTGAGAAACTTGTGATTGGGCAGCCTGCCTATAAACTACTTCCATTGTTTATAACTGATAAAGACATAGTTAACACAGACCCGGAGTCAAAACAGCAGGAAGGGGATTTCACATGGTGTAACCTTGTAACAAGTATATAAGAAGGGGGTTTAAATGTTAAATTCTCTGAATAATGCAAAAAGGTGTTTTACATTGTGAACTCCATGATGAACACCATTTTAAGAAGCTTTAAACTGTTTGACACTAATAGGCCTTCTTACAGCAATATCCAGTTCACAACGGGTCAGAGAGGCGTTCATCGTGGATATGTATTATTGGGCGTTTTGTGAATTTCTGAGTTTCTACTGACAACACTTCACTGAGCAACCGTGGGACTACACTGCCTTGCTAGCCTGAGGGTTAAGAGCAGCTGGAGGAAAATGCAGTGGAACTATTTTTGTGAAGCTAAAGGCAGTGTCCCAGATCACAGGGCGAGCGTCTCCTTGAACTAGGAGGCCACTGGGCTCCAACTTTGTTTACTGGTGTAACTGGAACTCCTTATGCATCCAATAGTAAGATAAGATTGACTGAGGACATCGCAGGTAAAAGACTCCAACCTTATCCATAATTGCCCTAGGAAACCAAACACCCTCCAACTTCTTTGTATATTTTGACAAAAAGTGCAATAGAAGTGCATTGTTATTGTCAACTGTCCCTTAAGAAACCAGCCCTCCCCCTGATGTGGCAGAGCAAGCTCCAACAGCTTTAGACCCGGTCACCACAGAAAAAAGTGGTAACAGAACATTTTAGCACAAGAACCAGCAGCAGAAGGACAGGTATAACAAGGCATAACGCAGCTGAATTGGTTATCTTAAAATGGCTTCCTCATCCAAAAGCAAAGACACAACGGCATGGTTTAATAGATGCTGCATGTTGCAGTAAAGCACCACACAAACTGATGTGTGCTTTCCGTTTTGCTTATGTGGCCCCATTTCCTATCATATACTCATGTATTTGAGTGCACATTTTCCACTTACAAATGTGCATTGACTACTAAATGAAATACACATGCAACAAATAGCATTTGCATTTTTATGGGTTGATAGCACGCAAACTGCTCAAATTTATTAATTAATGTGATTAAGAGATGATTTTAATGAATGAGCAACAAAATATGTTTGGTCATTCTTGCATTTTGCATCAAGGTCAAGCCTTTCGATAATACGAAATGGTATTTTAGTCTAGAACATACACATGTAAAGGGAGAGACATCTTGAGCTTTCCTGTGATCTTCTTTCAAGCTGTGTACTGCAAACATCTTTAGAGAAGGCCGCTAACTCCCCAAAACCAGTCTCTTATCTACATATTTAGCAGCTGAAGATCAACGTAATGGGACAGATTGCGACCTTCTCAAAGCACAGAAGCTCATTGAAAACAATTATTTTATCCAGCAAAGATTTGCGGATTAGAGGCCACCTAAGAAACGTAGAAGGGCACTTTTGTATTAAGACGATTCAGCTAGAGGCAAGAAGGGAGGGGTTGACTACTAAAGAATGTTTTTCTTATTGAATGATTTGATTTAATAATTGCCATTTGTTTGTTTTAATTCTATTCATATAATCTGCACTAGATAAGGGCATTCATTTAAAAAAAGAAAACTTTATAAATATATAGGGGTCGATTACGATTTCATCCGGAAAGGCTCCGACCGGCATCTGATCCGGTCGAATCCGATTCAGAAGCCTTGCTTCCGACCGACATGGACACATTACTGGACAACCGATCATGATGTCCTGAAAGCTTTCGAACTGTCCGACTCCGTTCCTAACGGCATTCGAGGTAAAGGTCTCGGTCTGAGCCGACCCGTACAGATCTACAGGCTGCGTTTTTCGGATGAGTGATTAGGATGTTGGATTCGAACAGCCTTTCTGAATCAGTTGTTCCAACACGGATCACCTGCCGGAATCTGACTTTGGGGGCCCATAGCAAATCCCTCTTCACATGGGGCTCTCCGAATTGGGCCCGTGGGGGTACCTATGGGTCCCCCCTTTCCCTATATGCACATTGGGGTAGGCACCATGGGGTGTTTGCCACAGGGTGCAAGGTTTTCCCCAACCAAACATCTTTTCCAATGGGAGCCTATGTTCTCGTTCGAAACACAGGCTCCCATTAAAGTAAATGGGAGTCCAACCGAACAGTGTTCGGAAACACCGTAGTCGGTCGGTTGGACTCCCCAAACTCGAGTCATTCGGAAAACATTCCGAAATCGATTCGGTTGGACTGCTTTCCGAATGACATCATAATCGAGCACATAGAGTGGATTTCTTGTATGTGCCAATGCATGAAGAAACGTGTTTCAGAACTCACTTCTACAAATAATGCTGAAGCCTCACAGACTTGATCATTGCCCTCTAAGCACCTTCCTCCTAGTGAATGGGAAGATCATGGGTTACAATCCACCAGATTTCCTGGCTCGCATTATTAAATTGGCTAGCTTTTACTTTGCCAGAGGGTTTAGAGCTTCAAAAACTGGACAGCACTTGCTTTCCAGGCTGCAAAAATATATCATGGCGCTCAACTCGGAAAAGAGCTTTGAGTACCCCTTGGACACACACATGACTATACCAATAATTATTCATGAGGAAACGTGTGTTGTAATATTGGTACCCTCCCTCAGTTGAGAAACGAACACCCTCTTTGATAAAGGGTTTGTTAGACATGTGTCTACGCTTACCCTATTCAATTGCATTTTGAATCTCATTCTGAATCTGTCTTAAAATGTCAGCACAGTATCTGTTGTGATAAGAGGGAACCTAAGGGTTCTGTTGACCGAAGTGCCCTATAGTATGAGGATTCCCTGAGTTGAGGAGTGAAGTAATTCTAGTAGTTCCAGCACATTCAGCATACACCTTTAAAATATTTTACTCATGGATGGAGTGTGATGCTGGGGATCCAAACACTAGGCTTTTTTATACCTATAACGGTGCCCATTTCTTAAAATTACAAACCATATAAAAAAATCCTCATAGGATACCATAAACATCAAGCATGGTTCAAGGGCACTCTCCACGTGTAGTTGAAAAGTTAGAATGGTTTTCTTAGGATTTCCAAGAGCTACCTGGCGCATACTGGTTGGATATATTCCTAACCCGAATGCAAGAAATTTGAATGTGTCAGAATCAGGACATTTATTAACTGAAGTAGTGACTCTATATGGAGAGCTTCGGCAATCTGTGTTAGACAATAGGGACTTGTATATTAGTTCCTGCTGTGCACAGGCACATGCTCCAATGCAGACAATTAGTTCACAGACTATTAACACAATTATTGGTAAGGTGCCCATAAAGCAAGATGAGGTTCCATTTTGGGCTGTTTGCAAAATGAATGAATTGGGAGTGGTTTATGGTCAACAAACACCTCAAGATAAGCATAGAATGTTTAGCTTGTTGTTTCTCTTGGTATGATATTGCTTGAAAAAGTACTACACTAAATAAGAAACTATATTAGCAAGAATATATACTACTATGCATGACATGCCCTCTTTGGGGTGTTACCGGAGAAATTAAAACAAATACAAAAAGAGAACACAGAGCCACTCCGGGGAATAATTTGGGCATGTTGTTAATTTGTAACTTTGAAATCGTTTCTTTAATAGTGCTCAGTAATGTTTGAAGAGAACAGCATTATTGTCCGTATACCAACGTTTAGCTGCCGTTCTGTACACGATTGTGAACATGAACTACCTAAAATAATTTCAGAAGTATATACCTTTGTGAGTTGATATAAGTTAGGTACACCATACACATGTCTTAAAACCACACTCAAAACAAAAAAATGAATGAGTATGAAGGTTCAGAGAAGGAAAAACCATCAGAAACTAAGAAAAAGCAGAAAATAAAAGAAAAACAGGACTGGACTGGATCTCCTCCACAGCAGGAGTCCAGTAGGGGTGGATACAATAGGAGACACTGGGAAATGTTGTTAAAGTTGGATTGGTAACAGTACACTGATAGCCATTTGTCAAATTATTTGCAGTCCCCTGTCGTGATGAGACAAACAGAAAGGAGCAAACTGAGTATCATAGCAAAGATGAGTATATCCTACAAAAAATGACAAAGAACACATAGGTGATGTTGAGGTTAATATGCAGAAAGAAGAGAAAGGTTGGAATCAAAAGTTAATTTTAACAGAAAGAGAGTTGATGAATACATAAAGAAAATGGAGCATTACACCGAAACTGCAAATACTTTTGGGGACTGGGAGATGGGCAGTAGTGTTTGTGGAAAGTACAGCAGAAGTAACTATAGTTCTGCAGACTCCGAAAGAGAGTATCTGGTGGGGGCTCCAACTGAAAAATGTATTCAGGTAGAAATACCAGATAGACACAAACTTTCTTGACAGGAGTTATGATGTAGAAATACAAATAGATTGGGGCATACTACATAAAATAAAAGCTGCATTCTGGTCACGTTTATCAAATGCCTATGACCTAATTCTTGCAGAGGATGACTGGCCTCCATTGTTTATAAGAGATGCCCCTCGTGAGGAGGAGGTAACAACGGAAGCATGTTCATTAAATCTAGAATCAAAGTAAAATATAAGGCCCTGGATCAATTACAGAAATATGGTTGTAATAATGCAATGTCACTTGATCATGAAGACTTAGTTTTTGCTGTTGATGCTAGACAAATCATGTAGTAGAAGCATGTTAGATCAAAGGAATTTGAATGCACACAAATGCAGTGCAAAATGGCCAAAGTACTGGACTGATAATGTATTAAGTAATGGGGTTTACTCATCTCAAATGGTTAGTTCGAACGTATTCTCTAAACAAAATATAGAGCCTAAATGACAGTATCCAACTGCTTTCTCGTTGCCTCTTGGCTTTTTGCAGTTTGAATTGTGGAGATGTAACAAGAAGATGTGATCCAGAGGTATTATCATGGATCAATGGCATATACATTACAGATTGTAATTCAACACAGCATTTAGAAAGGGTGGACAGAACAGTGGCTCTCTTAGCTCGAAACAGATTTACATGAACATCTTGAAAATCAAAGACTGCTCATCTTAATGTGATCTTCTTTGGATAAGAATTATCCATTGAGGTTAAAGGATTGGCACCGGACTTCCCTCAGAAGTGTGCAACTTTAAACCTCCAAATACACTGAGAAAATGTCAAACCTCACTGGAGTTTTTGAATTTTGGAAGTGCTTACCTGCCACACTTTACTGAGTCAGTGAAACCCTTAAATCAGGGGTCTCCAAACCGGTCCTGGAGGCCCGGGTCCATGCCAGATTTTTAAAATAACTACATGTATCTCAATGGGGATATCCCAAAAATCTGGCATGGATCCGGCCCTCCAGGACTGGTTTGGAGACCCCTGCCTTAAATGAATTGAGAACTCTGATATTTTTTTAGAAGAACTGGATACACATATTGCTATATTATGTGGACTGCACGTTAGAGAAGAAATATCCTGAAACACGGGACAACAAGACAAAACTAGTCATTCATAATGTTCATAGCATTTCAGACTACACATGTACTTTACAATGAGGGACAGACAACCCCATTGCATACAGATTACATTTATATTAAACTGAAGTGGCGCAATTCAATCTGAAAATTATCACAACAGTTCAGGTGGTCAATCTGAAGGTGTGTCTTCTAGCACAGGGAAAGCAGATTATGATAGTATGCCCTATGCTTACACTTCAGGCTGCTACTAAAGCAAGTATCTCTAATGTGAATGAATTACATCTGCACTGGGTGCAGAGTCCCAATCACACCTGTACCGGTCACCTTAATAGAAGCATTATTACAGCCCTCACTAGCAGTCTCTCTCTAGAGACACACTCCCTCTTCTATCAGAGTAACAGTCACACACTGGCAGAAGCGCTCTCACACCTTTTCTCAGACTAGTTCTTATGGAAGACCTAACCCAACTGAGAATGACTGCAAGCAAATCTGGAAGGAGCTATAAGCAAGCAGCTGTTCCAGCCCAAAACAGAGACACACATTAGCAAAGCCATTAGGTCTGACTTACATTTTCAGTCATACAGTAACACAACTTAACGTGTATTTGTAAAGCACATGTTAACCTACAGGCATGGTCAATGCTTGCTTTAGTTAGAGAAAGGTCACCCTTCGTTCCCCTGCTGCTTTCCATGAAGATAAGTCTATGTTATTCCTTGTGTGTAATATGGTTTCTAATGCTTTCTTCACTTGGGTCTGCTTCACTTGAGCAGGCTTAGGGACTGCACTTCTGGACCTTCAGTCATTCACTTGCACTCTTCTTCATAGGGCTTGTGGAAGTACAGGACCATAAAACAACCATTTGCTTCATGGAAAGCCAGTGAAAAGGTCTCCTAGTTTTTGATGCATGAGCCAACATCTTGACAGCCAAGGTAGAGGCTAATGCAATAGTCTTTAGAAGATAAAACATATACGGAAATCACTGTAGCATGGAAAGTTTTGGATAAGGAGAGATTTCCTCCAGTGTACGTGACTCATGAAAACAAACTCTCCCTAAAGCGCTGATATGCGCTTTAGGGAGAGTTTGTCATCAATAATCCCCCAAAGGAATTGAGTTTGGTTACTGGCTAATGTGCATCCTCTAAAGGAGAGGGTGAAATGGTGTGATCACTGTTAAGTTTAAAATTGTTGCTCATATGCTGTTGGAAGGCACATAGGTTCTCTTTCAGCCTAGATAAAGAACCAGGAGCATCCTTTTCAGAGAAGGGTGTATAATACATTCTTTGTTATCTGCACATACTAGTGCAAAGCTTCCATAAAATCTGATCAACTATGGCAATGGCTTAATGCAAACATTAAAGCAAATGATGAAAGTGGCATCTGCTTTGGTACTCCGCATTACCCATCAAAAACACAAGAACGACATGAAGGTATAGATAGAGATTAGGAACATTTCTCCAAGGAAGAGAACTAAGTCAGCTATTGTCCCAATTACTCATACTTCCTAGAATCTAGATTTCAAAATATGTGGACTATCATACTGCAACTGATGGAGTGCTGCAAGAGAAACGAGCATGGTATCTCTACTTCATCTATGATCATTCTCATGCATGGCCAAAATAAATTCGGTGCCCCTACCTGGTCGAAAGGCTAACAACAAGAAGTCCAGAGTTGCTGACTGTTCCCACAATGTACAAAGCTCCCTTGCCAAGATTCGATCTAGTTCCTTCCCTGTAGCTGGTACTAAGGTATTTGGACTGTAATTGTCCACTACCATACTGTTCAAGGTTTCCTTTGTCATAAAGTGGATGATATTGCATGCTTCCCGTTGAGTCAGGAATACCACTGTTGAATGAGATATTAAGAATCTCATTTAAGTGGGGAAGTAGTGGCAGTTGGGAAGATTTCACAATTGGTACCCAACAACCTCTGTCCAGTGAGTCTGATTTAATAACTTGAAGATCTGTAAGTACTGTTCAGGGAGAGCAGAGTTCAGTGGCATCTGGGGCCGGAGCCATCAATGACAAAGCGAACATCAACTGAAATATTTTTTATCCCATGAAAGATACTTTTAGTATTTTAGATTAAAAATTACACTAGATCATCACAACACTTGTGATGTGACTTTGTTCTGTGACTGAAAAGTAGCTCAAATACATTCAACACCTTAAACATTCAATGAGAATTGTTTTCTTCAGAAATACCAATGTCTAAGTAATATGATTTGTCTTTTGCAAGGATGATTTACAATCGTAACTGGTACTTTGCAAAGAAGAGCGTTTTAAACAGCATTCGATATACACATCTACATTCAATTTAGCAAGTTAGAATTTGTTCCTTTTGAGTGAGTCAGAAAACCAGGTCAAGAGGCACTTCATGTGGCAGGACTTAAACATTTCTCTCACTAAAGGGTTCTAAACTTCAATGTAAGTAGGTAAGCAAGGCTGTGATATGGAAGTATTTAACATATATAGGGCATTAAGAAAGTTACTATTCATCAAAGTTCAGAAGGGTCAAGCAAAGCATTTTACGTTCAACAAAATTTCTGGGGAACGCATATCAAGAATGTAACTAGGTAGAGAAGTCATACGGGTTGGTGAAGAAGAAGTCTCCACCATCAAAGTAATATCCAGAGAAACAGGGCAACATCACAAAAGCAATTGGGATAAGATTCATCCCAGATGAGGCACAACTACGTGTCAATGACTCTTATAGACTTCTGCCAACAATCCCAACGGCCACCAAAAAGATCAAAATGGATGGTGTAACTTCCATCTAGTGTTGCCAAAAGCAAGTCTAAGTTAGAGTACTCATGGAGACAGGATTCAGTAATAAAGGATGCATCCCAGTTGAGAGGAGCAGGTTTACATTTGACAAAGGTGGGCTAGGAGAGACTCTCCATTGGTCAGTGCACACGTCAAGTTTCAACAATATTTTGAGTTATGGGCCTAGCAGATTCCCAAGGGTCACATACTACAGAGGGCAGTCCTGCCAATAAAGAGAGATCAGATAATTCCTTAAGGAAGACCCAAATTGACTTGTATGGTCAAAGTTTCCAGCTCTGGAGTACTAGCAAGCTTTAGAGCTCTGACTTTAATTGCTAAATAGATCTCAGCCAAGACTATTTTGAGTAGTCTTCCTGCACGCCTGTGATCTTAATGTGGATGGGTGCTGACCGGCTTGTCTTTGTTACACCTTTAGTCCACGTCCACAGTGCACATTCGAATTTAAAGCAGCCTACAGTTATGCACACGGCACACACAGTCTAGAATGCTAACCTCCAGCTCAACATCCCACATGACAGACGCACAAGGGAAAGTAAAGCTCAAAATTAAAAAGTAAATGGTGTAGAACTTTCACAATTGCGTGTAGTGCCTGAGGTAGGAAAGTCACTTTAGCTTATGGTATTCATAATCATTTTACTCATCGTGGGCCTCTATGGTTTTAGTTCTACGCTGTAGTATTTGGACTACTGACCAGGTTTTTTCTACTATACATTCTGTTTCACACTGATATTTCTTTGCACTTTTCCTAGTATCCTGTACTGTTTTTGGACATTCTAGATACAAAGTCAGGCCACTAGCCTGGCAATGACGAGTGAAGAATATGAATAAGTGATATGGGATAGGGTAAATAAAGACTGTCCAGACCTCCATTGCATAATCCTTGTCAGGGGCTTGAGAATTGTGACATTAAAATGTACAAGTCCTGAAACCTATCTCTGCTACACTGCACCTTATCAGCTAGCTATGTTGGTTTATATGCTTTAGCCTGACAAGGCCAACACAAACGTTTCATTTGTCCAAACAAGATTACTTTTAATACTCGCTGAAAATAGAATTTACTTGCCTGCAGCTAATTAAATGTCTTGATATATTTAAGACACTTCCTGCTGTGACAGAAGAAGTACACCTTTTAACGTTCTGGCACGGAGCAGGCAAAAAGAAGGTAAGAATCATTATATAATGACAGGGGCAACAGATTACTAGGACTACATATTTGCAATATGGAAGTGTGTGTTTTTTATTATCATCATTTGTTTAGCGGGTTTTTACAAATGAAGCTATGAAAAACAACCAGAAGATCCTGCATAGTGTAAGACTAACAAATTCCATCTTATAGTCGCTGATCACAATTGGATTATAGTAACAGTAGCGCTAATAGATGCACTCATTTAGGAATCTACAGTGTATCTCAATTCTGTTAAGATCAATAGTAATTGTAGACCACTGTTTTTCTTTACAAGGGCTAGTCTGGTTCTGATAGGTCTCAACTGATGGAGCTTCTTCGGGTCACCTCACGAGTCTTGCAGGAGGACCAGACCCATGTAAGTTAGTCCAGTTTGGATAGAATGATTAGGTAGTTAGTCATGTCTGGTGGGGTAAATACATATGCTCAAAGGGGGATCCCTATGTCTTTAGGTTTTGAACACTTGGCATCATCTCACAATAATTATCTAGCTGTAGTAAATGAATTTTAGTAGCTAGTAATCGGTCACAAGGTAAGGGCCTCTTCCCTAATGCGTGGCCAATCTTTGCTTTGCCACAAGCATCATCATGGCTACTAGTCTGCAGCTTGCAGAAGATATTTTTTTCACATGTCCTAAAAGAGCCACCAGTAGCGTTGCACGGAAAGAGATGCTAGTGAAGTCTGCGATCACCTTCAACACTTCAAGCAAACATGTCACCCCTCCCAGGCAGGACCATCCTAGATGTAGGAAATCAGCATTTAAGGCACTACACCTAGGACAGCTGGCTTCATCCCTGAGCCCCAGCATTTCCACACACTCTGATGTATAATATATTCTGTGTATGAACTCCACATGGGAAACAACCATTACTTAGCAACTTTTACTTTGCTATTCTTTTACTTAGCAACTTTTACTTCGCATAGTCCATTACTATGCATGCTTCTACTTAGCATGCCTTTACTTCGCATATGCCGTTACTTCGCATATGCCGTTACTTCGCAAATTAAATTATCGACAGAATATCCACCACAATGTGCACCATGAAGCAGGAGAAGGGTGGATCCATGGTTGAAGGTGAAGAGAGGGGCCACGAGGAGAGAGAGGTAAGTGGGGAAGTCTAGTTAGGGTAGCGTTGTAGTGTATGTGTAGTGTACGGGTAGTGTTTCAGGGTTTAGGGTAGTATTGTAGTGTATGTGTAGTGTAGGGTAGTGTTTTAGGGTTTAGGGTAGTGTTGTAGTGTATGTGTAGTGTAGGGTAGAGTTTTAGGGTTTAGGATAGTGTTGTAGTGTATGTGTAGTGTAGGAGGTAGTGTTTTAGGGTTTAGGGTAGTGTTGTAGTGTATGTGTAGTGTGGGGGGAAGTGCTTTAGGGTTTAGGGTAGTGCTGTAGTGTATGTGTAGTGTAGGGTAGTGTTTTAGGGTTTAGGGATGTGTAGGGGGCGGGGAGGGTAGTGTTGGTGTGTAGTGAATTTTTTTTTAAAAGAATATGTTTGCGTAGTAAAAACCTGCGAAGTAATGTACTGCTAATTAATGCCACTTTAATGGTTTTCAATGAATTTGCGAAGTAATGGCATGTGTTATAACATACTGCTAATTAAAGACATTTGCGAAGTAAAAGCTTCATTAAAAAAGCATGCTAAGTAATGGCATGCCTAGTAACATCATACATTCCTCTACATGGATTAGCATGGGTGAATGATATGAGTTTATGATAGGGAGATAGGTATCTTGTTTGGGAGCAAGAGAATTCTTGGGACCGTTTGGACCTGGTAGTTGGGTATGGCTGGGACCAGTATTTTGCATCGTAGAATAGTGTGTAGATGTTAGCTGCCTGGGGGGACTGAGACTAGCACTAAAGTCGGAGTGCAAAGTGCAGACTGTGTGTAGAGAAATCTCTATTGATGGTCTTTCAAGTTTTCAGGAGGTGAAAATACAAGAAGATGTCAAGGGGCACATAGTCCGTCACATCTCAAACGCTGCTAAGAGGGAGCAACTGATTTCCAGGGACAGGTCTGCAAACTTGTTCATTTGTAATCACAAAAGTTGTGTGCAAACGTATGGATCAGAGGTGAGATGAAGCATGAGGTTCTTAGTTAGAAGGGTACCCAGTGCATGAATCTACTCTATACAGCCCTAGCATGAAGCCTGTCCAAAGCCCAACGCGTATATTGCACTGTATTTATTTCTTGTGCAAGTCACCCAGTCCAAGAGAAAATAACTGTCTCGAGTGGGCAAGATTGAATCATATCAGCTTCAACCTCCATGTGTGGTTGAAACGGAATACGATGATATCAGTACTAAGTATAGTGAGCCTGTGCACATATATAATACAGTTTGAGGTCCGGAGTCATCATATTCCTGAACTCAAATGGGAGCGTGAACGTCTTCCACCTCAGCCACTGCTGTTTTACGGCCGATGTCAGCCGCACCAAGCATGATCTCAATTTACTGTAAAAACACCTATTTAAAGGGATGGGTATGTTGAAAAATTAGTATAAGAATAAAATCAGTGCAATCATTTTTGTGAATGCTATCTGGCCCATTAGGGACAGTGTCAGCTTAATCAACGTGTACACCTGGCCCTCTAGCTTATACTGTACTATAGTTGTCTCGCTATAAGGCTTCCATGTCCCTGCTCACCCATATCCCTAGGGACCTTACCGCAGATGTGCTCTTCTCACGCATTCCATCATCCCTGCAGGCAGCGGAAATATGACAGATTTTGTCCAACTAACGATGATTCCAGATAGTTAACTCAATTTGATCAATTCTCCTATGAAGGGCAGAATATTCACTTCTGGCTCTATCATATATGGTGTGATATCATCTGCGTAGAGCGACACAAGCAACCATCGAGCCAAGAAGTTGAGCCTGCTTTCACAGTGATGGTGAAGGAGTCATGCTGCCAAGGACTACTTAGCCAAAGCAAATGGTATCGCAGATAGTAGGCAGAAATGTGTGGTGCCTCGAGTAATCTAGATTTGGGTGGATGTGAGCCCATTCACTTGGCTGGTGATAAAGGACCCTGCACTGAAGCTCATTTACCTCAGCACCTCAAGAAGATACTGCCAATCCAGTGAGTCCAAAACTTTGTAGCATCTCGTAGCACTGCCACAGCAACTAGGTCTACGTTTATCTCAAGTAAAATAGCAAAAATGGTCATACAGTTATGTGAAGCTGAGCGCCTAGTAATGAAGCCTAAATACACCGGACAGACTAGTGTAAGAAGCAATAGAATGTTCCTTTTGGTCAGCATCCTGGTTGAAATGTTATTGTCAACAATAATTAGCGATATGAGTTGATAATTACCACAGTACTTAAGAGTGCTTATCTAGATTCAGAAAGTGACTAGGGCCAAGCAAACTTTTTACTAATATACTTGGAATTGGGGATATGACCGTTCCTAGGCTAGTACTCGGATGAACCGGCACAGCATTTTCAACCACTTAGAGCTTCTGCAGGAAATGTTATACCATTCCCAGGTACAGGGAATTGATATGGTCTAGCCCAGAATTCAATGGGGATCCAATTACCTGTCCCCTTATAGGGCATACAATAAATCCCTTTCCTCAGCCAAAATAGCATAATTAGAATAATGTACTTATGATTTAACTAATCAGGTGCCAAGCAGGCATCATCCAAATTGTCAAAGTTCCACTATAATTTGTGTGTATCAAAGTTCCACTATAATTTGTGTGTATCTGGGTAATTTTATCATAGGAGTACCCGCTGTTTGAAAACAGCAGAGAGAGGGCATTTGCAGATGTCAACTAGGGCAACTGAAGAGAGGGCCCACTTGGCACACATTGATTGAACAAATGGAATTTATCCTAATCTCAGACAATGCAAACGATCATCAAGGAGTAAAAAAAGGAAAAAAACAATCAACTCAGCACAAATAAAGAAGGAAATGTAGCTCACCATGCACCAAGAGAAAACTTAAGGCATACCAGCTTTACACGTAGCACATGCATTCTCTGGTGTGCAAGAATTAATTTCCCAGTTACTGGAATATTGTTCAACAGGCTATTGAAGAAATTAGAAGGTGAACAGTTGTATTCAGTCCTCCCTCAATGATTCCAGGGCTCTTAATTCGGTAGGACTGTACTCAACAAAGTCTAGATGGGACTCAAAATGCTTTGAACTAAGAGAGTTTCGAAACAGATGCCAGGTCAACTGGATTTGTGCACCTCTGATGCATTTTCAATGCTACTTGCATGCATTGAGTGGTTGTTTTGGATGTTATTGGACTTAGGTCAATCCAGCAGAAGAAGAATGGTTCAGCTTTGTTTCCCTAGAGACCCTCCAATCACAATGTTTCCTGTAAGTCATGTAGCTTCTGCAACTTAAGAGCACATGTAAACGTTATGTTCCCCACCTGCCTCAACATGCCTATCAGGGTGAGTTCAGGTGGGAAGGAGTGTTTATGACAGAGCAGTTTTGTGAACTCTGGACCTGAGCACCTATCAGTGGGTCATAAAGGAGTTCACAGTAGAGGCGCATTCATTGCTTGGCCTCTGCACACCACATTGAAAATGGTAACATGCTAGTTGTTGGAAAGCTCATAACGGAGGTCACTCAGTTGTTAAAACATGTACAGCAAGAAAGTAAATGCAGCTCTCACATGTGAGTGAGAGGGCATGATGTGCGCACAGCCAGGGCATATGGAGAAGTGGAGGAGATGAAACGAAATATGCACAAAAAGGAACACATGGAAACTGTTGAAGAAATCAAGTATGTGAGAGATGTGCAGATTCAAGATTCCTGACAGAGAAAATGGGGTACATGTTTATAACTGAGAGAGACTGCAGAGGAAAGTGGTGTGAAAGGAACAATGGGAGTGATTGAGGCATTGTGAAGATGATTGTCACTTAAACAGGCCTAGTCATATTTGATTCACAATCAATCTAATAAAGCAATAGCTTTTTTAATAACATTGATAGTAAACGTTATAACAAAATGGGAATAAATACTGGATTACAGATGAGTTCAAAATCATTTCACCTATCTTCTTAAGATTCATTAAAGGCCCATAGAGAAATTGAGCTTAGTTTTAAAACATAAGGCAAACAGAGCTGTTGCTGACCCGTCAAACTCAGCTAAGCAAAACAATTGCTGTCCCACCTGTTACACCTCACATTTATGAAACAGCCACGCAGCCTTTCACCTACCTATGAATACAGCTCAGACACAGACGCCATTTTGCGTTGAACACAGACCACTCCTGAGCTCTGAAATGGAAGGCGTCAAGGCGCCCAAGTTACTAGAGGATGGATCCTTTGGAGGCCGCTAGAATGCCTTTGACATTCCAAACCGAAACTTCCTCCGAGAGAGTGCGTCTGCAGGCCTCCCACCTCAATGCGCTCACTATTCAACGTGTGCTGGTACGAGGAACATGGCGGCCGCTAGCTGAACGGCCGCGGTCACCTTCCTCTATCCATGGAGCAACTAAGTTTCCCTGCATAGATATGCGCTAAATTTGACCCATCTAATTATATTCGGTGCCTGTAGTTTCACCCTGTATTGCCCCTGTATTAATTAGTAAGCTCGTCCGCATTGGACTTTACCGTGGTTGCCGAGTATGCCCCCGAGTGTTTGTTTCTGCCAGTCAAGTGAGACCGGCGAGGTCGAGGCCGAGGACCGGTGCTGCAGGGGAAGCGGCTGCAAACCACCTGGGAGTGGTGACGATGCATCCGGGAACCGACATTGGATGTGGGAGGAGGCAGCCAGATTGAGGAGGAGGCGAGACTCTGCACTGCTGGTGTTCCGGGTCAGCGGCGGTGGAGCCAGCAGGAGAGTCTGCAGAGCTGAGGCTGCGAGGAGAGCTGATCAGAGAACCGCAAGTAGCAGTGTTTCGAAAGACTTAGAGGCGGAGGTAGTAAGAGAAAGGGCGAGAAAAGGCAGCAAGGGCGATATTTGGGTCAGCAGCCACCAAGTAATAAACCAAGTAATAAACCACCATCTACGCAGCAGTATTACGACACGAGCGTTTTGATAAGGTGCATGGATGTAGAGGGAGGCTGTGACAAGGGCAAAAACGCCAAAGAGAGCTTAGGAAGGGCCACTAGCGCTGAGGAAAATCATTCTCCCGAGAGAAAGAATAGATCTACACTAAGAGCCAGGACAGTGTTTAATACATCCAAAGGAAACCCTGTTTATCCACCACGCATCTCACCCCCTATTTTGGCAGTGAAGGAGCGGGCAAGAAGGGGGAAACTAAACTAAACACCTCTGAAGAGTATTTAAGCCCCAAAACTATCAGAAGTAGGGGGAAAAAGAAAGGGGGGAAAGGGGCAGAGGTAAATATAAAAGTTACCCCCTCACTTAAATCCTACTACAAAGTAATGTCCAGCACCACTACTACAACCTCTACCTCTAGCACTCAACCTGTACAGAACAGTAAGGGCACCCAACCCGCTCAGCTATCTCAGTCCATCTCAGTTATCTCAGAGGTAAATTCAGAGATAAATACCCCAAAGGATCTGACGCAGGGAGGTATTAATGGGGACAGCATCGACAATTGCTCTGCCCCAGTAGAGGTAATAGTACACGCTGATGTCGGCCTAAGCAATCGATATTCGACTTTAGAGGAGGAAAGCCAAAAGGACACACAAATATCGTCCGGAAGCACAGATATGTTGAATATTGCGCAAAATGTATCAAGAGGTCGGCCTGACCCCTCTGATAGTTCAGGTATGGGTGCTGTGCTTCATGTAAATAAATCAGATGCAAATGCAGGTTCGCTGGGCGATATACTATTGGCCATGAAGGAAGAAATCACAAGCAGGTTTAAAGTTTCTGAAACTAATCAAGCCGAGATGGCCAACAGATTTAATGTCTCGGAGGCTAACCAAGCAGCAATAAAGGCTTCATGTGAGGAGTTGACTAAGAGGGTGGATTAAGTTACTCTTAGGACGGAAGCAATAGAGCTGGAACTTCCTAAGATAAAGGAGTCGGTGAGAACTAGTGAGGCAGAGGTCACAAAGCTTTCTGCACAGAATAAAGAACTTAAGGAAGATATTGAACGTTTGGAAAATTATTCACGTCGGAATAATTTGAGAATCCTGAATGTGCCAGAATCTCTGGAGGGGGCAGATATCAAGGGGTTTGTCATCGCTCTGCTGAAGGGGACAGTTTTGAAAGATATGCCAGAGGTGGACCTGTTGCATGACATACAGAGAGTACACCGTGACCCCTTCAAGAGAAATCCTACAAAGCAGAAACCCAGAAAAATTCTGGTTAATTTTCTGACATACTCCATAAAAGAACAGATTCTCTCCACTGCATTGAAAGTAGGTTCCATCCACTTCAATAGCTCCAACCCCTTTACTTTCTATATAAGATCTGATATTTCACATATTACTGCTGCAAGGCAATGGGAGTTGGGGGAAAGACTAGAGGAGTTAAACAGCTTAGGAGCCAAGGCACAGCTGAAGTTTCCGGCACAGCTGAGAGTAATGTGGAACAACCATATGCACCTGATTAAGTCTGGGGAGGAAGCTGATGCCCTCATAGCCAAGATTAGAGACCGAAAATAGGGGCAGGGAGCGAAAAAGATTTAGATAGATTAACTGGGTCTTTTACTTAAATAATGTGTAATAAGTAGGGATCTTTTTATAAACAATAACTGTGATCTTATAGTTGCTCCATGGAGGGGAAAGATGGCTAAATAGGCTTTTGCCCATTAGTAGGGAGGGTTCCTCATGGGCAGAGAGGGCACGGGGTTAGGGGAGGGGGGGGTTGGTAGGAAGGGTGCACGTGGTGGGGGAGCAGTGGGAAAAAAGGAAAAAAAATTCAACCTCATCTAAACCTTCTATGTAAATGTGTTAAGTCTAGCCTCAAAAAAGGGTCGATACTCACGGGCAGGAAAAGAGGAGGATGGCCACTGTGGCCTCAAGGAGTAGTGGGGCAATATTCATCTCGTGGAACGTCAATGGCTTAAGATGCCCTCGGCGACAGAGGCTTATATTTAAACATCTAGAATTGTCAATTGCACAAATATGTTTGTTACAGGAGACACACTTGAGCTATGAAGAAAGCATAGCAATTTTCTCCAAAATTACTTTAGTTAAGAGCTTTGGTGCATCAACACAAACAGCCCAAAATAGAGGGGTCGCCATACTAATTAAAAAAGGGACACCATGCAATATAAAAAAAGTACAGTCAGATTCTTCCGGTAGATGGTTGATCACTACATTAGCATTTGAAAATCGTGATATGGTCTGCGCCTCTTTTTACGGCCCGAACTCGGACGACCCCGATTATATCTATAAACTGCAATCAATATTGATGCCGGAGCCACCACCATACGTGATAGGGGGGGATTTTAATGTCTTGATTGACCCCCTTAAAGATAGATCTAACGTAAGTCATTATAAAGGTGCAGTGAAGGTACGTAGGGCGCTAGTTAACATGATCCACGATATGGACCTAGTAGATCTATGGAGGGAAATAAAAGGAAATGAGAAGGGTTTTACCTTTTTCAGCAAAAAGTATCATCATTCCTCCAGGATTGATTATATCTTTCTTGATAGAGGCTCATTAGCTAACATAGAGGAGATTTTAGTCCTCCCGAGTCATCTATCTGATCATGCACCTCTACATATTGTATATCAGATCAAGGAGACTCAGCGACGGTCACTAAGGTGGACCCTTAATAGGACCAAGTTGCAGGACCCCGATGTGATCACCGCTGTACAGGCCTCGACCTCGGAATTTTTTATGTTGAACTCCGACTCAACAACTCCAGATGTAGTTTGGGACGCCTATAAAGCCTGGCTCAGAGGGAAACTCCATGGAGCCATCTGTTATAAGAATAAGTTTGAAGCCGGGGTATTAAAGGGTATTGAAGAGAGGATAGGTGGCTTGGAGAGAGAAAGGGATGGAGCTAGCAATGGGGACCAGGAACAACTCACTCAAATCTTGGGAAAGTTGGAAGAGGCAAGATCAGAATATAGAGGGAAACTAGAAGCTAAATGTAGAGCACAGTGGGAGACTGGTAAGATGCAGAATTATGAATATGGAGAGAAGGCCGGTGCTTTATTAGCATGGAAAGCCAGAGCCGACCGGGCCAGGAACGATATAAAAGAACTTAAAATAAACGCCGGCGGGGAAATCTCAAATAAGACCGAAGATATACAGACATGTCTTCTCTCCATGTTCTCAGATCTGTACAGGGAAGATCTGACTCCCCGACCATGTGTGATTCAGTCATTTCTTAGTAACAAACAACTTCCAGTTCTCACGGAAGAAAGTAAAAACAACTTAGACGCTCCCTTTACAGCAGAGGAGATCATAGCTCAGATAAATAAATCTAAGAATAAAAAGGCTGCAGGATCAGATGCGCTCCCGAGTGAAATATATAAACATCTCAAAGAGGAGCTCCTCAAACCCTTGGAAAATACCTTTAACTCAATTTATGGTTTGGATGGAAAGGTTCCTAACACCTGGAAAGAAGCAATAATAGTTCTGATATTGAAACCAGGTAAGGATCCAAAAAAGGCAGACTCTTACCGCCCAATCTCCCTGCTGAATGCCGACTATAAGATCTTTATGGGCATTTTAGCAGGGAGATTGGCCAAACTGATACCTGGGTTAATACATCCAGATCAGAAAGGGTTTGTCGCAGGTAGACATATACAGGAACAAGTACAGCTTCTTATAGGCAACATCGACCTGGCTATCAAGAAGACAGAACCCTTGGCCGTTATCGCTGTCGATGCGGCCAAGGCGTTCAATAGAGTTTGCTGGGCATACCTATGGGAGGTTCTGAGGGCTATGGGTTTTGGTCCTATTTTTATTCAGACCCTGCAGAATTGTTATCAGGGTGCCTCTGCCCGAATATTTTTGAACGGGTTCCTCACCGCGAGTTTTAATATTCAGAGAGGAACGAGGCAAGGGTGTCCGATTTCACCTCTTTTGTTTAATTTATATATGGAACCACTGGCCCAGATGATTAGATTGGATGAGTCAATCTATCCATTCAGATCAGAACATTATAGCTCAAAAATAGCTCTGTATGCTGACGATCTGGTTCTGTATACAAGCGACCCGGATACAGCTATCATAAGGGTGGAAGAGCGTATGCGCGAGTTTGGAGTAATTTCTGGGTTTCTTGTAAATAGAACCAAGACGGAGGTGATGTGCTGGAATTTGGAGTGGACAGGGACAGAAAGTGAAGAGATGAGATACTTGGGGATTTATGTAGTGAAGGAAATTGAGAAGATCCCTGAGTTAAATCTAAAGAGGGTGGTAAAGGAAATTGACAGCTTATTCAGTAGATGGAGAAATCTACCTCTGACTATATATGGAAAAACCAACTTAGTAAAGATGGTCATCCTTCCTAAACTGTCATACCTCTTTTCTTCAATTCCTTTGACATTTTCAAGTAAAAGTCTGAGTAAAGTACAGAGTAAGATCAACAGTTTCATTTAGGGCAATAAAGGGGTTCGACTAGCGTGGAAGAAACTTAGACGCAGACTAAAAAAAGGAGGGTTGGCGCTCCCAGGCGTAAGACTATATGCAGAAGCGTTCCAGTTTAAAAGCATACGGATGCTGTTAGTTAAGCCAGGGGAATCAGCTTGGGGGAAGCTATTAGGCGAAATGGTGCGGGTAGAAGGGGGAGGCAATGGAGAAGCATTTCTGTATAAATTTGGATCACCTAGGTTCTTCAAGAGGGTCCGTCTGAAGGTCCTAAGGACAGCTCTGGAGACTTGGTGTAGGCTCAGGCATAGATGGGGCATTGGATACTACTCTGATTACGCCCCTGTATGGGATGCCCCAGGGACCCCGGGTTGCTTGCAGAATGGTTTGGCACTGCCGATAAAGAGGGCTGGTGTCAAAATCTGGTCTGAACTGTTGGACAGTGGGGGGATACTTCCCTGGGATTACCTGAGGGCTAAGATTGGCACCGGGCTCTCAAGATTTAAATACATACAGTTAACATCATGGTATGTAGCAGAAAAGCGGGAGATAAGCGGAAACAGGGAGATTGAAGACTTGCTGCAAGAGACGCGCCCACTGAATAAGGAAATATCTATGTGGTACAATAGTCTGCTGGATGCCGAAGACCATAAGACTCCTGCCTCCGTAGCAGTGTGGACGGGATCCCCACTCGGGCCACCAGCAGACCTTTTATATGAATCCTCACTGAAGACCCTGTACAGATCCGTTAAACCTGCCTGCCTAAAAAAAAATCATTTTTTTGTCATTAATAGACTCTATTACACCCCGGCAAAAATTGCAAAGTTTGCTCCTTTTCCCGTTCCTAAATGCCCTAGATGCGCAGTACCCTTAGCAAATGACTTACATATTTTCTATGAGTGCCCAGCACTCACAAGATTCTGGGCTGAGGTAGGTGACAACTTACTGGGCATATTTAATACCAACATTGAGATCAATATACAACTGGTATTTTTTGGAGATGATGGTCGCCTCAGCCAGAACCTCTCGCGGAAAGATAGGGGTCTATTACTGAACTTGATACTGCTGGCAAGAAGGGAAGTGTGTAAGAGGTGGAAGGATGCTCTACCCCCGCAAAGGGAGGATTTGCTTAAAGCTGCATTCTCTATGGCGCGACTGGAGTATGATGGAGTGGAAGATAAACTCTCGAATATCTGGCACCCCTTGGTGAGCTGGGGCAAGGATTTAAGATTACTGTAACATCATTGGTCTTATGATTACACCAGGGTCCCATACAAAATAATGGGACTGGTCGGATGACCCAAGCGAGTGCGGTAAGCCGTAGGGGCGACCAGTAACGAAGGCAGCTTCATAAGACCCGCAGAGGCTTGTAAGGTGAGATGAGGACCAAAAAAAAAAAAACTATTCAACGTGTGCTGGTGCTTGTGTGATGTACAACTTTGTATTAAATTCACATATGTTTATTTGTGTTCTCAGTAAAAAGAGAGGTGCCAGTTGTTACTATGTGAGGGGCTGTTTAATACGTCTGGGAAATTGGAGATGTTCAGAAGGGTCTGTCTCTGCCAGTCTCCAGTTTATGGGGTGAGGCGGACCCGCAAAGAGGAACAAAAGACACTGAGAAACTACGATGAATACAAAAGCAGAGGGATATTGATTCACACGAAACTAGAAAACAAAAAAACAAGAGCATGTCTCTTGAGAGTAACACATGAGGCAGAGAAATAGAAAGGAACAGCAAATATAATACTAATGAAATGGAGGACTGTGTAAAGAATAGGAAGAAGGAGGGAGGCCCGCACACACAAAACAAAATAAATAAATAAATACAGCGACAAGAGCTCATATGCACAAACACGCCAAAGCCTGTGCACACAACCGCATACTTACCCGCGCGCAAACATACACAACGTATACCCACACAATCACACACACATGCACAAATACATGCATGTAAACACTCACAAAAACACATTCAAACACACAGAAAAACACTTTACTTCTCTGGCGCAAGGCGAGCCCAGCACCTAAACTGAACTTGGGCCCTGGAAAGGGAGCATTCACACGAACTGATTACAGGACCCGCCTGCAGCCCCACGGGGATGCCTGACTCCTCCCCGCCTCACCTCGAGGTCAATGGCATTTGCTGTGGCCGCTTCGGCCTTCGGTGCTGTGTTTGGCGCTGGGTGTTCAGAGACTGCCGGGACCTGCTGAGACCTAATTAAGCCGGTGCGGACTGGGGGTTCTTGTCGGAGACGGCTTATGGATGAGATGCGAGTGGTGCGAGGCGAGCGAGGTAAGCGGCACATCAATTAACGGACACTGGCTTTGATGTAAGAAACGGTGTGTCCGGGCAGATTGATCTTGACTGCACGTTAACGTTGTGCTCCGAGGGTCCCATCGCTCGCTATCTATTATCCCCTCAGTGCCTGTTACTTTGAACTGCTACTGATACAGACATTGCTGCTGAGGCTGCACTTAATTGGCAATCAAAAATCAGCCACAGTGCGGGTCTGCAGTGCATCTCCGTTCCCGTTTTATCTGTATGGACTTCTAGGCAGTGCTTTGAGGAGATTGTGTTCTCAAGACAGGAAAAAACAGGAGGCTGTTGCGATTGCTGAGGGAAACTCAGAGAATTGAGGAGAAAAGAAATTGGGCTTGGATTTGAGCTTGAGGCTTGCCGTGACAGGGACCAGGGGAAGGTCCAGAGGATCAAACTGCCCAATTGGATTCCCATTCCTGACATTGCTCCGTTGTGGGGGACCTCTTTGCTGACTGTTTCATTGTGGGGAATCGGCGGGTGCGGCGGCCAGGGACTGCGAGTACCAGCATTCCCTCTTATCATCAACAGCTGGTACTCTTCCCCGGCCGGCTCTGGCTCCAGCTTGCTTGCTGTGCTAACCTCTCGCCACCCCCGCTTCGCGGATACGACTCGCGGCTCGAGGCTTGCCGTGACAGGGACCAGGGGAAGGTCCAGAGGATCAAACTGGCCAATTGGATATTACTACGTTGCACTATGTCACGTAAGGGGACCAATAAGAAATCTTCTCTAATACTTGACCCAGGCCAGGGGACCCTGAACTTTACTGTGACCAATCGATCACTGCCCACTCCTTGTGAAGACGTGAACGAGTCGCGACAACTGATAGACACCAGGCAATCTCCCTCATTGAACCCTGTTAGTTCCCAGAATTTATCTTTTTGGGAGGAAATAAATTCTCTATGCGGCACTAAGTATGCCCCAGTGGCATCCCCATCCCCTATAAAAAGCATTAGCATTTTCTCCCCAATTAGGAAACCATGTGATTTATTGCTACCATCTCTAATAGACAATACCCAAGGTGTTGCCTTGTTTCAGGGCCCAAATGACAAAAGGAAGCATGACGAGATTATTGAAAGCGGGAATCATCTAAACACACCAAAATCGTGCGCTGGTCCTATATCGCCAGTCACTAACCCCCCTTAAATATGGCGGAGAGCGGTACTTATGTAGACCAAGTATTTTTATTGTCTCAGATAGAGTTATTGTTTAATTCTATCGTATCACCACTGGTAGGAAAAATCAACGCCTTGGGTGATAGAATAACGGGCATTGAGAGAATCATTTTAGCCAACCTCCCACCACTTATTAATGATCCATCTAACGGGGGAAGAGCCCTTCCGGCTATCTCCATAACAAAAGAGATAAATACTACAATTATTTCTCCGTCAACCCCCAAGAAGGCAATACCGAATGGTTCGGACTTGTTTACTACCACAGATGTTTCCTTGCCTATTAACCCAAGCAAACACGCCCAAACCTCTCCACAGTTTCCAAAAAAATCTGTTATAACCAAAGCCGCTCCTAAACCTGGGTTTAATAAGCATACTGCTGCCAGAGCAGATCCAAGTAGTGTAGCATCCATACACTTGCCCCATGAAGCCGCCCCATTTGTTCTTGTTTTATCAGGAATACCGGCACCCTGCCATGGGAAATTTGAAAGCCGTCAGGAACTTTTAAACAAGGTCATATTCTGGCTTTCCAAAAACAGACCATTCGCACCCGATCATGACAGAGGTATCATGAGTGTTAGAAGGGTGGGCTGGCTAGGGTCTCTAACTAAAGACATTAGTGGGGATCTGGTCCTAGTAAAATTTAGAAACAGGAACATTGTCCCCCTTCTACGATCCTACCCACCCCAAAAAGGAGACGGCCCGATATCCGTCTGGGACTTACATGACTTCTACCCAATGTAAACTATCTGTAGGTGGAAATTTCCATAAAGGTTTCTTCTGTTGGCCTGTTGATGAAATCAACTTTGCACTTTATGTCCTCTCCATATATATGATTAAGGTTATTTTTTAATGTACTGTAAATCCTAAATATGCAAATATGTATTGTGGTTTTTTATGACAATCTATGTATTTTATATTAGTGTATACTTTTATGACTCCTTTATGGAATCGAAATAAAGTTATTTGAATTGAATTGAATTGAATTGAATTGATTACAGGAGTAGTAGGTAGGGATGCCTTCCATCAACTCTGGCCGTAAAAGTGACAGGTCTGGCAGCAAACTCTGACCTTAAATTTGACAGGTCTGGCCTTAAATTTGACAGGGCTGTCAGCATACTCTGGCCTTAAATTTGACAGGTCTGGCCTTAAATTTGACAGGTCTGGCCTTAAATTTGACAAGTCTCAAATTTGACAGGTCTGGCAGCAAACTGCTGGTCTTAAATTTGACAGGTCTGGCAGCAAACTGATGGTCTTAAATTTTGCAGATCTGGCCTTAAATTTGACAAGTCTCAAATTTGACAGGGCTGGCAGCAAACTGCTGGTCTTAAATTTGGCAGGTCTGGCAGCAAACTACTGGTCTTAAATTTGACAGGTCTGGCAGCAAACTGCTGGTCTTAAATTTGGCAGGTCTGGCAGCAAACTGCTGGTCTTAAATTTGACATGTCTGGCAGCAAACTGCTGGTCTTGAATTTGACAGGGCTGGCAGCAAACTGCTGGTCTTAAATTTGACAGGTCTGGCAGCAAACTGCTGGTCTTAAATTTGGCATGTCTGGCAGCAAACTGTTGGTCTTAAATGTGACAGGTCTGGCTGCAAAATGTTGGTCTTAAATTTGACCGGTCTGGCAGCAAACTTCTGGTCTTAAATTTGACAGGTCTGGTCTTAAATTTGACAGACCTTAAATTTGACAGGTCTGGCCTTAAATTTTACAAGTCTCAAATTTGACAGGTCTGGCAGCAAACTGCTGGTGTTCAATTTGGCAGGTCTGGCAGCAAACTGTTGGTCTTAAATTTGACAGGTCTGGCTGCATAACATGGGTAATTGTATATGTGTTTAAAAGTGCAAAGAAAAGTGAGTGCATGTAGGAGGGAAATGTCTGGGCATGTTTAAAACTGGGGGTTGCAGACAGCTGTTGTCTGAACAGCTGCGGAGCAGTCCTGGGTCCCCAGCCCAGGGCCTGGGAGGAAGGCTATGGCATGTAGGTGTTAAAGTGGTAAAGGGTCCTAACAAACCTACCTATGGCAATTCTCAAAAATAGGTTAATACAAACCCCTTATAAAATAATAAACCACAGCCACCTAGGAGCTTTGAGATGCGAAAAAAAGACAGGTGGCATGTAGAGCCAAAGCTTCCCATGAGAACCTGAAACAGGGGGAAAGCTGGTAGGATGTAATTCTCACACACACCGCAAAGCCCCGGGGTCCCAAAAGTGACAGGCCTGGCAGGAAAAACTCTGGCCTTAAACATGACAGGTGCTGGGGTTTAGGCTTCTCATTCCAAAAACACCATGGGACATTGTGTCTTCTGTTATGGCTCAGCATGGACACCTTGGAAGAAGCTATATTTATCCCACTGGATGCCAAAGAGGAATTTGTTTGTTATTAGGGGTATCTGTTCCTAACACTTGAAAAAGACATGGATAGGACAAAGTATGTATAAAAATCGTGTCGGCCATGTGTTATCCTTGTGGCACAGGAAATATGTGGGGCAGCTATTCAATACTTTTGTAGTTCACAGGGGCATGAGACAGGGATGCCCCGTTATTGCCTGCTCTCTTCCTGTTAGTTCCAGAACCTCTAGAAACAGGCAACTGTCTGATGGATGTCATAAGGAGCAAACACTTTAAGATCAACAATTATACCACTGCCCCATGCTGTTAGTATTCTGCTTTGACTCAGCAGTTTAGTTCACAGCCTTGCCTACTTCCCCTCTATTAATAATTTTCATTTGTGAACATTTTAAGGCAAACTGGAACAGTAGTATAACATTAACCATGTCAAGAGTGCCCACTAGGTTTTGAATTGGAGTGGAGTCAGAATAATCTTGAGTTTTTAGGAATACTTGTTAATGGAGGCTTCAAACAAAAGATTGATAATAATCAGGCATCCTTAATCTCTGAGAAGACCAATGTCTTTATACGAATATCCATCTTACAGTTGACTCTTTAGAGGAAGGCCTAAACAGTGAATATGATGGGTGGTCCACATTTTACCTGCTTGTTAGGATTGATCCCCCTGCTCATCCTAATAGTCGGCTTTTGTTACCCATCACGGGCACCTGACCTCGGGCCCAACCTCAAAACAACATTTATTCTGGAAAGGCTTATTTTGTCACTGTGATATGGATTTTTTTCCAGTCATTATTTGAAAAGGCTTTAGGACCTTTTCCCCCCTTGCCACATTGTGAATCATCCAATTTAGTTTGGACAAACCAGCTTCTAACCACTCAAAGACCTTTGATGAGCTTCAAATTTCCATGACTTCATTCATAAAAGTCCACACCCAGAAATGGCTGAACCAGCTGAGAGGCCCATGCCCAAAGACTGGATAATGTGGCATCAGACAAGAAATGGGCTAGAAGCTCATGTCTGCCAAAATTGGAGTTTGGTCATCATTTTGAATAGCATCTTATAGTGTCTGAAAATCTTTAAGCAGAGCTTGAGAATCATATGTGGCATTAGTGCGTTCTTGGAGAAATTTTCAGCAGAAAAAAACTTTAAAAGATGCTTCTGGTTCTTTGTCCACTACATCAGAGACTGCTGAATCTTCAGAAGCTAGACTAGAAGTAGATGCCATAGTGGCCTAAGGTACTTGCATGAATTTTTCCTCAAATTCTTGTAATAAATAGCATGTGCTAAGGAGACCGTTTGTCTGGATTTTCCATTCCTTGAATACTTGGGTTTTATTATTTAGTGGAGCGGAAAATGATCTACTTCAGCTTCACTGAACTTAGAGTAAAACCCTTCTGTCTGTACATGTTTCCCCCCAAATTCAAGAACTTCTCTAGTGTGCTTTAAGAGGTCTTTTAACTGAGAACCTTGGGCATATTTGCTTATCTGGCCAGTCTCTTGTTTCTCATCTACATCCACCGTTGGCCTTTTAGATGAAGGTTAAGCAACAGCGGAATCTACAGGCTCCTAAACAAGAGACTGTAATTCAGAGCGGGAGATTTGTAGCATCTTTCTTCCTCCTCAAGAGGCTGCTGTGCATTATGTTCTTTACACAAAGCTTTTCTGCCATCCATGATGGCCAGAACACGAACAGTAACATGCTAATGCAGCATTTATTTCTTTTTGAAAGGGATGCCAGCTCTTGCGTAGCTATCGGAAGACCTGCAATCACAAAGAATAGCGCTGTCTCTCAAAAGCGCGTGAGACTCAGCAGCAGCGCGATCCCCGACACAGAAGATACAGCTCCCTGCACCAAAACATAAGCAGGGAGTGTTTTAGGAACCAGTGCATTATAACCACTCTGCACCGAGCAACAAGTTAAACAAAACACAAACAACCAAAAGCAGTATGTCAAATAAAAATAGAAAGGGCATGACTCGTGTGAGCTTCACGCAAGATGGCCACTGGAGCCTGAAGCTCCTGGTCAACTCTGGTGCACGTCTGAGGACCTATCGCACGACACCCAAGCTTTTCTAATCCGAGGGCGGAAATTCACGTTGGAAGGTCGGCGCCATCCTTTTGAACTATTTCAAGAATGTGTTCCTGCAGCGCTGGCATGTTTTCCTGGATTCCAGTTTCAGCCTCTCAAGTCGCACTGCCATTTTGAAGTACTCTTCATTCCTTGTGAGGAATCTCTATGCTGCGTCATGACTGAGGGGGTGGGGGCTTCAATTTCCCTGTTGTGAGCCATTCTGCAGCATGAAGTCAGCCTCACTACATTGCTGACTCAAGGTACATTGTGAAATGTTCATAATATAGGGGTGTCTTTCTTATATCTATACTTATGGCGGATTTCTGGATGTCCTTCAGTGCTTCACATAGTCCTCTCGTACTGCCGGAACAAACTGCATGCAGGCTCCTTCCATTCTACGCTGCCTGTATCAGGGTTACCGTTTTGCTGAGCTTAAGCGCTTTACAGCTACAACTTAACTGTGTTTCTGCACGCACCCTCCTGCTATCTGGGTTATACTGTGTAAAGGGTGTTTAATTGGTCTCATTTTGAGTTGAGACATTACATTGCCTCACATCTCTATTGTATTAGAAGGTCTCTTTGCTATTTACCCTGCTTTTATTGGTAGTCTCTAAAACCAGAGTGATAAGGCGCCACACCTTATATCTTCTACTAAACTTTTCATCTTCCTAAATCTCGACAATGAGATACCGCCCAGAAGTCTCTCACAAAAAGTATGGAGTGTTTTCCCGACATAGGTTTGCTGTGCTCCTCGTGTATCCAAAGCTTTGCCCAAGAAACCTGCTTCTTCAGTGAAACTTCCTAGGAAGGACTCAGGTTCACCATCTAAAACACCCCCTCCTTTCACTTTAGATGTAATAAAAGTACCAAGAGCTTTGAAACTTTTGTTGTTAAAACTAATGTCGCTCTGCTCCATATTGAGGAAAAATGGTCCACACATGACCAGCATATTATGGCTATTGAACAAAGAATCAGTGATGTGGAGGGCTTGATTCCGGTAATATCCCAGCTAAAAGAGGGAATAGAGTTGCTTAAAAGGTCTACTGAAGACTTGAAAAATAGAAACAGCAGAAATAATTTACGGCTCTAGAGAATTCCAGAAACTTCAGAAGGGTCTAAAATGATCTCTTTTCTGCAAAAGATCATACCTAATATTGTGCATATACGTGCCCACTTAATATTTAAAGAGCCCAACATCATGAAACATGTGAGAAGTTGGCCTGGCATATGCTGACCCCTAATTAAAGTGGGTACCATGTACCAGTCCAAACAACCCTTACTGATGATTAGGTTAAAGACAAACCTTTATTGAAAGCTATCCTAGTGGTAGCTATGGAGAGCGGCCTTCAGGCTAAGTCTCAAAGGAATGTATAGCAGCTTGTTTTACCAGTCTATAACCTCCTGAATAACCAAATGAAAGGAGAACCACACAAGGTATATATGAAATATATGTATTTATTACTAAACACTCTTTACTAACCTTTTATGAGATTAGAGAACAAAGCACACAATATTACAGTACTAGAACGACAGTAAATAGCACAATACACAGCGGGCTCCAGTGGGAGACCGAACCATATACTAAGAAAGTGGTAGAACAACCACGACTTGACTAGACACAGTGCCTAGAGCAAGTAGAAGCGCTGGGACCTCAAGGAACCACCCAAGGTAGTGATACAGGGGACCCACGGGGACGCATGCAGTGTGAGAACACAGCCGCCAGCTCCGGACAATCCTATGGGAAAGTCGCGGTTGGAATGTTAAAGTTTAAGGACACTTAGGAGACTTAGAGGACTTAGAGCAAACCCTTTTAGACTTAGAAGGTTCTGAGGCCAGCACCCATGTGAGCACCAGAGTACTCGTGTTACCTAGCCAAGGGAAGCCGGGTGCATAGGTGTCAAATGGTGTCGGGAATCTTCATAGTTTTTTAATGGTGAGATGTTGCAAAGTGCTGCTGCCGTGAAGAGGAAACGTGTCCGGTGTGATCCAAGCCTCGATCGAAGCTGGGAGGAACCTGAAAGCAGAGGGGGCAGAGTCTGGGTCACTTGCCAGTGACCAGGGGCTCTGTGGACTAATGTCCACCAATGTCAGGTGTTTCAGGGGAGTACAGGTGAAGCTTAACTCTGCAGCCTCGGAACAAGGAGACATCGACCAAAGTCTGCAGGCGAGCTGTCCCACGAATGATGTTGAGTGCGGGGGGGAGGGGGTCAGTGTCGGGATTGAACACCAACAAGTCTTGTCAACTGCAACCCACGCGGTCAGAGAAAAGATGCTTCGGTAAGGACCAGCGAGGTCCTGGGGACTCCCCAAGCAATGGAGAGTCAGGGCACATCTGGAGCAACCAGGTAAGCCCACTGAAAGTTAAAGTTGCCTTCACAGGGACCCACCGGCCAACGGACCAGGAATCACGAAGGGACCAGCCCACAGAACACTTGTGGAGTGTAGGCTGGTAATCTTTGGTGAAATCACTGCTCGGGGTCTAGACTACAAGTAGTCCAAAGCACAGCTTCAGGGATCACCGGAAAGCAGATGCTTCTGCAAATAGACACGGTGCCCAGGGGTTTGGGTTGCACGGTCCGCACAAGGGATACGGGTCTCAGGTTGGCTGAGCACACTAGTCAACCTCGGGACACTTGGAAACCCACCTCCTGTGTTGCAAAAGTCTTCGGAGACCTCAGGAGCTTCAGAGTTGCAAACCGGTCAGATGCATGTTTGGTGCCTGCTTAGCAGAGAGGTAACTCCTTTCCTTCAAGGGAGATTCTTCAGTCATCTAACGCAGTGTAGATAGTCGAAGTACTTGGTTTCTGTAGCAGAGTTTCGTCCAAGTAAATCTAAAGTCCTTTAGCCGGGGGTTCCTACTTTATACCCAAGGAAGAGGTGGGACAGAGTGCCAGAGCAGGGACTGATACCCCTCCAACCGGTTTGAGCTGGACTATGCACAGGTACACCAAATGTACCCCCAGTGCAGACATCAAAGCACTCTTGGCGTGCACCTACCCAGCCCCAATACACCAAAGCCGGTCTGGGAGTGGTCACACCTCCCTGTGACAGGAAACGTATTGTTCAGCCTTTCCCTGCCGAAGATTCGTCAAGCAGCAGGAGGGCAGACTCGTGTCTGTGGCTGGCAGCATCCATCTTGGGAAGCCAGGGTCGAGAAAGCTGGTACCGGGTGTACCGGTGTTGTCATATTTCTCCCTCTAGGAGGGTGGAATCATACCTCCCCCGCCAGTTACTGACTGGGAGGTATGATTCCAAGGTGTTTGACACCAAACACAACAGTTTTCTGTGCAGCCGTTTTAAAGTTAACATATACCACGAGGTTATAATGCACTTAAGAGTATATGGTATGGCTGCATCACAGAACAACCCGGGAGAATAGATTCCGAAGGCTGCAGAGGGGACCTGCTCATGCATGGGCACCCTCCCACATAAAACCTAGCACCCTGCCTTCAGGATTGATAAGGCCAGCCATAGGGGTGACTGATAGGTTTATATGTGCAGTGATAAGGTAGATAGAGTGAACCTATATCTAAGTAAAGGCTGCATGCACCACCTTACACAGGCTGCAGTAGCAGACCTGTGGTGTCAATTTGAGTGGCCTCTCAGGGGTGGCATAATACATGCTGTAGCCCCTGGGAGCCCTCTGGGGTACCAATGCCCAGGGTATATAGTATACCATATACTAGGGACTTATAAGGGTGCCCACAATCCAATCTGGAATGTACCTAAACAACATGCAATCAATTTATAAGAGAAAGCTGCTAGGCTGGGGTACTGAATAGCAGGATCCCAGCCAGACTAAGTAGAATACAGTGGATCATCAGCAAAAGGTGGGGGTAACTATAAGAAGCAGATCCTACTCTCCTACAGACCACAATTATCTGCAAGCTTTTCCCATCATGGACCTAGAGGCAGTGGTTAATGCTGTCAGGAGGCAACTTGCACCAGGCCATTTCTCCTGTTAGCACCGCCTAAAACAGAACCAACTACTATCCATGAATTGGGAGGGGGTGTGGCATAATGGTCAGAGCTGCTGATGTCAGAGCTGGGGAACCAGGTTCAAGTCTCGGAGTACGCGCAGCATTCTGAGCAAATCACGTATCTCCCATGCCTACAAAAAGTGTGTCCTTAATGAGTGCTCATGAAAAGAGCTCTAATTGGCTCGAGTTCACACTATAAGCGCTGTGCTGGTGATAAAGTGCTGGTGCAGAGCAGCGGAAACCTGTGGCTCAAATTAACAATTGCCAAGGTCATTCATTATTGTTTTTATACAGTACACAGACTTGCTGCCCAATGAGCGGGCCCACACCAACGGTCTTGTAACAAGTGTATTTCTTGCAGAATGTCTCTAATGCAACGGCTGCAAGAAGAAAATGCTTTTTGGATCTTCCTCCACAACTCAAAGCCATAAACATTAGGCATAGAATTGTTCACCTATGTTTTTGTAAGTTAACTTAGAAAGAGACTCTTACACGTTTGAAGACCCAGCTAAACTACAGGACTTTCTCCGTCAACATTGTCTTGCAGATATGGAAATTGGTGCTGCTGCAAAGACTTGATTATTATGTATGTTCGCTTTGATAAACTTTGCATATTATTATTTGATGTTTTCTTCCCTTTACAAATTGTTCTTACCCTGTATTTCTATTTTGCATAACCCATATTTTTCTCATTGTCTTTCAGCCCAAGTGCATCATTTGGCGTGTCTGTCCTGTTCCGTTATGCCCTCCCTCAATGTATGTGTTGTGCCGGCATAATTTCATCCATATTAGTCCATGGTAAGTTGGTTGTCATGTCTCATATTCTCTTGTATTTACCTTTCTTTATATTGTCTGATATTATTTTTCGTTTCTATATGTCGCTCCCTCTTTGTGTTAGGGATTGCTGATTTGTTTGATATTTCATGTGCATCTCTTTAATGCATACTGGGTCTGGTTCCATCTTCTTTAGGTGCTCTGCACTCTCCTCATCCCAAAGAATTATTATTTTTACACTTAAGTTGCTTTTTGCAACTAAGGGTTTTTCTTCCTGTATTGCCTTTTTGCTTTTTTGCCTTTGCAGGACTTCCTTATCCCCCTTTGCTTTTTTCCTTTTCTTTATTCTTACTTCTTTATTTCTCTCTACTCTTTGTTGATACTTCCCGTTTACGATACATTAATTTTGTTTTTATTCCCAATGTTCAGATGTGAATTTGTCTCGTATACTGCTTAGAGTCACAACCTCGAATTTTATAGGCTTGAAAAATGCCATTAAACTCCAAAAAGTTTTGTCCCACCGATCTAGATTGCGCTGCCAGCTTGCGTTGCTTCAGGAAACACATCTTACTGACGTTGACATCACCAAACTAAAAAAAACAACGGGTGGTAAAAATGTTCTTTTCCTCTTGTCTGCAAGATAAACAAGCATTTTTTGCAACTTTCTTACCCACAGCTTGACTGTGCAGGGCTGGTCGATTGTATCAACTTTAAGTGTCACATGTTCCTTCAATAATTGTTTTATGTTTATCTGAGTGCTTATATTAATAGATCTGTTGCTCTAGATTCTCTACTCTATATCTCTTGGTGGTTTTCATTTTCTTTCTTTTTCTCTTCTCCTAATATGGCCCAATTGAAAACGTTTGGCTTTTCAGACGAAGAGTTTGCACTGTTGGTAGGTACCAGCAATTCTTTCACTAACAGCAGTAATATTCTCTACCAATCAAACAATGATACTAAGAAATTACTTGAACTGAAGAAAAAGCGTAGACAAATGGAAGCCCATGGGGAATTCATGTTAGCTTATTTTAGAGCAGGGATTATCTCCATGGGACTCCGTGTCCGTAACATACCAGGTCTATTTGTACATCACAAGCAGTTCCTCGAGAAGTGGAGCATGATCGCCAGTAGATGCTCCAGGGATCTTATGATCCTCATCGTTGAGACTGCGAAAGAATAAGCTGCTTCAATTAAATCCAAAGTAGATGAACTGGAAGAAAAAATACAAGCCAACAGTGTAGAGGAAGCCCTCAAAAAATTAGAAGAATCAAACAAAGAGTTGGAATCCTTTTCCAAATACCTAAATAAACGTAAAAATGACAAACTCACCAAGGATAAACGATGTTGTACTATGGAAAACACTTATCCATATTTAGGTTCTGATTTCTACAAACACAATCATTATGCAGATGAAACCCGATCCAAACCTCAGAGAGTAAATACCTTTTCGGAGACCTCTGATTCGGAAGGTGAGACTCCTGGTACTTACTATGAACCAGAAGGCACCTTCAACTCATTTCAGAATAAACAACAAAATCCTCCTTTTTTAGCCAACCGAGGGACACGGAGGGGACGCCCAGAGTTCAATTCCTAACACAGAACAGAGGGAATTATCAAGCGCACCATCACCATCATATGCAGGATCCCCAGGATATGCTGGAAACAAGAAACTGGCAATATTGGAAACTAGGGATGTAATCCCTATGTTTTATCTTTCTTCGGTTTCCCTAAATTCACATAGAGTTAGTCTTTTATCCAAAGACCTTTCTTATGTCCCTCATGCACATGTGAATACTTTTGAATTATATCAAGACATCATATCCTTTTTCAGAAGAATTAGATTAAAGACATTCTTCAAAGATCAAGTTGATGAGGAAGACAATCAAAGGAATACATCTAAACACTTAGCCTTACCTTCCTCCTTCAGCCCTTCACTAGAACAATTAGGTCCCAAGGTAGCTACCTTTGAACTAGTAGTACTCCAAAAATAAGATCAAGCGGTACGTTTTATCCCTAAACCCCTCTACATTTTGAGTAGGGAAGAATTCAAAGCCCTCAATGATCTAGCCCACAATAAAGAGTTAGTTATAAAAAGTTGCGATAAAGGAGGGGAAATAGTTGTTGTTGATACCACTGATTATAAACATAAAATGGACATGATGTTGAATAATGTTACTTTTTATTCTAAAATAGGGTCTAATCCAATCAACAAAATTATCAAGCAGGTTCAAACTCTTACACTTGAAGCATTGAATGCTAATGAGATAACTAGTAAAGAATATGATTTCCTGAATAATAATAAAGGCAAACCAGCATGCATATACGGCATGCCTAAGATACATAAAAATGCCACTGACCCCCCATACAGACCGATAGTTTCTACTATGGGTACTGTTACCGAGCCTTTATCTACGTTTGTTGATCATTATTTACGCCCTCATATCCCCAAAATCACTAGCTATATAAAAGACACTGGAGATATGATCAACTAAGTGGAAAATTTGAATTTTAATCCCCACAATGACATACTAGTGACATTGGATGTCGAATCATTGTATAGTAATATTCCTTTGAAGGAGGCGATGGAAGCAACAGATTGGTTCATTGATAAACATAACATAATATGACCTAAAACTTTTATTCTATCATGCCTAAACATTGTATTAACAGAAAACATTTTTGAATTTGGTTCTACTATTTACCGTCAGACGAAGGGTGTAAGCATGAGCGCATCAGTGGCGCCATCTGTTGCGAATATATACATGGCGTCCTACGAGGAGAAATTAATTTACAATGAGATAGCCCCTTTTTCTGAATCCATCTCCCATTGGTCCAGATACATAGATGATATCTTTTTATCTGGACCAATGGGAGTGATTCTCTATCAGAATTCTTAAGTTGGTTGAACCTAACTGACAGTAATCTCAAATTCACTGCACATATGAGCACCGGTCAAGTTGAATTTTTGGACATTGTCATTAAACATCATGCTGGACTATTAGAAGTGGAATTATTTATCAAGCCTACAGCAAGGAACACCTTTATCCACTTCAATAGTTTCCATCCCAGAAATCAAAAACAAGGTCTCCCTTTTTCCCAATTTCTTCGAGTTAGGAGAAATTGTACGAATCTTAGTGACTATGACAGACAGGCTGCCATTATGAGAAAAAAGTTTTTAGCGAGAGAATACACTCACCGGCTGGTGAGGGACTCATATAAAAGAGCAAGGTTCTTTGATCGTGACCACCTGCTAAAATCCAAAACTGCCAAGGAGAATTCCCAGTTAGTATGTGTTACTAAACATTCAACATTGGATATACGAAAATTAAACAAATCATGAATGCCAATTGGCATATTTTGAATAGTAGCCATACATGGCTCAAAACTATCCAAACCTCTTTTCGCCCATTGGCACAAAAGAAACATCAAAGATTTTGTTGTACATTCACGGTTTAACTACAACAATGGCCCCAGCTTCATACAAAAGTCTATAGATGGTAGTATGCCTGTTAAAGGTACCATGAAATGTTCTAGTTGCAAATCATGTAACACGATCATTGAAGGCTAAACGTTTTCGCATAATGGTCAAATCACAAAAGCAACAGAAATGTGGAACTGTAAAACCAAAAACACCATCTACTTTATCCTATGCCCCTTTTCCTTTGGATACGTAGGGGAAACCTCTAGAATGATTCAAACGAGGATAACTGAACATCGTTCAGCTATCCGCACTAAGAAAATCCAGGCCCCTATGGTGAAGCATTTTCTAGAACTTAATCATAAACTGGATGAACTACTCTGGAGAATCTTAGAGAGAATTAGAACGCCAGATAATCATGGAGGCATGAGCATTCGCAAAAAACGCGAAGTCTTTTGGATTTTCTTCTTTGACACTTTCAATAGGGGTCTCAACAGTGAGATTCCCTGGGAGAACGCCATTATCTGATTGGTTTCTTATATATATATATATGCATATATTATTACTGCATATATGATTACTGTCTATATGTATATCATCAGGTATTTCTCTTTAGAATAACCTCACTACCAATATTGATGAGTTACATTATAAGCAGAGTTTTGGAATCCATTTCCAATAGGCTTTCAATCCATCGATTGAAAATGCACAATTGGGTTTTGCATTTATTTTCCTGTGCTATATAAACAATTGTGTTATTTTAAATTTACATAAAGTTTCGTTTTTTGTATACGATTATCGATAGTATTTTCACTGACAACTTTATATATCTACTTTCGATTAGTCCTCTCTCGCTGCTTCATAACACATATACTTTATTCGTGTGAGGCAAGTCGAACCTCAATGACGTTAACACGTTTTTGTTTTCCATTCACATTACCACGTGATCGTGTTTTCGTCACGTGATATCTGCACCGGGTTAGTCCCTTCTCACTGTTTTATACTAAATAAATACCATTCGTGCAGAACTAGTCGCACATTAATGACGTTTGTATGTTCCTTCTCTTCGTCTGTATTATCACGTGATCTCGAACGTGACACATGATCTCTACCTTGGAGTTTTAAAAATGGCGTTTTCTGGCCATCACATGCTTTATTTGAAACTCCATATCCAGGAGGCCAGCATTGTCCCTTGGTTTACGATCTAGAAGACACGACTGAGTAGGTACTCTAGTTGGCTAATTCCGCTACTTAGCTTTAGGCTGTTTCTCTCCCGGAATTGCAATTTACTAACACTCGCGGTCTTGTTATTTTCAGATCTACATCCGTCGCTGTTCGTAATTTGGACAGAAACGCAACGGCAAAACTACTCGTTGACCAAATTATCTATACTATCCGTTTTCAGATACAAAGGGTATTACTTTTGTTAGAATCTTTTTGGTACACTTCGTACGTAACTTTTTCAAGACTAAGACTAAGTTATCACTTACCTCCTTTGTATCCTTGTCCCATTATGTATTTTTTAGTTACCTGGCGCTGGTCGTCATACAATTTTATGTTCTACATCATCACGCACCAGTTTTGCTCGGCAAGAAAGGTTGCCAACCTCTGTTTTCATTGCGGAGTATTAGTACTCTAGATTACAGGTATTTAAATGATAGTTGTGCATTGATGCTATTAACATCAAGAGCGACCTTTCCCTTATATGTATCATATATTTAAACATTGTACCCATATAGGTCATCCTCTCCTGTGGGCCTTGTAATGATCCCGCTGTGGACTAAACGCTGCTGACTTATAGGTCACCCTTACCTGTGGTCCTTGTAACCATCCCGCTTTTGGACTTGTCCGCTGCTGACTGCAGTAAGAGTTTTCATGTAAAGTGTAGGATCCCATACACATATCTACGTAAGTCTTTATTTAGCTCATAGATATTAAATAGACATAATGTTTTGTCATGCCTTTCATTTGCATCTTAAACACATCGGCTTATTACCCCTATTACAGAAACTTTTTAGGAGTTCTTGCACGTATCCTACAGTGCCTGAATGTAGACAAGACATCCTGCATATCACTGCGAGTCTTTTGTATCTTTACGTAAGTGGCATGTCTTTTTATGTATTATCACTATACAGAATTGTGGTTCCCCATTTTTTCTGTCATTAACTTACCCCCCTATCTTTTTATATCTCTTGATATGATAAACTAGCTACATTATAGCTGTTATGTGATCTTTGTTCCTTGTATCGCCTTATAATTTAATATCAGCACTCATTGGTTTCGTTGTTTTTCCTATGTATTAAGGAAATGCTAGTTTCTTTTATGTTTTTAGATTATATAGCTTCAGGGTACGTGTACAGACTTGAAATCATGTTATGTTTCTAAATATTTTCAAGAATTTGATGCTATACTGAATGACAATGTATTTTAATATGAATCAAAATGTTGATACTAGAGTGTTTTTGAAATGTATTTATTGGCACAGTAATGTATTAAAGCATAATTAATAATGGTTCACAGTTATTGGACACCAACATTGATTAGTTCCATTTTTATTATGTTCCCTAGGTTATATCAGTGGCTTTCTTCCTGAAGAAGGCGTTTACAATACGCCAAAACGCGCGTCGACATACATTTATGATTAAGATTGCCACCTATATACATTTGTATATTTCTATGCTGATATCAATTATCTAAGTATTCTCTATTATGGAATGTATTTTATTGTGTTTATGCTTCTGTTTTTAAATTAAACATTCAATATTTTTCTACATGATTTGCTTGCCTGTCACTCCCTGTTTTATTGTTTCACTTGTGGTTTAAATCATTATAATTGCCTAGGAAGGTACTTCTTCACAGATAAACAAGCATTGGCATAGCCAATAGGTCTCGCTTTTGGGACATTATAAGTGTTTAGCCATGCAACAGTTGATGTTGAACCAAGGATATTGTGCTGCAGAATTAAATACTTATAAGGTCCTAAAGGCGAGACCTATTGGCTATGCCAATGCTTGTTTTATATGCTGGTGAAACCTTATTGCGCACTGGTGTGAAGCTGCATTAACCCCTTTCATGCTCATGACGAGCTCAGCTCGTAATGCAGCACAGTGCTCGTGTGCTCATGACGAGCTGAGCTTGTCATGACCACACCCGTTTCAATTGTGGTCCAGCACAGGAGGGGAATCTTGGACGCAGCAATGAGGTTAATTGATATACGTTGGAAATAGTGTGAGACCACTCAAACAATACATCCAGTAACATCACAGAGTGATTAAAAATGGTAACTTCGAACTATCTGCTGGCAACACATTTGCAAGAAGTACATCCAAAAGGATGCACATTTTGGTTTCATGTACTTGAACATATTGAAGCCCATGAAGGTGGAAGCAATAAGAGATTATGCCTAAGACAAGGTGAAGTATCGTGGATGTGCAAAATGAGAACCGACGTAGTACACAATTGGACAACTATACAAGGTAATACGTGTAGCTATATATTTTTTTTGTGATAATTATACGATGGTTGGTGCTGAAATATAAAATATACATTCTTTACATTTCAGGAAACAAAGGAAGGACTTGTAATAACATACTTATATGGGGATCTCATGATATCAATGGCCTTGCAGTCTTTTTTCTGCAATAATTGTGGTAACTGTACGGATAGAAATATTGAAGAAACCCCTCTCATTTAATACCCTTTGCAAATGTAATAAGACATTAGTATTAGTTTAGACCCTCCATCCCATACCATACTCTATGGTGGGACCACTAGGGAGGCAAACCTGAATAATAATCCCAGGCAAAATAAACCAATCCTCTTATCATTTAGTACCTTGACGATGTTATTAACCAGAGATATTAGACTAGAGTGAAAATGCAAATACATTCAAATGCAATGGGTGATAATAGAGTTTTTGTTATACATTGAACAATGAAAATGCTATTTTAAATGTATATAATAATCAGAAGAGAAAGGTAACAATGTAATCTACTCTGCTAAATTATTGAAACCAAACAGTATTTTTGTTTAGTATATAAAATAGATGATTTTAATGATACCACATTCATGGAAGTAATTGTATGCTTGTCTTCATGCAGCCCTGGAGGGTCCATGCGAAGGAAACGCTTTGATTTAAGCAGTTGTACGACTGGCTATAAGCAAATGTATTTTATGGAACAATAAAGAATACTTTTTAAGTCGTTAACTGGATTTGCTTGTATTTACCTGAGAAAATTATAACTGGCATTGTTTGAACGTTAGATCAACATACCTGTGAGGCTTCTGGGTTCCTGGTATTGAACCTTGTCTATGAAGACCCTCTCTAGGTGCCTCCAATGGGGGGTTGGGGGCGTTGTGGTGATTGATCTCTCGTTATCTAATCTGCACCTCAACTCAGTCACTCGTCTGATCGTACAGTGTTAAAACAGTGGTACTTGCGGTATTCAGCTAATTTCCCAATCACCGTTTGTAAACCATTTGTAATGAGTCAGACTGGGTTTCACCAGATGATAGAATGTAAAGAAGGGGCGAGGAAGGGAGGAAAGGGAAGAGAGGGCAAGAGATGAATAGAAGAAGAGGGAGGGCGGGGCAGAGAGACGTACTGAAAAGCAGAAGATGGGGTGAGGAAAGAGGTGGATTGAGGGAAGGACAGGCAGAAAGAACTTGATTTTATATAGTGTCTCGGACTATACTGCATTTGTTTCTAAGCGCTGTAAATAACGGGTGTTACAATTATATAATTAATAGTACTCAAAACGGAGCTTCAGGAGCAGAATGCAGTGGAAGGGATAGGGCACGAGTGTAATTTATAGCAAGAGTAATTTGAGGTAGTGGAAGGGGCTGGGGAGAGGGAGGAAAGAGGATAAAATGGACAAGAGCAAAACCAGAGGGGAGAGTGACGGGGCTGAGCATGCCAGCAAATGGAGACTGTAGAGTAAAACGTGTAGCTTTGAAAAGGGAGCGTGGAGAAGACGAGACAGGTGAGAGGACAAGAGCCAATAGGGGGCGCGTAGATTAGAGGAGTTGGAAATTCTGTGCGCCAACGACCTGGAGAAGCAGGTGCAACTAAGAAAGGAGGACGTGCGGTGAGGTGAAAGGTCAAGACAGAAGGGAAGATAAGAAGGAGAAGGTGTAAGACAGAAAGAGAGTCCAAAAAGATGTAACAAAGAATATAGAGAGAGAAGGTAACTCAATGAAGCATCTGGCAAGGAAAAGTAGAGGAAATAGAGAGAGAAGGGAAACGGGGAAGAAGAAAGTAGACAAGAGATGATAGAAAGGGGGAGGGGACAGTCACAGCAGAAAGAATACAGAAAGGAGACAGAACAGGTAGAGGACAGAAGCCACAGCAAAGGGGAGGGGGGAGAGAAAGGGGAAATAAGAGAAAAGAGAGGAGAAAATGCATGGGGTGGTATGAAAAAGAGAAAATAAATGTGTGATACAGAACAATGACACGAGAAGGAACAGCGGAGAAAAAGCTGGATGATATAAATAAGAGACGCTTTGGGGTCTGAGTAGTGCAGAGGACAGCACACAGACGACACGCAGGTATGTACAGCGGGGACAAGAAACAGACTCGCAATACATATTCAGCGCAGCAGGAGACGGAGGGGCGAACGGCGCTCTGGTTGGCGGGAGCAGAAGGTGCCGGCTACTGTATAGTCAGACATCTGTTGACATCCAGGCGGAGAGTCGAAGGTAAGGAGTGAAAGATGAGGGTGGATGAAAAAAAGAAAGGGCAGATCGGAGGGTGAAAAGGTTTTTTTAGGCATAAGAGAGAAAGAATAAAATAAAACGCATAGAGAGCGGTAGATAGGGAAATGAAGGAAAGCAAAATGAATGGTGCAAGTGGGAGGGGTGGGGGAGTGCACGCGCGCACACACAGGAGACAACTCTTGCAGCTGGGTGGGCTTGAGCCGTGAGGTTTGAAGAAGTAAACAAGTGGGAGGGGTGGGGAGAGTGCACACGCGCGCTAAGCAGCAGCTGTTTGCTCTTTTTCAAAACATACACTCGTGCTTGTTGCATGCCGCTGCGCATTCCCGCAAGCTGTATGCCGCTACAAGCATGAGTATGTGCTTGGAAAAAGATCTGTGCGACGGCTAAAGGTCTCCTATGCAGGGCATGCGCGCTGCGTAGGCGAGACCTAAAAAGGAATGGCCATTTTATGCCATAAAAGTTTTAATGTGTCTCTTATTTCCAAGGAATGTAGACAGGTTTTGGTACGACTTATTATTAATAACTTTACCTTTACAATTCTTAATGTATATGACCCCACTAACCCAGACACTATGTTCTGGAGATATATTATTGTCATTGCATTTATATAGCGCTTATTACAATTCTTAATGTATATGACCCCACTAACCCAGACACTATGTTCTGGAGATATATTATTGTCATTGCATTTATATAGCGCTTATTGCCCCTGATGAGGTGTTGAAGTGCTTTTTAACGAGCAGCACGCTGCTCCGGAATCCAAAAAGGATTAGTTGTAAATCAGTTTTGGGAAATATGAAATTAATTTGAGCGGGGGACATGTGAGTCTGTTAGTTGGATTGAAAAGGATAGAAAAGGAATAGAAAAGAGAAGCATCTAGAAAGTGTTTATTTGGAGATCACCGCAGTGCGAGTAGGTTTGGGCTGGGTACATGGTAAGGGGAAGAATCTGAGGGAAAGGTTTGTTTGGGAGATCTGAATAGTAAATATTTTGAGATGATGCAAGGAGCGTTAGAGGAGGGAAAAGTCTAGAAAGGGGTATTTTGGGGATCATAGTAGTAGAATGGGGCATACTGAGAGAGGACGGGTACAGGGTGAGATATATGGTAGTACACTGGAGATGCTGAATTACCAATTGGTTACTCAAAATTATTTAGACACTTCATTTTAGGGGGTGACTGCATTCAGATTATGGACCTTTTTTCTTCCTCATAGAGCTCACAAAGCTTTTAAGTATTCTATTGCCCATAATTCCCTTTCGGAGCTCATGGAGATTAGCTCACTTCACCCTTCAGGAATACTCCTTTTACTTCGATCCTTATAAAACACAGACTAGGATAGACTTTATTTTCCTTACCAAGAACCTCATTCAACATTTAGTTAACTCTGATCAGTTTTAATTTGGAACCATGCTCCTGTCTACTGATTTAGATATTCTGCCCGATCCCACATCTTGAGCTCGTTGGCGATTCAACAGTCACTTACTCTCTGATAAAATCTTAGGGGCATATTTACAATAACTGGCGCATCCCTGCATATCAGAAGGGATGCGCCAGTTATTGTGCGCCACAACTCCGCCATCATGGATGCGCCGCATTTACAATGCGGCGTACCATGGTGCAAAAACCGCACAGATGTGTGACGCATCTGTGCCTTAAAAGTGACGCATTGCTGGAGTTGCGTCGCAAGCGCGACGCAGCTCCAGCAATGCTCTGGGGGCCCTATCTAGTTAATGCTGCGTCAATCCTTACGCCTGCTTCGGGCAGGCGCAGGGTTGTGACGCAGCATGGGTCTAAAAGTGACTGAGTGAAATCTTGTAGATTTCACTCAACCACTTTTAGGAGGCGTTCCTGAGCCGGAATGCCCTCCCCCCCCCCCCTGCACAGGAATGCCTACATGTGGCACAGGGCATTACAACGTGACGCATCTCCCAGATGCGTCATGTTGTAAGTACCCCCGCACCATGGAGCAGGATTTGCGCCGCCGCTGCGTCAAAAAAAGTGACGTAACGACGGCGTAAATGAGGCACAAGGGGCTTGTAAATCTGCCGCCATATTTCTTCTTATGAGGCCTTTTTTGAATGTTTCAAGATTAATGATACAGGCGAATCTTATTTTCGTTTAGTGTGGGATGCGTTTAATGCGGCATCTAGAATATTTTTTATTATTGCTTAGGTCTCTAGCAAACAGAAAACTATGGAGAAGGAATTGGCTGCCCTTCTTAGCAAAATTAAAGGATTAGAACATACAAATTTTACGTTTAAGAATAATAAGCAGTGTCAGCTGACAGGGAATGGGGGTGGGGGTAGACAGACAAAACAAACTTTTTAAAAACCACTTACCTTTTGCCAGCTGCCATCCCTCCTCTGCGTCGGTCCCTTTCCACACAGCCTTCTCCTCAGATTCGGCAGAAGCAGGAAGCATACAGGCGCCCTCCCCTAATGCATTCCACTTGCTAAGGGACTGGGACCAGATGGGTTCACAGTTGCATTTTTCAAAACGACTTATACCCAAATTATGTACGTTAATTACTCATTTCCTCTCCTTTTTAAAGAAATCATCTGGTTCATTTATGGAAGCCGTAATTTGTCTTAGACACAAACACGAAAGCGATCCCTCTTTATGTAAGAACTATTGCCCCATATCCCTGCTCAATACCGACTGTAAAATTGTTACCAAAGAACTCACATTGTGCATTATTTTAAGCCAGAACTCATGGATATGGTGGAATCTAGTTTTCTTCAAAATAGGAAAATTACAGATAATTTGCAAATCTTTTTAAACATCCTCAGTAATGCTAATAAAAGTAATCAGTCCCTGGCTGCAGTGGCCTTGGGTATCGAAAAGGCAGTAGATAGAATAGATTGGAACTATTTAATACATGGTCTCCGTTGGCATGGGCTTGGCCCTTCATTTTTACAATTAATTTCCTTACCATATTCGTCCCCCTGCTCTTCTGTTTTGGTTAATGATGACCGTTCTTCTTACTTTCCCCTTCACTGTGGCATGTGGCAGGGATGCCCTTTATCACTAATGCTTTTAAACTTGCGCTCAAAACTTTTTGCTATAATTGAAACACTCTGATGCCATCTCTGGCTTTCAGTTGAATAAAGTCCATGTAAAATTTATGGCCTCAGCAGATTTTATCCTTCTTTATATCTCTAAACCCGGAACATTGCATCCACATTTTTTGAAGCCCCTAATTAACATTCAGATTTCTCAAGCTATAAATTTAACATTGAAAAAGTTCTGCTTCAAAGCGCCTTTCGTTGGAATCGGTCTCCCTTGGAACCCTGATAAAATTAAGTGTCTAGGTATAGTTTACCGTGAAACCCTTAAATATACCCTACATTGTGATATGAAAGCTCTACTGGCAAAAATTGCTAAGTTACACAGGGTTGGTCCACTGAATTTTTGTCTTGTTGGGGCTGCCTGGACAGTATTAAAATGATGCTGCTTACAATCAACAGTTTTTTGTTTTGATGCTGCCTATCAAAATCTCAGTAAAGTATTTTACAGCTATTGATAGACTCTTATCTAAATTTTTACTAGAAGTGTAGACCTTCTCCTATTTCTCTACATAGCCTCAAATCTACAAAATCAGTAGGTGGGGCTAACTTTCCCGATTTTCTCTTGTTATCATAAAGCTTTTGGCATTAAACAATGTCACAACTCTTTTTTGACCTTTTAGACCATTCCCAAAGCTATGGTTTCAACTGGAGTTAGCCCTTATTCCCACTTTTCTCATACTAATTTATCAAAACTTCCTAAATACTGGGTACCTGTATTTATAATCTCATTCTTGTACTCTTGTTAAGCCTTACTAGGTTGCTCCTCTTTCTTTAGTTGACAAATTTCTCCATAGTACTATCTCGTACAATAGAAACCTACTACTTAATGGTAAACCACTGTGTTGTCGGACTTGAATCAACAAAGGTATATTTATTGTTTCTCAATTGGTTCAGCGCAATAACAGTATTACTCCATTTCCAACTCTCTACCTTTAATCTGTCTTCGAAGTCTTTCCAACTATATAAAATCTTATTGTCACTTTTGGTGCTTATATTGCAGTTGCTCCCTACTCCTTCCACTTAGGGTTCTTCATGGCAATTCCGTCTTGGTCACATACTTCAATTCTCCATGGCCTCAATAATACACAGAATACTGCTATCCCCTCCTTCAGAGACACCAAAGTCTAAAATAGAGCTTTACTCGGAATCAGACTTGCACTCTAGTTGGCCTACCACACTTTGGCAGAAGATATGGGAGAAAATGTATTCTCTAACTCGTCCTGCCAACATCACTCAAATGGTCTATTATTTCTATAATGGGTTATAACGTCCACCTAAAGTTTTGTTCAAGTGTAAATTGCTTCAAGGTGATGCTTACTGCTGGTGAATACTAATCCCGGTGCTTACCTTCACATGTTCTTCCTATGTCCTAAATGGTCATTCTTTTGGGAGCCGTGGTGTACAATAAGACATAATACCGACGTTCATTCTCTATTTTCTATGAATGGTTTGTTTTTTGATGGCTTAAGTAGTATATGGCCTCGGAATAAATTAATCTGCAAACTTGCTGATCTACTTATTACCACTGCACTAGAGGTAATAACCACTAATTGGAAATCTATAGATGTCACATGACAACAGTGGTGGAATTTAGTTTGTTGTAATCACCATTTAGATCGCTATAATTTGCTTTATTTTCGCTATTTTTTACAACTAACGCATTTCTTGCTATTATATCATGCATTTTTATACGATTTTTATGGTACTATTTGTACAATTTTATAGTCTTCTCTTCATCACTCTTTATTTAATCCAGTCACTAATACACTGTAGTATTGGTTTTTGTGATGGTGTTTGCATTTTCATTTCTGGTTTTTGAAATGTACTTCAATGCTTTTTTTTTACATATTGGTGTGCCAGCACATATGTGTATTTTCTTTTTACTTCAATAAAAATGATTAAACTCTAAATAAAAAAAGAAAGGGCAGCTTACGTTTTGTCAGCAAGGACAGATAAAACACAAGAGGAGGGAGGGGTAGGGTGGGAGTGGCAATTGTAGGCAACCAATGGGAGGGGATAAGAAATGCCACTGATGGGGATCCTTAGTGTGGTGAAACCTCTGTCTGAGGTGGAACCATATCATACATCAGCACTGGGATGACAGGTACATAAAATGAGGGGGCAATGAGGATTACCAATAAATAGTCAGGTCATTTTGCCTTACCTCTTGTGTGCCCTATTCAGAGGAACCATGCCCCTTCCAGCTAGCTCAAGACATTCATTCTTAAACTAATAAAAATCCAAACGGCTAGAGCAACAATAGAACTATAATCTACTGACTTCTATGGGATACAAAATTGCTCAATTTTTGATTGACAGCTAAAATGCAACTAGGTTTTTATAAAATGATGATTCTGGGTGCCAGACTTGTAACAAGATTGCACTTTAAGGATGGGCATTTCGGGCAACATTCACACAAGGTTTAGCATTATCATGTCATGAGTAAAAAAAAGTAAGAAATAGCCACAGTGTCTGTGTTTTGATTCTGGGATCACATTACATGAAAACATTTTAGGGCTGGTGGTGCACCATGGGAGTTTACGGGTAAATGAAAAATTATTGATAGCGTGTTTTACTTTTCATAACAATGACATTTGTGTGGTAAAGCAGTGGAAGACTACAGATGCCCGGATCAGCTTCTTGTGTAAGGCCACTTGGATCAAATAGTTAAGTGAAAGGGTTTATTGCAGTACAAAGGCCGTCTTGTGCTTGCCAACATTTCATATATTCCTCAACAATTCGTTTTATGTTTCAGTCATTTCTTACTGCTGTCCTCACCTGCACTGACTTTTCCTCCAAAACCAATCACTGTTTCAAGAAGTCCAGATAAGGCACTGATTAGGAAACTGTTTCAGCAGCATTTAGTATTTCCACAAGAAGTTCTCAATTTACTTGCTGTTAACTTTTTTGGAAACACAACATAGACCGTGCCATTGTTGTTTCCAGGTGCACATCATATCAAGAATGCAATATAGCACATATTCCTCAAATACATCCAACAGACATCTGTTCTGCACAAAAACCCATTTTCATCAAAGTGAAAGGTATCGAAATATGGTATCTGAACCGACCTCAACAGATTCCACCCACTTGCGTGGCATGAGAAGCAGTGTAATCTAGTCAGGTCTACTACATATGTAGTTTGGAATTTGTTATTTTGAAAACACCTGACAGAGCAACACAAAATAAAATAGGCACTGCAGTTACCCATGGGGATAGAGTGAGTCAGTGCTGAGGATGCTTCTGTAGATTTAGAGCTTAGTTACAAATACATAGTACAAACAGGAGGCCCATGCTGCAATATCAAATCTGATCTCGCCTCAATCCATAGGTCAGTGATCCTTTGAAAGTCATTTTAGCAGTGGCAAGAAAACCAAAGTACCCAGAGACTCTACTGCGCAGTTACAAGAAATACGTCGAAGCTGAACTCAGCAGAGAGACCTAGAACACGCCAAGCTCCTGAGTAAACAAAATAGCTGCATAACCAACATGAGGGGAGGTGAGAGGAGAAACTCTGGAGTGACGGGCGGTCAGTAAGGGATCAGCAGACAAGATACACCTCAACATGAAGGCAGGAGGGGGGATCCTCTTGACTGCACCAGGAAATTGCATAAGGCATCTACTGTGACTCCTCTGAAACAGGTGGGAAGGGGCTTAGGTGGGTAAATGTTTGTGTGCATGGAACCCAGGAAATATACTGACAGGGCCAAATTGTGGAAGACCCAATAAGGAGATAGTGATACAGAAATGACTGAGTGCGGACTGCCCCATCCGGGTCAGAAGATCAGCAGTTAAAGAGGACTTGAGAGAGAGGCACCCTCACACCATGTTATAAATTACAATGGATCTGCCCTGGGCTTTCATGTGACAAACTACTACATTCCGGATATTTCAGTCATGGTTTACTTACATCAAATATAAAATAAAATGCTGATTCTGGGTGCTAGGCTTGTAACAAGGTTGCACTGTAAGAAAGGGGATTCCGGGCAAAATTCACGTAAGGTTTAGCATCATCATGTACCCCTGAAAGCAGGCTTCCTGGTTAAAAAACACAAAACAGCCACAGTGCCTGTGTTTTGATTCTGCGGTCAAGTTACATGATAACATTTTGGGCTGGTTGTGCACCTTTGGCGTTCACTGGTAAATGACTGATAGTGTATTTTTATAAGTCTTTTACTAGCCAAACGAATTACATTGCTTTGTGTGGTAAAGCAATGGCAGACTACAAATGCTCAGAAGATCAGCCACCTATCAAATTAAGTAAGTGAAAGGTTTTATCGTAGTACAAAGGCAGTTGGGTGCTTGTAAAATGGAATATATTTCTCAACAGTTTTTTTTCCCAGTCAGTTCTTACTGCTGTCCTCACCTGCATTGACTTTTCCTCCAAACGCAATCACTGTTTCAAGGAGTACAAATAAGGTACTGATTAGGAACCGGTTTCAGCAGGATTTAGTATTTGCACAAGGAGTTGTCAATGTACTTGCTGTTGACTTATTGGAAACTGATCTAGCACCTGTCCTTTGTAGTTTCTAGGCGCACAGCATATCAAGAATGCAGTATGGCACAGACTCTCCAACCACATCCAACAGACAACTGGCCAGCACAAATACCCGTTTTCCTCAAAGTGACAGGTATCTAAATAGGGTATCTGAATCTATCTTAACAGATTCCATCCACATTCGAAGGCATGAGAAGCGGTGGAAACGCGCCAGGTCTACAACATATGTAGCTTGGAATTTGTTATTTTGAAAGCATGTGTCGGAGCAACACAAAATAAAATGGGCCTTGTAGTTGCTACATAGGGATGGAATGAGTCAGAGAAGAGGATGCTTCAGTAGATTTAGAGCTTAATTACAAAGACACAATACAAACAAGAAGGCCATGCTGCAATTGTGAACCTGACGTGGCCTCCATCCAGGTGTCAGTTAAGCGTTGAGAGTCATTGTAGCAGCAGCAAGAACACCAAGGTATCCATAGACTTCATTGGGCAGGTAGAAGAAATGTGTTGAAGCTCAACGTCGCAGAGAGACCTAGAACACACTAAGCTCCTGAGTAAACAAAATGGCCGCATAGCCACATGGGTGAGGTGAGAGCGGCAACTCGGGAGTGACAAGCGGTCAGTAAGCGATCAGCAGTTAAGATCCACTCCAACATGAAGGCACCACGAAATTGCATCAGGCATCGTCTGTGACTCCTCTTAAACAGAACAAAAAAGGTTTTAGATGGATAAATGTTTGTGTGCATGGAACCCAGGAGATATACCGAAAGGGCCGAATTGTGGAAGACCCAATGAGGAAAAGTAAAAGGTGATGCAGCCGTTACTGGTTCCTAAAAGACCCTGTCTGGGTCATTAAGTCCGCAGTGAAATAGGACTTGAGAGAGGAGGTACCCTCACACCATGTTATCATTGACAATGGATCTGTCGAGGGCTTTCATGGGACAACCTAATCCATTCTGGATATTTTAGTCTTGGTTTACTTACATCAAACTTAGTAGACTAAACATATACAATACCCATAATGTGTAGGTGTGGGTCCCACTAGAGGAAACGGTGTCTCCGATTAAATGGAATAAGGAAGCAACAATTAAAATCCGTATAGCAATGTGCATTAGTATGTGAGAATATAAAGAACATAAGTTTCATTATAGAACAAGCATTGACAAAAACAAATGGTCTAGCCTTAGAAAGCTGGTGTAGTGGTTAATTAATTCACTTTTGCTTGCAAGCATATGCCACAAAAAATATGTTGATAAATAAACGTGGTTGTCATATCCTTGCAAAAAAATTCAATTTAAAAATAAATTACCCATCACATGTAGTTTCAAAGGAACAATAGGAGTGTTTTATTGGAGGCAAGTGTGTGTAGAAAAGGTTTAGTAAGTAATTTGTGTCAAAAGGACAGCTTTTTCTTAATACAACAGGACTGAGTTGGTTGTAATGACAAGCCAATGATCAAGGCTATAGGAATCATCTGTTTATTATGAAAAGTTATGACATGGTAGGCCTGACATATTTATTGCATGATGCATATGTTAAAGTCAGTAGACATTTAAGGTTCTTTTGTTCTTACACTGTGTTAAAGCCTGCAGACAGGTATTGCGTTAGATGGGATCTCACAGCTTAGTAAGGTAGGCGAGGGTCATGGTGGTCACCCGCTTTTACACATCCTTTTGGTAGATGATATGCGCTTTGACATTCCTTGATAGCCCCTCTGAGGTTGTATGTGTTTTACCAACACCAATTTTGTACATATTTGCAATTGTATAACTGTGTGCTGTATGGTTGCCTTGTGGGAAAGCTTAAGAGCAAGACAGTAAGCCTGAGCTGAATATGGATGGCAATGGTTTTTGGGTAAGAGATTTGCAGTGGGATAACACTTGATAGGTGTTCTTAAAAGGAGTTATACATTATTTTACAATCTAGAATGTTGCACATATTTGCAATTTTATGACTACGGGTTGTTTTTTTGGGAAAGATAAAACTCAATTCATCATTCGTGTGCTGGTTATGTTGTCAGGCCAGTGAGGAAGGCTTTAGCCTTGACTGGTTAATGGGGAAAAGCTATGCCAGATGCTATGGGTTTGATCTGTGTATTAAAAAATGTTGTGACAAAGTCAAGAGGCTTGAATTATTTATTGTGAAAAGCATCCGTTGAAGGCAATGAGTCTTTCAGGTTGGATTGTTATTGTATTTTGCTAAAGACTGGAGAGAGTTATTTTGTTACATGAAATCTCATAGATCAATGTAGTAGACAGGGATTCTGATGTTCATTACCCCCTCTGACAAGTCTGGGGAGGGTAGAAGATTTGCACTTTGACAATACTTGTTAGCCCCTCTAATGTGAGATTTTATATTGTGTTTCCAACACTAATTATGTGTGCATTTGCAATTTTATGCCGATGTTTGTCTCGTGTGAAAGATTGTGTTCAATTCAGTAGGCCTTTGTTGGCTATGGTGATAGGACAATAATACAAACATAATAAAAGCCTTATTTAATTGTGAAGCGTTGTTTCATGTGCCATGGGTCTAATCTGCTTATTACGAAAAGATATGACAAAAGCAGTAGTCCCGACTTAATATGATAAACATTTGTTCAGACCTTTAGTCATTTAAAGGGGGTATTCTTGTTTCATTGTGTAAAAGCCTGCAGACATGTATTGTGTTACAAGGAACCTCACAGATTACTGTAGTAGGCAAAGGTTTTAGTGTCGGATGCCCATTTAACAAACAGGGGGGAGAGAAGATTTGGCAATCCTTGTTACCTCCTCTAATGGCATATTTGCTGTTTTAGGGCAGCATGGGTGATGGTTGCCTTGTGGGAAAGCTTGTGCTCAATGCAATAGGCTTGTGTTGGTTATGGTGACCAGCCTGTGACAAAGGTCTGATTAGTTCTTTGGGAAAAGGAGTGTCAGGTGCCAGAGGTCGGATCTTTTAATTATGGAAAATTACGACAAAGGCAGCAGGCCTGGCATATTTATTGTGAAAAGCATAAAACAAAGCTATATTGCCACAGCTTAGTTGCTTGAGGCTCTAATGTCAGAGGGCATGGCCTGCAGCTGCAGAAGGTGACCATATAACTGCAGCGCTCTGGAACTCCTGACTTCACAACATATTTTATGCCTCTCCCAATCAGCTCAAAGTGTCTCCTAGGTGCTGTTTCTGTCCGACTTCTGGTCACTCCACGAAAGGTGCATTAAGAGAATGCAGTCTCGCGCCATGTTCCTGTGGTCTGGTGGTGCAGAGTAGCATGACTGCACTAAATTGGACCCCCGAGGTTTTCCTGCCACCAGACATGGTAAGCCCTGAAGCCCACCAGAATTGTGGTGTGCCCCAGATCTCTGTAAAAGGAAGAATTCATTGACAAATGTTGAACAATGTCAAACATTCACCCCAGTACAGAGATCTTGGCCTGAATCCATCGTTTTTTTTCTCCCCATGCCATTCCAGTTTGAACCCAGCTATATGCAAATCAGTCTTGACCCTGTTCCACATGGGAACAGTCCAGCCCAAACTGCCCGGCCAGGTCCTCCCTGGACTGGAAACAAGCATCCTGGAACCGGTTATGGGGTTTCGCCCTTTATCAGTCAGGCAGTATTTATTTTTGTCACATACAGTAAATCAATTTTTGTGAGTCGTTTTAAGGCGTTAAAGTTTTGGTGTTAATTATCACTTAAGAGTGTGAGGTAGCTTTCCATTTCAGCCAAATACATTGCTCTCTAGCAGCCTTAAGCTTTTTCAATTACCTTACTTAACGTTATCCCAAGTTCTCTACGAAATCTGAGTGCATAGAAATTTCTCATTCAATCTGGAAAGGGTATGCTTGCTTCTTCTTTAGTTTATCATTCGCTACTCCTCGCGTGCAATACAGGTGGAATCCCCCTTTCTTCACCAGCATCTGGCTGGCCATGACAATTCTTTAAAATTTAGAAATAGTACAGCAATCACTATAAATTATTTAAAAAACATATGAATGTCATTCCCAATAGTTCCAGCCCTCTTCGACCTCTGGTTGGCCGCGGTAAACTACTAAGTTGTTTCCAGAACAGCAATAGAGGTGCCACTTGCTGCTACCAATTTCAACCCCCTGGGTTGCAGGGAAACAATATTCAGGCAAATATTATCTCTCAGGTGCTGCCCCAAAAAAATGATCCACTGGAGTAGACAAAAAAGTGAAGGATGGAATGCTTCAATTAATCTCAGCCACTGGATGAAATGCTGTGTTCTGGTTCAGGGGGGACCCGAACTGGCAGTTCAGGCAGGACTGTTCCCAGTGGTGCAACGTCAAGACTGATTTGCATATGGCTGGGTCTACAGTGAGGTGAAATGATGTGTGAAATAAGGATGGACCCAAGTCATTACCAGAGTCTGAGATTAATCCAAGCATTCTTTCCATCACGTTTTTTTACACTTCACAAAATGACACAGACAGTAAATGTCTCTTTTTCATTGACAAAACATTACAATTTGTGTTTTTCTGTGCCTGTTAATGTCATTATTTCAAGTTGCTCAGCTTCAACCTGTGCCTTCCTGTCTACCTTCTTACCCAGTTTCAACTGGTACAAACACAGCCACATTCTCTTTACCCATACTGACTGGTGAAAGCACATCACATTTACTCTCATGTTTTTTGCACTGATGTGAGTTACATAGGCAAATAAAACTGCAACCCATTATACATCAGAACTACTTAGGTCAGTGACAATCTTTCCTCTGGAACAAATTCTGCCTTTACACTCCTAAATTCTCACTTCTTCATCCTTCTAGCAACTGGTTGCCATTCACTTTCACAGAGACAGTTCTGTCAGTCTCTCTGTAAAATTCCTTCAGACACCAGGAAGCCTGAACACCAACACACATTTAGGATGTTGCTAAAGACCAGACCCTTCATCAAGTAGATCTTCCTTTCTTCACAGTCCTGCAGCGTCTATTATGTTTCTGGTGAGCTGAGATTCCCTCACACATGTGGCATGTTGTTGCACTCAGCAAATCCAACAAACTACGAACCAACACAGGAGACTTTTCATAGTGAATGGATCTCATCAAAGAACAATGGTCCATGCGCTGTTTTTTGTCTTCTAGCAAACTGATCACTTAAACCCTACTCTGATTCTCTCTGATAGCTTCTAGTGTGGGAAAGAATGCACCTTACAACAGTGGAACTTTGACAGCTCTACTGAAGACAATGGAGCGGCTCAGGGCCACTAACGGCTGGTGCAGGCCTTCTACTCCAACAGTCCAATGTTTGTCTTTCTGTTTCTGTATATTTTACAACACTCTATACCCATTGGGTGGTAAGGTATGGTAAGGTAACGTTTATTTGTGCATGGTTAATTAAAACCTTTACAAAATTATAAAAACACCAGTATGTACATTTAAAAAGCATTTGTACTTAAGCGTATCAAGTTAAATTAGATTAAAAATAAGAAGTCCGTTGAGATCAGTTCGTGATTGTCCTCAGAGCCGTATAATGTTCGTCAAACACTGTTTAGTCTTTTCTTTGTCAAATCAAAGAACCTCACGACCTGGCAGTTGAATTTAGTGTTGTTGGTGTTAAAACACAGTTTGACTGAATGCCTGCAGGTCCGAACAGCATGTAGTTTAAAGGATGGTTGTAAAAAGTTGTGCCTCAGGTCCGTTAGTCTAGGACAGATGCAGATCACATGAACGATGTCCTCCTTGGCGGTTTTACACAGGCGACACTGCTGTGATGAGTTGTTTCTTTCCCAAGTTGGGAGATGGTGGAGTATTGGGATTACGCCTAGGCGTAGTTTTATCAGCTTTTCTTTAAGTTTCCTTTTCATACCGATGTTGAGGTATGCTTGCGGTTGTATTTTTCCATAGTCACCCAGCCTTATCCAGCCGTGCGCCCTATTTGCTAGATCCTGCTTGTCTTCGATCACTGAGACAATGCGTGCCGATTTTTGGGCGATTTTTTTAAGGGACAATTGGTCTATTGATGTTTCCCAGATGTCAGTCAGGCCTAGAACTTGGAGTGATTCAAAAAGTTAGTCTCTGGGCAAGGATTTGCGTTGGCGAAGTAGCTCTTCCCATGTATTAGAGCTTAAGGAGCCCGTCTCTACAGTGTGGATCTTGTGCCAGCTGGCTACGCACACGCTCCACCTGTCTAGGGTTTGTTTGAGGATGCCAAATTCTAGTCGAATTTGAGCTGGAAAGACATATTTTGGGAGGTTGAAATGGCCCTATATGAGTTGGCTATGACTGTATCCAATAATGCATCATCCTTCCCATGGAGAGATTCGCTGCCGTATGTAAGGGTAGGCTGTAGTTTGGCACGCAAAATTTCAAAGAGGTTTAAATGTGAGATCGGGGAGTTTGCCCTTTAGTGGTTTTAATGCCAGGTAGATCGTCATCGCCTTACCTCGTAAGGAGTCAAGTTGTACACTAGACTCATTGGGTGGATTATAGCCGTTTTGCCTCGGCCTATACAAGTTAAAAGCCCTCTCTGTCATTAAAGGCCCTCACCAGTCAGGTTCAGGGCATTTAATAACTAGTATGGCTAAAGGCAGAGGGATATAAGTCAATAATAAATCATTTCTTCGATTGTGGAATGTTAAAAAATGGTATGCCGCCTTCTGCGAAAGTTAAGAGCAATAGGAGAGTGATTCTCTAATTAGCAGACTGTCACGAGTGTTGCCATAACGCCCCTGACATACGGAAAATGCAGTTTGGGGCAAGGAAGGAGGGAACTGAGTTAGGAGGGAAAGGTTGATGTTGCACCTGCAGGTAGTAAGAGTCTGAAACAAGTCATATGTTGCACCTTCTGTCTGCCTTTTCTATCAATTTCAGGCTGCGCTCGTGTGAAAATGGCCTGTTATTTAACCGTGAGCTTGGTACTATATTGTTGGTATTTTATGTTCTACACTGGGCTTGTTGGGGTGGCAGAAGACTGGAGCATGTCGCTTTGATGCAAGTATATCTAGTTTGGTCAAAAGGCGTCATTGAGGGTCACACATCTCCAAATAGCAACTGCCACTAGCGATTGGATTACCTAAATAATTGTGTGTGAAGAGTTTACTGAATTTTCGGTTTGGACTGTGTCATTGGGTACAAAGTATTCTTGGAAGCTGGTAATGAGGAAGGTAAGAGTGCGCGTACTGGAGAAATCAATGGAGAGTAATGTTCTGGATGTGGCCAATATCGGTTCCAGACTCTACTCGCAGAATGCACTGTGCTGTGTTACTACTTGCCATTGGATACTAAATAAACAGCTTACCTTACGATTCACACATTATACTGTGAAAACGCAGACAGAAAATTGTGCAATCTTATGTAATCATCAAACACCACTGCATCATTCTTCTATAGCTCTGGAGCAAAAAGAAGTGATTGTTTTTCGAATCTTTACTTGCCCAGTATTCCCCACATCTGAAGAGGACCAGGATATCCGAACTTGAAAATGAGCATAAAGCCTCATATATCCTATATGGTCTTACAGTAATTTGAAGCTGCCTTTGGGTGATACTTAATGCTAAAGAAAAACAGCAAAAGTTATGGTATAAATCGCAAAGCAGAATTCTTTGGAGAGTGAGGCAGACTGTGGGTAGAATGTAGGTATCAGGAAAGTGGAACAGATCCACAGCCACTCAACCTTTGTATGTTAACCAGTGGCAGCTCCTGTTAATGGGCTCAGGGGCTACGCACCCTCCCCCCCCCCCGCCCATTGACGTTTTTTTACGCCATACCAAAAGTGAATAATCTAATATACGCGCTTGTCTGACAACAGTCTCTGCCTGAGGGCTGGCGAGGCGCACCAAGGCACTTGCATCGGCCTTCAAAGTCAGATTACTAGGCCTGGAGAAATCCCATCATTGGCCTTAGTTCCCTGGTGCGCTGCGGTGCCTTCCCGATTCGTGATGCTCTGCGCAACACAGCTAAAGGAAGACATGGATGCTGCAGGCATCTGTGTCTACACACCAATCAGCCTGTCACCCCACACTTTCCCAACTTGTCACAAAGTTGGGAAAGGATGAGGTGAAAAAGCAGAAGCTGAAACCCTGTCTGTACAGCTGCATAGGTCTGAGATTACAGATTAGTGCCCCAGAATCAGAAACCGAAAGGAGTAAGAGTCTAAATAGGACCTGCAGGTCAGTAACAATTTTTCGATTTTTTGAGTCCTGATATAGCTTTTGTAAATCAGCCATTGTACAAATTGTTACAGATGAAAAAACGTTGTCAAAAATGTCCATTTTTCCCTACTCACTTTCAATATTTCTTTATTTCAACAGTTAATTTCTTTGGGAAAACTTTGAGGGATCTACACACAAGAACCCTAGCTGAATTTGTGATTTTGTCTACGTTTCAAAAATATACATCTTTTCTGGGTCACTGATGGGGTTCACACTGGATTCCCCAACAAACAGGAAGTAGGTTGCGAGCACACAAAAAAAGGGAAAAAAATTAACTACCCCTTTGAAAAATGCCAAACCTGTGGTAAAAAAAAGTATTTAAATTCAGCTCTGCGTGTTCCTGAAAGCTGGGAAGATGGTGTGGTGAGTTTAGTTAACGTTTGTTGATGCCATTTTCAGGAAAGAAAATAGACACTTTTATCCGCAGCACTTTCTTCTTATTTTTTCCCGCAAAACTCAAAGTTTAGCTATATATTGCCTATTTTCTCTGTCCCCTCCAGGGGAATCCACAAATTCTGCTTAACTTTATTCCCAGGATGCTGAAAAATAGGACGCGAATTAGTTGTGGATACCTTATGTGTAAAAAAAATATGGAACTCTAAGCAAAAACTATCCCAAATAGCCAAAAAAGAGCTCAATACTTTTGGAGGAGGGGGTGTTGGGGTGACCCATCACCTTATGTGTTAAAGGTCACCAGCCATCACTATGTTGAACCCATATAATATTGCATTCAACAAAACACAAACTTGAATACATGTATCTGACTCTAATTCCAAAAAGGGGCCATTCGCTCCCACCCAAGAGGATCAACCTGGAGTCCAGTTCACATGCAGCTCCTACAGACTGCTGTCTCTATTTAGTGAATTCATATTGGCAAAAGCATTTATGTTACCCATGTGAGGCCCCGTCAGTTGCTGTAACTGTCCCGCACAGCCTATTTCACTTAGTGAGGATCTCCAGCTATACATTATTTCCAACTTGAATGCACAAACTATTTTTTCCCCTCTAACCAAGAGTTTCTAAAGCTTTCTTCTAACTCCTGTGATCATTCATACACAGAGAACGATTGTTACCAATGGTCAGCACCGTGTTTTTTTTTACTCAGCCTACAGGATACCCATTCAATAGTTAAGTAAGGTGTGGTCAGTCACATTGAGTGATGGCCTTTTGCCCCATCATGTTTGTTATCAGGGAGTGACATAACACAGAGACAAAGGTGTCAGGCTCTTGTCATCACCAGGGTCACTAAGCTAGGAAAAGAAGCGAGGCCACAGCACTGGTAGGTTTATTTATTCAGAGAAAACTAAAAGACCCATCAAATCCAATGTATGCATATGTTAAGTTATTTCAAAACCCTAAAGCTCGTTAAGAAGGAATGGAGAGTTGGAAAATGGTGAGAATTCAGGTGTGTGTCTATTTTTTTCCATTTCTTCATTTGATAAAGTGCACTACTATAAAAACGACTTCTTGGTGCAGAAATCAGGACTTAACTGTCTCTAAGCCATAGCTATATGGATGATGAATAACACCTAAAGTATAACACTGCAAAGACGGAAGTCAGGACCTGAGGACAATGGCATAAACATCAGCCTACAGACATATGGCAATGGGAATTAATGTCCCACCAACCAAACCAAGAGAGCGGAGAAACCTAGGTGTGATCAGGGATTCAAGCTGATTTAAGATGCTACATGTCAACAAATTCACGAAAAATACCTTTCACTCCGCAAACCCCTTGCATCGGATCTTCCTGTACCTTGGGGAACAACAGAAGCTACCTACCATTGTCCATTTGTGATATACAAGTTGAACTGTGCCAATGGAGTTTACCTAGGTGTCCCCGAATTCATTTTACATAAACTATAATAAATCTGGTACAATGAGGTTAGACTCTTCTTCTGCCTACACTAGTGGGAACTGATGACAGCAATTCTTTAAGCACTCCACTGACTTTTTGTAGCGAAGTCAAAGTTCAAATAGTTATGCATTGTACACATATCATCCAAGACAAGAGACCACTGCACCTAGGAATACAATGTAAACTTTACCGGCAAAACAGGAGTCTCTGCTCCAGGCTAGCCCCCCAGATCGTCATACCACCTCACAATAAAGAGTTTACTGGAAGATCTTCTGTACTGGTCCAAGCAGCCAATCTCTGGAACTCTCTACCAGGATCCAAGAACATATAAAGTTCAGAAGAGAAGTAGAGACTGGTTGTTCCAGAGATAGCCACTCTTGTTTCGCCAACATCAGGTGAAGTAACTTGCAGCATAATGATCCCTTAGATGAGAATATTTGCTCTCAGATGCAGCCTACAGCCACCCACAGGAGGGGTTAGTCCGTCCTGGGCACATCCTACAACAAGGTTGATAAGAGCTACTGGATTATCAACATAATCTCTGTGAGTTGGAAACAGTCACCTTTGGGACACATGGTACAATCACCTTACAAGGCAGGAACAGCCCGCTGTCAGAATAAGAATCATACCTGTGGGTTGAAACAAATGTCTTTGGGCCCATAACCCATTGTTGGAGGATAGCCGGACCCAGGCAAAACCCTCAACCACCTCACAGATGTTGCTAGTTACTACAAACTATACATAGCCTTCCACCAACTCTTTTTGCAGATATGCTGTCATTACAAGACACCTACCCTCCTGTCCTGCTGCACTGTCATACACTCATAAGTTCCACAACCGGTTATAACCAAGGCAGCCCACATAATAAATACTTGTACCATATTGGCCCTCATAAATTGATATAAGACAGAACGACTGAAGTAAATAGCAAACACTTTATGACAACTGAACGGGAACGATGGCCATTGGTGGAATCCCACACAGTGACACATCGTAGCATGGTGCCGTTCATTTAAACTAGGACTGTGTCAAAGTCAATCTGGGCAGACCTCTGACATCCTCCCTCTTCCCTGATCAGCCCCATAAATCTGCATAGTATTCAACCCTGGTACAGCAACTAATGTAGAAAATGAACTGGAATCTTATGCAATAATTTGAGCCCCTTCAAAGGGCCCTGCCCAGCCAATCACTGTTGTTAGCATACTTCAAACCATTAACTGCACGTCCCTCAGACTCCCTCTGAGTGCTGTATCCAAGAACATAATAATAATAATAATAATAATAATAATCTTTATTCGGTTTTTACAATTCGAAAAGCCATAAAAGATAACACATTAATTTAAAACACATTGAATTTAAAAAAGTGAATTATACATTTGATTTCTTCGCTCGGACAAATACTTTTTAGGCAGTTTGGAAAAAATAGCAAAAGATGGAAGGTTGCAGATTTACAGGTTGTTTCTGTGTCTCATGATGCATTTTAAAAAATTTAATACATGATATACCGTACATTCTGAGTCCAAAAATTGAAGAGATAACATCGCTGGGCGGCATTGTCTATAGCCCCATTTTTTTAATAGGGGAATAAGCCAGGTTTTTCGGTGCGGTTGATAGAACTTACAAAAAAGTACTGTATGAATAGTGGACTGTTGGGAATGTTCGTCACAAGGACACAGTGCCATATCAGTACTCCAATTGTTCTTTTCGGGGAAGGTCACCAGTCTGAAAAATAAGTTCAACCTGAACCTTGTTAGGAGCATCTTCTCGTAGGTGGAAATCCCTAAGGTAAGATATGGCTGAATTTTCATGGTCTGCTGAATGATAATTGCATGCATGACAGATTTTTTTGTGGTCAGCGTTGTTAGTCTCAGGGAATCCAAGTGGCTCAATGCTACCTGTTTTAGATCTTTTTTAGAGATTTCTTTCAATAGTTCTGGATTATAATAGTATTTCTCAAATCCCAGATCTTGTAGAAAATTTCTGATGTAAGAAATCCAGGGAATTTTTTTAGCATGATCCAACTCCATGATGTCTTGTATAATGTTTTTTGTCAGGTTATTTTCGTCAGATAACCAGACTCTTCTCCAAAGCATTAGAGGTTGGATTTTTATCAGGTCTTCGATAAATGGGATTCCCAATTCTATATGCGAGGCATAGATGGAAGTGCCTCGTGGTGTTGAGAGAAGGAATCTCGTGAAGATGTTTTCCTCTTTTTGGATTGGGACGGTGTTTGTGTGGCCCCAGATCCCCGCACCATATAATGCTGTGGATTGGCACTTCGCCGCATATATTTGCAACAGTTCCACTGGGGGTTTTTTCCCTAGTTTGTTGGAAAATTTCATTAGGGCCATGTTCGCTCTTTTAAAAAGGTGCCTCCTAGCTTCTACCGCCGGTTTCCAATTTTGGGCATCATCAATCATGATACCCAAGTAGGGGTATTGTGAGGTTCTCTCAATTTTTTGGTCTTTTAAAAAGATGGATTTTGCGGGTTTTTTTGAGCCACCGACTACCATAGTAAAGGTTTTTTTAACATTAATTTGCAGATCTAAAGCTGCCATGAAGTCTGCATATTTGGTTAAAGATTTCTGTAGTTCGATTGGAGTTCGGGCTAAAATGACAGCATCGTCCGCGTAGAGCAGGGCGGGGATTAGGCGATCTTTTACTTTTGGGAGGTCTCTTCCCCCCTTCAACATACACTCTTCCAGACCGTTGGTGTATAAAGAAAAAAGAAAGGGGGCGAGGACGCAGCCTTGCCTCACTCCCCGCTCTACCTTGAATGGGGCTGTCAGTTCTCCTCCTGTCCCGAACCTCACTCTCGCTGTGGCCCCGCTGTAGAGTTCTCTTAGGAAGTCTAGGAGAGGAGGGTCTGCTCCCATCTTGTTTAGCAATGACCAGAGCTTGGTGTGTGAGACACAGTCGAATGCGGAGGAGAGATCCACATATGTCATGAAAATAGAACCTGGTTTTGCCAGTGTATACTTAGAAATGAGCAAAGAAAGGTTTAAAGCTTGCTCGATGGTTCCAAAGCCCTCCCTGAAGCCGAACTGTAGGTCTGAGAGGATGTTTTCGTCAGCCACCCACTGTTGCAGCTTGCCAAGGAGGACTCTTCCAACTACTTTGCCCAAAGAGTCAAGAAGGGAGATTGGGCGGTAGCACTTAACGTCTTGCCTATCCCCCTTCTTAAAAATGGGGACCATAATTGACGATGACCATGAGTCCAGCAGTCCAAGTTCCATGGTTGCGAAACAGACCCTTGTGATAATTGGAGTCCACAGGTCGGGAAGGAATTTAAATAGGTCGACGGGGACCCCGTCAGGGCCAGGGGCTTTTCCGGGTCTACTTAAGGATAACGCTTTTTCGAAGTCTTGAAGGTCAACTTCCAGATGAATTGGGAAGGTGACTGGGTTGCAGCTAGGCTGATGCAGACCACTATTAGATGTAGTTTGGAAGATTTTCGAAAAATGGCTCGTCCATGTAGCCTCGTCTATGGCCACGTCTATTTTTGGTCCAGTTGTGTTAGATAGAAAAGGCGATTTGACTATTTTCCAGAAAGCCTGGGAGTTCTTCGAGAGTGCACTCTCGTGTAGGGCCTTCCACAAAGATGTTTTTAGGTCTTTTTTCCTCGCCTTTCTGATAGTAGAGTATTCTCTTCTGAGATTTTGGATCTTTCTTGCATCTCTGTTGGGTTCCCTAAGAGCTTTCCTCAGATTAGACTGTGCTTTCGTGCAGTCTCGACTAAACCAGCCTGTGGTCTTTCTGTTGTTTTGTTTGAGAGTTCTGGTTAATAGGCTTTTGACAAGTTCTATGATGGCGTTGAAGTTTTCCAGTATTTGTTTAGCCTCTGCTTGAGGATCAAGACAGACCAAAATGTTTTTGTAAGCAAGAGTAGCTAGTTTCTTCGTTAAAATATTGGGATCCACTTTCTCCCATTTAATTGTAAAGCCATTAGTCTTGTTCAGCTCGAGCCTGTTCTGAGATAAGATGGTGGCTATGGTTACCATCCAAGAACATGATAACCGCACCTCAGTGGTCATCACACGCTCCCCTATAGGTTCCAAAATAAGCCAAAACCACCATTTACACACCCTACATGGTGTAGAATGCTACTCCTATAGGCAAGCCCTTCCTCATCCCACCTGGGAGCAGTAAGAGATTTGCAAATGGAATTAAAATGCAACTTATTATGTGAGGTGATTTGCAAACACAAAATGAGAGTGCGAGACACATCATTTCATGTGGACAAACTCAAAACTGTGATTACAACAGAGGGACTACTGCTTTAATTCATTCCATATAAACTGGGCACAACTTGAGCAAAAGCAAGAACCTGCATCTACTTGCCCCCGACATCATTCCAACTGCCCCTGCCACCCCCTCTCATCCTCCACCCGGTGCAAACCACAGGCACCACCCACGGAGAACTACGAGTGAGGCTGTCCTCTCCCGAACCACAACGATTCCACCAAAATGACTCCTCGCGTCCTGCAATTATTACAAAGCTCGCAAAAACAACTGCTTAGTTCCAGATGCTTCATTTGAGCTGGTGGCTGCAGATGGAGCTCACGTGCGCTCATCTTTAGGGGCAGCCGGTGTATCAGGTGCAGTGGCACAGGCAGGGCTTTAAGTGGTCCTGGTCTCAAGGGGTCTGAGCACCGGCAGTTTTTTAAAGGGGGTCTCGAAAAGGGTCTCTATCGGGCTCTGTTTTGAGCCCTGGCACAGGTGGTCCGTTTTTTTCCGAACTGCAGATACAGCATTTTGCTGTCACTGCAGTCCGAAAAAAAAGTGCCAGGGCGCAAAACAGCCCGATAGAGACCCTTTTCGAGACAGCTAGCACATCGATGGGTGCTGCTCACACTGCTCACTTCTCACTAGTGGAGAAGTTACGGCATGGCGTCAGGCCAGGTGAGCGTTGTGGGGGGAAGGGAGATCCTTTAAAGAATAATTTCTTTTTCTTTCTGGATTTCCCTTCTCTTTCTGAAACGCAAGCGCATCAACATTGTGGTAGGGGCACCAGGGCTTTAAGCTGAAGCTTTTTCAATATTATATGTAACAAGCCATAGTTGCAGCTTATTTATCTTATGCAAATAATAACCATTGAAGAAGCCAGTAGTCCTTACTTGTTGTATCAAATACCTGGATGCAATGACAGAAGCAGCAAAATACAAGTCAAACTGCACACTATGCTAAACACAGATTTTTAGCGAAAGTATTTTAAAGCCACGCCCCTAATTACACTGGCCACGCCCCTTCGAGAGACACCCTCAGTTTTTTCATCCCACTTAAAGCCCTGGGCACAAGGCACATTTAACTCTGGTAACTGCTGTATTTTACAGCTCCAACAGTAGTCAAATGGTTCTCTGTCTTTGCCTGTACCAGGTCCTTCGGCATCTCTGCCGCGCTAGTGGGGCCATCGCTTGCTTTTCCTCACAAACTGTGATCCAGAGCAAGAGAGAGAAGGAGGTGAAGAACGGAAAACAGAGTGAAAGTGTGGACTGAACTGGCACGCGGTGAATTCAAACTTTGCATTCTTGGTATTCGGACCCCGACCTTTGACAGCGCCGGTCGCAGCCTGTGAAGAACTTCGGTCCACAGCACGTATTCTCATCATCATTCTTTTACAAATCAAGCACTGTTTCTAGGGAATCTTACCACATTTCGGATAGGCAACGACTATGGCATCGTCTGGGCGCGGGTGGAAGTCCTTCTCCAGCGCCTCGAAAGTCTCCGGGCTGCAGAGCAGGGAGGGGAACTGAGTGCCCTTGCGGGTGAACACCAGTTCTTCGGGGGTCTTGGTTGCCGCGAGCCGACTCAAGTTATCGAAGCGCCCTTTCAGGTCACTCCCTTGGCTCTGCTGCTCGCCTTCCATTTGGGATCGCTGCTGTTACGTGTGCACGAGAGGTAGGTACCAAATGCCAGACTGCGAGTTCCCTCTAGGACTCCCTGCCTCCTTGCCAGCCGCCTGCGCCGTGCGTGCCTAGCCCCTTAGGCCACTCCTCACAGCCCTCGTCACTCCGCCGAGTCGCCTATTCATTTCTAAATAACGCCCACTTTTATTTCACAATTGTTTGCCGTCAGGACTGAGGTTTGTGCATTTTTCGAGAGCGCAAACCTGCCCCAAGATCACGGGAAATGTTTTTAACAGAACCAAACTAGGGGGCTCAGTGATTTCAGTGCTACACGCATTGTATACAACTGTGGATGTTGGTACATTGAATCTCGAGCCGGTGTGTTTTTTTGAAAACTATTTGTGCATCGGATGAGAAGACGTCTACGGCACAACGGGGTTACGATTACGAGTGCCTTTTAAGTTCTTTGGGTCCTACTGCATTCACCGCTCCGGTGTGTAAAAATACGACTAAATGTTACATCGGGACCCTAGTGTTACTTTGTCACTGCCTGTTGTTCCATGTTTGCGCTGTGAATACCCAGTGCCTGATTAAACACTGGGGAGGCCCCTAGGCAGTCGACAACTCGGTGCAAACACAATAAGATGATGGACAGAGCGCTGAAACTTTTCAGACACTCACCCCAGGCATAATTAGATCTGGGTTAAATCCATCATTGTTATTTACCTTACTTCGCCACCCCAGTTCAGACCCCGCCATGTGTAAATCGCTATATGCAAATCAGTCTTGACCCTGTTCCTCATGGGCACAGCCCAGCCCGAACTGCCAAGGGACCGGGGTAATACCCCTCCATAGTGCCAACATTGGCCCATACCCCAGCCCTCTCACAACAATTAGCTGAATAACAGACACAACACAATTGTTTGGTGGAGATAGTTGTTGCAGGTTTATTTGCATAACAATATGCCAACATGTTGGGTTATTTTACGGGCGATTCAGGGGCAGGCAGCCCCTCGCCACTTGCCCACCTGATGAGCCATAAACCGAGTGGTATTAACCGCGTTTTTTTTTTTTCAATTTGTGGGAAGGGATAGCCCCTCCCACCACCGGACCTCCAGCCCACCCCTTACTCACACCCCTCCCCACTATGGGGGTGGCAGAGAGATGCAGGCAACCCCGATTGCTCAGGTCCCCAACCGCCCAGTAGGACTAACTGGGCGCCGTCGCTCCTCAAGGATCCCAAGCGAGGACTTCCCTGGGGATAATTGGCTTTAGCTCCCTTACAGTGCTCCTGTAGAGGGTACCCTTTTGTACCTTCCAGCCTTTGGATCACCCTGTAACTCTGCCATGGCTCTGGGTGTGGCCCCCGCCGCCCAGGCCCCCCCCCCCACCTTTTAAACATTTTTAAAAAAAAGATTTTTATTGAAGTACTTTGGAATCAAAATAGCCATAACATACACAAGACCAATAAACAGAGAAAAAAAAAGGAAAGTAATACCAAGGACTCTAGATAACAGATACAAGGAGAAATCATAATATGCTTTTTAGACACCAAACATAAAAATACAATTAATCAAAGACTGATTTCCAAATTTTGTCAAACTTTCTAATCCCTCCAATTCGTTGTGCATATAAAAACTCGGTCTTTCTGACTCTTTTCATTTTATGTAACCAATCCTGGAACAAGGGAACCTGTATTGACTGTACAACATACAAACCTAGGGGGTTTAAAAAGAGGGTATTAGAGAACCTCTAAAAAGGTTATCTTAATGTTTGTATTAATACATCAAGATAAAGTCAGGACTAACTAATTATTGCATGGGACGTGAGATGCCAACAAAGGGCCACCAGTGATTGTAGAGGGATCAAAAAATCTCGTAATGATCAATATTATCACTTGGTTATCCTTAAAGGTCTTGTGTCTCTAGATCATGGGTACTCACAAACTTTCTCTCGGGGGCCAAATTTACAGTGTGGTTTGTGTCCGAGGGGAGCACGGGTGGGGGCGGGGTCAGTGGGCGAGGGGGCAGAGCTAGAGCAACAAAAAAAACTGTGACCATGAGGTTGATCACAGATCCCTGCAGTGGACGCCTTAGTCCACTGAGCCACCAGACCCGGCATGCACACATCTCTCTCTCTCGTTCTTTCTCCTTCCCTCTCTCCCTCTTTCTCTCCCTCTCCCTCTCTCTCCCTCCCTCCCTCCCTCCCTCTCTCTCCCTCTCCCTCCCTCCCTCTCCTTCCCTCGCCCTTCCTCTCCCTCCTACTCCCTCTCTCTCCATCCCTCTCCCTCCCTATCCATCTCTCTCCCTCCCTCTCCCTCTCTCTCTCTCCCTCCTTCACTCTGTCTCCCTCCCCCTCCCCCTGTTTCCCTCCCCCTCCCCTGTTTCCCTCTCCCTCCCCCTATTTCCCTCTCCCACCCTCTGTTTCCCTCTCCCTTCCCCTGTTTACCTCTCCCTCCCCCTGTTTCCCTCTCTCTCACTCTCTCTCTCCTTTCCTCTCCCTCACTCTGAGGTTTCCCTCTCGCTCCTTCCCTCTCCCTCCTCCCCTCTGTCCCTCTAACTTCTTCCCTTTTCCCGCCTCCCCTCTCCCTCCTCCCCTTTCCCTCCTTCCCTCTCCCTCCTTCCCTCTGTCTCCCTCTCTCTCCTTCCCTCTCCCTCCTGCCCTCTGTCTCCCTCTCTCTCCTTCCCTCTCCCTCCTTCCCTCTGTCTCCCTCTGTCTCCTTCCCTCTCTCTCCTTCCCTTTCCCTCTCCCTCCTTCCCTCTGTTTCCCTCTCTCTCCTTCCCTCTCCCTCCTTCCCTCTGTCTCCCTCTGTCTCCTTCCCTCTGTCTCCTTCCCGTTCCCTCCCCCTCCTGCCCTCTGTCTCCCTCTCTCTCCTTCCCTCTCCCTCCTTCCCTCTCCCTCCATCCCTCTGTCTCCCTCTCTCTACTTCCCTCTCCCTCACTTTCAGGTCTGCCTCCCTCCCTCCCTCTGCTTCCCTCCCTCCCTCTGCCTGCCTCCTTCCCTCCTCTGCCTCCCTCCCTCCTCTGCCTCCTTGCCTCCTTCCCTCCTCTGCCTCCCTCCCTACTCTGCCTCTCTCCGTCTCCTTCCCTCTCCTTTCCCCTGCCTCCCCCTCCCTTCTGCCTCCTTCCCTCTGTCTCTCTCCTTTCCTTCCCTCTGTCACCCTCACTCACTCCGAGGTCTCCCTCGCCTCCTCTCCCTCCCTGTCTCTGTCTGCGCCCGGGCTGAGACACACACACACACACACACACACACAGTTGCTGCAGGCAGAAGTGCTGGAAAGCAGGGACAGACACAAGACGTGAGAAAGTCGTGCATTTTTTGTAGGGGAGGGTAGAAGTACTGGAAAACCAAAAGTTTCATGCAGTGAACGCAGAGGTGTATAAAAGTACTGAGCGCTGTGTGGTTAAGGCAGATGGCGTGGGACGGTCATGTAGTTTGTGAGGTGTAGCCGGGAGGTTTGGATGACTCCTACATCATGTTAGGAAGCAGCAGAGGGTGCATGAAAGCATGGGTGCTGTGGGTGACAGTCGAGGTACTGTCAAACGATACTTTCTCAGAGAAGAAGACAGAAGAAAAGAGCAAGTCTTAGGTATTGTGATGTCAACATTGAACTCTCAGGAGTTTTGCGTTTCCTATGACAACATAATACCTATTGCTTTTATTTTAAAGAATCAAAGTAAACCCCCTGTTCTGTGAGTGTCATGGAAGCTGCTTCAGAGGCAAACAAATGTGTACACAGAAATAGTTGAATGTGCAGTTAGACTAGGTTTGATGCCTTATTTATGAGGCTGTCACAAGGGAAGCTCCTGTACATTCATCTGCATTACAGGTTCCGGTTAATGCGCTGCTTCTGTGTGCTTCTGACATCATGCTGCTGTCTCTTGCGAAGCATTTAGTGCGGAATCCGAATTGGTTGCATTAAGGAAAGCCACTGAGCTCATTTTACCCGCTACTGACTGACCCCTTTCACCGCCGGCACACACCGCAGTCAGTACCATGGTAGTCACCGAGGGCTCTGCTAATATCTAGGTGCCGAACAAATGTGTTTTTCAGCATGAATTCTTTCACAAATATACAAGTTGGCATGTGCGGAAAGTGGCATGGAGGCGAATCTAGAAGGGTCCTTGCCTCCCCTTCAGGGTGTGCTGCACCAACCTTCTGTAGCCCTGCTGGGTCACACCTCGTCTACCGCACATGCCAAACGCCATATCGAAGGGGTGCAGTTCGTTATGTAATGAGAATGAGGTGTCTTCCGGAGGCTTTATATTCGTTTTTGTGCTGCTGTGTAAGATACTTCTGTTCAGGACCACAGTGATTAGATTACAATAGCACGGTTATATATGTGCAGATAAACACACACACGCACGCACACACGCATGCACACACACACACACCACCGAGAATTTCACAGGTCTTTAAAAGACCATTCGCAGGTTAATATGGCTTTGTTCACCTCTTAGCGCCCCTGGAGCCCGACTCTGACTATGACAGGAATCGCCCGGTCCCCACAGAGCTACAGTCTGAGTCACCCTGCCGCAGGGGTATTTCCTGACACTCTTAAAAAAAATGTAAAACACGGGTACGATGTCTGCAAGGTCTGCGGGCCGCCAGGGAAGGCTTGCCGGGCCGCTGGCGGCCCGCGGGCCGTACTATGAGTACCCCTGCTCTAGATCATTGAGACCTTGATCGTACCCTTTATCCAACCGGGATTCCGACCCACAATCACTTTAGGACCAAGTGACTCTGATCTGATGGGATCAAGTGCAGTGCAACAAAATAAATAAAGTGGTGAATTTTAAAATAGGATAGAGAAACCACAGAAAACTTTATTAAGAGGTTCCTCTTCCTGTTGAAACCAAGAACAGTGCAATAATATATGTACCTGCAGTTCAACCAAATACCTGCATGGGGGCCAACATGTTTCAGCCTAAATGGGAAAGGGACCCTAGGCTTTTTTCAGGGCCTCTGTTCTAACTCATATGTGCTACTGCGTGTAATGTAAAAAGTCTAAAATTAATAAAGAATTTAAGTGAAGTTGCTAAACAGTCAAAAGGATATAGTTTTCCATCGTCTGATAGTACTTCACAGGTCACGTGGTGTGTGAAACATCTATAACAACAAACACACGATGGACACATTATTAGAACCATCATTGTCCCAGAACATCTGTCCAATCACTTTCAAAATCAGGACAGTATCTACTCACCCAGTGTGCCCGGGGAACAGACCTCACCTCTCCTGGACCTGGCTCAGGAAATGTGAGACCCCGCTCTGTGAATGCAAGATATCCTGGACTTAAATACATCAGAGAGAACAACCCTGTCCTGCACTGTACTGTATATAAAATATAAGCCCTGCCTGGCATTGTCTTGCATTCTAGAGTGAAACTTGCCTCCCTCATCCTATCCACCCAGGACTAAAACCTCTTTGGCCTGCTACCATCCCTCTGGTTGTAGTATATCGCCAGGCATTGATGTATATAGTTGCTACACAAATAACCTGTGGAAGACGGTATATTTATTTAGCAGAGACTCCTAGCACGGTCTTTTAGGAGGGAGTACATCTCTGCTGGGTATAATAGCCTGAAAGCTACAATTAAGTCAAGAAAAATGAGCAGGAGCAAAAGAGCAATGCCTACCTGTCCGTCGTTGCCTCTGGCCGGTTCAGAATCTGGGGGAGGCAACGAACGAGACAGGAAAAGCTATTTTCAAGCATGAGTGATTGACCCGATAACCAATCATCAAAGCCTTAATCACATCGCGCCGTTTTTCAAATTGCAAACCGATATCCAAACTCACAAAATACAACAAGGTAAACCTCTTGTAAAAAGAGCTTACTAATGTTTGTAATAGCTCTCTTCATTACGCCAAACTCCATCTGTCAACAAACCACAAATTGCGTGTTCTCGCGAGGATCGACTCAGGGACTACAAAATGACCTCATCATGTGGTCCCGAGTAGTTCACAGATTGCAAAGTTTTAGGAAAAACCACAAGGCACCTCTAAGTATTGAACCAGTAGGGAATAGAACCCGGAAGGGTAAAACATGCAAGACTGCCGCCTTTGTACTTAAAGAATTTAATGAAATTATCGGCGGTCAAAATGCGAGTGCATAATCTCGCGAGACCAGCCAGTAACTACCAGATTACATCATCCATTAAGTTTATGTAGTTCCTACAATGGTGTATCAAGATATGGCCAGTTTCTTAGAGAAGCATTCAAAGCTTTATTCACCTCCAACAAAAAACGGGTCATACACAGCTCCATAGAATAAATTAGAGATGCTGCAAGGTGATAGCCGAAAGCTAAAGACTGAATTGGAACGATTATATGTACTCTGTGGTATTGAGAAATTAATTGTTACCATCTCATATATAGTGGACACAATGCAGCCTTATTGTTGTCAATCCCACTGGTAGTTAAATTCGCTATTGGAGGCTAAACCACGGTATTTCATCATTTAACCCTCGTCTGTCTGTCTGCAATTTATATACCCATTTCTGTTCTTTTTTTAACAGAAATTTGGATGCATCACTTATATGGGAGGGAATGAATGGTTTCTTAAGAACCGTCCACATGAAATCTGATTCCCCATGGTTATGCTGTATGAAATGTTAGCTTAGAGACATTCTTTTTGCACCGAAAAGTGCTTTTATGTTCAAGCATTCGCGTACGGACCTTTCTGGTCGTCATTCCCACCTACCGCTCATTGCATGGACATGTCAGTAGGTAAATGAGATGGGAGCTATTACAATTAGTAAATTGTCTTAGTTCCCAAGGTCTGGTAGTGCCAATATCAATATTGGTCATTTTTAGGTCTCGGCTATAACGCGCTGAAAGCGTGTTCTCGCCAGAGAACTATTGTCGGCGTCTCAGCAGTCTGAGAACACCGAAGTGAGACAAGACCTGGCCGCACGCAGCGTTTCCCCATAGGATAACGTTGTGCGTGCGGCCAGGACTTGTCTCCACAGTGCTAATGCAGCCCGGATCACGGCGCGCGCCTGCTGGAATGCAGGGGGAGTCTGCATACCAGCGCGCGGCGTTGATAACACACACATGGCTGCCCCTTCAAGCAGGCTTCTTTAAGTTGCAGGACGTCCCACACCACCTCCTGCTGCGTTTCCTGCTAGTCGGCGCCCGTTGCCATTCGGTTTAAATGAGATTGAAGTGATTTTTAATATTGCTAAAAATGCACATTTTCGAGATTTGTACTGGAATACTTTAACTTCGTTCACCATTAATGCGCTTATTCCTTGTGTAGCAGTCTCTTACAAGTTTGTTTCCAGTTCCACATTTCATTTAAATTATAATCTTACCCAGTGATCACAAGCTTGTTTTATAATGCAAGGCTTAACCATAAGACATGGATGGCAACATTTCATCTTTTTTTAAATAATTATAGACGCGCCGCGCTACAAATTTAACAATGGCAGCCGCATAAATAGCTTTCTTGTTTCCTCTGAGTGCCTGAGTGTCCGTACACGTGCGCATGTGTGTATAGTATACCCGTGTAAACATGTGTGCCTGTGTATTTATGTAGTGAGTATATTATGTATATGTGTGTGTGCGTGTGTGGCAGTCCGTGCCTGTGTGCATATAGTCTCCTCGGCTCCACTGTCTTCTTACCCTGTGAGCGTGATGAGGCAGCAAGTCCCTGGACGCCAGCCGGCCGCCCGCGAGTGCCAGTGGCTTGTTATTCGTAGCTCGCATAAAGCCCTTCCACTGTGTCTCTCGACTTCACGTCCTGAGAGAAGGCAGGGGAGGGGGTAAGGGGGTTTGTCTGCTTCAATCATCGTTGAAAGTCATTTTTTCAGTCCGAGGCTGATGAAAAGTCCCACTTACATCTTCGCTCATGTTTCCTGGTTATTTCCTGCCTGTTGATGCAATCATCCCCCAGGTCCCCTCACCACTTCTCCCCCGGGCCAATAACTGAATTTTTATCGGTTTCAGTAATTGTACGAAATTGGTTCACTTTGGATAATGCGCCCCCATAAAAGACCCCTTTTGATTTATCCCCACGACGGACAATCCTTTTCAAACTTTTTCTTAAAAATCAATGCCATTGCGCGGAAGCGAGAGCAGACGGATAGCGTGTAGCATGAGGTTTTCGATATTTGTTGTTTTGTTTGAAAATCGCAGTCATAAATCCAACCAAGCAGCGTCACGGGCATCAATCTGGGAGTCTGGAAAGTTGTATTTTCCCTCTGTGCTCCGCGATTTATTCCTCATTATTTTGACCCCGCTGTCCTTTGTTTAATTATTATGAAAGCTTCGTGATATTTTTCCCACTAATGATAGCAACCAAAATGCACAATCATATGTATCATGTCGCAAATAAAGACACATTTTGAGTCTGATTAATGCGATTAGAGATCAGGTGCCGCGTTACACGTGACAAATATGTGCTATAAACTAACATATAGTTAACTGTGGATTGTGTTTGCAGAACACACATCTTAGAATTTCCCCCTTATGAAACACACTGGACGCTTGTGACTCACACCCATCTCTCTGCGCGCCTTGTGCCTGATGTGTGTGTTGCAGTTTTATCACACAGTCTGGCCCACCGCAGGATGCATGTTACCGCCACCATTTACCAAGTTTGCACTACAGTGGGGAACAACAGCGGAACAACTGCAGCTCGTTTTTTTTTCTGATCTTTACTGTTTTGCGATATTTACTTCCCAAATAATGCACTTGAATCCCCACGCTAATTCTTCGACACAATATAATGGAACTAACTCGCGGTCAACTTTCTGCAACAAACTACCCCACCACATCCAACACCACATCCAACACCATGAGGAAATATAAATTTTATGGTCAAGTAATGTTCCCTAGCGTGTACCCCACCGTCTCCATGTACCAGCTTAAAGTGCATGTAACTTCCCTCCTGTGCCAGCTATGAAGACGCAAATACATTTGCGTCCAACGTTAACATGTCCTCTTTCAGACCCACCCTGAATGGGTTGAATATTCCGTTTCCAAGTATGCTATGCCAACGTCTTTTTATGGTGTACTTTACGCGTTTTTCAGCTCTGGCGAAGTAGGCCCTGAATTCTGCCATCGAGCCTTTTCTTCTGCCTTCTGACTCTGAAAAGCCTCAGCCCAGGCTGTCTCTGTACCCGTGACCTCTGCCTTACTCCCTGTGTGGCTAACGGCGCTTAGCTCAGCCTGCTGCCTGCCAAGACTGTATTCAACCTTCGAATTATCTGTTCCGCCCCTCGAAAATACATTCCTGCCTACTAGTTTAAGTAAACATCCCCCCAGCTGCAGAGCAAAGGGCCCGGCCTCACTGTCTCCGTGCAAGTAATTCATAGCCTCTGTTACCATGGAAGGCCCATGCCCCTCGCATCTCATGCAGACACTTAGACGCTTATACACACACTCACAGTCAGTATAGAATAGCTTCTGCCCCAGAGACCTTTCCCTCTAGATAGTATGGTTCCCAAACATCAGATATCAGATATGATAGAAGTACGAGTTGATCTGACATGCCAGACTTCTGTCTCTTTCCGCCAGTGTAAATGTCAAGTCCCCTGCACCCTCCAGTTTCACGTCAATCACACGTCATGCAGCTGCGCGCGCATCCAAGCCTCAGATTTCTGCTGACATTACAAAATTCTGCTTGTTGCCACCCACTTGTGACACCTACCTGTGACGTTTCTAGCACACACCTCTGTGTTCACGCCCAGTTCACGCCTTCTAATTACGTATTGCTAACACGTGGATGCTGTTATCTTGTTTTCTCTCAGCTGTTACGCCTACTGTATTGGTTTTCTATAATGTGACTTAAGTATATAAGCTATGTATTGTCAATAAAATATTGCTCTATCCCTTCCTACACCCCAGTGGTGGTAGGAACATGATATCCGGTCCGACCATTCCTTTTTAAGGAAGAAAACCCCTAAGAACTCTAACACCACGGACTCTGCCTCTTTCTTTCCGATTGAGTTATTATTGATTAAGTACTTACCTGCATAGAAATTAGGACGGTAAATCAAATATTTACCACATTATTTTGGCGCCCGAATAGGGACCCCTCCCCCACCCCACGCGCCGGTTGGTGCGTTGCAAGCTCGGTCCCCTGCCATCAGTTAGACGGAACTACGCGTACTGGCAGGATTTCCTGTATCTCCCTCTGGCCCACGGAGGTGACGAAGACTGCGATCAGCACCCAGACGAGGCGGTGAGGAGTGCGGAGGATCCCGACCAGAGCCTAGCCGAAAGAAGCAAGGTCCGAGGTGTCAAGAGGCCCACCAGTTTCCGAAGTATCCACGTGTCAAGTCGAGTCGAGTCCGGTCCAGTCCAGTCGAGTTTTCCGAGGCCTTCTGTTTCCGTGCTTCTCGGTGAGTACCATTGCTGGGACGTATCTAGACGGGTGCATTATTATGTATCCGGTAAAGACGAGTTTGGGTACACAAATTCGGTCTGCACTGTTTTAGACAGTGTATCTGTACTGTTTAGCAGTATATCCGTTATTCCAGTTCTTGCACTGTTCTTAGCAGTGTATCTGTACTGTTTAGCAGTACATCCAGTATAGGGGGGTAGTCATATATATGTCTCAAATGTCTTTCATGTGATAAATGTCGTGGTATGAATGACTGTTTCTAATGTACATTATTGTGTTTTTGTGTAACTAGCTGTGTTCAGAATTAAATAGCAAGGATTGAGCATTCAGTACTGAGTAAACAAGATGCCGTTTTTCAATAAGTTAAAGCAGATAGGAACTAGGAAAGGGATACTAGAGGAAGAAATTCCTATCCCCCCTAGGGACACGCCTGGAAATTTCATGTACCATAAACATGGCTTAGATGCCATATTGTATCTAGATTTATGGGCCGATTATACTAAGCATCTAGACGAGAGGCACAGATGACCTGTCACCGGAACATGGGATGCCGAGTGCATCATGAAGGTAGAAGAAGCACTATGGAAAAAGAAAGCCAGACAATCTCAGAAAGACGCCATAGAATTTTGGCGTAAAGAATCACATAAACGTGCTGAAAAAGCACTCCGTAGAGAAGACAGACATAGAGAAGAGTCAGATAAAGCCCGAGAAAACGAATTAGTTACTGAAGGGATTCGAGTAAAAGCAGAACAAGTAGACCGCGCACGAAACAATCTTGTAAATGGCATGTACTTAGTGGCCGAGGGTTCGCCTGAAGCCACTTCAGAAATACCGAAAGACCTGCCGCCACCATTGGTTCCAACTAAAGTAAATCACAGGACTACTAAGGACATATTTCTGAATTCCTATCTGAACGATGTAGCACCCGCTTACACCAATCCACGTGCCCACGTCCCGCCTACTGACGGTGACGGAGATGGCAACCCGCCTCCAGACCCTACCCCGCCATTACCGCAACCAGGTTTCCCCGTTCGACAGTCCGTCGTTCCTGCACCTCCACCACTTCCCGCACCTAAGATTAATATACCAAATCCGTTTTTACCTGATCCTACTAAAAGACAAGTTCAAGTACATATACAGACTCCACAGAGGGATAATGCCCAAGCTTCCGCTTCAGGAGGTGCGACAGGGGGTCTTCAGACCCCACCAGCAACACACAGATTACACCTTAGGGACATGCAGAACCACTTTACGTTCCAATCACCCCGTCTCGACATACTCAAAGAACAGCTTCCAGTTTGCAGATATGATCCAGTACCCGGCAAAGATGATAGAATGTTGATAGCATCACTACGGTTGCGACAAGCTACAGATTACCTAATATTATTCTCAGGAATGAAAGAGCACTTAGATAGAATATATCATTTTGTCCAGACTGGGGAAGACCCTGAAAGTATTAAAGAGGCTATGGCACATCAGAAAGTTGACACTCAAGCATATATATTACGTTTTTTCATAAATTGCTTAATAAGAGAACGAGACAGGCCTGAGACAGAACAGGATGAAATGGAAGCACTAAACAAGTGGGGTCAAAATATATCGGAAGGAAAACATGATAAAGGGGGTTGCATAGCCAGTATGTACAGGAAAATAAGAAAAGCAGTGATAGAAATACACGAAAAAGAGAAAGAAAAAGCCTCCTCCGAGGAGGAGGAAGAACCTGAAGAGCCAGAAAAGACTACAGATACGATAGCATATGTAGGTAAGGGAACTTATCTTAGGAAAGGCATTCGTCCAGAAAGCAAGAGAGTTTTTCTCTCTGGCATATCAAAACCGAATTCTCCTGAACACCAGTTCCAAGAGACTGATAAAAGGCTTCGAGAACGAATGGGGTACCATGTACTCAATTCTATGGATGAACAAGAACTAGCCCGGTCAGCAGTACTATGGGCTGACAACCCTAATATATATAGTGATGACACAGTAGCACAGACATTTCTGAATCTATCACCAGACGAGCAGAAATTAGCAGGTGTATACATGATTCAGCACCTCCTCACGTTATACAGAAATCAACATTCTGATCCAGGTCCCTTACACGATACATTAGAAGCACTACTCATGGATAGATGGAGAGGTTTAAGTACCAAGTTAATACAAATAATTCTAGAACAACGGCACAGATATAACACTTTTTTAAGTTCACAATATGTTCCCGCTCCGCCCCCAGAAAGAAAGATGTACCATATGGAGCGTCTACATGGCATTGAAAGTCAGAATCCCTTAAGAGAAGTACATCCAGTTATGGGTACCGATAATAACCTGAAACGTGTGTATGTACACACACCTCTGACCAAGTTAGAACTACTGGAAATGAAGAAACTAGTACCCTGTCACGATAAAGACCCTGCAGGTTTTCACAGAGAACTAAAAGACATGTTACTGATGGGAGATTACACATATGAAGATATCATGAAAATGTTAAAGGTACTGCTGCCCACAGGCATCTACGAGAAACTAAAGGAACGAGAATGGGAGGTGGGAGACAAAAAGATTGTATGGGCAGAAATAGAAGACGAGGAGAAACTTCGTACCCCAGGGTTAGGCCTTGGGGAGAAAACTAAAGCATTACCAGGTCTAATAGTACAGGTTCTGCCAAGATTACTGACAACTAGAAAGGAAGACTGGGATGCAATCTCAGCCTGTAAACAGAAACACGATGAAGATACTAGTGACTTCTATTCCAGATTCGAGAAATGTTTCATCATTAATAGTGGTCTTAAACCAAGTAGCGAGTCGTACCCACATCTTTTTGTATCAAAGTTAGTAGAGAATTCCCTGATAGCAGTTAAGAACCGTGTATATAAAGTTGAAAGTACATGGCAAGCAAATACGCCATCCCAGATGTTACAGATGTTACAATACCATCAGAACAGAATCAGAGAGGAACAGGATCATGAACAGAAACGCATGAAAGACACGAAAATGAAAATGTTAGTGGCTCAGTCGGCTCCAGCCGACGGCCAGAGAAAGGGTACGGCCCAGACAGGAAATGCAGCAGCTCCTGTTAAAGGGACATGTAACTATTGCAAGCAGCCAGGTCACTACGTACATGAATGCCCAGTCCTGAAACATAATATAGTAACAGGTAAAACTAAGGAAAGACCGCATCCGCCTAGACAAAACCAGACCCAGCAACAGACTTCACAGAATATACAGCCCCTGCAGAATGCACAGCCTATGCATGCTCCACCACATACGAGACAAAACGCAGCGGTATCACAGACACAGTCACCGCCACAGCCCATTGCCGCGACTCAGCAAGCTTCACAACAGATGTACCAGTATGCCCAATCTGATTACCCCGATTACCCGCGATACACATGAAACAGCCTAGAGAGGGAGGTGGGCTTGCCTCTTATTGAGATTCCTGTAGATCAAGAGGGTCCTTATGTACACAGTCAAGTATTGGGAAAAGACAGAAAGTTTTTAATTGACACAGGGGCAAGTCGCACAACAATAAGCCATGATGAAGTTCCAGGGGCACCCCTCTCAGGCTCACAGAATGTTTCCCTTGGTTTTTCAGGACAACCTATTGTAAATGAGGTATCGAAACCCGTTCCCCTGGCTGTGGGTCCATTATCACGTGTTACAGACCTATTACTTACGAAATCATGTCCGAAAAATCTGTTAGGAATAAAGACACTGAAGGCTCTAGGAGCAGTGATATGTTGTTCTCCGGAGGGAGTTAGACTCTTTTTGCGAGATTTCAAGGGTCACTATGTATTACGAGAGTTTGATGTCAGACTGAAAAATGTACCGGATCACTTGTGGGCACAAGGCCCAACCGATGTAGGCTGCATGCACATTACACCATACCGTGTTACACTGAAGCCAGGTGTTGTTTTACCCCGAATCAGACAATACAAGTTACCACCCGATGCTGTAGTGGCTTTACTGGAAATCATTGAAGAGCTCATTGCCCAAGGAGTGGTCGTAGAGACCGACTCCAATATCTGTAATTCCCCTATCATTCCGATTCTTAAACGTACTGATCCCAATGCACCGCCAGTATATCGGCTGGTGATTGATTTACGAGAACTGAATAAATGCATCGTACCACAGTACCCTGTGGTTCCCGACATCTCATCCTTATTGACTGCCATTGATTCCGAAGCAACGTTCTTTACTGTAATTGACCTCAAGAACGCCTTCTTTAGTGTACCTATCGACCCAGAGAGCCAATATCTCTTCGGATTCAGTTTAAATGGACGAAGTTTCAAATTTTCACGCGCACCTCAAGGATTCACAGAAAGCCCCAGCATCTATAGTCAAGCACTGAAAAGACAACTTGATTGTATCCAAATGCCAGTTAACACCGCCTTACTGCAATACGTCGATGATCTATTGATCACCGCACGAAGTGAACCCGAATGTGAACAAGCATCACTGACAGTTTTACATTTTCTGGCCGACAAGGGACACAAGGTGTCTCCTTCGAAGCTACAATTCTGTGTTCAGCAAGTTGTGTACTTGGGTCACTTGCTGTCCAAAGTGGGGAGACAGCTCACTCCTGACCGTATCCAGTTAATTGTAAATATGCCACAACCCCAGACACAAAAGGAAGTGCGGGCCTTTATAGGCCTCACCTCGTACTGCAGACAATGGATTCCCCAGTATGCATTTCTAGCTAAACCACTCATTCAGTTGACAACACAAGAGGCAGCGACTTCGACTGCCCTTCCTTGGACTCAGGAACATACACAAGCCTTTGAAGAATTAAAGAAAGCTTTATGTCAAGCACCAGTTTTAGCGACACCATGTTACAGCAAACCTTTTACACTTTTTGTTACAGAACGTGATGGTACAGCGTTGTCTGTCCTCACTCAAGATCAAGCAGCTTCACATAAGCCTTGCGCTTATTTTTCAAGTACATTGGATTCAGTAGCCCAGGCGCTCCCTGCGTGCTTAAAGTCAGTAGCAGCAACAGCACTAGCAATCAGACAGAGCGACTCAATTGTTTTAGGACATCAATTAACAGTTCAAGTTCCACATTCCGTAGAGGTTCTTTTAAACAGAACTCAGACTCAACACTTGACTATAGCACGACTGACCGGTTATGAACTGACACTATTCCAGCCACACATAGACATCAGACGCTGCAGCATTCTAAACCCCGCAACATTGTTACCTTCGATTATGACAGATCCAGCCCCGCATGATTGTATAGAGATCATTAATGCAGCAACAAAGCCCCGACGAGACTTAACAGATGTTCCACTGACAAATCCAGACCTGACACTTTACGTGGATGGTTCATGTATGAGAACAAACACAGGAGAATTAGTGGCCGCCTATGCAGTGACCACTGAAACTGAAGTTAAAGAAACATATCGTATTGATACACTGTCTGCTCAAGCGGCAGAGCTCATCGCTCTGACCCGAGCCTGTATACTAGCCAAGAACAGAAATGTTAACATATACACTGATTTCCGTTATGCGTTCGGAGTCGTACACGACTTCGGAATGTTATGGCAAGAACGAGGTTTCTTGACCTCTCACGGTGCCAAGATTCAACACGGTCCCCTCATTCAAGCACTGTTAGAAGCAATACATCTGCCTTCAGGCATATCCGTCATGAAGTGTAAAGCACATACTAAAGTTACAGATTCCATTTCCCAGGGTAACGACCTGGCAGATCAAACAGCAAAACATACAGCATTGACTCACACCCAGACAACTGATATGACAAAGACAACAGTATCGACACATTGTATGACAGTTAGGGATCCCACACTAGATGTAATCGATATTCAGACACATGCTACTCCAGATGAAATCAAGAAATGGACTGAACTAGGAGGGATCCAGACAGATCAAGGATGGATGACGAAGGGAAAATCTACATGGTTTCTCCCCGACTCTATGGTTCAAATCATAATAAATACAGCACATAGTCCAGCACATCTAGGAGAAAAAGCTATGTTAGACAGTTTACAGAATCTCTGGTACAACAAACACTTACGAGCAGCAGCAAAACAGAAAGTGCGTACTTGCATGATCTGTTGTCAGTTCAATCCAGGTAAAAGCGTCCCTGTAGAGCAAGGTGGATTTCATCCTCCCGATCACCCTTTTGAAGTACTCCAGATGGATTATATCCAGATGGACCGTTGTCGAGGATTTAAGTATGTCCTCGTAATTGTTTGTGCACTTTCCCGTTGGACCGAAGCATATCCAGTCCCAGATTACACTGCTCCGACCACTGCCAGGCAGCTGGTTCAAGAATTCTTCCCACGATACGGCTTGCCTCGTGTCGTGTACTCAGATAACGGACAGCCATTCTCATCCGAACTCATGAAACAGGTTTCCCTGCTGCTAGGATATCAGTGGAGATTCCATTGTGTCCGACATCCCGAAGCCGCTGGCCTTGTAGAAAGGCATAATCAGACACTAAAGACCCGCCTTGCTAAAGTTTGTAAAGAGAAAGGGGTCGACTGGATAGTCGCCCTGCCAGTTGCATTGTTCTATATGAGAATGGTCGCCCATTCGAGATCAGGACTATCTCCGTATGAAGTGGTCTTTGGCAGACCACCGAATATGTGGGGGACGCCCATGCCTAAGAAAATTACCGATGTTGACTGTAATATGCTGACAGATTACCTTGCCTCCTTGATGTCTGCACTCCAATCATGTCGTTCACAGGTTGCCACAGCCTTTCCTGACAACACTGATGTAAAGCCGCATGATGTCCGTCCCGGCGACACGGTGCTAATTAGGAACTTCGACAGGAAAAGTCCGCTGGAGCCCCGCTGGAAAGAGCCGAAGACCGTCCTCCTTACAACACGGACCGCTATCAAGGTGGAAGGACGAAAGGGGTGGATCCATACGAGTCATATAAAAAAATATAACGAACTGCTGCCAGAAACAGACTCGTCCACCCCCTCCAAAGACTTTCTTGATACCAAAGACTTTAAAGTTACGAAACAAGAGAAAACTCCCTAAGAAGAGTACCGCATGAAACTCCGATCTAGCAAGTCAGACAGTTTAATTGTTTAAGTCCTCCCCTAGGTGAATCGGTTAAATAGTTTCTGACATGTATCCCCTAGATCGAGATAGAGAGAGAGAGAGACAACTCAAGAAACGTACATATTGCAAATCACTCCGTAGTCACTGCATAGTGACATTATTGATTATGTTTTTTCTAAGTCTCCTGATTATTGTTGCAAGTATATTGCTTCCCATATATTACCCTATCTTCAAGCGTGAACAATCTGCTTATAATGTCACTGCCGAACATTCTTTTAGTGAATTACCTCCCCACGAACTATCTTACAGACTCGCGCTGCGCAACAACACATTCATTAGTATGTTACATCACTCTCATCAGACTAACAACGCTACAAACTGTTGGATATGTGGCCGACTCCCTCCCTACCAGAAATACAAGGGAGTTCTGCCCCTCTTTCCGTACCCGTTCACTCACAATGGCTCCTGTGGTGCATGGTTTAGAATAATTAATTCCCTAGATCCTGATATTGCTGTTTTCAAGGGGAGCTGGGTTTGGGGAAACTTGAACTTAGTTCTGCTTAATGCCTGTTACCCTGACAAGAAGGGACTACCCATTAGAATAGGAACTGATCTAGAAAATGAAGTATATGGATTAGGTAATTATACAATTAACCTTATGATTCTTACTGTCGAATCCGAAGCTGCACCAGTTCTCCCTGCTATGTCAGTATTACCAGTCACTGGTGAATTATGTGTCAGTAAGAAGGGTTCAGTACACTTAGGTCATAGCAAATGTACTACTGTGGTCGAATTCAGTGACCAAGGCAAATCTTCCTTTAAAGCTACCCGTCATTCCTACTTTGTTTGTGGTCATACCGCATACATACGCTTACCTCCAGATTGGGATGGTACCTGTTACATTGCATTCCTTCTGCCACCTGTTTTTCTAGCTCCTCCTGATTATCACAGAAATACAAATCTAGTAAAGAATAGACTCCGAAGAGATCTCCCGATTGTCGACTATACTGAAACGGCATGGGAGCAATACACAGATTTCAATAAAGGATTCTTTTTCTTCACAGGCCCCGTCCAAAATAGTAAACTAATCCGCAGATTAACTAGAACACTTCAAGCTGTAGTGAATGAAACTGCCTCCGCCCTAGGTAACTTAACAGAGGAGCAGTCCGCCATGCGGGTTGTAGTCCTTCAGAATCGTCTTGTTATTGACGTCATCTTGGCAGACAGAGGCGGAGCTTGTAAGGTCATCGGGTCAAGTTGCTGTGTTTTCATCCCAGAAAACGCGCCAACAGTATACCAAGCTATTACACGTCTTCATAAAATTGCAAACCTGATACATCAGAATCCAGGCACCTGGACTTGGTCCGGTTGGTTCTGGACAACGTTGACCGCTTGGGGATGGAAGATCCTATCCTTCCTAGGCATTGCCCTTGTCATAGTATTCAGTTGCTGCCTGTGCCTACAGTGTGGGCCAGCGATTTGTGGATTGTGTGCCACATCGTGTATTGAACATTCCAGTTTTCTCTCAAAACGTGAGAGAAAGAAAGAAGAGCAAATGATGTTACAAGAACAGACTGATCGATTCATGAGGATCGATATATCATGAAGGGTCCGTAGGGAACAAGGAGGGAATGAGGAAATATAAATGTTATGGTCAAGTAATGTTCCCTAGCGTGTACCCCACCGTCTCCATGTACCAGCTTAAAGTGCATGTAACTTCCCTCCTGTGCCAGCTATGAAGACGCAAATACATTTGCGTCCAACGTTAACATGTCCTCTTTCAGACCCACCCTGAATGGGTTGAATATTCCGTTTCCAAGTATGCTATGCCAACGTCTTTTTATGGTGTACTTTACGCGTTTTTCAGCTCTGGCGAAGTAGGCCCTGAATTCTGCCATCGAGCCTTTTCTTCTGCCTTCTGCCTCTGAAAAGCCTCAGCCCAGGCTGTCTCTGTACCCGTGACCTCTGCCTTACTCCCTGTGCGGCTAACGGCGCTTAGCTCAGCCTGCTGCCTGCCAAGACTGTATTCAACCTTCGAATTATCTGTTCCGCCCCTCGAAAATACATTCCTGCCTACTAGTTTAAGTAAACATCCCCCCAGCTGCAGAGCAAAGGGCCCGGCCTCACTGTCTCCGTGCAAGTAATTCATAGCCTCTGTTACCATGGAAGGCCCATGCCCCTCGCATCTCATGCAGACACTTAGACGCTTATACACACACTCACAGTCAGTATAGAATAGCTTCTGCCCCAGAGACCTTTCCCTCTAGATAGTATGGTTCCCAAACATCAGATATCAGATATGATAGAAGTACGAGTTGATCTGACATGCCAGACTTCTGTCTCTTTCCGCCAGTGTAAATGTCAAGTCCCCTGCACCCTCCAGTTTCACGTCAATCACACGTCATGCAGCTGCGCGCGCATCCAAGCCTCAGATTTCTGCTGACATTACAAAATTCTGCTTGTTGCCACCCACTTGTGACACCTACCTGTGACGTTTCTAGCACACACCTCTGTGTTCACGCCCAGTTCACGCCTTCTAATTACGTATTGCTAACACGTGGATGCTGTTATCTTGTTTTCTCTCAGCTGTTACGCCTACTGTATTGGTTTTCTATAATGTGACTTAAGTATATAAGCTATGTATTGTCAATAAAATATTGCTCTATCCCTTCCAACACCCCAGTGGTGGTAGGAACATGATATCCGGTCCGACCATTCCTTTTTAAGGAATAAAACCCCTAAGAACTCTAACACCACGGACTCTGCCTCTTTCTTTCCGATTGAGTTATTATTGATTAAGTACTTACCTGCATAGAAATTAGGACGGTAAATCAAATATTTACCACAACCACATCCAACACCACATCCAACACCACATCCACCACATCCAACACCACATCCAACACCAGATCCACCACATCTACCACATCCATCACCACCACCACATCCACCACCACATCCACCATCACATCCACCATCACATCCACCACACCCACCACACCCACCACCATCATATCAACCACCATATCCACCAACACATCCACAACTTCCACCACCACCACCACATCCACCATATCCACCACCACCATATCCACCACCACCACATCCACCACCACCACATCCACCACATCCACCACCCCTTCCAACACCACTACCACATCCACCACCACATCCAACATCACTACATCCACCACATCTATGTGTGTGTGTGTGTGTGGCTCTATGTGTGTGTGTGGGGGGGGGGGGGGGTGGGTGCAAATGCAATAGGTCTCGCATTTGCGAGAGATTAAGTTATTGGCATTGTAAATGACAATGCCATATTTTTATCTGTTTCCAAACCAACACATAAATTAAAAATTTGTCATTTACAATGCCAATAGCTCTAACTTTTGCAAAGGCGAGACCGTTGCATTGTAAATGCTTGTTGATATCTGTGAACACATGGAACATCCACCACAAGGGTGGTGTCCGGTGGCCTCTGGTGAATCCCACAGTGTTCCAATAGTTTTTCTTATGGACTCTTTGGGTCGAGTATGTACTAATCGGTCACGCAAATTGTGTGACCGCTTGAAAGCAAACAATGAATATTAAATGTTGTCATTGCTACAATTCAATACCCTCCAATGTCGTCTGAATATTTTCTGAATATCATTGGACTTCGTGTTGAATGTGTGTAGTGACTGGGTTTTTGGTTCTATTTCTGAGTGATGGTAACTTTAGCTTGCTACCAACCTAGATCCCTATTCTTAGCTTGTTTTGGTCCTTTTCAGGCCTCTTTTCAGACCTAGAAGCATAAACTAGAGGATAGCTGCTTTATATGATGATAGATCCCTTATTTCTGACTTTAATCCATCTATTGCCTATTGGCTTTGACATAATTATGTGTCCTTTCATCATTCTCAGGCCTGAAGACCTATAGTATAGGGTGGATCCTGTAGTTCTGACTTTATATTACCTATTGGTAGGGTTTGTGTATGTATCTTGATAGAGCTATGTGTCTATTTCATCCTTTTCGGGCCTAAAAGGCCCAGAACCAGAGAGACTCCATTTTGCTTTCTGCCTCTGCCGACTGAGGAGCTTGGAGGGTAAAGGTAATGTTTATAGTTAAGCCTGTTGTGTGCTAGAGGAAAGCCAGCGGAGACTGGTTCTTATCGAAAGAATGTGTTTGTCTCTTGGGTCCAGACGTAACATGCAGATGGCCACTGCAGTTGCGCGGAGAGCCTTGGAGCTGGCACAGGAATTCGGTGGGAGGTAGTTTCTGTTGGAAATTTCCATGAGGAGAGAGCATTCTATATTAGCGAAGTGCAGAGAGGTGGAGTTGTCAGAAGCAGTTGTGTTCAGATGGATCTTGGAGCGGTTAGATGAATCTTGGAATGGAGTTGGAACTGTCAGCTGGAGCTGCCAGTTTGTCAGAATGTATTGAAGCAGTTGCCAGTCAGATGGAAGAGTTGAAGCTGCCAGTTGGAGCTTTTGGAGCAGTTGAGCCAGTGGAGTGAAGCCGTGGTGACAGAGGGATAGAGCCCTGATTCCACCAGAGAGAGATAGAAACATTCCTTTCTTATAGGGTGAGGTATTCTAAACTAGTTTGCTTTACACTTAATCATTCACTTTCTTTTATTTCCTAGGCTATATTCCCTACTGTATTGTTACACTGATTAATCCCTTTTCTTTCAGCGGTGTGCAGTCCTGTTATAATCCATTATTTCTCTTTTTAGCTATCTACAGTTCCTGTCAGCTATATGTGGATGTGTTAGTAATAAAGCTTTATGTATTCCTTAGATGTGTCTATTTCCCTTTACTTTTCAGGCTATGCCTAGATTGCTAGTAATTGTGATGTTATAATTTGCTATTGTGTAATAAAGGGAACCCAGTTCTTAGTGAACAGCTGTGCAGGTGTTATTTCTTCATGACTAACCTTTCTTCTAGCCAGATGCTGTTATGTGGACGGATGTGTTCCCCGTCCGGGTAAGTGGTAACTGAGCAAGGGAGCAGGCAGCGCCTAAATCATAGAATAACCTTTGCATATTGTGATTTGGCCATTCTTGTGTGAGAGGATTGAACTATCTATCTACCACATAAAATATAATATTACATCCCCAGTAGATATTAGATATATAGAGAAACTTTCCAACAGAGAGAGAGAGAGTTGAAGGTATTCATAGGACAGAGATTAAGTGGCATTAGTGAGAGCATTGATTGTGATCAATGTGTATACCTACAGGATTGTGGCTTGAGAGAGAGAGAGAGCACCAGGAGGATACGGTGTGTATACCCACAGGATTGTGGCTTGAGAGAGAGAGAGAGCACCGGGAGGATACGGTGTGTATACCCACAGGATTGTGGCTTGTGTGAACACTGATTGTGGTCAGTGTGTAATGGTAAGTAATCAGAACTTCCCCCTTCACTATGAGGAGGAGGGTAGCATAGTCTGGGCCTGAGTTGCCGTGAGACTATAAGGTGAGATCATAGAATATGACATGGAATTCCTTAGTAATTAGTGAGAATTCCAGTAATCCTATAGATTTAGTGGTGTTTTTGATGATATGAGCTTGTATATTGCTAATTCCCCATCCCCAGGAAGGTACCTAGGTACTGTGGTAAGTAGGCTCTGGGGAGGGAGATGGTTACGTTTCGGCTGGATTGGTGGTGTCTTAGTGAGCTGGTGATATCTGGTCTGAAAATCCGGTCGTTACATCTGGCGTCAACGAACAACTTCCGTCCTGTATGTGGGGGAGGGCCCTAATCGCCAGTTACATCTGGCGTCACAAACCGTTTTGAATAAAGTGCTGGGGGAGTGGCCCCTGACATGTATACGGACTTGAAACCCTTAAAATTTGACAACTGGGAACAGTCTGTGAATTGCATGGTGAGGTGTGGTTCCTGCCCTATGGGCTTGAACAGATGGAGTGTAAGGAGATTGCAGTACATCATGGCATCTGACTTATGCAGTGTAGAAGAAATGATTTTCATCTTGGTGCTTGAACTGACAGGCTTGAAGGGTAACAGTACGTGATGGAGCCAATTACATCTTGGTGATGATGCAGTTGTAAATAGGTGTATGAAAAAGGCTTGTAAATTGCCTATTAAATGGCTTGCTGCACTTGCTTGTGCTGTGCAATGTGAAATGTATTCAGTGTAATATGACTTGTTGAGTTCCTTGTGAATAGCGCCTTGTAAATATGGCTTGTGAATGTCTTGTTCCATTGAGCAGGGAAGGGCTGGGTCCTTTCCAACTGTTCAGAAAAATGTGTTTAAAAAAAATGTGCACAAGTGTTATGTGAAAACGCGAAGAGATAAGTTCTTGGATTCCCCATGTGTCTGCAGCCATCGGGGAACGATTGTGTTTGAGCTGCCAAAGGGTTAATATCTTGAATTGAGACGGCAGTGTTTGTTTCAATATGCTGTTTAATATGCATGGTTACAAGAGCTGACACTAAAAGTCAGTGAATGTTTGGATTAAAGGTGATTTATTTGACTTTTTAATTAGTTGCCACATTTCTATTTCTTATGCTGGGTGTTAGGTGGAGTTTTTTCTAGCCCTTAGTACGTTTTGTTTATGTTTTCCTTTTTCCTTTCATTTTGATGTTAGTGTTCATAGTCTAGGGTGGACATTAGTGACAGGATGAATTGTTCTATTTTGATTAGTGGTGACTATGACACACTACCATCATAGTGTAGTGCTCATGTGTTCCCTTATATTAGTTTACTTTGCACTTAGTTGTAGGATTCGCCTATGTTCTTTGACAGGCCGCTGGCGGAAAGGTAACATCTTGCACGGAGAAAGCAGTGTTCATTTAAAGTTGCTGCTTGATATATGAGCCTTTGAAAACATGATTAAATGTGTCTGATTCAGAGGTCAGAGTGTTATAAATCAACCAGTCAGACTGCGAGGCATAAACGGGTGTTTTAAATGAGCATTAGGAGAGAGTTTTCAGCTGAGAATGGACGGTGCAGAGAGATCAACAAACCAGTGTTTTAGATTAGTGATCCCGGTTGTGCAAATAAAACAGACCCAACGTAGAGTGTGCTTGAAAAATGTGAAATGCTACCGTGTGCTTGTAAAAAATGCTCTGTAGTGTATTTTGCAAATATAGAAACTATAACTGATTATTCCCCTAAAGCAAGCTGCCCCTTTTGTTTAAAGTTCAAATGCAAATGATTCTGTATTTTTGCGCTGATATGAGGTAGAACACTGTGAGAGAGAAAAATGTGATAACATGTTCCCATTCAGACAGGAAAAGCTGTCTGCATAGAGTAGAATTGAACAGAAATAAATTTGGTACCTTTAATCACAAAAATAAAATGCTTGCGCCAATGTGAAAATGCTGTTTCTTTTTGCTACTATGTGATTTTCAATGTTGCTAAACGTTTTGCCTTTCAGCCGCTAACAATGATTACAGTATTTAGTTTGTTATTAAATATTTTGCTCTTTAGCTGTTCATAATGTTAGAGTGCTTAGCCTGTTAAGTTCATTTTTCATATTGCTGTAGACAAATGATAGTTCAGAACTTGCTTAAATTAGTTAGAAATAACTGTGGAGTGTTTAAACATGAAATGCAGGGTTTGGCTGAAGGTCAAAAGAGGTTAGGTCTGTTTCTTGTCTAAAGACGACAGTATGAGGTTTTATTTAAGAATGAGAAGCTTCATAGGCTGTGAACAGCTAGGTTTTGACCTTGAGGAGATAAGTATGCATTCCACAAAGCTTTCTCTCTTCTCCGCAGCTTTTTGTAAGGGAGGGGTGACTTATGAGAGCAGAGACACCCAGTTTGTTATTATTGGCTATGATTCAGTTCTTTCTGCAGAGAATTGTTTATATAAAGGAGGGGTCAAGTCGCTCTTCCTCACAGTTAGCCCAGATAGCTTCCCTGACTAGAGATACGGGACGCTTGCAGATGAATAGTCTTCCCCTCAGTAATGTAAATGGAAAAATTGGCAGACGCTTGGCGGACCGGGCAAAGAGCGGGCCTTTTGAGGCCGTTCGAGTACGGCAGAGTCCGGTCCGGGCTATTCCCCTTTATATACCCTTTTATCGTGCTGTTGGAACTTTACCATCCGTCATCTTCTCCCGGTAAGCATACGATACAATGTCTGCACGAGAGTATAAAAGTAGAGCAGCAAAGGGGAAACTGAAAAATGGCACTCTTGATGACTTTCTCCATAGAACAAACACGGCTATAGACTTGGCATCAGCAAGATGCAGAAAAGGGTTTCCATCAAACTCGATGCTGCCAGAAGGCTTTCCCAGGAACTGGCTACTGCTAAGAAATCGTCGCTTGGGCATTTTGCTCATGCTAAAACACCTGATCGCACTTCAGGACCAGCATCGATCCTAACACAGGCACTGATCCACTACCCACCAGCCTCACCCCCTATAGCCCCGGTAGCAAATGTAGGGTCTCTATGCCAAGCAACCCCCACTCTCAATACACCTCCAGACAGGGCGGGAGGGGAAGAGGGGCCTCTATTACCGACAATACCAACTGTTGATTGTAAAGTTATGAGTGCGAGTATCTCCCCAATCCAGACCAAGGGTTCCAATCATAAGCGGAAGCATAAGACCACAACTGCCTATTCTAGGAAAAAGGCTAAGGTAGCGAAGACACAGTTACTCTCCCAAGTTATAGCCCATCCACCTCTCCCTCCCCTATCTGCAGAAAATAATTGCCCTTTAGCACTAGAATCTAGTTCATTGAAGTCGATGGGGGAGCACGAGAATTTGATAATTGAAAGTGAGAATGGTGGGGCACCACTTTGCATGATTCAAGGAAAGGATGTGGATTTTCTAACGATTGTGTGAGAAACGCTGAAAAAACTCCTTACCCCACTGGAAGTCAGACTGTCTCGAATAGAAACTCAGCTTCTCGAGACTGAAAAAGTATTTTAAATCTGGCCACCCTGACCTTATCTGATAATAAACCACCTAGCATACCAGCTGCGAGTCATACTCCAATAGCAGCTGCTGTCACTTTACCATCCTCTCCGGTGATAAAACCTGTCCCTAAACCCCGGCAAAAGGTCCCTGCAAGCACCATGAGTAATAATAAAGTATCTGGATGTGCAAATCAGCTCCCGGCACCTCCTGTGCCAGCTCCCAAAGTGCAGGCAGCCCCGAGGCCTAAAAATCGCGACATCTATAACGCTATCCCACAGAGAGATAGATTTATTAAAAATCACTATAGGGGTTAAGTCGATCTCCCCCTGATGTTAGACCCTATGTAGCAATCCTCACGGGGGTACCAGAAATCCCACACCAACAGCAGGAGGACTTTGGGTCATTAAAAAACAAGGTCTTCCATTGGCTTAATGTGAACAGGCCATTGCCCAATCACCTCAGAAGTAAAATCCTTATGGTGCGACGGGTTCCCTGGATAGGGACCACGCACAAATCCATCTCAGGTGACTGTGTAATTGTCTCATTTGAAGATCCTAACACTGCACATTTTATCCACTCATGGAGCGGCCATGCTGCCTACTCACCCATAGCAACCAGACCACTTACCTATTTTTATCCACTGCGTTCCCATTCCCACATGGGGGCAAATCAGAATTGGAACACGATACCAGAACAAAATTTTGTGCAGGGTGGGCAATCCAATCATTGGCAAGATAATTATGGAGGTTGGAATGGGGCTCCCACCTATAACCATTGTGGATGCCTCGAGGACGTGGATTGACTCCACCACTGGGCTTCTGACGCCTCCCCCCTGACTGATTTATATTATTCTCCTGTTTATCCCTCACCCTGTTCTCCCTTACTAATACTAATACCAGACAGGGTCAATGAAACACTGGTACCAACTCCGTATCTCCCAAGAGACTGTAGTCAAACCTTGGGGGAAACAAAGCACACAGAGAAACAGGCTGCTGACTATCCCACTGTGGATATATCCACTCACCACAAAAAAGAAGAAGCTGAGCTCATTATCTCCTGCCCAGCTGATACCCCACATGCAATTTGTCCGCTGGCCCCAGAGGGTATGTTTTCCCCTAACTATTGCCAGGGCACGTTAAATAGGTGCCCACTGTCCTCTAATTCTATCGAGGAGAGCGGGGCACCAAGTACACTTTCGATACTGTCCTGGAATGTGGCCGGGTTAGGTAATAAACTTGACTCACCAGAGTGGTTGGAGTTCGTTGAGGAATATGACATATGTCTATTCCAAGAAACATGGGCTAGAGAACACTATTCCCATACAGGGTTTGCTATCTTTGAGGTCGTGGCAAAATGGGATGGGAGGGGTCGACCGTCCGGTGACTTGTCAATCTGGGTAAGCTCCCACCTTGGTTGCAAGGCAAGAAACATGGTAACAAACTCACCGGACCTCCAGTGCGTTGTCCTGGAGTGGGCGTCCGGTGATAGAGTAGCATTAATTAATGTATACTCTAGACCGGTTGGCATTACGGGCACTTCAGGAACAATTGAGGAGCTGGCCGCGTTTCTTGACCGTACGACCCTCTGCCCATCAATCATAATGGGGGGGACTTTAACATCCAGTATGAGCCCCTCCCGGATCATCTGGATGGTGTATTTAATGAAGAAGATGAACTCTGGGAGATACCCGACTTGGCGGGACCACCGGTTCAATCATGGTCGCCCCTAGCCACCCAAATAATGTCCCTAACTTTATCCCACTCACTAAGGGCTTGTAATGGGCGGTTTAAAGGTGATGTTCCACCCCAGCATACCTTCAATAGACCAGGGCACGAATCACGGATTTACTACCTCCTGGTCCGGACTAAGGACTGGAATAAAGTCAGGGATTTCACTATACTGAGAAGGACTGACAGTGACCATAACGCACTGTCAATGAGGTTCGTTGCACTGGGTATGCCAACTTCAAACACAGATAATAACTCGGTGCCCCTGGAGGGTCTTGTTGCATCTAGCAGCAGACGGAGGATTAGATGGGCCACACTTGTGCAGAACCCAATAAACACTCAGAGACTATAGGAGGTAGTGGTCCCTGCCTTAGAAAAAGTAAGGGATTTTTTCCTTCAGTCACCAACTCCTGATAATTTCAGAGTGCTGGGGGATATCCATTCTGAGCTTTGCACCAATCTGGCAGAAGTAATGAACCCAGTGGTCAGGAGGAAAAAGGGAAAGAAAAAGAGAGCCACATGGTTCAATGCTTCTTGTAGAAGTGCAAAGGCTGTCCTCCTAGAGTCCCTAAAAAATCGGGACACCCCTTGCAAGATCAGGTGCAAAAGGATGGCTTACAAGTCAACCACCCGTAATGCCAAAATAGAATGGGACCAGCATAACTGGTCGGAAATGAAGGCTGCCTTGGCATTTCATGATGCCCGCAAATTCTGGCAGATCGTCAAGCATGGTTCAGCCGAACCTATAGCCGCAGTAGATTCTAATATTGCTGCCACAGTATGGGAAGACCATTTTAAATCTTTGTACAGTGTGCCCGACTCTGGCCAACTAAGGAACCCACTTGATTCACCAAGGCCTCAATCCCTAGAAAGTGTAGCCAAGATGGACGGGTTCACCCTGGGAGAACTTAATAGGGCAATCCTTGATCTCGCGCCCGAAAAGGCGCCTGGTCTGGATAAACTTCCAGGTGACCTCTACAAGCAGGAGGTCAAGATCTGGGCCCCCTATTTGAGGGAGCTGTTCAATGCATTCCTGAACGGCATGGCGATCCCCCGACTTGGCTGGGGGCAGAGATAGTCCCTATATTTAAGAAGGGTTCGCCTCAGCTCCCAGCCAATTACAGGCCAATAAGCCTGATAGATGTGTCTCAGAAACTCTTCACTAGGCTATTACTGGATCGTCTACTGGAATGGATGTCGGACCACGATATTCTGAGTCCATTCCAGGCGGGATTTAGAAAGAAGATCTCCACCATAGACCAGGTCTTCCGGCTTGCCCTCATATACTGGAAAACGGTACAGTTGGAGGGTGGCAGCCTCTACACTGTATTCGTGGACCTGAGGGCGGCCTTCGACCTGGTCCCCCGCAGAAAACTTTGGGAGGTGCTGACCAAACTGGGGGTCCCCGGGGGTTTGCTGGAGATGATTATTCGTCTCCATACCACCAACTATGCCCGGGTGAGGTGTGGCAAGTTGGGGGCGTTGTCAAACCGGTTCCCCGTTGACAGGGGGGGTTAGGCAGGGTTGTGTGCTTGCGCCAACCCTGTTTTGCCTCTATGTCAACGGGGTAATCGCCCACCTCGGTGGGATTGCCAACTTGGACGCCCCAAAGTTGGCAGGTAGCAGGGTACCGGCGAGAATGCTCGCCGACGATACCCTGCTCCTCTCAAAATCCCCAATGGGGATACAGCGTGTCCTAAATGGCTTTGTGGAATTTTGTGGGGAACATGGCCTAGAAGTTAACACCTCAAAGACCAAATTTATGGTCTTTAATGCCCCACAAAGACTACGAACTGCCCCTACCATCGGCCAGACCAGACTAGAAAGGGTGCGTACTTTTGAGTATCTTGGGCTCCTGTTAAATGAGAGTATGACCTGGTGCACACACCAACAGAAAGCACTACTGAAACTGGCCCAGTACTCGGGAGGGGTTTTGAGGCTCATGGGAAATAATAGGTCATCTATCAAACCTGTCGGCCCACCACTCCAGATTTACAAGGCACAGGCAAGGGGGGCCGCCATGTATGGTTGTGAACTTTGGGGGCACGTATCTTCCTCAGAATTGTTGAAAGAGGAGAATAAGTTCATAAGGCAGGTGGTACAACTCCCGCCTAGCACGCCTCTTGTGCCACTAAGGTTAGATCTAGGGTTGCGACCCCTAAGCGATGAACTGGCACTGCGTCCCCTTGTTTACTGGCGCAGGCTGTGGCAAGTTCCAGAACTGAGCAGTTATAGACAGGGTCTGCAGGAAGTTCTAGCTATGCCTAACGCTGGGAAAATTAAGTGGCTTAAATACATTAGAACTGAGTTGGATGGATTGGGCCTACTGACATTCTGGTCTGATCCCCTATCTGCATGCCCACTAATTTCCAAAAAGAGCCTCGTAAAGGCATACCAAGACAGTAAATTAGCGGCACTCTGTCGACAGGAAACTCTGGGCACACATACGGAGTCATTTTTATCTATCAAGGACAGCTACAGATTTGAGCCAGCTTAGGACAAAATATATCCTCCACTTCTCAGGAAACTATACTTACAATGGAGGCATGGGACTCTTCCTATCAGAGCTCTAACTAGCAAGTGGAGTAAATCATCATCTAGCCAATGCCCGGCTTGCGGGGTGGACAATGAAACAGAACTCCATATAGTCTTTTTCTGTCCAGCTTACCACGCCTCCCGCAAGAAATGGATCATTCCCATATGCAGAAGCCTGGGTTTCGCGGAGTGCCTGGCCGCGTTCCAAGTTCTTAAAACAGATCTGACTGATCACATTGTCTTTGCTGTCACCAAATACCTAGGAAAGGGGGTGGTGATGAACAGAGTGTCTGAGTTAAACAGACCACTCTTACCCAGTCCAAAGATCAGGGCTTGGTCCATCACCGTTATTTATCTCACTGCCCCATCCCAGCTCAGAACCTGGCTATATGCAAATCAGTCTGTCCCTGGCCCAGTGCATCATGGGAACAGGGCAGACTAAACTACCAAGCCAATTCTTCACCAGAAAGGAGACAAGCTACCGGGGACCGGTTTCTGGCATTTCAGCCTTCTTCGGCCCGGCTTGCTTGAATCCTGATGGAGCAGTGAGAAAGGGACTCATGTCTGAGTATACCCTGCCACACCTATAGTGGCCAAAAACGATTTAAAAAAGGGGGTGGTGATGAACAGAGTGTCTGAGTTAAACAGACCACTCTTACCCAGTCCAAAGATCAGGGCTTGATCCATCACCGTTATTTATCTCACTGCCCCATCCCAGCTCAGAACCTGGCTATATGCAAATCAGTCTGTCCCTGGCCCAGTGCATCATGGGAACAGGGCAGACTAAACTACCAAGCCAATTCTTCACCAGAAAGGAGACAAGCTACCGAGGACCGGTTTCTGGCATTTCAGCCTTCTTCGGCCCGGCTTGCTTGAATCCTGATAGTGGCCAAAAACGATTTAGAAAAGGGGGTGGTGATGAACAGAGTGTCTGAGTTAAACAGACCACTCTTACCCAGTCCAAAGATCAGGGCTTGATCCATCACCGTTATTTATCTCACTGCCCCATCCCAGCTCAGAACCTGGCTATATGCAAATCAGTCTGTCCCTGGCCCAGTGCATCATGGGAACAGGGCAGACTAAACTACCAAGCCAATTTTTCACCAGAAAGGAGACAAGCTACCGGGGACCGGTTTCTGGCATTTCAGCCTTCTTCGGCCCAGCTTGCTTGAATCCTGATGGAGCAGTGAGAAAGGGACTCATGTCTGAGTATACCCTGCCACACCTATAGTGGCCAAAAACGATTTAGAAAAGGGGGTGGTGATGAACAGAGTGTCTGAGTTAAACAGACCACTCTTACCCAGTCCAAAGATCAGGGCTTGATCCATCACCGTTATTTATCTCACTGCCCCATCCCAGCTCAGAACCTGGCTATATGCAAATCAGTATGTCCCTGGCCCAGTGCATCATGGGAACAGGGCACACTAAACTACCAAGCCAATTCTTCACCAGAAAGGAGACAAGCTACCGGGGACCGGTTTCTGGCATTTCAGCCTTCTTCGGCCCGGCTTGCTTGAATCCTGATGGAGCAGTGAGATAGGGACTCATGTCTGAGTATACCCTGCTACACCTATAGTGGCCAAAAACGATTTAGAAAAGGGGGTGGTGATGAACAGAGTGTCTGAGTTAAACAGACCACTCTTACCCAGTCCAAAGATCAGGGCTTGATCCATCACCGTTATTTATCTCACTGCCCCATCCCAGCTCAGAACCTGGCTATATGCAAATCAGTCTGTCCCTGGCCCAGTGCATCATGGGAACAGGGCAGACTAAACTACCAAGCCAATTCTTCACCAGAAAGGAGACAAGCTACCGGGGACCGGTTTCTGGCATTTCAGCCTCCTTCGGCCCGGCTTGCTTGAATCCTGATGGAGCAGTGAGAAAGGGACTCATGTCTGAGTATACCCTGCCACACCTATAGTGGCCAAAAACGATTTAGAAAAGGGGGTGGTGATGAACAGAGTGTCTGAGTTAAACAGACCACTCTTACCCAGTCCAAAGATCAGGGCTTGATCCATCACCGTTATTTATCTCACTGCCCCATCCCAGCTCAGAACCTGGCTATATGCAAATCAGTCTGTCCCTGGCCCAGTGCATCATGGGAACAGGGCAGACTAAACTACCAAGCCAATTCTTCACCAGAAAGGAGACAAGCTACCGGGGACCGGTTTCTGGCATTTCAGCCTTCTTCGGCCCGGCTTGCTTGAATCCTGATGGAGCAGTGAGAAAGGGACTCATGTCTGAGTATACCCTGCCACACCTATAGTGGCCAAAAACGATTTAGAAAAGGGGGTGGTGATGAACAGAGTGTCTGAGTTAAAAAGACCACTCTTACCCAGTCCAAAGATCAGGGCTTGATCCATCACCGTTATTTATCTCACTGCCCCATCCCAGCTCAGAACCTGGCTATATGCAAATCAGTCTGTCCCTGGCCCAGTGCATCATGGGAACAGGGCAGACTAAACTACCAAGCCAATTCTTCACCAGAAAGGAGACAAGCTACCGGGGACCGGTTTCTGGCATTTCATCCTTCTTCGGCCCGGCTTGCTTGAATCCTGATGGAGCAGTGAGAAAGGGACTCATGTCTGAGTATACCCTGCCACACCTATAGTGGCCAAAAACGATTTAGAAAAGGGGGTGGTGATGAACAGAGTGTCTGAGTTAAACAGACCACTCTTACCCAGTCCAAAGATCAGGGCTTGATCCATCACCGTTATTTATCTCACTGCCCCATCCCAGCTCAGAACCTGGCTATATGCAAATCAGTCTGTCCCTGGCCCAGTGCATCATGGGAACAGGGCAGACTAAACTACCAAGCCAATTCTTCACCAGAAAGGAGACAAGCTACCGGGGACCGGTTTCTGGCATTTCAGCCTCCTTCGGCCCGGCTTGCTTGAATCCTGATGGAGCAGTGAGAAAGGGACTCATGTCTGAGTATACCCTGCCACACCTATAGTGGCCAAAAACGATTTAGAAAAGGGGGTGGTGATGAACAGAGTGTCTGAGTTAAACAGACCACTCTTACCCAGTCCAAAGATCAGGGCTTGATCCATCACCGTTATTTATCTCACTGCCCCATCCCAGCTCAGAACCTGGCTATATGCAAATCAGTCTGTCCCTGGCCCAGTGCATCATGGGAACAGGGCAGACTAAACTACCAAGCCAATTCTTCACCAGAAAGGAGACAAGCTACCGGGGACCGGTTTCTGGCATTTCAGCCTTCTTCGGCCCGGCTTGCTTGAATCCTGATGGAGCAGTGAGAAAGGGACTCATGTCTGAGTATACCCTGCCACACCTATAGTGGCCAAAAACGATTTAGAAAAGGGGGTGGTGATGAACAGAGTGTCTGAGTTAAACAGACCACTCTTACCCAGTCCAAAGATCAGGGCTTGATCCATCACCGTTATTTATCTCACTGCCCCATCCCAGCTCAGAACCTGGCTATATGCAAATCAGTCTGTCCCTGGCCCAGTGCATCATGGGAACAGGGCAGACTAAACTACCAAGCCAATTCTTCACCAGAAAGGAGACAAGCTACCGGGGACCGGTTTCTGGCATTTCAGCTTTCTTCGGCCCGGCTTGCTTGAATCCTGATGGAGCAGTGAGAAAGGGACTCATGTCTGAGTATACCCTGCCACACCTATAGTGGCCAAAAACGATTTAGAAAAGGGGGTGGTGATGAACAGAGTGTCTGAGTTAAACAGACCACTCTTACCCAGTCCAAAGATCAGGGCTTGATCCATCACCGTTATTTATCTCACTGCCCCATCCCAGCTCAGAACCTGGCTATATGCAAATCAGTCTGTCCCTGGCCCAGTGCATCATGGGAACAGGGCAGACTAAACTACCAAGCCAATTCTTCACCAGAAAGGAGACAAGCTACCGGGGACCGGTTTCTGGCATTTCAGCCTTCTTCGGTCCGGCTTGCTTGAATCCTGATGGAGCAGTGAGAAAGGGACTCATGTCTGAGTATACCCTGCCACACCTATAGTGGCCAAAAACGATTTAGAAAAGGGGGTGGTGATGAACAGAGTGTTTGAGTTAAACAGACCACTCTTACCCAGTCCAAAGATCAGGGCTTGATCCATCACCGTTATTTATCTCACTGCCCCATCCCAGCTCAGAACCTGGCTATATGCAAATCAGTATGTCCCTGGCCCAGTGCATCATGGGAACAGGGCAGACTAAACTACCAAGCCAATTCTTCACCAGAAAGGAGACAAGCTACCGGGGACCGGTTTCTGGCATTTCAGCCTTCTTCGGCCCGGCTTGCTTGAATCCTGATGGAGCAGTGAGAAAGGGACTCATGTCTGAGTATACCCTGTCACACCTATAGTGGTCAAAAACGATTTAGAAAAGGGGGTGGTGATGAACAGAGTGTCTGAGTTAAACAGACCACTCTTACCCAGTCCAAAGATCAGGGCTTGATCCATCACCGTTATTTATCTCACTGCCCCATCCCAGCTCAGAACCTGGCTATATGCAAATCAGTCTGTCCCTGGCCCAGTGCATCATGGGAACAGGGCAGACTAAACTACCAAGCCAATTCTTCACCAGAAAGGAGACAAGCTACCGGGGTCCAGTTTCTGGCATTTCAGCCTTCTTCGGCCCGGCTTGCTTGAATCCTGATGGAGCAGTGAGAAAGGGACTCATGTCTGAGTATACCCTGCCACACCTATAGTGGCCAAAAACGATTTAGAAAAGGGGGTGGTGATGAACAGAGTGTCTGAGTTAAACAGACCACTCTTACCCAGTCCAAAGATCAGGGCTTGATCCATCACCGTTATTTATCTCACTGCCCCATCCCAGCTGTTTCCTTCCCAGTGTAAGAATTGGCTTTTGTAGTTTGGTTTGCCCTGTTTACCATCATGCACTGGGACAGGAACAGACTAATTTGCATACAGCCAGGTTCTGAAACTGGGATGGTGCAGTGAGCTAAAAAACGGTGTTGGATCTAGCCCTGATCTCTTGACTGGGTGAGAGCTTTCTGCTTAATTCAGAGACTCTGTCCCTCACCACCCCTTGTTGTAAATATTTTTGTCCACCCTAAGCGTGGAAGGGTATTCTCAGATGTGAGACCCTTGCTCATTGCACCATCAGGATTCAAGCAAACCGGGCCGCAGACGGCTGTAATGCCAGAAACCGGTCCCCGGGAGCTTGTTTCCTTCCCAGTGTAAGAATTGGCTTTTGTAGTTTGGTTTGCCCTGTTCCCATCATGCACTGGGACAGGAACAGACTAATTTGCATACAGCCAGGTTCTGAAACTGGGATGGTGCACTGAGCTAAAAAACTGTGTTGATCTAGCCCTGATCTCTTGACTGGGTGAGAGCTTTCTGCTTAATTCAGAGACTCTGTCCCTCACCACCCCTTGTTGTAAATACCAAATACCTAGGAGCAATGTGGTACTTGAGAAGCAAATATCTTAAGGCTGGTCACTGATTATTGATTGACTGTAGACCAAACCCAGAAATTTGTACATAGGAAATTTTATGTACCTGGATGGACTGAGATTTTTTTACTATTCTATTGTTTTAATACTTTTGAAATGAACTATGTATATCTTTTATGGTGATATAATTACCGAAATAAAGATTTTATGATGATGATACGGGACGCTTGCAGATGAATAGTCTTCCCCTCAGTAAAGTAAATGTAAAAATTGGCAGACGCTTGGCCCTTGGAGTTAGATAAATACAGTCAGCCCTGAAAGCTTCCCTGGCTAGAGATATGGGACGCTTGTAGATGAATAGTTTTCCTTTCAGTAATCTAAACAGAATATTTGGCAGGAGCTTTGCTTCTGCAATGAGATCAGCATTGGCAGCGACTCAATTTTAGATCGCAGAAGAGCAGCCCGTCTCCTGCTTGTTATGGTTGAAACTGAGCCAGCCCTGGGACGCTGACATCTCTGAAGGGAGGGGTATGCTAGCAAGGAGTGAGAAAGTAGTGAAGTTAGCGGCCCAGCCCTTCTGGCTGTGTAAGAAAATATTAGATTTTGCTCAAACAAATTTAGAGAATATAATGCAAATAGTTTTATTAAACTTTTCCCAAACTTAGAGTAGGATTTTATAAACCACAGGGTTCTTAGAGGGACATAAAAAAAAATGTGTGTTTTCTTTTGCAAGATTGATGATACTTGTCTTTTGTTTTAGGTTGCTGGGATTTGCTGTCGGGGGTTGCGAGTGACACCTTTTCCTGCCCCGCCCTGTTTGTTTTTTTGTCTTTTTTATTTTAGTTTTTTTTTGAAGAATGGAATAATCCCCAAGCCTGGAGCCAATGCAGACGGCTGATGGCAGACGGGTGCTGACGTTCCATGGATGACGAGATCGGATGGGATTCTTCCTTGGCAAAGAATACAGATGAAGATGGAGGGTCTTGGCCTCCACGAATGAACTGTTTTTCTAAGAAGAAACCAACAATGGATTATGAAGAAAAATGCAAGCAATATGCTTTGCCCTTTCCTATAGAAGAGAACTTTTCACTTAAATATATTGACTGAACTTTTACAATTAGTATTAGAATCTACAGTTGGCTGCCCTAGCAGTCAGGTTAAAACTCTATAACATATCTGGATTTCCTAAAAAAAAATTTTTTTGACAAAGCCAAGAGTTCTATTTAAAAAAAAATATTAATTGAATTTTTACAACTGCTGATCTAAAAAAAAAACATTTTTTATTCGGTTATGATAATGTTTCCCACAAAAGAAGTCTGCAATGTAATTCCTTGGCCTGCATTCTTAAGTTTCCATGTTTCTATTTCAGATGGACATTCAGTTATATGCCCTTTGATGACACTTTTTCAGTTACCACATACAGGCCCCAATGCCAATTTTATCTTCCAGTCCTGTTCATGGTTTTGATTTTCCAGTTTAAAAGATGCAGTGCCACATTAATGATTAGGCCTTTGGTTCAATGATTCCTTTTGATTTTTGTAAATGATACTGTTTGAAAGTCATAGGGTGCAGTGTATAATTAGTGAGCTGTTTTAATAATCTGATGCCCTGTGATATATGATGCTCTGATTTTAGTATGCTACGCTATTCTATCATTGATACAGATTGACTTTGCACTTGTCTATCTCTCACCTACTTTATAGTTTTGCTATTTTTATATAACAGTTTTGCCAAAGAATAGAAGGCAGTGTTCTGAATGATGGTGCACACATGTGTTCCACAGATTGATACAGAGGGATTAGGTGCAAACTGTTTCCTGAGTTAGATGATTTATGACCTTTGCCTATTGTCTTTGGCATGGTCTCCTATCACTCAGTTTTCCAAGTTTAAGTCTATGATTTAGCTATTTTAGCTATAGGGATTTCTGGACAGGCAATTTATGCCTGAATTATCTTTTAGAAGAGTATATGCACCACACTTAGATTACTTTTTCTGATTTCCTGCTTGATATGCATAGCTATTTTGTAGGAATGTGGTTATCCTTGTTTCCCTACTATTACACTATCACTTTGATCCATGAACTCTTAATTAGAACAGTGGGATTAGTTCCAAGGGTGGTCACCTTAGACTTTGAGTTATCCTGGGAGGTGTGTCTTTTAGTTACGTTATGCCCTAGATCTATTAGTAATGGTTGCCCAGACTTTGAGGACCCTTTGTTATGTTCATTTGTCAGATTTTACCAAATCCTTTCTTAAGTTGACCGAAGTAGTTAGGCCTCATTTAGGCCCTTTATTGTTTTTATTTGACCAACATTTCCCCACATCAATAGATTTCATGAGTTATCACTAGAAGTTGAGGCACATCAAGTTCAAGGGTGCTTTGGTTGGTTTCTGTTGTTATCAGATCACTTTTAATTATATTTCAACATTCTTTGATTAGTTTTCAATTGGTTGTCAGATTTACATTCCCGACATCAAGTATTAGGTGGTATTTTCTTAGTTGTCATTCATTTTAGGGATTCTTTTTATTTTTGATTTTGTTGCCAGGTTATGTTGATGTTTGTTTATTTGTTTGTTGTTGTTTACGGATGTTAGCAATTAAAAGTCAAGGGTGAAATGTAGTGACTGGGTTTTTGGTTCTATTTCTGAGTGATGGTGACTTTAGCTTGCTACCATCCTAGATCCCTATTCATAGATTGTTTTGGTCCTTTTCAGGCCTCTTTTCAGACCTAGAAGCGTAAACTAGAGGATAGCTGCTTTATATGATGATAGATCCCTTATTTCTGACTTTAATCCATCTATTGCCTATTGGTTTTGACATAATTATGTGTCCTTTCATGATTCACAGGCCTGAAGGCCTGAAGACCTATAGTAGAGGGTGGATCCTGTAGTTATGACTTTATATTACATATTGGTAGTGTTTGTGTATGTATCTTGATAGAGCTATGTGTCTATTTCATCCTTTTCGGGCCTACAAGGCCCAGAACCAGATAGACTCCATTTTGCTTTCTGCCTCTGCAGACTGAGGAGCTTGCAGGATAAAGGTAATGTTTACAGTTTAGCCTGTTGTGTGCTAGAGGAAAGCCAGCGGAGACTGGTTCTTATCGAAAGAATGTGTTTGTCTCTTGGGTCCAGACGTAACATGCAGATGGCCACTGCAGTTGCACGGAGAGCCTTGGAGCTGGCACAGGAATTCGGTGGGAGGTAGTTTCTGTTGGAAATTTCCATGAGGAGAGAGCATTCTATATTAGCGAAGTGCAGAGAGGTGGAGTTGTCAGAAGCAGTTGTGTTCAGATGGATCTTGGAGCGGTCAGATGAATTTTGGAATGGAGTTGGAACTGTCAGCTGGAGCTGCCAGTTTGTCAGAATGTATTGAAGCAGTTGCCAGTCAGATGGAAGAGTTGGAGCTGCCAGTTGGAGCTTTTGGAGCAGTTGAGCCAGAGGAGTGAAGCAGTGGTGACAGAGGGAGAGAGCCCTGATTTCACCAGAGAGAGAGAGAAACATTCCTTTCTTATAGGGTGAGGTATTCTAAACTAGTTTGCTTTACACTTAATCATTCACTTTCCTTTATTTCCTAGGCTATATTCCCTACTGTATTGTTACACTGATTAATCCCTTTTCTTTCAGCGGTGTGCAGTCCTGTTATAATCCATTATTTCCCTTTTAGCTATCTACAGTTCCTGTCAGCTATATGTGGATGTGTTAGTAATAAAGCTTTATGTATTCCTTAGATGTGTCTATTTCCCTTTACCTTTCAGGCTATGCCTAGATTGCTAGTTATTGTGATGTTATAATTTGCTATTGTGTAATAAAGGGTCCCCAGTTTTTAGTGAACAGCTGTGCAGGCGTTATTTCTTTATGACTAACCTTTCTTCTAGCCAGATGCTGTTATGTGGACGGATGTGCTCCCCTTCCGGGTAAGTGGTAACTGAGCAGGGGAGCAGGGAGCGCCTAAATCAGAGAATAACCTTTGCATATTGTGATTTGGCCATTCTTGTGTGAGATGATTGAACTGTCTATCTACCACATAAAATATAATATTACATCCCCAGGAGATATTAGATGTATAGAGAAACTTCCCAACACAGAGAGAGAGAGTTGAAGGTATTCATAGGACAGAGATTGAGATGCATTAGTGAGAGCATTGATTGTGATCAATGCGTATACCTACAGGATTGTGGCTTGAGAGAGAAAGAGAGAGAGCACCAGGAGGATACGGTGTGTATAGCCACAGGATTGTGGCTTGTGTGAACACTGATTGTGGTCAGTGTGTAATGGTAAGTAATCAAAACTGCCCCGTTCACTATGAGGAGGACGGTAGCATAGTCTGGGCCTGAGTTGCCGTGAGACTATAAGGTGAGATCATAGGATATGACATGGAATTCCTTAGTAATTAGTGAGTATTCCTAGTAGTCCTCTAGATTTAGTGGCGTTTTTGATGATATGAGCTTGTATATTGCTAATTCCCCATCCCCAGGAAGGTACCTAGGTACTGTGGTAAGTAGGCTCTGGGGAGGGAGATGGTTACGTTTCGGCTGGATTGGTGGTGTCTTGGTGAGCTGGTGATATCTGGTCTGAAAATCCGGTCGTTACATCGTGCTAACAAATGTGAGGAGATGCAGGGGTAGTTTGACAGTTGGGGGCTCGAGTAATGCTTCACGACTATTGTTAGTAGCTCTCTTGAGGGATCGTCTAACCGATTTGGCCGGATAATGTCTGTCTGTCAATTGGCTAGAGAGATTAGCTGCATGTTTCGCAAAAGTATCAGATGTGGAACAGTTACGCAGAACTCGGAGGAACTGTCTGAAGGGTAAATTGTCACATAATGACTTGGGGTGTTGGCTCTCATAAAGGAGGAGTACATACAGCATAACCATGGGGAATCAGATTTCATGTGGACGGTTCTTGAGAAACCATTCATTCCCTCCCATATAAGGGATGCATCCAAATTTCTGTTAAAAAAAGAACAGAAATGGGTATATAAATTGCAGACAGACAGTCAAGGGTTAAATGATGAAATACCGTGGTTTAGCCTCCAATGGTGAATTTTACTACCAGTGGTATTGACAACAATAGGGCTGCATTGTGTCCACTATATATGAGATGGTAACAAGTAATTTCTGAATACCACAGAGTACATATAATCGTTCTAATTCAGTCTTTAGCTTTCAGCTATCACCTTGCAGCATCTCTAATTTATTCCATGGAGCTGTGTTTGACCCGTTTTTGGTTGGAGGTGAAAAAAGTTTTGAATGCTCCTCTAAGAAACTGGCCATATCTTGATACACCATTGTAAGAACTACGTAAACTTAATGGATGATGTAATCTGGTAGTTTCTGGCTGGTCTCACGAAATTATGCACTCGCATTTCAAACGCCGATAATTTCATTCAATTCTTTAAGTACAAAGGCGGCAGTCTTGCATGTTTTACCCTTCCGGGTGCTATTCCCTACTGGTTCAATACTTAGAGGTTCCTTGTGGTTTTTCCTAAAACTTTGCAATCTGTGAGCTATTTGGGACCACATGATGACGTCATTTTGTAGTCCCTGAGTCGATCCTCGCGAGAACACGCAATTTGTGGTTTGTTGACAGATGGAGATTGGCGTAATGAAGAGAGCTATTACAAACATTAGTAAGCTCTTTTTACAAGAGGTTTACCTTGTTGTATTTTGTGAGTTTGGATATCGGTTTGCAATATGAAAACCGGCGCGATGTGATTAACGCTATGATGATTGGTTATTGGGCCAATCACTCATGCTTGAAAAGAGCTTTTCCTGTCTCGTTCGTTGCCTCCCCTGACTCAGAACTGGCCAGAGGCAACGACGGACAGGTAGGCATTGCTCTTTTGCTCCTGCTAATTTTTCTTGACTTAATTGTAGCTTTCAGGCTATTATACCCAGCAGAGATGTACTCCCTCCTTAAAGACTGTGCTAGGAGTCTCTGCTAAATAAATATACCGTCTTCCACAGGTTATTTGTGTAGCAACTATATACATCAATGCCTGCGATATACTACAACCAGAGGGATGGTAGGGAGCCAAAGAGTTTTTAGTCCTGCGTGGATAGGATGAGGGAGGCAAGTTTCACTCCAGAATGCAAGACAATGCCAGGCTGGGCTTATATTTTATATACAATACAGTGCAGGACAGGACAGGGTTGTTCTCTCTGATGTATTTAAGTCCAGGATATCTTGCATTCACAGAGCGGGGTGTCACATTTCCAGAGCCAGGTCCAGGAGAGGTGAGGTCTGTTCCCCGGGCACACTGGGTGAGTAGATACTGTCCTGATTTTGAAAGTGATTGGACAGATGTTCTGGGACAATGATGGTTCTAACAATGTGTCCATCGGGTGTTTGTTGTTATAGATGTTTCACACACCACGTGACCGGTGGAGTACTATCAGACGATGGAAAACTATATCCTTTTGACTGTTTAGCAACTTCACTTAAATTCTTTGTTAATTTTACACTTTTTACATTACACGCAGTAGTACATATGAGTTAGAACAGAGGCCCTGAAGAAAGCCTAGGGTCCCTTTTCCATTTAGGCTGAAACATGTTGGCCCCCATGCAGGTATTTGGTTGAACTGCAGGTACATATATTATTGCACTGTTCTTGGTTTTAACAGGAAGAGGACCCTCTTAATAAAGTTTTCTGTGGTTTCTCTATCCTATTTTAAAATTCACCACTTTATTTATTTTGTTGCACTGCACTTGATCCCATCAGAGTCACTTGGTCCTAAAGTGATTGTGGGTCGGAATCCCGGTTGGATAAAGGGTACGATCAAGGTCTCAATGATCTAGAGACACAAGACCCTTAAGGATAACCAAGTGATAATATTGATCATTACGAGATTTTTTGATGAGAATCCTAAATGAGATCCCTCTACAACAGAGGTCTTCAAACTGTTTTAGGTTGAGCCCCCCCAGCTGAATTTGTTTAGATGCTGGGCCCCCCCACCAACTATCAGAAATTTCTGGAATCTGGTACACTATATAATCGACCGCCATCCGCATATCCCAGGCCATATTTGGTAGATAACTGATTGAACCTACTACATCCACAGCCACTTAGAAGCATTAGCTCAAAACTTTACTGCTTGAAGTTTAACAATGGGCATTGTACATCTCAGTAGAAAAAAAACAAATTACAATGTTGTTCAGCATATTAATCCTTGCACATAATGTTCATATCGTTAGATTTCTGAAACCATTTCTATATATTTTATTAAAAAGGAGAAAGAAAGTGAGATCATTGGTTCCTTGCTATATAGATCACCATGGAGTAAACCAGTTTCATGGTTCAGGGAGTTCCAAACTTTCCCTTCCTGGAGGTTTAGGTGCCTTATTATTGCATGCTGTTTGGTATTCTGCAGCTTTTTCTGCAAATTGATGCTTTTATCTAGACTGCTTACCCTGATTCCTCAATCTTTCCACACGTGTTCTGCTGCTGTGCCTGGGCTACTAAAAACTCAGCTGCCGCTGCTCACCCTAAGCCTGGTCTGTTGATGTTAATTTTGGGTTATGCTAGCTTGCTCTCCGTGGCCTTTCTGCCCTTCATTGCTGTAACGAGGAACTAGACTACAGTGGACAACATAGTCAAGATTATCTCACTGATCTCCAATGCTGACTGGGCGTACTTTTCTAAATAACTGAAAAAGCATGCTACTAACCCTGCCTGTTACCACTGTCCAGGAGCTCCATCTTGTCTATCTATTTTGTTGAGTACACCTTGATGCTTGGTAGGTAATCTCAGGCTCACACACCCCTAACATTATTGAAAAGCTATGCCTCCAAATGCACATTCCTCTGGAAGAACAAATACAGCAGTGCTACCAGGAATGTTTAACTCTCTTTAGCTTTATCTAAAAACAGAAGTTCTGTTGAACAAACAGGGCATATCACCATTCCCATTGCAAGAAGATTAACTTTGTGCGTAAACCTAAACCTAGGTTATCACAAAAAAGGAGATGTCTTATCTCATGGTAGAAAGCAAGATGTCACTACTTAAATGTCTTAAATGTATCGCTAGTGGAGCTCCTTACTGACCAGCCTTTCTTAATTACTACAACTGATAATGAATGTTAAAGTCAAGGTTGCACTCCACTCCTGACTGATTCTACATACATCCAAGTGCTCAATGCCTGTGACCAACTAGTAGTGGAGCCGCTCTCCCCCAGTAGGCCTGGCTACTCTCCTCTGGCTACTCCATTTACAGGCCTTACTCTGCTACCTTCATGTAGTGTCTTCTGCTGCTTCCAATGGGACCATGCAGGGCAGTTACTACAAGGGCTACAATCAGTTTTTGCCCTGTCAGGCCTCCAGCTGTACTGCCAGCATCTGGAGTATAAACATCCAACAGGCATAGGTGCTTTGGTGATGGACAGGTTATACACAATTTTAAATACCTCATCAAAAAGATGGGTTGGCAGTCGCCATTGTCCTTGGCTAAAATGACTTGGGTGTGCATGTTGCACAGCTGTTGGGCATACCTCTTAGATCTGCATGGAGGGCAAAAGCCAGAACACCAGTACTTTGACCCCAGTGACTGTACAGGAAGAGACATCACACGGCCTTTGACAAAGTGTCATCACGTCTTTGCTACTCAACTAAACGGCTATCATTTTATCAACCTCAGAAACATGTTTGGCTGAGTGGGCCTATAAGGAATCGTACGTGTGACCATGGTATCAAAGACATTTCTGAGAAAAAGAATGGGCCTGGCCCAGCAGTCAGAAAAATACACAGAAGTACATTTTCATCATGTAACTGCGCTAAGACAGCTGCACCTTTTCAGTTACTGTTCTGAAAAACACGAACGGTGGATAATTAGTAAAAGAATACGCAAACTTGTTCAATGGCGGCAGTTAAAAATCTAGTGAGCAGCTGAGCATTTTCATCCACAGGGCTCTGATCTGAATTTACAGATTTCTATATCTCACCCATTTGATCGGAAGAGGTGAGGCACAGAATAACAAATTTAACTTTTTACTTCAATAGAAATCAGGCAGGCTCTCTGTGTGTATGCAGTTTTTTGTGATCGTTTACAGTGACCATAGACACTGAAGAGTACTCCAGTTCTTGCTGGTAGGGATAGCACACCAAGTCGTTCCTCTGTGTCCAAAGCTGAGGGCGGAGCGTTGCTCATGTATTGTTGTCAAGAGCCAAGGCATAGGGGTTCCGACTGCCGTAAATGACGCCATGTGCAGCCCACTGGAGAAGCTGCAGATCATCTGCCACATCCAGAAGTTGCTTAACTACACTGTCTTTGATTGCAAGTGTCTGCCTCACAGAGCCTGTGTTGTTTGTTTGGGCAACTACCCGCGGGGCACCGGCTTACTACAGATCTATGAAATCCAGCACGGAGAGGTGGAGCTGCTGAGCGAGCTAGAAAAAGCCCAAGCCCATCAAATGTGGAACATTTGGTGCTTCAGTGCTACAGCATTGGTATCTTGCTACAGGAGATTTTGATGAAAACCTCACTGTGTGGAATTTGAAAGCAGCAGAAATCCCAGTTTACGGTGAAGGAGCACCAGAAATTGTTACTGGGAGCAGAGATGGAACTGTGAAGGTATGGGATACTAGACAAAAAGGTATACCAGTCGCCAACATGGAACCTCGAGAAGGAGAAACTAAGAGAGACTGTTGGACTGTTGCATTCGGACATGCATGCAATCCACAAGAACGTGCTGTCTGTGCAGGATATGACAATGGTGATATTAAGCTGTTTGACCTAAGAACCATGCCTCTTCGGTGGGAAACTAACATTAAGAATGGGGTTTGCAGTGTTGAGTTCGACAGGAAGGATATAATAATGAATAAACTGATGGCCACTTCATTGTAAGGGAAGTTTCATGTTTTTGACATGAGAACCAGGCATCCCAAAAAAGGTGTTGCTTCTCTTGCAGAAAAGGCTCACAAATCCACAGTTTGGCAAGTTCGTCACCTGCCACAGAACAGAGAAATATTTATGACAACAGGATGAGCTGGGAGTCTGCATCTTTGGAAGTATGAGTATACCGCTCAGCGGACGCAGAAAGATTCTGAAGGCGTGGAGGAGGGGGTCGCAGGATCCGTCGCTCTTCTGCAGAATGTAACCTTGTCCACACAGCCCATTGCTAGCATTGACTGGGGCCCTGACAAACAAGGGCTGTATGTATGTCTGCACGTCGTTTGACCAGACCGTGCGAGACGTCATAGTGACTAAACTTAATAAAGTCTAAGGCAGATTGACATCCAGAGAAAGCGCCACCAAAGACTGGAATGAATTCAAGGATTCTTATTTTTTTTTAAGTAGATGTATATGAAATGCTGGTTAATTTTAAACGGAATTACATATGCACATACCTCAGTTGAAAGTTGGACGTTAAAGAGACCTTGTTTGATTGAGAACTTGCTGCCTAGAGGAAGCACCATAAGCAGGAAACCTGTTTTCCTTTGATCCTTTTCAAATGTATATTTCGGGCAAACTTTTACAGATGTTTGTAATTGTGCGGAAGAGGGCACCTTTTCTTACCGTTCAGAATTGCTGTCATGCTGTACGCAACTAATGTGCCCTACAGCCAGAGGCGCAACTAGGGCCAAATTTCGGGCGGGTGCGGGGCTGCGGAAATATTTCAGGGGGGGGGGGCTTATTATTCCATCAACAGGCAGAGTGGAGAGGCAGGGCTTCTAAGAAGCCGTGAAAAAAACACAAAGGCGTCACTAAGAAGCACATGGTCTTTAAAAGACCTGTGAAGTACTCGGTGCGGCTGTGTGTTTCCCGGGAAGCGGTCTCATCCCGGGCTGCCACACAAGAGGGGTGGGAGAGTGGGCTGAAGCCCTTTGACCTTAATGGGCGTTGTGCGCCTGCCTGCGCGTCAGTGCCTGAGAGGCAGGTTTGGACCAGACACCATCACAATGTCAGTGTCCCCGAGAGAGCTGAAGGCAGCAGACAACGCTTTTCTTTAAATTCCATGAGTATGGCACGTCGCACATGGGACGGTGAGATTTTGAGGTGGAGCACGTGCCCCCCTCAAGATGATGGTGCGCCCCCCCCAGGGGGGCGCGCCACACAGATTGAAGAACTCTGCTCTACAATTACTGGTGGCCCTTTGTTGGCATCTCACGTCCGATGCAATATGTAGTAGTTAGTCCTGACTTTATCTTGATGTATTAATACAAACATTAAGATAACCTTTTTAGAGGTTCTCTAATATCCCCTTTTTAGACCCCTAGGTTTGTATGTTGTACATGTAGTTTTTTGAGGGATATAACCTAGGCTGGTCTGTAAACATCCCTCCGGCCCTCCTTAATGTCTTTGTTGTTTATATAACCTATATCGACTGCCAGTTCTGTAGTATCAAAGATCTTGCTACAGCTGAAACTATGTACAGCAGTTTTACCAAATGATCTGCCAAACCAAGATCGGGGTAATAGCCATAAAGCATTAATTGAAGGGTGTGAACAATCCTAATATTGTAGTCGGTACTGAGGAAATCAAAAATTTCATTCCAGAATGTTAGGATTTTCAGGGACAGTGTAATTATATGGGACCAATTGGCGGGAGCAAAATGCCTACATCTAAAGCAGGTAGCAGAAGTATTATCGTACATTTTAGCGATGAGAGCAGGAGTGCGATATAATAACCATTTATTAAAAAAGAGCATTCTGCGCCAGTTGGACCCTCTCAATACACAGAAGTTTAATTTATTTAAGGTTTTCCAAGTATTAAGAGATATATTATGATTCTCATGTTCCTGCCATTTTTTGATTGCTTTTATACTAAGGTCTTTCTCAATGCTCTGAGCAAGACAACGGTTCCATTCCCCTGGCTTTCTAACCAGTGAGGCTACAAAAAGATCATTCCATATCTGATTAGGGGTGCTAATATGTTTAAGATCAAGTAATTTCAGCATTTTGTAAAACCTAATATAAAAGACACTTAACAGGAAGTGTCCTTGAATCAGTCGTGACATCTGTACCGGAGTTATCCATCTGTCATCTCTGAAAAAGTCTGCTAATATATGATACCCTGCACGATGCCAGTTACCTACAATTTCCGAGCTGATTTTTATCTCAGTATGTGCCCCCCCACCTTATACTGAGCTTTCACTTACAACCTGCTGCTACCAATGCCTCGCCTAAGTCTAGCAGGAATAGGCCCATCCCCACTTTGGACAGGTGTATTCCATCGTCTTCAAAGCACCCCGTGCATTTTGCATGCAGCAACCCATGCCTGACAAAACCAAAGCCTCTTTGCTCCGTGAATTTGCGCATCGCGCTGTTCACCCACCTGCGCGAGGTCTCCATGGCATCCCCTGACCGTGCGCCCACCAAAACAACCTAAGCGTAATTTCGGACCACCATATTTCGCAGGACCCAGCATGTTACTCAATTCGCGCAAAGTGCCCCTCATCACATGAAGCAGGTCCCTACACCCTAGGGGAACCAAATCATCTCCTCCTAGGTGTATTACCATTAAGTCGGGTGGCGAGACCCCCCGCCCAGTCTCTGAAGAATTTTTCGCTTCAAGCTATTCCAACGCATGTCGGGTGTCCCCAGCCAAATATCCTTGTTGCTGTGAACCTGTGTTTCCATTTTCTGCTATCAGCCCACTGAGATACCTTCAGGATTCCTGAATGTCCCGTACCTGGTAAATAAAGATGCAGAAGTTTGACACACTGTTTATTATATCCACAAAACTCAATTCTTCAACCACATCAATATCACAATTACATCGACTCTTAAGTCACACAATAATTAGCACATTAAGCTCCAGGACCATTGCTTCATCATGACTCTTATGAACGTATATATTTTCTGTAACAATTTGACTCCCAACGCCCCACTTGTTTTATGTGTTCCACTGGCAAGCCCGCCTGGAAGGCCGTGGTTGCTGCCCCTATTCTAAATGAGTCACTGCAGAAACGCTTGCCCTGGACCTTATTGCCTGAGAGTTTTAACACACCTCCATTATGCACTGTACTTGATATTTGGTCAAAGGGGTACCATCTGCGTGCATCAGGAGGTAACCCTCGCTAGAGGGGCGCAGCGCCAGGTATATCGCGACTAGGCGCACTGGGCAATACTTGGCGATTTCCAGTCTGTTCAACACTATCACTTTCCCTGCCCCATCCTGGTCCATTTTTGATCTCCTCAGCCTTAAAGTTAGGACCTCGTCTGTCAGTACTGCATCCTGTCTGGACAAGGCTATGCCTGATGTGTCCTATTTAGATTTCACCACCAGCTCCCCAATTCTAAATGCTCCGAGGAAAGCCAACACAAAAGTTGCCGAAAAAAGATCTGCTTCAAAAACTGAGTGAGTGGCCCTACCTACCCAATCTAGCATCCCTTGCAGAGTTGCAAAGTCTATAGCTGACCTGGTGTCGGGTGCCCGCGGCTCACTCCTGGCCCAGCCCTTCAGTGCCGACCTTATTAAGAAGGACTTGGTAGGATCTAACTGCCCCCTCAACCTAGCGTGGTGGCTGATTGCTGACAAGTGTCCTGCTATCCACGGTTGTGACTTCCCCTGATCTTTGGCCCACATTATGAAGTCCTGAGTCCTGTTCTTCAGGGAAGGCCTCTCTTGTTCCCAAGCACCGGTTACTGCGCAGAACTTCTCCACACCCGCCCGGTACTGCTTGATCGTCCGAGGTGCCAAGGCCAGCTCATCTAGCAACATCAAACGCCTTTCAGATTCAGTAGGAACCACAGATGTGCTGGGAAAGGGGTCATCACCTCCCTTGCTCGCGGCCACGCCTCCCGAAACCTGTGAAACTGAAAGCGAGAAAGACCATCAGTCGCTATGTTTTGCACCCCTTGTATATGTCACGCTCTACACTCGACGTTGTTCACCAAGCACACCCTCACCAGTTCCCTGAGTAAGCACAAGACTAGCGGGCAGGATGCTGAATGTGAATTGATGGCTTGCAACACTGCCAAATTGTCAGACCAGAACAAGACCCTACGTGCCGCCAGCGCCGCGGGCCAAAGGTGGAATGCCACTAATATCGGGAAGAGTTCTAGGACAGTAAGGCTCGCTGTGATCTTCTTTTTCCACCACACATTGGGCCAACCCTGCATGCACCACTCTGTGTCCAAGATGACCCCAAAGCCCTCTTTTCCTGACGCATCCATGAACAGAGCGAGTTCTGGAGACCCCGCCCAAGGTGCCCTCCAAACCACTGAACCATTGAAGTCTTCTAAGAAGCTTGACCACATTCTTAAGTCCTCCTTCATCCCTCTACTGAGTCTGACTAAGTGGTACCTTCTGTTGACCTTCACTGTAGCCCTGGCAATTCTGAGAGCAAAGACCCTCCCTGCCGGTATGATTCTGGTGGCGATGTTCAGTTTGCCCAGCAAGCCTTGTAAGAAACCTAGTGTCACCATCTCCTAACCCAAAGCTGCCTGGATGTGCTGCGCAAGGTCCCGGACCTTGTCCGCTGGTATCCTGGATTCACCTGCCACCGTGTCAATTTCAATTCCTAGAATGGTCAACACTTGTGCCAGACCCACAGTCTTGCCAGGCACCAGGGGGTACCCTAGGTGCGCAGCCAATAACTCACAATCCCGTAGGGCCTCGCTACACTCCTGTGACCCATCACTCCCGATGAAAAGGAAATCGTCCAGGTAGTGAGACACCCCTCTGACCCCATAACTTGACTGAAGAGCCCACTGAAGGAAACTGCTGAAAGCCACAAAGTACGCGCATGACACCGCACAACCCATGGGCATGTATCGGTCGTAAAAGTACTGGCCCCCTAGCTTGAAACCTAGCTGGTGTTGGCTGCTCGGATGCACTAGTAGTAACCGGAAAGCCGACTCAATGTCCGCTTTGGCTAACCATGCCCCCCTGCCTGCCCTCCTGACTAAATCCAAAGCCACGTCCAGAGTAAAATACTTGACCGAGCAAGTTCCTTCCTCCAAACCATGGTTGACAGAGGCCCCATCGGGGGTGAGAGAGGTTGTGAATTAAGCAGAAAGCCCCAGGCTCTTTCTTGGGTACCACTCCCAGAGGGGACACCACACAATTGTCCAAAGGTGGCCTCAAAAACCGGCCCGCGACTCTCCCCAGTAACCTCTCCTTATTCACTTTGGCCCTGACCACATCCGGTTGATCTTTGGCTGACCTAAGATTGTCCGCCTCCCTGGGCCCTTCGGGTCCTACGTAAGGTATTCGGAAACCCTCACTAAACCCCTCCAGCAGCAACTGACTGTCAAGAGTGAGTGGGTATTTTCTCAAGAGAGGCAACAAGTTTGACATGACCACTGGCGAAGGGCCCTTCACTGCACCCTCACTGACTTCAAGCTTACCTGTGGAGGGGACCAACGAGAGGGGGGCCGGGTGCTATGTGAAGACTGCTGCTTAGCTAAACCTGGGAGGGGGGTGGTGGGAGAGGGGGGAACCCCAGACGCCCTTACTGCGTTCCTGCCTCCTGTTTACTTTTGGGGGTGCCCCCTTGCTGAGAGTGGCAATAAGCTGCTGTGTGGGGGCCTCCACATCTGTTGCAAGCGTGGGCAAATTTGCATATCTTACCCCAAGTGCAATCCCCTGCTTTGAACAAACGACAGGTCCCCGGGGACGACCTCCTGAACACCCCTCTGTTTTTCCCTCTCCCCCTGAACCCCCCCAAACGGCTGCTTGTCCCCCGCGTCTCATAGTGAAAGGCACGGCTGCCGGCATCCTTGTTCCCCTGACTCTTACTCTGTGCCACTGCGCCTTGCACCATGTGAGAACCCATGTGATCCAGCCATAACTGCACTTCCTTCTGGTCCCACCTCATTTCTGGACACAAAGACATTCTCTTCCTTAACTCCCGGTCATAACTCAACCAACCATGTCAGCCTCATGCCATGCCCTCTTTGCGAATGAGAGTGCCGTATTGGATGAGAGCCTGCGCCTGCTCGGGATGCTTCTCTAAGATGACCGCTGATAGAATGGCAAAAGCGTCAAGCCAGTTATCAATAGTTTTCTCCGGCCACTGCTGATACTTTGTTTTCTTGTCTTCCTCTTTCGCCCCCTCCTTTCTGACATCCACCCCATCCTGCCCCAGTAAGAGTAGTGAAAAGATGTCTATCAGCTCTCGCCTCCATATAATCTCCTTGGCAGCTAAAGGTACCTGCCAGGCCAAGTTACAGTGACCAGATAACAGGGGTGCAGCGGTGACCGACTGCACTGGCACTGGGGGGGCTAACTGCGCGGCAGGGGAAACTACACTGGGTGTGCCGCTTGCGGCCAGAGGAAGTTGTGCAGCTCCACTGCTGGGTGCAGGGGAAACAGCTGTACCTGTGGTCGGGACAGAGCTGGCTAACACTGCGGCGTCCAAAGCTTCATGACTGTTGCTAGATGAGGGAGGAAAAACAGGTGCCACGGGGGGGGGGGGGGACTCCCTGGCTCCCTTTATGGGCCTACTATGCAAAGGTGTGGTCGTGACCACCAAAGAAACACTCGGGCTTTGGGGGGGTGGAGCCCCCAGCGGAGTCTGCGGCACCTTCACCTGGCTCACCCACACTGATGCCGCCGCCCTAACCCCTCCCTCTCCAACTGCTGGGACACTGACCAGCGGGGCCGGAGAAGGGGCAACCCATAGCCCCCTTAGTTCTGCCATGAAGTCTTTTAAAGTGTCCGAGAGCTTACCCAGGTCTTCACGAGTAGCGTACCCCGCCGTGGTCTGGAGATTGTCTTGGGGAGCCATCGGGGCCAAGGGCTGAGGGGTGACCGGCAGGGGCACCGCCTTCTTCTGCAGGTGCAAAGCCCTAGTCTTGGCTGGTCGCGGGTCTGGTGGGAATTCTTTGGACGTGGGCTTGTGGGCCCGCTTCAATGCCCTCAAGGGACCAGCCTACTGGTTAAGGTCAAGATCCAGGGGCGTGGCTCACAGATTACGTCCGAGTCCTCAGATTTGACGTCCTTCAAGATCCCTGTGGCCCAAGACAGACCCTTTCCTTTGGCCATACGAATAAACACCGCCCACTGCGCCTCCTGCGTCGCATCTGGCAAAGAATCGTCCCCCTTCAACGTCTGCTTAAAAAGGGGTGGGGAGCCCTGGCTCTCCACGGGGTATCGTCAGGCTTGCGTCACTCAATCTACAGGATAAAGTCAGTGTCAGAAATATCCTTAATACTTCATTAGCTAGGCCAGACCTACTGCCAACATTGCTGAGCCCGCTTCCCACAAGCCCTTGACTTACTTACTCAAGAGGAGGTGACTATGCGTATGCGTGATCCCGGCCTGAAAGTGAGTCCAGCGCGACAATTCTATATATAAAATGAAAAGAAAGGTTAGCAGCGCCCCCTCGCCTCCTTAAAAACCACGTTGCTTGTTGATGGACACCTCGCAGAACCTTCCCCTCCCTTGACCATGACCAGCCCTTACACGCAGAGTGTCAGACCATTCCTGCTCCTGACCAACTTCAAAGTCCTCGGCGTCGTTAAATCTCTAGGCAACAGACAATCTGAAATTAGAAAACACACGTTAGCATCCATCCCACGCCTGCTTGCCAGCCCCTTGGCACACCGACCCCAGTGTTCGGCCATCTTTTTAACCGCCGACTTCTCTCGTGTTCTTCCACGGGCCCCAACATCCTCTCCTGTTTGGTTCCTGCATGGACATAGAACACACATCAGCTATCCTCCCCCCCACAAAATCCTGGCAGCAACCTCTAGCGCCTTAGCCCTACCCCTGGTTAACAGCACAGGCTCACTGGGAGGGCACCACCATCCTCAGAGGCACACCAACACCTGCTCCCGCCCTAACAAATGCCCGGAGGCCAAAGGGACCTATGCTATGCGTGGGCGCACTGGCGACCCCAGTAATAAAAGAAGTTGCATGCCTCCGGAAGGCGGCCCAAAGTAAAGTCTGCCCACATGAAACTACATTGGGCATACCACACCAAAATTCCATGTAGGCCAGATAACCAAACTCAAGGGCCTACAATGCGTGCCTCAACCGTGCCCCGGATCGTACCCTGTACCCATGGTTCAACCGCTCGCCCGAGCCGGCACCTCACCAGAACCAGACATTGGCAAATTTCTAATCGTACAACCTGACACTACATCGATATCATTTGAAAGACTCGCACATAGAGATGCATGAAGCTCACACATGCAGCGCTATACTCGAGCGTACTCATGCATTTGAATCACAGAACAGGAACGAACCTGTTTACCCAGCGCATGGTCAGCTGTTCGCCTAACGCCCCAACTGAGGTAGCGCAACACGTTACATAGTACTTATCCTTGCAATAAAAAAACACACAAAAAACCACACTAACACTGGTCCAGAACAGGAAACTGGCTTAAGGCGCTGAGGGAGCAAAACCCCTGTAACACCCCCGAGCTACCCCTCGCAAGCACGCATGGCGGAAGCTGGGGGGCGCACCTATTACAAGAAAATGCAGCGACAGCACACCAGCCCACCCCCCCTCCCACACGCGCACGAGGAAAAACAGGAGAGGGCGCAAGGCTCGAGAGAAGTATGGCAAGGAAAATAAACATCCCCCAGCTGGCCTCCCTGACTGTAAACCCCTGCCCCAAACCCTCCGCACGCCGCGGCACCAGGCCGCAAACCCCCACCTCCCGCAAAGACACCGACGGGAGCACCGTGGAATACGCCCACTACACAGGACCAACCCCCCAGGACCCCTGAGCCCACCCCGCACGAGGCCCCAGCACAAGCGAGTCCCCCTCCCCAGCTACCTGCCCCGCCCCGAGAACAAAGCAGTGCAAGCGCAGACCAGGCGTGAGGCACCGGGATCCCTACACCCAGCCACCAGAACCAGGGCCTGAAATCTCTCCCCCCTCCCTCCCGCAACCGCAACCCTGCCACGCCGCAAACCCCAGCACACCGTAGACGCCAACAGGATCCACAATCCTCCCCGGCCCCCAGGCACTCGACTAACAGAGCAAACCCCCCCCCCCCAGGACACACACTAGCCCAAGGGGGGGACCCCGGGAGCCCACCCAACAATCCGGGACCGAAGCACTAAATCCTACCCCAGTCCCCCAAGCACCCGAGGAGCAAAAACCCACCAGGCCCACGCTAGCCTGAAGGAGGACCCCGAGCCAACTCAACTACCCGGGACCGGGGCACACAAGACTGCCCGCCTGGAGGGGGGACCAGGTGGCAGCAAGGGAGGGACGGCCAGGTGGTGGGGGAAACTCACCGTGGATCCACCGCAAAACAGCGATCGGGCAGCTCGGCTCGGTGGGAGGAGGGGGACTGTCCTCGTCGATGACCAGGACCAAAGAGGGCGCAAGGTGGGCGGCGACGGCACAAATACCTCTCCCCCCCACTCCCCTCCTCCCACGCCGGAAGTGACGTCACCCGGGGACCCGACAGGAAGAACCTCCAAGCCAGGTCTTCCCTGGCCCTGGAACAAGCATCCTGGTACTGGTATCAAATTGTCGGCCCTCCCTCTCAAATTATCTCTTAATATGTCTTTAATTTTGCCAACCAATAATTTTAATAACATTTATTAGACAAAAATAAACAAATTAACAATTGTTAATGTCATTGAAGAAAAATGAATTGGCAACAATTTAAGAAAGTTTGATTGTAATTTTCTTTCAAGGTCAAATCAATATAATTACGATCTGTTGTCGCAGAGCCCCTAAATAGTGTGGGCCCATGTACGGTGCCTACTTTGCCTATTTGGTAATCCGCAACTGCTTTCAGTTGCCCCCTGACTGCAGTGGTCAGGTTGCTGAGGAGAAGATGTGATTCGGGGGTTTAGGTAGTTAACTTGTAAGTGGGAGGATAATAATCTTAGCATTCTCATTTTACCAGTTGTCTCTCATGCCACATGTATCCCAGCCATCCAAATAGGTAGTCTTTGAAACTATGTTGCTCATTAATGAGAATTACATAAGAATCACAGCTTGGCCAGCTGTTCCTGTGCCGCATGGAAGTGCCTAGAGGCGATTATTTTCACTGTGCTTGCTGCCTGTGCATATCTCCCCATTCACTGAGTCCATAAAACATAATTACCTCTTCATCCATTCCTGTCCTATTCCTTACTGCAGTTATGGTGACGGAAACACACCAAGGTCACTTTTAACAGGCACCTTTTCCCTCCTTTCTTTTTTTAAATAACTCTCTCACGCTTTAAAAGGGGGACTGGTCTACCACTTGATAGTGCTGTAACAAAACTTGATAAACAACAAGAAATGGCCAGGTACATACATTCAAAATATTAACATTAGCACTACATCTAGCCAATAATCCTAAGCGGGCACCGTTTTCATTTTGATAGTTTTTTACTTATTTACATATTTTTTTCAGTTTAAAAAAATGTGCGAAAGAGAGACACTATTGTCAAAAACAATGGACACCATCAACACATATTACAAACAATGACCACATGAATAAATGAAATACATTCATATAACAACCAATGAAAACGTAATGTAAAAACATTCATATAACACCATATATAAACACAAGGGGGTGGATGCCACCTAATATTACATTTATGGGGCACCAGTCCTATTTGTATGTCCAAACAAGCGGCCAACTAGTGATTTTCATAGGCCTGCCTGTCAGCTACACTGGAAAACAGTTCTTTTATCAGGGTCTAATTTGCAAGAAAGGATTATTTAAACTGCATTTCTGCAACACGCATAGACATTCTTATTCCAGCGTAGAGTCAACGCGTTTCGAACCCTTACAACACTCGAGGGTTCTCCTCAGGACAGGGACTGGAGATGGCCTGTGTATCTTTTTTTCTTTCAGTGCTGTAGTATCCCATTCACAGTAGGGGCGGGAACCCTATAGCTTAAATCCTAGCTTTATGGCGGGGTCCCTTCTCTCATTGGTAGGTTGCATTGAATTTTGCAGATGGAAGCGCTGCGCTTGAAACTTCTCGTATCGTCTAGTTCAAAAGGCGGAATGTGGCATGATTACCTCAATTTTCAGATGTACGGCAAATTTCTTCAATTGTTTCGGGGGCAGCCGGGCTTGCTCTGACTTCCGTGTTCGATTCCAACGGCAACGCGCCAAAAACTTGAGCCCCCCCTGCAAGATATGCTAATGGGGCCACCACAACATGTCTCCCCACTCCAATAAATCAAGTAAATGTATTTTATTTGTGGGATGAATTATAGCCTAGATATGGGATTGTCCATAGTGAAACCAGCAGGCCTAACTGCTGACGGCCCGGAGAAGAGATACCGATGCATGTTTAGGCAGTCTGTGAATCAACCTGGCAGCCGCGTTCTGCACTAACTGCATCCGTCTCATTGAGGTTTTATCAACTCCCAGGTAAAGGATGTTGCCCGAATGCAGGCCTAGATGACAGCCCTTTGAGCAGCTGGAGGAAGAATCCAGATATATTTTTGTAACCATTTCAAGGTCACGAAACAGGTTGCATATATTTTTGCCACCTAATGCTTCATAGAGAGCTTGGTGTCCACCAAGAAGCCAAGATTCTTTACTTTGAGGACAGGGACAGGAGAATCACTCAGAGCATCTGGGAAATGTTGTGGTCTACAAAGAGATGCATTCTTGCCCAAGCACCTCTGTTTTCTCTCCATTCAGTTTCAAAAAGTTGTTGTTCATTCATGAGGCTACATGAGCCAGGCAGGAGTTCACAGACCCCGAGTTGTCCTGAGTGAATGATAGGGAAAAGATGATTTGAGATCACAGCGTTCCACCAGGTCAGCCAGGGGGCTAACATAGATGTTGAAAAGTACAGGGCTTAGAGCATATCCTTGTGGGACCCTGAAGATCAATGAATGACACTTGAAAGAAAGAAGCGCTGCCCAAGGAGACCTGGAAGGTTCTGCCCTTTAAGAACGAGGATGGCTAGGCAAGTGCAGTTCAATGCATACTCAGTTGTGCCAATCTCAAAATGAGCATATCACGGCACACAGTATCGAAGTCAGCGCCAGGAGCCGCTGGTGTTAATGGGAAAAATAGGCATTGCCCTGCCACTCTTAGGGGAAAGGCAGGAAAAGAATGACAAAATGCCACGTAGCTAAAACAAATGTACTACTTGCTTGCTGCACTCCTATTTGTAATAGGACATCTGTGAGGAACTTTGCAGAGGTATGGTCCTGCTGCGCATGCCAGCTGGGTGAGGTATTCTTCGACCAGCAGGCACAAGCTACAGCAGTGACATCATGGCAGTGGGCGTGCCGACTTTCTATGCTGTGAATACTTTTTTTTGGGGAGCTTACACAATGGCGTGATCACAGAACTCCATTCATTTCCTCCCTACCATTCATTTCAAGGGCAGGGGGGGTGGCAGACTTATAGGAAGAACGAGGTAGTGGGTGGCAACAATTAAACAATCATCACAAGAGGGGACGGGCTTAGGAGGGTTGAAGCAGGCTGCTGTCTTCATTCCTCCCCCGCCCGTCTCATTACGCAAGAGGGAGTGGGTGAGACAAGTCATACCTTTCCTACTCCGTCCTGACCGTACTGCAAGGCAGCAGCAGCATTGGCATTGAAATTCGCCGAGCTGGAGAGACTAGGGTGTAATAAAAAAAAGAATTAGAGCAAGGTAAAAATTTAATGGCTATGGATTCTTGCAGTAGTGCATTTAATTGTATGCTGTCAGTGTAGCGAGTTTTGAACTGTATTGGGCCTACATATTGTTCAACTAACCTGTGTTTATGTTACACTTCCTAAAATCTTAAATGGTGAAAACAATCAAACATGGTGCAGGGCTTGTTCTCAGCTGTCAAAGGAAATCCGATTACTGGGGTCACGCCTACGGCCTGCCTGCAGCACTGAGCGCTACCGGGTCCAGCAGCTCTCGCCTTCTGTGTCACTCGTTTTCCCCTCGTTTTTTGTGCACTTCTGCGTTCTGTTCCACTTGTTTTTTTCATGCCCTTCTGCCCCCTGTGCCACTCGTTTTCCCCTTGTTTTTGTGCCCCTTTTGCCTTCTGTTCCAATCGTTTTGTGCCCTTCTGCCCTCTGTCCCACTAGTTTTTTGTGCCCTTCTGCCCTCTGTGCCAGTCAGTTTTTCCCTCATTTTTTGTTCCCTTCTGCCCTCTGTTTCACTTGTTTTGTTGTGCTCTTCTTCCCTCTGTGCCACTCGTTCTTACCTCGTTTTTTGTGCCCTTCTGCCTTCTATTCCACTAATTTTTTGTGCCCTTCTGCCCTCTGTTCCACTCGTTTTGTGCCCTCTGTGCCACTTGTTTTTCCCTCGTTTTTCGTGCCTTCTGCCTTCTGTTCCACTCGTTTTTGTGCCCTTCTGCCCTCTGTTCCACTTATTTTTTTGTGCCATTCTGCCCTCTGTGCCATTCGTTTTTTCCTCATTTTTTGTGACCTTCTACCTTCTGTTCCACTCATTTTTTGTGCCTTCTGCCCTCTGTTCCACTCGTTTTTTTCGTGCCCTTCTGCCCTCTGCGCCACTCGTCTTTCCCTTGTTTTTGTTCCCCTTTTGCCTTCTGTTCCACTCATTTTTTGTGCCCTTCTGCCTTCTGTTCTACTCATTTTTTGTGCCCTTCTGCCCTCTGTGCCACTCATTTTCCCCTTGTTTTTTGTGCCCTTCTGCCCTCTGTTCCACTTGTTTTGTTGTGCCCTTCTGCCCTCTGTGACACCCATTTTTCCCTCGTTTTTTCTGCCCTTCTGCCTCCTGTTCCACTCGTTTTTGTGCCATTCTGACCTCTGTGCCACTCATTTTCCCTCGTTCCTGTGCCCCTTTTTCCTTCTGTTACCTCTGTTGTCCCTCACCGCCCCCGCCGCTGTGTCCCCTGCGGCCCTGCCCCCCTGACTGCCCACTGCCCATTCACTGCCCCCGCCTTCCGCCTCCCTGCTGCTCCTCCCTCCCACCTCCCCATCTATGCTAGCTGCTGCATGGCCACGCCGCTGGCGGGCCGAAGGCATGCCTAAGGCAAGCCCGCCTGCGCCCGTCCGTGCCTGGACCGCGCCCAGTGCCAGAAACCCTAGCCCCCGCACCCGCCACGATGACCGCCGCCACTACGACGCCAGCACTGTGCACGCTCTCAACTCCGGACGGAGCCAGACCTGCTTCAAGGCCGCCCCGAAATGCACACACGGCCCCTTCACCTGCCGGAACTGCAGCTAAACCAGCCTCAGAGCCGACGAACCACCTGCCAAAAAAGACCCCAACCACCTCCGATGCATACTCCTGAACACCCGCTCCGCACACAAGCATGCAGTTGAGCTCTGGAACCTACTCGACACAACATCTCCAGATGTCGCCTTCCTGACAGACACCTGGTTTAACGACTCCTCCGCACCCGACATTGCCATAGCCATCCCAGACGGCTTCAAGATCACCCGCAGGGACTGCACCAATGGAGTCGGAGGAGGTATCGCTATCATCCACAAGAACAGCATCAGGGTCTCGACTAGCACCGACGACGCGCTCAGCACCACCGAACACATGCATTTCAAGATCCACACAGACCCTAGCTCCACCCTCAGAGGCACCCTTGTCTACCTACCCCCCTGGACCCCACCCCCAATTCAGCGACTCCATTGCCGACTTGATCAGCACGCACGCCCTGACCTCGACCGACTACAACCTCCTCGGAGACCTGAACTTTCACCTTGAGAACAACAACAACAACAACTCCACAATCCTGATCGATAACCTCGCCAACCTCGGACTGAAGCAACTCGTCACAATGCCCATCCACTCCGCCGGCCACACGCTCAACCCGTGTTCTCCTCAAGCCTGCACGTCTCCAAAAGCCACACCACCGAACTCCTCTGGACCAACCACTGCTGCATCCACTTCGCCTTCCAGAAACACACCACACACTACCGCACCCAACAGATCCTCACCGCTGCTGGAGCAAAATCAACGAAGACCAACTACACGCACACCTCGCTCTCAGCCCACCCACTGAACCCTCCAGCACCAACGACGCTGCCCACAGCCTCAGACGCTGGATCGAGGACTGCGCCAACACCCTCGCCCAGATGAAGAAACCCCCCCACAGAGACACCAGCAAGAGGGCCAGCTGGTTCACCCCAGAACTGTCTCCAAGCAAGCCTGCCGGAAACTAGAGAAGAAATGGCACAGTGAACAAACTCGGGACAGCCATGCAGCACACAAAGACGCCATCCGCAACCACCACCACCTTATCAGGGCGGACAAAAGGACCTCCTTCAAAGACCACCTGGACAACAATGCACACAATAGCAAGGAGCTCTTCAACATTGTGAAGGAACTCTCCAACCCTAGCTCCAACACCAACGACATCCCACCATCGCAAGCCCTGTGCGACTCCCTCGCCACCTTCTTCCACCTCAAGATTGCAGACATCCACAACAGCTTCAACACCCAGACAGCCCCATCAGACAGCACCACAACAGACCCTCCGCACACCATCGACCACGACCCCCTGCTCACCTGGGCCAGCATGAGCATCGATGACCCAATCAAGACCATGCACACAATCCACTCCGGCTCTCCATCAGACGCCTTCCCGCACCACGTCTTCAACAGAGCAAGAAGCTCCATCGCACCCCACCCGCGCAACATCATCAATCTCTCCCTTGAGAACGTGACCTTCCCAGAGATCTGGAAACACGCCGAGATCAACGTCTGCTCAAAAAACCTAAGGCAGACCCAAGAGAACTCAAGAACTTCCGGCCCATCTCTCTGCTCCCCTTCCCAGCCAAGGTCATTGAGAAAACCGTCAATAGACAGCAAACCCAATACCTCGAAGAAAACAGAATCCTGGACCCTTCCCAGTCAGGGTTCCGCAGCAACCACAGCACACAGAATGCCGTCATTGCTGCCACCGACGACATCAGGACCCTGCAGGACAATGGCGAGACCGCAGCACTCATCCTCCAAGACCTCTCTACCGCTTTCGACACCGTCTGCCACTGCACACTATGCGCACGCCTCCACCCCGCAGGGATCTGAGACAAGGCTCTGGATTGGACCACCTCCTTCCTCTCCGGCAGAACCCAGAGCGCCCGCCTCCGCCCATTCTGTCCAAAGCCTCAGAGATCATCTGTGGCGTACCCCAGGGATCCTCCCTCCGCCCGACGCTGTTCAACATTTACATGGCCCCGCTCGCACACGTAGCCCAACAGCACTACCTCAACATAATCTCCTACGCCGACGACACTCAGCTGATCCTTTCCCTCACCAAGGAGCCCATCACCACCAAAGTCAACCTCCACGAAGGAAGGAAGGCCGTCGCCTACTGGATGAAGACCAGCCGTCTGAAGCTGAACTCGGACAAATCGGAGGTCCTCATCCTCGGTTCCAACCCGTCAGCCTGGGACGACTCCTGGTGGCCGACGGCACTGGGGGCAGCCCCGATGTGAGAAGTTGGCCTGATATATGATATTCACTAGTTCTAGTGACCACCTTGTATCAGTCCAAACAACCCTTATGATGATTGGTTGTAAGTCAACCTTATAGACCAGCTCTCCTAGGGGTAGCGTGGACAAAACAGTCCTAGGCTAAACTCTGTAAATGCATGTGAAGCAAGCTGTTTTATCATATACACTCTCCTTGAATACTAAATGAAAGGACACCACACAGATATATATTGAAAATATATATATATTTATTTACCACAAGTATCCCCTATACTCTTTATGAGCACAGAAGCAAATACGTTAAAACAAAACAGTGTTTAAATATACAAAAGTTGCACAATATGGATAGGCCCTGGTGGCCACTCAAACTATATACTAAAATAGTGGTATAAAAACCGCTATACGAACAGTGGTAAGGCCTAGGGCCTTCAGAATCGCTGGGACTACAAGGACCTAACAAGAGTTAGTGACCAGGATGCCCACGGAGTGCGTGTGCAGTGTTATAAGTTACACGCGGGCACCCATAGATTTTCAATGGGTGCGTAAAAGTTACAAAGTTACTGCAAAGGGAGTATTCCGGATGGACCAGAACCTAACAACTTGAAAACTAGACACTAGAGATGTTACTCTACACAGGAGCACCGGAGTGCCAGCGTTACCTCACCCCCAGGAAGCGGGTGCATAGGTGTGAAAGTGCGTCGGATTTCGTCGTGCTGTTCAAGGGAGCCCGAAGATTATGATGCTGCAGGCGGCCAGTCGGGAAGAGTTCCGGTGGATCCAAGGGTGGATCTGAAGAAGTGAAGACCTGAAAGCAGAGGGGACAATGCTCAAAGTCACTAGCCAGTGACTACCGTGAAACCAGGAGGGAACCAGGCGATGTCGGGTGCCAACAGGTGAAGAAGTGAAGATTGTCTCTGCAGCCACGTGGACACGAAGAGGTCAGCGACGTCCAGGAGTCGATCACGAGCTGTCCCACAAACGGTCTAGCTGATGGCCATGTCGGCTTCTTGATTGGAACAAACAGGCCTTGGCTAATGCAAGCCATGCAGGAAACGATGCAAGCTTCTTACTCTGACCAGCAAGGTCAGAGGGGCTGCTCCTTTTTACAAGAGCAAGGGCCAGTCTGGAACAACCAGACCAGTGGTGTAGATTTCAAATTTCATCGCCAAGATGGCCACTAGCCAATGGACCAGTGACCGGGATGACGCGTCAAGTGGCAAAATGCAAAAGGGCCCCACGCAGATCTCGTGGATGCAGGAGGGCTCACCTTCAGTGCAGATGCTGCTCCGTGGTGGGGCTTCTCAAACCCTAAAGCACAGCATTGAGGATGCCTCGGGTGCTGCGCAGTCAGCTTCTCGTGGATCTTCCGAGATGGCCGGTCCCACGTCTCTCGGTGCCTCCATGGGTCTCTTCTTTTCAGGGACTGTGGATCGGGCTCAGAGATGTCTGGGAATCCAGGTCTTGTCGGGCTCTGGGCTCGGGCTCCGCAGGCGGCGTCAAAGCAGACGTCGAGTTGCTGGGTGGTGCCTGTGTTCACAGGGTGGTCACTCCTTGGCCACAAGGGAGATTCTCTTCAGTCTTCGATGCAGCAGAATGTCGAAGTCCAGTTTTCTTCTTAGTTGCAAGTCGAGTTCAGGATGATCTGAAGTCTTAGGACACAGCTCCTACTCTTAAACCAAATCTAGGGGACGGATCACCTGCTAGGTCTCTCCTCTGGGTGGGACCAGGAAGGGGGGTGGTTACACCCCCTTTCCTTTGTTCAGTTTCGCGCCAGGACTGGGGCTGGAAAGCCCCAGCTCCAGTTTGAATTGGCATATGCACAGGGACACCTTGTGTGCCCCAGGCATGTCTCAATGGCTTCAGCCCTCCCAAACCCACTACACAAAATCCTGTCTGGGGTGGTGCAAGCACCTCCCCTGACAGGAAACCCTTTGTCCAGGCCTCCCAAGCTGGAAGGACTCCCAGCAGCAGGAGGTCAGACTCGTGTCTGTGGTGGCAGCATCCATTTTGTGATGCCGAGGCTCATGTTTAACTTTACCTGGGTTTCAGGTTAGGTACATGTCGTGTCCCTCTAGAAGGGTGGAATGCTACCCTGTCGCCAGGATTCACGAGGGGGTAGTATTCCAATTCGTATGACACCTTACTCGACATGTCTTGATAAAGCCAAACCAAAGATAGCATTTAACCGCGAGGTTCATAATGCACTTGAGAGTATATGGTATGGCAATATCATGAAACAGCTAATGGACGTTGTTCCGAAAGCTGCAGACAGGCTCCACTCATGCCAGAGCACCATCTCACATGAAACCAAGCACTCTGCCTCCAGGATTGTCGAGGCCTGCCATAGGAGTGACTTATAGGTTACCATGTGTCCATATATGTTAGATATAGATATACTATATCTAAGTAAGAGGTGATTACACCAACTTACCCCAGCTGAGTGAACAGCCAGTTGTGTCAAATAGCTAGGCCAGGCCAGGGGTGGCACAATACATGCTGCAGCCCCTGGTAGGCCTGGGTTACACCTATGCCCTGGGTACCTAGAGTACACTGTTACAGGGGCCTATAAGGTGAACCAGTTCCAATTGGTAATGCACCTAGAGTGCATTGGTATTAATTTAGAGAGAGAACAGCAGGCTCTGGGTCTGATTAGCAGGCCCACAGCCACATTAAGTCATAAACCAGTGAAGCAAAAAGCAAAAATTTGGGGTGACCATAGGATAGCAGACCCTACTCTCCTACACCCGACACCCACGGACCACGCACGCAACCTGGGAATCATCCTCGACTCAACGCTCTCAATGACCAAGCAAGTCAATGCCGTTTCCTCCTCCTGCTTCAACACCCTCCGCATGCTCCGCAAGATCTACAGATGGATCCCGACAGGTACAAGAAAGACAGTCACCCGGGCCCTCGTCAGCAGCAGACTCGACTACGGAAACGCCCTCTACGCGGGCGCCCCGACCAAGCTCATCAAACGACTACAACGCATTCCAAAACAACTGGTCCTCGATGTACTATGCCACGGCCACATCACCCCCCACCTGAGAAACCTTCACTGGCCCCCCGTCAAAAAGAGGATATCCTTCAAGCTCCTCACCCATGCACACAAGGCACTCCACAAGACCGGCCCAGCCTACTTCAACAGATGGCTCTCCTTCTACATCCCCAACCGCCAGCTACGCTCCGCCGACCTCTCACTCACCACCGTCCCACGCATCCGAAGAACAACCACTGGTGGGAGATCCTTATCCCACCTCGCCGCCAAGACATGGAACACCCTCCCACTGAGCCTACGACAGGCCCAAGACCTGTTGGCCTTCAAGAGGATACTCAAGATCTGGCTGTTTGATCAGTAGCGCCCCCCCCCCCCCCCCAGTGCCTTAAGACCCTCGCGGGTATGTAGTGCGCTTTCCAAATGATTGATTGATTGATTGATTGATTGCTCGCGTCACCTATAGGCGCCCGGAGGTGCTTTAAATTCTAGCACAAGCTCCCGCAGCGCGGTCCCGCTTCCAGCCTGCCTGTAGCCCTGAGCACCACGGGGTCCAGCAGCACTCACTGCAGGAGCCGCTCGTGTCACCCATAAGCACTTGGAGGCGCTTTAAATTCCAGCACGGGCTCCCGCAGCGCGGGTCCAGTTTCCAGCTGTCATGCATCCCTGAGCACTACCGGGTCCAGCGGCACTCACGTCAGGAGCCGCTCGAGTCACTCATATGGGCGTGGAGGCGTTTTAAATTCCAGCATGGGCTCCTGCAGGGCTGTTCCCGCTTTCAGCCTGCCTGCAGCCCTGAGCGCTACCGGTTCCATCAGCACTCCTGGCAGGAACTGCTCATGTCACCCATAAGTGCCTGGAGGCGCTTTAAATTTCAGCACGGGTTCCCGCAGCATGGGACGCGCTCAGGTGGCGCCGGGGCCTAGGGCAGGCCAGTCATTGCCAGGAAAAGACAGGGTAGGGTCACCCCTTTTTCACATCACCCTTGGACCGTGTTTCTGTTTGCCGCAGCCTCCCAATAAGATACTGTGCTAAGTTTTGCTACACTTGTGGAGGATCACTGTAGAGCGATAGACGCTGTTAAAGAACTAATTCACATGAACTCTGTGTCCTGGATCTAAGACTTCCTAGCTCATTACGTTAATTAGTAATTGTGACCCTCATAATTATCTGTTGCTTGGGCTACTATCTATGAGTTGCTCAATCCATCCTATCTGGTTAAACTATGGGTAAACTGAAAATTATGGGGGGTACAATGGCAGGATGCAGTAATAACAGTGGGGCAGGCAAGGGGAAAAAGGCAAGGAAATCTCACAATCACGCAGCTAGCAACTATGTCCTTGACAGAATAGATACCCTCATCAGCAAGTGTGAGGGTATCTTAGTATCAAAATCAACAGTGTCCCATACTGTTGGCCAACCTTCTCCCAATCATACTAGCTCCCTCTGCCTACCAACCATCCCTATAATGTTCCACAAACTTCCTCGAAGGGAAATCCAGACCATAGTAACATCACACTAGCGGCAACTAATCCTCCAGAACCCTCCACTAGTATTGACAAGTGTGTACTTGGTCCTCCCGTTCCCTGTTCAAATAGATTTGCACCACTGGCAGTCACACATGACACCGCTATAGATGAAGTACCCCAGCTACTAAGCATACTACAAACAGAAGGTAATGAAGAACAAACCCCTGCACCCCATGACATCGCTCAGCTTATTAACACCCTTAGGTCTGAGATAGCAACCATGAGACACATTATTGAAGATCTCACCATACTGGTCAAAACTCTATTGCCCACGGCTCTATCCGGACATCAGTATGCGAATCAATTACCCCATCATGATTAACAACCCTAATTGGCAACTAAAATGCCTCCCACCGAAAGGGCCACATCAAATGGTGTCATCACTTTACCCCTAACATCTCCCTCAGATTCCATCTCCCAAGCTCTCAAAGTCAACCACCACCACAAGTCAAAGGCCAATACATCCAAAGATTCTTGCAATCAAAAGGCCTATATACCCATAGATTGTTGTAACCAAACTGCCCCTCGAGCTCTCACAGACCATGCTCGCTCCACCAGCACATTAACAAGAACACACCCTCCAGCAAAACCTTTCCAGCAGACCTATTATCCACGCAACCCATCCGTGCCACATGGCCCAACATTTTTTATGGTGAACGTCTCTTAACTCAGCCCAAAGAATGCCCTCGAAAGTGATGACTCTTTAACGAACAAAGTCATACACTGGATTCGCTACATCAGGGGTTGCCGCTCAGTGATACGTGAGGACATCATTAGGGCCCAAATATGCTCATCCCCTGCGCAATCTTATGACTGCATTGAACTCACTCTTTCCAATGTCAATCTGGCAGAGAATCTTCTTGCATTGGAATACCGAACCTACGCCCCTCCCATCTCATCAATACAGTTCAGACGAACACAAGCAATCACAAGGGATGGGATACCTCCTACCTTAGAGGGAGGGACATCCTTAAAAGCAGTTGATTGACAGCACGATGATCCTCACTTACATGAGGATCAAAGTACCACTCCCCTAAGCACCAAGTGTAGCCCCCACAACCTCGTCTCCCAACCCGATGAACAGGAACTACCCACAGTTAACCTGGGGATGAAGGGCCCAAGTAACCACTCTGATACTCCACAGAGGACCAATAAGCCAGGATCCTGTACATCGTTAGATCACACTGAGATGCCCTATCCCCTAACGCTGTCAAGTCAAAAACCATCGGAAAGCAGTCCAAATCTTGCCCTGGCCCCAAATCCTGACCAGTTGAACATTATATCATGCAACACAGCAGGATTAAAAAACAAATGTCTATACCCCATGGGAACGATCTGATAGAGAGATATGATATGTTTATCTTCCAGGAGACTTGGAGCTTGGTCCCATTATACAAAACAGGCTATGTTTGCTTCTGTTCTCCAGCTACCACCGTGGGGAGAGGGTGTCTCTCAGGGGGACTGTTTTTTTGGGTGAATATTGCTCTGGGCTGCTGAATCATCAAGCAGCCAATTCCGAGCCCCGATATCCTGAGACGTACCATCAAGGGCCATAGGGAAGGGGATACTTCAGACTTGCTCAATGTTTATATCAGAGGGACTAAGGGGGGGCAACCCGTCGTCCACTGTCACGCTATTAGAACAAGATATATTTAGCTGCTCGCCCCACGCAAGAATTCTGGTTGAAGGCGACTTCAATTGCACCTTTGAGCCTTTCAGCTCAGAGGACATGCTGCTGTCTGAGGGAGATGATAGTAAATGGGCTGTCTCTTCACTTAACATACCCCCTGTCAAAAGATGGACCCACTTAGCAATCCAACGTAATGCGCTCACCATGGAGTTCGGCCTAAGGGCAGCCAATGGTAGAACTTCTTCGGATATTCAGGGTGCAAACACTTTCAACAGAGTTAGTTGCCCCTCACGCATCGACTACATCCTAATCGAAGTAAAACTTTGGGAAAGAACAACTGACATGTTTGTGGGTACCAAGACTGACAGTGATCAGAACCCCCTATGTATGACCATGAAGATCCCGTGGGATTTACCATCTCACCCTCAGATCATTCAGGCCTCAAACTCTACCACTGATATTGTCTCCTCTAACTGCAAAAGGTACCTGAAGTGGCATAAGGTTTCTTTGCAAATACCAAAATAGCGGGCATCCAGGATGTCCTGTCCGCGAACACATTAGAGCTCCAGGCTGCACTTGCAGATACAGGTGAGTAGGGAGTAGCCCCTATCATCCACTTATCTAAAGTAGAACAACAGAGCTCTTATTTTCAAGCACCTAGCAAGCATAGCAAACCATGTGTCCCTCAAAGAAAACAGCATCCATAGTATACCAAGAACTGCAGGCTTAAAAGACAGGCCCTAGCCCCAGCAATCAAAAGTAAGAACTGCCCCTTGGTCAGAATGGCTAAGAATGAATATAGTGCTGCCCTGCACAAAGCAAAGATCAAGTGGGACGAATTGCACTGGCAGGAACTGAGGAATGCCAGCCTTGGAAAAAACACGAACCAATTTTGGACATTAGTGAGCCGGGGCAACAGCCAGGAATTAGGCACTCCTTCCAATCACATCACAAGTCAAGACTGGCATGACCATTTTGGGAAACTGTATTCTGCTACAGAGGACGGATGTCTGAAGGAGCCATGGGGCCCCATAGACATCCCTCCAGCAGGGAATGCTAGCAAACCCTTCTTTCTGGTTGAAATAGAGGCAGCAATTAAGAAGATAGTACCTGCCAAAGCTCCTGGACCAGACAGCCTCCCCGGAGACTTATTTCTTGCTGACCCCAGAGGATGGCCACGGTACATCCAGCTACTGATCAATGCAATAGTTGCAGGTTGCTCAGTCCCAGAATCCTGGGAAGTGCAGAGGTGGTACTGATTAAAAAAAAAAGGGACAGGGAAGACACCTCAAACTATAGGCAATAAGTCAGATCGACTTAAATCACAAGGTGCTAGCTAGGCTGCTCTTACAGAGAACCCAAACATGGTCTGAAGAGGAAGATGTCCTCTCCCAATACCAGGCTGGCTTTAGGGCCAGCACCAGAACGATCAACCAGGTATTTAGGCTACTGCTTATATACTGGAAAGTCGTGGTCATTGGTAAGGCAGTATTTACCTTGCATTCATTGACTTAAAGACTGCCTTCGATCTGGTACCTAGGACCAGGCTGTGGCAGACCCTGAAAGATATGGGCATTCCCCCCAATCCTCAATTTATTGATCCATCTTCATGAGGGAAACTATGCCTAGGTGAGATGGAGGACCCACGACAAGCTGACGGAGCAGATCCCTGTTGGCAGGGAAGTCTGCCAGGGTTGCGTGATGGCACCCACCCTATTCTCTATATATGTGAATGGGGTGGTGAGTTTCCTTCAAGAAGATCCTGCTGATGCCCTAATCCGGGAGGGCGATAAAGTGCAGATGCTCTTATTTGCTGATGACACCTTGTTGGAGTTGAAGATCCCATTTGAGCTACAAAAACTAATGAATAGATATCAACCTTTTTGTGACTCTCAGGGATTAGTCATAAACACCTCTAAGACAAAACTTATGGTATTTAACCCCCACAAATATTTTAGGAACAATCTTACACTGAATGGTACCCCCTTGAAGAGAGTCAGCACCTTTGATTATCTTGGCATTCAACTCTCAGATAAAATGCTTTGGAAGCTCCAGCTAGACAAAATGCTCATGAACCACAAAACTGTTGTCGGGGCACTAAGCAAAGAACTTAGGGCCAGATGTAGGTTGCCATTTACCGGCCAGTAACAGCCGATTTCGGCCGTTACGGACCGGTAAATGGGTGTTTGGTATGTAGGGGGCCAATTTTACAGCTTCAGTAAATTTACCGAATCGGTAAATTTACCGAATCGGTAAAATACCGAATCAGTATTTTTACCGATTCGGTAACTTCTATATGTAGGTGGGACTCTTCTGAGTCCCAAAGGCCTTACAGATTCGGTATTTTACCACCCAATCCAATTGGGTGGTAAAATACCGAATTCAGGTGTGCATGCACATCTCTGCATGCACACCTGTGCAATGTGACACACAGACATGCCCTTAGGGCATGTCTGTGTGCCACATGGCACACAAGTCCGGAATTAGGGTGCGAGAGGGTGTCAAAGTGACACCCCCTGCACCCTTGCAGGATTCGGTATTTACCGAATCGGTAAATACCGATTCGGTAATGCCCATTGATTCCTATGGGCTTTAATGCCATAGGAATTAATGGGCATTACCGAATCGGTATTTACAGATTCGGTAAATACCGAATCTTAACAATTCGGTATTTACAGAATCTGTAATACCTACATCTCCCCCCTTCATATTTACCGACTCTTAAATACCGAATCGGTAATATTCGGTATTTAAGAGTCGGTAAATATGAATTACCTACATCTGGCCCAAAGTTCCTTGTACAACAGGCCAGTCGCCCTGGCCCTCGTAGTTTATGATGCCAAGGCAGTTAGCTCAGCTCTATATGGAGCTGTGCTATGGGGGTTTGATAATGTAGACGAAATCAGTAGATCTGAGCACAAGTTTCTGAGGGATTTGGTGATGCTCTCACGTAACTCCCCACTAACACCCCTAATGTATGATATGGGTAGGCGGCCATTTAGAGACATTTCCAGCCTACGCCCACTGCTCTTTTGGGCAAGCCTAATGCGCACCCCAGAGCTCACCAAATATGCCACAACACTAACGGAGGTGATGAACCTAGATGTGGACCATAAGGTCAAATTGATATTAAATGTTAGGCAAACAATAATACTATTGGGCCATAACACCTTCGCTGCGACGGCTATTCCGCCGCAGCGCTAAGGGGGCGGGGGGCCGCGCGGCGCGCCCATGCTGGCGACGGAACTGCTCCGTCACCAGCCTCGGGTGAGCTGTGCTCATGACGGATCGGTTCCGTCATGGCCCCGCCCGCTCAATAGAACGCGCCGCGCAGGCGTGAAATCAGCGCGGCGCAGGCGCGACGGGCGGGCCATGACGGAACCGCTGCGTCATCAGCACAGCGCTACAGCGGCTGATGACGGAGCGGTTCCATCATCAGCACTGAAGTGGTTAAAGAATCATGAGATAGCAAAAACCCCCTGGGCAAGGTAGAGCTCAAGAGCTTATACTGGGACCAGACAGGCAGCCAGTAATTCAGCAAGCCAAACGCGCGGAGGCTAATAGAAGAATTTAAACATTTTAAGCAGACCAGTAGCCTCGAGCCTTACCTGAATGTAATCCAGGTTCCACGAGATAGTGCGTTGTACACTGAATTTAGGCTTGGCTCGCTCCCAGTCGATGCACTAACATCATAGTGGCGCTCACTCAAGAATAGAATAGAAGTTGCCCCTGTTGCGGTGCCCCGGGGGAGTGTGTTTCCCACATTATGTTTGCTTGCCCAGCAAATAACAACGCAAGGTTTAACTGACTTAAACCAATCTGCAGAGGCATGGGCACCCGCAACCATCGGGCTGCTTTGCGTATCCTGAAATCCGACCCAGGTGTCCTTTTTTCTTGTGGGATGGCTAAGTTTCTAAGCCATGCCTGTATAGTCAGACATAAAGCCCTGCATGGGGTGCCCTAATTATATGCTTTGGGTGACACTGGAGGTAGGCAAAAAGCCTTGAGAGTGAAGCCGCATTCCTTAAATACCAGACGACACAGGGACATAACCTAAACCCAAGAAAGTCTCTTCAGAATGATAAAGCACTGGCACTTTATATGGTGATCAGACAAAAAATCGAAATTTTAATGTCGAAGAGACATAATATTGAAGATTAAATATCGTAGGTATAAATTATCGACATAAAAAATATCGTATACAAAAATATTGTTAATGTTATGTGTATAATAATATCGTAAGTAATTACATCGGAAGACAAAATATCGATATAAAAAAATATCGTATAATAGTAAATAATAGTATAAAAATATCATTTTAAGTTAATGTTGTATTGTAATTTATAAGTGTTATTTAGAATAAAAAAGGAATGTTTTATATTTATATTATAATAATTTAAAAAACATATATATTTTTAGGAGCAGGTTATTGGGTTTATAGGGGATAAGGGTAGGGAGTGTTTGAAAAAATTATATATAAAAGTAAGATTTTTATGTAGAATTTAGATTAAGAAATAATTAAATGATGAATAGAAAAATTAATACATTAAAAAAATTACATTTCGAATTTCGAAAAACAAAATTTAAATTAAAAAATGAAATTTTATTTTTTTCCTACTATATATATATGTAAATTAAGATATATATATTTTAGGAGCGGGTTATTGGGTTTATATGGGACAAGGGTGGGGAGTGTTTTAAAAAAATATATATAAAATTTAGAAATTTATTTAGAATTTAGATTAAAAAATATTTATATATTGAATAGAAAAATTACAAAATTAAAAAAAAAATTGAAATTTCGAATTTCGAAAAAAGGATTTTGGAAATTAATTAATGAAATTTTAAATTTTTGATTGTATATATATGTTATTTATGATATATATTTTTAGGGGTGGGTTATTGGGTTTATAGGGGATAAGGGTGGGGAGTGTTTTAAAAAAATAAGTATTAAAAAAATAAAATATAATTGAATATATATTTAGAAATCATTATATAAAGAATAGAAAAATACAATTACGAAATTTACAATTTGAAATTTCGAAAATTGAAAAACGAAATTAGAAATATGAAAAATAATTTTTTAAATGTAGCTAATATAAATTAATTTTTTTAATATTTTTCCATGATCTGTTAATTTAATTTGGTAAAAAAAATTACATATATAATACAATTTAATTAATATACATACATTTATATTTATAGGAGTGAGTTTTAGAGTTTATAGGGGATAAAGGTAGGGAGTGTTTTGATCTGAAAAAAGTTTATGCAAAAAATATAAATTTTAAATAAAAAATAAAAATTTCACAAATATAAATTATAAATATGTTTAAAATATTGAAAATTAAAATAAGACAAAAATTAGAAGTGTATAGAATTTTATATTTTTGGAAAACTTTGTATAGACAATATAAAAATAAAAGTTAAAATTTTAAAATTTCATTTTTAAAAATTTAAAAAAAGGAAATAATGTGAAAAACGTATATATTATAAAGAATAGAATAATATAAAATTCTTATAAAAATATTTTTATTTTGACATTTGTGGAAAAATCAATACTAAACAAAAAATAAAAAGAAATCTTTTATAATTAGTGTGTAGCACTTACATTAATTACATGCAGACTGGAGTGGGATTTGGTAAAATATTTTTAATTAGTGTCCAGCACTTATATTAATTTTATGTAGACTGGAGTGGGAATAGTAAATTATATTTAATTACTGTCCAGCACCTACTTCAATTTTATGTAGACTGGAGTGGGAATAGTAAATTATCTCTAATTAGTGTCCAGCACCTACTTCAATTTTATGTAGACTGGAGTGGGAATAGTAAATAATATTTATTTCGTGTCCAGCACTTATATTAATTTTATGTAGAATAGAGTGGGAATAGTAAATTATCTTTAATTAGTGTCCAGCACCTTCTTCTATTTTATGTAGACTGGAGTGGGAATAGTAAATAATATTTAATTAGTGTCCAGCACTTATATTAATTTTATATAGACTGGAGTGGGAGTAGTAAATTATATTTAATTAGTGTCCAGCACCTACTTCAATTTTATGTAGATTGGAGTGGGAATAGTAAATTATATTTAATTAGTGTCCAGCACCTACTTCAATTTTATGTAGACTGGAGTGGGAATAGTAAATTATATTTAATTAGTGTCCAGCACCTACTTCAATTTTATGTAGAATGGAGTGGGAATAGTAAATTATATTTAATTAGTGTCCAGCACCTACTTCAATGTTATGTAGACTGGAGTGGGAATAATACATTATATTTAATTAGTGTCCAGCTCTTATGTTAATTTTATGTAGACTGGAGTGGAAATAGTAGATTATATTTAATTAGTGTCCAGCACCTACTTCAATTTTATGTAGATTGGAGTGGGAATAGTAAATTATATTTAATTAGTGTCCAGCATCTACTTCAATTTTATGTAGACTGGAGTGGGACTATTAAATTATATTTAATTAGTGTCCAGCACTTATATTAATTTTATGTAGATTGGAGTGGGATTGGTAAATTATATTTAATTAGTGTCCAGCACCTACTTCAATGTTATGTAGACTGGAGTGGGAATAGTAAATTATATTTAATTAGTGTCCAGCACCTACTTCAATTTTATGTTGACTGGAGTGGGAATATTTAATTATATTTAATTAGTGTCCAGCACTTATATTAATTTTATGTAGACTGGAGTGGGAATAGTAGATTATATTTAATTAGTGTCCAGCACCTACTTCAATTTAATGTAGACTGGAGTGGGAATATTACATTATATTTAATTAGTGTCCAGCACCCACTTCAATTTTCTGTAGACTGGAGTGGGAATAGTAAATTATATTTACTTAGTGTCCAGCACCTACTTTTATTTTATGTAGACTGGAGTGGGAATAGTAAATAATATTTAATTAGTGTCCAGCACTTATATACATTTTATATAGACTGGAGTGGGAATAGTAAATTATATTTAATTAGTGTCCAGCACCTACTTCAATTTTTTGTAGACTGGAGTGGGAATATTTAATTATATTTATTTGTGTCCAGCACCTACTTCAATTTTATGTAGATTGGAGTGGGAATATTTAATTATATTTAATTAGTGTCCAGCACTTATATTAATTTTATGTAGACTGGAGTGGGAATAGTAAATTATATTTAATTAGTGTCCAGCACCTACTTAAATTTTATGTAGACTGGAGTGGGAATAGTAAATTATATTTAATTAGTGTCTAGCACCTAATTCAATTTTATATAGACTGGAGTGGGGATATTTAATTATACTTAATTAGTGTCCAGCACTTATATTAATTTTATGTAGACTGGAGTGGGAATAGTAAATTTTATTTAATTAGTGTCCAGCACTTACTTCCATTTTATGTAGATTGGAGTGGGAATATTTAATTATATTTAAATAGTGTCCAGCACTTATATTAATTTTATGTAGACTGGAGTGGTAATAGTAAATTCTATTTAATTAGTGTCCAGCACCGACTTCAATTTTATGTAGACTGGAGTGGGAATAGTAAATTATATTTAATTAGTGTCCAGCACTTATATTAATTTAATGTAGATTGGAGTGGGAATAATACATTATATTTAATTACTGTCCAGCACCTACTTCAATTTTATGTAGACTGGAGTGGGAATATTTTAATATATTTAATTAGTGTCCAGCAAATAATTGCTATTCATGTGTGTTAGTTAGGGAATAGTTGGATTTTTAATGTATATTAATAAATTTATATTAATTTTGTGTATTGGAAATCACATTTTCTTCTGATAATAATAGTAAAAACACAGAATCATCATACTTTTTTTCAACAACAAAAATGTATTAGGTATTATATATTTTGCAGACATTATTTTTTTCAATTATATTATTGACTTTTGTGAAATATGTATAATTTATAAACAAAAATATTATACAGAAGTATGATTTATTTTTATGAGAAAAACAAAATTTAGTATTGTTCAATGTCATATTATATATTGACAGTATTACATATTTTGTTAGGAAATAATACATTTTTATTTTAATATTAATATTTACAATATTAATATTAAGTATTTAAACAATATTTTTGTATACTTTTTTGGGGAAAAAAAGGTTTTTATATATAAACATTGAAAATAGAATTAATACAAATGTTTTAACATTTTATAACATTTTAAATCATGTTAAAATAAATATTATTTATTTTATAATATTTATTTGTACAGTTTTAATACATATTTCACTAATATTTAATATAAAGAGTAAACAAACATTGTAGAACAAACAGTACAAGTTTTGAAATTATCGTAGTTCATTTTACACAGAATTAGTCATTTATTTGTAATAATGGACTATTTTCTTGCATTTGGGTCTTTTATTTTGTATCCGGGTTAGGTCGTTTTGTGTTATTTGGATGGAGAGGAGGTCGCGGTTGGGAGAGACTTCACGTCGCTTAAGGTAAGGTTTGTTTTATATGTTTTAGGTGTGTTAAATATAATTTTTGAGACTAGTGTGCTGCTATTTATTGTTGTTAGATGTAAGTGAGTTGTATTACAGTGTTTAAGATCGTTTATTTACGTGTGGTAGGTACTCGTACTTTTACGTTGTTTTAGGCTTGTTGGAGACTTCATATGTACATGTTTAAAGTATATGTATTAGGCCTATAATGTTAATACTAATGTTATTAGTTGGTCATGTGTAGGTTTATGTGGGTGGGAATGTATGTTTTATACGTTTTTGTTTTAGGTGTTCGCCATTTCAAATGGAGCGTTTTTTTTTTAAGGAAGTGTTTGTTAGTTTTATTAACTAATGAATTTCAAACACTTCTTTACATTTTTCGGTTTTCCGGGAGCGTTTCTTTCATTTTTGAACTATTTTTGGGTTTTTCTAAGGATCTTCTTTGGATGGATTATCGATTATTGGAACAGTTGTATTTTTGCATTTTTTTGGGGGACATTTTTCACTAACTGGATTATTTTGGTGGAGAAGGATATTTTGGATTTTCAACACGCTTGGTAAGTTAATTTTTTATTTCTATTTTGTGGGTGGGTAATGTATTTATTAATCTTGTTCTGTTTTATCATAATGAAGTGTAATTAATGTGTGTATATATATGTAAAAAAGATAATATGTATATTGCATACATTAAAGAGTATTGTAAATTAAGATTAAGTTGGTGTTTAGATTGTTTAGGTTTATTTTTATGTACTGGTTTAATGTTCACATTTATTTAGAGTAGTGTTTTTGCAATTATGTTCAGGTATTCAATGCCTTTAGTACTAGGGTATAACTTTACTTGCTGTTCTAGGTATTTGTACATTTGTTTGGTTTGTTTAGATGTTTTAGGGATTAGTTCAGTAATGGATTGTTCCATTCTAAAATCCTGGTAGCTTTGTTCTTTTTGCAGACATTTTATGAATTTTTCTAGACTCGGTTTAGTTCTGCCAGTTGATTGTATAAAGGCATTGTGCCAACCTTCAACTGCGTTATTTGTTTTTGATTCTCCGTTTAAGGTGCTTGTGTAGACGTTCCACCAGGGTATTAGAAATTTAGGGTTTCTTCTGTGGCCAGATCTATGGAGTCTGCCTACCCAGGTGTCTTCAAAGTAGTCCAAAAATGGACTCAGTTTTGCTTCATTTTGTTTATAGAAGGTGCTATCTATTATAATGTTGTAGTGTTCAGCTACGTCTGTTTCTGGAACATAAGCCAGTGCTATGAGTTTTTTTATTTGATATACAAAAGATGAGTTTGTTGCATATTCTATGCTTAAGGTTGTTTTTTGTAGATGCCTCCATAGACACTGGTTTAGATGGTAGTAGCAGCCTTGAATGCAGGTATGTGGGTGTATTTTCAAGATGGTTGAAAGCATTGCTTGCTCAAAATCTAGTATTATTTTTTCAGGGGAATAGTCGTTAGTTTTTTGTTTGATTATATTTAATATGTGGAATTAGTTTTATTTGGTAGTAGTGCATAAAGTAGGGGTATGTTACAGTTTTGATATAGGCCATGTATGGTGTATAATTGGTAGAAGGGTTTGGGACAGATGTTAAAAGTCCCATCCATCATCCAATGTTGGGTTTGCTGAAGTTTAATTAAGTTTATATTTGTTCCAAAAATTACAAGTCTTTTATCGTTGCTTTCATTGTCGTAAATGATAAATGGTTGTTTGTTTAGAGTTATGGCTTGGTTGGCATTTAAACATATATCACTATATGTTCTTGGAGGTGGTGTAGTAGTAGTAGTACTTTTTTTTGTTCGTGCTATAGTTCTTTTTAGTGCAAGAATATTTGGCATCTGTGTTGTAGCTGTTTTTGGAATTTTGGGAATTTCTTCTTTTAATATGACACTGGTTGGTTTTTGCGAACCTGTGCTAGCCTCTTTTATGTTTTCTAATGCTGTTATAACTTCTATTTCTGTTATGTTTGGTGGGTGGTTGTGTTCTCTAGTATAAAGTACAGTTGCTTCTCTAGTTGTTGCCCTTCCATAACACTTGTTAGAATAATATTTGCAACATTTCCAATTTACTTTCATTCCATATTGTTTCTCCTGGGTATAAGTGTAACCCATGTAGCATAGTAATAGCTTTCCTTTCTGGCTGGTCACAAATTCTGCTCCCTCAGTCATTGTGTTGTTTGTAAATCTACAAGAGATATATTTAATTATTATGTAAATGGTAATATTTTTGTACAAACATAATTAATTCCACCTTTGATTAGTATATACTTACAATTGGTCCAAATCTGTGAAATATTTTGATATGCTTTATTTTTCAGTAGTTGACTGTGTTTTCTGATAGTCTTTGATCTGTTAGGTAAAAAGCAGAGTAAATGTAATGATTTGATTTAGTATATTGTTAGAGTTTCAGTGCCAATTTTGTCTATAAAATTGGCTGAAAAGAACAGTAGATCTTTTAAAAAAAATCTTGATTATACTTACTTGGCTACTTTTAGACAGGACTTTGGAGTAGAGTTGTCTGGTATTTCTTAGTAGAGTATTCTGTAGTAGAATCTAAAAATAAAAGGTATATATCTGTGTTAGAAATGTTAACATGTCTTTATCTTTTTAATAAGTTATCTGTTACTTTAGTCCTTCAATATACTTACTTAGTTAGTTTTATCTTTGGGATTCGGTTATGTAATTTGTGTATTTTGTCCGTAGAGTTTTCTGTAGTTTTTGGATAAAAAAAAAGAAAATATTTGTAATTAATTAGAAGAAGTGATATTTTTGGCGTTTTAATCCTTAGTTTAGTATTAGGAAGTACTGACTTAGTTAGTTTTATTTTAGAATGTATAAATTTGATATTTGTTCTTTAGTAGTATATTTTTCAGTACTGGTTTCTGAAATTCGAAATTAGATATGTATTAGAAATGAAAACCAGTGTTTCGCTTTGAATTTATTACTAGTTCATGAACTTTTAGAATATACTTACTCAGCTTGTTGTATCTTTTGTTTTCTGATTTTGTTTTCAGCTTCTTGTCTGTACAATAGTCTGTAGTGGTAGTAGAAAATAAAAAGTAGATATGTATAATTAGTTTCAAAATGTGCACATTTATTTCGATTTTAGCTTTTAATTTATTGTTTCACTATACTTACATTTTTAGTTGTATCTTTATGTTAGAGTACTGTGTTCTTGTATTTGTTAGGATAGTTTTCTGTAGCGTTAGAAGAGAAATAACAATGCATAGATTTTTAAAATTATGTTTGTATTTTATTGAAAAGATTTAAACATATGTTAAATATAGAGAATGCAAAAATATTATTTCCCATTTCATTTTATCACAAATTAGTTGTGTAGTTTTATTATATTAATCTGTACTTCAGTGAGACATGGTAAAGAGCATATTTAGAAATTAAATTACATTTCAGTAATCACATACATTTATTTAATTTTAGTTACTTACTTGAAAGAAATAAATGTATCCTGCTAATTTAGATTTTCTTGTCGTTGTAGTGTAATTCATCCATAGATGTGTCTCCTTTCGTTTGTTTTAGCATGTGGTTTGTGTTTAGTGGATAATTGTTTATATAGGGTTTTTTATTTACCAATTAGTTTGCTATTGGTTACTTTGGTATTTCAGTGTGTTTATTGGTTAGTTAGTATATTTGAATTTCTGTTAGTATTTTTATGATGTTAGTTTAGGCTAATGTTATTTATGTATAAAATAAAAGATTAGAATAAAATAGAAATATTTTGGTACTAATGTGATAATAATTATATGTAGCATATTTTTAATAAATGTTTAAAAATAAACAATAAAATGAGAAGGGTTTTTTTATACGATATTATGAATTATGCTGTAAGAAATAATGTGTTTATAAATATATAATATTGTCGATATATTTAAAATAACAATAATATTGTTAACGATATTACGGGTTTCGATATTTTAGTACTGGTGTATACATTTTAATGCGATCGATATTTTGTCTCTACGATATATATGTGGTCGATATAGTTGATATCGGTGTTTATGTATGTTGATATAGTGTTTCCGATATTTTTTTATGTTTATAGTTAAATATAGGAGGTCGATATTAATGCTTTTGATTTATTTGTTCCGATATTTTAGTATGTCGATATTGTGTCTTTCGATTTTATGTAAGTGATTCACTTTATATAACACTGTAGGGTTAAACTGCTGTTTTTTATTCTTTCTTTTATACACTTTTTTTAATTCATGCTTGATTTTATTGAATTAACTTGCAGAAACTCGTATGCACAGCTGTTAGATAACTGTTTTTATGCTCTGTGGTGTAACATGAAGCACAAGCTCCAGTCCAATTATGTATCAAATAATTATTTCCACCAATTTACTTGCTTTTATTCACTGTACAAATGCTGCACAATGCTTTTATGATACATGTTACCAACATAAAGCATTTGAATCAATTACTGGGAATATAGAACCAGTGGAGAATAAAACTGGATTTAAAGCATTTTTGTTGTTTGTAAATTAAATCAAATATTTTTTTTGCATTTTACTAGTGTGAATCAAACTAGTAAAATACAAAAACATTTTCTTTGATCTGATATACATCCAGCCCAGACGCTTCATGTTTGAATACGAACTTGGGCACACGCGTGTATTCAAAAATATGCTGTGACTCGCTCAATATGCTCACTTTGAAGCAAACGAGGGCATGAATAAATAAAATAAGTATCATGATAAGGGCTCCTGGTTTTATGGTATTTTTTTTTTACATTTGCGTCTGTTTTTATCCATATTTATTTTTTGCCCGTTTTATTTGTATTTATCCATATTTATTTTGTGTTTTGCGCAAAAATTGAGTTGTAAAACTGTACATTTCCATATTGATATAACTGTTCTACGCACACTCATACTTTGATGTCTGTCATGCTTTCATGTTTTCACTATTTAAGCAACCAAATATTACATACTAATACATCTACTGGTAAATATTAGCATTATACCACAAATGCATATTGACAAATGCCATTATTTAAAGAAATGTCATCCTGTTTTTTCATTTACTATGCTGTCTATCTGCTCAGCTGTTGGGCTATAATTTATGAAAGTGAGCACAGAGGTTCATTCAAAAAAGCACACATTTCTGTATTTATTCGCCATAAAAAAAAGCAGACAGAAACCACATTGTTTTTTGTGTGTATTTATCTATAAAAATCTGTAAAAACGGAAAACAGGGAGCCTTAATCATTATTTTAATTTTGGAGCTTCTTCTATGACTTACATGATCATCAGAATGAAAGGGGAAGTAGGCACGGCGCACTACTGAAGTTTGTAGGATGAAATTCAAGAAGAGAGTAGTTGAGGTTTGTGGATTTCAAGGTGCTCCTACATGTGACGCAACTGTTCCGGTGCGTCTGGAATTGTCAATGAAGGTGAGTGCGCTACAGAAATGTAGGCGCATCCCTGTCTTGGGCACACTTATTCAGGTTCTGTGTGTCGATGACACAGTAGATTCCAAAGGGTTTCAATAAACAGTTCCATATGTGCAATTTGTGCAGGTTTATTAGAAGATTTATCAATTCATGATTTTCTTATTTCTTTTCAAACATGATCATCAAGTATCAAATATTGTGAAAGCTCCGATGCATTTCGGACTAACCAAGTCCTTTGTCGAGGAGCACTACAACAGAATATGAAAAAATAACCCAGATCAATGAAAAGGCTAAATTTACATAGTTAATAAACAAAGGTGAATGAATTGTGCGACCACATGCTGCCCAGTGTGATTTATAAATGTGGATGGTTGAAAAATCGCAATGTGGATAGGGAACGAGGCTCCAGCGAAAGTGAACAGGTGAAAACCAAAGACTATGGTGGTGGTGCGAAAGAAATATATGAGAGAACATGCTCAAAGGTAAAAGCAACGTGCCAGGACGGGCCGGGTGGCTAAGTGAGGACTCAGAGAAAAGTGACTGGGTGGAGGCTGGAGGGAGGGTGAAAGAAATGATAAAAAATGGTAAACACGAACGGGTGACAAACAAACCTCAAAGCGCGAGGCTTCTATGGTGCTCTCCGCATAGCGGGAATGGCAGCTGAAATAAACAGTGACGAACCGCTTGTTATTAGCGAGTGGGGTGAAAGTTGTGAAGGGATGACGGACAGGGTGAAAAGTAACTTACTTCGACAAATGTCAGTGTATGTTTGCAGATGGTGGGTTCTGCGGTCAGGAACTCCGCGAAGTTAGCGCGGAGTTGTGGAATATGAAAGAATGGAAGGTGCAATGGAAAAAGGACTAGAAAAACAACGTGAAAATGCGCGGCCATGTTAGAATGGGAAAGAAAAAGCAAGTTAACCCCGTGAGGAGTGATTAGTATGTGGCATGCTGAAGGTGCAATTGACATTCAATACAAACAGCAGAGGCAAAGTGTATGGCATCAATACTGTGCCCCAAGGGCATCATAAATAACAACTTAATTCAGTCCGGTCATTAAGACCCCACGGTTTCTGTGCTTGGAGTCTGTAAATCCAGGAGGTTTCTCTCTGTAAGAGAAACTTGTCGTTGTCCCTTCCTTCAATCCTAGGGACAGTCTCTAGGACCATGTATTTCAATTGAGCCACGTTGTGGTTAGCTTCATTAAAATGTGTAGCTACCGTAGACTTGGTGTTCTTAGTACGAATGTTCGACTTGTGTTCGTTCAGTCTAATCTTGACCTTCCTGCTGGTTTTACCTACGTAAATCTTGCCGCACGGGCACTTAAGTAGATAAATAAGGTTGGAGGAGTCACAAGTTGCGTCCACGTTCAATCTGATGTTATAGCCTCTCATTGGATGGTTAATATTGTTTCCCTTGATGATATTATTGCAATTGTTGCAATGGTGACAAGGACGGGTACCAGTATGCTTGACGGAGCTGATGTTTGGATTAGGTTGAGATAAGATTTCTTTGAGGTTCCTTGGTCGGGTGTAGGCAAAGATTGGCGGTTCTTTGAAGAGGTTTCCAAAATCTGGTTCTGATGCCAAGATGCGCCAATGTTTTAAAATGATGCTTTTGGAACTGTTACTAACAGTGGAATATTTCGAAACCAAGACCATCCTCTGTTGATCCTTTTTGTGGGTGCTTTGGAGAGCATCATTCTGAGAAATGGAAACCGTCCTCTCTATGGCTTCCTTCAATAGATCCTCAGGATAACCTCTTGTCTGAAATCTAGATGCCACAGTTTGAATCTGGTTCAATCTGGTGTCTGGGTCGGAAACGATCCTGGTGACTCGCAGCATTTGGCTGTATGGAAGATGTTTTTTAAGGGAGTGTCGGTGAAAACTGCTGTACAGGAGGGTGTTGTTGCGGTCAGTGGGTTTCCGGAATAAATCCGTCTGGATTCCATGAGGGGTGAATTTCACTAGGACGTCTAAAAATGCAATCTCTTGGTTGCTGGTGTTCCATGTGAACTCTATTCGATCATCTTTAGAATTTAGAGTAGTCAAGGCTAGCTCAAGATTTTCTTGAGAGTTCTTCCAAATGAAAAATAGGTAATCTATATATCGAACATATAAGATGAGGTTGTCGGTCCAAATTGAATTTCCGTACATGTGATTGGATTCAAAGTTTCCCATGTACAAATTGGCATAGGTGGGAGCCGCACAATTTCCCATGGCCATCCCAGACATTTGCAGGTACCATTTCTGTTCATGTACGAAATAACTATGGTATAGGGTGTATACCATGAGTTCAAGTATGAAAGTTTTCAAGGAGTCATCGATGTTGGATTGTAATAAAGCTTGTTCCACTGCAGCAATTCCACCCTCGTGAGGGATGCAAGTGTAGAGACTTCTGACATCTGCTGTGCATAAGATAAGCTTGTCATTCTCTTTCAGTTGTAAGGACGATAATTTTTTGATGAATTCCGTGGTGTCCTTAATGTAACTTGGGAGATTGGAAACCATGGGTTGTAGGTAACGATCTATGAATTTTCCCGTAGGTTCATGGATTGAACCTCGGGTCGAGGCAATAGGACGAAACGGAGGATCCATTAGATTCTTGTGGATCTTGGGGAGCATGGTGATGGTGGGGCTTCTCGGATGTTCTACAATAAGGTATTTTTTTGTCCTGTCATCAATGGTGTCGTCAGATGCTGCTTTATGTATGATCTTCAACAATTCCGTTTGAAATTCCCTGGTGGGATTACCCTCCAGTGGTAAATAGATGTTGGAGTCGGAAATGTGTTCGTTAATACGCAAATCGTATAATTGTGTATTCAAAATGACAAGGGCTCCCCCCTTGTCTGCTTTCACACATTTGATTGCAGGATTTCGGGCAATGTTTTTTAGGGTGTCGAGGTCCTTATTAGTGATGTTTCTATGAATTTTCTTGTGACAGTTGATTTTGGCTATGTCCTGTTTCACCAAAGTCTCAAAGGTGTCTATGCTCTTATGGCTAGTCGGTGGTATGAAGGTCCTCGAAGGTCGTAGGCCCAAGAGTTGGTCTGGTTTCGGGTTCATTGGGGGTTCTAGGACTCTTTCAAAAAAATGTTTCAACCTTAGTTTCCTTGTGAGTTTGAAAGTACTGACTTCCAGTTCCAGTAGGTTGGTGTTGCTGGTGGGTACAAATGACATTCCTTTTTGTAAGATCTCTGTTTCATACTTGGTCAAGGTGGTGTCAGAAATGTTAATTACTAACGATTTCTCTTCGTTTTTGGCTTGGACTTCAGAGGTTGTTGGTTGGTTCCGGTGTCTTTGTCCAGCTCTTTTGCCCCGCCTGGGTCGTCGGTTCTGTCTGGGCTTACCTCTAAAAAGGCTCCGTGGTGGTTAGGTCACTCGTGCTGGTCGATGGTGTTGCACTGGATGAGGTGATAGTGGTAGATGCTCCTGTGGGAGTTTTTTTAGGACGATTGGAGGTGTCGCTTCCGGAGGAAGAGGTATCGGTGTTTGGATTATATGGTTTATTCCTGCGACGCTGAGCATAGACGTCTGCCCACGTGTATACCTCGCCTAGTTTGTAATCCAAGGTGTCTCTGCGGAATTTGCGGATCTTACGGTCGTTGATGTCCTTTGTGTGTCTGTCTAATTGCTTGTTAATGTCATCCAGTGTGGCGGTGAGTTCTTCCGGTGAGATGGAGTTTTTAAGTTCATTTTCTATGTCGGAGATTTCTTGTGATAATTCCACCAAAATTTCAGACAATTTCTCGACGATAAGTAGTATAAGATCCAAGCTGCATTTGTTGAGGATAGCGTTCCATCTCTCAACAAACGCTTTGGAGTTCTTGCATAGGGACGGTTTCAGTGCAATCCGTAGGCCACGGGGAATGCGGAGAACCTTATGATACTTAATCAAAGTGTTGGCGTGTAATTTCTGGTTGACGCGGCGTTTAGATAAATATATAAGTTGTTTGATACATTGTTCATTGGATCTGCTGGTTGTGGTTTGGGTCAAGTCTTCGTTGATGAGGGCATAGATTCTTTCTGTTGCTTCCGTGTCAAACGCTAGTGTTTCAGAGTGTGCTTCAGTCGATTTTGAAATCTCGTCGTATTGCATTTTCTGAGTGGGTGTGTGCAGCCTGCCCGGTGAACAGTGTAGGCAATAAGAATGAAAGGGGAAGTAGGCACGGCGCACTACTGAAGTTTGTAGGATGAAATTCAAGAAGAGAGTAGTTGAGGTTTGTGGATTTCAAGGTGCTCCTACATGTGACGCAACTGTTCCGGTGCGTCTGGAATTGTCAATGAAGGTGAGTGCGCTACAGAAATGTAGGCGCATCCCTGTCTTGGGCACACTTATTCAGGTTCTGTGTGTCGATGACACAGTAGATTCCAAAGGGTTTCAATAAACAGTTCCATATGTGCAATTTGTGCAGGTTTATTAGAAGATTTATCAATTCATGATTTTCTTATTTCTTTTCAAACATGATCATCAAGTATCAAATATTGTGAAAGCTCCGATGCATTTTGGACTAACCAAGTCCTTTGTCGAGGAGCACTACAACAGAATATGAAAAAATAACCCAGATCAATGAAACGGCTAAATTTACATAGTTAATAAACAAAGGTGAATGAATTGTGCGACCACATGCTGCCCAGTGTGATTTATAAATGTGGATGGTTGAAAAATCGCAATGTGGATAGGGAACGAGGCTCCAGCGAAAGTGAACAGGTGAAAACCAAAGACTATGGTGGTGGTGCGAAAGAAATATATGAGAGAACATGCTCAAAGGTAAAAGCAACGTGCCAGGACGGGCCGGGTGGCTAAGTGAGGACTCAGAGAAAAGTGACTGGGTGGAGGCTGGAGGGAGGGTGAAAGAAATGATAAAAAATGGTAAACACGAACGGGTGACAAACAAACCTCAAAGCGCGAGGCTTCTATGGTGCTCTCCGCATAGCGGGAATGGCAGCTGAAATAAACAGTGACGAACCGCTTGTTATTAGCGAGTGGGGTGAAAGTTGTGAAGGGATGACGGACAGGGTGAAAAGTAACTTACTTCGACAAATGTCAGCGTATGTTTGCAGATGGTGGGTTCTGCGGTCAGGAACTCCGCGAAGTTAGCGCGGAGTTGTGGAATATGAAAGAATGGAAGGTGCAATGGAAAAAGGACTAGAAAAACAACGTGAAAATGCGCGGCCATGTTAGAATGGGAAAGAAAAAGCAAGTTAACCCCGTGAGGAGTGATTAGTATGTGGCATGCTGAAGGTGCAATTGACATTCAATACAAACAGCAGAGGCAAAGTGTATGGCATCAATACTGTGCCCCAAGGGCATCATAAATAACAACTTAATTCAGTCCGGTCATTAAGACCCCACGGTTTCTGTGCTTGGAGTCTGTAAATCCAGGAGGTTTCTCTCTGTAAGAGAAACTTGTCGTTGTCCCTTCCTTCAATCCTAGGGACAGTCTCTAGGACCATGTATTTCAATTGAGCCACGTTGTGGTTAGCTTCATTAAAATGTGTAGCTACCGTAGACTTGGTGTTCTTAGTACGAATGTTCGACTTGTGTTCGTTCAGTCTAATCTTGACCTTCCTGCTGGTTTTACCTACGTAAATCTTGCCGCACGGGCACTTAAGTAGATAAATAAGGTTGGAGGAGTCACAAGTTGCGTCCACGTTCAATCTGATGTTATAGCCTCTCATTGGATGGTTAATATTGTTTCCCTTGATGATATTATTGCAATTGTTGCAATGGTGACAAGGACGGGTACCAGTATGCTTGACGGAGGTGATGTTTGGATTAGGTTGAGATAAGATTTCTTTGAGGTTCCTTGGTCGGGTGTAGGCAAAGATTGTCGGTTCTTTGAAGAGGTTTCCAAAATCTGGTTCTGATGCCAAGATGCGCCAATGTTTTAAAATGATGCTTTTGGAACTGTTACTAACAGTGGAATATTTCGAAACCAAGACCATCCTCTGTTGATCCTTTTTGTGGGTGCTTTGGAGAGCATCATTCTGAGAAATGGAAACCGTCCTCTCTATGGCTTCCTTCAATAGATCCTCAGGATAACCTCTTGTCTGAAATCTAGATGCCACAGTTTGAATCTGGTTCAATTTGGTGTCTGGGTCGGAAACGATCCTGGTGACTCGCAGCATTTGGCTGTATGGAAGATGTTTTTTAAGGGAGTGTCGGTGAAAACTGCTGTACAGGAGGGTGTTGTTGCGGTCAGTGGGTTTCCGGAATAAATCCGTCTGGATTCCATGAGGGGTGATTTTCACTAGGACGTCTAAAAATGCAATCTCTTGGTTGCTGGTGTTCCATGTGAACTCTATTCGATCATCTTTAGAATTTAGAGTAGTCAAGGCTAGCTCAAGATTTTCTTGAGAGTTCTTCCAAATGAAAAATAGGTAATCTATATATCGAACATATAAGATGAGGTTGTCGGTCCAAATTGAATTTCCGTACATGTGATTGGATTCAAAGTTTCCCATGTACAAATTGGCATAGGTGGGAGCCGCACAATTTCCCATGGCCATCCCAGACATTTGCAGGTAGCATTTCTGTTCATGTACGAAATAACTATGGTATAGGGTGTATACCATGAGTTCAAGTATGAAAGTTTTCAAGGAGTCATCGATGTTGGATTGTAATAAAGCTTGTTCCACTGCAGCAATTCAACCCTCGTGAGGGATGCAAGTGTAGAGACTTCTGACATCTGCTGTGCATAAGATAAGCTTGTCATTCTCTTTCAGTTGTAAGGACGATAATTTTTTGATGAATTCCGTGGTGTCCTTAATGTAACTTGGGAGATTGGAAACCATGGGTTGTAGGTAACGATCTATGAATTTTCCCGTAGGTTCATGGATTGAACCTCGGGTCGAGGCAATAGGACGAAACGGAGGATCCATTAGATTCTTGTGGATCTTGGGGAGCATGGTGATGGTGGGGCTTCTCGGATGTTCTACAATAAGGTCTTTTTTTGTCCTGTCATCAATGGTGTCGTCAGATGCTGCTTTATGTATGATCTTCAACAATTCCGTTTGAAATTCCCTGGTGGGATTACCCTCCAGTGGTAAATAGATGTTGGAGTCGGAAATGTGTTCGTTAATACGCAAATCGTATAATTGTGTATTCAAAATGACAAGGGCTCCCCCCTTGTCTGCTTTCACACATTTGATTGCAGGATTTCGGGCAATGTTTTTTAGGGTGTCGAGGTCCTTATTCGTGATGTTTCTATGAATTTTCTTGTGACAGTTGATTTTGGCTATGTCCTGTTTCACCAAAGTCTCAAAGGTGTCTATGCTCTTATGGCTAGTCGGTGGTATGAAGGTGCTCGAAGGTCGTAGGCCCAAGAGTTGGTCTGGTTTCGGGTTCATTGGGGGTTCTAGGACTCTTTCAAAAAAATGTTTCAACCTTAGTTTCCTTGTGAGTTTGAAAGTACTGACTTCCAGTTCCAGTAGGTTGGTGTTGCTGGTGGGTACAAATGACATTCCTTTTTGTAAGATCTCTGTTTCATACTTGGTCAAGGTGGTGTCAGAAATGTTAATTACTAACGATTTCTCTTCGTTTTTGGCTTGGACTTCAGAGGTTGTTGGTTGGTTCCGGTGTCTTTGTCCAGCTCTTTTGCCCCGCCTGGGTCGTCGGTTCTGTCTGGGCTTACCTCTAAAAAGGCTCCGTGGTGGTTAGGTCACTCGTGCTGGTCGATGGTGTTGCACTGGATGAGGTGATAGTGGTAGATGCTCCTGTGGGAGTTTTTTTAGGACGATTGGAGGTGTCGCTTCCGGAGGAAGAGGTATCGGTGTTTGGATTATATGGTTTATTCCTGCGACGCTGAGCATAGACGTCTGCCCACGTGTATACCTCGCCTAGTTTGTAATCCAAGGTGTCTCTGCGGAATTTGCGGATCTTACGGTCGTTGATGTCCTTTGTGTGTCTGTCTAATTGCTTGTTAATGTCATCCAGTGTGGCGGTGAGTTCTTCCGGTGAGATGGAGTTTTTAAGTTCATTTTCTATGTCGGAGATTTCTTGTGATAATTCCACCAAAATTTCAGACAATTTCTCGACGATAAGTAGTATAAGATCCAAGCTGCATTTGTTGAGGATAGCGTTCCATCTCTCAACAAACGCTTTGGAGTTCTTGCATAGGGACGGTTTCAGTGCAATCCGTAGGCCACGGGGAATGCGGAGAACCTTATGATACTTAATCAAAGTGTTGGCGTGTAATTTCTGGTTGACGCGGCGTTTAGATAAATATATAAGTTGTTTGATACATTGTTCATTGGATCTGCTGGTTGTGGTTTGGGTCAAGTCTTCGTTGATGAGGGCATAGATTCTTTCTGTTGCTTCCGTGTCAAACGCTAGTGTTTCAGAGTGTGCTTCAGTCGATTTTGAAATCTCGTCGTATTGCATTTTCTGAGTGGGTGTGTGCAGCCTGCCCGGTGAACAGTGTAGGCAATAAGAATGAAAGGGGAAGTAGGCACGGCGCACTACTGAAGTTTGTAGGATGAAATTCAAGAAGAGAGTAGTTGAGGTTTGTGGATTTCAAGGTGCTCCTACAGGTGACGCAACTGTTCCGGTGCGTCTGGAATTGTCAATGAAGGTGAGTGCGCTACAGAAATGTAGGCGCATCTCTGTCTTGGGCACACTTATTCAGGTTCTGTGTGTCGATGACACAGTAGATTCCAAAGGGTTTCAATAAACAGTTCCAAATGTGCAATTTGTGCAGGTTTATTAGAAGATTTATCAATTCATGATTTTCTTATTTCTTTTCAAACATGATCATCAAGTATCAAATATTGTGAAAGCTCCGATGCATTTCGGACTAACCAAGTCCTTTGTCGAGGAGCACTACAACAGAATATGAAAAAATAACCCAGATCAATGAAACGGCTAAATTTACATAGTTAATAAACAAAGGTGAATGAATTGTGCGACCACATGCTGCCCAGTGTGATTTATAAATGTGGATGGTTGAAAAATCGCAATGTGGATAGGGAACGAGGCTCCAGCGAAAGTGAACAGGTGAAAACCAAAGACTATGGTGGTGGTGCGAAAGAAATATATGAGAGAACATGCTCAAAGGTAAAAGCAACGTGCCAGGACGGGCCGGGTGGCTAAGTGAGGACTCAGAGAAAAGTGACTGGGTGGAGGCTGGAGGGAGGGTGAAAGAAATGATAAAAAATGGTAAACACGAACGGGTGACAAACAAACCTCAAAGCGCGAGGCTTCTATGGTGCTCTCCGCATAGCGGGAATGGCAGCTGAAATAAACAGTGACGAACCGCTTGTTATTAGCGAGTGGGGTGAAAGTTGTGAAGGGATGACGGACAGGGTGAAAAGTAACTTACTTCGACAAATGTCAGCGTATGTTTGCAGATGGTGGGTTCTGCGGTCAGGAACTCCGCGAAGTTAGCGCGGAGTTGTGGAATATGAAAGAATGGAAGGTGCAATGGAAAAAGGACTAGAAAAACAACGTGAAAATGCGCGGCCATGTTAGAATGGGAAAGAAAAAGCAAGTTAACCCCGTGAGGAGTGATTAGTATGTGGCATGCTGAAGGTGCAATTGACATTCAATACAAACAGCAGAGGCAAAGTGTATGGCATCAATACTGTGCCCCAAGGGCATCATAAATAACAACTTAATTCAGTCCGGTCATTAAGACCCCACGGTTTCTGTGCTTGGAGTCTGTAAATCCAGGAGGTTTCTCTCTGTAAGAGAAACTTGTCGTTGTCCCTTCCTTCAATCCTAGGGACAGTCTCTAGGACCATGTATTTCAATTGAGCCACGTTGTGGTTAGCTTCATTAAAATGTGTAGCTACCGTAGACTTGGTGTTCTTAGTACGAATGTTCGACTTGTGTTCGTTCAGTCTAATCTTGACCTTCCTGCTGGTTTTACCTACGTAAATCTTGCCGCACGGGCACTTAAGTAGATAAATAAGGTTGGAGGAGTCACAAGTTGCGTCCACGTTCAATCTGATGTTATAGCCTCTCATTGGATGGTTAATATTGTTTCCCTTGATGATATTATTGCAATTGTTGCAATGGTGACAAGGACGGGTACCAGTATGCTTGACGGAGGTGATGTTTGGACTAGGTTGAGATAAGATTTCTTTGAGGTTCCTTGGTCGGGTGTAGGCAAAGATTGGCGGTTCTTTGAAGAGGTTTCCAAAATCTGGTTCTGATGCCAAGATGCGCCAATGTTTTTAAATGATGCTTTTGGAACTGTTACTAACAGTGGAATATTTCGAAACCAAGACCATCCTCTGTTGATCCTTTTTGTGGGTGCTTTGGAGAGCATCATTCTGAGAAATGGAAACCGTCCTCTCTATGGCTTCTTTCAATAGATCCTCAGGATAACCTCTTGTCTGAAATCTAGATGCCACAGTTTGAATCTGGTTCAATCTGGTGTCTGGGTCGGAAACGATCCTGGTGACTCGCAGCATTTGCTGTATGGAAGATGTTTTTAAGGGAGTGTCGGTGAAAACTGCTGTACAGGAGGGTGTTGTTGCGGTCAGTGGGTTTCCGGAATAAATCCGTCTGGATTCCATGAGGGGTGATTTTCACTAGGACGTCTAAAAATGCAATCTCTTGGTTGCTGGTGTTCCATGTGAACTCTATTCGATCATCTTTAGAATTTAGAGTAGTCAAGGCCAGCTCAAGATTTTCTTGAGAGTTCTTCCAAATGAAAAATAGGTAATCTATATATCGAACATATAAGATGAGGTTGTCGGTCCAAATTGAATTTCCGTACATGTGATTGGATTCAAAGTTTCCCATGTACAAATTGGCATAGGTGGGAGCCGCACAATTTCCCATGGCCATCCCAGACATTTGCAAGTACCATTTCTGTTCATGTACGAAATAACTATGGTATAGGGTGTATACCATGAGTTCAAGTATGAAAGTTTTCAAGGAGTCATCGATGTTGGATTGTAATAAAGCTTGTTCCACTGCAGCAATTCCACCCTCGTGAGGGATGCAAGTGTAGAGACTTCTGACATCTGCTGTGCATAAGATAAGCTTGTCATTCTCTTTCAGTTGTAAGGACGATAATTTTTTGATGAATTCCGTGGTGTCCTTAATGTAACTTGGGAGATTGGAAACCATGGGTTGTAGGTAACGATCTATGAATTTTCCCGTAGGTTCATGGATTGAACCTCGGGTCGAGGCAATAGGACGAAACGGAGGATCCATTAGATTCTTGTGGATCTTGGGGAGCATGGTGATGGTGGGGCTTCTCGGATGTTCTACAATAAGGTATTTTTTTGTCCTGTCATCAATGGTGTCGTCAGATGCTGCTTTATGTATGATCTTCAACAATTCCGTTTGAAATTCCCTGGTGGGATTACCCTCCAGTGGTAAATAGATGTTGGAGTCGGAAATGTGTTCGTTAATACGCAAATCGTATAATTGTGTATTCAAAATGACAAGGGCTCCCCCCTTGTCTGCTTTCACACATTTGATTGCAGGATTTCGGGCAATGTTTTTTAGGGTGTCGAGGTCCTTATTAGTGATGTTTCTATGAATTTTCCTGCGACAGTTGATTTTGGCTATGTCCTGTTTCACCAAAGTCTCAAAGGTGTCTATGCTCTTATGGCTAGTCGGTGGTATGAAGGTGCTCGAAGGTCGTAGGCCCAAGAGTTGGTCTGGTTTCGGGTTCATTGGGGGTTCTAGGACTCTTTCGAAAAAATGTTTCAACCTTAGTTTCCTTGTGAGTTTGAAAGTACTGACTTCCAGTTCCAGTATGTTGGTGTTGCTGGTGGGTACAAATGACATTCCTTTTTGTAAGATCTCTGTTTCATACTTGGTCAAGGTGGTGTCAGAAATGTTAATTACTAACGATTTCTCTTCGTTTTTGGCTTGGACTTCAGAGGTTGTTGGTTGGTTCCAGTGTCTTTGTCCTGCTCTTTTGCCCCGCCTGGGTCGTCGGTTCTGTCTGGGCTTACCTCTAAAAAAGGCTCCGTGGTGGTTAGGTCACTCGTGTTGGTCGATGGTGTTGCACTGGACATTGGCGCATCTTGGCATCAGAACCAGATTTTGGAAACCTCTTCAAAGAACCGCCAATCTTTGCCTACACTCGACCAAGGAACCTCAAAGAAATCTTATCTCAACCTAATCCAAACATCACCTCCGTCAAGCATACTGGTACCCGTCCTTGTCACCATTGCAACAATTGCAATAATATCATCAAGGGAAACAATATTAACCATCCAATGAGAGGCTATAACATCAGATTGAACGTGGACGCAACTTGTGACTCCTCCAACCTTATTTATCTACTTAAGTGCCCGTGCGGCAAGATTTACGTAGGTAAAACCAGCAGGAAGGTCAAGATTAGACTGAACGAACACAAGTCAAACATTCGTACTAAGAACACCAAGTCTACGGTAGCTACACATTTTAATGAAGCTAACCACAACGTGGCTCAATTGAAATACATGGTCCTAGAGACTGTCCCTAGGATTGAAGGAAGGGACAACGACAAGTTTCTCTTACAGAGAGAAACCTCCTGGATTTACAGACTCCAAGCACAGAAACCGTGGGGTCTTAATGACCGGACTGAATTAAGTTGTTATTTATGATGCCCTTGGGGCACAGTATTGATGCCATACACTTTGCCTCTGCTGTTTGTATTGAATGTCAATTGCACCTTCAGCATGCCACATACTATTCACTCCTCACGGGGTTAACTTGCTTTTTCTTTCCCATTCTAACATGGCCGCGCATTTTCACGTTGTTTTTCTAGTCCTTTTTCCATTGCACCTTCCATTCTTTCATATTCCACAACTCCGCGCTAACTTCGCGGAGTTCCTGACCGCAGAACCCACCATCTGCAAACATACGCTGACATTTGTCGAAGTAAGTTACTTTTCACCCTGTCCGTCATCCCTTCACAACTTTCACCCCACTCGCTAATAACAAGCGGTTCGTCACTGTTTATTTCAGCTGCCATTCCCGCTACGCGGAGAGCACCATAGAAGCCTCGCGCTTTGAGGTTTGTTTGTCACCCGTTCGTGTTTACCATTTTTTATCATTTCTTTCACCCTCCCTCCAGCCTCCACCCAGTCACTTTTCTCTGAGTCCTCACTTAGCCACCCGGCCCGTCCTGGCACGTTGCTTTTACCTTTGAGCATGTTCTCTCATATATTTCTTTCGCACCACCACCATAGTCTTTGGTTTTCACCTGTTCACTTTCGCTGGAGCCTCGTTCCCTATCCACATTGCGATTTTTCAACCATCCACATTTATAAATCACACTGGGCAGCATGTGGTCGCACAATTCATTCACCTTTGTTTATTAACTATGTAAATTTAGCCGTTTCATTGATCTGGGTTATTTTTTCATATTCTGTTGTAGTGCTCCTCGACAAAGGACTTGGTTAGTCCGAAATGCATAGGAGCTTTCACAATATTTGATACTTGATGATCATGTTTGAAAAGAAATAAGAAAATCATGAATTGATAAATCTTCTAATAAACCTGCACAAATTGCACATATGGAACTGTTTATTGAAACCCTTTGGAATCTACTGTGTCATCGACACACAGAACCTGAATAAGTGTGCCCAAGACAGGGATGCGCCTACATTTCTGTAGCGCACTCACCTTCATTTACATGATCATCAGACATACTGTCTGTCACAGTGCATGGCCAAGTGAAACCGTATCATCATAAACTATTGTAGTTTAATTCTTTGTGGGAATGTTATTAGTACACATTAGCTCTCATATAACTATAGTCGATTCATTTGAAATAAGATCTCCTAAGCTTTTCAGAGTTCGACAAAAGCTGTGTTTAAAAATCAAATCATGTACACTGTCTGTGACTCGACCTATTACTTGTGACAAGTTACAAGATGGCGTTACAGGGCTTATAGCACAAACACTAAAACTTTACTGACATTGACTTCACATCACCAAGTGTTTAACATTTAAATGTGGGTTTGCTACCTTCCAGGAGAAACGTAGCAGCCATTTTTTTTTGTTTGAAGAGTCTGCAAACTGGCCAGGACATGATACTAAATAGGCCTGCAAACAAAATTGTATGTATTTGCAAAACAATTGGCATGTAATTGAATGGCAACGGCAATTAGAGAATCAACAATACTACAAACCTATCACTAGTAGTCCAGAGACAAGATTACACCAAATCATAACATCAATGGTCTTCTCAGCAGAAAGCCAAGGGTGGCTGAGCAAAAAGGAGACAGAATATTTAGTTAACAAGGATCTTAAAGTTCCATATTTATATACACTGCCAAAAATCCATAAGGGCATTCAACCAGTCCCAGGTCATCCCATAGTATCGGGGATGTACTCGACACTTGAACTCCTGTTCAAGGTTTGCAATCACTTACTACAGCCATTGGTAAAACAGACACCCACATATCTACAGGATACCGCAGATGTGCTACGTCTACTAGCGAACTTCCCCAACGCCAGTAACATCAATCTATTGGTCACCCTAGATGTAGAAGCCCACTACACTAACATTCTGCAGAGGGCCACTCTAGGTGTGATTGATTGCTTTGGAACTAGCAACACTGGTTTTGACCAAAATGTTTTTTGAATTCAAAGGTCAATTGTACCATCAGACCCAGGGAACTTCCATGGAGAGCACTGTGGCTCCTAGTGCACCTTGTTTGTACATGACCTCTTTTGAAGAGGAATTCATTTTAAACAACCCCAACCCATATCAGGAAAATCTATGCCTCTGGAAGAGGGTTATAGATGATATAGGGGCATATGTAGGTAATTTTTGATTTGCGATTCTCAAATAACGATTTTTAGGGAATCGCAATTAGAGAATCGCAAAACGAAATGCAGGTAGGATTACCACATTTTTTTGCGAATCCCACTTATTCCTTATTTGCGAATCGCAAATTGAGATTCGCAAATAAGGAATACCTTCTCATTCATTCCTATGGGCTAGATGGATATTCCCGGGAGACAGTCGCAGTCCGTGTAGGTACACGGAGGGGAGCCGCGGGCGTGGAAAAAAACGGTGCGTGAAGTCACCCCACGCTGTAGTTTCCGAAGGGGCGCAATATGTTCCCTTAGGAAGTTCCCTTTTTTAACACACCCCTACCAGAGTGAGTAGTGTGGTGTTGATGGAATGTTTTCCGTCTTTTGACACTGTATATCACTTTTTCACACTTAGAGCCTCACGGGAGGGTGCGCCTTAGCGCGCGCACACCACCGGAGGACTTTTGGTTTAGGTCCTGAAGAAAGCTGAGCTACCTGCAACATAAACAGCTGAAACATGTCGACCAAATTTTACTTCTGATTCAGGATTCCGGTTCCTTAATTAAGAACCTGGGGAGTCCGCTCACCTTGTTTTTAACTAATGCGGGCTGGCCATTATTAAAAAAAATTCTAAAGGCACAACCTTTGCATTTTTTAATCGTAAATACACATTTGCACTATCACATTTAGTCACTTACTAATTTGGGCACTGTTGCACCCACCACATCCTGCTCCGCTGTAATCAGGCATCGTAGCACGCCGGGGAGGCATTCGGTCACCCCAGCGGGGACCCGATGATGAAGCATGTCACCAACTAGTGGTGAGTGAGGGTCCTTCTAAGAATTAAGGTTCTTTCCCTCCACCCACTACAGGGTGACCAGCAAGCACCCTGACTTTCTTCCAGTTGAAGACAGTCGCTCGGGCCCTCTTAGGGACATTGAGACTGCCCCGCTGTGCATACTGCACGCGTGTGAGTATTGATCACGCGTGCAGCACACAGTGGAGCCTTATTTCATAAACCTTTGAACCTATCACGTTTGTCACTTTTCTTTTGCACCTTAGTCACTCCTTCGTTGTTTACAATATGGGCTAGAAGGCCCATAGGAAGACATTCTCAATTTGCGATTCTCAATTAGAGAATCACAAATTGAGAATGCAATTTCAGGGTTGTAAGGGTGTCAATAGGACACCCTTTTGCACCCCTGAAATTAACATGTGTGCACATGTGGCCCACATACTGACCCACATGGCACATTGAAAAATGCCGAAGAAGTGCATTTTTCAAAGAAATAGCAAAATACCACCAACCTGAAGTTAGTGGTATTTTGCGATTCCTTAAGCCAAAATGCGCACAACTTGGGTGCTTCCTACATTGCATTTAATGAATCGCAATTTGCGATTCCTAAATGCAATAGCAAAATAAGGAATCACAAATTTTGCGATTCCTTATTTTGCATGTGGGTTTTTGTGTGCTACATAGCACACTGCCCTAATTCCGATTGCAAATGCTGAAATTCTGTGAATTTCAGCATTTGCGAGCACAAATAGGCTTCCTTCATATGGCCCATATTCATCTTCTGGCGAGTCAATGTGGATACATGCAATGATTTCTGCGTGTGGATTAATACCTTGAATCCATACCTCAAATTCACAAGCTCCATTTCACACAACCAAATTCCATTCCTTGATCTTTTGATAAGGCTAGATAATGGTACCTGGAGCACAACAATATATAGGAAGCCAACGGATCGCAACAGCCTTTTACTGTTTAGTAGCTGCCATCCGCGTGCCCTTAAAGAGAATCTCCCTGTGGGACAGATTCTTAGACTCCGCAGAAATTGTAGCCAACTTTGAGGACTATAAAACAGAATGTGAATATCCCGCACGCAGTATTGCCTTTTCTAAAAAACGTGCTAGAAATAATAACAGGGAACAAAAACCATGCGGGCGTGTGTGTATATATACTTACAAAAAGTATTTCTCAGACGGCCCCCGTAGGATGCATAGTCTCTCGACTCGCCGACGGCCCAAATTGGATTTTGCGCGAAAACAAAGCGCGAGTCATGTGATGTTTTATAAACCAATAATCAGACACTATTTCACGTAACCAACCCAAACGTCTTGTTCAAATGTCGAGCCACACTACGTATCTCGACATTTTGTCAAAGTTTGAAGCACAATACTTTATTGACAAACATACGCATCCAAATATGAAACCTGAATATCTACACAGGTATAATACCTGGAGGCAGCCGCTCGAAGGGGCAAAAGAACAATTAATAAATATATTAAGGTTCCCCTGCAAAATTTATTCCTAAATATTAACTATAAAGCATACCCCGGCATATCTAAAAGGATCCAAATCTCGGTTCTAATTAATTAAGTACACAGCCATTAATCTTAGGCCAGAAGCCATGATATTGTAATATATATGCTGGTTACATTTCACAATTTAAATACTAAACTCAAGACACAGGCAACAAGCACAGCATAAAAGAAACACAAGGTATGAGGTTCTATACCAAATACCATACTCAAACTCCCGGAGCCTCACGCAGTGGGAGCACTAGACATAGTGCCTCACGCCACAACCATAGGCTTATAAACACATAATCGTAATACATCTATATCAACAACCCCGCCCAAATGAAAGCAGTGAGAGTAAACGAGTTCAGGCAAACGTATCATTAATATCTTTGGACAGCCAGATTGGACAATAGCTCAATAACCGAGTAATATTAAAAGTTAACATATCTATTAATATAAAGAATAGTAAATAAACAGCATACAAAAGGGCCTGGAAAGCCACCACCAATATAAAAATTAGATTGTAATAGAAAAATTACAGAATAAAAAAACTCTAGTAGATCCACAATTAATTAAGGACCGGACCCACCATGACATAATTCTCAATATGGTAGCCTATACATCTACTTTCCAAAATTAGTTCATTATCATATTATTTTATACAAAACATATTGCACAAAAGTTTGACAATTCTCGCATATGTCTTAACAATTAAATGCAAACAAATTTGCATACATGTTTCAGAAATTAACATAGGAGAGTAAAAGCTGCAATGATTCAGAACAGTATACCTGGCACAGGAACATAGGAAATAAGAGAGGGAAACTATCTCAGTTCTAGCATCCCTCATGACATCCGTAACACCAAGAGTCTGCTATACCCAAAATCCAAGAACATACATTATATTTGTATAAGGGACATCTCTAACCCAAAATGTAAGGGGAGAGAAAAAAGGAAATGGGGGAGAGGAAGCGGGAGCAGGGCAAAGGGGAGGAAGGTACAGAGAAGGGCTGCACAGTATGAATAAATAAATAAATAAACACAATACGTACATTAACTTGCAAAAGATACATGTTAATATTTAAGATGCCAAAGATGAGAGGACAGCATTCTTGGGACCCTGACATGAATACGTCTAGAGTACAGTTAGTCATCCTCTGGTACAGAAAATGCCCAGTACCTATATTAGGAGTCACAGAGAAAAGGTCACATGAATTACAGAAAATAATGCATCTCATTATCAGAGTTCAATCCAAACGTAGTGGCCCTTAGTTTACAGATCTAAGTAGCCTCCAGTTGATGCAGACGCAGCTCACTATTACGCCCTCGTCTATCCGGGGGGGGACATGATCAAATGTGCGAAATTTGAAATTGGTCTTGGACATTTGCGAATCACACATATGGGCTTCTAGGGCATTGGTGCTGTCATTCCTAATACAGGCCCGTCGGTGTTCCTGGATGCATACTCGTAACTGTCGCACTGTACTCCCGACATAAATCTTAGTGCCGATACATACAATCACATAGATCACATAGTGATCTCAAGCGCCAGGATGCCCTTGGGGTGACAGTAAAGTGCTATACAAATATACAATACAATGTAGATTGACAGTTCAGAAAGTATTTTATTTTATGGAAATAACTAATATTGTATGTGAAACGTGATGTCTTATTCAAGCTCATCTGACAGATATTACAATTACCACATACGTATGAGGAAAAGTGTTCTTCTAATCGGCATCATTTGTACTGGGACTCCATTGTTTTTTCATTGCCATCTTGTGTCAAACCCTTCCACACAACCCACCTGGTCGCTTCTGCTTCTGCTGATGCCTGAGGAAAATCTAACTGACACAACAAAAACCATCTTGCAGCCTGCATTTCTGGCCAGGAATTGTCGCCCCCCCCCCCCCCTGTTCTTTGCAGTTCAACAGAAAGCCATGAGATACTCAAGCCCTGTGTAAGTGATTTGTTTTCCATCTCCTGCTACAAGCCTGTGAAACATCCATGACACCATGAACAGGTTATCTGGACAAAGGTCTGACTGCCGGGCTTTGATCAAGCTGAGGGGACAATGACCTGAAAGACTGAGCTTTGATCAAACTGAGTGAACAATGATTTGTGTCCCAAGTCTTGACCAGGTCACCATCTACAAACATCGTCTGGATCTGGTTATCAACTGCAAACACTGCCCTGATTGAACAATGAACTAACAGCCAAAAGATTGGAATGAAAAAGTATAAAAGGCTTGTAAGCTGTGGAGTAAAGCAGCAGCCTCCTCTGTCTTGGTTCCAACAAGCTTGGGACTCTTTTCCATAGCCCGGGCTATTTGAATAAATCTGGGTTCCTCCTGCAGTCAAAGGCTCCTGTGTCTCCTTTTACTAAGTATGGAGGCTATGGAAGACTTGGGCGGTTTCCCCGCCGCTGAGACCCAGTAAGTGGGTTATTCCGGTTCTTCAAATGGCGCCTGAATAGGTACTCCATGAGCACGAAGGTCAGGCCCGGTGAATGTGAGGAGGTGCACGGAGAGACTCCGACGGAGGCGCCATACCAAAGGGATTCTTGCAGTCCGGTAGCCAAACAACTCGCCCTCTGTTCCTCCCCACCCGGTCTGGGCCACATGACCGCGTCCTCGCTGGAGTCCCCTAAAAAGTGTTTTCTGGAACAGGACACAGCCCTACATCTGCAGAAGAGAACTACCCCTGTAAGGCAAGGGAGGACTGATCATACACCAAGTCTGTATGATTTTGGTGTTATTGACTTTTGAAAAGCCAAGCTGTTATTGACTTTTGCAAAAGCCAAGCCAGCGAGGTGAGCTTTTAAAACCCGCTGTTGTCTGTTATCTGTTTAAGGTAAGGGTGGAGCTGATCATTCACCAAGTCTGTATGATTTTGCTGTTATTGACTTTTGCAAAAGCCAAGCAAGCGAGGTAAGTTTTTAAAACCTGCTGGTGTCTGTTATCTTTTTTCAAGCGTGCCAGTCAGTAGTAAATTCAAGAGATTATGAACATGGCCCTTCTGCCATAATGTTTTCCCCGTTCTGGGTAAAATCTATGAAACAAAGTAACACGTAATTACAGTGGCCTCTTTATTGCTCCTTTAATTCCCAAGTTCTCGCCAACTTAGAGGAACAATTAATGAAAAGAAAAATGCGCCCGTCTATGTTTGAATCTGTCTGATTTTGGAGGAAAGAGATAGAGCAGAGAGCTAGAAAGCAGAATTCTCAAGAAAGAAAACAGGAACGTATGTCAATGATCGACCACGCCAGAGAAAATTTACAAAATCAAATTACAAAATCGGTAGTAATAGCCGATAGGGAGCATGGGGCCTGGGTACAAAACTGTTATCCAGCTCGTGAGGAGAAAGGAAAGGGCCATATGGAAGGGGGAGGTGATTCCTTGCTTGATACCATTCTACAAAGCCCTCCTGCATATGCCCCAATGTACCCTGCCCTGACGCCTCACACCCCGTATGTCATCCCCGCCACAGCCCACTCCTGCCCCCATTGCCCCTCTTACTGTTCTCCCTGTCACACCAACCCTCCCGATTTTTCCTGTGACACCGACCACGCCCGCTAACCCTGTCCTCGCTGCGAGAATGGCAACAAGTCTCCTTCTGCCAAAATCCTGCGGCTTTACCCCTACACGCCCTTTTGCTACTTCCCCGTGGTCTACAGTTAAGCAGGATTTATATAAATTGTTGAATTCCCCCCGACTGGCCTCCTTGTGCTCTGCAGTCAGTTTTTCGTCCCTTCGAGAAAATGACCTACAGAGGCAACAGTGTGACTGTTGGATGAATAACAGGAATATTTATACCTTTAAAGAAATATGGTCCACCTTTTCCCAGTGGATGCTTATGGAACAGACCACCTGGGCTGAATACATGTGTACCTTGGTCATGCAAAGATTCGAGAATGCGCTTATTCAGATGCCCCCTGGGCTAGTGGACCTCTGGTCACAAATAAAAAGAGGCGATGTTCATGGAGAGGAGATGTTTGGCGCTATGTCTGCTTTAATGGCTTACCGTGATATGACCGCTTTTCCCAGCAACCCTCTAGAGACAGCTATGCCAATGAGAGAGGCGGCCCCTGTCTTTGTTAACGCACTTACAGATGCCCAAAATAATGGCTGAGGGGCTGTTGAGGCACACTGGAGCAGGCTTTGGGTTCATGTTCCTTGGGAAAGGTCAGAAGTAATGCAGTTAAAGGGACAATTGCCAGATCCCCGGAAGAATCCGGCTGCCTATTACAAAGAATTAGGTCAGATAATATCTGCTGGTACTCTCGTTCTTGAGGATATAGATTTACTTTTTGGTACGGTTGTCTCCACTGAAATTTGGGACAAGATTCCACATACTGACCATGAAGTGGCGTTGGGAGGTAAATGGGCTGACCTAGAGGCTATGGAAGAAGCAAGGGTAGGAGGGACTAAACCAGAAGGTGGCATCATGACTTTGCCCGGTAAAATAATAACGCTCATGAAAACACTTTTGCCGGAAACTGTCATTAACTGGGATAAAATAAATGTCTGTAGGCAGCGAAAAGATGAGAATGTGGCTGACTACTTTACCCGTTTTAAGACAGAATACAAGGGACATAGTGGTTTGGATCACCGGACCCCAGATTCTGGCCCAGTATTTGTCAATAAGTTTGTCAGCAACTTGCTTCCTGAGATCTCCGCCAGGCTTAAGAAAGTTGAAAGTATGTGGTCTGCCCAGACTATGACTGGTATCTTGGCTATGGCACAATATCACGAGAATAGGGAGAATGAAGATAGAGACAAGGAAAGTAAGAAGGTTAGGGATATTAAGGCTAAGGCACTTCTGCAGCAGCTTACCCTTCCCTGAGGTCCCGATGCCCGTGGGAATTTCAGACCTCAACCCCAACACCCTCCCAGGGCTCGCCTATCTACCCACTCCGGCCCTCAATGTACGGGAGCCCTCCAAACAGATCAGTGTACTTATCGTAAGGGGTACGGCCATTGGATAGATGAGTGTCCCGTGTTAGCTGAAAACATCTGAACAGGGAAGACTCAGCCTTGCGCTCCCAGAGAGGGGAGGCCGACTAGGGACCATGGCCCGCCCCATCCATAGGATAAAGGACGTAGGCCCAGGGATGACGCTCCCGTCCGGCAACGCCTGGCCAATAGGTTTGATGGGTACGAAGCAACACGCACTTATTACAATGATGATTATGATGAAATTGATGAGACAGGGTCCTACCAAGCATAGGACAGCCAGGAAAGGGGTATTACCAGAGTGAAAATTCCAGTGGATTAATAGGGCCCATATGTTCAAATGTCAGTTGTGGGGAATGATCAGAATTTTTTTTGGGATCTGGGGCCACCAGGTCTTCTATTGCACGTCTGTCAGTCCCGGAGGGACCTCTTTATGGTAATATGAATGTCTACGTGGGTTTTGCAGGAACACCTGTGACCAGCCCTGTCTCTGAACCCCTCCCTCTCGATTTTGGCCCTGCACTTGTTGACGCTCCCTTGGTCCTTACTACAGGTTGCAGTGAAAACTTGTTAGGCATGGATTTACTGAAAGCTCTGTATGCGACCATATCATGTGGTCCCCAAAGTGTATCCCTAACAATTTCTCCCACCGCAGCTGCCTATATGTATATGTCCGGTCCCCTCCCACCAGAGTTGCAGTCTTTACCTTCCTCCCTCTGGGCATCATCAGACACTGATGTATGGTGTCTCAACATATCCCCTCATGTGGTACGCATCCAAGCAGGTGCACTTCTCCCCCGCCTCCGGCAGTATCGACTACCCAAGGAAGGAGAAATGGCCCTTTTAACAATAATATCTGAATTGATGGACAAGGGCGTAGTGGAGGAGACACGTGGCAATATCTGTAACAGTCCCATTATTCCAGTTTGTTAAAAGACCAATGGAGATGCTCTCTCCGCTAAAATATACAAATTCGTGATTGACCTGAGAGCCCTTAACAAAATAACAATCTCCAAATATCCTGTTGTCCCCGACATTACAGCCCTCTTAATGATGGTCCCTTCTGATGCCAAGCACTTTACTGTCATAGACCTGAAGAATGCTTTTTTCAGCAATCCTATACATACTGACATTTTTTTGGTTTCTCCCTTGGTGGGCAGAGCTTTAGATGCTGCCGCGCCCCTCAAGGTTTCACCGAGAGCCCCAGTATCTAAAGTCAAGCCCTAAAAAGTCAATTAGATTCCTTGGAACTCCCTGATAATTCCACATTATTACAATATGTAGATGACCTCCTCATTGCTGCAAATTCTGCCCCAACCTGTAAAGAGGCTACTCTCTGTTTGTTATGCCACCTTGCCCTCCATAATCACAATGTCTCTTTGAAAAAGCTTCAGTTTTGTCAAGAGAAGGTGACCTATATAGGTCATCTCCTCTCGAAGGAGGGAAGGCAGCTCACCGCTGATCGTGTAGCCATTATCAATGCTATGACGCCCCCACGAACACAAAAGCAGGTGTGAGCCTTCATAGGCCTAACTTCATACTGTAGACAGGGGATTTCCAATTTATTGGCCATGGTCAAACTCCTTATTGCCCTCTCCACTAAAGATATATCAGACAGTTCCTTTCCTTGGACTAGAGAGCAGGCGCAGGCCTTCTAAGATTTAAAGAGGGCTCTGTGTACTGCTCCAATCCTCGGTACTCCTGATTATAACAAACAATTATTTCTTTTTGTACATGAGACAGACGGCTGTGCATGCGCTGTCTTGACCCAGATGTTCGGAGGTCACCATCGTCCATGTGCCTTTTTTTCAGCAACCTTAGATCCTTTTGGAAGGGCTCTCCCGGGATGCCTACAGGTGCCTGCTGCAGCCGCCCTCATGGCCCGTCAGAGTACGAGGATCGTAATGAACTCCCCCTGACTCTGATGGTCCCCGATTCTGTGGATACCCTCCTTAATAACCAAGACACAGTACCTCACTAGCGCACGACTCACAGGATATGAATTGACACTCTTTGCCAGCCACATTAACTCCAAGAGATGCACTGTACTAAACCCCGCCCCACTATCCCCCACTGGATACTCGCTTAGACCCACATAACTGTATATTGAAGACAGAGGAGGAGACGAAGGGATGGGTTGACTTACAGGATACCCCGATAGCATAACCTGAGGGTACACTGTATGTGGACAGATCATGTCTCAGAGGGCCAGATGGTAACACCTCAGCCGCTTACGCCCTCACGATACTGGAGCAAGTAGTAGAGACAGCTCAGATTCCGCAGTGCTCTGCTTAGGCAGCAGAATTAGTGGCCCTCACTAGAGCCTGTGAGTTAAGCAAGGGAATAACAGTTCATATTTACACTGACAGCCAGTATGCCTTTGGGGTAGCTCACAACTTTGGGAGACCATGGAAAGAAAGGAATTTCCTTACTTCACACGGGACCAAGATTCAACATGGCCCCCTAATTCACAGATTATTAGACTCCCTGACACTCCCCAGAAAGGTGGCCATTATAAAATGTACAGCCCATAGGAAAGCGACAGATGATGTTGGGAAAGGCAATGCCCTGGCTGACCAGACAGTTAGACAAACAGCTCTTAGAAAAAAGGAAGGAAAGTATGTAGGAGGTCCTGCTAGGTGGGTGGCAGACGAGGGCATGATTGAAAACACAGTACAAAATGTGATTGATATTCAGTCTCATGTTACTCCTGAGGAACTAAGGGTGTGGAAGGAGCAATTAGCAAAGGAGGGATTTGATGGTTGCTGGGTCCGCGCGACTATGGAAAGACAATGGATGTTGCCTGACAGTCATGTGCTACCAGTAGTTACGATGGTCCATGGTCCTGCTCACATAAGTCCAAAAGGGATATGTAAGCTGTTGGAACCTACATGGTATAACTCTAAGATACCAGCATATGCCGAAAAGCTGGTCAAAACATGCATGATTTGCCTAATGTATAACCCAGGAAAAGGCACAGTTAATCCTAAGGGAGGATTCTCCCCTCCTACCTTACCCTTTTGAAGTCCTCCAAATGGATTACATCCAGATGGACAGGTGTAACAATTTGAAATATGTGCTGGTGGTGGTCTGTACCTTCAGCCGATGGGTGGAGGCCTACCCTGTCAAAGACTGCACCGATATCACTACAAAGTCAAAGTCAAAATATCTTTATTTCGGTTAAAACAGAAACCATAAAAGCTGTACATACAATTAAAAAAACCATAAAACCGCATGAATCTAATCCACATTCTGTACCCATGTTATCCACAATTCGTTGTTGTTAATTGAAAGTCAATCAGGGGCATTTGCGATTTAAAAACAATAAATACAGTGTCCAGTATAAAAATCATATACCATCTTTGAATAAAATGTGCAACCAGTGCACTACAATTGATATTCCGTTTAGGCAAGGTTTAATATCAGTGGTATTGTTACTTTTTCCAAGAAAGGAAAAAGGAAAATGGCTATTTTAAAATTTCGGGCAGTACTGACACAAGCTAAAGAATCCTCATCCCATCTCCAGCTGTTTTATTACATCAGCTAGAGATCTAGCCCTTTATCATTTAAAGCGTGAGACCCCTTCTCCTTCTTACTATCTCCACAGAAAAGAGATATCTGCTTACACTGAAAACAATGGGTTGGGTTGTTTTGGTTCTTAAAATTCTTTCTGCCTCACTGAACTGTCTAAAGCCCAAAAGGCGGCAAATAGGTTTTATCCACTTTTTCCTGAGCTGTGTGTAAGCAGAGCAAAAGAATAGTACATGCGCATTGGCTCCGGTATTACACAATTTGCATTTAACCAAATCATCATTTCCATCATTATCATCATTGCACACCCATTTCGCAGTGTTTGTTTTGATTTGTAGTATGCCATAACGAAATTTTAAATACAATGTTTTAGCTAAAGTCAGTAGAATCTCGTCCATAAAGGTCTCAAATCTGCTAACTGTCTTCATACCAAGGTATCTGAGAGTTAGAGTCCCCAGTTCCGGATTGTGCAATTTCAAATTTAGGACAAATTCCCAATAACTTTTTTTTTGCAATTTTTTCCAACTTAAGGTGAGACTCCCAGGATCTGCCCAATAATGACTTAGCCCCAGCTTTCGAACCAATCCTTAATGTGGTTCAGCCATACCAGCCTTATTCCATTTTTTATTTTAATAATTTCTTTTAAGGCTTCTCGATAATCTACTAGTTCATCTGTTGACCATACGCGGATCCAATACAGCTAAGGTCTTAAGGCCGCATGGTCATCAGTGTGATAGATATCCAAGTCTATTATAAGCGGAAGTAAGGGTGTACACCTCGGAATTGCTAATATATTTCTAAAGAAGACCTTCTCTATTGTAGTAAAGGCACATTTAACAGCATAGCCCCATAGTTCAGCACCATAAAGTGAGGCTGATTGGGCTTTGAATTTATATAACTCTAATGCTGGGGAGACAGCTCTAGTATAACTACTACTTTGGCGTCTCGCTATTGGAACTAGGTTATGGGTGAGGGTCGTTTTGCTTTTATCTATTTGAGTTTTCCAATCCATTTTAGTGTCTAAAGTGATACCCAAATAATTAAAATTTTGCACATATTCTATCATTTCATTATTAACAGTCAATTTTTTCCTGAACCCTTTATGGGGATTAATCGCCATATACTTAGTCTTAGACGAGTTAATCTCCAAACCTTTAGTATCACAGTAGACCTGAAAGGTATCTAGCAAATTTTGTAGTCCTTTTGGGGTCTGTGATATTAAAATAGTATCATCTGCGAATAGCAGAGCTGGCACATGGTCGCCACACAGCTTGGGAGAGTCATGCTCGCAGCCCAAGAGGGTGTCAGTTATGTCATTACCGTACAAGAAGAACAATGTAGGTGCTAGCACACATTCTTGCCTAACACCTCACTTTATATTAATACGATGAGACAGTTCTCCATTTGGTCCCCATCTTACCCTGGCGTAGTTGTCCTCGTGCAGCCTAACAATCTGTTCCGGGATTTCCCCGGGCACACCCTGGTCCCTCATTCTTAACCATAAAGCAGTTCTAGGGACAAGGTCAAAAGCTGCCCTAAGGTCAACAAAAGCCATGTATAAGTGTGCCCGCTTTATTTTGATATGTTTACAGAGGATACATAAAAATCTTAACACCTGATAAATTGTGCTAATTTTTTCTCTAAAACCCGCCTGGTACTTGGTTAGGGTACTACTTTCCCCAATCCATGCATTCAGCTTATCTAAAACTTGTCTAGCATATACCTTCTGTAAGACATCAATTAAACTAATAGGTCTGTAATGGGCCGGATTCATACGGTCCCCCTTTTTAAAAACAGTTACTATCTCAGCACCCCACCATGTATCAGGAATAGGGGCGCCCTCAGCAATGTTATTACAAAGATAATTTATGTATGGAGCCATATCATATTTTCATGCTTCCATAGATCCCCGGGTATCCTATCCGGACCAGGGGCCTTCCCAGGTTTTATTGCTTTGATGGCAGCAATTGTTTCTGCTATACTAAAGAACAAGGGTGTCACACTCAGATTAAAACCTGTGTCGTCATTGGCATGAATAGGCTCAACATTGGTAGGGGCATATAGTTACAAAAAGTGCGTAACCCACACATTGGCGTCCAAAAACTTATCCCTACTAGGGGTTCCACCTCTAGAGCCCGTTGCAATCAAACCCCAGAACAATGTCTTGTCATTTGCCTTGCAAACTTCCAACAGATCACACCAAATTTTTTCATCCCAATGTTTCTTAGCCTTAGCAATTGTCCCCTTATAACATCTCCTTTTCTCCCTTAGTAGTAGCACATTATCACTTTTTGCAGCCGCTATAAGTTCCTCTTTGGCATTCCGGCAGCCCTTATCGTACCATATTTCTCCCTTGGCTAGACTTCGCTGGCCATTTTTTTGTGGCTTGCTAGATTTAGTTAATATTTCTCCAAGAGCCCGAGACATATTTCCGTGGATCGACATAATCGGGATCTCCTGTGCTGGGTAATTTGTATACGGGGAGACTAAGTCTACATGCAAGTTATAGATTTTCTTAATAGTTCTATCGTTCCCCAATACTCCCGGCCACTTTAGGGCTCTACGGTTATTTGAGATCAGTGGATCGATGTCAGTTTCTTGAAGGGGTTATTTTCGCTTGGGTAGTAGGTTAAATATTATCTGGCTAAGGGTCAGGCTAAGTGGGCGATGGTCACTCTCAATGCGGTTCTCCACTACAAGGTCTTTTACCATCGGCCAGAGTGGGATTGAGACCATTAGATAGTCTAAATGGCTAAAACAGCTGCCCCGATGAAAGGTTGGCTGGCTCGGGCTATCCGATGGCAAACGCCTGTTGCAAGCACGTAAACCATGTGCTGCAGTCAGTTGTACTAACTGTGCTGCAGCCACTGAGCATGGCACTGCAGAGCTGGCCTCAATTCCAGGGATATTATTAACATTATCTTCTTGTTCAAAAAAAATTTCTAGGCCTATTTTTGGCTCGAACTTGTGGTTGAAATACCCTCAATAATTATTAAAATTCTCTCATTGAGTGCAGAGATAATATTATTTAGCTGCTCGATCACTTTTGCCTCTTTATTTGCCGCTGAAGACCTGCTACAAACATTTAGAATACAAATTTCTCTTTTGTTGGGGCCCATGAACCTTACTCCTATGATATCTAGGCTATTGCAATCAATTTGCTTGAAGTCGGTTCCCAGTGTGATTTTGGCTCATATTGCCAAACCTCCCGAAGGTCTACCTTTATTTGCAGCAATTGCCGGTACATTAAAGGATCTGTAGCCAACTTTAAAATAGTTTTCAACAGCCCAGGTTTCTTGGAATAATATGATATCACTACTATCAACGTATTCCTGCCATGTGGGGTCACTCAAGTTTTTTTTCATGCCTGCTATGTTCCATGACCTTAGTATGATACTAGTTTCAATAGCTGTGTCAGGTATAATACTATTCAGACATTTATTGTTACCTTCAGCTAATTACATCTCAATATTGACGTTTTAGGCACTCCTGGTTAAAGGAGAACCTTCAATCATGTCGCCCTGTATCATAGGTACCAAATGGTGTCACATATGCCTACTTGTATTATTATATCAATGTGTCTACTTCCACAAGGTATTTCATTAGCCATTTTGATGGTCATGGTTTTTAGTAACAATTGTGCCTTGTTCTAAGCCCTCTCCCATGCTATTTGGTCGTGAGCTATGGTCCAACATATTAGGAATTATCCTTGGTTGCTTCATGGGGTATTCTTTAATGCTCATTTTATAAGCAGTACCCACTAATTTCCTCTTAAGGACTGCTAATTTATTCCGTCCTTGGTCTGTCAGTCAATCTACCCCTTCGAGACCACATAGCTCCTCAAAGTGATTGAATGTAGGGATTCGGAAATTATTTTTGAGTCTACCAGTTGTCCCTCCACATTGAGCTCCGAAGGGGTTATGGTAAGAAATTACATAGGGCTTGTGCGGTAGAAGTAGCTTAGATCATAAGTACGAATGCCACTTCCCTCACTTGGATAGGAACAATCGCAGATGCTGCCAACTACCCACCTATCCCCGAAGTTAACAATAACACAATCCCCCTCTATGTCCTTAGCTCTTTGCCCAACCCAGCTTACTCTACGTACATGCAGAATTTTCCCATCTACATTATTTGGGAGGGGTCTATTCTTATTTAGCCAATAGGTGGCCTTATTTTTCAACTCTAAATAAGTTTCTGTTTTACCATCGTCCAGTTCAGGCACCCCCACAAGTACAACAACGAATGGACAGGACTCCGGGGGTAGGTTAATACAGTTTAAAGTAGTTTTTTTCTTTGGGATATCGAAGGTTTCCTTAGCTGCCCCTATATTATCCTTAGCCTGCCTTGAAGAACTATTCATGTCAGTCTGGCTCTCCTCCCTCCCCACCCTACTGCTTCTCCCTAGATAACTTCTCCCAGTATCAGTAGATATTGTCACTTGATTGGTTCTTGTGAGTGCCACCAGGGTTCTATTAGCTCCTATCAGGGAAGGCGGTGAGGTAACTTCAGCTACAGATGCCTTCAACATGTTTGGTTCGCCAGTGGTAACCCTGGGTATACACTCAACCTGTTTCTTTATCTTATCAAAATTCTCTGCCGTGGTCTGCTCAAACCTCTCCAACCTTTCATTGATTACCTTCATCCTTTCTAGGAGTGGTAAAATAAGTGACTTCATCAAATGTTCCACTTGAGGCATAAAGCCTACAGGTGGTTGTGGCACGGGGGAGTTCGATCCACCACCTTATTGGTAGAGGATATTAGAGGAATGGTAAGTACCAATGGTTGTGTTGGTGTTGCACTAGGTCCAGTAGTCACAGCCTCTTCTGTAATGATATTGGGCAGTTTGGAGGTTTTTATCATCTTTGAGCTTCTTCCCTTCTGGGCTCCCCCTTCCCCCTTTCTCTTAACAGTGGAGTTTTTTAGACCTGGAATTTGTTTTGGCATTTGGGATTTTGTACTGTTTTTCACACAGGACCTTGTTGGGGGGTGTAGTGCAGGAGTTGTAGTAGTGTTTTCCCTGTCTAGGACACTTGGCGAAACATAGGGGGACGCCGGCTTAACACGGGTCTATCCAATATACTTTCCTCCACATTTTCAATGCTGTCTCCCTCGCTGGTCTGTCTATTACTAGTGGTTTGCCCTTCTACTTGGTTTGGGGAAACAGCCAACATAATGGGTCCTAAGGAAGATCTCCTTGCATACATTGGTTCAATGACAGGCGACGCTCCGTCAGGGCTATTTCATGTTCGAGTACCGATGTTGCCCTGATAATTAATTTTTCAAGTGTCCCACTTACTGTCCCCCCCCACTACAGCTGCCCTACTTCCCTTCATTACACGTGCTGCCATTATTAGAATACGTACTAGTCGACCATGCACCAGCAACAAATTACCAGTCAATATCAGAGTCACAGGCTACAAATGTTAGATTAAATTTCCTTACAGTACTGGAAGTGTTCAGGGGCTGGCCCAGCCAAGCCTCCTCTGTGCTATGACGGGCCCGTACGGGCCCGGGCAGCGCCCGGGCACACCCGTGCGCGTCCCGTGCTGCGTGGGCACTCTCCCGATTTTAAAGCACCCCCTGGCTCTCTAAAGGTGATGTGCTACTGGGCACCATGGCACGCTGGGAGTTGTAGTCCTTCTTTACCCCGAGAACAATGATGGCGCGAACATCGCGGGACAGTTGCAGCCTTCCAGGCGGCTGTTTCCAAGGGGCAGCAGAAACGAGGAAAGCAACAGGTGAGGCCAAACATTGACAAAAGGCAGAAAGGAACCCCTACAGCCAAAGTGCTATTAAAGGAGTACCTACCACGATTCGGTTTGCCTTGCTTGGTCTGGAGTGACAATGGGACACACTTTATGGCTCAAATATGGAATATATCTGTACGGCATTGGGTATAAAACAAAAATTTCATGCAGCTAACCATCCCCAGTCAGCAGGTCTAGTGAAGGTGTACAATAGCATCCTAAAAACTAAAATGGCCAAAATAGTAGCTGAGACAGGTGTCACTTGGGTTGATGCTCTGCCCTTAGCCCTACTGTCCACAAGAACAACGGCCCACACCAGGGTAGGGCTATCCCCCCATGAAATTGTGTTAGGGAGACCTGCCAATGTATGGGGTGTCCCGCTGCCTAAGAAACTGTCTGATGTTGAATACCTTGTATTAACCGATTATCTGTACAGTCTAACTAATACCTTTCGTACTCTTTATCACCAGTTGCACGAAGCCATACCTGACAAAAACGAGGGCCCAGGACACATTATCCAACCTGGCGATTGGGTCTTAGTTAGGAATTTTCAACGGACTAAGAGCCTCGAGCCCTGCTGGACACAGCCCCGTCAGGTGTTGCTGACCACCCGCACCGCGTGAAAGTAGAAGGTCAGAAGAATTGGGTGCATTCGTCTCACTGCAGGCGTGTGCCTCTGCCCCTCCTCTATAATCAGTGTGTGAGGGAAGGACAAGGAGACTCAGAAACAGAAACAGTCCCACCGTTTGTCCCATTCAGCGATGCCAGACTACATTCTACATCTACGGAAGATGAGAGTGACAGCATACTGAAAGGAAGGGTGGACCCTCCCTTAACTCTGCTCAACATCAAGGACAATTCTTCCCCGACCGTACTGTTCCATCTTCTGCCCGATATAGTTTGTGCTCCAGAGGGAAGCCTTGCCCTTGACTTCGCCAAGTGCCTGTAGGCTGTAGGGCTGTGATCTTCCCGGCTGAGAGTAGTGCTGGTGTGTCAGACTAAGGTACGCCATAGGGCATTTAGCACCTGCGCCCAGTGAAGCAACCACTAATCACAGACAGCCACTAGAGGTCCCTGGCTTAGCACAATGGCAGCCGTCCAATACAACCAAGTCCAGAAACAATATGTCAGTCTCCTACATAACAAATGCTTCATGGCCACCATGGTGACCATGCCAACCAACGCCATCATCGCCTTTCTTCTGAAATACATCTGGATGAAGGCAACTGGTCCATCACAGGCTGGATCTGGGGCCTCCTTTCGCAGTGGGGGTGAAGGGTCCTCACCTTCCTTGCCATGGGAGTAGCTGTCCTGGTCTCCTGCTGTTTGTGCTTTCAGTGCCTGCCAGTGCTCTGTACAATGTGTGTCCAGACCATCAAGCCTTCACCCTCTAACATTCACAACACCAATATGATGATGCTCCAACAAGAAACCGATGGCCTTATAAACATTGACATTTCTTAAAGTATTTGCTACTCAATGGCAAAAGGAGGGTCTGAGGAAAAGTGTTCTTCTAATCAGCATCATTTGTACTGGGACTCCATTGTTTTTTCATTGCCATCTTGTGTCAAAGACTTCCACACGACCCACCTGGTCGCTTCTGCTGATGCCTGAGGAAAATCTAACTGACACTACAAAAACCATCTTGCAGCCTGCATTTCTGCCCAGGAACTGTCGCACACCCAACCCCCCCCCTGTTCTTTGCAGTTCAAGAGAAAGCAATGAGACACTCAAGCCCTGTGTAAATGATTTGTTTTCCATCTCCTGCTCTAAGCCTGGTAAACATCCTTGACACCGTGAACAGGTTATCTGGACAATGGTCTGACTGCCGGGCTTTGATCAAACTGAGTGAACAATGATTTGTGTACAAAGCCTTGGCCAGGTCACCATCTACAAACATCGTCTGGAACTGGTTATCAATTGCAAACACTGCCCTGCTTGAACAATGAACTAACAGCCAAAAGATTGGAATGAAAAAGTATAAAAGGCTTGTAAGCTGGAGAGTAAAGCAGCAGCCTCCTCTGTCTTGTTTCCAATGAGTTTGGGACTCTGTTCCATAGCCCGGGCTATTTGAATAAATCTGGGTTCCTCCTACAGACGAAGGCTCCTGTGTCTCCTTTTACTAAATATGGAAGGTATGGAAGACTTGGGCGGTTCCCGACCTGCCGAGACCCAGTAAGTGGTCTATTCCGGTTCTTCACATAGAAGCCTCTGGGGCATTTGAGCCATGTCTCTGGATTATTAGTTCTGATAGCTGTGTAGCTAGGACAAAGTGTTTCACACAGTGTCCCAGATCTTTTATAGATGGCAGCAGGCTTACCACCAAGAAGCGAGCCCACTACAGGTGTCTCCATTAATACTTTCCAATGTCTCTGCAAGATTTTATATACCTCCTGATTCAGCTGAGAGACGGTAGTAACAAAGGTGAACCAATCACTATTTTGGGGTGTCTGTCGCCTTTTCGGTTTGAGTGTGTTTCTTCTGTTTACATTCCTGACTTTGTCAAGGGCCCGATTGAGCACTTGATCCTTATACCCCCTTTACTTAAATCGCTGTACTGTATCCATGCCATGTCTTTCAAAATGAATATCATCAATACAGTTGCAGCGGACACGAATCACCTCACCCAAGGGAATTGCATTCTTAGTACTTGTGGAATGAGCTCTCTCACAATGGAGTGTGCTATTGACCGCAGTTTCCTTTCTGTATAAGGAAGTCAGTAGTCTTCCCTGTTCAACATATACCTCCACATCAAGAAAATGATGAGCTTCTAGCCAATGTGTGGCTATGGTGGATTTACTGTTCATGTTGCGTATATTACTCTTGTGTTCTGTCATCCTTATTTTGACTTTCCGTTCAGTTTGGCCTACATATGTTTTTCCACATGGGCATTTGATTGCGTATATTACGTTTTTGGAATCACATGTCCCTGTGTATTTTAAGTTGATCTTATACCCTTTAGTGGGATGGAGAAAAATGTTGCCTGTTATCACGTTATTGCAATGTATGCAATTGAAACATTTTGCCATTCCTTTGTATTCTGGTTTAATTGCGTTTCTGACAGAAATAATTTCTTTCATATTTTTTGATCTTCTAAAAGCAAAAGTTACATGTTCACTGTATAGACTCTGTAGATCAGGTTTAGTCTTTATCAGAGACCAGTGACGATTGATTACTTTTTTGATCTTTTGTGCTTCTGTCGAGAACTTTAGTACACACACTGTTTTTTGTTCTGTGTTTTGTTGAACCGGTTTCAATAAGTTTTCTCTTGATAGTTTGGTGACTTTTTTTAGAGATTCATTCAGAATTTCTTAAGGATATCCTCTTGCTAGATATTGTTCTTTTTGATCTAAAAGAGAGTTTTCCAAAATATTTTCATTAGATGTGATTCTTTTAAGACGGATGAATTGTGAAGTAGGTAAATGCTTTTTGAGGGTTTCTGGGTGGAAGCTTTGAAAGTAACCTGGAATTCCGATCGTTAAGTAGGTTCCATTCAAGGGCTTCGAAGGCCTTCATTGTGAGGAATTGATGTATAAAGTGATCCTACGTCCACTGTACATAACCAATATTCTGTGTTCTCCCGCCTCTCTAGAAATTCATTCCGGAAGTGTTTTTTTTATATTGGTGGTGGCTTTCCGGCCCTTTTGTATGCTGTTTCTTTACTATTCTTTATATTAATAGATATATTAACTTTTAATATTACTCTGTTATTGAGATTTTGGCGGTGTTGTTGATATAGATGTATTACGATTATGTGTTTATAAGCCTATGGTGGTGGCGTGAGGTACTATGTCTAGTTCTCGAGGCTCCGGGAGTTCGAGTGTGGTATCTGGTATAGAGCCGCCTAACTTGTGTTTCTTTTATGCTGTGCTTGTTGCCCGTGTCTTGAGTTCAGTATTTAAATTGTGAAATGTAGCACGCATATATATTACAATATTGCGGCTTCTGGCCTAAGATTAATGTCCGTGTACTTAATTCATTAGAACCGAGATTTGGATCTTTTTAGATATGTCGGGGTAGGGTTCATAGTTAATATTTTGGAATAAATTTTGCAGGGGAACCTTCATATATTTATTAATTGTTCTTTTGTCCCTTCGAGCGGCTGCCTCCAGGTATTATACCTTTGTAGATATTCGGGTATCATATTTCGATGCGTATGTTTGTCAATAAAGTTTATTGCTTCAAACTTTGAAAAAATGTTGAGATACTTAGTGTGGCTCGACATTTGAACAAGACGCTTGGGTTGGTTACGTGAAATAGTTTCTGATTATTGGTTTATAAAACATCACATGATTAGCACTTTGTAATATTTGTTGTACGTATATCTACACACACGCCCGCATGGTTTTTGATTTGGTTCCCCGGTTATCATTATTACTGTGCATGTTATCTTATGTGTGCGAGGCATTTTGATACTTAATCGGTAACCATCCAGGCATACTCTTATGACTTTAAAGATGTGTACGCTGTGTGGGTATATTTCCTTTGGATTGTTTCTCGATGCACAATGTTAATTTACCAAGTACACCCTCTTGGGTGGTTAAGACGTTATTTCCGGGGCACATAGGCATTTTAAATTATACGTGTGTCGTATCATGATACACGCGTGTTGTATCATGATACACGAAGATACACGCCAAGATTATAACATAGAGTGCTCGCTCGTTTTGGTGCACTCATCTTAATTGTGTTTTTTTAAGTATTTACATCTTTTTTAAATACTTCGCCCCTATTTATTCCTATTTTTTATATAATGCTTAAATAGCATTATGTGATTCCTCACCTTGTGTAATCCACTACAGACTATTTAATAGTGGTAATATGCCAGACGCTGACCATGGGTGGGTGGTCAAAGCGTAATTCCTTGCACATTTAGGTGTTAATGATTATTGGATATGGGCAGTTTACGTATCATATTTTCGAACTAACCGTTCTCCTAAACTTATTTGCATTGATTACAGCATATTGGAGTGCCGCATATAACAGCATACACTCGTACTTCCAGCAGAACGTCGGCAGTTGAAAGACAATGAACATATAAAGGTAAAGCTGGTTTTGTAACGGCCGTTGGTGTTCTTATCTTGGATATGCACACTACAGTTATTTGAATGATGCCTGATATTCTATTCTAGAAATACTGTGCCGACTGTTGGGAACCGCATTTCGTCTATTTGACGTCCCCCCTTTTTAGGAGTACTGGATACCTCTATTAAAAAGGTATTTGTTTTTTTAGCCATTCATTATATTGGGTGATGTAGTTCCATTAGGTGTAGCCAGATTATTAATACTTTGGCTCTTGTGTTCCCTTTTAGCTTATGTCTTTGTTCATTTGCTCCAGAAAACACCGCCACACCAGCGAGCCTGCGTATTTGGTGAGGATTGGAATTATTCCACTTATTATTGTGATGTGTTGGGTTAGTTAGTTCTTCTTTTTGGTTAGTGTGTGGCACTTGTTTCCTACTTTTGCACACAATGTGGTCTCTTTCTTTTGTGGTTTTGATGTCATCTTGCATTGTTGACAAAGGAGTTTTTACAATCTGAATGTACCCTTTTATATTATGACAGGTATATTTATTCAAATATATTGATTACATTTTGAGCTTTTATTGTGTCTTTCTTCTTTTTCTTCTTTTTTACTTTCCTTTTTCACATGATTTTCTCATTCTTCACCGGTTATTAAATATGTCTTCTTCACTGGGGGTTCCTCTTTTGTTCTCTTTGGTTTTATTGTGTCTTTTTAATAACATCATTATCCATACTCTTGGCTTAAACATTTCAAGTGTGTTTAGTGTGATGTCTTTCTGAGTAGAGCATGTCACAAAGTACATTGATGAAGTGATATAATTTAATTTGTGCAATATTTGATATATATGTATTAAGATCATGGGAATCCCAGATACATTGGGATGACTACACGTCTGGTCAAAGTGAGAATTATGGAACATCACAGTAATTTCTGGTGTCATAAAGTGAATACCAAAATGTACACACACTTCTTTAACACCCAACATTCACCAGACTCTTTTCGTTGGGTGATTCTTGAAACATTCACTAAAATCAGCAAAGAAGCTTTGTTTTACAAAGAACAAAGATGGGTGCATCGGCGGTCTTCTGACAGACAAGGAATGAATGAGGACATTCCTTGGAGCGCTTTATGCAATTAAAAACTCCCTTGGAATAGCATCTTATCACTGCATCACTGACACCTATTGCCGTTCATTAGACCCAGTACACTAAGATTCACATTCACATATTGGGTACACTTTGCAGGAGATGATAATTAAGTCTTATTGTGACCTTTACTCCACTCCAAAATGGCCTCCAAGCTTTCCAAAGATTACAAAATGGCCTCCATCCATCTTTAGTAGCCTAACGTACGCTCACCATGTATAAACCTTTTATTTAAAATAAGACGGATGCCCGGGCGGTTGAGTGCTTTATTAATTCCACAACCTCCAAAACCCTGTACCTGATCGGGGTTGTTTCCATAGCCTTCAAATGTAGAAACTGACTAGCTGCTCAAGTCAGGGTACCCACTCCAAGATCACACCCGCAGTAAAGAAAACAGCACAATGGCTGTCCTCACTCACGCGATAGATCCAGCAACAGCTGGTAGCAATCAGGAGTCAATGAGGAGGAGCAGCAGGTATTTAAACCGGGCCTTTTCACTGCACCATACCTCCCGGTCCCGGCAGCAGTGGGTAGGTCTTTGGACACATTGCATACTATAAAAACGTGAGTACTATGTTAACCTTTATGGTCTGTTAATGCTTTGCACTCCCAACCCCTGTTAAAGGGCTTCACAGGCAGTTTAAAACATTATACTAGGTAGATGTACTTTACCTACCTCCTCTACCTTCTTTTGTTTCTTTATCGCAACTTCAGTACAAATATGAAACCTGTGTTGTTCCACCATAACTGAGATTACTTTTTAATGATGTGGGCAATGTTAATGAACTACCCTTGAATGATGTGCAGATAGCGTGATGTAGGAGCATGTCACTATATGTTCTAAGGAAGCCCACACATCCAATCCTCTAGTTTATTTAAATAAAATGCTAATAACTTCGCAAGCTGGCAGCTTTTAACAGTTCCTTTTTATCTGCATACCCTTGTAGTATATGGGGAGGTTACTCATATCTTGACCTGCCGGGGATTGATGAAGCAGTAGTATATTCCAAATAGGGTGAGTCTTGTGCTCTTTCTGCAGTTTTTGGTTTTTACTACACAGATGTGGTCACTACACACATGAGCAATATGTGACCACTTCAGAATTTGGCACCTGGTGTTTATATGCCTGTAACACATCACCTCTGTGGTGCTGTGATTTAGACACACAGGGAATAGGACTGTAGTATTTTATACTTGTGATATTGGTGTGATATCATACATTAATATGTGATTTTCTCTCCTTAATAGGTAGAACCAGTACCAACAACCATTAGACAGGGTTAGTCATGGTGGCTTAAATCACAAACATTAATTCATTATTTTTTTCCGGTCCACCTTAGTGTAGATAGTTTTTTAACTTTAGGTCTTGACAAAATGACTCTAGACTTGTAGAATTGAGAAGAAACATGTTGAGCAACCCCACGGAAGAGCGCCACACTGAAGACATTAACTTAGCATTGCGCCTTTCCTCTTTATTTTAATCAGGGTAGGAGACCCCAGAATTAAAGTTATTTTTGCTGGTACTCCCAACCCTGTTTTAACTCACATAAAAATCACACACCACTTACTCATTTACACTCACTAAATCTCTCCCCCCCACAGCACCAAACAGCTATTTTGAAAATTATCTCTGCCAAAGTGCCCCTCATCGGGAGCCCGTCAAACATTGCAGCCCCGGCCAGACCAGGAGCAGCCTGATGATGAAGCATGACACCCAACAGGGTGTGTGAGGGCATTACATTCCAAAGAAATGGATTCCCATCTCTTTGACTCTGTGGCCTACTGTCCCTTGTATGTTGCTAAATTCTAGATCATTCAGAAAAAGCAAAACTAATTTTATTATCGAAGTCCTAACTCACCCACAAAAAGTCCAGACCAGTCAGGCAGCTATTCAGCTTGAAATAGTGCAGGGGTCTCCAACCAGTAGCTCGTGAGCTACTGTAGCTCTTGAGCGAACTCTGAGTAGCTCACCTGTGTGCAGCCCAGCTTATTGAAATTAGAAAGATTTTGCTTGGTTGAATTAATATACATATAAAGAAATTGAAATGATACTGCACTAATAATATTAGTAGCTGTTAATGTGTTTTATTGAACATAAGTAGCACTCAATATCGAAAAGGTTGGAGACCCCTGATATAGTGGTTTCTCAACAGGCAGAAAAAAGGGTGGAAGAAGGGTGTTTTCTACAAGAGGCAGTAACACCCCACTTTAAAGCAGCAGACCGGTTACCTGAACCCAAGAAACATGTAAGTTGGCTCCTCAATCTGTCAGTAAAGAGCTAAAGGTGTCGTTTTGGGCACTGACAGTAGTCAGTAGCCTCTGCTGGGTGTTAGCCTTCACGGCTGCACTGTTCTTGGCATGGTGGTCTGACCCCATGTCAAATAGTAAGTTCGGCCCACTGGCCCTGTTGGTCATGGTGGGGTTACTCAAGCTGTGGGTAACCTCTTTGGGTAAGCTGGGAGTTGCCCTGGCTATGTTAGGAGTAGTCGACGTGGCAATCTCTGATCCTAAACCAAAATGATTGAGTGGGGACACTGAAGTAGTAGACAAAAGGACATTTTCAAATGAGATCTGAAACTGTTGAAGTAGGTCAGCTCCCCAGAGGGAATGACCTAGATAGGATGAAGTAAGACAGAGTAGGCCCTGCAACAAACCAGCTTGCTTCCCTACCCTTCCATGCTTGACAGACTAGGAAGACTCTCCCAGGTGTGGCTGAGTCTCCTTACCTGTGGACTGGGGGAGGGGGTTGTGTGGGAACCTGGGTTGTTGTTGCAGTACCCTTCCACACTTTTTGTCTGTTTTGTTATGCAACTTTTCTGAGGTATACTGGGTCCCTGCTAACCAGGCTCCTAGAACCAGTGTTCTTTCCCTAAACCTGTACCACAATTGGCACAACTTCAGCAACCCCTATAAGCGCCTAGTAAATGGGACCCCTGGTACCCAGGGCATTGGGACTGAATAGGGTTCTCCACTGCTGCAGCACCAATTGTGCCACCCTATAGACCCCTCACCAAGTCAATGCAAAATGCCATTGCAGGTTGTGTGTCTTGGTGCAGAGAAAAACTGAATAGTCAACATGACACACATCCCTGTGTGCCATGCTCACAGACACTGCATGAGGTATAGGCCAAGTCGCCCCTGCTGCAGGTCTGACAGCCCCAAGGCTAGATGCTATATCCTATGTGTGGACATATCTGCAGGAGCAGATATGAACATACAATATCTAAATCTATTCTAGAATATTGTAAGTGCACTGGGAAGCCATAGGGAATAAATGGGCTAGATACTTGTCAGTACAAGTTCCCCAGCTCCATGATGGCTTCACTACACCTTAAGATGTTTGATACCGAACATCTTGTCTTAAAACATCCTCACTGATGTCAGTGTTGGATTTATTAATAAATGCATAAATGCACACAGAGGACACCTTAGAGGGTCCCCTGAAAACCTCCCAAACCCTTGTTTAGTCTCTGACTAGCCTTAGCTAGCCTGCCACCACCAGACTTGTTTCTGACCTCATGGGGTGCAAGCCTGTGCTCTCAGAGGCTGGTAACAAAGCCTGATCTGCTGCTTTCCACCTCCACCAGGCTGGGATGGCCTTCCAAGGTGGGAAGCTTCAAAGGCGATGCCGCCTTTGAAATGTAACACAGGTGTTAGACCTGTCTGGCCTTTTGCGTAGCCCCTCCTATTAAATATTTATTTTGTCCCCTTTTCGCCCCTCATACCCTTTTTATCTTTGTATGCCCACTTAACCTTTTGCGGTGTTGTGCTAGGGGTTGGGTGTTCTCTGCCCTCATGGTCTTTTATCTCTGGGCTTAGGTGCCCTTCCTGACTAAAAACTATCCAGGCTCACAAAATGGTGGTCAACAACTGCCATAACTGCCACTGCTTAGACTTGACCCATAGGATAGAATAGGAGCATTCCAGAACCTTCTGGTCCCTTCTGGACCTTTGAGGGTCAGCCTATATAAGGCGGAATGCTGGGCAGCCATGTTGTTGTTACCCAGTGTTTTCATGGGGTGGGACTGGTGTGAAGAGAGGCAATTCCGAGGTGGAGGATAGTGCTTACAGGGAGTAGGATTGACTTGCGGGCCAGTCGTTCTCCTGTACTGACCCATCCCCACCTAGTGCTGACCGACCCCTGCCGTAAAAGATCCCATCTGGAAACTCCTGAACAACCCCTTAGTAATCCTAAGGTAATGGGCCCAGGTGTTTGTGTCTGAGGTGTCGCCATTGAGGGGACGAGAAACCCCCAATTATGCAGGACCATACCTGGAAGTGGCGGAGCACAAATCAACCCCATCTCTCTGTCAGAAGCTGACTGGTCACTCGTTGAGGTCTCCCTGTGCAGGGATCCACTGAGCTCGTGAGCCCCCTGCCTGGCGCTGAGCTCCCCTGTGGGTAACAGAGGAAGGTGGAGCAACGTCCGAGGAAGCTGAACAGAGGAGGAGGGATCGTCGGCGAGTGTGAGCAGCGAGGAGGAAGCCGCCCGGAGAAGAGCTTCAGGAGAAGTGTCTCCTCAACGTGCAGAGCGCAGGCCCAGTAGCTGTGGGTGAGCGTCAGGAGCAGTGTCTCCCCAATGTGCAGTGCGCAGGCCCAGCCGCCATGTGAGAGGGCATCGGAAGCGGCGCCTCGTCGATGCGGAGTAGTGCGCAGGTTCGTTGGTGCTGAATTGAGAGGAGTACATCGGATGGCGCCGAGTGGCCTTTGACCCTGTGGGAGCGCTGAGGTGAGAAGTGCGGGGCAGTCCCGGCATCGGCGGCTGCTCCGTGGGCCCACACCCGGTCAGAGAGCCGTCCGTCGAGGAGTGCTGTGGTGAGTGCCTAGCGGAGCCTGGCTCCATTCTAAGCTTACAGCGCTGACCCCCAGAAAGTGTAAAGTGCTGAGTAGACTGGAAAGGAACCGGTGGGGAGTAGACGATTGACAGTATTCTGAACTGGAAAGTGGAGGAGAAGTAGGGGACAAGAATTTTGCCAAAAACCCTATCAAAACAAAGGCACATCTGCAAGACACTAACTGTGCATTTGATTGAAACGTACAGGGGGAGCCTCGGGCAGAATTGAGCAGGCGTCCTGAAGGGGGAAATGTACAGATGAAAGCGGAACCTTCTCATGCCGAGTTCCTCTAGGAGAAGTGAATATATGGTTCAATCTGGATGATAGAGAGAATGATATCTGTTATTTTCTAGAAGATTCAAGGTCTGTGTCATTTGCCTAAGGAAAAGGTGGTAGAGAACCTTTTCGTCAAGGTGAAGGTCCTTTGGGAAATTCCAGTAGCATTTTACCTGCCAGTAAGCCTGTCTAGCTGTATCTTCTTTATGCTGGGTAAAAGTATATGCGGAACTTTTATGTAAGTGTTGGAAAGAAAATATAGAATGACCTTGCAATGTGAATTCAAACCTTAAATGTGGAAAGAAGTATAAGGAGAAACAATGATGTAAACAGATAAAGTGAAACGAAACTATTTTTATAAATCAATCCATATTTTTCCAAAACATTGGTGTAGTGTCGTTTTTGTGTGGAAGTGCACTAAGTCACTACAGGGTAGTGCGCAACCTTTACACTTGTGCTTCCAGGATCTGACTGTCTTACTCTAGGCCAGGCTACCCTAGGTGACTTGGTAAATGTAGGTCCAACATATTGGTGGCAGCGGTGGGAGGAGAACTGTGGTTGCGACTACTCTGCAGTAACTAAGTGTAATCCACTGACCTACACCAAGAGTTTTCTCCTGGCGGACTTCCTAATTTTTACTTTTGCTTTTTCCAAAATCATTCCTGGTGGTGGGATGGAGGTAGCTTCAGATTGTCCCTTGTAAAACTACTCTTTGTGTGTGCTTGTCCCTAAATTGCCTTTAGCAGAATGGAATTTGCATTGGAAGAACTGGACACTTATTCTGTGGCCCAGCTTAAGGACTTTTGTCAACAAATGGGAGTGTTCTTTAAGCGTGGTGCCAAGATGGGGGAACTCCAGACCAGTTTGAGGGCTTGGGTGGAAGCACACAGGGAAGGGAAGGAGGAGGATGAGGGGACAGACCAGGACACGGTCATAGAGGTAGAGGGATTATTCCATCCTGAGGTGGGAAACCTACTCCCAGGACCAATGACTTACTCTAGGAGGGGCAGTAGTGTCCCCGGAGGAAGCTTGACTGAAGCGGAACTCACAGACAGGAGGGAAAAAAGGCAACTGAAGTGGGAGTTGGCCAGGCTAAAACAGGAGAGGGAAGAACGGAGGATGGCTCATGAGTTTAAACTAAAAGAGCTAGAGCTCCAGGCCCTACAATTAGGACCCTCTCCTACTCCAAATGGTGGCAGCGAAACCAGAGAACCAACCAGGGAGTCCAGACCCTACCTGCCTAAGGACATAGTTGCCAGCTATAGTCAGGGGTATGATATAGCCAAATGGCTGGCTGCCTATGAGGTCTCCTTAAGAGCCCATGGGATCCAGGAGAAACACTGGGGGGGGGGGGGGGGTGGGTTGTACAAATACATGCCTCCTACTGGTCGGGAAACCTTGTTAGCCTTAGAACCGGAGGAGCAGACCAACTACCCCACCATGAAGTTAGCACTGATCAGAAAGTTTGGGCTAACCCCGGAAAAGTATCGCCAAAAGTTCAGGGGGAGCCACAAGTTAAGCACCCAGAACTGGGTGGATTTCCTGGACGATGCGAGGAAGGCATTGGAGGGCTGGGTGCAGGGCAGCGAGGTAAAGGATTATGAGGGATTGTATGACCTTTTTCTCAGAGAGCACCTACTCGCAAGGTGTTTTCTCGAGCTGCGCCAACACCTGGTGGACAGCAAGCTGTCCAACCCCCGGAAGCTTGCTGAGGAGGCGGACATCTGGGCAAGTACCCGGGTGTCCTCAAAGGGGACTGGAGGGGATTCCCAAAGGGCCGGACAGGGCGCCCCTCAGAAGAAGGAGGGGGGAGATAAAAAGCGGGAGTTCTCTAAAGGTCCCCAAAACAATTTCCAGGGAAAGTGAACAGGTTTCACCCCTAAGGCTAACCCACCCAGAAACCCTCATCCTGGCCAGAGCCAGCAGCCAAGGGTTGTCCACTGCTTCGAGTGTGGTGGTGTGGGACATTATAAAGGAGATGTCAAATGCCCAAAGAGACCACCCCCTCCCACCGGAGAAAAAGCCCCGGGGGTAGCTAGTGTAGCGCTTGAGGAGGAGTTGCCCTTAGATAAGGGGGTGGGTGGGCGGGTTATCACCTTAGTGTCCCTGGGAGATCGGGAGATGGCTCCTAAGATCCAGGTGCCCCCAAATACTACCAAGTATGGGCAATGGATCGAGCGGGACGCCGAGCGAAGCCCGAGCAAAGGGCGGGCAGTCTGTGGCAGTCAGGGGCTGTCAGAGGCTGAGCTGGTCCTCCCACCTCACATCCATCGCCTCCGGACCAAGACCTTGGAGTTGATCTGTGGGTCCCGAGGCCATCATGTCAAACCGCTCTGGTAAAGCTTTAATGGGGCGGCGGAGAAAGTGCCCCAGGGGGCACTACGATGATCGGCACAATGGACAAATTTATTACCAGGGTGGCTGCCGTCATTGAAAAGGAGATTGCAATGACGGAACGTCGCCTCTCACAAGACTTCCTTCCTTCCAAACGCTCTTCCCTGGGAGCTGTGGCACATGTTTTGTCCCCAATCTCCTCCATTCCCACCGCACCACTGCCTGGGACCCCCTCTGGGGAGCCACATATTCTAGCGCTAGAGGCAGGAATTGATAGGATAGAAAGTCTGGTATCTGATCCTCTGCCCAACAGTCTCAGCACTATTGTATCAATGTCCCGCCCCGCTCATCCCTTAGCCAGCTCTCCCGGCCTCAAGTCTCAATCCGGTTCTAACATTCCGACACCCGGCCTAAAACCATCGTCCCAGACACGATTGACCCGGGAGCACAGGAAAAGGAAAAGGGCGACCAGTATTCGGAAGGGTTGTTACTCCACACTTTATAAGCGTCCTAGGACCCAGCCCCAAAGGGGTCCTACACACTCAGATTCCGGAGGGCCTAAACCACCTGGGAACCCCACCCCCCACAGCTCGCAGCCAACACCCTGCAGCCTCTCCCCTTGGTCCCGGCATCACTTCTCCCAGCAAACGAGGGCCCTTTATTTGAGCCCCTCGAGAAACTGGTAAAGTCTCTGCTGGTACCGCTCATAGACCAAGTCAAGAGTCTGGGGAATAGGCTTGACAGATTTGAACAGGTTACCAGGGACAATTTTTTCTCCCTGAAAACCTTGTTTAAACTACAGCCAAAGCCTAGTGAGGACAACACAGACAGGAATGCTGGAAAAGGGGTTTCTGCGAGCCAACCACTGGGAGACCAGCTGACACTGCCTGCTAAGTCACTAGCTATCAGGAATGCTTCAACACCAGCTCCCCAGGCCGGTGCAAAGCAGGCAAGGCCTGGTGTTTCTACTCACGCTGCTCAGGTGCATGCTACTCCCGCCCCAGCAGTGATAATATCTGTGCCAAATCCTGCACATAAGAAGCAACAGAAGGGAGGGACTGGTCCAAACTCTAAACCCCTGGCCGCTCCACCTGCTAAAGCCAGTGGAGTAGCCATAACCCCTAAGGCTAAACCTACCACCTCTCCTCCTAAAAATCCCTCCCCAGTGGCCATTCCACTGAAACCAACACGTAAGTGCCCCCCAGTCAACCTCCCCCCTGAGTGCCACCCATATGTTGTTGTCCTTATTAAAGTTCCCCCCCTAAAAGACTCCCAGCAGGAAACTCACCAGGCGCTAAAGAATAAGGTCATCCACTGGCTGAAAACCAATAGACCCCTTCCATTGGGCGTGGATGGCCTGATTCTTGGCATACGTAGGGTGGGCTGGATCGGACACGGGAAAAAACCTTTTGAGGGTGACTGTGTGGTGGTTAATTTCCAAGACACAAGAGCTGCCCACAATATGCTGCCAAGGGCGACCCGTGGCCGGCCCCGGAGTTGATGCAGTTGATTTATCATTTTTCTACCCGCGGTCGGCCCCGATTACCCCCATCATCCATCCAGGGTCCCTTCCCCAAAACAATGTCTATGGCCAATTTTTCCCGGGAACAACTGTAGCGCAGTCGCATACAGTTCCACCACTATCGAACTGGGGCCTCTGGGGCTGCTGACTTCTTAACGCTTCTGAGAAGGCTCTGGTGACTTGGAGTCCCGGCGTCCAGTCCCCCCCATCTGCCAATAATTATACCCCTCCGACCATACCAGAAGATCAGGTTACTGTGGAGACTATAGGGGAACTAGGGGAGGTGAGGGCGCCACTTGAAACTTCAGTTGGTTCCCCAACCGTGGGTGTTGTGGACTTATTTGCTCCTGTCGAGACCTGTAGCATTGCGGCTGTGGCGGACCCACCTATTAGGGTTCTCAGCTGGAACGTAGCAGGCCTCGAGAGAAAGCTGGCTTTGCCCGACTGGAACTCGCTTGTGGAGCAATACTCCATATGCCTGTTTCAGGAAACCTGGAGCAAGGAGCCCTTACACAAGGCAGGATACTCTACCCACCATTTACCAGCCGTCCACTCAGAATCTGGTAGGGGTCGCCCTTCAGGCGGCCTCCTCATCTGAGTGGCTTCTGAACTTAATTGCAGGGTGGTGGAGCGGGATACCAAATGCCCGGACCTCCTCAACATTTCCCTGAAAAACCCCAAGGGACGAGTTATTTTAAACATTTACAACATTTATGCCCGAGGTACGAAGGGGGGCAGAGAATCCCCAGTTATAGCCTGCCTGGAAGCCCTGCTTCGTTCGTCACCACACAAGCACTGCACTCTGGTGGCGGGTGATTTTAATTGCACCTTTGAGCCCCTTTGCCCTGAAATTTTACAAGATCAAGAGGAACATGATAATAGGTGGGGGATACCAGCCCTAGAACTCAGTCCAATTAAAAAGTGGACAGAAGTGGCCCTTCAGATTAACTCCATAATGATGGAGTTTGGTCTGAGGGCCGCTAACGGCAGGACTGGCTCTGATAAAGCAGGAGCCCATACTTACAACAGGCCTGGACATACGTCAAGAATTGATTATTTTCTTCTTGACGTAAACTTGTGGAGCATGGTAAACGACATGGTGATTTTACCTTCTGTGGAGAGTGACCACAATCTCCTCTCGCTCACATTGTCCCATAGGTGGTTAACTGGCACTGGGAGTGGAACCGCTTGCAATCTCGCCCCGGATTTGTCAGTAGTCTCCAACTGTGGACGAAGACTAAAGTGGGCGAAGCTGTCGCTCTCAGAGGAGAAAACTTCCGCCATAAGGCAGCTTCTTACCACAGCTCTAGATAACCTTGACTCCCACGAGGATGGGTTGTTGGAGGTGACTATTAGGTGCTGTACCCTAACCCAGGCCATGAGTGACCTTTTTGTAGTCCCAGCTAGTACAAACAGGAGGAAACCTCGTATACGGTCTAAACAGGGCTGGTTTAACCAGAAGTGCAGGGAGGCGAAGTCACTCCTCATTGAAGCAGTCAAATCCAAAATACCCGCTAGGACCAGGGTGGCAAGAAGGCACTACTCCCTCTGCCAAAAAAATGCTAAGAAGAAGTGGGAGGACAATTAATGGCAGGACCTTTTGGCTGCTAGTCAAGGGAAAGATGCTAAAGGCTTTTGGGACTTGGTGGGAAATAGGAATCGTCCCGATGATACACTGAGGACCTGCAGCATTAATGCCCAGACATGGTTTACCCACTTTCAAACACTCTATTCTGCCATTGAAGGCCCACTTAACGATCCCTTCATCCTTCCGCCATACACTCTAGATAGAGACCTGGATTTGTTCTCTGAACAGGAAGTCACAAATATGATTAAAACTCTGGTACCATTAAAAGCAGCTGGCCCGGACGGTCTCCCTGGAGACATCCTCCGAGCCTACCCAGAAGAATGGGGGGTACTGATATCGGCCCTTCTTAATGCCATCATTGAGGGAGGATCTGTGCCCGACTCCTGGAAAGGGGCCGAGGTAGTCCCAATTCTCAAAAAGGGTTGTAGGGACTTAACTGGGAATTATAGGCCCATAAGCCTAATAGACTCGAGTCAGAAATTGGCGGGGAAAGCAATTTTGGGGAGGATTTCACAATGGGTGGACGACAACCACATTCTGTCTGATATGCAAGCTGGGTTTCGTTCAGGAACCGGAACCATTGAACAAGTGTTCAGGCTCTTGTTATTGTACTGGAAGGTGGTGGAGCTAGGCAAAGGCAGTCTTTACCTGGCCTTTATAGATCTGAAGACTGCCTTTGACCTGGTTCCTAGGGAGGAACTCTGGAGGGTGTTGTATGGCCTAGGGATGCCCCCCTACATCTTAAACCGTCTCATTAAATTGCATAATTCCACCTATGCCCAGGTTATATGGGGGATGAATGGGGAAAAGACCGAAAAGATCCGGGTCGAGAGGGGAGTGCGGCAGGGCTGTGTTCTGGCTCCCACCCTAATCTCCCTCTACATCAATGGGGTGGTAGAGCACCTGCTCGGCGAACCAGCAGACGCCCCCACCTTGGGAGGCGTAAAAATTCCAACATTGCTGTTCGCCGACGACACCCTCCTCATTTCGAAAACCCCCCAAGGCCTCCAGAAACTCCTGAACCGCTTCCAGGATTTTTGCACTATCAGAGGATTAGTCATCAATGTGGACAAAACAAAGTATCTAGTCATGCACCCCCCTCGTAAACTTGGCCGTCCCCCTATTATGAACTCCACCCCCCTTGAAAGAGTGGCAGAATTCGACTACCTGGGAATCGGCTTAAGTGATGCAATGAGCTGGTCCGCCCACATCAACAAAATGAAAGTCGGTCATAAAAGGGTGGGGGGGACCCTCCTTAAGGAGTACAGAAATTCAACTAAACAATGTGTTGCCCCATTAATATTATTATTATCGTTAAGAAGAAGGGGTCCCAGCAGGGAAGACGTATAAATAGAGACAATTTGAATAAAGTAAATGAAAGTAAATGCATCTATAATGTTTTATTCACATTATAGGGAAAGGTAATCAAAACCAAATATACAATTCCTGATAATACCAAACTGACCCAATACATCCATTTAAATTTATATTTAGGTTGTTTCCCCCACCGCCCCCCTCTCGTCCTGATGAAGACCCACCTGCAAGGATTTCACTGATTCCTGCTCTCCCTGGGTCGAAACGTCGACTTCCTTACCTCTAAACACAGCCTCCTCCTACCCATAATTCCAGCATAGTATGGACCTTGGGGCATGTGTACTGTGAACTTTTGTGTTGATTCATGATCTTTATGCTGTCTATTCGACATTGAACTCATATGAATGTTTGAATAATACGTGTTTTTACTGTCACTATCCCTCCCTACACTACCCTCACAATTGCACGTCCACCTTACCCTCAGGGGCACTGATACAACTGTAAATTGTTTGGTTTTGATTACCTTTCCCTATAATGTGAATAAAACATTATAGATGCATTTACTTTCATTTACTTTATTCAAATTGTCTCTATTTATACGTCTTCCCTGCTGGGACCCCTTCTTCTTAACGCTAGATACCCAGGTCCCAGTGACTTTATTGGGTAAACCCTTCTTTTCTGATACCATTGCCCCATTAATAGACATTTATAAAGCCCGAGCTGTATCTGTGTCACTCTATGGAGCCGAACTGTGGGGCCTAGGTAATATGGAGTCTCTGAGCAAGGCCGAGAATAAATTCATCAAAGATCTCCTTGCCATCCCGATGAGTACTCCGACAGTCCCGGTCTTAATGGATGTAGGCTGCAAAGCAATTAGGGACCAGGCTCGCCTTCGCCCTCTCTTGCTCTGGGCTCGCTTGTGGAGGGCTCCGGAGTTAAAATCCTACGCTGACGGGTTAGCAGAGGTGATGCGCTCTGATGGCTGGCAGAAGATCAAATGGCTCAGGGACATCAAACATCTGCTAGGGGACCTAGGTTTGGAGTCTTGCTGGCGCAGCCACTCAGCCCCCCCAAAGGAGTCCCTAAAAAAACTATACTGGGAACGGGTCTCCTCGAAGCGCATCAGCAATCAGCAACACTGCAATGCCACCGCAGCATTTTTGATAACAAAAGACGTTGCAGCCTTCGAGCCCTATATGGATTTAATCACCATCGCCATGGACCGGTCTCTGTATATTAAATTCCGATTAGGAACCCTACCCCAGGCCGACCTTTGCTCCAGGTGGAATAAGTCCCAGCCAGCATCACGCTATTGCGCCCTATGTCCTGGCAAACCTGAAACTGTGTCACATTTTCTCTTCGAATGTCCGGACTATGGACGCCCTAGATCAAGATGGCTTAAACCAATTTGCAGAGAACTGGGTACTCGCCAGCATTCCGTCGCCCTCCGGATTCTATTAACTAATACAGCTCCTCCCATTGTCTGTGCCGTTTCCAAGTTTTTAAAATGGGCTTGGTTGATTCGACTAAAAAGACTGTCTTTATCAATTTAATTCTGTCTTAGCTAATTTATTCTGATCAATTGTGTTTTTATCCTTTTTATTCCGAATGTACAGTCACATTTACGATATGCTGTTTATTCTTTGTAATGCTTTTATGATATATGCATATCGAAATAAAGCAATCAACCAACCAATGGATCACCATCAATGGCCAGAGAGGGGAGGCTCTGAGAGATACAGGAGCCAGTATGACTATGGTGAGAAGTCAACTGATGTCTCCAGAGCAGGTGATTCCCAATGTACTCCACCCCGCCGCGATGGCTGACGACAGAATGGGCCACTACCCTGTGGCCGAGGTTCCCTTTGAGTGGGAAGGGGTTGCAGGTTCACTTCGAGTTGCCGTAAGCCCTGCCGTGCCAGTTGATTGTCTGCTGGGGAATGACATGGAGCACAATGCTTGGAGAGAGGTGGAATACCGGACGCATTCAGAGATGCTGGGTACACCTGACTGGGTCTGTGTAAGCACAAGGTCTGCGACTGCCCGGAGAGGGAGTTCGCCCGGGTTGGAGCCTGGAACAATGGCCCAACCCGCTGCCAAAAAGGGACAGACCCGAAGACGGGAGAAGCCTGCTTCGCCTTCCACACCCCATGTGACAGATCGGCCACCTGCGGTAGTGGACCAGGAGTCCATGGAGGGGGAAGTAGTCTCCCTGGAGGACCTACCCATCCCTGCTGAGTGGCATGTGGAGGGAGGGCCTACCAGGGAGGAGTTCTGTAAGGGCCAGAACGAGTGCCCTACCCTTGAGGGACTGAGGCGACAGGCCGAAGCCCAGGCAGCAGGGAACGTTGCGGGACACTACCACATTTACTGGGAGGACGGTCTCCTCTACAGTGAACCCAAGGTACCCTTACCTGGTTCGTCAAGGGCCTTGGTAGTCCCGCAACGGTACTGAGCCTTTCTGTTGGAATTGGCTCATGAAATACCCTTGGCAGGACACTTAGGTCAGGACAAGACCTTTGCTCGGCTTGTCCCCCACTTTTACTGGCCTCAGATGAAAGTGGCGTCTGACACCTACTGTCGGACATGTGTATCCTGCCAAGCCAGTGGGAAAACAGGGGTGAAGCTAGAAGCTCCCCTGGAACCACTTCCTGTCGTTAGCACCCCCTTTGAAAGGGTGGGCATCGACATTGTGGGGCCATTGGATCCACCAACAACGGCTGGTCACAGGTTTATCCTGGTTCTGGTGGATCATGCCACACGGTACCCAGAGGCAATTCCTCTGAGGACTGTCACTGCACCTGTAGTGGCTAGGGCCCTGATGGGGATCTTTACCCGAGTGGGTTTCCCCAAGGAAGTTGTGTCCGACAGGGGGACCAACTTCATGTCAGCATACATGCGGGCAATGTGGAAGGAGTGTGGAGTGACCTACCGGTTCACCACTCCTTATCACCCTCAGTCAAATGGACTGGTAGAAAGGTTCAACAAGACCTTGAAGGGCATGATCAGAAGTCTGCCTGAAAGCCTGTGGAGGAAATTGGACGTCCTCCTACCCTGTTTGCTATTCTCCTACAGGGAAGTGCCACAGAAGGGAGTGGGCTTCAGCCCCTTTGAGCTTCTGTATGGGCACCCTGTACGCGGTCCTCTCAGCCTGGTGAAGGATGGATGGGAAAAGTCTCCCAGGAAACCCCCCAGGATGTGGTGAGCTACATGCTGGCCTTCAGGAGCCAAATGGCGAAGTTGTAGAAGCAAGCTTCTGACAACTTGGAGGCCAGCCAGGCAGTAATGAAGGAGTGGTATGACCACAACGCTCACAAGGTGGAGTTGGAGCCTGGCCAGAAAGTGTGGGTGATGGAGCCTGGAGAGCTAAGTGCCCTCCAGGATCGCTGGACAGGCCCCTTTGAGGTGTTAGAAAAGAAGGGTAAGGCCACATACCTGGTGGACCTTAAGACCCCTCGACAGCCCCTATGGGTGCTACATGCTAACCGCTTCAAACCCCTCCATGAGAGGCCCGAGGTCATCTTGATGATGGTGACTGATGGGGGAGAGGAAGCGGAAAGCGAACCTCTCCCAGACTTGTTCTCATCTCAGGAAAAGGATGGGTCGGTGGAGGGAGTGATTCTCTCCCCATCTCTAACTCCTGAACAGCGGGAGGACTGCCACCAGATACTGGAACAGTACTCTACGTTGTTCTCCCTTGTCCCGGAAAGGACTCACCTGTGTACCCATGATGTGGACACAGGGGACAGCCCACCAGTGAAGTCAAAGACCTACCGGCTGTCCGAGAAGGTGAAGGCTAGCATCCATGGTGAGGTTACCAAGATACTGGAGCTAGGAGTTATAGAACCTTCCAGAAGCCTCTGGTCCAGTCCGGTGGTTCTAGTGCCAAAAGCAGCTCCACCAGGCACCACTCCAGAACTGAGGTTCTGTGTGGATTACCGGGGACTGAACTCAGTTACCAAAACTGATGCTCCTCCGATCCCTAGGGCGGATGAATTAATTGACCGGCTGGGAGCTGCCCAATACTTGAGTACCTTTGACCTCACTTCAGGGTACTGGCAGATCTCCCTGACAGATGGAGCAAAGGAAAGGTCAGCCTTCTCCACGCCTGAGTGACACTTCCAATTTTGTGTGATGCCCTTTGGGCTCAAGAATGCACCTGCCACTTTTCAGCGGCTGGTGCATCAGGTCGTCTCCGGAATGGAGGGTTTCTCCACTGCTTTCCTGGATGACATTGCTGTCTTCAGCAGCAGTTGGGAGGACCATTTGCAACATTTGCAAGCAGTTCTCCAGGCCCTGAAGCAAGCTGGCTTGACAATCAAGGCCAGCAAATGTCAGATTGGGCATGGGTCGGTTGTGTACCTAGGCCACTTGGTGGGTAGGGGAACAGTGCAGCCCCTCCAGGCAAAGATTGAGGCAATCATGGCCTGGGAACCCCCCAAGATCCAGACTGAGGTCCGAGCTTTCCTGGGCCTCACAGGTTACTACAGTCGCTTTGTGAAGGGGTATGGCACTATTGTAGCGCCCCTCACAGAGCTTACCTCAAAGAAACAACCTCGACGGGTAGTTTGGACAGAGGCTTGTCAGCAAGCATTTGAAAAATTGAAGCAGGCAATGTGTGCAGCACCGGTCCTGAGGGCCCCAGACTTCTCCAAGGAGTTCATTGTCCAGACAGATGCATCAGATCATGGCATTGGGGCAGTGGTATCGCAACTCAATGAAGAGGGTCTGGATCAGCCTGTAGTTTTCCTATCCAGGAGACTGCTTCCCCGGGAACAGAAGTGGAGTGCAATTGAGAGGGAAGCTTTTGCGGTGGTGTGGGCTCTGAAGAAGTTGCGGCCATACCTGTTTGGCTCGCACTTCCTGGTTCAGACTGACCACCGACCCCTTCGTTGGCTAATGCAAATGAAGGGGGAAAATACCAAGTTGTTGAGATGGTCCATTTCCCTACAGGGAATGGACTTCCGGGTGGAACATCGGCCTGGAGTGGACCACGCCAATGCTGACGGTCTCTCTAGGTATTTCCGCCTTAGTGATGAGGACTCCCAAGGGGTTGGGTAGCTCTCCCCACTTTCAGCTGGGGGGGGACGCGTGTTAGACCTGTCGGGCCTTTTGCGTAGCCCCTCCTATTAATTATTTATTTTGTCCCCTTTTTGCCCCTCATTCCCCTTTTTATCTTTTTATGTCCACTTAACCTTTTGCAGTGTTGTCCTAGGGGTTGGGTGTTCTCTGCCCTCATGGTCTTTTATCTCTGGGCTTAGGTGCCCTTCCTGACTAAAAACTATCCAGGCTCACAAAATGGTGGTCAACAACTGCCATAACTGCCACTGCTTAGACTTGACCCATAGGATAGAATAGGAGCATTCCAGAACCTTCTGGTCCCTTCTGGACCTTTTAGGGTCAGCCTATATAAGGCGGAATGCTGGGCAGCCATGTTGTTGGTACCAAGTGTTTTCATGGGGTGGGACTGGTGTGGAGAGAGGCAATTCTTAGGTGGAGGATAGTGCTTACAGGGAGTAGGATTGACTTGCGGGCCAGCCGTTCTCCTGTACTGACCCATCCCCACCTAGTGCTGACCGACCCCTGCCGTAAAAGATCCCATCTGGAAACTCCTGAACAACCCCTTAGTAATCCTAAGGTAATGGGCCCAGGTGTTTGTGTCTGAGGTGTCGCCATTGAGGGGACGAGAAACCCCCAGTTCTGCAGGACCATACCTGGAAGTGGCGGAGCTCAAATCAACTCCATCTCTCTGTCAGAAGCTGACTGGTCACTCGTTGAGGTCTCCCTGTGCAGGGATCCAGTGAGCTTGTGAGCGCCCTGCCTGGCACTGAGTTCCCCTGTGGGTAACAGAGGAAGGTGGAGCGACGTCCGAGGAAGCTGAACAGAGGAGGCGGGATCGTCGGCGAGTGAGAGCAGCGAGGAGGAAGCCGCCCGGAGAAGAGCGTCAGGAGAAGTGTCTCCTCAATGTGCAGAGCGCAGGCCCAGTAGCTGTGGGTGAGCGTCAGGAGCAGTGTCTCCCCAACGTGCAGTGCGCAGGCCCAGCCGCCGTGTGAGAGGGCATCGGAAGCGGCGCCTCGTCGACGCGGAGTAGTGCGTAAGTTCGTTGGTGCTGAATTGAGAGGAGTGCATCGAACGGCGCCGAGTGGCCTTTGACCCTGTGGGAGCGCTGCGGTGAGAAGTGCGGGAGGTCCCGGCATCGGCAGCTGCTCCGTGGGCCCACACCCGGTCAGAGAGCCGTCCGTCGAGGAGTGCTGTGGTGAGTGCCTAGCGGAGCCTGGCTCCATTCTAAGCTTACAGCGCTGACCCCTAGAAAGTGTAAAGTGCTGAGTAGACTGGAAAGGAACCGGTGGGAAGTAGACGATTGACAGTATTCTGAACTGGAAAGTGGAGGAGAAGTAGGGGACAAGAATTTTGCCAAAACCCCTGTCAAAACAAAGGCACATCTGCCAGACACTAACTGGGCATTCGATTGAAACGTCCAGGGGGAGCCTCGGGCAGAATTGAGCAGGCGTCCTGAAGGGGGAAATGTACAGATGAAAACGGAACCTTCTCATGCCGAGTTCCTCTAGGAGAAGTGAATTTATGGGTCAATCTGGATGATAGAGAGAATGATATCTGTTATTTTCTAGAAGATTCAAGGTGTGTGTCATTTGCCTAAGGAAAAGGTGGTAGAGAACCTTTTTCGTCAAGGTGAAGGTCCTTTGGGAAATTCCAGTAGCATATTACCTGCCAGTAAGCCTGTCTAGCTGTATCTTCTTTAGGCTGGGTAAAAGTATATGTGGAACTTTTATGTAAGTGTTGGAAAGAAAATATAGAATGACCTTGCAATGTGAATTCAAACCTTAAATGTGGAAAGAAGTATAAGGAGAAACAATGGTGTAAAAAGATAAAGTGAAACGAAACTATTTTTATAAATCAATCCATATTTTTCCAAAACATTGGTGTAGTGTCGTTTTTGTGTGGAAGTGCATTAAGTTACTACAGGGTAGTGCGCAACCTTTACACTTGTGCTTCCAGGATCTGACTGTCTTACTCTAGGCCAGGCTACCCTAGGTGACTTGGTAAATCTAGGTCCAACAGGCATCTCCAGATAGTGGAGTATATCAACCCCACTCTCCTGCTTCACATTTGGCTGGAGGATAGTTGGGAAAATTAGCTACATTAAGAGGTGGGTCCCCATTCAGCCAGCACACCCCTAAGGTGGGATTGGCTAATTAGGGTCAGGGTTGGGCCCATTCCCCAAAAGAAGTGGTCACACAGAGTGTGTAGACACCCTAAAGGTAGGTAGCCCATTGGCTACTACCTTTCTCCCCCTGTAAGGCCCTTAACCCTGAACTTTAGATTCGATTGACTAAAGAAAACAACAGACAAAGAAGAGTGGCTAACCTGAGAACAGAATATCTGCTGCAGAATTTAGACACAACTTCCTACCTGCGGTGTCCAAGGATCCGACCATCATGGTATGCTGTCTCGTACTGCGCTGTGACCTCGAAGAACCCAAGAGCACCCCCAGCCCTTCGCCAATTGCCAGGAACTCCCTTAGAGTAGAGGCACTGCTCACCTGCTGTCTGCAGGCCCTGAACCTGCAGGCTCCGGTTTACTGCTTTGCTTCTCCCCAGAGACTCGGAAGCAGCACCAAAGCAAGAAGTACACCAGCTCTGAAGGTCGGATCTGTCATCCCATCAAGTAAGAGGACACCAGGACCTACTTGAGTAGTGCCGTAGCAGTACCCGAGGTACCACACCACCTGCAACCGACACAGAAACAAAGAGTCCAAACCGAACTCCAACTGCTCAGGAAGCAAGCATCCCTCAAGAGATGGCGAGACCCCTGAGACCCACTTTGTGAGTAGCCAAGCTGTCCGCAAATCGTCCGTGCAATCTTCCTGCCGCTGACCGTGAAGACCATCTTGATGCACAAAGCCCGGCTGATGTATCTGCTCTTCACGCAGCCCACTTGGCCTTTATACTGATGAACCAGCTGTGCTCCTGTGCCTCTGAAGCCCTTGCAACCCAAATCCTAATTTGGTATTCCCCGAACTTACTTGCAAGTCCCCTTGCGAAGCCTGTTTTGAGGTGGCCTCCTTCTTCATAGCACACTAGCTACCGAAAACCTCATCACTCTGCTCTAGGCCGAATCTGTGTCGCTACCGACGATCCCCTGTTGGAACATTGGACCTTTGCCCGCTGCTACCCTAAACCTTGAAGGTGACATCCCAGAACCGACTATATGATTTTATATGCATTTTTGTGTTTTTCCCCATAGACTTTCAATGTGCGTAATTGCGCACAACAGTGAGCTATTTTCCAAACTTTGAACATTAATAACAAAAAAAGTACTTCCCTGTGAACACATTTCTTGGTCTTAAAAATGATATAAAAATCCATGTTATTTTTGTAAATTGGTGTGGGATTTATTATTGAGTGTGTCTCATTTATTGCCTCTGCGAGTACAACAAATGCTTAGCACGACCCTCTGATAAGCCTAACTGCTCGATCACACTGCCCCAAATAGAGCATTAGTATGATCTATTTTTGCCTCTGTAAACCAATCTGGGACTCTCTGGACTCTCTGCACAGTGTACTTCATTTTAGTGCACCATTTAGAGATGCAGCTTTCTACACAGAAGGTCTTGCATTAATGTGGTATCCAAATGCAAGCATGATTTGGGCTAGTGTGTGCACATTCTTTCACGTTAAAGCCAGACCTGTTGACTTTGTTTACAAGCATAATGCTTTCATTTCCAGGCACTTGGGTAACACAAGCAGGTGATTACCATCTGTAGATTTTTGGAAACATGCCTGTGGTAGAATAAATTACTTTTGTTTTTCTCAGTTGAGAAAGCAACGCATCAGTAATCTATGAGAATGCTACCATTTTTGCATTGCATTTTTAAGGGTAACTGTTGATCATATAGAATAGCATACCATACAATAGCAGCAATACAATAATGCATTAAATACAATAGCAACTCTGGTTGGTCTTCTGTTTTGATTCATATCCTGCTGTCTTGTTTCTATTTGGAGAAAACGATGCCCATCCAAGCAATGGAAAACCAAGAAACATAGATGACAAAATGGCTGGAAGAGGCTAACTCGAAGTTCACTCTCTCCTTAGACACCTTATTGTAGTTTTTGAAGAGTTGATGGCAAGATTGTTTGGAAAAGTTAAAGCTGTGTGGGCCAGACCAAAGAGTGGGTTACAAGGGACACTTATTTATATTCTGATTGAGATAGACTCCCATTTGGCAGCGACATGTGTGTTACTGAATTGATTTTTCAAAAGACCGAATGAATACAAATCCATGACAAATATGCGGAGCCTTGGGCATGGAACGTTGGGTGGACAGTGTGAGTAGAATGTTCTCGGGGTGATATTGGAAGACAGCAGTTGCCACTTGGATCTCAAGCCTGCTAGTTGATGGCAGGATGTGATGGGAAAATAATAAACTCACATCCATTTGGAATTCGTTTCTTGCTGGATCATTTCAAAATTGTCCGAATTAAGAGAAAAGAATGTCCAAGAGGAAAGAATGTCCAATAATACTAATAATAGTTGTTTTTATTATTATTGTTTTTTCGTTGTTTTTTGTTGTTGTAATTGCCATCATTTTTGTTATTATTATTTTCATTTGCAGCACAGCAACAGAGTGCGTGTGTGTGTGTGAGAAAGAGAGAGAAGAAAGGGGTATGTGAAAGAGAGAGAACAGACTGCTGTGTCTGAATTCTTAGAGCTTCTATTTGTTAACATTCCCTATGATGTATTGTATGAAAAGACTATTTAATTTAACGAACAGTATTCACATCTGTTTTCATTTAAACATTTATCATTGCATTACAGTCGTTATCACAGTAGACCAAAATTGCTTTAATACTGCCCTTATTTTCAGGATAAAAAATATGTACAGCTTTGTGACACAGTTCAAATTCTTTTTGAGTATGCAGAAGTAGAAAGTACCTGCCAAGGAGCATGCAGGGAGGGTCTAACATTGCCCTCTGTGTTCCAAGAAAGAACCTTGGGCGCCTAGCGACAGGAGGAAAGCAACAAAGACTGACTGTTCTAAGAGAGCGGCATCTACAGACAGGACTCCCGGATCCTCACCAGGGACTTCATTCACCAAATGGCCGATGTCAGCGGGAGTGACATTAAGCACCTTTTAGTTATTCCAGTGACGTCGAAAGCTTCCCATCTTTTCCCAACCATAGCCTGTCAACTGACTCCAATTTGCTTACATGAGTTATTGAGGCAAGGCCAGGAACAGAAACTGGTTCTTAGTGTTTTTTTTCAAATAACTTTTTCTTCCTGCTCACGTCTTCATGAGGCAATGCCACGTGAGCCAAATCGCAAGCCAGAAGATGCTGCCCCTGGCGATTCCTAATTGGTGAGCATGAAGTTAGGGGATTTTCTTAAGCATCTTTATATGCAGCCACCTGATGGCTAAATGCCCCAGGAGATCGACTCCTCATATGTTTGACATATTTGCGACGCCTCCCACTGAGCATTGGTCCAAAAGTAGGCATAGAATCGTGGCTCATTTGGCTTTCAAGAAGTCTGGTAAGACAGTTGTCCTGTATAAACAGCTGCTGCCAGCAGGCCCTTGCAGCCACAGCCGCTGGTAGGATTCTGGTGAGCGCACTGGGGTGTTAGTGTTCCAAGGTCGGTAAAAAGAGTACTGTTAGCATAAGTAGCACACCTGTCATTTGCAGCACTTCTTCGATGCAAGCATGTAGTGCACCCTTTAGGTGTACCTACCCCCATATGGTTAAAAAACGTATCCATTCCTTGTTGGAAACACAGAGCAATGGCCACGTGGGCCTTTGGACCCGAGAGGGGTTTCACTTCACTGCCTCAGCTAGAGTTTTACAGCGGCGTCGTATATCTGTGGGATGTTTAGTATTCGTATTTTGGCATGGCGGGAAGTATATCCATATACAGTACGCTGAATTTACTTTGGACTTTTCAATTATGAATGATTTGTAAATCTTTCGGACTTTTTCTGAGTGGTGGCTGAATTCCCGTGTTTTCAATTTGTTCATTTGGGCACGGGTGTACTGTTTAATTGTTTAATTTGAGCTATTAATGATCTGCTCCCTTGCTGGTGGAGGGATGTTAGTTATCCCTATAAGCTGTGGGTTCAATTTATAGCGGGGAAGTGGATGAAATGTTAAATGACATTGTATCTGTCACCCGTCACCTAACAATGCTTCTGGCCTGAGTCAGGGGGCTGCAGGGATCCCAGCATATGGGTGCTCGCCCCCTTGCTTGGATAAACTATGTCCCGGACTGCTGACCTGAGTAGCTATCCTAAGAAGGCCAACCTTTTGCAACAGAGGAAGGAAAGGGAGTTCATACTGGACGGGGTAGCAGTGGGCACCCATGGAAGTGGCTACGAAAAGAGGCAGCCCAAACTTTGGTCTGGCCTCCCCCCCTACAACAGCCAGCGGGATCCCTACCTGGTCGATTACTTCAGGAAACCCTTCGTGAGAGAGCTTCTCGGAAGAACAGAGCAGGTAATGGGGGATGGGTTTTGGGTGAGCAGGTGAATGGGTCAGAGGACCAGTCTAAGAAGCCCAGACTCAAAAGAAAAGGGAATATAATGGGGGCAGTAGGATAGAGAGCGTTTCTGGCCGGGCATCAAATGTTGAAGGAAACAAGTGATTTGCAAACACTGCTTTCTGTCTTTGTCTAGATTATTCTGGATTAAAGAACGAGTGCTACCATGTTTTAATGGGGTCCAAAGGGACTTTGGGCCCAATGTAGAGTTTAGCGGATAGGTACCATCTCACAAATGTGACTGATATTCCATCAGCCTTATTTCAATTGCATTTTAACCAAACAAACTGACATAGACATGATGCCGCATCGAAGCACGTTGGGAGGAAGTACAAATAATACTTGGTTTATGAGGGCTGGGGTTGGTGCTCTGGTGGCATACTCTTCTGGCAGCCCAATGGCTTGACTGAAAACCTCAAGACTGCCTGCCTGTCACTACTGGGATGAGATGGCTCCCAGCCACTTCTTTGCGAGCTGTAGCAGAGATCCTAATGACTCTCTCCAGGCGCAGTGCAGTTTTATGTGCAGAGCCAGGATCCTGGAGCTGTGGCAGTATGGCAATGTCTCATGTCATGGTTCCTTCAGGGCTCCTGCTGTCCTGCATACACACAACTCCTATCCGGATACGCATGTGTGCTCCTGCCAGGAAGGAGGGACGGGCCACATTGGTGCCACACGGGTGTCTGAAGCTATGGTTGCCTCTCACCGCATTGGCAGCAGATCAGAATCTTTTCACCAAAATGGAGGACTCAGACATTGGCAATAGTGCAAACTTCATTGTTTTAAAAATGCAGGCCTAGACACTGGTAGCAAGATGGAAACCCACTATGAAAATTAGGGTCACAGATTTCAACAGCAGGTGACAACCCTAATGTCATTGTTGGGACAAGAATGTTTATTTTGGTGGAGTAACGGAAACTGATGTCCACCCACATGATGTGATGAGGGTTCCCCCAGCCTCCAATATTCCATAGGTATTTTTGGCCCTGGCCTGAAAGGGGTTTCCTCTTGAAGGGTTGAGGGTCCCCTCATCAATTGCCCCCCCCCCTCCCGCACTGCAGGGGCTTACGTTACGCCCATGCCCTGCATGCTCTATGGGTGTGTTCCTCTGCAATGAGTTCTCAGCTACATGTGTATCTGGTATCCTGGCTTTTATTTTGACCTTGACATCATGCTAATCTAAGCATGCGTGCAAATGCCAAGGCTCAACACTGACTATGTCAAGTTCCGGACCTGTCCCGCATCCTGCATAGGTGCACTATGCATGCGTGTCATTGTGAGTAGTGGACTACTTTTTCTCTCATGGGTATAGTAAATAAAGTAGTTGTGCCAGCATACTGTGATTTTAAAAGGAATCAGTGGTGTGACAAGACGCTTTTATCTGGCCCTAGGAGTGAATACCAATGGCCCACTTGTGTAAAGTTTGACTCTTATGCGTATGCCTACACCACTGTGCTTACATACCTTGTGCATTTTGAGTGGGTATACTTGCGTAGTGCCTGGAACACATTGGTGCAGATAAGTGTGTATGAGTGAGTCTGAGTAATGGACGCTAGTGCGACCTGTTTTGGATTTCCCTGGCCTGGCTTCGCACAAGATAAAGGGTCAGGACTGTTCTCCCAAAGACTGCAAATGTATTGCTCCTATTCCATTAGCTGGAGAGGTGTGACCTAGAGACTGACATCAGTGTAGTTGAGACAGGACTCCTTTAGATATTCCATGATTCTTTTAGTTTAGCAATGAGCTTCTGATTAGCTTTCCTGAGAACGGTCATTTGGTGGTTGGCAGTGGTGAAGGGTGGGACTGCAATCTTTGTTGACAAAGGTATGGAAACATCTAGGCGAGACCTGTCATTTTGCTTGTCCTTGATTGTTCATTCAGTGACCTGATGGAAGCCATATACACTCACACAACATCTCTGTGTGCCTCTGTTGTGGGTGCTCCAGGTAAGAGAACGCTGCACTGCTACCAGCTGTGAGAAGCATCACTCTTCACAAAGGGCTCCACACTAAAGTTCTTAAAATATCAAACACCCTAGATAAGTTCTACTGCTTATGGGAGTGGACCCACATCCCCTATCTGAAAGTCATGTATAAATGTTGGACCTAGACCACCAACTTTCTTCTAGTTCCAATTCCTTTAAGATTATGCAAGGAGGTGCTCTGCAGAGTACAAAAAGAACAGCTGTGCAGTCAGGACTGGTATCTGCCTTACAGCTGGTGCCCCAAATTTGAAGGGATATCACCTGAAGTCTGTATCCATCTGCTTGCACTGAAAGATGGAAGGAGTCTGCTTGGCTCTGCAGGAGGAGAGACTGTTCAGGAGGAGAGAAGTCAAGCACATCCTGGTGGCTGCATGAAATCCAGTGAGAGCTGACTGTATGACGGTTGTTGTGTTGGGGTCCTAGGCCCACATGCTCAAAATGATTGCGACACGGACACTGGATCAGTAGTGGGTTAGTGAGCCACCACGTGCGCTCGGCTCCTTTTATTGACTGATGTCACGTGCCTCGTGACATCAGTGGTGGGTGGGTGTTTAGTGTAGGCGTTACAATTTAACCCTTGCCTGTGTCTGCTAGGACACAACATTCCGCCCAAAATGTAATAAAAATTAAGGAAAGACAAAAGTCCGACTCTGTGAGAGGAAATACACAAATGTACAATAATTACAAATTTACATTGAGTCTCTTCAGCTGCTTGCTTGATGACGACGATGGAAATTGCTGCTGAAACTGTAGTTCTTCTTGGCTTGACGTCTTGGTTCTTGGTGGGAGTGCGCTTGTGGACTTGCGCCGTGGAAGTGTGTTGGTCAGTCCACTGAGGTGTTGTTTTTGAGGATGACGTCAACAGGATGAAAAGATGTTAGACTGGGATGATGTTGTCTTCCGCTGGTCAGTTGGTTTCTTCACTGTCAGCAGCTTGGCTTCACATTGCAAAGATGGAGTGTCTGAAGGACATTCTTCTCACTAGGACGCCTCTCTCTCGGGTGTTCTCCTGCCACGAGATGTACCGGAGGCCCTTTACATCAGGTTTCCACTGGGCCGGGTATTATTCCACAGCGTTGCTCCAACTCCACAGTCTGCGTGTGAATGGAGGAGGCGATGGGGGTACTACCTCTCAAAGTCCGTAGCTCCACCTGGAGGGTAGTTGTTGACTCCTGCCTTTGCGCACAAGTTTCTCTTCTTCCTGGGACGTGCAGGTTAGACGGCGATGGATTCATCTCTCGTGTCGGGACCCTCTGCCTCCGGTGTCCCTGAGGCCTTTGCCCCTTGGATCTCCACGGGCTGGTGTGGAATGGTCAGTTCTCCTTATTCAGGCCATCTGAGCTTCCTCCGCTTCCAGACTTTCACTCGATCCCAAAGGTGGGTGTTGCCAATGGTCCACGGGCCATAGGGGTCTTGTGAATAGGTGCCTGTTCTGTTCTTGGTGCTATCAGTGTTCTCCTGGACGTGCGGGTCACTGTACACAATGTTGTGGTGTGTCACCTCTTCTTCTTCTTGTAGGTGTGTGGACTTGTTACACCTCTCTTCACCTTTTCCAAAAGTTGTTGATGAAGGCGTCGTGCCACATGACTTCTTACTTCAGTTCTTTTCTTCGTGGCATCGTGCCACTCTTCTCCCTTTCCTTTTCGCGACACGGTGCGGTCACCTTTCTTTCTTTGTCTTGCTGACCAGGCTTCTTCAAGCAGCGTGCACTCTGCCTGTTTCCGTCTGGTCTTGTCCTGTCTTTAGGACACTGTCTTCTCTCCACTCTTCGGTGACTGGACCGGTCATTACGATCTTCTCTCTTGCCTCCTATTACTTCTTTTCTTGTGAGTGTTGCGTCCGTCTCTCCGGGTCTTCTTTTGGACATTCTCCTGATCTCCCAGTTCACGGACGTCTTCTAGCAGGACATATTCATCATGACTTGGCAGAATTTCTTCTCTGGCAACCATTTTGGGTGATCGGCTTTTGTTTGGGCGCCTCTCTGGCTTGTCAGATCATCCTTTTCTTCTTGGGCAATCGTCTTTGCTACCAGATGGGGTGGACAGCTTCCTCTTCGTGATTCTTCTCGCTATCCGCGATCATTGGGATCGCCATGCGCTTCTGCAGTGCTTTTTGCGTTGGCGCAGTTTCACCTGCGCTCTGCGTGTGCTCTGCCTTTTCTTCCGGAGGGTTAACTTCACCTCTCCATGGACCTTCGCCGGTGGATGCACTTCTCGTGCGCGCTTCCGGTGAGGCTCTTTAGCTTCTTGGGGCGTTGACCATGCTTGGTTGCTTCGCCTCCTTTTGGCTGCGGGGTAACTTTGCGTTACTCTTCCGTTGCACGTCAGTGTGCATTGCAGTGGCAAGTTCTGGCTTCACTTGGTACCGTCGTGATACATCTTCATTGTAGCTTTGTTCCTTGCGGTTCATTAGATTCTTTGGCGTTGTCGCTCTTCCACTTGCGCGTCGCACTTTTCTTCTTCACACTTGGGTACTTGCCTCGCATGTCTTCTGGTGCTTTGGGTGTGGCTTCCTTTCTGTTAGGCGCTGTCCTGTACTGTCCGCGTCCGGGGTACACTTGCGCTCTTTCTTTGGTTGCCTTTGAATCTTGCTGCTTGCGGTAGACGTCTTGACTCTCCCTCGCCGTCCAGCGTGAGGTTGTTTTCTCTCCGGCGGTTGTGGTGAGCACCTGTGGCGCCCAGGCTTCACCTCACCAGTGATGATGGGTCTCCGTCCGCATCGCTGCAGGTTTGTTCTCCCTTGTAGGCTTTCCCTTGTGCTGTCTTGGGCTTGTTTGTTTCTTCGTGCTTCTTGTGGTGCAATTCTCCCCAGTGTCCACTAGATGGCAGTGTAGGCTGCTGGTCTTCCTTCAGCAGCAGCCTCCTCTTCTTGGTGACTCCTTCTTTCCTGTTGTTGTGCTTGGAGTCCCGGGCTTGCAGGACCTGTTGCCATGTAGTGTGCAGGAGAGGAGGGGGCTGGAGTCACTGCTTCCTAGAGGTAAGTTCTATTTCTTTTCCTTGTGCACTGTGGGGGTAGTGGGACACCAGTGTGTGCTTCAGTTGTCTCTCTTCCTTCCCGGCTCTGACCTGCGGGTACTGTGCCTCTGTGCTTGCTGCCAATTCTTTCCTCCTCGGTTGCAGCAGGCGTGCAGGACGATGAGGGGTATGGAGGAGCAGGGATGTCCACTTGCAGTCATTCTGCCGCCTGGGACACCGGAGATGGGGCACCTTGCTGTTCGCCGGCGATTTTTTCACATTTTCTGCGCTCTCCCTGTCTGCCTGACGCGGTCCTCGTGCGAGCAGGGGGGATGGGGGCCATATACACTCTTGGCCCCCGCTGCCAGCACTCCGCTCCGGTGGGGGTCCCTGCTGCTGCGGCCGACTCGGTGGGCACCGGTCGGCTAGTCGTGGACGTCGAGGCCCGGGGCAAGGCACACGCCCCGCAGGCCACACGGCAGGCTGGCGCCGATTCTGTGTGAGGGGAGGGGGCACGATGTCGCCCTGCTGTTCTCTACCCTTTCACCCACGACGAAAATGGTTGTGGCACGCGTGGACACAGCCACCACTCCTCGTCGCCATTGTTGTGTTGGGGCCCTAGGCCCACATGCTCGAAATGATTGCGACACGGACACTGGATCAGTAGTGGGTTAGTGAGCCACGAGCACGTGCGCTCGGCTCCTTTAATTGACTGATGTCACGTGCCTCGTAACATCAGTGGTGGGTGGGTGTTTAGTGTAGACTTTACAATTTAACCCTTGCCTGTGTCTGCTAGGACACAAAAACGGTGAGCAGGGGCGTCGTTAACTCCCCACTTTAATAGCTACAGTGGGGTGGAGTTCTTGATGGGTCTGTTCTGTCTGCAACTCAGCAGACAAAGTCTCATAAATAACATGAAAGGGTGGGGGGGTGAGTGAGTGAAAGGACGCATGGATGGGAGTGGGTAAAAGGGTGGAAGAGTGAATGAAAGGGTGGATGGGTAGATGCATGGTTGGATGAATGAGAGAGAGTACAGAATGATGGAAGGATTGATGAGTAAAAGAAGGGATGGATTAGTCAATGGGAAGGTGGATGGATGAGAGGGTGGATGGATGCATAAGTGAAAGAACAGACTGATGAATGAAAGGGATGGTGAACAGATGAATGGATAAATGAAAGCACGGATGGATGATGAGAAAGGATGGATGGGTGATGAGAAAGGATGAATGGAAGAGGGAAAGGGTGGATGGATGGGTGGAGTGAAAGGGTGGATAGAGAGACATAATGCAAGGGTGAGTAGATGGATGAGTGAAAGGATGGAGCTGTGGCGTTTTGAACTGCAATCTTTAGCAGCTACAGTAGGGTAAAGTCCTTGATGGGCCTTTTCTGTCTGCAACTTGGCAGACACAATTGAATGAGTGAGGAAAGGATGGAGGGATTTATGAGTGAAGGGTGGATGAATGGGTGAGTGAAAGGATACATGGATGAGTAAAGGAAGGATGACTGAGTGAAAGAGTGGATGTAAGGAAGGATGAGTGAAGTAATGAATGGATGAGTAAAAGGGATGGTGGTTAAATGGATGAGTGAAAGGGATGGTGGTTAAATGGATGAGTGAAAGAATGGATGGGTGGATAAATGAAAAGGAGGGTGGATGGATGAAAGGATGAATGGATGAGTGAAGGGGTGGATAGATGATGAGAGAAAAGATGGATGGATGAGTGAAAGGAAGGGTGGATGGATGGACTATGAGAGGATGGATGGATGGATGGCTGAGTATAAGGGAAGATGGATGGTTGGATGATAAGAGTGAAAGGTAGGATGTGCTTATGGAAGGATTGGAAGGAGGGATAGAGTGAAAGGATTGATAGATGGATGGCAAAAGGATGGATGAGTGAAAGGTAGGTGGATGAATGAAAGGACGGATAAGTGAAAGGGAGCATGGATAGATAAATGGATGAAAGAGTGAATGGGTGGATGAGTGAAATGGAGATTGGGTTGATGAAAGGATGGATGAGCAAAAAAGGGAGGGTGACTGGATTGATAGATGAGTGAAGTAGAGGATGGATGAATGAGTGGATGGATAGTTGAGTGAAAGGAAAATGGATGGATGAGCGCATGGGTGGAAGAGTGTGAGGATGAGTGAAGAAGTGGATGGATGAATGAGTGAAAGGGTGGCACAACACATGGATTGATGGATAAGTGAAAGGGTAGATGGAGAGATGAATGAGTGAAAAGGTGGACAGATAGATGGATAGATGAGTCTGTACCCTGTTCCCTCCAACACTCTCCTCTCCCTTACAGGGCACAATGGTCTTAGCAAGCAAGCAGGATATGTTGCTCCAGGCCAGGTGATCTTGGTGTCCTGGGAATAGTCCCCTCAGTCAGCAGGGAGAAGAGCAGGCCTTGGTCCCCAGCCCTGGTCACAGACGGAAGTCTTGCTGAGCTTCCCCTTCTCTCACAGCATGTTTGACTGCTTGGCAGATGACAGATATTTGGGAGCTCAACCTCTCCTTATAGCTCTTTACTAGACACTAAATGTAATTTAAGGTCTTAGTCTTTGAGGTTTTATGTTGGGTTCTGCTTTTTTTTTAAAGTGGACTCTTCTCTCTTTCTTCTTTTCCTCATAATGGATGTCTGCCACAGCTGGCAAGACTCCAAAGCTGATTGTCCCGCAGCACATTCTATGAGACTGAACATAGTTCAATGTTAATTCCAGACCCCCAGCCCTACTCTTTATGATTACTTTATCAGCCTCATCTCTCTTCCTAAGATGTGTCCTGGCCCCTTCCGTTTGATCTGTCATTGAATGAAAGTAGAGTCCTTTGAAGTTTAAAGGAGAATTTTAATTTTCCCTTCAGTGTGTGCCCCTCTCATCTCACAGGAATGCAGCAATACACAAATTGGTTTGGGGGATTCCTTTCCTCCTCATGACTTCACCAGGTAGGTCTGGGCTTCCCAAAATATAACCCAGGGTCCTTCATATACTGCACCATTGCAGGCATAGTTACTCAGTGTACATTCACAGGGCACTTACGGTTCAGCACTAATACCTCAATGTATTGTGCCCTCATATAAATACATGTATTCTGCACACACACTCAGTCTGAGCGAACTGTTCAGTACTGAAGCTTTTCTATATTCCATCAGTGTTTGCTATTTTAAAACAAACACACTGCCAACATAAAAACTCACCATGTGCTTCCTACATGACACTTTGCCCTTCATTTATAGTATGTGCACACACTGCACAGCGCTAAATATGTTATGTCATGTATTCCTCACGGGCATGCATGCACTCAGCACATGAACCCATCTCACATGTTCTATATGGTACTCCTATATCCCTGTACTGTACCCTTTCCAGGCACACATACAACCACACAGAGTCACTACATCTGCAGTATGTAGCACTCCACACATACCTGATGTAGGGCAAGAGTGAATTGAGCACACAGCATCACACTTTTAAAAGATGACCGATCCTGTAGGCCTCACTTAAGTGTCACAGGGTAAAAAGGTCCTGTTTACTACCACTAATCACTACACGGTAGACTGCAACCACCACACTTATGCTGCTTAACTCCTGGTCAAGGCGGTAGCCTTCTACCACTGAGGATGGCTGTAGAAAAGTGCCTCTTTTGACATTGTTAGTCCCCCACTTTTTGCCTGGTGCATTATGTTATTTCGATTTGGAAATGCACTGGGTCCATGCTAACCAGGTCAACAGTGCTAGATCTCTTTCCTAAAACTGTACCACGATTGGCACAACTGCAGCAACCCCTATAAGTCCAGAGAAAATGGAACCACTATCCAGGGCATTGGGACCCTCACCAAGAATAAGAAAACTGCCATTGCAGGCTGCGTCAGTTGGTGCAGAGAAAATTGAAGACTCAACATGGCACACACCCCTGTGTGCCATGGCCACATATACTGCATGAGGTATAGGTAAGTCACCCCTAATGCAGGCCTTACAGCCCGGGGACAGGGCGCACTATATCCCATGTGTGACCCTATAATATCTAAGTCCATTCTTGGATATTGTAAGTGCAAAGGGAAGCCATAATGAGTACATGGGCTGGATACTTGTCACCATAAGTTTCCTAGCTCCATGATGGCTTCACTGTACCCTAAGATGTTTGGGACCAAACATATCAACTCGATAAATCCTCACTGATGCCAGTGTTAAATGTATTAATAAATGCACACAGACACCTTAGAGTGTCCCCTGAAAACCTACCAAGCACTGGTGTGATCTCTGACTAGTTTTAGCCAGCCTGTCATCACCAGATATGTTTCTGACCTCATGGGGTGAGAGGGAGTACTCTCAGATGACAGGAACAAAGTTTGTTCTGGTCGGAAGGCCAGGATAGCTTTCCAGGGCAGGAAATTTCAAAGGCGTTGCTGCCTTTGAAATGCAACCCAGGCAGCTTAGGTTAGTAGAGGATGCCAAACCCTGTGTCCTGCTCCACATATGGTGGAAGGACAGGCGAGAAAATTAGTTAGATTAGGAGGCCTGCCCCCATTCAGCCAGCATAACCCCTAAGGTGGGGCAGGTGATGAGAGCCCGACATTTCCAATTCCTCCATCTGTGATGGCAGGATTTAACCTATCAGGTCTAGGGTAGTACCTCTTCCCATTGGAAGTGGTCACTTAGAGGATGTAGACACCCTAAAGGTAGGTAGCCCATTGGCTACTACCTGTCACCCCCCTTAACGCCCCTAAATTGAGTATTTAGGTAGCACTCCTGGACCCTGATCTTTAGATTCGATGAACACAAAGAAGATACGGGCAAAGAAGATCTGGTGACCCGGGAACAGAAGACCTGCTGCAGAAAGTTTGACACAAAACCTTGCCTGTGGCTTCCAGGACTCGACAATTGTGGTGTGCTGTCTCATCCTGCTGCTATGTGGGCTCCAAGAACCCCAAAGTACACCAATTATTCACTAGTTACCAGAGAACAACTGTGGAGTAAAGGAACTACTCGTCTGTAGAACCCCAGGCACCGAACATGCAGAGTCTGGTTTACTGACTTGCTGCTCCCTGGCAACTCCGTTGCAGCATCCTACTGAAATGAGGTACAGCAGCTCATGTGGATCAGATCCATCCCCCCACAAACTGTGAAGATAGCAAGACCTACCGGAGTCGTTCTGTACCAATAACTGGGATACCGAACCCCCTGCAACCTACACTGAGACTAAGAGTCCATTCGGACTCCAACTGCCCAGGAAGCAAGCACCCATTAAGGGATGTCAGTACCCTTGAGACCCACCTTGTGTGTGGCCCAGGTGTCCTGGTATCGTCACTGCTACCTGCCTGCCCCTGTCCGCGAGGACATCTTGATGCACACCTCCAGGTCTGACCTACCTGCTCTGCACCCAGCTCTCCCAGCCTGGATAACGGCAAACCAGCTGTGCTCCTGTGGTTCTGAGGCCCTTGAGACCTGCTCCCTCACGAGGGATCCCTCTGACATACATTTAAGCCTCCTTGTGCTGTGTGTTTTCAGGTGGCCCCCTTCTTCATAGCTCACTACCTACCAACAACCTCAGCACCCCGCTCCCGTCTGAGTCCGGGACGCTTCTGAGAATCCGCTAGTGGAACATTGGACCTGGTCTTGCTACCAATCTAAAACCCGAAGGTGAATCTCAAAATCCAATGGCATAAATTCATATGCATTTTTCTATTTTCTTCCATTGACTTCAATCTTGTGTAAATGTGCACAAAAGTGATTTATTTTGCGAACTTGAAAAGTTATTATTTTGAAAAGTACTTACTGTAGAATGAAGTTTGTGGTGGAAAAATTATATAAAAAACTGTGTTATTATAGTAAATTGGTCTCAGATTTTTTCTTGAGTATGTGCATTATTTATTGTCTCTTTGAGTACAACACATGCTAATTACTACCCTCTGATTAGCCTAACAGCTTGCCCACACTACCACAAATAGAGCGTTAGTATTATCGACTTTAATTTCTGTGTATTTATCTGGGTCAGCTTGGACTCTCTATACAGTGTACTTCGTTTTCGTGCACTATATAGAGAGCCAGCTTCCTGGAACACCCCTCCGGATCCAACAAGAAAGCAATCCTAGCGACATTAATGATGTGTTCACCTTTGACAAAAAGTCAGCATTAGGGATCCAGACAACAGTACGGAGGGGGACTCGAGGCAGGGGTACACATCTTTACCATGCAGAGGACACTTCTCTCCCAAAATGAGATATGCTCCTTCCATCTACAGTATGGAGGATCTGACTAAGACCTTTTGAATCAGAAGCTCTATGTGTGCATTTTAAGCATGTATGTGGGTAAAATTCACTGTATCTCTGGTACAATGATGTTTCAACAGTCCCCGGATCAAGTGCCCATCTGGAGCTTAAAAACACTTTGCATTCCCCAAAAATATAAGTTATGACATGCCGGAATACTAATTAGACTGCAGGAACATTTTTATTATTCATACTTTAGCCATCTTAACACTGAGCCACTCTTCCAAACACAGTCCTAGTTCTCAAGTCACAAGGTCAGGGGATATGGACCAGAGTAATACTATGCACTCAGTAGACGCAATGTTCAAACATAGTAATGTGCCCTCACATGGAACAATAATCTTCAGCATAATGGGACATTATCATGGCTTCAAATTATTGTACAACACTATTTGACCTCAGCAAATTATGTCTTTATTAGAGCTTTCTGGCATTAGGGATCTCTCCTTTATTGACTCAGTCACTTTATCTGAATTGGGGTGGGGTAAGTGCAAATGGCCGACCATAAGCAAAAGAAAAAAGTTTTAATGCCTTCCTAAAGGATTGGTCTTTAGAGACCAAGATTGGTGGTTGACCTATGTAGGAGGGTCAGAAGATATTTGGCAACAAACATTAGCTCTAGCTTGTTTACATTCAATGGAAGGCAGTTATGGATCATAAACTGTGTAATGGTTGAAAAGCAACCTCTCACATGGAAAATAGAGCTGTGGCCTGTGTGTCGAAACGATCGGCTACTTTATATCATCATTGTTAGACAGAATAAACCACCAAAACAATGTATTCAGCTTAGTCAGGGGCTTCATATATATGTTGGAGAGCATGGCACACAGTCATAGATCATCTTGAGTCCAACATTAGTCGTTGACACTCAAATGACTGAATTGGTAAAGAGACAAAACTGTAATGATTTTTAAGGACCAAGGTGAACCAATTTTTAGCACTATGCCCGTGATGCTGATTCGCATCTGTAAATGGATCTAGATGGTATAGTCCAGAGTGTCAAAAGAGAAAATGTCTAGAGCTGTCTCCAGCCCACAACCATGATAAAAGTGAAGTTGCCAAGTGTCTAGAACAATAGAACCTCACTCAGGGCTGCACACTGATGGAAGAGTGATGTTAGTGACAACAGAGAAGTTAGTATCCTAAGCAGTGCTTACAATTTGTAAAATTCTAGGTGCTCAAATGTTTAAAGGGGACCCCGCCCTCTATCCCCAGCCCCACCCACTTCCTCCAATTGCCCCACCCACAATCAATCATATGTATGTAAATCAGAGCTTAGGAAATGTTACATAAGCCAGGCACAGAGTACTACAAGGTGTTGGAGTGACATGTCATCCATATGGGTAGGCAGTTTAGTTTCAGACTGCTTAGTCTGGTGAAGCACAACTTCAGAATTGAAAATGGAACACCATAATTGGGAGTTCTCTTTAATAATAAGAATTGATTTCTACCTAAATGAGCCCTTTTGCAACATTAATCTAACCTATACTTTGCAGTGTGCATGCAATTCTTTGACAACAGTTAATAATTCACTGTTCTTTTTTTTTGTCAAATCTGTTTATTGGCATTTATATATTTAGACATTACAGCAAGTGTGGCATTGCAACCATTACAGCTCTTCAACTGTGTCAAATTGTCGGTACACGAGCTGAGTAACATGTCCGTGAGGCGCTGCAACGTTACACATAGATATCAAAGAGTTTAGCGTATGCGACTGAGCACATTGATAGCATGAGGGAGCCTATGCGCTCCAGCCTTGTGTACAGAGATGAACTTTATATATATAGAACAACTGCAAAAATTCATTTGCAACAAATAGGAACAACAAACTGCGGCATTGTCATAGAGATACATTACATTTCGACCCCCTCCCCTTCCCGGCCACCGGACTACCCCCCCGCCCCCCTCCCCCGCTCTTCCCTCCCAAGCGTGCATGCCTCCAGCTTCCACTGCTCTCTCGCCGCAGCTTTGTGTTGTGCACCAGCCTAAGCGTCAGGTGTGTTGCCCGCTTTGGACCCCACCAGTCGCCCAGTATGCCTGCCTAGTCCCCTGCCACCCTCTCACCCACGGTGCTTCCTGCTGCTTGTAGGGCATTAAGCATGTGTTCCCAGTGCTCTGCCATAGGCTTTCTACGGAGCCCTACTGTTTCCTCCCACCTTATGGCAGTCCATTCCGCCCAAGCCCACGCCTGGAGGGACAGAATCCATGCCCGCACGCTAGGTAGTCGCTCGCCTTCCACCTCCCTGTGAGGAGGCGTGCTGCCACTACCATCCCCAGGTCCTGGAAACGGGACAATACCTTGTCTTTGGGTGACCACTTAAAATAATGTAAGAGGTATTCAGGCCGGTTACAAGGAATGGTGCGGCCGGTGCACCGCGTTAGTAGCTCGCTAATGTCTCTCCAGTAAGTGCCTAGCCCTGGACAGTGCCACAAAAGATGGAGAAGATCTGCATTCACGTCACCACATCTGGAACAGGACGCGTCGGCCCTGTGGAAGTATTTATTTATTAAGTGGGGAGTAAGATAGGCCCTGTGAATTATGTAGACTTGGATTTGGCGGAAGCGCATATTTCTGGGGATACGCACCGGACTTTTAAGGATTTTCTCCCACTCCTTATCGGCTAGCGCTCGCCCTGGGTCCTGCTCCCATTTACCGCAAAGTAGGGCCAGATCCAGTGCCGTGTGCGCCCTTAAGGATGCAGCGAACCACTTAATTAGATGCCTACCACTACCCATGATACGTATATATTGCACGGTCAAGTGCTGCGTATGCTCCGCTGCAATATCTCCACACTTAGCCGCAATGCGAGCTGTGACTGAGCGATTAATTAGGAACACCCCGGGGGGAAGCCCATCGTCAGCGACCAGTGTCTCGTAGGGTATCAGTGCTCCATCTCTATATAAGTCGCCAAATGTCTGAACGTCCGCTTCCTGCCATTGCTCCAGCATGTGACGCGTGAGGACCCCCTCACCTCCCGGCGAGTCTTCCAGCTGCACCGCAGGTGCGTAGGGGAGCACCGTTCTCGTGAGTAGTAGTGCCCTGCGGAAGCATTCGCCAACAATAACGGAGTGGGACGCGCCGGTGCCGCTAGTGGATGGAAGAGTGCGGTGATCTGCTCCAAGGTGTAGGGGGGCTCACTCGTGGCAGTGTCCTCTCTCCTCCTGTCCGCTAACCAGCAGGCAATCCATTGTAACTGCGCCGCCAGAAAATAATGCTCAAGGCAGGGAACGGCTAATCCACTTCTGTCTGTGGGTAGGAACAGTTGCCCAAGCGCCAGGCGATGCCGGGATGCACCCCAAATGAAGTCGCGCAGGACCTTGTTAAGCATGGAAAAAAAGGAAGCAGGTATTAGCAAGGGCAGATTAGCAAAATGGTACAAAAGGCGAGGGAGCATGACCATTTTCGCAAAGGCCACTCTGCCTGTGGGCATCAGGAGGAGCGTGGACCAAAAGCCGATCTGGGTCTTGAGAGCTGTTACCGCTTGTACCAAGTTCCCGTCAAACAGGTCTGCCGGCTGACGGTAGATCTGAATCCCCAGATACTTAAACGTGTCTGCTCTCCATTCGACTTGCGTGCTATGAAGGTGATATTCTGGATTGCCTACCTCGCTGCTGAATGCATAGAGGTAGGACTTGCCTGCGTTTACTCGGAGCCCCGAGAGACCAGCAAAGTGGCTCAACAGGTGGGCCAGCAGCTCCGGTATGTGGCCCACATCCCTGATGAATACCAACAGGTCGTCAGCGTATAGTGACACCTGGTGAATGCCGTCACCTAGGGGGATGCCATCTGCTAGGGTCTGTCTCATGGCCTCAGCCAGGGGCTCCATGGCCAGCACGAAGAGCTGCCTCCGAAATATATGGCCCCAGCTGGACGTGAACCACAGGGTTCCGGTACAACAGTTCCACCATCTGCAGGAAGTTTACGTCCATCTCGTACTTCTCTAGTACCGACGATAGGTAGCCCCACTCAAGGCAGTCAAAGGCCTTTTCCAGGTCCAGCACCAGGCACCCTGCTCTAAACCAGGTCCTCGTCACCTCCGCCGCTACCCTGAAATATCTCCTGAGGTTCAGGGATGTGGATCGTGCTGGCACAAACTCATATTGATTCGGGTGGACTAAGTGTGAGACCGCTGGTGCCAGGCGCTCTGCAAGGATTTTGGCGAAGATTTTGTAGTCGGTGTTAAGCATTGCCAGCGGGCGGTAGGAGCCCAAGGCCGTAGGGTCTCTGTAGGATTTAGGCAGGGACACTAGAAATGCCTCTTGCAAAGATGGTGGGAACTGACCCGGGTCTATCGCCGCCTTGTACAGCTGAAGAAGCTGGGGCGCTAGGATTTCCCTGTTCGCTTTGTAGTATTCTGCTGGCAGGACGTCGGGCCCCGGGGATTTCCCAGTCGATTGTGCCTGGATCGCGTCTCCCACTTCCTCTACAGTAAGCGGGGCATTGACCACTGTTTTCTGACTCTCAGTGATTGTGGGCCGCAAAACCAAATCCAGGAACTCAGCCAGTATATGTCCATGGCCAGTACCTCAGGCGCTATAAAGTTCCCGGTAGTGGCCAGTCAGCGCCAGATGTATTTCACGCTGCGTATATACCACTGCCCCTCCCCCTGTGCGGATGGGCCCGATTGGGGTGCTGCGGTCCGTCTTTTGCACCAGCCAGGCCAATAGGCGGCCAGCTCTATCTGCCTTGGCATGCGTCTTGGCCGTATGCGTCGTATAATTGTGACATCTCAGCCTTTCAATAAGTACCGCCTGTTCCCCGCGGAGGTCACCGAGCTTGGTCGAGTGCCTACCAGTCCCCTCTCCCTCCCCCTTGTAGCGCAGGAGGTCAGTCTCTATTCGAGTCAGGGAAGCGGACACTGTTGCACGGATGTTTCATGTGGCACCTATGCAATTCCCATGAATAGTCGCTTTGTGTGCATCCCATTTCACCATGGTATCGCTTGCCGTCTACGCGTTCTCCTCAAAATAAGCTAGGATGGCCGTGGCCAGCGAGGATCTAAACTCGGTGTCCTCCAGCGCGGCTAGCTGTAGCCGCCATGTGGGAACCGGGGGTCGGCCCGCCTCCCAGCTAAGTTGGAACCATAAGGGGGTGTGATCTGAGTGTGTTCTACCTAGGTATTCTGATGTAGCCAGGAGCGGGAGCAGGGACTGGGAGCCTATTATACGGTCCAAGCGGACATGGAGGTCATGGACTGGCAAGTAGTATTAGTATGTTTTGTCTGTAGGGTGCTGCACGCGCCAAAGATCATGTATTCCCCAGTGCGATAGCCAGTCCCGTAGAGCCTGCGCCGTCGATGTTGCTGTCGCCACACGAAGGGGTGTGAAGGAACGGTTTAAGTGTGTGTCAAGAACCATGTTGAAGTCCCCGCCCAGCAGCCAAGGGAGGCCCATATACTAATGAAGGATATGGTTTAAGTTTGCCAGGAAAGCGGGCTGATCCGTATTAGGGGCATATATGGATCCCAGCAGGACCTCCTGTCCATTTAGCCTCCCCCGTGCGAAGGAGTATCTCCCCTCCGGGTCCACCTGATTATCTTCACATGTAAATGGGACACCTGCCCTCACCCAAATCATAGTGCCGCGTGAACGCGCTGAGTATGTTGTACCATAGACCTGCCCTCTCCAGCGTCTACGGCGTCGATCCAGTTCTACCTGGGACATGTGTGTCTCCTGCAGGAGCGCGAACCTCACCTTATGACGCTGCAAATAGGAGAAGACAAATTAGCGGCGCGACGGGGTGTGCATGCCGTGGATGTTCCAGGTCATGATGTTAGTGCACGCCATACACGGGGTTGTAGAGCAGCCGCCCTGGGGTGCCGGTGGGGTGCCATGCAGGGTCGAGGGACGGACTCTCGGGGGAAAACTCTGAGTGCCGCTTCTGAAACGTAGAAACCAGAACTAACAGTGTACCAGAGTGGGCGAGTTCCCAACGGGGCATACGTCCAAACTAGGTAATGGATCTACCTCTTAATGTGACGTGTCCGCAACGCAAAGTGTATGCGGTGAAGCGTGCAGCCAACAGTTGAATCAGGGTGCTCCTTTTCCTAGGGCCACTGGGCTTCTGAGAAGCGTTTGGGAAGAAATAATCTGAGAATCGTGCAGAGCTGGCGAGAGCCACCTACAGAGGCCACCATAGGCGCCAGATGCTGAACATCCCCTAATCTAAGGCTTGGAGACGCGCCTGCATTGTGCGAGCGATGCCTACTCCCAAGTATGCGCCAGCTATTGGAGCCAGTAACTTATTTTGGCAGTGCGCTGCAGCAGGCACGTAAAAGATACAGCAAAAATTATGTTGAACACAGGGATCACATCTGTCCATCACAGGCCTGCATCCAGTCACATTATGTAGTCGGCTGTCTTGGGCGTCACCACGGGTAGGCCAATGTTGTCCGACATCACAGTGGATGATGAGGACGAGCCACTCGCGTCCAGTTCACTCTGTTGCCGGTAGTCCGAGCAGCCAGCAGCATTCACCGCCCCCAGTGTCTCAACCGCCTCAAGTGCTTCCTGACGCTCCTGCCGCATCTTCTCTGGGCTGGGTGCAGCCTGTCCCAGGCATGCTCCTCGCCGTATTCCCCTCTTCCTCCTCTGCCTCCTGGAGCGCTGCTCTTGCCATCCGCCCTCTTCCGGGCCCGCAGGTCTCGTCCCCAACCACTGCCCTGTCTCTTCCAGCCAGTCCCAGACTTCAGATGGGGCCTCAAAGAAGCTTGTGCCCTCCTTAGTAACCACCCGCAGGCAAGAGGGAAACAGCAGTGAGTAAGGCAACTCCAGTTCCCGTAGCTGTTTCTTCACTGCCAGGTACGAGCCTCATCTCTTCTGTACTGTTGCTGTGTAGTCCGGAAAGAACATCACATGGCTGTTACCCTCTTTGAGGTCACTCATTTTCTTAGTTTCGTGGAGTACCATGTCCCGGTCACGATAGTTGAGGAGTTTGAAAAGAAACGGGCGGGGCCGAGTCCCGGGCCGCTGAGCCTGTGCCGGCACCCTGTGTGCCCTCTCCACCACAAAGAACGGGGACAACGTCGCAGGCGGCATAAGTGTCCTCAGCCATGTCTCTGTGTAATGCTCAGGGTCGTTCCCTTCTTCTCCCTCCGGCAGACCGACCATCCGGACGTTGTTGCACCGGGAGCACCCTTCCATGTCCTCCGCTCGGTCTTCCACAGCGTGAACCCTGTTGATCAAGTCTTGTAATGCTGAGGCATGGCTTTGCACTACAGGCTGTGCCTCCGCCGCAAGGGCCTGTGTGCTGGCCCCTGTGCCCATCTGTACCCCTTTACTGTCCACAGCACCATTGAGTGCCCTTTACTTTAGTGAAGACTGCTGTGCCAGGAGGAGTGCCACGTTACGGGGTTGACTGTTCCTAGGAACTGCTGTCCTGGCTTGATGAGTGCCCACTGCCTGTGGATCTTTCCCAGTATTGCCTGCCTGCTCTCCTGCCTTCCTAAGCCCAGCACCTGATGATGGCTATACCTTACTTCCAGCTACCTGCTGTCTTGCCCCCTCTGAGCATGTGGTCTGCCCAGGAGAAGAGAGGAGCTGACGCCTACAGTGCTGTGCTGCCAGAGCGCTACCTTTAATGTGCCAGGAGAAGACGAACACTATTGCTTGTCCCTGAGGCTTTATGTTAATGGCCTGCACTATGAGGAAGAAGGAGCGTGGAGCCTGCCACGCTTTGCCAAGTTTGATGCTTATTTAAAAAAGAGGGAGCCCATCCTGCATTTTGCCTGTATTTTGCTAGTGCCCACCCCGTGTTTTGCCTTGTCTTGCCTGCCTTTCAATACTGTGGGACCCTTCCCCGCCCTTCACTGACTTCGCAAGTCCCCACCCTGCATTTATGCGCTTAAAGATAGCGGGTACCCATTCCGCGTTGTCCGGCATGGTTAAACTACTAGCGGGAGCCTACCCCGCATACTGCTGGTGAAAGTGGTTGCCTACCCCGTGGGTGGACTCTACTTTGTTTTAAAACAAAGGCGTGAGCCTACCCCGCACTTCGTAGCTGGGGAGAGAGCGCCGAAGAGCAGAAGACGGGAGACAGGCACCCGCGCCTCCCTGTGGGAGGGGCCTGCTGAGTCGGAGCCTCGCAGGCTCCATTTCCACCTCCCCCGGCCTGGGGGGAAGCCGTCTGGGCTCCCCGTTGAAGTCCCGGGTCCCAGGAGAGGGGACCCGGGTGTAGTCCATGAAGGCGCTGCTGCTGGCGGGACTGTAGTCTCTGTGTACAACCCAAACTCATTGGGAATCCCTTGTCAGCACCAGTCAGGGTTGGAGGACAAAAGCAGATTAGGAGGAAGCGGGACCACAAACTTAAACGGTCTGTCCTTGGTGCCTGTGGAATCTAGTACCCCCTTGTCAGTGACTGCAGATCGATTGAAAATACCTATTGGTTTTAGTACCATATGATCCGTATCCATAGCAAGCTCGAACTATGATTTCAGGATGTGTTGAGCTGCAGTGAGGGGACCAATGGGGGTAACACCAGAACAAGTGCAAGTCAGGGAAGCTCTGGAAAGCAGCATGTCCTAGGCCCTACAGATTTAGACAATTGGTTTAGAGACCGTAATACCAATAGGGAAAGATAGAATAGCACGTTGATTCAAGGTACAATCAAGGGTGTGGTAAGGGCAAAGCTGTTGGATGTGGTGAGGTTGAAGGCTGAGGTGGATGAAGTAATTAGTGGAAACTTGCCTTTGGAGGGCATAGAGTGTGGTTCTGAAATTCTGGACCCTGCTGTAATACGGTACCGATGCCCAACACTCGTGTTACAAAACATCATCGTACCATGACGAATTTGGTATCGGCAGACCGGTAATGATTAGGACATTATCCCCCTGCATTTGCTTCGTAATAGAGTGATGCCGTCACCCCTAAATCGTGGTTTCCATCCTGAACCCTCGGACTCCATTTTGTGAACGGCATCCATCTTATGGCTTGCCCTCATATAGTCAATTGATTAAGGCCAAGCTTGATCTGAAAGGACACGTCCACCTTAGCTGACTTCCCCATGACCTGGCCGAGCTGACTCCACTGCCTCCAGCTAAACCTGTTCGGGCAGTCCCTCGCCCAGTGGCCGAGTAAGATAGCATCAAGGCACAACATGGCATAAATATTCACTACATACAAACCATGTTATCCACACACATACACCTGTCCATGTCCCTTGTTTATGGCCAGTTTTACGATGAGGAGGTGCCCGAGTTTATTGGGGTTTCATCGATATCTGATGGTAGTTCTGGGCCGAGCTGGGTAATCTATCACTAACTCTACACATGAAATTATAGGCTGGCCGTCATGACTGTGCTTTTTCTTTTGTTGAACAAATATGTATATGGTTGCATCATAAAACAAAGAATTCTTGCCTGAAGTGTAATATTTTGTATAAAAGGAGAAGGCTGGTTCTGTAAAAACGAACAGTCTCCTGAGAATCTACATCCCGTGCTGTTGTACTTCTAGGACACTTGTTACTTGGTTGCAGCCAATAAAACTCGATCTCTGACTTCACCTAGAAGACTCTGTGTTTCTGTGGTCCGGAACAGGGAGAACTCAGAGGTCTTCGGGTGTTATCCCCTGGCACCACCGGGTTCCTAAAAACCCGGCACCTCAGTTGGCGCCCAACTCGGGGCGGTATCAAGCGGTATCGGTCCAAGCCAGATGTTCGTGAGGAGCTTTGTGTGAAAATTCCAGAGGACGGCCAGCCACTTCAGCGACCCCTGTAAGTCGACGTGGTTCCGAAGGTCTTTGCTGCGAGGTTCCCCGCGTCCCGACGGCTACGAAGGACTGCTGCCCAGACTATCGCCCTGTTTTGGACCCAGTGATCCTTGGTAGAGCGAAACGATAGACGAGTCTTCTAGTGACGTCATCGATCATCAATACTTCAGTTAAGTATAAGTGGAGCGTCTCCCAGTCCTTAGTTTGATTCTTAGTTTTGGTATCCTTGAGATACACCTTGTTTGGAACTTGCAAGCGCCAAAACCAAGGCAGTCGTGTATTCACGAAAATATCGTATTCGATAACCCTTTGAAGTTTGAAGCTAGACTAGTGAGCGAAGCTGCCTGGTCTTAGCAGACTTGGAAACTTGTTTTGACTTGGTTGTAGTAAGGACTCCCGATTAGAGGATTTTAGCCTGGTTCCTCCGATTGGAACTCCAACATATGAGCTCTATATAAAGCATGGAGTAGGTCCTATCACATATAATGAGGTATGGATAAAATACACCAGAAAGGATGGTGTTTTAAAGTGGCCCCAATATGGTAGCTTTGACGCAGGAATTTTAGATAATCTCGAGGTCAAACTTTTTAAGAAGAAAGCCCGGCCGGCGATGTTTGACTCCTTTCGCTTGTGGCGCAAAGAAGCCAAACAGAAAGAAATAAAATTAGCTAAGAAAATGGAAAGGGGCGACCATTCGGTCCCCCCGAACGTATGGCGGAGTGCCTCGATCCCCCCGGGAAGCCATTTTTGGGCGGGAGGCGCGTCTCGGCTGGTATGCCCGAAGCGGCGTAGCCGGGGCGCGCCCTTTCCCGCCCTAGAGTGGGCTGGCCTAGACACCGACGTAGCCAGCCCCGCCCTAGGGGCCGGCAGGGGCGGGTTCTCGCCCGCCCTGAAGACGGATAAAAAGAGACGCAAGACCAGAAGACGTCCTCTTGTTCTTGTGCTCCGAAGCTGCACCTCCTCGCTACACGTGAGCTCGGGACAGAACGAAGAGCCAATTTTGAGCGTTTTTGATCTTTTTCTTTGTCTTCTAGATACTTCGTCGGAGAGATGCCCAAGAAAGGCGCAAAAAGAATGACGACTGAGCAGATGGTTCGGGCCCTCTTTAAGGATATGTCCGACATAAAGAAACGGTTGGCGGAGCGAGATGGGGAGGAGGGTTCGGGCCCTCCGCCGGCTGGAGGGAGACCTAAGAGGCCGAGAAAGGTTCCAGCCGGTGGGGACGTCCCGGTTCCCTCTGCCCCTCTCGAGGCGCCGACCCCAGTACCGATGGAGGGGAATCCAATCCCCGTTGTCGTCACCCCGACATCCAAGGAAGACATGCCCCCCGAGCTGGCAGCACAGCTAGCAGCATGGTTGGGGGATAGTGGTGATGGCGCCACGGCTGCCGAGGCACAGGCGCTGATAAAAGGGCTTCGTGAGAAGAAAGAGGCAGCTAGAGTGGCTGCGCCGTTGGCGGGGATAGACAAGCCGCAAGCGGCAGAAGCTGCGTCCGGTTCAGGTAAGCGGCCATTGCCGATTGCAAGGGACGAGTCAGCACCCTCTCGTAGAGAGAGATTGGGACAACATGTGCCTTTAGCTATAAAGGAAAAGATCTGGGCGGGAGAGTACGTGAATATTTTTTCCCTGCTTGTTGATCATTATGATGTGGAGCATGTGAAAAGTCAGAAGGACTTAATGCATCCGAGTGTTTGGCGCGCAAAAATGGCCGCCTTTAAGGTAAATGAGAACATTGGCAACTGGGGCAATGCATGGGGTATTTTCACATCGATTTTGGGGGAACGTAGGCCCGAGTTGCTCCCTGAGTTTCCCGTTTACCAATCACGAATTATGGGTTACTCGACAGCGTATCAAGGTTACCATTGGTTTTGTTATGACAATCTGTTCAGGAAAGAAAAGGAACATAACAAGAGTTTGACTTGGGACTGTTACGATTCTTTAACATGGGACAAAATGAAAGAATCGGGAATGTTAAGAATGCCATTGGTCGGGAGCAATGTTGTTGATTACTCCCGCCAAAATGTGGGGACGCCCTTTCGACCGAGTACGAGCACCGACGACCAGTCGAGGCCCGCAGGCAATACAGGGAGAAAGGGTTTCTGTTTTAATTTCAACAAGGGGAAATGTACCAGGCCTCCGGGATCGTGTAAATTCAAACATGAGTGTAGTACGTGTGGGTCGTCCCATCCTGAGTCATCGTGCAGAGCCAGAACGGGTGAGAATGGGGGTAAGGGAGGCGCCAAACAGGTCTAAGCTAGGCCGAGGGGCGCCTTTACCAACCCCGATTGATACCTTGGCAATGATTCCCTGGCTCAGCGAATACCCGGATCGTACTTCTGCCGGGGTGCTACGGAACGGTTTTACACATGGTTTCCGCATCCCGGTAGGGGACTTTCGGGGTGTAGGGACGTGCAAAAATCAACTTTCCGTTTTACAACATACATCGGTAGTGCAAGAAAAAATTCAGAAAGAGGTTAGCCGGGGACGGGTCGCCGGCCCGTTTAGTGAACCCCCGGTACCGGATTTCGTTTGTTCTCCGTTAGGGGTGGTCCCCAAGAAGGACCCGGGTGAGTTTCGTTTGATCCATAATCTGTCTGCTCCACAAGGTCTTTCGGTGAACGACGCAATTGATCCAGAAGTTTGTTCGGTGCGATACGCATCTTTTGATGAGGCGGTAGCCATCTTGAATCGCCTGGGGCACGGGACGTTGATGGCGAAATCTGATATCGAGTCAGCGTTCCGGTTGCTCCCGGTACACCCAGACGATCAGCGTCTTCTGGGATTCGGGTTCCAGGGGTCATTTTACATGGATAGGTGTATGCCAATGGGATGCTCTATATCATGTGCTTACTTTGAGCAATTCAGTACTTTCCTGCAATGGGTGTTCACTAAGACAACGGGTTTCCGAAATGTAATGCACTACCTTGACGACTTTCTGTTCCTTGGCTCCGCCGGTAGTCCCGAATGTGCCCAGGCCTTAGACGAATTCTGTGTGTTAATGGGTCATCTCGGCGTGCCATTGGCACCGGGTAAAACTATGGGTCCCACGACTTGCCTCGAGTTTCTGGGGATCGAGTTGGACTCAAGGGAGGGGTGCTTCCGTTTACCAGCTAGCAAAGTGTCGAAATTCAGGGCAGCCCTCCAAGTATGTTTAAATGCATCCAAAGTTACACTGCATCAGTTGCAACAGTTAGTGGGAAAGTTGAACTTTGCCTTGAGGGTGATACCAATGGCTCGCCCCTTTTCCCGCTCAATTGCCCAAGCGATGGTTGGCCTAAAGGAGGGTCATCATCGCACAAGGTTATCGGCTGAGGTCCGCCAGGACATGCGGATTTGGTTAGCATTCTTGGCGGACTTCAATGGCCGAGTCGTCTGGAACAAGCCAGCCATGTCCTCCGATGAGCTTGGGCTATGGACAGATTCAGCAGGAAGCGTAGGTTTTGGCGCCATCTTCGGCACAAAATGGTCGGCACAAAAGTGGCCCCTATGGTGGCACGAGAAGGGGCTGACAAGTAACATCGCTTTCCTTGAATTATTTCCCATTCTGGTGGCCCTGAGAACCTGGCCAGAAGGGTTCAGAGATCATTCTGTTGTGTTCTGGTCCGACAATATGACCGTGGTAGAATGCATCAATAGTCAGGCAGCCCGTTGTAAATTGATTTTGAGGCTGCTCAAAGAAATTGTCTTACTGTGTATGCAACTGAACGTGGTATTCAGAGCAAAACATGTCCCAGGGGTGATGAATCAGGCTGCTGATGCACTGTCTCGTTTTCACATGCAGGCTTTCTCGGGTTTCCTTCCTTCAGCGGACCCGGAGCCGGCACCCTTCCCCGAAGCTCTCTGGTCTCTCGGTGCCCCGAACTTCGTCACCTCGTGGGAGAGAGTCTAGCACCCAGGACAAGGAAGGCATATGAAGGGGCGTTCCAGGCCTATTTAGCCTTTTTGGGGGCAGAGAGAGGGGGACTTTGGGGTCAGGAAGAGTTGGTAGTACTTTTTCTGATGTCCTTACGTAGGGCTGGGAAATCGGTGGCTACGGCCCAAAGGCATCGTGCCGCCATTTCCTTTGTTGCCAGGGCCCATGGCATCCTGGACCCAACAGCGTCTTTCACGGTACAGAAAGCGCTGCGTGGGTGGCAACGTCTAGAGGGTCGCAGAGTAGACGTAAGACGACCGATAGGTCTAGACAGGTTGTCCCAGTTACTGACCACACTCCCTAACACATGCTCGTCCCCGTTCGAGACCTGTTTGTTCCGGACTGCATTTACGCTGGCATTTCACGGGGCTATGAGAGTTAGTGAGCTAGTTGCAAGGAACAAACAGGATGTGACGGGGGGCTTGTGCAGGGAACATGTTCAGATCAGGGGTGATGCGATGATTGTCTCCTTTCTCAGGTCCAAGACTGACCAGGATGGGAGAGGGGACTGCACGATCATTCGCAGGAACCCCGAGTCATCCATGTGTCCGGTACAGTGCTTAGAAGATTACCTAGCACGAAGGGTGGCATCTTGGGGGGGGACATTGTTGAGGCATGCAGACGCCACCCCGCTGACGAGGTTTCAGTTTCAGCGGGTGCTTGCAATGGCCATTGCCGCAGCGGGCTTGGACCCGGGCGAATTTGGGACCCATTCCTTTCGAATAGGGGCTGCCACTGAAGCTACAGCCAGGGGTCTTAATGTAGAACAAGTGAAACGTATGGGGCGCTGGTCCTCCAATTGTTATAAGAGGTACGTGCGATTGCACATGTTGTGAGGCTGTAATCATGTACTCACGCTTCTTGTCTTTTGTTTGTTTTCAGTTGCGCAAGCCTACGCGGCAGGGCGGACTGTGCAGTCGACCCAACACCAGGCCAGCGGTCGCACGTCACCAGCTGTGAGGAAGGAGGTGTGGGTCGTGGGCCACTCATACGTGAGACGGGCCGCAGACGTATTCAAAGCAGGTGACATGATTCACGTACCTGGGGAATACGGGTACAGAGTGTCCTTCTACGGAAGGGGCGGTCTCTGTATTGACCAGTTTCAGAAGTTTTTTGAGGGTTTGCTAGAGCGGATGAGGTCACCGCCGTCCATAGTCATAGTGCATTTGGGGGGCAATGATTTGGTCACCACCGGTAGACGACTTCTCCTGGAGGCTATGCTTTCCACGGTAAGTTGGTTAGCAAGGAGAGTTCCGGGGTGCATAATTGCGTGGTCTCATATGATCCCACGAAAAGTGTGGCGGGGGGCTATCTCGATCCCTGCTTTGAATCATTCCGTTAGAAAATTGAATAACAAAGTGAGTAGGTTGTTCCGTTCCAAGACATTGCATTCGATCTCGCATAGTTGTATTAATGATGACAGTATGTATTTGGAGGATGGGGTGCATTTGTCGAGGGTTGGGAATGAGTTACTCATAGGAGACTTCCTAGCTTGGTTAAAATCATTAAAACATGACCTTTAGGTAGGAGTTTTGTGGGGGGTCCGGATAGCCGGTCAACTATCCGGACCTGTGGCGGTAAGGTCATGATCGGTGAGCACTAATTGGTAGATCCCTATGAGTGGGCGTCACCCAACACGGATGGGAGCGCTCGGGAGAGGTGGCCATTGGCCCCTCAGTGGGGAGGCGGTCCCGTCTAAGGGCGGGTCGCCGGAAGTAAAGGAAAGGCGGTCAAGGCCCCTTCCTTTGTAGGAGGGGTTACAGCCCCCTCCTGGGGAATTTCCCGGGGCCAGTGTCATCTGCGACGGCAGATGCGGTAAGTTGTGTGGGGTGGGGGGAGGTCCACGATACCTTCTAGATACCACACACAAGTCTTCGAACGACCTTTAAATGGCGTCGAGTCTTAAGTGCCCCCGTCAAGTCAAGGGAAATTGTTAGTAGTTGCACTTGAGGTAAGCCTCTGTGCTGTCGCCCCTCCCAAGTGGGAGGGGTAAGTCTGGTTAGGGATCTTGACACCGGTTATGACCTTGCCGTTGGCCCTTAAACGTTAGGATGTACAATTTCAGTGTTTCTAGAGAATGTTTTGTAGGATGCTAGTTCGGCTAGGAGAACCTCTGTATTAGAGAATATGTTAAGGTTAGCCAAACATCGCAATGTGATAATGAAATTGTACATAACATGAAACGTTTAATGTTTAATTTTTGTTTTAATAAATACGGCCGGGGAGGGTCACTCCCTCCCCACATCCAAAAACTTCAAGAACTGTTTCCGGTTTCCCTCCTTTTGGGGATTGTGTTGAGAGGGGGTGGCGGGTATCTCAGCCATATGGAAAGGGGCGACCATTCGGTCCCCCCGAACGTATGGCGGAGTGCCTCGATCCCCCCGGGAAGCCATTTTTGGGCGGGAGGCGCGTCTCGGCTGGTATGCCCGAAGCGGCGTAGCCGGGGCGCGCCCTTTCCCGCCCTAGAGTGGGCTGGCCTAGACACCGACGTAGCCAGCCCCGCCCTAGGGGCCGGCAGGGGCGGGTTCTCGCCCGCCCTGAAGACGGATAAAAAGAGACGCAAGACCAGAAGACGTCCTCTTGTTCTTGTGCTCCGAAGCTGCACCTCCTCGCTACACGTGAGCTCGGGACAGAACGAAGAGCCAATTTTGACCCACCCACCAGCCCCTGAGGACAGCAAGTTGTTGTGCAATAAAGTGAATCTATAAGTTTGTTTTTCATTCCGTTTACAGGCTGTGAAAGTATCAGTTTGTTGTTGATCATAATAAAGTATGGTGAATATCGTGTAGGTGGTTACGATTAAAATGATCTGATGTAGAGTTGCATTTTTTGCATGTTCTTTCGGTCGTAGCGACCAATGTTTCATAGGTTTAAATAAAAATTGTCGTATTTATTTTTGGTAGGCGGTAAGGTCATGATCGGTGAGCACTAATTGGTAGATCCCTATGAGTGGGCGTCACCCAACACGGATGGGAGCGCTCGGGAGAGGTGGCCATTGGCCCCTCAGTGGGGAGGCGGTCCCGTCTAAGGGCGGGTCGCCGGAAGTAAAGGAAAGGCGGTCAAGGCCCCTTCCTTTGTAGGAGGGGTTACAGCCCCCTCCTGGGGAATTTCCCGGGGCCAGTGTCATCTGCGACGGCAGATGCGGTAAGTTGTGTGGGGTGGGGGGAGGTCCACGATACCTTCTAGATACCACACACAAGTCTTCGAACGACCTTTAAATGGCGTCGAGTCTTAAGTGCCCCCGTCAAGTCAAGGGAAATTGTTAGTAGTTGCACTTGAGGTAAGCCTCTGTGCTGTCGCCCCTCCCAAGTGGGAGGGGTAAGTCTGGTTAGGGATCTTGACACCGGTTATGACCTTGCCGTTGGCCCTTAAACGTTAGGATGTACAATTTCAGTGTTTCTAGAGAATGTTTTGTAGGATGCTAGTTCGGCTAGGAGAACCTCTGTATTAGAGAATATGTTAAGGTTAGCCAAACATCGCAATGTGATAATGAAATTGTACATAACATGAAACGTTTAATGTTTAATTTTTGTTTTAATAAATACGGCCGGGGAGGGTCACTCCCTCCCCACATCCAAAAACTTCAAGAACTGTTTCCGGTTTCCCTCCTTTTGGGGATTGTGTTGAGAGGGGGTGGCGGGTATCTCAGCCATAATAAAAGAGGTATGTCAATGGTGCAAGCCGCCGTTGCATACAGGGACAATGAGGAAGAGCAAGAAAATGAACAAATGCTCAGAAGCAAGAAGTTAGCAGTAGATAAATGCTACCCGATGTTGCCACATGAAGGACAAGGTTCAAAAAAGACATCAGAGACAGATCCATTAATGATCCATTTACTGAGTTCACCACCCCCATATGCACTAGATGCTATCACACCCCCGAAGCGCTTTATTATACCGCGCCCCAGTGCACGAACTCCAGTTCTTACACAAGCACCAGCTCCTCTTCAGCTGGTTCCTACTTCTCCGGCGCAGCCCTCTCAAGGGCCGCTGCCTTTGCTACATACTCCATCAACGGTTTCTGCGACTTTGCCTACTGCTCCAACTGTTTATCATGATACTACTTCTGCTACTGCCTCAACTTCCTCTGCCATTGCCTCGACTTCCTCTTTACATCAGCTTGTCTTTTCTGGCACGTCTGCCTCTACGCAAGCTTCTCCTTCTGTTCGACAGAGAGTGGCAAGTACTGTCACTGGTCTGTTATCACCTTTCTTTGGGTCACCTAAGACGACCCCTAAAACAGGACGTAGACAGTTGCGTAGTCAACTGCCTGATTATCAGGAAAGAGAAGTGCTGAATGAGTTAGCACGAAAATGGGTTACTGATACTGTAAAGTATGATGTTCAGTCTGTTATGGAAGTTTTCCGTCAATGGGACGCACCCACTCAGAGATATGTATTCGAAGAAATGTGTGTATATCTTTGCGAAGATTTGGAGACGAATGATCCAAAACGCAAAATGAAGGAATTATTCTGTATGCGTTTCAAGTTCTACGAAGGCATGATTGTAGGTGCCGATGTTGAACGAGCGATAGATTTGTTGTTGTCTTATAGGAGTAAGGGAAACGTCTCTAGATCATTGTATGAGGATGACATGTCAGGTAGGAAAAAGGCGCGACAGTACCCCATGAGAGAGGTTCCCCCAGTTTGGAGGGAAGGTGATGCGAATGCAAATCCACCAATTCTAGCACATTTCCAGCGTGTATGGGTACATGTCCCCTGGAAAAGATCTGAAGTTTTAGCACTCAAACAGACATTGCCTGATCCCCGTAAAAATCCTGCAGGGTATTATAAGGAGTTATCACAGACTGCCAGCTCATGTATAATGAACTTAGCAGATGTAGTTCGGGAATGTTGTTCCACAACCCTTATGGAGTAAGATTCGTCATACAGATCATGATCAAGAACTAGGTGACACATGGGCTAATATCACTGCTGCTGATGCTAGACAAGTTGGTGGCGCTAAGCCTGAGCCTCTAGTAGCTGAACTTCCTGGTAGAATTATTACCTATATGAAGACTTTAATGCCTGAATTACGTGTAAATTGGGATAAGTTATCTGCGTGCAAACAGAAGAAAGATGAGAATGTGTCTGACTTTTTCACGAGATTCGAAGAGACTTTCATCGATCATAGTGGTCAGGATATGGCTACCGAGGGTGGCCAGAGATTGTTTGTAGACAAGTTCGTACATAATCTGCTTCCTGAACTATGTAATAAACTGAAAGATTCAGAGAGTGCTTGGGCTGTTTCCACGACAGCGCAGATTTTAGCCACAGCCCAGTACTACGAAAATAGACGCAAAGACGAACTAGATAAGGCAGACAAAAAGACAAAAGATTTGAAAACTAAAGTCCTTCTCCAGCAAGCCTATCCGCCTCGCACAGCTAGTCAGCCTGATTATCAGCAACAACAGCAGTTTTCGAGAAACTCACAAAGACACGAGTCTTCTAAACAGCGTTTACCGTATGGTCCGAATCAGTGTGCGTATTGCAAGGAAGAGGGTCATTTCAAGAATAATTGTCCAGCTTTATTGCGACGTTTAAATGGTGTTTCTGGAACAAGAGGTAGAGGTGTACAACAGGCTCCTAGGGGTAGGGGCCGTGGAAATTTCCCCCAGAATAATACTTCTTTCCCGCCTCAGAATTCCATGAACAGCTTTGACCAACAGAATAATGCGTCCTCCAGGTCAGCTCAGTACTATGCTGATGACTATTACGCAGAAAATGAGAATGAGGATAATAATTGTTAGGACAGCCATGGACAAAGAGAGGGAGTTGTTTAAGTTCCAGTAGATCAGAATGGACCTTATGTTGAGGTGATTACATCAGGAGTATTAGAACCTTTTCTTCTGGATACTGGCGCTACAAAAAGTTCTATTATGCACTCAAAACTTCCTGGCGCACCTTTGTCTGGCGAAACGAACGTCTCAGTAGGTTTTTCTGGCGCCCGGTTAGAAACCCGATTTCTAGTCCTATGCCCCTTTCTGTTGGCCCATATGAATTAGAAGCACCCCTCATTCTTACAACAGGTTGTGGCGAAAACTTGTTAGGTTTGCATTTGTTAAAGAGATTATATGCGACTTTGTACTATTCTCCTTCGGGAGTACAACTCACACTAGGTAAGAAAGTGATTTCCCCAATGTATTTGTCAAAGGAGAATATTCCAACTGAATTGTCATCTCTTCCAGATATACTTTGGGCAACTGGTTCTAACGACGTGGGTCTTTTGGAGATAGCGCCATATGTCATAACATTGCGAGCCAATGTTAGGTTGCCAAGTATTCACCAATACAAGATATCTAGCGAATGTGAAAAGGCATTGTTAGCGATCATTTACGATCTGATTGAGAAAGATGTCATTGAAGAGACAACGGGTAACATTTGTAACAGTCCTATTTTGCCTGTTTTAAAGCGTACTGATCCTTCACAGCCACCTGTGTACAGATTTGTGATTGATCTCAGAGAAGTGAACAAGATTGTTGTGCCACAATTTCCAGTTGTTCCCGATATTACTGCCCTATTGACTATGGTTCCAGCTTCAGCCACTTGGTTCTCGGTGATTGATTTGAAGAACGCCTTCTTCAGCATCCCGATCGCTGAGGAGAGCAGAGATATTTCTGGCTTCAATTTAGGAGGACGAAGCTTCCGCTTCAAACGCGCTCCTCAGGGCTACTGTGAGAGTCCATCGATATTCAGTCAGGCTCTGAAATCACAACTTGACACGATTGTTCTACCTGATGATGCGACTCTCATTCAGTACGTAGATGATCTGCTGATCGCTGCAGATACTGAAGAGATTTGCAAGGAAGCCACATTGTCGTTGTTGCGTCATTTATGTGACATGAAGCACAAAGTTTCTCTTTCAAAACTGCAGTTTTGTCGACAAGAAGTGACTTACTTAGGTCACATCTTATCGAAGGAGGGAAGGAGACTGACCCCCGAGAAAATACAGGCAATTACAAAATTGGGTGTCCTGAGGACACAGAGAGAAGTGCGTGCTTTCTTGGGCATTACATCATATTGCAGGCAATGGATACCAAATTTCTCATTGTTAGCCAAACCTTTGCTGGCACTAATCTGTAAGGATACACCCAATCCTGTGCCTTGGTCTGAAGATTGTCAGAAGAGTTTTCACGAGTTGCGTGATGCATTGTGTTCGGCTCCTGTGTTGGGTAACCCCGACTACAGTAAGCCTTTTACATTATACGTCCATGAGAAGGAAGGTTGCGCATTATCAGTCCTGACACAATCCTTTGGGGACAAACAGCGTCCATGCGCGTACTTTTCCGCGACTCTAGATCCTGTAGCTAAGGCATTACCAAGTTGCTTGAGGGCCACTGCTGCAGCAGCTGTCTGTATTCGACAGTCTGCTGGGTTAGTCATGAATAACACTCTGATCGTTATGGTCCCACATGCAGTAGACATTTTGCTGAATAGAACGAAGACACAGCATTTAACTAGTGCTCGACTGTCAAGTTATGAACTGACACTATTAGCGAGTCACATTCACATAAAGAGGTGCGATACACTCAACCTAGCCACGTTATTGCCCATTCCAGCAGAGACAGATGAGGTCGAAAAACATGATTGCTGTTTTAGGACAGAAGAAGAGACAAAAGGGAGAGTAGACTTATTGGACACTCCCCTTCCTGAATGTAATGATGCTTTGTGGGGGGATGGTTCATGCTTCAAGTTGCCAAATGGTGATACGACTGCAGCATATGCGGTGACAACATTGCACACGATTGTAGAGACTGCGCGTATTCCCCATATTTCTGCGCAAGCAGCCGAGTTAATTGCACTTACAAGAGCGTGTGTGTTGGCAAAAGGAAAGCGAGTGAATGTGTATACTGATAGCCAATACGCCTTTGGTGGGGCTCACTGTTTCGGACGATTGTGGCGTGAACGTGGGTTCCTGACGTCGCATGGTGCAAAGATACAGCATGGTCAGCTAGTTAACGAGCTTCTCGAGTCACTGACCTTGCCACTACAAGTTGCGATTGTGAAATGCAGTGCACACAGAAAAATTCAAGACGATGTTGGTCGTGGGAATGCATTTGCAGATGAAGTTGCAAAAGAGACTGCAAGGAACACAATGATTCGAATGTACGTTGTGGGTCCTGCGAGATGGATTGCTGATGTAGATATGTGTGAGGACACTATTGAAAGTGTGAAGTCCATACAGTCCGAGGCGACTGAGAAAGAGGTGAATGAATGGAGAGAAAGCAAGGGTAGATTGGATGCGAATGGTTGTTGGGTCGAATTGTCTGAGCATCAAAGATGGCTGTTACCCAATGCATATGTACTTGCAGTGGTGACGATGGCTCATGGGATGGCTCACATCAGTGTGAAAGGAATCTGTAAGTTGTTGGCCCCAGTATGTCAGAATAGTGGTATCCCAAAATGTGCAGAGAATTTGGTCAAGAACTGTATGGTGTGTTTGAAGTACAATCCCGGCAAGGGAACTCCAACCCCAGCTGGTCACTTTGCGCCTCCAACGCATCCGTTCGAGGTTTTGCAGCTCGATTTCATCCACATGGAGAGGTGCAACAATCTGAAATACCTGCTTGTTGTTGTTTGCGCCTTCTCCAGGTGGGTGGAAGCGTATCCCCTTAAGGACAACACTGCCTTGTCAACTGCCAAAGCCCTGGTCAAAGAATTCTTACCTAGGTATGGAATGCCTAGAGTTGTCTGGAGTGATAATGGAAGTGAATTCGTGGGACGAGTGATGAAGAGAGTGTGTGAATGTCTAGGCATACACCAGAAGTTCCACGCCGCAAATCACCCCCAATCAGCCGGATTAGTAGAGTGCTATAACGGCACGTTAAAACTAAAATTGGCCAAGATACAAGCCAGCACAGGTCTTAAATGGCCTGACGCCCTGCCTTTAGCACTCCTATCTACCAGAACGACTGTCCATTCTAGACTGGGACTTAGCCCACACGAGATAGTGTTCGGCCGCCCAGCTAATATATGGGGCGTGCCAAGGCCCAAGAAACTCAGCGAGATAGAGCACCCTGTACTGCTTGATTATTTGCACGAATTGACAACTAAATTGCGTGTTTTACACCAACAGGTCCACAGCTCCTCTCCGCCAGCGTCTGATGATCCAGGCCATGCCATTCAACCTGGTTCCTGGATCCTAGTGCGGAACTTCAGGCGAACCAAGAATGAGGAGCCTCGTTGGACCGGACCCTTTCAAGTCCTACTGACTACCCGCTCTGCAGTACGTGTCCATGGGAAAAAACATTGGGTGCACGGCGCCCATTGCCAACGGGTCCCGCTGCCCCTTCCATATGACCGATGGGTCCAGGAGGGAATTGCTGACTCAGAGACTGAGTCTGTACCCCGCTTCGTGCCTTTCAGTGATGCACGTTTGAAAGGAACTGGTACGGAAAAGGAGAGCGACCGAGTTCTACAAGGATTTGTGCCACCGTCAATGCAGTTGGACACTACCGAACCTGAAACTTTGTTTGAAGACAACACCGTACCTGGAAAACAACGGTATAATCTGAGGCCAAGAAAAACGGACTAATAAAAGTAAACTAATAAGATTTTACTTCCCCCCCCCCCCCCCCCCCCCAAGAACTATTTTTGGTTTTGCAGCTCTCTCACCCAGGGAACTTGCTCATTTTTGATTTTCGAACCGCCATCCGGTTCTGCTGCTAGGGTCGCGGTTGACAGTCTGGGGAGTGCAGCTGGAGACGTTTAGGTCAACGGTTCTATTTGGTCTAAGGGAATTACCCTGGGCTGAACAGAAAGCACTCCTTAGAAGAATCAATCTCCCACCGCGGGCAGCAACTAGAGGATGGAGTTTCCAAGGGTAGAGAGACGCGTTAGATCTACGAACTTTGAAAAGAGAGTTTGCGCTGTGATGGCAAGAAAACGATTTTTAGTAATATGCATTTTAATGTTGTGTAGCATAATAATGTTTTTAGTTGGCTATGCTCTGTTCATTTTTCGAGTTACCTTTGTACTCAACACTCAGCCCACACCTCCTCCTACTGTCTCCCCACATTCTTTCCACCCTCTGCCTGAACACGAGTCTGCCAGAAGATTAGAATTTGCAAATAATTCATTCATCCAGATCCTACACCAGCACCAATCTGTAATTAACACCACCAACTGTTGGGTATGTGGACTTATGCCACACACGACAGATAGGGGTATCCCGTATTTTGTCTTGCCATTTGGTTACCATGGTTCTCTGTGGGCATTTAGAGCAATGTTCCTGTTCGCCCTCGAACCGTATGTTCCAGGGAAAAACTCAAGCAACAAGGCGCTAGTGGTGGGAATTAGGAATATGAGTAGGGATGTCGACACATACAAAACGATCCCCAGAGATGAATTGATGCCTTACAGCAGATGGAATATAACGCAATAGGGAACCTCTTTGGCTGAGAGTCTGAAAGCAAAGAAATCCTCCCCAGTCTGGATAGTACCCCACCAAGGTCACCTATGTCTGCAGGGAAATGGCAAAAACCCTAGAGCTCAGTTGGGAAAGAGTGTCTGCACTGAAACTTACGTTTTCTCGTCTCAGACCTCCCCTTCATTGCTAGCAGCTAAGGGCACTTACTTCGTCTGCCACGATAGAGCGTATACATGGTTGCCCCCTGACTTCTCGGGCACATGTTTTATCTCTTTTCTGCTGCCACCCACCAATACGGCCGAGGCAGATTACCATTGGACAAGGACAGTTAGGGGTGTCGTGAGTAAAGACGACACTGCGGGTCAAGAGTTTGGGGACTTCGCAAAGGGTTTTCTGCCGTTTTGTGACCCTATGGTGAACAGCAGGAACATTCGCCAGTTGACGAGGGTAGTTGAAACCGCCGTGACCGAAACGGCTGGTGGCCTTACCAACTTGACCGCTGAGCTCCAGTCGGACCGACTTATGACTCTTCAGAACAGGGTTGCCCTAGATGTCATACTTGCAGACCGTGGTGGTGTATGTAGAGTGATCCAATCCAGTTGTTGCATTTTCATCCTTGATAATGCTCCGACAGTGTACCAGGCCATCTCCAAACTGCACAAAATCTCTGATTCCCTTCATGTGGATAAAGGGGATTGGTCCCTGCTAGGGTGGTTCTGGGAACTGATCTCTGCCTGGGGATGGAAAACTCTGATATTCATTGGGATGATCTTAGCCATTTTGTTTATGTTCTGCCTGTTTGTGCAGTGCGCTCCTGCAATATGTGGCCTCTGTGCTACATCATGTGTAAGGAAGCCTGTGTCAAGGGACAAATTGAGCAACAGAATGATGTTACAGCAGCATCTCAATGACTTCCTGAATACAGATTTGGACTCAGATTAGCATGAGTTATTGCCTAATATGAGGGCAAAAGGAGGGTCTGTGGTTCTGAAATTCTGGACCCTGCTGTAATATGGTACCGAGGCCCAACACTCGTGTTACAAAACATCATCGTACCATGACGAATTTGGTATCGGCAGACCGGTAATGATTAGGACATTATCCCCCTGCATTTGCTTCGTAATAGAGTGATGCCGTCACCGCTAAATCGTGGTTTCCGTCCTGAACCCTCGGACTCCATTTTGTGAACGGCATCCATCTTATGGCTTGCCCTCATATAGTCAATTGATTAAGGCCAAGCTTGATCTGAAAGGACACGTCCACCTTAGCTGACTTCCCCATGACCTGGCCGAGCTGACTCCACTGCCTCCAGCTAAACCTGTTCGGGCAGTCCCTCGCCCAGTGGCCGAGTAAGATAGCATCAAGGCACAACATGCCATAAGCCATTCACTACATACAAACCATGTTATCCACACACATACACCTGTCCATGTCCCTTGTTTATGGCCAGTTTTAAGATGAGGAGGTGCCCGAGTTTATTGGGGTTTCATCGATATCTGATGGTAGTTCTGGACCGAGCTGGGTAATCTATCACTAACTGTACACACGAAATTATAGGCTGGCCGTCATGACTGTGCTTTTTCTTTTGTTGAACAAATATGTATATGGTTGCATCATAAAACAAAGAATTCTTGCCTGAAGTGTAATATTTTGTATAAAAGGAGAAGGCTGGTTCTGTAAAAACGAACAGTCTCCTGAGAATCTACATCCCGTGCTGTTGTACTTCTAGGACACTTGTTACTTGGTTGCAGCCAATAAAACTCGATCTCTGACTTCACCTAGAAGACTCTGTGTTTCTGTGGTCCGGAACAGGGAGAACTCAGTGATCTTCGGGTGTTATCCCCTGGCACCACCGGGTTCCTAAAAACCCGGCACCTCAAGAGGCCTGCCAGCCAGACAAGTTATTGTTTGTTGCAAAGGATGTCACCCTCAAGGCGAGATGAGCACATGAGAAATTGTTGTAATTGGCTCAGAAATATGATGTAGATCTGTCTAGAACAAAGATGCTGCAGGGAAATCATAGGTTGAACTACAGTGACCAGGAATTTAAAGAGAGGAGAGTAACAGGCCTGAAACACACACATTCAAGAGATGATGATAGGGATACGCGCTTGGAGCATAACTGATAAATGGGAGAAAAGGTGGTCGAAGAAGAAAAGTGTTAGGTAGGTGATGGGAGAAATGCCACCTCCAGGAGGGGGAACATCAGGTGTTGTGGCTTATCTACTGCAAGAGGTGCCTAGTGGAGGGTATGCGGTACAAAAGTGGGTGGTGATGGACGGAGCATCCGAACCAATCAAAAACTCACACCCAGTCAACAGATCTGGGTTTAATCCATCACGGTTCATTAGCCCACTCTGCCACCCCAGTTCAGACATGGCCATATGCACATCAGTCTGACCCTGTGCCTCATGGGAATAAACCAGCCCGAACTGCCAAGCCATGCCTTCCCTGGACCGGAAACAAGCTTCCCTCATGGGTGGCTGAGTGAGCTAAAGAATGGTGAAGGATTAAACCCAGATCAGTTGACTGGGGTGAGTGTTTGATTTGCTCAAACGCTCCGTCCATCATCCCCTTTTGTATTGCTTTGTTCGCCCTAAGTTGGAAGGGTATGCTCAGACGTGAGTCCCTTGCTCACTTGGCCACAGGATTCAAGATAGCCTGGCTGATGAGGATTTTGAATCCGAAACCGGTCCCAGGATGCTTGTTTTTGGTCCAGGGAAGACATGGCTTGGCAGTTTAGGCTGGACTGTTACCATGAGTTACAGGGTCAGACTGATTTGCATATGGCCATGTCTGAACTGGGGTGGCTAAGTGAGCTAAAGAATGGTGATGGATTAAATCCAGATCAGTTGACTGGGGGTGAATGTTTGATTTGCTCAAAAGCTCCGTCCATCATCCCCTTTTGTATCGCTTTGTTTGCCCTAAGTTGGCAGGGTATGCTCAGAAGTGACTCCCTTGCTCACTTGGCCGCTGGATTCAAGATAGCCTGTCTGATGAGGATTATGAATCCGAAACCAGTCCCAGGATGCTTGTTTCCGGTCCAGGGAAGACATGGCTTGGCAGTTCGGGCTGGACTGTTCCCATGAGGCACAGGGTCAGACTTATGTGCATATGGCCATGTCTGAACTGGGGTGGCTGAGTGAGCTAAAGAATGGTGATTGATTAAACCCAGATCAGTTGACTGGGGGTGAGTGTTAGATTTGCTCAAACGCTCCGTCCATCATCCCCTTTTGTATCTCTTTGTTCGCCATAAGTTAGCAGGGTATGCTCAGACGTGAGTCCCTTGCTCACTTGGCCACTGGATTCAAGATAGCCTGGCTGATGAGGATTATGAATCCGAAACCGGTCCCAGGATACTTGTTTCCGGTCCAGGGAAGACATGGCTTGGCAGTTCGGGCTGGACTGTTCCCATGAGGCACAGGGTCAGACTGATTTGCATATGGCCATATCTGAACTGGGGTGGCTGAGTGAGCTAAAGAATGGTGATGGATTAAACCCAGATCAGTTGACTGGGGGGGAAAGTTTGATTTGCTCAAACGCTCCGTCCATCATCCCCTTTTGCATCGCTTTGTTCGCCCTAAGTTGGCAGGGTATGCTCAGAAATGAGTCCCTTGCTCACTTGGCCACTGGATTCAAGATAGCCTGGCTGATGAGGATTATGAATCCGAAACCGGTCCCAGGATGCTTGTTTCCGGTCCACGGAAGACATGGCTTGGCAGTTCCGGCTGGACTGTTCCCATGAGGAACAGGGTCAGACTGATTTGCATATGGCCATGTCTGAACTGGGGTGGCCGATTGAGCTAAATAATGGTGATGGAATAAACCCAGATCAGTTGACTGAGGGTGAGTGTTTGATTTGCTCAAACGCTCTGTCCATCATCCCCTTTTGTATCGCTTTGCTCGTCCTAAGTTAGCAGGGTATGCTCAGACGTGAGTCCCTTGCTCACTTGGCCACTGGATTCAAGATAGCCTGGCTGATGAGGATTATGAATCTGAAACCGGTCCCACGATTCTTGTTTCTGGTCCAGGGAAGACATGGCTTAGCAGTTCGGGCTAGACTGTTCTAATGAGGCACAGGGTCAGCCTGATTTGCATATGGCCATGTCTGAACTGGGGTGGCTGAGTGAGCTAAAGAATGGTGATGGATTAAACCCAGATCAGTTGACTGTGGGTGAGTGTTTGATTTGCTCAAACGGTCCGTCCATAATCCCCTTTTGTATCGCTTTGTTCGCCCTAAATTGGCAGGGTATGCTCAGACGTGAGTCCCTTGCTCACTTGGCCACTGGATTCAAGATGGCCTGGCTGATGAGGATTATGAATCTGAAACCGGTCCCAGGATTCTTGTTTCCGGTCCAGGGAAGACATGGCTTAGCAGTTCGGGCTAGACTGTTCTAATGAGGCACAGGGTCAGCCTGATTTGCAAATGATTTACAAGAGGTGAGCGACCCGAAAATACCCTTGAGGGCTTGGGTAATTAAAGTGAAAAGGTAAAAATGCCTTCAAGGGGATTTGTTTTATACGTATTTAGTAACTTAAATTAGCTTTAGAAGGATGAATTAATGATCCTTATTGAAAACCAATCAGATGCTGTTTAACTTGTAATTGAATATAAACACTCTGTTTTATCAGGACACAACATCCAAACAATGACACAAGGTGTATTAGAAAAATATAGTTTTATCAAATAATCATTAGAATAAGTGACTTCATATACAGATGAGTGAACAAACAAAAATTAGGCCTGTGGGTACACACATAAGTAAATTAATACGTGACTCAACAGAACCTAAAAAACACCTATCCCAAAGCACATTGAATAAAACAAGACAGGGATAAGATGTACGGTCGACGTTTCAGTTTCCTAAGAGTTAATTGTAGAAACCATCCTCAGGACTGTTGTCAATCGTGATCTGTATAGAGGTATTGTAATCTGGAAATAAAAAATATTTACAGTTACAAGTCTACACTAACTATATTCATTACACCTTGGTGACAAGACAGAAATACTAACGACGTTTAAAATACAATGGCATGGTGATCTTATACAACATAGAGAACATTGTGAACCTAGAGTTCATTTTTTTAAAGAGGGACATTTTCCTATTGACATATGTACATGTTTTTTCACTTAAGCAAAGCCTTGTTTAAATCAAAGGGTTATTTCCACACTTGGTTATTAAACCGCGAGTCATTAAGTTGGCATACACAAGATTCATGATGCTGTAACTTTGTTGCTTTTACTTATTCAAAAGAGAACATTGTAAACCTGGAGTTTCATTTTTTTAGAAGAGACATTTCACTATTGACATATGTACATGTTATTTAACTTGAGCAAAACCTTGTTTCAATCAAAGGGTTATTTCACATTTGGTCATTGAACCGCGAGTCATTGAGTTGACATACAGAAAATTCATGATACTTAAACTTTGTTGCTTCTACTTATTCAAAAGAGACAGCTTTAGAAATTATGTATTTTTCAAAATCCTATGCTTCATCAAAGTCTATAAATACCTGATTGTGCCAATTTAGAGACTCATAGTCATTCATATTTCATTTATAGTCTAAATATTTCAGTTTACAACATAGACAAGAGTAAAAAACTGTGTAATAATGAATTTATAATAGACAATTTCTTTTGGTTATCATGCGGATGTTATATGAAACCATATTGGGTGAAGTTTGCTATTGGTAATGGTGCTATCACCAGAGATCTTTTTTTCTAAAGATTCAATTTCTTTTGTCAACTTTTGGATTTGGCGAAGAGCTGTTTCTATACTCAACAACATCCAGGTGCGTGAGCACCTGTTGGCGGAGAAGCTGAATCCAATTTTGAATTCTTCGTCGTCTACAAAGATAATTGGGATGTTGCGTATTTGTAGACCTGCCGGAATGATGTTGGCATTAAGACAGTCCGTTAGAAATTTTGCATGTAAATCCGTGCGTACAAGTTTCTTTTTGAGCCTTTCAAGTTGGTTTAGATCTGACTCATAAGGTATATTGGTGACTGGGCCTTTATTCCCTAGTAGGGAAGGGCCAGATGCAATTTTTAAAATGTACTCATCGGTATTCCCTAGACTATTGCCACGTGACTTGGTAAATATCTGCCCTGAAATTAATGTTCCTCACGCGGCAAGACTAGCTCCGACTTCGCTCTACGTTTACAGTTGGCTCATAGAAAAGTGCACTGCATTCTGCCACTGCCGCTTTGACTACGTAAGGTTATAACCGCACATCACGCTGTAGATTATTGCTTTCTTGGTTCGCTGAGACACTGACGCGCTGATACCATTTACTATCTTTTAGACTACCGTCCTATGGCTTTTGAATATCTGCCCTGAAATTCACGTTTTATATGTGTGAAGATCGGACACGACTTTACTTATATCCTTAGTAGATTGGATTCTCATTTGTAGTCAAGACTTTATTTAAGACATTAATGATTCACAGGTATGTTATTTAATCATATGATAGGCACTTTGACCAGCCTTAGTATTCGGCGGTTTAAATATCTCTGATCATTTATGTTTCAGTCAATCAGGTGAAGATATACTTCAACAAGCTACATTTAACAAAGTGCAACCTACAACACGTATTTAATGCAAAGAAGGTGCAGAATATACCGAGTAGGTAAACTACTGTCAGCTTTATTTGAATTTAAACTGAGCCACCCTATATACTATTCTTGATACCCAGGCTCAGGAACTTTTTCATTGCGATACTAGACCCTATCACTTCTCATGCCATCACAGTCCTACAGTGATAGTGAGGCTACTGTTAATTGATATGGACCCAATATGGTTTCATATAACATCCGCATGATAACCAAAAGAAATTGTCTATTATAAATTCATTATTACACAGTTTTTTTACTCTTGCCTATGTTGTAAACTGAAATATTTAGACTATAAATGAAATATGAATGACTATGAGTCTCTAAATTGGCACAATCAGGTATTTATAGACTTTGATGATGTATAGGATTTTGAAAAATACATAATTTCTAAAGCTGTCTATTTTGAATAAGTAAAAGCAACAAAGTTTAAGTATCATGAATTTTGTGTATGTCAACTCAATGACTCGCGGTTCAATGACCAAATGTGAAAAAACCCTTTGATTGAAACAAGGTTTTGCTCAAGTTAAATAACATGTACATATGTCAATAGTGAAATGTCTCTTCTAAAAAAATGAAACTCCAGGTTTACAATGTTCTCTTTTGAATAAGTAAAAGCAACAAAGTTACAGCATCATGAATCTTGTGTATGTCAACTTAATGACTCGCGGTTTAATGACCAAGTGTGGAAATAACCCTTTGATTTAAACAAGGCTTTGCTTAAGTGAAAAAACATGTACATATGTCAATAGGAAAATTTCCCTGTTTAAAAAAATGAACTCTAGGTTCACAATGTTCTCTATGTTGTATAAGATCACCATGTCATTGTATTTTAAATGTCGTTAGTATTTCTGTCTTGTCACCAAGGTGTAATGAATATAGTTAGTGTAGACTTGTAACTGTAAATATTTTTTATTTCCAGATTACAATACCTCTATACAGATCACAATTGACAACTTCCTGAGGATGGTTTCTACAATTAACTCTTAGGAAACCGAAACGTCGACCGTACATCTTATCCCTGTCTTGTTTTATTCAATGTGCTTTGGGATAGGTGTTTTTTAGGTTCTGTTGAGTCACGTATTAATTTACTTATGTGTGTACCCACAGGCCTAATTTTTGTTGTTCACTCATCTGTATATGAAGTCACTTATTCTAATGATTTTTTGATAAAACTATATTTTTCTAATACACCTTGTGTCTTTGTTTGTATGTTGTGTCCTGATAAAACAGAGTGTTTATATTCAATTACAAGTTAAACAGCATCTGATTGGTTTTCAATAAGGATCATTAATTCATCCTTCTAAAGCTAATTTAAGTTACTAAATACGTATAAAACAAATCCCCTTGAAGGCATTTTTACCTTTTCACTGATTTGCATATGGCCATGTCTGAACTGGGGTGGCTGAGTGAGCTAAAGAATGGTGATGGATTAAACCCAGATCAGTTGACTGTGGGTGAGTGTTTGATTTGCTCAAACGCTCCGTCCATAATCCCCTTTTGTATCGCTTTGTTCGCCCTAAGTTGGCAGGGTATGCTCAGACGTGAGTCCCTTGCTCACTTGGCACTGGATTCAAGATAGCCTGGCTGATGAGGATTATGAATCCGAAACCGGTCCCAGGATGCTTGTTTCTGGTCCAGGGAAGACATGGCTTGGCAGTTCGGGCTGGACTGTTCCCATGAGGCACAGGGTCAGACTGATTTGCATATGGCCATGTCTGAACTGGGGTGGCTGAGTGAGCTAAAGAATGGTGATGGATTAAACCCAGATCAGTTGACTGGGGGTGAGCGTTTGATTTGCTCAAACGCTCCATCCATCATCCCCTTTTGTATCGCTTAGTGGATGGTATGAGCATTCACAATGATTTTCCTAGATTGAGGGAGAAGGCTGCTGAATGGTACAAGCAAGTCGATCACTTTGTCAAGTTCTCTAATGTGCTGTGGATTGATCTATCTGAATACGTTGTTTGAAATTATGGTTCCTAGTGACTTATGGTGTGCTTGCAAAATTGTTATTGATTGGCCTGCTGCTGAGCCAGAGAGGGGTCCTGTAACTCACGGTCCTTCACCCCTGGTTATGAAAAAGTACGAACAAGTGATTACATGGTTGCAGTCCAAAATAACCCCACAAGATATCAATTGGGTTAAAATAGACCAAACAACCCAGGAACCCAAAGAGTCTGTACATTCCTATTACAAAGGCTTTTGTAAGCCTTCAAGCAATACAGTAGATTGGTCACACTCGACCCCAAACACATGGGACAGTTTGTTTCCAAATTTTTGATGGGATTGAGATGCCCCAGGCCCTTCCCCCACTGAAGAAGATAGATGAGCTACTACCCTAATGGGAGCTATCGCCTCGCCTTGAAAGTAGACTGAAGAGGATGGCCCTGATATGGGAAGAAAGAACACTCCTACCCAATTTCTGACCTGGGTTAAGGGTAGCTCCTCAACCAAAATAAAATGTCCGTTGGTATTTAACTCCTTCCAATCCCACAAAAACTCTCTGTTCCTGTGAAGCCAGCTCAAATATTGGTCAACCTCTGTGTGTGTCACACTACATGGGAACTTTGGCACAAACAAAAGGCAAGGGTAGCATCAGGCCCATGTTTTGGCTTTCCATCAATTCTCCCAGGTTGGGTGATGTGCAGGTTTTTCACACAGCTTGAGTTTGGGGATGAGTGAAAAAGCACAGTGCACCTGTTTGGGGTCTACACCTCTTATGGTGTCTGTTGGCAGACACAGAACATGGGGAAGAGATCGACTGCTTTTCAAGTGTGAACAATCGCACATGTTCAGAAATTACAACACAACAATCAGACCCAGCTATAGATAAGGAAGGGGCACATCTAAAACACAATTCTTAGAGAAGTAAAAATGTTTCAGGAGAGGGCCATGTTACTCACCAGCTTGTCAATGGTCAACAACTCAGGCATCTTCCCAAAGTTTGAAACTTGAGAAAAACCTTCTTCGGATGCCCAACTTTTGACAAAGGTATATATATCTGACCGGGGAAAGACACATTAACACCGATTAAAAGTTTGAGGCAGTCAGATTACATTCATCCTAGTTGAGACCATTTATCATTATAAGTACTCAGAGTGGCGAACAATACCGGAACTCAGATGGCCATATTGTAAAGAAATGCCACTTTTTGCATGATCATCCCCAAGTGGTGTTCTGATGCTCCTGGTTTTGCGACTCTAAAGGTGCACTGAGTCCTGTGAAACAGTCCTCAGTACCAGTGTTCTGACCCCTAAAACTGTATGCCTAATTGGTAAACCCACAGATGGCATAAGTTAACTTACTTATAAGTCCCTAGTATACAGTAAAAAAGGGCACCTACGGCCTGTATGGTAAGTGTCCATTGTGGACTGCAGCACTTATTGTGCCTTCTCATAAATCAGTTAATGGGGGGTGGATCACTTGTCCTGCTAACCTGGGTTTTCAGGTTGCTTGCATGTCCCTTGGTAAAAAACCCTCATGCACGCGAGTTGATGTTGTTTCTGGTAGCGGTATATCTTGGTTCTCCGCTGTAACACTCTTGAGTCTGCATAATCACTGGGTAAGTTGGTATGCAACCTCCGCCAGGAGGTGATATCCCAAGGTTAAAAATCAGTAGTGACCAGTGATAGGTGGTGAAGGTGAAATTAAAATAACTCGGACAGCCAGAGTGAAGATTTATTGTTCCGGATTCGAGTTAAATGGTGAAAATTTGGTAGATATGCGTCAAGAGAATTATTAAGGTTATCACGCTATCAATTTTCGTGAAATAAAAAGGTCTACTAGTTTCAGCCCTAGTTGCCTTAATTGTCGGTGGGCTTTCTTCAGGTCCATGTGATATACGTGTTTCAAAATGACATATTAGTCTTTTTACTTGTTTGAGGTCTGTCTTGTTCCTCCGCGCACTGTGTTCTGCGCTTCCACGGATAACAGGGAGTCTGGGGGAGGGGGCCCTCTCTGTAGCTCCTTTGCCTCCCGCACCACTTGTGCTGACTCTGCCGTCCTGTACCCGCACTTATTGTGCCGCCACGAGTTTGACAAACCAAAGCATGGCTCCCAGCCTACCATTGTAGACTAGAGAGTGCTTTTTAAACTAAGAGTCAACTTTGCCATTTAGCCCCTTCGCTGCTGGAGTAATTCCCCCACGGTGCTGGGGGGAGGCGCTGCGGTGCTCATGACGAGCCCAGCTCGTCATGAGTCACAGTGGAGCTGTGCCCATGACGAGCTGTGCTCGTCACGACCCCGTCCACTGATTAATTCGCACGCACAGGCAGGGAATTAATCGCGCGTGGGCTGACCGTGGCCGTTATGACGAGCCCAGCTCGTCATGAGCACAGCTCCACTGTGACTCATGACGAGCTGGGCTCATCATTAGTATGGAAGAGGTTAAACCTGATAAGAGTGGCTCAAATCCACCTGAGCGACTTACCTCACTCATTCTATCATTAAACAATAATAAGCCAGCCAGGCAGTGGAGAAGAATTAGACATATATTTATTTGGCCATAATATTCATCTGCAGATGGGCCCTGTCAGGTCTACACCCCAGGGAGTGCATCAAGAGGACTGACCCCTCTCATCACAGCAATACATTATCACATAGCATGGCAGAGTAAAACCACGCCCAGACTGGAAAAGTACTGGGCTCAGCAGAGGGAGAACAATGAACTCATACATGAGGCATCTGCACCTGCGAAGGCAACGCTGTTATCTTCGCCTCAAGGCCACAGAGCCGAAGCTCTGAGGAAAGAAATGCTGAAACAGGGACTTTCTGCTCATAAGGGAGGGGGGAAAACTGTACCATGAGACATTGGAGCTGCAGAGCAAATGTCAGCATTAGAAATCTGTCTATTATAGGAAAGTATACAAAAATATCAATAATGGGAACCTAACAGATAGAAGGCAGTGTACTACAGCAAGTCTTCTAACTTAGAAGGCAAAAATAAGACAAAAGCATAACCATTACAGAAACAATTCTATCCAAATGAAGCTTGCATATTACAAAAATAGCTCAGTGGGTTGCAGCACATGAATAATGGGCTGTAACTGCATATTGGTTTAGACACATTAGGCTAACATATTCACAACATCATTAGCAGGAAAATTACAATCTATCAAACCAATGACAAACCCAAAGCTTCATTTTTTATATGCATACACCATCAATAAAGCAGGCCTACTGAACACTAAAGACAGGGTGCATTATATTAAAAAGATGTATATATATTTTATTAACATTCACTTCTCCTGACAGTAAAAACCCTGCATTGTCGTTTTTACTGTGAAAAGACTCGTAGTGCCTTTGACGAGTTTGGGGCTACACACTCGCAACTCACCAGTCCTAAATTCCAAATGGGACTACCAAATATGGTAATACACGGTATCAAATAAGTTATTGCATTAAACCTGACTTAAACCTGCTCACATCAAATTTAATGTAACAGCTGCACGTTGCCACTTTGGTGCCCAAAGTTGTACAGCAGCTGTTTATGGTTGCACATAAGTTGCTGACTTTGAGACAACCTTCTACCCCTTGAGAGAGGTGTGCATGACTCTCAGGAAGGGAAACAAAGGATCTGCTGAGAGTAGAGGTTTGACCTCCTCTTGTCAGGATGATTGAGTGTGAGCCCAAGAGAGTGAAACCTCCTTTGAATGACACATTTTAGTCACACGGGAAAGGGGCTACTCCTATGTTTTAGCAGACAAGCTGGCATCTTGTACAGAGATGTAGAAGCTGTTGTCAAACATTTTTTCTGAGGGTGTGTGGAGTTTCCTATCCCAACCCAGAGGTATGGCTACCTAGCCACACCTCTGGGTTGGGATAGGGAACTCCATACACCAATAAGAGGGTTCTGCCATGCTGGGAGACGGCAGCATAGTGCATTCTGGGCAAGCCAGATGCCACACTTTGCAGATAGTCATCATCAGGCTGGATGGGACCTGGTAAACCCATTGGCTAGTCGCCATAAACCCCTAGGATTGCAGTAGGCATACAAATGGCACCCCTGACTCCCAGACCTCGGATCACATCTAAAATGGAGGTAGTACCGAAGGACTGACATGCTGTTCCCTGACCCAGCAAAACAGAGGCTGGACCAAGGTTGGAATGCACCTTCTGCATCTTGGGCTAGCACAGAAAGGACTGTGCCTGTAGTGTACCGCTTGAATAAAAGATGTCCCATGCTTAAGACAGAGAAGGTAACTCTGAGAGTCAGTTGGCTGGCTCCGTTACTGCCACAAAGCTATAAAAGCTGAAAAGTATGTTCCTCTGAGAGCTGAGTTACAAGAAGCATGACCGCTGCTGGACGCTGAGGTGCAGCCTGAGGAACTGAGTCCTGACCCCCAAAAGTCTGAGTCTGCTGAACAAGGGAGAACCGTCGGTGTACAGTTTGGTCGCCCACATAGGAGTTACTGCCAGTTAAGGGGAAGTGCTGGTTTTTCTTAACCAGAGACCAGTGGACCAAAGGCAACTGTTTTTGTGCTGGACTTCACCATGACTTTGTGAGACACTGACCCCTGAGGCCAGAGTCATCCCATTGTGCTTGTGGACCAAGGGGTGACCACAGGAAGTCAAGTCAAGTCAAGTCAAGTCAAGTTGATTTATATAGCGCGCTACATACCCAGAGGGTCTCAAGGCGCTTGGGGAAGGGTGGGGAATTACTTGTCAAATATCCAAGTTTTAAGTTGCTTTCTGAATGGTAGGTGGTTCTGAGTGAGACGAAGGTGAGTGGGGAGTGAGTTCCAGGTTTTAGCTGCCAGGTAGGAGAAGGATCTACCTCCCATGGTGGTTTTATTGATGCGAGGTACGGTAGCAAGGGCTTGGTTGGAGGATCGTAGCTGGCGGGGGGGGGGGTGTAGAAGGAAAGTCGTGTGTTGAGGCAGTCAGGTCCAAGTCCGTAAAGTGCTTTGTGTGCGTGGGTTAGGATTCGGAAAGTAATCCTCTTATTGACGGGGAGCCAGTGACGTTTTTTCAGGTGACTGGAGATGTGGTCTTTATGCGGGATGTCTAGTATGAGTCTGGCTGATGCGTTCTGGATGCGTTGGAGTTTTTTCTGGAGTTTTGCGGTGGTACCGGCGTATAGGGTGTTTCCATAGTCCAGGCGGCTTGTAACCAGTGCATGGGTGACCGTTTTTCTGGTTTCGGTGGGGATCCAGCGAAATGTTTTTTTGAGCATGCGCAGAATGTTGAAGCAAGATGATGAGACGGCGCTGACCTGTCTGGTCATCGAGAGTGAGGAGTCTAGGATGACGCCCAGGTTCCGTGCGTGGTCCGCCGGGATGGGTGCTTTTCCAAGGGCCTCTGGCCACCAAGAGTCATCCCAGGCGGAGGGGGAGGTTCCTAAGATAAGGACTTCCGTTTTGTCTGAGTTCAGTTTCAGACGGCTATGCTTCATCCACTCGGCTACTTCTTTCATTCCTTCATGTAGGTTGGTTTTGGCGGTGTTAGGGTCTTTAGTGAGTGAGAGGATAAGTTGGGTGTCATCAGCGTAGGAGATGATGTTGAGGTTGTGTTGGCGTGCGATGGCTGCGAGGGGGCTCATGTATACGTTGAAGAGGGTGGGGCTGAGTGAGGATCCTTGTGGTACGCCGCAGATGACTTCAGTGGCCTCTGACTTGAATGGTGGGAGGCGGACTCTCTGGGTTCTTCCGGTGAGGAACGAGGTGATCCATTCCAGTGCTTTTCCTTGGATTCCGATGTTTCTGAGGCGCTGTAGAAGGGTGCTATGGCAGACTGTGTCGAAGGCTGCGGAGAGGTCGAGGAGGATGAGGGCGACTGTGTCTCCATTGTCCAGTAGAGTTCGAATGTCGTCTGTTGCTGCGATGAGGGCGGTCTCGGTGCTGTGTTTGGCTCGGAAGCCGGACTGTGAGGCGTCGAGGGATTTGTTGGTTTCGAGGAAGGCGGCGAGCTGGTTGTTGACAGCTTTCTCGATGACTTTGGCCGGGAATGGAAGGAGCGAGATGGGGCGGTAGTTTTTGAGTTCGGTGGGGTCAGCTGTGGGCTTTTTCAGAAGGGCGCTGAGTTCGGCGTGTTTCCAGCTTTCCGGGAAGGTGGCGGAGTTGAGGGAGCAGTTGATGACGTCTCGGAGGTTTGGTGCTATGATGGAGTCTGCTTTGTTGAAGATGTGGTGAGAGCATGGGTCTGTGGGGGATCCTGAGTGGATGGAGTTCATCAGGCGGATGGTGTCCTCAGTGGAGATTGGGTTCCAGTTGTTAAGGATGTTCAAGGGGGTGCAGGTGCGGCAGAAGGTTGAATGGGTTGGTCTCCGGATTGGTTGTCGAAGCTGTTGTGGATGTCTGCGATTTTGTTGTGGAAGAACGAAGCTAGGGAGTCGCAGAGGGCTTGAGAGGGGGTGATGTCGTTGGAGTTGGCTGAGGGGTTGGTAAACTCTTTGACGATGTTGAATAATTCCTTGCTGTTGTGGGCGTTGTTGTCTAGTCTGTCTTTGAATGCAGCTTTCTTGGCAGTCCGGATCAGTTGGTGGTTAATGCGGGTGGCGTTTTTGAAGGCGTCCTTGGTGCTGTTGTTAGGGTATTTTTTCCAGGCCTTCTCGAGGGAGCGACAGAGTTTCTTCGATTTCTTAAGATCATCGTTGAACCAGGAGGCGTTTTTGCTGCCTAGTTTGATTTGACGTTTTTGACACTGGCTCAGCATCTTTAAGCATCTTTAGCATCCTGCATCCCTTGCTTAGGACCACTCCATCGACTTCTCTGGCGAGTCGCCCATAGGACCTGAACTGGACTGGAGACAGCTTAAACTTCAAGGTAACTGTTCAACTAATACTGACTGGACCAGATGACTGACTCCCTATCAGAATTAGACCCTACAAGAGAGCCTGTATAATAATTTTCAAGTTACTTTTGTGGCTAATCCTAAACTGCAAGTCACAGTAAATTTAAATGATTTATTGAATTGATTGAAAAGCAGTGATTTTTAAAAATCAATATTAAAATTTCTGGAATTCTCCAGTGCACATTTGTCACTGAGGTGTCTTTTTAGAGATAAAAATACAACCTCTTTTTACAAATCAGTGACAGTTTTTTATTGTATTGCATTTTCTTTTTTCAACTGTTTTGGCACTTCCTAATGCTCTAGAGTTGTTCCTTTGATTGAGCTGGACTGCTCCGAGCCACAGCTACACAGGACTGAGCTAAGGTTAACCAACAAACCTCACTGGATCTGATATTGAATTGTTCCTTTATTACACCATGAGGTCACACAACCTCAACATATCATAAACCACTTCCCTCACACAGGTGATCTAATCTATCATTTTACAACCCACGAAAAGCAGTTATTTTTAAAAAAACAATATTCAAATTTCTGGAATCCTCGGGTGTACATTTGTCACTGAGGTGTTTTTTAGAGATAAAAATACAACCTCTTTTTACAAATCAGTGACATATTTTTATTGTATTGCATTTTCTTTTTTCAACTGTTTTGGCACTTCTTAATGCTTTATAGTTTTTCCTTTGATTGAGCTGGACTGCTCTGAGCCACAGCTACACAGGACTGAGCTAAGGTTTCACCAACAAACCTCACTGGATCTGATATTGAATTGTGCCTTTATTACACAATGAGGTCACACAACCACAACATATCATAAAACACTTCCCTCACACAGGTAATCTAATCTATGATTTTAAAAAACACCTCCTTGCGGGTCATCAACATCATCTGCAAGAACCTGGAATTGACCTTGATCCAAGAAACACATCTGTCTTCTGTGGAATTGACATAGAGTGATTTGTGCATTGGGACCACAATACAGCAACCATGCTTCATAAACACTTGACAGCTCACGTAAACAATGCATGGGCAGACCCAGAGTGAGTCTAAATGTTTGCTTTACTCTGTAAACAATCCACCAGCATTACAGTGGGAAGCACCTATGTTGCCACATCACCTACACTCTCCGTGCAGAGCGTTCATAGCAGGAACAGCGGGCGATGTCTACTCATATCGCATTCGAAAAGTACAGGGGCATGATCAGAGAGGAACCGGACCTGATATTGCATGCCCCTAACATTTAACGCCTGCCCTGTGGTGCTAAGAAATCGATCTAGTCCTCTATAGACATGGTGAGTGGGAGAATAATAAGCAAACTCTGTCTCCGCTGGGTGCAGCTGGACAAGGTCCTTTGCATGGAGGGGCATGATTTACCTAGGGTGATGCGACGTTCTTTGCCGGTTTTACTTTATGCTGATGACACAGTCCTGCTTCCGAGAACTGTTGTGGGATTACAGCGACTCTTCAGCAGTTTTGTCCATTTCATGGAGAGCTGCAATCTCATTACAAATTATACTGAGTCTCACATCGTGGTATTTGGCCATAATAACACCAAAAGTAGAGCGAATTACATTAAAGGTAATATGCTCATCAAGCTCAAGAAATTCCCTTATCTCGGGATCAGTTCCGCCACCTTGCAAATATAACTAAGGTTGACATTATTTTTAGTTAGGAAGGAACTTCTGTCATTAAAATCTAAAGCTAGAGAACCTAGAGCTTTGAATATGTCTTCCTGGAGATCCTATGTTTTGGCCCACTCTTTGCTCACATTGGAGCCTTATCTCAACTATGGGCTCTCTAACAAACAGTGGGGCATATTACCAAGCAATAGCGATAATTATCGCTATTGCTTGGTTAGCGTGAAAAATTTACCGCTGAGCTGCGGCGATTTTTACCGCAAATAAACCTTGGTATTACCAAGGTTTATCGCAAATGCGATAAAAATCGCCGCAATGCATGAATATCGCTGAAAAGTCAGCAATATTCATGCATTACCGAGCTAATGCTCTTAGCCATGTTATCCACCTCACATTGGATAACATGGCTAAGAACTGCTCAGGGCAGGTGTTAGCTTTTGGAGATATTCGCGCTTAGCGCGAATATCTCCAAAAGTTGGTAATAGGAGATAGCGATGTTAGCGACTGTTTTCAGTCGCTAACATCTTGGCACGCCCACTTTGCATGTCATTAGTGATAAATATCACTGACATGCAAAGTGGGGCCCAAGATGGTCGCTATCTCCTACTAGCTGTCGCTAACTGGTGTTAGCGACAGCTAGGTAATAGGGAGATGATTTTATCTCCGCTTTCTTGGCTTTTAAAGCCAAAAAAGCAGAGATAAACCCCCTTGATAATATGCCCCCCTGTTTCCTGCTTATTCGTTTCAGGTTTCCCTAATTCATCAGTTAGGTGTCCCCATGGACGAATGATGAATTAGATACTCCCTGACAATGCTCTTTAGGGGGATAGTGAGTGTGTTAGCAGTAGTTCTTTATATCATTAGGCTGAATCCTTGCTCATATAGTTTGAATCAAAAGTCCATTTTGTATAGAAAGATGCTCTTTATTTATTTAGGTAAAAAACATGAACAGCCGACACGTGTTTCGCCCCCTGTGGCGATTCGCGCCAGGGCTTTTTCAAGGCTGTAAAAGATCAGAGGTACATGTGTGAAACGAGTGGCCTGAAAACTGACCTTTGACCCCAATACCAGTGAGTGAAAAATGGAAAGGAAAATGATTGGAGTGAGACAAAAAGCACCAATTTCATTCTAAAGTGAAGTTTTCTGATTGGTGATCAGTGTAGGAAAGAGCCTCAGTGACAAGTTTAAAACATAAGAAAAGGTGAATACCAAGCAAAGGAAGAGCATTCACCTATGTGATTTTTTAATACATAAGTGTTGTGGAAGTTTGTATATAAAGCAAGAGTGTGGTTAGTTTGGCTATCAACCAGAAAGAGTTCAAAAAATCAATTAGTTAAATTAAAATAGAGCAGACCAGTATAGTTCCAAGTGATCAAATTGACATGCCAGAGGGATGTGAAGTAGGAGAAGAGGCTTTACAGTTAGTGCTGCATACCTATTTACATTACAATTTGTTCTTTTCAGTTCTTCATCATAGTTTGTATTACTTTTCAAACAAAGTCTGGTTTTTCAAAGTAAAAATCTGTTAATACAATATTTACATTTAGAGACAGTTGTATCCACTATTTTCATAACAGTACATTTAAAGCGTTTTTCCTTAACCACATCGCTGCTGTGGTTATTTTTCCCCTGTGCTGGAAATTGCCATTTTGCTGGTGTCATGACGAGCTCAGCTCGTCATCAGCACGGCTCAACTGTGCCTCATGACGAGCTGAGCTCGTCATGAGCATGGAAGGGGTTAACAGGCAAAGATTCACTTTATGAAACATGAGCTATTACTAAACAATTGCGATGGTCGCTAAGCTAAAAATACAATGCACTTTGCCTTTATATTTCCTTTTTATCTGTCTATACATAAATGCTTTTTGAAACCCATCCTGGCTGCAGGGGTGCGGACTTTCATAAAATATCTACTTGTCCATAGGGCAGGTTTCCTCATAAATCTACTTGTCCTATAACAACATCCACTTGTCCCTTTGGTGCCATGTAGTACAGCAACAAACATTGGCAGCAATCTCATTATATAAGAGCTCCAATATAGCCTCTCTGACTTGCCAGGGCTCATACCATAGTAGTATAGAATACTTGCAATCTCCTTATGTTGCCACATTTCTACAGGTCTACATACTGGGGATGGAGGTAGTGGTAAGCAATAGTTCCATGGTTAGAATGCACTTGTGAGTCTGCGCAAACCTACTAATTTGCATGTTTTAAGGGTTTTCAACAACTTTTCTCTAATCTTTTCCCATACTGAGAAATGTTGGAAATGTTCTCCTGACAATAGCAGACATAAACCTTCTTCCAGAGTTGGGAAAAACGTGGTTGGAGGGAAAGTGAACTTACAAACACTCAGATTTTCACATGAGCAAATCTACACATGCATAGTTGATCATGCTAAAATGCAGTTCAGAAATATTTTCTAGGAGTACTATTTCTTGTCCTACTTCTGTACATTTTTGGGAATTCATGAAAGCTGTATAGCTGCACTTAATGCAAGGACATATTTCATGGGTGCACTTTCCAAACTTTCTTTAATAAATGGGCCCCTAATTTCGTCTGGCATTGACCATAACCTTTTGTGTTTATTAAAATTATGTCTCTCTCTCTCTGTATCGGCTGGCTTCACTGTGAGTGACCACATTCTGCTCTTTCACAAGGAGCATATCAACACACAAAGTAGTTTTTGTTCAGTGCCAGTAACTATTGTGGCAGTGGGTGCTTTTTGAGACCAAAAACAATTTTTGCTTTTGCCAGTGTTTGTTATAATGATGAGGGCCCGGCAGCTCCCACACCAATAAGGTTTTACAAAAACCATGCCAAAACAAGTCACACATTGACAAAACTAAAAAGCGGACCACCAATTTTAGACCTATTGGATTTGCCAGTGCTTGTTTATTTGTGTTTCCCATAATCTTATTGAAACTGGTTGCACTGATTTTTCATTCTGAATATTTTTGGGAAATACTAGCATGCATCAACACATGTTACTAAATGATGCTGCAAAAAATGGTACCTGAAATTCTACAGTAGTTTAGCAAAATGTTTTTTCCTGCTTTCATTTTTTTATCAACAGTGTCATCAACTTGCTGTCAAGCTTCAGCAAATATTTGCATCAAATCAGAGAGCATTCTGGGAGCATTATACATAGCCTCATATTGCTAAACTTTGCAAACATGTGTACACATTTATACAGGAACCAATGTAGGTAGTGCAGTCAGAGCTTACAACATTTACGAAGAGCGCTCACCCTAATAATAAAGGCTTTGCATTACTGAACCATAAATACAAGTGTGAACTGCATTAACATATGAACAAGCATATTACCTTAACTGCAGGCAGTGCCCTTCCCTGATCCATAATGTGGTACTGCAAACTAGCAGCCAAAGGGTTTGGGCCTACTTGTCCCAAGGACAAAATACCCATAAAAACGTGTTGCCCTTGACCCCTAACAATATGTCCTGGGCGTAGAGCTAGAGGAATTCCACATCTCTGCTGGCTGCAATGTAATTTTTAGACGTGCCAGGCCCGCTTTGTTGCATATGTAGATGGTGCCTTGATGAATACAGGCCTCATCAAGGCCTGCGAGTGCAAAGGATTTGCCCTTCTGTGCACGAAGTCCTCAGACTACACAAACAATTTGGCACGGAAACTGAAAATACAAAAACATAGTTTAATAAACCTTTAAAGGTGGTACTACAGCCCACACAACACTCTACAGTATTGTACAAGGTAGCACAAAGAACTCGAGTACACAGTCCCCTTTTATACACAAAGAAGGGGCTCATAAGTAGGCGGGTACAACTCAGAACATGATTTACAACCATATATGGACATTTCTGAACATGATCAATACATGGGTGGAGTTAACGGTGCTTGAAGCCCGCGGAAATGCACATTCCTATCTACGCTAATCAAAGACAGATGTGACTTCTACTGAGCATGCGCTAGACGCATGAAGGGTTATTTATAGACTGTTGCTGGGCAGACTCCAAGGGTGACTAGTAAAGAGGTAGGACTCATCACATGGCAAGCACATGGCAATATGTAGCAAACAAAATGGAGGACAGAAAACAAAATGGAGTCTGCCCGTATAAAGAGAATGAGCGGGAAAACGCATCAAGTGAATTACAATATCATGTCTTTAGCTAATGCTTAACACTATCGCTGTTTTATTTACAACAGACGACCCTTTCAGCATTAGCTGAAGACATTCCGTTTTCCGGGATAATCTAAATACTCATTGTTAATGTCGATGCTCATCATTTCAGCTACCTCTCTAGTTATACTTTTCTGGTAGGTAGCCTCAGGAACAGCTGTTTTATTAGGTACACAAAATGAAATACATTAAGAACGTATCATTGAACTACATTGAATGCATACACAACATGTAAAAATAATTGCAATAATTATACAGAGACCAGTGAGAACTTTCCAACCCCATGTGGAAATCAGTGTCCAGAACCAACTCGAAAAGGTCCAGGTTCCATATTCGACATGTATATCAGCTGCGATCTTATGTAATTTATTACTTGCTTTGCACACAGAAGGAGTATGGTCAGGAATAAACACGTAACAGCTACTTCCAATAATTCTACAAGCACCACCTCTATCTGCTAACATCACATCCAGAACCATTCGTAACGCAACAATTCTAGTAATTTGTAACTCTACAGTGAGATTGCCAAGAGCTGCTGCAGTTTGATTCGTTGCGGCTTCTACTACTCTCGTCAATCGCCGTATCTTTCTACTATTCAGAGCAGCTCCAACAAAGAAAAATAACCCTAAATTGAAATCTATATACTGTTGCAGACTAGTGTCAGTCTGGTCTATATCATCAATAGACAAAGTCCGTTTGTATCTGTTTACAGTCACATTATTCAATAATTTCACATCTTTATGATACGATGCAGGTGCCAGGAATACAGGTGGTAATAAAAATGATACATAACATACTCCACACAATCCAGCTGGTAATCAGTAATAACCTCTATTACCACATACAAAGTAATTGTTATGAGAAGCAAGAAATGAGATATTATTCAGACCATCAATATTCAACATGATAATACAATCACTAACACCTACAGGGATATAACCTACACTCTGTACACATAAATCTGCTTGTGCTTGGGCCACTGAAATCCCAAATGTCTCACTGCCAACAATGTCTCTAGTGTTCGTAAAAATATAGGGCGTTGAATCATTGTCCGGTCGATATTCTTCCCACTCCCATATAGTTCCGTTGGCTTGTGGATAGCCTTCTTTGTCCTGATGACATTTTTTATTCAGTCTGAAAAGCAGTTTGCCCACGGTTGGCTTCCTCGTAGCAAAAAGCAAAGTGTACCCCGCTCGACAAGAGCCATTATGAGAGAAAGGGAGAGGTATGAACGGTGTTCCCCCCGTCTTCTGATGTGCTGGCATCATCCCACATATCCAACAGTTTGTGGCATTAGTAGCTACATGGGTATGGTGCAGCATATGAATGAAAGTTTTATTCAAATACGACTGTCGATGCTTCAACTCTTGATATGGAAGTGTATAAAAGAAATGCTCATCTGGGACTGGAGTGGAAACAACATACAGCTCACGGGCAGGAATTTCATCCTCGACAAACCATGTGATTGTAGCAACAGCTGCTAGAACAGCAATGAACCCTACAGCACAGAAAATCTTCTTCTTCTCCATCCGAACAAATGTACAAACAGTATCTTCCTGAAACTAAAGTGTTGTCAGAACTCTTCCCCCTAGGCAGCCGTTGTTTTCTTTACCAGCGGGCCAAGACGGGTATCGCTACACTAATGCAGGGCTGATCCCCCCTCTTGCCTCATCGGCTCTCCGTTTAACTGACCTAGGGACCGTTCTGACAACTTATCACACAACTGCAGGCTCTTTCCTTGGTCGTAGACTGTATCTCTTCTCTCCAGGGGCGGTCGGGTCCGGGAAGAACTCCTCAGATTCGTCAGGTACCACAGCACGGCCTCTCTCCGCAGTCAGGATTTCTCAATGGTCGGTCAATACAGCAGGCTCCACCAGTCCGGGTTGCACCTTCCGGCAATGCACGGAATGAATCCAGTTTCTCCGATTGGTGACTCGGACAGCTGTTCTCGTGGCAAGGAGAAACTGCTCGGGACCGCACCACCTCGGTTCCAGACTGCTCGACCTCTCAAATGACTTCACGAGGACGAAATCCTCGGGCCGGAGATTATGGCCCTCGCCTGTGGACCAGTCAGGGAGTGCTTCTTGAACCTGTTGATGAATGGAAACCAAACTGTCAGTTAATTGTGCCAAATAGTCATTAATTAAAACACAAGGTACATCATACTCTGAGCTTGGCTTGGGCACTCCCCATATATTCATGGGACGCCTGAACATGATCTCATAGGGCGTAAGGCCCGTCCGAGAATGTGGTACTGATCTGATAGACAATAATGCCAAAGGCAGGGCGACTGGCCAAGTCAAAGAAGTGGAAGCCTGTATCTTTGCGATTTTAAGCTTCAGAGTACCATTGTACTTTTCCACCAATCCTGCTGACTGCGGGTGGAACACTGCATGAAATTTTTATGTGATTCCCAATCCTTTCAAGACATAATTAACAGCGTCCGCTATAAAATGAGGCCCATTGTCACTCCACAACAATCTACAAACACCGTATCGAGGAAAGAATTCCTTCAATAACACCTTTGCCGTAGTAATTGCAGTATTGTCTTTCGTAGGGTATGCCTCAATCCATTTACTGAATGCACAAACCACAACTAAAACATATTTCAGATTATTACAGCGTTCCAGCTGAATATAATCCATTTGCAATACTTCAAAAGGTGCAGTAGGTGTTGCAAATCCTCCTGCTGGAGTTCGTGTCCCTTTACCTGGATTGTACTTTAGAAAAATCATGCAGGTCTGTACTTCTCTTTTAGCCGTGCTAGCAATCTCTGGATGCTCCCAAACTTGCGTAAGCAATTTCACAATTGCCGAAGCTCCAACATGTGCTAGCCCATGTGCCATCTGAACCATAGGTTGTACAAAGGCTGTGGGTAACTTCCACTTATCCATTTGTTTACTTCTCCAACAACCTTCATCATCCAACTCTCCTTCCTTAGACCATTTCTCCAGCTCTTTATCAGAAGCGGTCCTCTGTATCTCTAGCACTTCCTTCCTAGCATCGTGCCACCGCTCAGCTTGTGACTTCACAACGCACATAGAAGTGGAGCCAGGCTGCATCGCAGTTTCATGTGCTACTCGATCTACAAAAGCATTTCCTTCTCCGATTTTATCTGTCACTTTCTTGTGTGCACTGCATTTCACTATAGCTATCTTCTTTGGATAGGTCAATGCAGGTTATGTACTAACTCTCCGTACATTATCTATGCTCCATGTGATGTCAGAAAGCCCCTTTCCTTCCAGAGCAGGCCAAAATCGTGCGCTACTCCGAAAGCATAGCGGCTGTCTGTATAAACATTCACGCATAATCCTGCACTAAGCTCACATGCTCGTGTCAACGCTATCAGTTCTGCTGCTTGAGCGGATTTCTGCAGTATGCGTGCTGTCTCCACTATTGTGTGTAGCGTAGTAATTGCATATGCTGCTGAGGTAGTACCATCTGTTAACTTCAGGCAAGACCCATACACCCACAGCTCTCCATCCACATCTTTAAAGGGCGTGTCCTGCAAATCAATACGACCCTTTGTCTGTTCCTCAGTCACAAAGACACAGTCATGCGCTTCTTGAGCCTCAGGCTGAGTCACCGGAAATGGCAACAACGTGGCTGGGTTAAGTGTTGCACATCTCTTTAGTGTAATATGAGGAGCCAACAGTGTTAGCTCATATCCTGTTAGACGAGCACTAGTTAAGTGCTGCGTCTTTGTCTGATTCAAAACAGCATCAACAGCATGGGGGACCAACACCAACAACTTATGAGATAACACAATCCCCTCACTCTGGTGTATTGACACAGGTGTCGCTGCAACAGAGCGAAAACAACCAGGTAACGCTCGAGCAACAGGGTCAAGCACTGCCGAGAAGTATGCGCAAGGGCGTTATTTATCACCGTGCATCTGTACTAACACGGATAATGCGCATCCATCTCTCTCATGTAAGTACAATGTAAAAGGCTTCATGTAATCTGGGGTGCCTAACACTGGTGCTGAACAAAGGGCCTGTCGTAATTGCTGGAAAGCATTCTCACACTCATTTGTCCAGGGAAGGGGAACTGGAGTGTCCTTTGTCAAAAGCGCTAACAGTGGTTTAACTATGTGCGAAAAACCGAGTATCCACTGTCTGCAAAATGAAGTGAGACCCAAGAATGCTCGAACATCCTTCTGTGTAGAAGGTACTGGTGTGTCCAAAATTGCTTGAATACGATCTGGTGTAAGTGTGCGTCCCTCCTTAGACAAAAGGTGACCTAAGTAGGTTACCTTTGGTCTACAATATTGAAATTTCTTCTTCGATACTTTGTAATTATGCTATGCCGGAAAAGCAAGCAAAGACAGTGTTCACTTTTCACATTGGTCAGGGGTATCGGCCGCCAACAAGATGTCATCGACATATTGTATAAGTGCCACACCTTCAGGTAGAACAAAAGAATCCAATTGTCGTTTCAACGCTTGACTATAAATGCTAGGACTCTCAGTATAGCCTTGATGAACGCTGCAAAATCTATACGATTGATTATTCAAAGTGAAGCCGAAAAGATATCGGCTATCAGGATGAATAGGGATCGACAAGAAGGCGTTCTTCAAGTCTATACCAGAGAACGTGGTTGCAGTTGGTGGAACCAGAGTAAGAAGTGTCGTAATGTCAGAAACCACTGGGTGTTGAGGTATCACTATCTTATTCACCTCCCGTAGATCGATAATAAATCGATAGACCCTAGTATCAGTGTCTTTCCTCAAAATTGGTAGGATAGGACTGTTACACACATTGTATGGAACCTCTTCCACTACCCCCACTTTAATGAGATCCTGCACGATCTGTGTGGGTGCCTCCTTCCCCTCCTGTGAAATACAATATTGAGGTAGGCATGGCAACACAGCTCCCTCCTTTACACTGATGTGCACCGGGGGGAATGACCATCTGTCCCACATCAGTATCTGAAGTAGCCCACAAGGTACGAGGTAAAGAGGCCAATGCAGTATCTTCTTTAATCGTACACACCCTCTCCATTGTCGGATAGTTGTCGTTCAAAATAACACGCACTCCTTCAGGGGAGCAACGTATTGTAGCTCTAAAGTGCTTGAGTATATCCCGACCCTCAATATTATCAGGCGTGTTTGGGGAAAGCAAGAATGGACATGGTGCAACAAACTTATCTACATGAAGTGCAAGAGGTTGTGATAGTGGGCTAAGAGAACCCTATGGATGTAATTGTTAAGCCAGACAGGGGAGCCCTCGGAACCAATTGTTTAGACAAAGCACTACGAGTAGCTCCTGTATCAACCAGAAACCGATCAGTAGAACTCAAAACATGTGCTGTAACATAAGGACCCCTCTGATCAACTGGCACTTCAACTGATTCCTTACCCCATCCTACACAATCCTATACATACTGTGAGTCATGACATTCAGGGCGTTCGTACTCAGATATTTGGCATTGATTCCGACGATCAAAAACATTAGACCCAGCTTGCGGTCGCATATTGGAATCGAACCTAGCACAATCATTCATATTGCCCCTGGGGCCTGAAAAGCCCCCTCTATTTCTTATTGATCCTTGACCACGCCCTTGCCGCTGCGCGTGCAACAGTGGACACTCCTTAGACCAACGGCCCATCTGCTTGCAATACGCACATTGATCCCTAGCTAAATCTGTACGAGCAAAGGAAGAACCATAAGATCCTCGACTTCATCTATCGGTACCTCTATGGGGCGGTCCATACACTTGTGCTAACATGACTTTCGTTTTCAAATCCTTACACTTCTTCTCTTCATTACCCTTTGCTTCTAATTCCTGACGCTCATAATACTGAGCCATCATCAGGAGGGATGCCGGAGATGAAGTCGTCCAAGAGCTTTCACTTGCTTTTATCCGAGCTGCCACTCCTGGCAATAAATTTGAAACATACTTGTCAACAAAAGATGTCGGCCCGTGTCGTCCATAGCGACTGGCCGCTGAAATCATGAAAGGTTTCCTCAAATCGCGTAAAGAAATCTGACACTGATTCATCTACTTTCTGCTTACACGACGCTAACATAGTCCAATCAATCTTTTTAGGGGGAATCATCGTTTTTAATTTAGCCAAAATAGCACCAGGAAGATTTAAAATCGACTGGGGTGTTTTTTGCGCAGGTTTCCTGTTTCTATCCTCATCCTCGAGATCCTCCCACTTTGCCTTAAAAGTAACAAGATCATCTACTTTCCGCACAGATCGCCACATGTCGGGGGGTAATATAAGCCCAAAAAATAAATCAATATCAGGTAATGTCATAGTGCAAGAGTTTAGAGCCCCCTCAACTTCCTCATAAAAGGCGTCAGGATTCTTTCGTGGATCAGGTAATGGAGCTTTTAATGCCATAACATCCGCTCTATTCCAAGGAGTATAAACCGAATTATAAATGAAATACCCTCTAGCATCAGGAGAAGATTTATCTGAACTAGTACCCGCTCCTTTAGGAGGAACATACAAAGGTGCTGCCTCTCGCATAGGCCTAACATGCACTGGCTCAATCTTATCTGAATGAAAGATAGATGACTGCTTCCCGCCGCCACTTGGATTCTTTTGCTCCTCATCCGCTTTCTTTTTCCGCGCTTCGTCCCGTAGCCGTAACATCTGTAATGGCTGGATTTTCTGTTTAGATGGGATCAGCCCCCAGGGGCCCCTGTGACCCAGCCAAAACGTACTCACCTTCCGTCCTCAGGACTCCTCTATATCCAGGCACCTGGTACCTACCTGAGGATAGGGAACTCGCAATATACAAGCTCATATTATTAAGAACACCACTAAATCTATAGGGATACTAAGAATACTCACTGATTACTAGGGATATCCATACCCTACACTACACTTATTCACATCAGTTGGTCTCGCGGCCACCCTGACCCAGACCGTTCTACCCTAGGGCAGATCTGACACACAATCTGGTGCGTCTACACACGTGGGTCTGCAGCCCCAGTGCTCTCCTTTTCCAAAGCGTTCGCGATCCTGCGAAACATCCACGACAGTGTCCCCCCTGTCGCTCTCATTTAGTCTTATACCACAATCCGGTGGCTTTACACGGCAGTATCCCTCCCGCCGTTCTCATTAACGCCGCATATCAACGACGACCACATTCCTATGAACACCTATACATATATATATATATATTGGGATATTATCTCAGCTGTCTACTCGGGATGAAACTACAATAATAACTTTGAGTGTGGGTCCAGATTATTATGTATTACCTGCTCTTGGCATCAAAGGTTCACTCACTCCCTATTTATGTGATCACCACTCACCTGATTGGGATTACTCATCCATTCATGCACCTGGCAATTACCTAGAAGCGCCGTTTACCTTTAGTGAACAAGAATAGGGACTACACACCAGTTAGTTATAAACTGGGGGGGGTTTATTACAGTAATATAAACATTAATGCACATCTAACAAAGACTATAGGTAGAACACACCGCTTGAAAGAGAAGGATTACACATAACAGGAACACTCCGCTAAAAAGGGAAAAGATTAAGTGTAGAGTGTAAATGTAACTAATTCAGACTACCTCACCTATTAGAAGGAAGATTTCTCTCTCTGCCTCTGGTGGGATTAGGGCTCTCTCTGTCTCTCCCTCCTTCACCACATCACCACGCCTCTGGTTCAGTTGCTCCAGCTGACAGCCTTCTTTGATGCTCTCTGCACTGCTTTTCTCTCTCCTCATCTTCAGCAATCGTCTGCCTTCTTTCTCCATTCAAGAACTGCACTCTATTCTGCAGCTCCTAGCAGACATCCTCTCTCTCTCTGCAAGCTATTCAGAGCTCCAAGTTGTTCTGGGCTCCCAGCAGTCCTGTGCTCCAAGTTGTTTTGAGCACCACGCTGAACTGCACACCACGCTGCAATGACTTCCAAAACTGAACTGAACACTCCTCCTCTCCTGTAGCTCGCTATTATGGATTCCTCTCCCCTCATGGAAATTTCCACAGGAGGGCTGTCTCCTACCGAATTCCTGTGCCAGCTCCCAGGCTTTCACGCAACCGCAGTGGCCATCTGCTTGTTACGTCTGGGCCCAAGAGAAAAACACATTTCTCGGATAAGAAGCAGTCCTAACTGGATTTTCCCTCCAGCACAACAGCCTTAAGTGAAAACATTGCCTTCGCCCTAGAAAGCCTCTCTGCTTCCATCAAGATGGAGTCTCTCTAGCTTTAGGCCTGAAAGGGGTGAAATGCTCCTTAGCTCTGTCAGAATACCTACATGAACCATACCAATATGTCTAATATGTCAAAGCCAATAGGCAATAGACAGGTTAAAGTCAAGAATAAAGGCATATTAAGCAGCTATCCTCTTCTAGGTCTGGAAAAAGGGTTTAAAAGGGCCAACACAGGCTAAGAAGGCCTATACTAGATGCGAGCAAGAATAATGATCTATTATCACTGCTAAATAAAGCCAAAAACCCTGCCATAACATTGCACCCTAGATCCTTATCTTGCGAGCATCTTGTAAACAACAACAACCATCTAAAGAAACATCAACACAATCTATCCAACATAGGCTAAAAATACCTATCCTAGATGTGAGCAAGATTAAGATCTATATCACTGCTAAATAAAGCCCAAAAAACTCTGCCATCCACCCTTAGATCCTTATCTTGCGAACATCTGACAAACAATAACATCTAAATAAACAAACATCAACACAATCTATCAACAAATCAAAACCTAAAAAACTCCCTAAAAACAATGACAACTCAAGAAAATTCTACCTGAAACTCAATTGTAGGGAATAGAAACCTAAAAACAAATCAAAGCACCCTTGACTCGAATGCTGAAACATATCTGAGATTGGATCTGATAACAACAGAAACTAACCAAAGCATCCTCAAACTAAATGTTCCTCAACTTCTAATGATAACTGGTGAAATCTAGTGATGTAGGGACTTATGTGTTGAATGAAAACAGCAAGGGGCCTAAATGGGCCTACTTCGGACAACTTAAGGCTAAATGAGGCCTACCTACAGTTGTGAACATAAAAACTAAAATGTGTTTCAACTTCTAATGAGAGAACAAGAAAGGGCCTAAATGAGCCTTACGTACTATAGGCAACTTAAGCTAATGATGACTCATGAAACTATTGGTGTAGGTGCTAATATGTGAGATGAAAATAACAATAGGCCTAAATGAGGCCTACCTGCTGACATTTGTCAATTTAAAGTGAAATCTGAAAAATACAATTGCAAGGTCTGGGCAAACATTAATACATAATCATAAAACATTTTAAATCGCACGGTGAAACACAAGTGCGCACCATCATTGAAAAAAGTCCTTCATTTGGAAAAACTATAATAGGTGACATATTCTTTTAAAAGTGGGGCCTGCTTGTAGTGAAATTGCAGGCCAGGGAATTAAATAACTTAGTCATAATAGGTGACACGTTTTTTTGCTTTAAAAGTGGGGCCTGATTGTCCAAGGGATTATTTAATGTCCAAATTCTTCAGTGTAGGCCACCACCCTGCATCCTGGACACTTCCTCCAATGGGGCCATCCATCACCCGGTCTGGTCTGGTCTGGTCTGGTCTGGTTCCATCATCCAAAACAATAAACTAAAATAATAACATGAAAATAAAAAGCTAAAACAAATAAAGGGAGTGGGCAGACGCACGCACGCACCCCAACTGCAGCCATCCTAGAAACAAGAGAACCAGTATCATTATTCTTGTAAAATAAAATTTTCCATTTAAAAAGCACCCCGGGTGCCTTTCATTATTGAAAAGGAAATATCCTAATTAATTAAAACATTCAAAATTTAACTTTTAGTAACATTGAGTGGGGCCTAACATACCCTAATCCTAACTAAGTCAGTCTCACCCTTCTGGGCAAGAGACATGCTACAGTGTGAAAAAAAAAGAATTTGGAGTACCGCCAAATTATGACAGCATCAGCAGGGCACTGCAAGCCTCCCATTTTCCCAGGTCAGAATCTGAAGAGCAGGCCACCCCGCCCTTAAATAAACAAGCCGTGCGCGGAAGAAAATTGGACTGTAGCCAATCATAACACACTGGGACGTGATCGAAACCTGCAGAATGAAAAAAAAGTTCGTCTGCGCAGACCAGCTGGTCTTGCCAAGGTCAAAAAACAAATCTCTCCTGCCTTATTTTGTAACTAAGAGAAGCTCGAGTTTAACAAAAACAATTCTGTTACAGTGCATTGCCAATTAAAAAAGGTCCATTTGTCAAAGAGAAATAATTTGTAAAACAGCATAAAAATGCAAATACATTTCAATATTGTATTTAAGGTCACATTTATAAAAACATACATTTACATTTTAACATTTTCATTTCAAAGGCAAATAGTTGCCAGTCACTAATTAAAAGCACATGTTACCATGCACAGTCGGGCAAGATTTATTATTTTTAAAGCAGCACATTCCTGTCTAGATGGAAACCCCTCACAGAAATAATTAATGAAAACAGCTCGTAGCGTGCACTCTAACGGGCTATATTATCAACATTTCACTCAGTTTAAAAGAACAGCTTTCTCCGTAATTCACTGGTTGATTTATAAGCACTTCAGTTTCCAAGGTGAACCCACACAAATTCGTAGACGCATTTCAAAAGGAATGTGAAATGAACAGAACCCTTCTCAAAACACAAGATGTTACCTTTCCGTCAAGAAACTGACAAAGCACGTAGGCTGACCAAGGAATCAAAAAAAAAGTCAAAATCAAACCATCAAAAATCCTTAAAATAATTCACTGACTTTTATAGTCAGGTCAGATAACCATGCATGTTGACAGCATGTAAAAAATAAAGGCTGCCACCTCAACTCAAGATATTAACCCTTTGGCAGCTCAAATGGAAACATTTCCCCAACGTCCATTTATACATGGGAAAATCATTAGCACATTTCTTCACGTTTACAAATGACACGTACATATTTTCAAAAACGTTATCCCCAAGCACCCGAGAAAGATCCAGCTCTCTCCTGCCAAACGTAATGATAACATGCCCTGTCCAAGCCATGACCACATGGCGCTATTTACAAGCCATATTTACAAGACAAGCCTTTCACAAACAACATTTCCAAGGCGCAATGCACAAGGAACACAACAGATCAACATGAGAACCTGCACCTCACAAATCACAAAAATATGGCGCTATTCACAAGGAGCTATATTCACATAACTCCACAGATCATAGAACAATGAACACATTTCACATTGCACAGCATAAGCAGATGCAGCAAGCAATTGAATGGGCAATTTAAAAGCATTTTTTACACACATTTATACAATTGGACCATCACATAGATGTAACTGGCTTTCTCATGTAATGCCATCCTTCAACTCTGACAGTTTAAACACCAAGATGAAAACCATTCCTTCCACCCTGAATAAACCAAATGCCATGATGAAATACAATCTCCTCACGCTGCAACTGTTCAAGCCAATAGGTCTAACAGGCTACATAAACTGCAACATTAAGCCAGATGGAACTAGCATTCAGGGCACTCCCTCAGAACACATGGGCAACTCTCTAAACACATGGCCAGGCACACAGGCTTCGTAAACTGTCCGACTACGCCAAAATGTAATGGCTGGATTTTCTGTTTAGATGGGATCAGCCCCCAGGGGCCCCTGTGACCCAGCCAAAACGTACTCACCTTCCGTCCTCAGGACTCCTCTATATCCAGGCACCTGGTACCTACCTGAGGATAGGGAACTCGCAATATACAAGCTCATATTATTAAGAACACCACTAAATCTATAGGGATACTAAGAATACTCACTGATTACTAGGGATATCCATACCCTACACTACACTTATTCACATCAGTTGGTCTCGCGGCCACCCTGACCCAGACCGTTCTACCCTAGGGCAGATCTGACACACAATCTGGTGCGTCTACACACGTGGGTCTGCAGCCCCAGTGCTCTCCTTTTCCAAAGCGTTCGCGATCCTGCGAAACATCCACGACAGTGTCCCCCCTGTCGCTCTCATTTAGTCTTATACCACAATCCGGTGGCTTTACACGGCAGTATCCCTCCCGCCGTTCTCATTAACGCCGCATATCAACGACGACCACATTCCTATGAACACCTATACATATATATATATATATTGGGATATTATCTCAGCTGTCTACTCGGGATGAAACTACAATAATAACTTTGAGTGTGGGTCCAGATTATTATGTATTACCTGCTCTTGGCATCAAAGGTTCACTCACTCCCTATTTATGTGATCACCACTCACCTGATTGGGATTACTCATCCATTCATGCACCTGGCAATTACCTAGAAGCGCCGTTTACCTTTAGTGAACAAGAATAGGGACTACACACCAGTTAGTTATAAACTGGGGGGGGTTTATTACAGTAATATAAACATTAATGCACATCTAACAAAGACTATAGGTAGAACACACCGCTTGAAAGAGAAGGATTACACATAACAGGAACACTCCGCTAAAAAGGGAAAAGATTAAGTGTAGAGTGTAAATGTAACTAATTCAGACTACCTCACCTATTAGAAGGAAGATTTCTCTCTCTGCCTCTGGTGGGATTAGGGCTCTCTCTGTCTCTCCCTCCTTCACCACATCACCACGCCTCTGGTTCAGTTGCTCCAGCTGACAGCCTTCTTTGATGCTCTCTGCACTGCTTTTCTCTCTCCTCATCTTCAGCAATCGTCTGCCTTCTTTCTCCATTCAAGAACTGCACTCTATTCTGCAGCTCCTAGCAGACATCCTCTCTCTCTCTGCAAGCTATTCAGAGCTCCAAGTTGTTCTGGGCTCCCAGCAGTCCTGTGCTCCAAGTTGTTTTGAGCACCACGCTGAACTGCACACCACGCTGCAATGACTTCCAAAACTGAACTGAACACTCCTCCTCTCCTGTAGCTCGCTATTATGGATTCCTCTCCCCTCATGGAAATTTCCACAGGAGGGCTGTCTCCTACCGAATTCCTGTGCCAGCTCCCAGGCTTTCACGCAACCGCAGTGGCCATCTGCTTGTTACGTCTGGGCCCAAGAGAAAAACACATTTCTCGGATAAGAAGCAGTCCTAACTGGATTTTCCCTCCAGCACAACAGCCTTAAGTGAAAACATTGCCTTCGCCCTAGAAAGCCTCTCTGCTTCCATCAAGATGGAGTCTCTCTAGCTTTAGGCCTGAAAGGGGTGAAATGCTCCTTAGCTCTGTCAGAATACCTACATGAACCATACCAATATGTCTAATATGTCAAAGCCAATAGGCAATAGACAGGTTAAAGTCAAGAATAAAGGCATATTAAGCAGCTATCCTCTTCTAGGTCTGGAAAAAGGGTTTAAAAGGGCCAACACAGGCTAAGAAGGCCTATACTAGATGCGAGCAAGAATAATGATCTATTATCACTGCTAAATAAAGCCAAAAACCCTGCCATAACAACATCTCATCCCGCAACGCAAACAGCCGTCGAATCGCATCGTGACCTGAGAAAGAGGAAGAAGACTTTACGCAATTCTTTAGAATCATGTACCACATCATCAGGTTCAAAAACATCGGAATATTTCCGAAAAGATGCAATCACTTCATCAGAAAGAGTTTCAGTAAAATATAATTTCTCCCTATCCTGCCATCCTTCAAGAGACTGCATTTACTCAGGAAGAGAAACAGTAGCCTTGATTATTTGGTAAGCAATCTTCCGAAGGTCAGCCATACGATCGTTCGATAACAGAGACCGCGTGTCTACCTTGTCTTGGGGCAATCCAAGACCCCCTCTCGGAGCAGATGGACCAGCGTACGGAGGCGGAGAGCGATCTAATAACGAAAAATCATCAGGTTTATTAAGGACAGGATAAAGAGGCTGCCGAACAGCATACTGGCCAGATATCTGCAATCTACGTTCCTTTTCCTGTTTCTCTTCTAATTCCTTTGTTTCACGCCTTTTCAACTCTTGCGCTCTCTCACGTTCACTCTTTAGTTGTTCCTTCTCAAACAGCGCTTTCTCACGTTTCTCGCGCTCACGCACTTCTTTCACCCACATACGCACACATTCAAACATATCTTGCCTCACTCGTCGCATACACATTCACTGCTCCACATACTCAATTTTTCGCAAATCAAACGATCCATACAGAGGCCAACGAAACTCAGGATCCTTTTTGGTGTATTTTCTCCAAAATGTGCTGTACATTATAGGGGAAAGACCAAATTTCACATATATATCCCTATTCGGTGTCCCCTGCGGGGGAGCCGGCTGTGATTCCTCAAGTCTTAACCGGTCACTTCCAAAACAGCAGCACCACTTACGGAGTGCGCTAAAAACAGGCATGTCAAAAAAGAGTGCAAAATATGCAATATTATAAAAAATGGCACTTAACACGTTGCGCCGCTCAAATCCAAAGAGCAGGAGAAATATCTCCACATTGCCTGCCTATATGTGTTGCAACGCATATATCCCAAATCCAAAACCAAATATGACTAGTCCCACAAAACCAAATAGCCACAGCAAGCGTATTCTAAAACTGCCTTGCCAACCCAGGTTTCCAAAAGCTCGCAGCAAGTACCGTAAAACGGCTCTAACCAACCCAGAGCATCCAGATTCCAACTGGCAAGTTCCAAATTCGCCCAAATGGCCACTGCATGGCAAACCGACAGAAGAGATCTCAGTCGAGGTCCGGCGCCACCCAGATGGTCAGATCGGAAAGGAAGGAAGAATACCTCAGGATGCCAGGACTAAAGACGCCGCTGGCAGTGATCACGTCACCGGCAAGGTTTCAATCCTTCGAGCATCCGAGTCGCCGATGAGCCCCACGTGTCGGGCGTCAATTGATGAATACAGGCCTCAGCAAGGCCTGCGAGTGCAAAGGGTTCGCCCTTCTGTGCACAAAGTCCTCAGACTACACAAAGAATTTGGCACGGAAACTGAAAATACAAAAACATAGTTTAATAAACCTTAAAAAGGTAGTACTACAGCCCACACAACACTCTACAGTATTGTACAAGGTAGCACAAAGACCTCGAGTACACAGTCCCCTTTTATACACAAAGAAGGGTCTCATAAGTAGGCCGGTACAACTCAGAACATGATTTTCAACCATATATGGACATTTCTGAACATGATCAATACATGGGTGGAGTTAACGGTTCTTGAAGCCCGCGGAAATGCACATTCCTATCTATGCTAATCAAAGACAGATGTGACTTCTACTGAGCATGCGCTAGACGCACAAAGGGTTATTTATAGACTGTTGCTGGGCAGACTCCAAGGGTGACTAGTAAAGAGGTAGGACTCATCACATGGCGAGCACATGGCAATATGTAGCAAACAAAATGGAGGACAGAAAACAAAATGGAGTCTGCCCGTATAAAGAGATTGAGCGGGAAAACGCAACAAGTGAATTACGATATCATGTCTTTAGCTAATGCTTAACACTATCGCTGTTTAATTTACAACAGCCTGATCTTAGAATTAGTTATGTGGATTGTCTTTTAAATTGTGCAATGTAAGTAAATCAAATGATTTTAAACTGATAGAATGCGCTTAAAGGGTGTTTACACTTCTGTATTGATTTTAGCACCACTTTCAGATGGATTTACTGTGTTGAATATTGCTATATTGATCTTAATTTGTCATTTTGGGATCTTAATCATTTTAGTATGTGTTCATTGTTTTTTATGGTTTACTTGTTTTAAACTGAATCAAGATTTTGAATCTGAATCTGACTGGACGGACTGATCGGATAAGGGAATCCTTACAGTATTAGAACTGCCGCAAGTATCGGATTTGAATTCCTTAGCAGTAATTCTGGATGAATCCAGTTTGAGCCCCAACAAAAATTGAGATGCACCCAGTTGAGACACAGTCTGCAACAAGCTCTATTACCACTGGCTGACCCTTTCACCCCTCTATAGTGAATAAATATTTTAAAGGATTGGGCTCTTATACGGGGATCAACACTGGGTGGCACACAACTGCTCAAATAACTTCACTCCCATCCTTGTCTAACCTCCTTACAGGAAAAATGCCCAAAAAAACTCTGAAAGGAACAATCAAACTCACATAGGACTGAGCTACTTGTAGAGCACGACTGTGGCCAGCGAGAGGCAAAACTGAAATTCAGTTTCTTTAAAGTATTACACGATTGGCAACTGAACCCCACCCCTCCCCCAAAGGTTTTGCATGGCCAATTTAACACGCAACGCACATCCGATTGCTGAACATGTGAACATATTACATTTGATATGGTCCTGTTCCTCTCTCCAATTTTTCTGTCAGAGAGTGATATCCACCATTAACGTTTCTAATGCTTTAATCTTGCAACCAACAACAGAGCACTTTTTTTTACATTACACTATGAACGGCCCAGATCTGAATTGGTACACACAGAGGTGGGTTGACCACCCACTCTGGTGGTCTCTAAATTGTCTTTTCTAAGACTCTTGAGGCAATAAGTCCCCCCTGGCACAAATATTGGATACAGGAGAGCACAGTAACAACATCCCATGAACAAATTACATATTGCCTAATGGTCCACACTCCTATTTTTGTTTGTATTTGGAATTCCTTTGTTTCGCTGAGTACCTCAGGATGCGACTATTTTTATCGTCTCCCTCATTGCATAGCTTGAGCTGATCTGCTTGCCCACCATATTAATACTAATCATCAGCTATGATGCCTCCTTGGAGAAGGAGCCTCTTTCCTCTCTTACCTTTGTATAGTGATGCCTGATCTGTTACAAATTGGTAATTAATTTGTTCTCTTTTAAATCTGAGTATACATTTTTCATTTATTCCAAGCGTTGCAGGAAAAATATAGCTGGATATATGGCCCTTAGTTGAGACTTCGAGATATTTCGGTACATATATATGCACATACTCTGTGCTTATTAATGATCCAGATGTTTATTTTCTTTTGTGCTAAAAAAATCTCAAAAGAAACTTTGAGCCGCATGGAACGAAATGTCCTAGCAAAGTCATCGATTCCGGCCCTTTCTAATAAAGGAGATAGTAGGCATTGCTGGCCAAAGGAAAACGCTTCAGAATGATGCATTTTACAGTTTGATTTGAAAATAACGTGGCCAAAAACTGCACAATTACCAGCATTTACTTCTTTCTTTCTTTGATTTATTCTTTCCTTTTTCTCTCCACCTTTTTTCCAACTAATTTATTTCCTCTATTTTTATTCGCCTCTCATTCCATTTTTTCATTTTTCTTTTCTTCTAGCCATTCTTCTTTCAGGTGTCTTTTGAGATCTAAGTCCTTCCTTAGATTTACATATGTCCTCCTGCTTTCCATCTTTCCTTCCGTAGTCCCATTCTCACATTCTTGTTCCTTCCTCACTTTTTATCATCTCCTGAGCTTCCTTTGCCCTTCTCTTATCTCTCTTCTTGAGTTCCTTCCATTTGCAAGTTCTTTATTTTCTTTCCTTCCACCGACCTTGTACCCATCTCGCAATTCTTCTTTCCAATATTTCATTCTATTTTTAGCTTTTCTTTCCTTCTCTCTTCCCATTATTATGTCTGTGTTTCTTCCTGCTATCCCTTTTTCCAAGTGTAATTCTTTTCTTTCCATCCCATTATTTTTCCCTTTCTTTCCTTCTCTCCTTCTTTCCATTCTTTTTTTGTACCTAGGTTCCATTCTGCGGTCCTTTAACTTTTCCACCCTGGACCCTTCTAAGCCAGAAAGTTTCCGACCTATTTCCTTGCTTCCGTACTTGGCTAATGTGGCGGAAGCATACGTGAATTCCATCTTGACAGGTTTTTTGGAGATTAATGGGATTTGGGAAGAATCCCAGAACGGATTCCGCGCCAATCATAGCACGGAATCGGCCCTACTGGCCGTTATGGAACAGCTAAGGATGACACAAGACATGGGTAGCACCCCAGCTGTGGTCCTGCTGGATTTGAGTGCGGCGTTCGACACGGTCTCCCACGGGATCCTTCTAGGAGACTGTGGGAGATAGGAGTCGGAGACGGAGCTCTGGATTGGATCGTGTCATTTCTATCTGACCGTTAATTCCAGGTCCATGCTCTGCCGAACTCATCCAGCAGATTCCACTTGGACTGCGGTGTCCGACAGGGTTCCGCCCTCAGCCCCACGTTGTTTAACTGTATGTCCGCTCCTTGGCCATGCTGGCCAGGGAACGTAACATCAAATTAATTTCCTATGCGGACGACACGCAATTGATCTTTACCTTCTCTAATGACACCGTGGGGGACCAAGCCAAATTTCAAGAAGACATCTTGGCCATTTCCAGCTGGCGAACTGCCTCCAACTGAATTCATCTAAAACCGAGGTTCTCCTTATTGGCAGTGACACTCAGAAGTGGGATGAGCATTGGTGGCCCCCTAAATTGGGCCCGCCTCCTAGAAGGAAGTTAAAAATTTGGGTTTGATTATAGACAACTCACTTACCCTTGAATCCCATGCCAAAAGAGTGGCTGGCACTTGCTACGGCCGCCTACGTTCTCTTAAACCCATTCTTGGCTTCCTTGAACCCTCTATCCGTCAGACAATCGTCCAAGCTATGGTCTTATCCCATCTAGACTATTGCAATGCCCTTATGCTTGGTTCCAACTTGACAGTCACTAACAGACTGCAAAGGGCTCGGAACACTGCTGCCCGCATTCTGTTCGGACTGCCGAAACGTTGCCATACCTCCCAGTTTCTGCGTAGATTGCACTGGCTGCCTGTCAACCAACGCATTCAATTTAAAACCCTTTGTCTCATTCATAAAATTCTCTATTGCCTTGGCCCTCAAATCCTGCAGCGACTCTGCTCCTTCTATGTCCCGTTGCGTGCTCTCCGCTCTGCGGACCTCTCTCTTGCCTGTACCATCAAGATCCGAAGGTGCAGAACCGGGGGCAGGTTATTCAGGTATCCGGCCCCGAAACTCTGGAACTCTATCCCTTTAAGAGTGCGTACTACTACTAACCATATACTCTTTCGAAAACACATCAAAACCTGGCTGTTTTCTTCTGTTTAGGGTTCCCCTGTGATCTGGCACTCTGTCGCCTCCATTCTGGCCGTCCTGTAATTAGGCATGTCCGCAAGCGCCAGGACGCCCTGTTGATGGGGTAGCCATGTGCTATATAAACATTATAACATAACATAACATGGTTCAGTATATATAATTTAATTAACAAGAGATTTCACAAAAATGAAATGCACTGTCAATTACATGGACAAAAAAACTGAACCAATGACTGGCAGCTCGTGAGCTGTAAAGCCACTTCAAGGCACCAACCGCTTTACAGGCCATTCATACACCTTTCATACCAGACACACAGAAGACCATTCAGACCACCAGGCACAAAATCTACACATCACAACATTTACAAAAAAAGTGACAAGGTGCATTCTGCTTCAAAAAAATAAATAAATAAATACACAGATATCAAGTTTTCAAACACACACACATACATACTGGTTGGATTTGGCATGAGGGTGAGTGATGGTTCAGTATATACCATTGTATTAGCAAGTGATTTCACAAAAAATGAAATACACTGTTAATAATCGAAAGGACAAGAAACAGAACCATTGACTCAAAGCTTGTGAACTGTAAAGCCACGACAAGGCACCAACCTCTTTACAGGCCATTCATACACCTTTCATACATGTGACACATACAAAACATTCATACCACCAGCCGTGGACCCATCACATTACTACACTTCCACCAGCAGACAACGCCAATCAAGGGCCCATCACTTTCACATGCACACATTCCTGACACAGCAACTACACAAAGTCATGGATTACATGGAGTGGCACTCAGCTAGCACTGTGTGTAGTAACCAGCATTAAGTCACTTCCCACACACCGAAAGCCAAGCACCAGTCCACGCACACCACCAGCCAAGCACCAGACCACACATACCGCCAGCCAAGCACCAGCCCACGCACACCGCCAGCCAAGCACCAGTCCACACACACTGCAAGGACAGCACCACTGCACACGCACGACCAGCCAAGCACCAGTCCAGGCACACCACCAGCCAAGCACCAATCCAAACACACCACCAGGCAAGCGCAAGACCACGCACACCACCAACCAAACACAAGACCACACACACCACCAGCCACACACCAGTCCACACACACCACCAGGCAAGCGCCACTCCACACACACCGCCAGAGAAGCTCCAGCAGACACTTCTTCCTATGTTCAGCCTCTTTCCCGATTTATCATTTGTGATTCTGTTTCTTTGAGGCATGAGTGTGTTTTAATTAAATAATGAATTGTACTTTCCAGTGTGTTAATTAATCGTTATTTCTGGTTTATTGAGGTCATAGTGACCACTGTTATATTACCCATTCAGTACCTTCACTATCCCAACACTACCCTTCCCTGTCCATTTCTTTAGGGGTATAAAATGTGATCAATTATGAACTTATTTTATGAATGATTTTTATGGTACACGTTGTGAATAAAAACAATGTTGTTATCATTTTTTGTATTAATTCAAGCTATTTAGTTATGATTTATTCGTTCTAGTATCTGGGACCATCCTGTTTGTATCAATTATTCACCCAGGTTCCAGCGACTTATTGGGTTAACCCGTGTTTTTACAGCACAAGCTCCAGCCCAGGCACACCACCAGCCAAGCACTAATCCCAACACAACACCAGGCAGGCGCAAGACCACGCACACCGCCAACCAAGCACCAGACCACGCACACCGCCAGCCAAGCACCAGTTCACAGACACCGCCAGCCAAGCACCAGTCCACAGACACCGCCAGCCAAGCACCAAACCATGCACACTATCAGACAATGGACACTACACGCAAACCAACATCATACTTCAGTTTTTTTTCAATACAAATAAAAAACAAAAACAAATTGCATATTGATACAAATCTACTAACACAACAACTAAATCTAAATACACTACACAAATGCCAACTTTGAAACGGAACAATAAGTTTTAAACAATAGAGACCAGCCTGGGGCGCTAGAGGGCGCACTGCGGAATGGCCGCCTTTTGAGACAGCTCCGCCGGCCGGAGCTCAATAACGGGTGAAAATAGCGAAAATTTGGTGTGACTAATCACGAAAAACGACAAAAAACGGGATCGGAATGTGAAAGGAACTGATTGCTGTGAAAGGTTTCCTGCACCGCGCACTGGTGACCCAGATTTTGACTGTTGTAGTCGGAGCCGGTGTGGACGGCCAGAATTTAACATGGCGGCCCCGTAAACTTAAGGGACCGAGAAGACCGGCCGCCCTAATAGCTCGGGAGCGGAACTAGTGTACAACACCGACACGCAATCCCAGCATCTGTCTTGCGGAGTGTTGGACCCAGACGAAATACACAGTGTGTGCACGTTCGAAGACGAGAGGTACAGCAAGCGGCGCTGCCTGGTGTGGGTCGTGTGGAGTGTGCAGACTCGTAGACGGCCGTTGTGTAATGGTCAAGCGCCATGGGCAAACCAGACAAAGTTCAGACCAAACTGCCGTTCGACAACAAAAAAGCCATTAAAGGAGCCACGGCACCAGCGGATGCAGAGATGGACACAAGCGCAGAGTCGCAAAATACAATGGAAAGCACCCTGAGAGCTATCCACAAGAGTTTGCAAGACGTGCATAGCAAACTGGATTCCATCACACAGAGAGTGGATAATATGGCTGCGAAGCTCGACAGACATGGGGAGAGATTGGAAGAAGCAGAGACAAGGCTATCTGCGGTAGAAGATGAATCACATGCGACGACACAGAAATGCTCCGAGATGGACAGAGTACTGGAGGTAATCCGAAACAAGTCTGAGGAGTTGGAAGAGAGATCCCGCCGCAATAATGTGTGCATAGTAGCAGGTGTCCCGGAGTCGACCAACACGGGGAAGATGGAGACATACGTGGAGGATTTGCTGCGATCGATCTTTGGCTCTGAACACCTGTCGACTGTGTTTATTGTTGAGCGGGCGCACAGAACACTCGCGACAAAACCGAAACCGGGTGCCCAGCCTCGCCCGATAGTAGCGCGTCTGCTCAACTATCGAGATAGGGATGTAATATTGAAGATGGCAAGAGAGAAACAAGAGATTGAACATCAAGGTAACAAGCTTCAATTTTACCTGGACTTCACCTTAAATGTGCAGATGGCGTAAAAAGAATTTGCATCGGCAAAACAGAAACTAAGAGAGATGGAAGTTCTATATGCAATGCTATACCCAGCACGATTGAAAATAACCAAAGATGGTAAATCGATCATATGCCAAACTCCCAAAGAAGCGAACAACTACATTAAACGACTGGGGCAGCGCAGACGGGAACAGCGGCGACAAGAACAAAATCGTGACTCTGATTGATGCGGGGAAAAATGTCAGACGCCAAGTGGTAAGAAAGTGGGAGATGTGACCATCCACCATGTGGCGGACACTGCTCGCACAGACTTCATACCCATGACTTACATGTAGCAGAACGTTCTTCACCCAGATAACTCATTTCATTTGACACTTGCTTCTACTGTAGATCAAAAATAATGCCTAGGTTGAACATATGTTGATGGTCTCATGTATGTATAAGACAAGTTATTTAACACACAGTTGGAGGAGCTGCGTTACAATCACAGACGTTAGCTACTAATGTTATTCTATTTGATCCAGCAAGTACATATGATATGTGATGGCTAACTGTTGGTGAGATGTACGAGGGAGGGAGTGGGACACTACTGTTCGATTATCTGCTGGGTTGATAAACTTTGTGCTTGTGAAGCTAAGACAGATAAAGTACGCAATGCACAAGCTACAAGGTGAACACTGGAATAGTATAACACCATGTCACAACAGTTGCTGAGTAATGTATGAGATCACTCTAAAAATATGTAAAAGGAGGTCTGCAAATCTACTCCCTATCAGGTTGAGGAGTATTGATGGAGAGAAGGGGGTGAGGTGCTGGGTGGATGGTGCTGTGTCGCATGGAAGACAGGAAGGCGTCAAAAACGTACCTAAATATAGGAAGCAACTACGAGAAAAGGGAGAAATGTATAGATTGTACTGTTACACGTACACTATGGACACCCCTCCGGCCACATCCATTATGTTGGATGGAGTCGTGTGACCCCAGCGGACCCCCACACGGGGTGTCCCCCCATGTTGGCACATTGTTAATTTTTGTTACGTTCGGGGTATGTCTTTGGCATAATTGGGGTGCTGAAGTGGGCGGGGGTGGAAGGGGAATGTTGGGGATTGTTGGATTACAGAACTGTGTTAGAGAAACACTGCCAGACTTCATAAGAGACATACACTGCATTGTATACTATGTAGACAAGCTAGGACGCGCAATGAAACCGTGACTGTTTGTAACACCCGGGAGAGGACAATAAACCCGTTAAGACAAACTGATGAACGCACAACTGAGTAGATTAAAACTGCTAATCTGGAACGTACGGGGGCTCAACAACCCTAAAAAAATCAGGCAAGTGTTGGCTTATCTAACAAGGTTACACGTAGACGTAGCATACTTCCAAGAGAAGCACGTAGACCCTAGAGCAAGCACACACATTGGATGCCGATGGGCAGAAGCCTCCTATAGCGCTGCATATTCCTCCTACTCTAGGGGAGTAATGATATTGATACGTCGAGGGTTGCGATTCTAAATGGAACACACCTATACTGATAATGAAGGGAGATATGTCATAGTGACAGGAATATTAAGAGGACATAGAGTCCACCTCCTGAATGTATATGCTCCAAAATGTGGATGATCCACAATTTTACACGTCAGTATGGGCTAAGTTAACGGACCTTCCTGACAATCCGATATTGTGGGGGGGTGACTTCAACATGGCACTAGATGATGAGATTGACCACTGCAGAACGTCGACAGAGACACATAGGAGAGCACTACACGTGCTAAAAGAAATAATGCTAGACAAACATCTAATAGACTTGTGGCGAATAAAGAATCCCAACAAACGGGAAGCTACCCACACAACAGCGGCCTTTATTAGCTGGTCTGGAATAGATTACTGGATTGGGTCACACGAAGTGGTGCAATGGGTAGAAGAAATAGAACACCTCCCAAGGACACTATCCGATCATAACTCTGTGTTATTAACGATAAAACTGCCTGTTTATGTGCCCCCCCCCCGTTTAGCTGGCGATTCAATGGAAAAGCCCTGAAGGACGAATGTTATCGTAACACAATTGGTAAAGAAATAGCTGACTATTTTGAAAATAACAAACCTACGACGAAAGACGCGGGGTTGTTGTGGGAAGCCTTCAAGGCCACAATAAGAGGGGTCTGTATCAGCACTAATGCGGGCATTTTAAAGGGCTTATGGCAGCAACTGAGGAAGACAGAAGCTGACATTAGAAAACTGGAGTTAGAATACACTGAGTCACAAAATCCGGCTATACTGGGTAAAATTAGGCTCGAACTAACAAAATATCAAAAACAAGCAGATGAAGAGCTAACATACATACATAAACGGCAAGTAGCAAGAGACTATGGTGAGACGGGAAGGCCAGGTGCGACACTGGCAGCTAAAATATGTGGGCAGAAACCACCTCCAGTAGTAGAAGCGATAAGGGACCAACATGGGGTGAGGAGACACGATACTAGAGGCATACTAGAAGCATTCCGACACACCTATGGCACATTGTACCAATCAGACAAAACTGCTGGGCTGACGAAATAGATGAATATTGCGATACAATAGCGTTGGCATGGTTGTCAGACACACAAAGACAATACCTCTCACATCCGGTAACAGAGGAGGAAGTGACAGAGGCGATAAAATCACTACTGAATGGAAAGGCGCCGGGTCCTGACAGATTCACTGCTGAATTTTATAAAGCCTATGTGGATTTATTAGCCCCACATATAGTGGATATGTTAGGAGACGCGTATGAAAAAGGTGAGCTGCCAGCCTCCCTGAGAGAGGCAATGATTATCGCATTATTAAAACCAGAAAAAGACCCGGAGGCATGTGACTCCTACAGGCCACTCTCCCTAATTAACCTTGATTCCAAAAATACTGTCTAAACTGTTGGCAACGAGATTACAAGTCTTAATGACGAGACTGGTACTGCCGGATCAGGCAGGGTTTATTCCCGCGAGATCCACGTCCCATAATACGAGGACTCTGTTTGCATTGGCACACTACCTATCCCCAGAGACGAAAGCAGCAGCAGTATAGTTAAACGCTGCAAAGGCATTTGACACCATTGCCTGGACATACCTACACACAATATTGCGAAGAATGGGTTTCCCACCATTATTTCTGCAATGGATTGCGTTACTCTATACTAAACCCGTGGCGAGGATCAGGGTCAACAAATATATTTCTGAACCAATAAACATAGAAAAAGGCACACATCAGGGATGCCCACTATCGCCCCTGTTGTTCGCCATAGCTATAGAACGGTTAGCATGTAAAATAAGGCAAGAATACAAACACTCAGCGTTACAGTTCCCCCAAAGACCACTACACATCTCGCTGTATGCAGATGATGTTTTTACTCTATGTCAAGGACCCGAAAGAAAACCTAAATCCGCTATTAAGAGAATTTGTTAAATTTGGATATCACTCTGGGTTGAACATTAACTGAACGAAATCTACAATAATGCCCCTAACTGATAGTACATTACCTTTCCAACTAGACTACCCTCTGGACTGGCAAACAGACCCAGTGCGATACCTGGGTGTCTGGTTCCATAGAGATCCAGAAGTGGTGATCCGAACAAATTAGGGCAGAGTGCTGAGTGTGTTGGAACAGAAAATAGATCGGTGGATACAATTGCCGCTGTCTATGGCGGACAGAATTGCCATAGTGAAAATGGTACTGCTACCAAAACTACTTTATCTCTTTACTAACATCCCCATAAAGCCACCAGCACCAGTGTTCCAGGAGATAAGAACGGTCACCTTAAAACTGATATGGGCGGGTAAAACAGCTAGAATAAACCTTCATATGCTAACATTACCGTATGACAAAGGAGGGTTTAAGGTGCGTGATTTCCTCCTATATTACCTATGTGCACAGGCACAATATGCGCACTACTGGTTTCACCCCACTCCATACATCACACATGTGGCGGTGGAAGAGGGAGACGCCCTCCCGATACCACTGAACGCAATAATATCACACACGCGACCGGCACTACATAAAAAAGACATCAATACAGTGGATACCACGACGAAAGCATGGCAAGAGATAGTGAAGAGGGTGGGTAAACAACCGATGTACGTGCCAGAGTTCCCACTGCATCATCACTCGGCTCTTTCAGTCACACAAGAGGCAGTGGGAATGGATCTGCTCAAACAAGTGGGAATTGACACCATAGGTGATCTGTATCAGGGGGAGACAATCAAGAAACTAGAAGAGTTGAAATATATACACAACCAAACGTCATTATTTAAATTTACATACTATAGACTACAGCGAGCGTTGAAAACATACTATCCAACTTACCCTACAGAACCGGACACGTTACTGACACTGCAATTGCTCATCACATCAGCTAATTCGAAACACTTAGTGTCTAGACTGTACGCTTCGTTGCAAGCTGAAATAGGTGATACCGCGGACAAAACGATACAAAAATGGAATGCGTGTCTGGAGGCGCCGCTAACAGAGGTGGAGTGGTGCACGGCTGGCACGATCACTGGCATATTGCCACTGAATGGAAATTTAAAGCTGATACACATCAGATACCTGCACCAGACATACAACACGCCCCAAAGACTACACACATATGGGTTACGCGAGGATGCACGGTACCAGAGATGTGGAACAGATGATGCTAATTTCATTCACATGGCATGTTATTGCAGGGAGGGGGCTCTTTTTTTGGTTGGAGGTGACTGAACTGCTGAGTAAGATGGTGGGAATTGTGATTCAGTGTACCATACAGACATGTCTGCTGAATATACTGCACAATGTTAAAGCGAGAAAACGCAAATTCTGTGTACTGGCGCTACTATTGGCAAAGCGGAATGTTGCTGTCTGTTGGGGGGGTAGGAAACCGCCAAGAGTGAAGCAATGGATAAATTATATGATATATTGCAAGGACAATCTCAAACTGTACGAAGAAGAATTGCCCCCATATGCACGACCTAAGGACTACTGGCATTATCTGGTGGACTATTTAACGACTTTGGATGAACAGTCAGAGTAAAATCGAAGAATTAGGGGCTCATTAGGATGGAGGAATTTCCGCATCCTCCGGGCCGGTGGAAGCCACCGCCGGCCCGGAGGATGCAGAAATTCCTCTGCGGACCCACCAAAGACCCACCGCCACATTAGGATGGCTGGTGGATCCTGCTTTTCCGCCGCGGTTGGCTTACAACCGCGGCGGAAAAGCACTAATATGGTGACAGTGTCTCTCAGACACCGTCAGCCAGATTAGGATGGGCTCAAAAACATGCTTTTCCGCGGCGGCTTTTCCGCCGTGGAAAAGCATGTGTAAGTTCACTGCGGGGGCCCATTGAGGGCCCCCTAGGTGAAGGGGGATGGGGTGCACATGGGGGGTACCTATGGTACCCCACAGCATTTGTGTGCACGGTGCCTGCCGCTTTCTGCACACAAATGCAATGTGTGCATTTTTACCATTGCGGCGGGTGCAGCTTGAAGCTGCAGCCGCCGCAATGGTAAAAATAGAGGATGTGACCGCCAGGGTGGCGGTCACATCCTAATTGCACAGGAGGGACCTCCGCAGGCCATGCAGAGGTTCCCTCCTACTCTGGGGCCGCGGACGGACGCAAGTCCGTCCGTGATCCTAATGAGCCCCTAAGTATGGTGTTTGTGGCGTGATGTGTCTACAGTGTAATAGTATAGTGGAGATGGAGTGTTGTAATACAGTTCAGATGTATGAAACATTAATACCAAAATGTTGGGCATCGTGTGCCCCTTGTTGTTTTACTTGAAATACCAATAAATAAAATATATATAAAAAAAAAAGAATAGAGACCAGCCTGTTCACTTTACCACTCATGGATGCTCCCAAAAATTCTTTTGTGTGTGCTACATTCTAAAACAAGCAGGTACACACAGCCCAGGGTTAATACAGTCGGGGCAGTACATATGAACCTCCTTCTGCAAACCTCTTTGCCAACAGACTCTACATCTCCGACTGGGATAGTCTTTTGATGTTGTAGGTGGAATTTGATCAGGAAAGTGGCGATCTTTCAATCTGGCAACATCCTCCACCACTCCAACTCTAGGAACACTTGCCTGTTCCACTAAAACAAGGCTGCCTATTACAGACTCCTGAAACTTTACAAAAGTCATCTTTGACTGAGGACAAGATTGCTGGAACACAACAAAAGCATTAAAGGTTGCCAAGTGGAAATCATGGATAGCCAACTTCTTGTACCAAATGTAAGACTTACGAAGAGCAGCCTACGGTTCCAACCTCTGATCTACTCTGTCAACACCAACCATGTGCCTATTATAGTCTATAATGCACAAAGGTTTGCACGCTTCTGCAACCTGACCCCAAACAGTCACTGCTTCAGTGCTTTCATCATGTATGGAAGTCAACATGTAGACATCTCTCCTGTCTGAAAACTTCACAGCTAAAAGCTCCTCACAACGCAATGCACTGCACTGTCCCCGAGCAAGCTTTTGACAAACAAGTTCTTTTGGAAACCTTTACGGTTAGAGCGGATTGTGCCACAAGCAACAGTGTCCACTTTGGCCAATTCCCTGAACAACCGCACACCAGTGTAGAAGTTATCCACATATAAATGATGGCCTTTGTTAAAAAATCCTCTACCAAGTTCCCACACAATTTTCTCAGTCACTCCAAAAGTCGATGGACAACCAGGGGGGTTAATCCGGGATTCCTTACCGGTGTACACCCTGAAATTAGAGACATATCCAGTCCGACTGTCACACAGCATATAAAGCTTAATTCCATAGCGTGCCCTCTTACTAGGAATGTATTGCCTAAATACCAAGCGGCTCTTGAACAACACCAAAGACTCATCCACTGCAATTTCTTTCCCAGGAGCAAAGATCTCAGGAAATTGATCAACAAAATGATCAATGACAGGCCGAATCTTGAAAAGACAGTCACAATCAGGGTGATCTCGTGGCAACGCTAAACCATTGTCAACAAAATGCATCATCCGAAGCAGAAGCAAATACCTATCATGAATCATGGCTGCCGGAAATACAGCTGTTGCCATCAAGGGACTAGTAGACCAATATGAAGCCATTGATGGTTTCCTAAGCAAGCCCATCAAAAAAGTTAAACCCAAAAACGTTTTCATCTCCTCCAAATTTGCCGGGTAGCTCTAGCTTGGGGCTTAAGGCTGGCACTGTTCTCCCTCAAGAACTGTTCTGCATACAAATTAGTCTGCTCTACAATCTCTGCCAAAAACACATCATCCATAAACAACTTGAAAAAATCAATTGGCAAAAAGTTTTCAGTGTTCACCCTACACACTGGAACACCAGTAAATTCAGGCAATGCTGGCTGCACCATGCCTGGGGCAACCCAAAGGTCAGAACTTTCATCGACAAGCCTTCCAGCCTCAGGCAGCCGCCCAGCAGCCTCTTGTCTCACTACACCAACTGGAAGTCTAGCTAGATGATGCATCCCAAATGCAAAAATACTGGTCGCAAAGGGGCAGATTCTGAGAATCTGCCCCTTTGCGAGCGGTTTTTAGCTTCATGCATCTGGGCCATAGTTCCAGTCTCATTAAAATATACAATATTCTCAAGAGCAGGCTCCATCGGTGACCTTCTACTAGAAGATAAAATATACAGCTGGCTCGCACTGGGAGGTGGGGCTGACAGGCTTTCAATCACTCAAAAAATTCCAGAACAATGTCAAAGTATAAAACATTTTTTCTGCATGAGTAAGGAAACTTGGTCAACTGAGCCAATCGATGTACCAGGAAGATTATGTTTCCATGAAAACGAGACACGCACTCAGCGCTATGGCCGCGCAAGGGGAGATCCATCTATTTATGTTTCCACCTTACTAAAGATCAATGTCTCGCAAATGCCTGCCTCAGCAACGGATATGCAAATCATCAAGCTGGAGAGCACAATTAAATGCGTGGCAAGTACAATCGTCCTAATCAACATATACGCCCACCTGAAAAAACAGCAAAAAAAATAACTGTTCCAACGTGTAGTTAATGCTGTAACTTCCATCCGCCTCGACCACCCAAGCTGAGAGATTATTGTTACGGGTGACTTCAACTCAAATCTTTCGCATCAATCAGAGGAAGAGGACAATATCTCAGTGGCAAATGAAATGTGGAATGTCGAACCCCAGGAGATTATATCACCCTTGTGGACAGACCAAGGGGGTAAGCAACTGTTTTGGGACCTGGAACGACTCGGTCTACGAGTATTAAATGGAAGATCGATCCACGATAAACCCCCTGCTGCTACATACATATGTCACAACACAAACTCAACTCTGAACTACACATTAATAACATTGCCCCTATTGAGCCTAGTCAAAATATTCCAAATAATCAGCACTTTAGATAGTGATCATTCTATGCAACATATGCAAAACTAAGCTCCTCTAGGTATACAAAGGCTCAAAAAATACCAAGACAATTATCAACCTTCAACTTGAAGCTGCTTAAGTGGACAAGCAAAACACTACCCCAAATAGCGTTGGACGCCAAGAACATATTACAAATGGTTACGGCAGAGAATGATCTTTGTTCAGAAACCTGGGCTAACTTCCTGGAAAGATTGCCAAAATCAAGCAGCAAGGCCAGGATGCAGAGCAGTCCCACGATCAAAACCAAATTCTCAATAACTACTCTAGCCATGAAGAAACATCTTCAAAAGCTCACAAGATGGGCACAAGGTTCAAGGACAAAGCTAAGCACTTGGCAAGAAGTTTGGTTGATTAGGAAAGAATACAAAAAGTTAGTATGGATGGAAAAAAGGAACAAATACAATGACTTCTGGGCCAAATTGATGCTTAATACTAAGAAAGCAGACTCCAGGGCGTTCTGGATGCAAATCAACTCAATCAACAGAGCAGCACAACCCACAAGCATGACATGTGTCCCGGAAAAGGTCTGGGTCCAACATATAGTCGACACATTTGCGGTAAAACCAGTGGAACTCCAGGCCATGATGACTATAATGGTACCCGAAACTAAAAGACAGAAGGTCAAGAAAAGCAAACCTCTTTCCAGTCCCAGTGTCACGTCCAATAGCGTGGAGGGTTTGGACCAATCAATGTGGTCAGCTGACGTTCCCCGAATATGTTCTATTATTAAGAAAGGCAAGCAAGAGAGTGATCCGGGGCCAAATGGCATCCCGCAGGCGATCTATAAAGAGGACCCTGAATTCTTGGCATGCAAATTTAACCTACTATTCGGGTCAATTAGCAACTCTGGTCGGGTCCCAGAAAGTTGGAGAGGTGCCATCATCAACCCCATCTATAAAGGCGGAGATCGCAAAAATCCAACAAATTACCGCTTAATTGCCCTGATTGATGCAGAGGCAAAATACTATGCATCCTTGGTGCTAGCCGATCTAACACAGTGGTCGGACATGAACAGCAAGATCCCGTTAAATCAGACAGGGTTTCGTTGCGGAACTGGTACAATGGCTAATGCAATGGCGCTGTGCCTGATTGGCGAAAGCAGTCTACTTAACCACCGGGAACTATATACCTGTTTTGTCGACTTTAAAGCGACCTTCGACCGTGGTAATAGGAATTTGTTATGGGCCAAATTGAAGAAGCAGGGTCTGCCGGAGTCAATCCTAATGCCGATCATCGACCTGTATAGCAACACCTGGATGCAGGTAAGAATCAATAATGGGTAAAGGCTAACCAGGAAGATACACACCTTTGATGGGTTGAAGCAAGGTTGTGTTTTGGCTCCCCACCTGTTCAATTTATTCATGGCCGACTTAACACCAAACCTTGATCTGATCAACGCCCATCCTCCTCGGCTGGGCACGCTTCGTGTAAGCTGACCCGCTACACACAACAGAAAATGATAGAAATAAATAGCGCAAAAACAAAAACCATGGTCATAACCCGACGCCAAAAACTTCCAACAACCTTCACAATAGACAATGTCAAATTGGAAGCGGTTGGAAGTTACAAGTATCTCGGGATACTGTTCGATAAGCTTCTTAATTTCCAGGCACAATTCAACAGCATGGAAACGAAGGGCACTGCCCTAATGCACGCCTTTATGAGCTTAGCCACCGAACTTAAAGGTCCTTTGGTCTCGCCACTGTTAACAATAATGAAAGCGAAACTAATTCCAACGATAGCTTACGGGAGCGTATTGCACCATGGCAAGAGTGCACAAATATTGGATAAAGTGCAAATGAAAATTTATAAGCGTGTCTTCGCGCTACCAAGTAAAGCATCCCCGGCCCAGGTAAGACTGGAACTTGGCCTGAAATCTCAAGTGATGCTGAGGAAGTATGAGACCATAAAATTCTGGTACAATGTCTGGATGCACCAAGAGATCATGATCCATTGTGCTATGTGGGAAACCATCATTAAATGTCCAAACTCAAACTTAGCCAAGTACCTTAAAATGTCAATGGAATCAACAAATCTGGCTGGACTCTGGGAATCCAAGCTTCAAGTACCTTCATTTAAACAGGTGGTCAGGAAGGCAGCCATTAAACATTCATTGTTGGACGACAAAATAGCTTTCAGTCTCCGGTCACATGCCTGGATGACTATCCAATCTTACAAAAAACTAGTGCCAGCGCACTTCCTGGACCTGGCCTTTTCGCCTTAAATCAAACGCAAATACCTTAATATAAGGTTGGGTAGTCTGCCAACTAATGCCGAGCATCCTAAGTGGAAGTCCCAAGAAAGTGAAGGGTGCGGGCTATGTGGTGCAGCAAAACAAGACTTTATCCACCTGATTGCATCTGCCCGGCTCTCATACAGGAATGTCGGAATTGGTTAAAAGCCAAGTTCAAGCAGTTTGGAATACGTACCTGTAGGTCTGCGATTATACAAACATTATGTACCACAGACTCTCAATTAATCTGTAGATCAATCAAATTTATTGAATATTTTGATAAAAAGCAAAGAACATTGGCAAAATCTTGAACTTGGAACTGTTATTCCTTACCCTAGAAAGACACTTGTTTAACCTCCATTTTTAAATTGTATTATTCTCACATTAGTGTAAATTTTCTGTGTTTTTAGCATATTATCACATTTCTATTTTCGTAATGTTTTTAATTAACTATACAATAAAGTTTTCATTGATTGATCATTGATTGCATGAGTAAGTAGAAAAATAAACAATGAACATATTCAATTTTGTTTCAGCTTTTTAGCAAAAAATAAATGTCTGTGTTTTACAAGACAAATAATCAACTAACATGAACACCTATTGAAATGCAGGCCTACATTAAGAAGAACCAGTTTAACCATGAAAAATGTGCAGAAAACACATTTACATGTGGCATGTTATTCTTAACCCCTTTAGGCGAGTGTCGGCCAATGACCGACACCCCCACTACCTCCCTAGTGCATCTGTCGGCCATTGACCGACAATGGGGTGATAAATAATAGCCATAGCTCCAGAGAAAGCCCTTTATTTATTTTAAACTAGCTTCCCGAGCAGCCTGAGTGTTTTTTTGTTTGCAATGATTATCAGCGCATAGCGCACGCTGACGTCCTTACAGAAAAGAGAAATTAGAATGATCCAATGGGCTTGTTTTTCTTTCACTACATCAGTGTTAAGGGGGTATATCTCAGCCCGAGCACTGTTCGCATTTAGGAGAGGTATCTAGGAACACTTGCCACCAAAACAAGGCTGCCTATTACAGACTCCTGAAACTTTACAAAAGTCATCTTTGACTGAGGACAAGATTGCTGGAACACAACAAAAGCATTAAAGGTTGCCAAGTGGAAACGATGGATAGCCAACTTCTTGTACCAAATGTAAGACTTACGAAGAGCGGCATACGGTTCCAACCTCTGATCTACTCTGTCAACACCTACCATCTGCCTATTCTAGTCTATAATGCACACAGGTTTGCGCGCTTCTGCAACCTGACCCCAAACAGTCACCGCTTTAGTGCTTTCATCATGTATGGAAGTCAACATGTAGACTTCCATACATAGCGCACGCTGACGTCCTTACAGAAAAGAGAAATTAACCTCTTCCATGCTCATGACGGAACGGTTCCGTCATGAGCACAGGCCAACCGACGCTCATGACGGATCCGTTCCGTCATGGCTCCATAGGCCCAATGGAACGTTCAGCACAGCGCAGGAATTTGCGCCGTGCTGAACGGGTTAAAATGATCCAATGGGCTTGTTTTTCTTTCACTACATCAGTGTTAAGGGGCATATCTCAGCCCGAGCACTGTTCGCATTTACGAGAGGTATCGCTGGAATGGGGAAAATCTTCAGTTTCCAATGGTACCTCTGCCCAGTAGATCCCTGCTTGGGGATCACCACTGGAAAGTGATTTGCAAGCAGGGATCTACCCACTAGGCCCCAGGGACATGAGGGAGCGTACCCTTAGACAAGAGCTTGTGCTCCCCCACCCCCAAAAGGGGACTAATCAGTCATTTTGCCCCTCACTCCCAAAGGGCAGACATGTGGTTTGCCCCAATGTGTCCTTTGGGGTGTTGAAAGCCCACTGCATGGCAGGAATTAACAGGGTAGGTCTAGCCCAGGAAAATGTGTTTTTTTAGTCAAAGCTTGTGCTTTGGAAGGGATTCTGGTGAAATAACCTAGTGAGAGCCATGCAAGTCACTTACCCTGGATTCCACCCAGGTGTCCAGTTTTGAAAATATGCAGGTTTGCTAGGTTTTCCTTGGTGACGGCTGAGCTAGGGCCCAAAAAGTCACAGCTACCCACTTTACAAAAAAGGGATCCGCTTTGATTGGAAAAATGTTTCCTGTCACAGGCAAAAGGGCCTACCCTCACAAGTTATCGGAAGACATAGGAGAATGCTGGGTGGAAGGAAGTGTGCGGCCCCCACAGATGGCAGATGGCAGAACTTTCCATCACAGAAATATGAGGAACATGTGTTTTTTCAGTAAAACGTTTGAGGTTTTCAAAGGATTCTTGGTAAAACAGTCCAGACCCCCCAGGATATAGCGGCATGGATTAGCAAATTTAGCGGCACAAAAATGGAAATTTAGCGGCACAAATATGGACATTTAGCGGCAATTTAGCTGCATTTTATTCGCCGGTTTTTCCTACAACAAACACAGATATCTTCGTTTTTTGTGTTTGTGGTCTGTGTGTGTTGGTTCCTGGTGAGTCTGTGGTCTGTGTGTGTTGGTCCCTGGTGTGTATGTGGTCTGTGTGTGTTGGTCCCTGGTGTGTTTGTGGTGTGTGTGTTTGTGTATCCAAAGTAGCTATAAGTATTGTCATCTATTACCCTGTTACTCGTCTTAATCTCTCAGGTAATGTTCTTCACTCTATTGTAAAGTGCTCGGGCACCTCTGGGTAATTATGTCTGGGCTGTATAAAAACGCATGAATAAATAGGATGCACCCTGAAAGTTCTCTTTGTAAGTTAGCAGCCCTAGACAAAGTTTTTTTCAAAACAAATGGCTAATCCTGTGCACCAGACGCCTATACATTCAGCCTACTGACTTGATAAGACTGCAGGGGCAGCACCTTTCTACTTTCTTTCCCCAGCAGATAACTTTACATGAAAGTCCACAACAGACGCAACAAACTGTTACTTGCCAGCCATTCACCGTCCTAGGCGCAAGCAGAGCTGTGGGAGAGCAAAGGTTTGAACGAGACTGCAAGAACGTATTCCCCCCCCTCCACCCATGTTACCCCAAGGGGTCCAACTGTGTGCTAGCATCCTACAAATACACAGATGGTGCTAGCCTGACCCCAGGCTGCAGAGGGTTTGTTCTGGCGATGTCAGTGTCTCAGCGTGGTTTGTACACGTAGGCTGAAATGAGAGAAAATGCTTTACCTACGCGCAGAGTACTCGCAGCTGTTTGAGCCCAGTGCCCGGAGAATGGAGGGACAATCTAAAGGGGGGCGTGGGGGGGAGGGGGGAGGGAAGGGGGAACATTGGCTCGAACAAAATACCCAAACCACGTGCGGATTTACTAGCTAATGAGCACGCCGATTTTTGTTGAGCGCACTAGGATTGGCTGAGGATACTCCAATTCTAGGATGGTTTACACATTGACATTGATAGTTCTTCCCACTGCCTGTCTACACCCCTCCGCAGACCCGCCCCACCCCCTTGAAAGGGGTCTGGATGTGTAGATTTCACCGGCACTTTTGTAAAAATCCCGCAATTTTTACAAAAGTGCCGATTTCGCGGGCACTTTTATAAAAATCGCTGCATTTTTACAAAAGTGCAGATTTCGCGGCAAATCGCGGAATCGCGAAATCGCGATATCCTGGAGGGTCTGTCTAGTTAGATCCACATAAGTCACTCCATTCGGGTTTCACCTATGTGTTTAATTTAAAAAAAATTACAGGTTTTCTAGGTTTCCCTAGGGGCTGGCTGAGCTAGGGAAGAAGGTTTGTGGCTCCCCACAGATTCCAGAACTTTTCAATCACAGAACTGTGAGGAAAAGGAATTTTGGTCTATTTCCCATCACAGGAAAGGTAGGTACCATTTTTATCAGAAGGCATGTGGGAGCATAGGATAGTAGGCTATTTGCAATTACCAATTGAATTTCACAACATTTGTGCCTTCCAAATGTAAGCCAGTGTGTAAAAAAGAAGACATTTAGAAAAATACCCTCTAGATTTTAAGCTTGTACGGGTACAACAAATTCAGAGATGTACAAATAGCCACTGCTCCTAAAGTCCATATCTTTTTCCCATATCAAAAGTACGTAAGTTCACTTGATACCTCTTTGCAATTCTACATATTTCACCAAATCAATTGGAATATACTAAGTACACAATGAAATAACATTTTACGGTGTAGCTTAGTTGTTGGCTCTGGGTATATTTTACATTTTTTATTTGTGTTTTGAGTCATTAGAGAACTAATTTAGCTTGTGTAGACATTGCTGATCAGGGCCGATTTTTTTCTGGACAACATTTTTAAAACATAGAAGATGTGTTGCAGTAATGATGCAATTTTTCAGGAAACATGATATCTCCATACTTCATTTTGGTGTCAAAACATAGCTTTTGGGGGTCAAGTAGTCCTATAGAGATAGAAATAACTCTTCAGACCAATCCATTCACTATTTTCCAAAATGGTGGCTATAATAGAGGGAGTAGAGGCATATGCAGAAATGAAACACATAATAATGGTTCTTATATATATATATATATATATATATATATATATATATTACCTACTGGCGGTCGCCAGTAGGTATATATAGTTAGGATTTTTTCTCTATGGGACTTTTGAAAATTCTATGTCTAATAACTTTGGCGTTTGTGGACGGAATCGGCTGACATTTTCAGGGAAATGGCACATTTTGTTTCTGAGCAGCCCGAACGGCTGAATAGATTTGCACGAAAGTTGGCAAAATTGTAGGGACTGTTAGCCCGATGTGCCTTTGCTGGGTCTCAATATATGTGCTCCAGTGGATTTTGAGAAATTAACGTTTTAAAAAACAGATATATCTGTGACAGCGTCCCGGGTAGCGCTCCGGTTCGCGTACTTTTCGCGTAACGGAACTTTGCGAAGCGAAGCTGATTGGCTTTCCGGTGTCTGTCAACATTCTAAACAGTCCGGAGCGGCCGCCATCTTGTCTCTCGGTAGGATCGAGAGACAAGAGGAGGCCAAAATGAAGGGGCAAATGACCATAAGGGGGCATAGTAGATCCTCCCTGACCCCCTAGGTTTGATGTGGAGGCTTTAAAAGGGCAAAAAAATAAAATAAATAAATAAAATAAATTGTTTTTTTTTGCGTGGGGTGCGCCCGGTACGCGCACCGGAAAGTGGTCCAGGGAGCGTACTATAAGGAAACAAGAATGATAGACTTTTTAAATATTGTATGTTTATTGATTGTTCGTTTTGTTGTTTTTTTTTGTTTATTTTTATTTACGTAGCAACATGTAGGTACCAATGCAGAGTCTAAAAAGAAATAAACGCCGTCTCCTTTGTAGATATCTTGCAAGTTGTTTCAGAAGTTATTGTGGTATATGGAATTCATACCATAGTCTGTCTGGAAAGCCGAAACAATATGGAGGCAGGAGATGATAAAGAGATGTTAAATACACATTGGAGATAATATAGTTGGAGAAAGGAAGTAACTATGAGCAAACTTACTATGTAACACAAAAAAAGTTGTACAGTATATTTTAAGTCTCACTTTATATTATATCTATTTTGGTACTATTTCATAATTTACATATAAAAAAGAATAATGTCTCAAACAATTTTTAATTTTAAAATTTAAATTTATTGTTCAGATTTTTCAAAATCTTAAAGAATTTGTAACATCAATTCATCAGGTATGTCCTCCTTTTCATTCCATGATTCATATTCTTCTACACATTCAATTAATTCTTCGTCTAATGTGTCATCCAAAAAGTCATTTTCATCCTTTTCTTCATTTGGATTGTTTTCAATATTTATTTGAAAGGAAATATTATTTTCTTTCTGTTGTGCTTCCATTTTCTTGCTGTAAATTGCATAAAAAATAAAAATATATCAGTAGAGATAGGTTACTGTTGAATTAAAGTTTAGGCAGGTACTTGTGAGTTTTTAACAGTGAAGTTATCTTTGGGCACTGTATGGATTCAGGCAGGAAGTAGAACTATTACAAAGTGCCTGTGATGAAGACTAAGTAAATTCATAAATATACCATAGAAGCCTAACTCAATCCATAATTATAACAGAGAAGCCTATCTCAATCTCTAACTCTTACAGAGGGGCAGTATATAACTATCTGAAAACGTTTTCACAAATTACCATAACATAGTTCTCATTTCAAATTTTTAAAATAACTTCTTACCTTTCAAAAAGAAGTTTAATTTGTCAGTGAAAATGCTCTTGAAATGTACTTCAGGAAGTAGTAGTCAAAATGGCTGTGTTTCTCTCTCTTTCTTTATATATATTCAGGTACATAACCAATCAAATGTCATGATATAATAGTAGAAAATGAAAGTAACATTTTAATTGGTTGTCAATTCCAACACTTCATATGTGTTTTGTGAAGTAATTTACCTCAGGGAATTTAGAGAGGTCTACATGCTAAATGGCTAAATGGAATTCCAACCAAATTTGTGAAAATGGTAGGGATTGGTATGTAGTATGAGCTAATATATATTTGGGGAAAGTGTCTCCAGTGGTTTTTCTGTAAATTACTTTCCCACTTTTTTTGAGCAAGTGCTTGCCAGTGCGTGTCCCGGTACGCGAACCTGCAGTGTTACGGGAGTCCTCCATTTTGTGTTTCTGTAGAATTGAGATACAAGATGGAGGGTAAATAATGTTCAGAATGGGTATAAGGGGGCACGGTAGACGTATCCTGACCCCCTAGGTTTTCTGAGGGTGGCTGAGGAGGCTCATAGATGTCGGGAAAAAAAATTGAATTTTTCGCGCTGTTAGCTGCCGGTACGCGAACCGGGTAGCGAACCGGGAAGCGAACATAAGTGAAAATTAGTGAAAAAAGGTACATTCGAAATTTCAAAAGAGTAATTAAAGTTAAGGTAGCTCTGAAAAGAGCTTTTGGGTTCTGTGTAAGTTCTAGGTACTTATAAGTAGGTACCAATACACAGTCTTAAATTTTGTATGAAAACTCTGTTCCCCTCATCTGAGAAGTGCACGCCATCTCCTCTGTAGATATCTTGCATGTAGTAACGCAAGTTATCGTTGTAGATGCAGCCCATTCCATGGTCTCTCATGTAAGCTGAAACAGACTTATTTACATGCTTCCTCGATTTCTCAATTTGTGGACAAAATTGATTGGACCACCTCCATTTTTGTCTGTGGCATATATTGGAATATACCAAGGCAGTTTGAGGAAAAAGTGCCATCAATTGCTCAAAGGTGTCCTTTAAGAGCATTTCCAGACCTACCCCAGTCAAAGTGCCCAAATCATTTCCTCCACAATGCACTATTATGAGGTCAGGGTTTGGCAAATGTAAAAAGGTTTTCACCAATGGTATCAATTGGTGACATTTCAATCCTCTTTGGCCAATCCATTTGATTTCCACATTTTGTAAATTGAGGTTGTGTAAATTTCTGTTATCAGCATACCTGTGAGCCCAGTGAATGTAACTATGTCCTAGAATCAGCAACCCCTTCAGCCCAAACAACCTGCTAACTATCAGTGGCAACAGCCGTGGCAAGGTTTGCCCCCTCCCTTCGATCCCTTGTTTTCACAGTTTGCTCATCCAAATAGACTAGCAGGCTACTTTCTTCACTCCTGAGGCGGAAAGCCGGGAGCATTTGTGTGTCACTGCTTGTTCTATGTTTTAAAAACTACTGCTGTACATTTTAACTTTGTTTTTGTATTTCGGCGGACTTATCCGCATTTTACCGCTCTAACAGTGTTATTGCACATTATCTGCACTGCGCCTCTATTTCTCGGAATCTGCCCGCCATCCCCGACTTTCCCTCTCTCTTACTGTCTCTCCCTCGCTGCAGCCGATTGAACGCTGTGACAGGGATAGGGACTGGGAGGGCAGCAGCCATCTTGGGAGTAGCCCAGGGTCGGCGCTGTAGTTCTTTGGTAACTCGCTCGCCTGACTGTATATAATGTGCCCCCCCCCCCCCCCCCCCGGCCGCGCAGCGGATGCGCGCAGCGGGCGCGCGCAGCGGGCGCGCGCAGCGGGCGCGCCGCTGGCGCGCCGAAGGCGCGCCTAAGGCAAGCCCGTCTGCGCCCGTCCGCGCCGGGACGGGCCCAGGGCCCAGGCCATCCGCTGTCCGCATCGCCTACTCCTCTGAAAACTTGCTGAGTCTCCGCGGGTCTGCCTGCTGTCTACCCCTGGCAACCCAAGGGATGCTGAACTCATCAGGTATTTCTCTCCCCTCAACCAGCACTCACCCATCTTCGTCCCCCCAGTGTCACCAATTCTTATCTCCGAAGCCTACTCCTACCACTACTCGACACCTTAACATTGCCTATCTGAACACGAGGTCACTCCCCAAACATCACCTGGACATTTTCCTTTTTCTCACTGATCATAAACCGGACATCTTTTTCCTAACGGAAACGTGGCTCAACACCGGCTCATCCCCTGATGTTCTAGCTGCCTTACCCGACAATTATTACATCCTCCAGGCAGACCGTGCAACAGGGAAAGCAGGTGGGGGAGTCGCCGCGATTATTAATAAGGATCTTACCTTCTTTAAGATGGCACCGCTTGATTTTACCGAAGTTGAAAACCTGGTCGTTAAGCTAGAATCCAGCTCGGGACCTCTTGTATGCATATTGCTATACAGACCCCCCCAAAACATGCCTTCTTTCCCTTTCTCCTTATGTGATCAATTGTCCTCCTTGGTCACTGACTACTCCAATATACTGCTCATTGGCGACTTTAATTACTGGCTCAATTGTACGAAGGGAGGCCCTGCAGCCACGGAGCTCATGGAGCTTCTTGCTGGACTCAATTTTCTGCCTCATATCAATGACGCGACCCATGTTGGAGGGCATACTCTGGACCAAGCCTGGAGCACTCACGTTGACATCTCTCCCCCCACTGTTTCGCCGTGCATCTGGTCAGATCATTTTCTGATCCAGTTCAACATCTCCATTTCTGATCCCTCAACTAAGGCAGTCACTGAACAGGGACTAATCAGGAAATGGGGCACTTTAGACACCCCTGCTTTCTTGGAAAGTCTAATTGAGTCGCAACCAGCCCAAAACTTGAACCTCAATTCTGCCGAGTCAGATGTCTTTAACTGGCTCAAGGCTGCTAGCGACACCCACGCCCCATTGACTAAATGCAACACCATTCGGCATTCCAAAGCCCATAAATGGTTCTCACCGGATCTGAGGGAAAAAAAGCTCTTTGTTTGGCAAAAAGAGCGTGCATGGAGGAGAACCTATAATTCCCCTGACAGGGCCAGCTACCTGACTGCCCGCGCAGACTATATGAAAGCTATCCTGTCTGCCAAATCCAAGTTCTTCTGCAATTTAATTGAGCAATCAAACAATAGCCCTAAGGAGATCTTTTCCATTGTTAAAAAACTCTCGAACCCCGGCAGAACTGAGAGTAAACCCGCCGCCAGTCAAGAATTCTGTAACACCTTAAATCAATATTTCTTGGATAAAATTGCCTTAATCAAATCCAGCATTCCTGCCATTGTCCCGGACTTGCCTGTCCTGGCCCATCCACCTAACCATCCAGTTTTGGACTGCTTTCCTCTTTTGGACACTACCACCTTTGCATCCCTTTTAAATAGGGTAAAATCAGGCTCCCCACATGATTGCTGCCCCCCTCACATACTAAAGACGGTTTTTACCGCTGCCCCCACTCCGGCTTTGAGTCTTCTCAACACCTCTCTGCTCCAAGGGATTGTACCGGAATCGTTTAAGGATGCAGTCCTACTGCCTCTCCTGAAAAAGCCAGGAGCTGACCCCAATACCCTTTCGAATTACAGACCCATCTCCCTGCTTTCGTATTTGGCCAAGGTACTGGAAGCGCACGTTACCTCCCACCTCTCACTATTCATTGAACAGTCAGGTGTGTTACATCCGTCACAGGCCAGTTTTCGACCAGCCCATTCAACTGAGTCAGTTATCGTAGCGGTCTTGGACTCCCTACGCTTCAGTGCTGACTTGGGAATACCTCAAGCGCTGGTCCTGCTAGACTTGTCGGCCGCGTTTGACACGGTCGACCATAACATCCTCCTCGACCGTGTCAGATCGGTGGGCATCTGCGGCCGTGCCCCAGACTGGCTCAGATCATTTCTTTGCGACCGCACCCAAGCGGTCGGACTCCCCCCTTTCTCCTCCCACAAACTCCACACTACCTGTGGAGTTCCCCAGGGCTCTTCCCTGTCACCGTTATTGTTCAACATTTACATGCTTCCTCTGCTTCAGTCCCTTCATTCATTTAAAGTCACTACCTTTAACTACGCAGATGATCTGCAGCTCACTTTCACAATTGATAACTCCCCTGATTCAATCCACCAATTTCAAAACACCATGCTCCACATTTGCCGGTGGATGGATGTGAATCAACTCAAGCTGAACCCGGGAAAAACGGAACTGGTCCTGTTCGGCGACAGTCACCGTTTCTGGGGCCCCCAATACTGGCCATCTAATCTGGGGTCCCCACCTGCGCCGTCTAGATCAGTCAAAAGCCTGGGGGTAGTGATCGATGACGAGCTCTCCTTAAAACCTCAGGTCAATTCCGTTGTGTCCACCTGCTTCTTTCAACTACGGAAAATAAAGAAGATCAGTCGGATGCTCACTCGATCTGCTCTGACGCAGGTTGTAAGAGCATTGGTGTTGTCTCACTTAGACTACGCCAATGCCATCTATCTTGGTCTGCCTGTCACCCTCAGCAAACGTCTACAGTTGGCACAAAACCAGGCAGCGAGACTGATTTATCACCATCCCCGATGGCAGTCCGCCAGATCGCTTCTGAGGCAGCTCCATTGGCTTCCGATTCAACACCGCGTCAGTTTCAAATCAGCCTGCATGATTTTCAAATCCCTTCACAACTCTGGCCCACAGTTTATTCAAAAACTTCTTCCTAGGTACAACCCCTCCCGCAACTTTCGCTCTGCATCCCAAATCCTCCTGACTGTCCCTCGCTACAAGCTGCTGCGCAAGGGAGGCCGCAGGTTTGCCACCCTCGCTCCCAAGCTATGGAACTCTCTCCCCCTGGAGCTTCGTTCATGCACTGCCCTTCTTCCATTTAGGAAGCTTTTAAAAACATGGCTGTTCACCCAGGTCGCGGCCTAGTGCTTATGGCCTCTTGTAAGTTAGTTCCCCTGCTGGTCAGCGCCATGAAACCATTGGGTGTGCGAGCGCTTTATAAAACTTTGATAAGATAAGATAAGATAAGAAATAGATTCTGTGTGTTAGATGAGGTTGATTGACTCAACCTCATGGAAGCTCCAGCTCTAAACCTTGTTACCAACAGGGATATGGAGGATATGCTCTTAGCCAACCCTAACCTTACTTGCCTCGAATCTCCAACAGTGGCACCTGTTATACCACCATCCCATGCTCCAACTAGGGATTGCGTAGATCCACCTAACCCCAAAACTACTACCATCATTGGAGGTAATCTATCACATGGTGGGATAAAAATTCTTAGCTGGAACCTTGCGGGGATTACCAGGAAACTGGGTTTGCCTGAGTGGAACGCCCTGATTGAAGCCCACAAGATCTGTGTATTCCAGGAGACCTGGAGCACTGAGCCATTGTATCGTGTTGGGTTTGTTACCATCTTTGCACCAGTCGTAAAACCTAAGCAAAGGAAGGGGCGTCCATCAGGGGGGCTTATCATTTGGGTAAGCGTTTCGCTCAATTGTCGAATAACCATTAAGCGGACAGGTAACCCAGATATTCTTGGCATTTCTCTATCTGGTCATCGTGGCGGACTAACAGTAGATCTCTATGATGTCTATGCTAGAGGTTCCAAAAATGGGTGTATTTCACCCATAATATCTGAGCTTGAGGCCCAACTTGGGGATCATAGAGCACCTGACCACACCATAATAGCAGGAGATTTTAACTGCACATACGCGCCACTCCCCCTAGAAGGAATACCTGATCTAGGAGAAGAGGAAAGAGGACAGTAGGTGGGGCATTCCCATGCTTTCTATCCCTCCTATTAAACGCTGGACTCGTAGTGCAATACAGCTCAATGCATTGACTCTAGAGTTCGGACTAAGAGCAGCTAATGGCCGCACATCTTCCGATCAGATGGGTGCCCCAACATTCAACAGAGTTGGTCATTCCTCGAGGATTGACTATATTCTGTTGGACCGGGGACTTTGGAGTTCGGTTATTGATATGGTCATTATCTCAACCATAGAGAGCGACCATAACTCACTTTCTTTATCCTTAATGAATCCTTGGTCCTCTGGAGTGTCGTTAGTACCACCGAACTGTCCACAGGAAGTCACTGTTTCCTCTTGTGGAAGACGCCTTAAGTGGAACAAAATCTTGAGTAATGTCGATAAACTCTCCACTATCGAAAAAGTGCTTAAAGGCTCACTAGAGGAAATCAGTTCTATGGCAGCAGATGGGGTAACACCTATCTATGAAGTAGCCGTAAAAACAATAGGGGACGTTTTTGGGTAAAAGGGACTGCAGGGAAAGCCATGCCCCAAAGTAAAACCAGAGGGAGACACGATTGGTACTCTGCATCATGCAGGAAAGCCAAAACACGACTAATTGAGGCAGTCAAAGGAAAGTCCCCACTATTAATACAAGCGGCTAGGCGAGAACACAAAAAAGTTCTGGGGCTAGCGAGAAGGGAGTGGGAAGAAGCTTACTGGTCAACTCTCAAAGAAGCTAGCTTGAAAAAAGACTCAAAATGGTTCTGGGATACCATAAGAGCTCGCAATAGACCAGATAGCGATCTGTTAACTTGTAATATCCCAAGCCAGGCGTGGGTAGATCATTTTTCTAAACTTTATACCTGTCATGATGTTTTGGGCGAGGGAGGGGTGGCTCTACCTTCGCTCACTCCAAATTACGTAATCAGCCACACTGACCTTGATTTTACGATCAAGGAAGTGGAATATGCCATAAACACTATTATTCCACAAAAAGCGGCTTGTCCCGATGGCATTCCTGGTGACCTCCTTAAGTCCGATAGTGCAAAATGGGGTAAATTGATTAATTCCCTCCTTGTTGCTATTTGCAAAGGTGCCCCTATTCCCTCGTCATGGAAAGGGGCTGAGGTGGTCCCTATTTACAAGAAAGGATCAATGGATGATCCATCTAACTATAGACCGATCAGCTTGTTAGATATTGGCCAAAAAGTTGTCGGTAAAGTCCTGTTAGTTAGAATTTTGAATTGGGTAGAAGAAAACAAAATTCTTTCTGACTTTCAGGCAGGATTCAGAGTGGGTACTGGGACGATAGAGCAAGCCTTCAGGCTCATGATGGTATACTGGAAGGTGGTGGTTATAGGCAAGGGCAGTCTTTATCTCGCGTTCATCGACTTAAAGACTGCCTTTGACCTTGTACCTAGGGAATCACTATGGAAAGTACTCGCTGACATGGGGCTGCCCCATTATTGGCTGTCCCTACTAGTTAGGTTGCATCAAGGTAGCTTTGCCCAAGTCAGGTGGGGCCCTGGAGGGGAGAAAACGGGTAGCATTCCGGTTGAGAGAGGTGTCCGTCAGGGATGTGTTCTGGCTCCCACCCTTTTCTCTCTTTACATCAATGGGGTGGTTGAGCATCTCCTTAAACATCCTTCTGACGAACCATCCCTGGCGGGTGAACGTATACCAACCCTCCTCTTCGCGGATGATACGCTGCTAATTTCCAAATCCCCAATGGGACTCCAGAGACTTTTGGATAACTTTCAATCCTTTTGCACCGAACGAGGCCTGGTAATAAACACAAATAAAACGAAATACCTTGTGCTGAATCCACCGAAGCAACATGTGCGTTCTCCTATCCTGAACGCTGAGTACTAGAAAGGGTAAAGGTCTTCGACTACCTTGGCATACGCCTATCGCACAAAATGGACTGGACGCCACATCTAGACAAAATGCTGTTGAGTCACAAAAGGATTACAGGAGCCCTTTTGAAAGAGCAACGATCCAGTTCAACAAGGCCTATAGCCACAGTCCTTGAGATTTATTCAGCTAAAGGTGTTAGCTCTGCCCTTTATGGGGCTGAACTTTGGGGCTCATCCACCACTGATGCCCTGCAGAGATCTGAAAATAAATTCTGTAGAGCAATTATGTCCCTCCCACAAGGCACCCCTACACTTCCTTTAATGTTGGACCTAGGCTGTCCCCAGATTGACGACATTGCAAAATTTCGTCCATTACTACTATGGGCACGCATCTGGCGAGTGGAAGAACTAAGTGGATATGCCAGAGGCCTTGAAGAAATCATGTCTTTGCCAAGTTGGCATAAAATTAAATGGCTAAAAGACATGAAGAGCTTACTAACCAAGTTGGGACAAGTTGAATCATGGCTGAATAGAACCTCACCCCCGAAACAAGTTCTCAAAAAGCTTTACTGGGACTGGATTGGTACACAAAGAAATTCCAGCACCACCTTGGGCAGGCTAACAGAGGATTTTTTGAGGTTTAAAGATTGCCCTAGACGGGAGCTGTATCTTGATGCAATCGGAAAACCCTTTGACAGGGCCTTGTACTTCAGGTTCAGAGTGGGAACCCTTCCACTTAATTCCTTCACTGCAAGATGGAAATCCCATACGGAAATGTCTGAGTTATGCCCAGTTTGTCTTGCCAAACCGGAATCACTGGCTCATTTCATGTTCGAGTGCAGCGAGTACGCTACCCCAAGGAGGGTCTGGCTCAAAAATCTATGCCGCCAGTTGGGGACTAGGAGTCATGATGTGGCAATTAGGATACTCATATCTGACAGTAGTGTACCCTATGCTTGTGCCCTAGCCAAATTCCTATCATGGGCCTGGGCTATTCGAACCAAAAAGCTAAAACTAACTGTTTAATTCTTTTTTTTAAAAAATCTCTTAACTGAATGAACTGCCATTTCCTCTTGATTAGGAAACTCGTATAAATGAATCAATTAATTGGCTAGCTTATGGTTGTACAAATGTTATTTCTGAATCCACTGTCTTATTTTAAAAGGTTTTTGTACACAGACAAAAATCTTCTTATCACTTCTTTTACTTGTAATATCCAATCTATTGAGCTGCTTTTATGATAATTGTTTTTATCGAAATAAAGCTTTTTGACTTTGACTTTGACAATTGGTGACATTTCAATCCTCTTTGGCCAATCCATTTGATTTCCACATTTTGTAAATTGAGGTTGTGTAAATTTCTGTTATCAGCATACCTGTGAGCCCAGTGAATGTAACTATGTCCTAGAATCCAGACAGAAAACATGGCGAGAGAAGGTTCTGCTGCAGTCAGATGAAGTGTGGGAATGAAATGGCAGTTGAAACAGTGGAGTTTGTAAAGAAAAAAAACTGTGGAGTTTGAGTGCTAATGATTCATTAGCAGTGATTGGTGGATTTCCATTGCTGAAAACAGAAAGTTAGGGTGCATGGATGCGTTCTTTGAAAGATGTAATTTGAATGGTTAATAAAAAATGATGTTATGAAAGATTGCAGTGGATTAGCAGGTTCATTTGAAACATTGTTGTGTGAACTTGTAAACATGAGAGGTCTGGCAGGCGGTAGTTGCTATGGAAAAAGGGCAGAAAGGGCAGAGGGGGGAAGGGTGTTGATTTGAAAATAGTGAGGGAAGAGTTTTGATTGGCTGACATGAGAGATATGTGTGATGAATATCAGCATTTCAGTGCCTTTGTTGGTTCCAGCCTCTGGAGTGCATACCTTTTGTTCTGCTAAAGAAAAATTGGTGTGTTTCTGAGACTGTTTTGAAATTCAAAAAGCATTTGTTAAGGTGAGTTATCGTTTCTTTATTTTAGATAGAGACTAGTATGCTTTTTTGAGAAAATAAGAAAGCCAACTGTGCATTTAAAATGATGTTTTGAGTCAAGTGTTTGTATTATGTTTTCAAAGAAGATTTTGCATTCTTTTACCAATTGTAATTGCAGATAATGTAAAGTATTAGTACTGACAATGTGTAGTTGTACATAGGAGCTGTGCTGTGTTTTCAAATTATGATCAGAAAATCGTTTTCAAGGAAAAGGAATGCTTTTAAAATTCATGAGAATCTTTTTATTTGCGATGTGACTCCTGCAATGCGTCGCTTTTGCGGAACAGATGCATGATGCATCTGTGTTGTTATTGCCCCATGGTGCTCCACAGTGTACATGTTAAAAGTGATGCATAAGTGGTGCAAGGGCCTTGTAAATACACCCCTATGTGTGCTTAGCCTTTTCAAGTCACTTCCCCCTGGTTCAAGGGCCTTGTAAATACGTCCCCATGTGTGTTTGGTCATTTGTAGTCACTTTCCCCGTGGTGCAAGGTCCTTATAAATATGGCCCCATGTGTGCTTGGCAAATTTTGATTTTGATTGTTTGAGTTACATAGTTAAAAGTGATTGAAAAAAAGGTGCAAGGACCTTAAAAAAACGTTTTCATGTGTATTAGGGCATTTTAAGTCCGTTCCCCATGAATGTAGGTATATAATTGTTTTACATAAAAGGTTTAAAAACGTTTTTTGAAATCAATTGGGTTTCTTGATATGTACTGCTAGTGTTTCATAGGTTGTTTGGGGCATATTTACAATGCCTTTGAGTCCCTTTGATGTAATTTTTTCAATTTTAATTTAAGACATTTCCCCTGGAACAAGGTCCTTGTAAATACGCTCCCATGTGTGCTTGGGTAATTTAAGTATTGATAGGGTGTGCTTCTACATAGGACGTAGACTACATCTGCACAATGAGATAACTAAGCTGAAGAAATACAGGTGATGTGATTGTTAAATGTGCGCTCCACTCTGCCTACTGATTAAAGTTCAGACCCCCCGAAATTTTTTCTTAGCCCCCCCCCCGAAATGTGGCTCTAGTTGCGCCTCTGGGTTTAGGCGTGTTCAGGGAGATAGAGGAGGTCTGACCTTTGTTCAAGAGTGCAGTGGACATGATTCACTTCATTGGTAGGCCTGCACATGTATTATCACCTCTGTACTCTTCAACAAGCCTAAATTTCATCTGCAACCCTGAGTAGGTCTCAAATTAAACAAACTTCTAGATAGTCCACACCTTATCGTCATCCTGAATCCATCATTTAAAGTGTTAGGGGCAGATTTATGATGGCTGTGCGCCTATTTTGTGCTGCTGTTGCGTCACTTTTATAATGCAGGAGAGATTTTCAAGATGCACCATGTTGCAAGATAGCAGCTGCGGGTCGTGGAGGGAGTTACGGTGGGGCAGGGAGGCGGGGAGGGGCAGGGTGGAGGGACCTAAACACTGGCATATGGATTATTGCAGGTAAGTACACAATTTAATGTGGGTCAAGTTTCATGTGGGCTTTTTGTTGCAGGGTGGGCAGTCATTTGCATGAAAGCCCTGTAAAACTATCACAGTAAAATTAAGAAGATTTCACTGAATCATCTTTATGGCATTGCTGAATCAAATCCTTACTGTTATTGATTTACTGTTTGGTAATAGTGGTTAATAACATTTTTTATTATATTTTACCACAGATTCAACTGCAGATTATTTAGAAATTAGACAATGCTGTCTAAGGATAGAATCCGAAAGGCTACGAAACGTCAAAGACAGCAGATTACTAAATGCTTGCAGCAGTCCTCTACATTAAAATCACGTCAACGCACGAAGAAAGCTCCGGGTAAGAGAACGAAATCATTCCTTAGAAACATTTGTAGAAACAAAAGTATAACTACAGAACAAGTTGTAGTCCAGAAAAAGAGAGCCAATTTAAATGGAAAGGAAAGGCCCGTCAAAAAAGTTTCTGCTAGAGCAGGAGATAACTCTGTGCATGGCAGTAGAAGGGAAAATACATTCAGGGACATTCGTAGGTGAATGTTCCGCAACAGGGTAATTATCAATTTGCTAAAACAATTTAAGAAAGGCCAATAGAAAGTGGCATTTTATAAGAAAAAGAAAAATGTAGAGAAAATTATTGATCAGGCTTTCGAAATTAAGCGAAAGTTATTTATTTTGGTAATTAATAGAATTAGGAAACTAAACAAGGTAATTTATGTTTTCAAATCAAATAGTAGATGGAAGAGAGTAGTTAATCGAAGTAATTTTTGTGAAGTTATCTCAGAAGAATGGATGCATAATTCAAATAGTGAGGCACTTTTTAATGAGGAGAGTTATTTTCAGGACAATGATTTGGTGCATGCAGTTGACAGCAATGGTCGAGCATATGAGGTAAAAGATGGTCGTCCGGTTGAAAAAGAAAAACTTGTGTCTGCAGATGCAGAAGAGGTGTTAAGTGATGAGGTTTTAGGGAGACATCCTAAGGGACCAGTGTACACCTGGAAGCGTAGTTCTATTTGCAGTGTGCGACAGGATTCCATCAATTTGCTTTGTGAATTTGTACGGACATTTAATAAGAAAAGTTTAAAACAAAAAATAAAGTTGTTGCAAGAATTAGATCCTTGTAGAGTGAGACAAGTGACAGGTTTGCATGGTCATTCACTGGCTTGTCTTTCCAGGAGAGTATGCCAGAGTGTTTTTCATCATTTCAGGATGCTAGCAGTGCATCATAATAAAGTGAGGAAATTAGTTAGAATGTTGTATTATGCAAAGAGTCCAGCAATTATGCTTAAACAATTAAGCAGTGCTCTTTTGCATGGTTCTGAAGTAGATGTGAAGATTATTTGTCAAGAAATTGAGTTCTGTTACTTTGCTGGTAAAGAGAACAATGTTGAAATTGACCCACTAGAAGAAGGTAATGTGGAAGAGAGTGTACAGATTTTCAGTAAACATAAGTTTCACAAGGAAATTTCCACGTTTATGGTGAAATCAAGTGAGAGGCCTAATTTCACTTGTATGTGTTGTCGACGGACTTATTATAAGAATCAGACTAAGTTAGTGGATTTATATGCAAAAAGTGATATGGAAAACAATAGTGAATGGAAGGATTTTGCCACATACTTGATGGTTGAAAATTGTTTTAATTTGGGAGCGAAGCAACGTATGTGTACTTATTGTTATAACAAATTAAACCAAAACCAGATGCCTGCTAGAGCGGTTTATAATAATCTGGAATTGGTTGACATTCCTTCTGAATTGAAGGATTTAAATACTTATGAATCTATTTTGATTCAAAGTGTCCATCCCTTCCAGGCTATTGTACGAATGGAGCCAAAAACAGGGAAATTGCCTCCATCAGATTTACAGAGAGGATTAAAGGGAAGAGTTGTTTATTTGCCTTTAGATTTGAAGAAAAACATTAATACAATTGGAGTAGAGAAAGTGGAAGAGGATTCTCTGGTTATCATAGTTAATGGGGTTCCGACAAAGAGTAAGAAAATCTGGCAAGATTTAGTGGATGTTAGGAAAGTCAAAAAGGCAACATTGTATTTGATAAAAAACAATGAGTACTACAAGAATGTATGTGTTGCAGAAGAGGAAGAAAGTGAAGAAGAGGACAGCGATTTGTGTGCTGGACAAATTGAGAAAGTAGAAGCCTCTAAAAATGAAGAAATATATGAACATTATAGTGTTCATCCTTTGCATTCCAAGGAAGTCATGGGGAATGCTATTGAGTTGTTTCAAATGAAACAAGCCAAAGGGAGTCCCTTTAGTGTTTGGGAGGAAAGTTTGGAAGCTCGGTGTTTCCCACAGTTATTTCCCACAGGTCGAGGAGGACGATATGATGAGCGACCTGTTCAAATTCCTGCTTCAGAATACCGGACTTTACGATTGTATGCAGAAGATCCTAGGTTTCGTCAATGCATTCCCTATTTATTTCATCTACTGTTTGAAAGTGATCTCTCTGGATTGTCTTCTGCAGTGAACCACATCTTGAAAAGTGGTGTACAACTGCGAAATATCTCGGCAAGGGACTTTATGGATAAAGTCAATGTGCAAGACAGTATTTTGGATTCTCACCTGATTAATCTCATGGCTTGTCAGCGTGGTACTAATGAGTATTGGTACCGCCGTCATGGTGACTTAAAATGTATGCTGAGGAACTTAGGAACTCCCACATGGTTCCTCACTCTCAGCTGTGCTGAGTATGGCTGGGAAGACTTACTTGAATTTCTACGAGAGGCAAATGGAAACATTGAAAATATCGAATTCAAGACACCCGGAGAACTGTGCTCTTTGGATCCAGTGAATGTATGCAGATACTTCAATCATAGATTTGAAGCTATGATGTCTTTCATCACGAACAAGAAAAATCCACCTCTTGGAGAGGTGTTGGATTTCTTCTGGAGAAAGGAGTATCAAGCAAGAGGTGCTCCTCATATACATATGCTGCTATGGATCAAAGATGCACCCAACTTTGGAACAGATCCGGATGACTTAGTGATGAGTTTCATAGAACAGTATGCTACATGTGCTGTTCCAAAGACAAACGAAGATAAAAGTCTAAGAGAACAAGTTTTACGGTTTCAATGCCATCGTTGTGGAAAGTACTGTCGTCGTAAATTCAGAAACAAGGACAAGTACTACACCAAATGTCGTTTTGCATTTCCACGGTCGGTGATATCTAAAGGAAGAGTGAACAATTTGATGTCTTTGCTGCAACATAATGTGACGAGGAAATCACCCAAAAACACATACAATTTGAAAAGAAACGAAGAGTCCAAGTACATTAACGACTACAGCCCAGTGATTTTGTCCATGTGGAATGCTAACATGGATATACAGTTTGTGGCTGACAACTGTATGGCTGTGGCTCGGTATGTTACGTCTTACATCACCAAAAAAGAAAAGACAGAACTGAAGGATATGTGGGAGGATATTTCTCATGAAAAGAGCCTCAGTAAGAAGTTGTACAGTTTCAGTCTGAAGATGTTGTCGCATCGAGAAATCGGAGCTTACGAATGTTCTGACCGGTTATCTTCAGCAAGTCTCTATGCAAAATCTAGGAGTATCATTTGGGCGAGTCTTGGTCTTGCTGCAACGCGTAATCGAGTTCTGAAACCTGTACGGGAAATTGAGTATTTGGCGGAGAAGGAGCCAAGCAGTACAGATATTTTGAATACCAACATGTTGGATACATATTATCCAAATAGAAGCAGTCACCTGGAGAATGTTTGTCTGTATGATGTTCTACAAAATTACATTTTCAAGAGGAACATCAAAGAAGATATTGATAAAGGAGTGTATGCTGTAATTGGAAGTGAGGGATGTCTGGTCAAGCAAAGAAAATGTCATTTGGTAAATCATCGAAAATTGAATTGCGAATCTCCAGAAAGAAAAGAGTTTTTCTATTTAGCTCTTTTGCAACTTTTCAAGCCTTGGCGTGCAGAAGAGGAACTGCTTGGAGATTTCCTCTGTTACGAAGACTCTTTTAATGCAGCCAAGGAGTCCATAGAATGTCCTGTTTTTCTAAAATATCTAGAAATGTTGAATGCAGAAATCGAGCAGGAAGCAACAATTGCAGCTGAGATTGCTAGAGACGGTTCTCAGGACAGTCAGAGTTCTGTTTCATTGAGTCAGGATCCACTAGGAGAACCAGTTATCGAAAATGAAGCTGCCACTGCTATGATTGAAGTGGAAAGAGCCATGGCACATGCTCAGAAGGATGCGGTTAACTTAGAAGATTTGGAAAGACAACTCAACGTTGAGCAGAGAAAAATGTATGATGAAGTTACCAACCAAATTGATCATGGATTAAGTCATGAGAAGAAAGAGTGCTCATGTACGTCGTTGAAGCCTGTCCGACTGTACGTGAGTGGAGAAGCAGGAACTGGAAAAAGTTTCCTCATTAAAGCAATTTCATGTTATCTGCAGAAAAGGACTGAGTCATCGCTGTCTTGTGTTGTCACCGCTCCAAATGGACTGGCAGCACATAACATTAAAGGGATTACTTTGCATCAGCTACTGATGCTGCCAGTGGAGCATGATAACAAATTACAATACCACAAGTTATCTGGGGATGCTTGTTGTGAAGTATCTAGAGTTCTGAAGAAGATTAAACTTCTTATCATTGACGAATTAAGCATTGTTTCCAATGTCATGCTTGCCTTTGTGCATTTGAGAATGCAGGAAGTTCTTAAAACAGAGTATGATGTGTTATTCGGTGGCAAACACATCATTGTTTTCGGTGATCTTCTGCAGCTGACACCAGTGAAAGGACAACCAGTGTTTAAACTGCTTACGCATGAAGATACCAGGAAGTGCCTAGGGAGCATTGGCAACATTAACATATGGTTAAACTTCAATTATGCTGAGCTGCGTGAAAATATGCGTCAGGCCAAGGATGAAGATTACAAGAATATTCTACAAGATGTTAGAATCGGGAAAGTGACTGAGCGTGGGAAAGAAGCTTTACATGCATGATTACTGTCAAATTTGTATCCAGAAAAAGACGTTCTGCCAGAGGATATTTTTCAGAAAATTACTGAGAAAAAATCTGGAATATGTTTGATGCCAACTCTTGCAGAATGTTCCATCTTCAATAACAAAATGTTGAATTTAGAAAACCAAGAGATTATGAAACTGGAAGCTATTGACAGAATAGAGCATATGGGTGCAACAATTGTTTTGTCTGAGAATTTGAAATCTAAATTGGATTCATTAGAGAAGACTATATCTAAAACTGCGGGTTTTGAAAAGACTCTGAATGTGTGCTTAAATTGCCGTATCATTTTGAGAAGAAATGTACATGTTGAAAGAGGTCTGGTAAATGGATCAATGGGTAATGTTGTTGATTTCGAGAAATACAGAAGTAGAGATGGAATTGAATTTTTAAAAATTAAATTTGATGGCATTGAGGAAGTACAGCTAATTGGTCGTGGCACAGCTAGGTTTTTGCTTGTAAAAGACTTATATGTTTGCCGTAAGCAGTTTCCTGTTTGCTTGGCATATGCGGTGACAATTCATAATTCGCAAGGTTTAAGTGTAGTCACTGCTTTAGTGAATATTGGCAGTTCTGTGTTCAAAGAGGGTATGGCTTATGTAGCATTGTCACGAGTCAGAACTTTATCGGGATTGTACTTGATTGACTGTGATGTCACAAACATTTGTGCGGATCTAGATTGTGTTAAGGAATACAATAGGTTAAGAAGAGAGTATGCGCCACATTTGCCTCAATATCCTTTGTTTGAGAAACGTGTGGTAGGCCGGAAACGAAGAGATATCAGTAATAGTAGGGAGGTTGTAGCAAAAAGACCAAAAGTCGATGAACTGAAAATTGTAAGCAGAAATAAAATGAATTCTGTTGAAGATGTTGTTGGTTTTCAATTTGAAAATAGTTCTGGTGTCAACTGCTATGCTAATGTAGTGGTTAATGTTCTCTTTTCACTAGAGACTTTAAAAGAACAGATTGTGATCAATTCGGAACAAAGTTTATGCTGTTTGTTGAATTCTGTGTTAGAGAAATGTAGCGCTGATAGAACAAGAGTAGAAAGTGTGTCTGAAATTCGTTATCTGTTAGACGAATGTTCAGGTCAAACACAATTCTCTCAAAATATTCAGCAGGATTGTCAGGAGTTTTTAATGTATATGCTTGATGTATTGCAAGATGAAGGTGTAGATGTAGATTATCTGTTTGGCCTTTCTTATCAATGGCAGCATGATTGCGAGAACTGTAGGCTATCAAGTACTACTAGTGTAGACTCAGAAAGATTTATATATTTAACTTTGCCCGACAGTAAATCAGTATCCTTCAATAAGCTAGTAAAGGCAGCCGATCAAAACATGGAGTGTAGCCAATGTAAGTCTGCAATGCTGTCCACGTTAATTTTACGAAGTTATGGCCAGTATGTCATTTTAATGTTCCAACGATGTAGGCCTGATGGAACTAAATTGACAACTTTAATTAATAATTTTGTGGCTTCACAGTTGTCAATATCAGGAAGGACTTTTGTAACTACAGCAATTATATATCATGACGGTCCTTCAACTACTTCAGGACATTACACAGCTTATTTAAAATCTGGAAACGGCTGGTCATTCAGCAATGATTCTGTTTTAACTTTCAAAAAAAGATTGCCTTTCCACCTTCAAAATTCTTACCTGGTGTTCTTACAACCAAAATTTTAGGAAAGGAATCTTGGAATTTGTTCTGAGGAATTTCAAGAGGTTCTAATGGCTCCTACTCTATATGGCCTTGTGGATAAGTGTAGTACAGAGCGAAAACTGTTTGTGTTTATAACCTAATTCAAGCAGCAGATCAAAACAAGGAGTAGAGGAAATGTAAGTCTGCAATGCTGTCCATATTATTCATGGAAACTTATGGGTGAAATGTCATTTTACAATTTAAACTACATAAACTGGATGAAAAAAAGTTGTTAAGTCTAATTAAAAATGTTTTGGCTACACAGTCATCGATTTCAGGAAGAACATTTGTAACTGCAGCTATTATATATTAAGATGGTCCTTTGACAACATCAGGATATTACACTGCTTATTTGAAATAAAAAAAGGCTAGTCTTTCAGCAAACATTACCAATTGAGTATGAAGCAATGTTGCCTTTTGACTTATTTTCTGAAGTGAGAATTTAGGGTAGGTAACTGGACTATAATGATTCTAGGTGTTGCTGTAATTTAGTGTGCTGTTTTAAATTGCTTTGTATGTCTCATTTTTCTTAAATCGATGGAGTTTATCTTTCAGAAAGTGGCGGGCAGAAAATAGTAACAGCACAACAGAGTATAAGCTGTTCATAGGACATCCTTTGACGTCATAGAAAGTAAGTTACTTTTGAGGAGTTCTGATTTCTGATTAGTTATATTATTTGGTTTTTTTAAACACAATCATTTTTATTGTGTTTTTTTTCCCCGCTGTTATATGATGAATACCTTCAACTCACTGTTTTCAGTGAAATTTGATATATTCTGAGAATAGCAAAAATAAACAATTAAATATGTATAATTAATTTTGTACTTTGAATTGTGATTTATAATATGTATTCATCTTGTCTCATGCTCACTCTTTTTTTACTACCTTCTATTAATTTAAAAAATTTTGTTCTTTCTTACACAGATTAAAAGTATAAAAATGACAATTGACTAAATTAATGACAATTATAAGGTAAGTGTTTAGTACTCTTTACGTTACATCTCTATCAAATTTAACTTTTATTAGTTCCACTGCTTCATTTCTTTAACCTTCAGTTTCCTGCTTTGCTACTTCCCTCATTTCTTTTTCTATTACTTACTTATACTACTCTCTCCACTCCTTTCCTCAGTCCCTCTTTCAACAGTAACTGCGTGTTACTACCTCTATTTGTCTTTCTTTTAACATTACTCTCTGTTTACTTACTCTTCTTTTTTTAAAAAAAAATAAAAATTTTAGTTCGCTTCCGGTTCGTGTACTGGCGCGCGAACCGGGAAGCGAATCAAAAGAAATAGAGGTTGCTAGAGTGCTAAACATTCTAGCAATTTTTCATAAAGGGAAGGTAGTTCTGAAAATAACTTTTTTTTATTATTTTTGTTTTATATTTTTTTTGTGTTTTTTTGGGGGGGGAACAAAAATGATTCATTAGAAAGGGCTCAACAGGAGCAACAAAAAAAAAAGAAAATTTAGTTTCTGGGACGTTTTGTACATTGATGATGTTCATAAGCTCTATTGATTAGAGTTACACTCCTCTCTCCACAGGAAATTAATTTGCCGCAAGTTAAACATGTTAATTTCATTTGCCCAAAGTTCTTCTGTAGATTTGGGACCGTTTCCCTTGCCTCTGATTCCGTCACTGCCACTTCATTGGTGGATGTACTGGCAGGTCGGGGGTTATCCACCAAATCTCGTATTTGGGCAGCACTGTAATTTATCGGGTGCCACCTCTCCATATGGCGATGCATGGTATAATTACCATAACTATATTTTTTTTCGGTTCCTCTGGACAGTTGATCGTGGCAGATGAGGCAGGTAACGTACCGGGCATTTACCTTTTTTTGATGTGGAGGAAATGAAAAAAATTGCCAAATTAAATTTTCTTTTATATGGGACCTCCTTGGCTGTTATTTTAAAAAAACCCTTGTCCCTTGCTCCTGTTCCTCTTCTTCCTCTTCTTCCTCCTCTTGTTGGAGGATGACCTGAGGAGGTGGTCCTCTCTTCCTTGGAGGTGGTGGTGGTGCTGGGGGTCCACCAGCTGCAGCTACTACAGATGCCATGACTGAACAAGCAAAAACAGGTCTTTCTCTCATAAAAATGAAAGTCAGAGTGAGGAAAAAAGGTGGGACTTTCATCATTTGGGAAAAAAAATGTTCTAAACTAATAAAAAGTGTTAATTTTAAGTCATATGACCAAGCCTTCCATCATTAGGAAACTAAAAGTAAAATGAACCTATGAAAAGTTTTATAAACTAGTCACATGACCTGTTATGCTTACGTTACGCGCTCCGCGCCGCGCCTCGGATCATTTCCGGGGCTCTGCGTTTCACGCTTTGGTTCCTGTTCCAGAGCGCTTCCGGGTGCGCTAACGCGGCGAGTCATAAGACGCATTACGCAGTAACGCGATACGTTGCGATTACGCGACACGTCACGATGTTGCTTTCTAACGCGGTACTTGCGCTAACGGAACGTTTACCGGTTCGCCGACCGGGTCGCGGAACCAAATTGAGCTAACGGGAAGCTACCCGGTGCGCAGACCGGTAGCGAAACAAAAAAAAATATTAAAAATAAATATATAAATAAAAAAATTATATTACAAACATATAAAATATATTTTTGCATTAAAATAAGAATACATTTTACAGCTTTTGATATTTGCTATTAAAAAACCATTGAAATTCACTGAAAAAACCATAGGTTATGGACCATATATAGTTAGGCATTAGCATTTACAAAACCTTAAAAATTCACTGAAAAAAACATAGGTTATAGACCATATATAGTTAGGGATTAGCATTTACAAAACCTTATTTTACTCGCACAAAACCATTAAAATTCGCATATATAGTTAGTTGCACTAACTATATATCGCGCACCCGCAATCCACTGCTGATGATGTCACATATTACATCATTCATGACATGGTCAGTGACATCACTGATGACATCTCAAATGACATCACTGATGACATCACTGATGACATCTCATTTGACATTACTGATCATATCACTGATGATATCATTCATGTGATAATACGTTGAACCTCTTCAGGCTCTAATATAACCTTACATACACTCAGTGTAAACAGACACTCACAGACTGTCACTCATCCATTGAGTTACTCACACACCTAGTCAGTCATGCAAAGAATAAATCACACCTCCATTTCCTCAACTATACAGTTATACACACCTTACTTATTCAAACATATAATAACACATATGTACTCTTTTATACGATCCTTGATTAAAGTTCACAATGATCCATACAGCCACTCACACATTCACTGGCTCTTATGCACAGTTATTTATATATGTCAACTCTCACATGTACTGTGTTTTACATATGTACTTACTTTGACATGTAGCACTGAGATATCCATTCACTCACCAATACACTCATGCACACAGTCAACCGCCCATACAGCTGTTTCCACATGCACTTTTGAACCCATACATCTAGTGAATCAACTGCTCACACATCTATGCACAGAGTCATACACCTCCCAGCCACCCACACACACACTCAGTCTCCCATACAAATACTTGGGCAACCAATCAATAACCCATATACTTAATCATAAAGCTACTGATCAACACATGCAGCAGTTTACAGAACAACAGACATAACGATGCACAAATTAAGACAGTTTAGTCACTAACCCATGCACTCAGTGAGACACATTTAATCACTCACTCACACAGTCAGTCATGCACCTACTAAATCCTTTATCCAGACACTTATACATCCACTCATTCTTCAATATATAAGACATATTTTGACTTTACAGAAACACACAGTCACTGGATGATGTCATCAGTGATGTCACTGACCATGTCATGAATGATGTAATATGTGACATCATCAGCAGTGGATTGCGGGTGCGCGATATATAGTTAGTGCAACTAACTATATACGCAAATTTCAATGGTTTTGTGCGAGTAAAATAAGGTTTTGTAAATGCTAATCCCTAACTATATATGGTCTATAACCTATGGTTTTTTCAGTGAATATATATATATATATATATATATATATATATATATATATATATATATATATATATATATATATATATATATATATATATATATATATATATATATATAAATATATATAAATACCCAACAATGTTTATGATCTGAATATGAAAAAATGAATGCTTATCACTCCTGTTTTAGACACATTTTCATAGTGCACTTTATTTCTTTGTTTTGGCAATCGCTTGCGATACATTTGCAGAATGTTGAACATTTAAGAAGAGCATAACAACAGGCCTTTTTTGGTAGCACAGGTTTTGCAAGTACATGTATGTGTAGGTTCTGTGGGTAGAGGTTTTAGAAATGTATATGAGGTTTAGCATCCCATCAATATCTTTCCAAATAAATTCACACAGAACTTTCTCTACATAATCATGATCCAAAACATTTACAGATCTTTTGATCAAGTAGAATCCTCTTTTAATGTGTCTATGTACAGAATATGACATTGTTGGAAGGTCACTTAGAGGGATTGATCTTTTGAACTCACTGTACCGAATATTGGCAAATGGGTGCCAGTCAAATCTCATTTGCCACACACACACAAGGTATTTTTCTACATCTTTAATATCACATTCTTTTTCTGTCATCAAATCCATTTAGAAACTTCACAGGTCCAGAAGTTAAAGCTCCAAGCTTTGTTCCAATTTTTCTCATAGTGTCCTCACCTGTACGAATGTGTGCCGTGATAAGAACACTGGGCATCTCTGGATCAAGTTTCTTGTACAGAATATAAAGCGGGATTAAGTGTCATTTCTCACCTATTCTATAACGTATCCATAACTCTGACAATCCTTAACTTCTGAACATTGCAACAAATCTAAGTAGCACAATATTATCTGTGTCATTTGTTACTTCAATGCATCAATTGGAATAATTTTGAACATCCCACCCAACATGTGGCACAACACGAAGGCTAGCTTCCTCTAATTTGCTTTTATGTTCTTGAACAATATGGCCCGTACCTTTTGAATACATCTGTGCAGGCACAAACTCCTCATTGGCAATCATTCCACTTGAAATATTTGGATATTCAGTGTTCACTGAAGCATCAGCAATGTTTTAGCAAGTTAACATCTTCAAGTTCATCTTGTTTTATGTTGATGAACAGAATTTATCAAGTTGCACCGGTATAGGTGTTGAAATTTTCAAATAACTGTCAAAGACAATCTGCAGTTCTTGCAAGGTGTACAGTGATTTTGATTTCTGTAGAATAGTCTGAACGACCTCTTCGAAGTTTTTCATGGATTAAATCTTGACCATTCCCATTGTGCACCATAAAAAAAACATATGGCCATGTCTGAACTGGGGTGGCTTGGAGAGCAAAATAACGATGGATGAAACCCAGATCTGTGACTGGGGGTGAATGTTTTGCCATTGTGCAACCTTCCGTCCATCACCTTGTGTGTTTTTTTATATAGTCCACAACAGCAGCAGTTTTCAATGAGGACACATTTGTTAAATGAAAAACTTCAGGTGAAAGTTCTTTTTCGAGTTCTTGTACGAGTTTGGCAATCATTCCATTCATTGGCAATCATTCCACTTGAAATAATTGGATATTCAGTGTTCACTGAAGCATCAGCACTGTTTTAGCAAGTTAACATCTTCAAGTTCATCTTGTTTTATGTTGATGAACAGAATTTATCAAGTTGGACCGGTATAGGTGTTGAATTTTTCAAATAACTGTCAAAGACAATGTGCAGTTCTTGCAAGGTGTACAGTGATTTTGATTTCTGTAGAACAGTCTGAACGACCTCTTCGAAGTTTTACATGGATTAAATCTTGACCATTCCCATTGTGCAACATAAAAAAAACATATGGCCATGTCTGAACTGGGGTGGCTTGGTGAGCAAAATAACGATGGATTAAACCCAGATCTGTGACTGGGGGTGAATGTTTTACCATTGTGCAACATTCCGTCCATCACCTTGTGTTTTTTTATATAGTCCACAACAGCAGCAGTTTTCAATGAGGACATCTTTGTTAAATGAAAAATTTCAGGTGAAAGTTTTTTTTATAGTTCTTGTACGAGTTTGTGCTTCACTGGTTTAGTTGCAGCATCCAAGAAGGGTGTTCCCCAAACTGTGGAGGATACACCCCTAACACGAGGAGTGGATTCTGTTTGTTTATTTATATTGGTTGCAGCATCTCCACCAAATGATGCGTTTGTTGAAGAAGATCATGCAACAGAATGTCCTTGATAATGAACCCCTTTTTTTTGCTACATCCATCTCTCTATTTGCTTGTGAAAGTTGTTATTTAGTGACCTGATTAGTAGTGGCTGGTTGGACAAAACTCTTAATATGGCAATGAAAGCAGAGAAATGTAGCTTTAGTGACGATGTAAAATAGCTTCTTCTCTTTCAATGCAAATCTTTCCAGTTTCAGCTCTGCATAGAGTTTCGATCCATGTTCCAGCACATCTAATAGACGTGTATTTACACCGTTATCCTAATATTGTTTGTCCACGAAGTTATGGTGTCGCACAGGCTCAGTCATTTCAAAGGGGTTTCCTTGCTTCTGCATGAAATGAAGAAGGCTCTCAACATGTTTATTAAAATGTTCCTCTCTCTTTCCCACAAGGGTTCCATGTTTAAATATCGATGTGAAAAATATTGATGAAAAAAAAATCGATTTAAAAATATCGATTACAAAAATATCGACTCCCTATACATAAGCAGGTAATTACTATAATATTGACTCAAAAATATCGATGTAAAAAATATAGATGTATAAAATATTGGCTTTAAAAAATAACATAGCTTAAATTAAATTGATTAAATAATATTAATATTATTAACAAAATCAATTAAATGTAATATATATTTGAAATAATTATAACAAATAAACTTAATTTAATAAATATGAACACAAAAATGTGTACATATACATATATTTACTTAAATACATTTTATTGACTATTATCTTTATTTAATTGATAAACTTATTCGGAGTTGCCTGCTTCTTGGTTGCAGCTATGCGTATTAAGTCCAAAAGATCGATGGAGAATGTCTCAGAGGTGTGATCCTATTTTATTCCATTTTTAGCCATTATTTTATTCTGCTGTGTATGATGTTATTTAGTCATTCTTAATTGTACATTTATGATGATGAATTGGTTCAAATTGTTTTTTAATCTTGGAATAATGTACTGTAATTGCTTTTATGATTTTAATTAATCGAATAAAGTATTATATGATGATGATGATGATAAACGTTTTAAATTATATAACAATAAAATAAACACATATATAAATAATTTAAAATAAAATAAAATGTTCAATATTTAATTAACACATTAAACTATTTAAAAAAACATACATTTAATCACAAAATAAAAACATTACTAGTTAAAACATTGAAGGGTGTAAAAATTACTTTTCTCACTCCAGTGAGTGCAACAGTAGAGAAAGCGCTGGATAGCGTAGGGGTAAAAATTACTATTCCCACTCCTGTAGTGTAGTTCCTATATTCCCAATAGGCTCTGCGCATTGGACTAACATAAACAGCAGTATAGACGTAGGACTGAGGTCATCTAGGTCTCTACTGACTATGTTAGACTTAATTAGTTTTGCTAGCTAGCTCAGAGGTCACTAGAAACGTTCTCGAATGAATAGGGAGGATTAGTTTCTGACAACCGCATAAACATGACAACTTTGCTCCCCAAGAATAAAGAGTGTATCTCTAGAGTCTTGTGAAAACAATAGGCAGCTATTTCACTCAGTCAATCGTGCATGCTTAGTTTCACCAGAGTGCAGAGAAATAGAGAGACAGGCGTTTTCAATAAAAGGTGTTATTTTATTGAGCAGTCTTCTTTCTCATGCAAGAGAAATGAATTGCCACAATTTCAATACTTATAAAGTAAAGTGCGTACAGTAAAAGTAGTATTATGAAATAATACTGTAAAAGCATTGATATGGTTTCTTAGCCATATGATACTTTAAAATGAATAAAATATATACATACATAAAAACATTGACTAACAAACTCAACTGGTGCTTCTAAGATACGCCTACTCCAGTGTACCTGAACTAAGCCTAATACGTGGGAAGGAGTAAGTAAGTTGCAGTTTTTAAGTTAAGTTGGGTTTTTGCCAAGTATCGAAATCAAGAAATCAAGAATTCTCTCTAAGGTTTTAATCAGCTCCGTACCTTGGTTATAGAATGAAGGAGGTCTTGTATCTCGCTTCTCAGGACTCGATCTCCCAGCAACCCGCGAGGGTAACTTGGGAACACTGGAGCTGGATTTCTCGGCGTGGGAAAAGGCATCTTCTCCAGCGCGTCAAAGGGGAGGGGCAGGTTCCTTCGGCTCTCGCATCAGCTGGGCTTCGGATAAGTAGATAACTGCTCTGCTCCACACCACCGTGTGTTTGCTTAAAGCAACGTTGGTATATTTATACCTGAAAGGTGCCGGGTTTGACGTAAGATTGGACAAAAGACGTCACTAAGAACTAACAGTTCTTTCTGGACTCCAGGAGTTCTTGTGCAAATCAAAACAAGAGCAGGGGGGATTCCCGGGCTGCTGGAGGCTTGGTTTGTGTAAAGAACGCATTGTGCTTTCTAGGAGTCTATGGGAGTAGCCTTGCCGTGCTTTGGACTGCATGGGCTATTACTAAATATGGATATGATTCTTATGCCTTTATAAGGATACTATTTATTATAACCACATAAGGGCATGAATCGGGAATATCGAATTAGGGTCCTAGATAGAAATACAACACCCACTCCACGTATTAATCTCCATCATTACTAAAAATAAGCAATATTAAACATATGATGCATGTGTGTTTTCCAACCCACCCCAAAATACATATTTGCATCTGAAATGGTGTATGGATTATACACGAAAAATGAGTATCTGGTACTGTACATTTTTTTTTTCAAGCAAAGGTATCAATCAGTTAAATGCATATATATCGCTCTGTTTAAATGGATTGCCCTTTAGCCAGCCAGCCAGCAAGGACTTTGCCTGTGGATTCCTGCCCTGGAACTTTGTTGCCTGAAACGCCACTCCTCGCAGGACCCGCTGCGCGGGTCCCGCTTCACGGGTGAGGACTGTTGGGAGAGACTGGTCTGTGTCCTGGGCGCAAAGGGGAAGAGCTGCAGGGCTGCGAGCGACTGCAGGGACTCCAAGTACCAGGAGTCCCTGGCCGGCCAATAGTCTACACCTGGCCCGCTCTCCCTGCAAGCCCCACCCCAGTGAACGGACCTTTTAAAATCCTACCTCTTTCCCGCTCTGGTGGGACGCTCTGTTTATCTGGATTGCCCTTTAGCCAGCAAGGACTTTGCCTGTGGATTCCTGCCCTGGAACTTTGTTGCTGCCTGAAACGCCACTCCTCGCAGGACCCGCTGCGCGGGTCCCGCTTCGCGGGTGAGGACTGTTGGGAGAGACTGGTCTGTGTCCTGGGCGCAAAGGGGAAGAGCTGCAGGGCTGCGAGCGACTGCAGGGACTCCAAGTAACAGGAGTCCCTGCCCGGCCAATAGTCTACACCTGGCCTGCTCTCCCTGCAAGCCCCGCCCCCAGTGAACGAACCTTTTAAAATCCTACCTCTTTCCCGCTCTGGTGGGACGCTCTGTTTATCTGGATTGCCCTTTAGCCAGCAAGGACTTTGCCTGTGGATTCCTGCCCTGGAACTTTGTTGCTGCCTGAAACGCCACTCCTCGCAGGACCCGCTGCGTGGGTCCCGCTTCGCGGGTGAGGACTGTTGGGAGAGACTGGTCTGTGTCCTGGGCGCAAAGGGGAAGAGCTGCAGGGCTGCGAGCGACTGCAGGGACTCCAAGTACCAGGAGTCCCTGCCCGGCCAATAGTCTACACCTGGCCCGCTCTCCCTGCAAGCCCCGCCCCCAGTGAACGGACCTTTTAAAATCCTACCTCTTTCCCGCTCTGGTGGGACGCTCTGTTTATCTGGATTGCCCTTTAGCCAGCAAGGACTTTGCCTGTGGATTCCTGGCCTGGAACTTTGTTGCTGCCTGAAACGCCACTCCTCGCAGGACCCGCTGCGCGGGTCCCGCTTCGCGGGTGAGGACTGTTGGGAGAGACTGGTCTGTGTCCTGGGCGCAAAGGGGAAGAGCTGCAGGGCTGCGAGCGACTACAGGGACTCCAAGTACCAGGAGTCCCTGCCCGGCCAATAGTCTACACCTGGCCCGCTCTCCCTGCAAGCCCCGCACCCAGTGAACGGACCTTTTAAAATCCTACCTCTTTCCCGCTCTGGTGGGACGCTCTGTTTATCTGGATTGCCCTTTAGCCAGCAAGGACTTTGCCTGTGGATTCCTGCCCTGGAACTTTGTTGCTGCCTGAAACGCCACTCCTCGCAGGACCCGCTGCATGGCTGAGGACTGTTGGGAGAGAATGGTCTGTGTCTTGGGCGCAAAGGGGATGAGCTGCAGGGCTGCGTGCGACTGCAGGGACTCCAAGTACCAGGAGTCCCTGCCCGGCCAATAGTCTACACCTGGCCCGCTCTCCCTGCAAGCCCCGCCCCCAGTGAACGGACCTTTTAAAATCCTACCTCTATCCCGCTCTGGTGGGACGCTCTGTTTATCTGGATTGCCCTTTAGCCAGCAAGGACTTTGCCTGTTGATTCCTGCCCTGGAACTTTGTTGCTGCCTGAAACGCCACTCCTCGCAGGACCCGCTGCGCGGGTCCCGCTTCGCGGGTGAGGACTGTTGGGAGAGACTGGTCTGTGTCCTGGGCGCAAAGGGGAAGAGCTGCATGGCTGCGAGCGACTGCAGGGACTCCAAGTACCAGGAGTCGCTGCCCGACCAATAGTCTACACCTGGCCCGCTCTACCTGAAAGCCCCGCCCACAGTGAACAACCCTTCCTATAACTGTAACAACGCTCACCGCAACGCGGGAGCGACCGGGTTAAGCCCGGGCAAAGGGTGGGCCGTCTGTGGCCGTCAGGGGCCGAAGGAGGCCGGGCTGGGCCACCTCATTGACGTTTATGGTTAAGTAATCGTCTTCGTTAGTATTGTGGACCATACCTATTTATTTTGATCTGTGTCATATTGTGATAACGTACATATTGTGTTGTTGAGGGGGACTGTAAAAAATGTCTGTAACACACAATAGCACTAGCACTAGCCTGGTCTCCTCCCAGGCAGAGGGTGTATTAACCATCCTTGGTCCTCTAGACAAATTTTTCAACCGTGTTACCCAAGATATTGATAAGGAAATTTCTCTAGCTGAGAAACGTGCCGAGCGTAGGCTGTCTATTGAGCTTCTTAAGAATTCCGCGGACAAACGTTTACCGCAAGTCTTCCCGGCATTAGTCACCCCTCTGTCATCCACAACCCTGCCCGTTGTGTCTGATGTACTTAATGTATCTCCTCTAGTACTGGAGACCGACGGCGGTTCGAATTTGGGTTCGGAGATCTCCACTTTGTCTATAACCCCATCTGTACAGCCTATTGATTTTCCAATCTGTATAGCTGAAACTAGCGTGTCCACCAGAGCGCTTAACGTAAAACCATGCGCGAAAAGAAAGAGGAGTATTGCTCTGAGGAAATGTCATTCCTCTAAACTCCCAACTAAAGTTAGGAAAGTTGCAAAAAACCTCCTGTCCACCCAAAAGGAGCTTAGTGGGGTTAGTGAAAGTGGTGACCCATTAAATGAGGGGGGAACTGTTCTTGTAGCGAGTTCAAGCCTTACCACTAATGACTCCCTGGGGAAGGGGCTGGTTGTGAACGCTCCTTCGACACATCTACTGATACCTGAGCTGGAAAAGCGAATAAGGTCTCTTTTGGCACCTATAGAGGATCAAGTCAATAAGATAATTAGTCGTCTGGATCATTTTGAGCAGGCCACCTTTGACAAGTTTTTCTCTACGAAATTGTTAATCAAATCACAACCTAGGTTAAATGAGAGTAGCAAGTCTCAGGAAACCAATGGAAAGGAAAAAAATCTGCCTATTATAGAAATAAAATCCCTGGCAGGCAGAACTACAAATGGGTCCCAGAAAAAAGGTCCAAGTCAATTGACTAACCCTGTAGTGTTAGCCTGTCCGGGCACTAGTACAGGGAAAAAAACAACTAAGGTCTCAGACCCATTGCCCAAGGGCAAGAATAAAGAATGTCCGCAAGGTATTACTTCTGTTCCTAACAACCTTTAGCCTCTACCAAGTATTCCTAAACCCCACTATAATGTTGGAGCAGTGGGCAATAATGATTCCAGGTTAAGTAATATTGCACCCACTAATTCTAAGCCAACATTAAATATCCCTATATCGTGTCCCATTGTTCCAGCTATTACACAACCATTACTCCTTCCAATGAAGCCTCCTCAAAAGATACCCCCTATGAATCTTACCCCGGATTCCTATCCCTACGTCGCGGTCCTTACCAACGTGCCACCTCTTTTGGTTGGTCGAAGAGAAACCTTCCAGATGCTTAAAAACAAGGTAATGCACTGGTTAAGGGTAAACAGACCACTACCGGGGGAAGTGGATGGGTTGATAATAGGGGTAAGGAGGATTGACTGGATTGGCCATACTCCCAAAAACTTGGGGGGGGATTGTATTGTTATCAATTTTCAAGATCCCAGGGTGGCTGGCTGGATAACGAGGCAGGGCTGGGGTACAAGCAGTGGCGGAATTGGCATTGTGGACCTTATGTTTTTTTACCCAAGGCAAACCTGTGTTCAAGTAGGTTTGCCTAGGAACTCAAGCTGCTCTAATAATTTTTCGTTGGTAGGGGTTGCCCCATCCATCACTCTATTGCAATGGCAAACCCATGCAATGGCCCAAATTATAACTCTTTGGAAGGTATGCAATGTTTGGGTTGGGATTGCTGACCAAATTTTGACTATTGGAATAGCTGGGGAGGTACATTTTGTTGGAACTCATGTTGGAACCTTGACGTCCCTGAATCAAATATTAATGTTGTGTTACTTGAAGCAAATGTTGGTGAAAAGATTGTCCTTGAGGAGGCACCTATTGGGGAGTTAGTGCAAAATCTGGGGAGTGGGGAACTGCATGCATTATGTACCACTGACTCTCTAGGAGTGGAGCAATACACTAGGGTTAATGACCAAAATTGGGGAGAACAGGATGGTAGCCCTGTGAACCCCCCTATATCCACCTCCATAAGAACAGTATGTGGGGAAGGACCTGTTGTAGGGAATTTCACATCTTTGATCATTGCAGGACTGGGGAGCAAGTTGATGTCACAATAATGGATCGATTTTATTAATGGGTTTGAATTGTGTATTCTACAGGAGACATGGGCATGTGACCCTATCTATCTTCCAGGTTATTTGAATTTCTCAATCCCAGCAAGTAGAGGCCCTAGGGGTAGACCCATGGGAGGCCTCACAGTTTGGATTAGGCAGAGCTTGGATGCTACTATGAAAATGTGGGATTTGGGTTGCAGAGATATTTTAATGCTGCGAATTTCTTCAGTAAGGTGGGGTGTGAAAGATTTGTATAACATCTATGCTAGAGGTACTAACACCGGGAGTTTCCCTACTCTAGAGGCCTTATCCACCTTTTTGCAAACCAAGTCCCTTGGAAATCGAGTAATAATAGCTGGGGATTTGAATAGGACTTTTGAACCCCTAGATAGTACTGAAGACCCCTTGGGGCAGGAGGAAGATAATCTATGGGGAGTCCCTTCTTTAAACCTAGCCTCCGTCAAACGCTGGACGAAGGATATACTTCTCCTAAATGCTATGTGTTTGGAACACGGGATGAGAGCCCTGAATGGGAGAACAAAGGGAGATAAGGAGGGTGTGTGTACATTTGATAATGGTCACAATAGAAGTAGGATAGATTACGTTATATGTAGTCTTAATCTCTGGCAGGGGGTTTGTGACATGGAAATCAAGGACAGGATAGAAAGTGATCACAACCCCCTTTGTGTGACCCACACATGGTGGAACTCTGCCCATTCCAATTCCCAGGCAAGCGACGGTTTGCTCCCGGACATGGCAAATGATATGCGCAGATCGAAATGGCCATGTGTCTTGGAGAATGCAGCATCTATGGATTTCATTGGTTCTGAGGTGGATAATGCTCTGGCCTCCATGGAATTAGCAACTTCCATAGTCCCAGGATCCAGGGCAATTACTGATGTCTATAACAATCTCTTTGCTCTTTTAAAACCCCATTTTATGAGAGCAAGTAAGGGAAAACGTTCAGCACCCCCTAAACCAGCTAGATGGTTCAATCAACAGTGTAGGGTACCTAGATTAACCCTGGGTAATGCCATTAAAAACAGGGATAGGGCTGCAATTAAAGTAGCAAGGAAGCAATACAATTTAAGCATCTCCCTGGCAAAAAAAATGTGGGATGAGAAGTATTGGGATGATTTAAAGGAGGCCTCTGGAGCCAAGGACTCCAGGCTCTTCTGGAAGTTAGTGAAGTGGGGTAGAGGTGGTATCCAAAACAAACCAGATAATAATGTTGCAGAGTCTGCTTGGGTGAACTATTTTAGGCCTCAATATGCAGAGACAAAGGAGATGGTGGCGGGGGAAGCAATTCCAGCCGTATTTCCCTAAGACAATCTGTTTTCCGCCAAAGAAGTTGAACTAGCAATATGTTCAGCACAAGGGGGTAGGGCCCCTGGTTTAGACGGGATACCCTCGGATGTTTTTAAAAACTATAAAAATAGGTGGGTCAGGTATGTGTTCCTATTGGGGAATGCCATCGCAAAAGGTGCGCTCGTCCCAGATCAATGGAAGGGAGCCATTATTATACCGATCTATAAAAAAAGGAGATCGATCCCTTCCGGCAAATTATAGGCCAATAAGTTTGATTGCCACTATCCAAAAAGTGATCGGGAAGATGGTGGTAAACAAACTTATGGAATGGGTGGATAAGAATAATTCCCTTTCCCCTTTCCAGGCAGGCTTCCGGAGGGCCACTAGCACCGTCGACCAGGTGCTTCGTTTTACTATGTTGCGGTGGGGGACGGTACTTCTTGGCAAGGGCAGCCTGTATGTCGCTTTTGTCGACTTGCGGGCTGCCTTTGATTTAGTTCCAAGAAGTGAGCTCTGGGCAGTTTTAAAGACGATAGGTATTCCAGCAGAACTGCTCACCTTAATTATGAGGCTACACGAGAGCAATTTTGCCAAAGTACAGTGGGGGTTGAATGGCCAATCTTCTAACGACTTTCCAGTAGAACGAGGGGTTCGCCAAGGTTGTGCAATGGCACCCTTGCTTTTTACACTATATATTAATGGGATAGTTGGTAGGATGCTGGATGCCAGTGTGGATGCTCCTTCGTTAGCGGGCCTCAGGGTTCCGATCCTGATGTTCGCTGACGATACGTTAATAATGTCTAAGACCCCCGCTGGGTTACAGCGTGCCTTGGATATTTTTGATGAGTTCTGCCTGGAGCATGGTCTCGAAGTTAACGTAGGCAAGACCAAGCTGATGGCTTTCTCCCGAGTGTGTAAACCTCGCCCTAGGATACACATGAATAACATCGAGCTGGAGGTAGGTAGGGAGTTCACCTATCTAGGAGTACAAATAGCAACTAGTCAGGGCTGGTCCCACCACATAGAAAAAGCGGTTCTGAAACACCAGCAAATTTCGGGGGCCCTACGGGTGGAGCACAAAAGATCAAAAACAAAGCCCATAAAACCTGTCTTTGCTGTATACGACGCTAAGGCAATAGGGTCGGCCCTTTATGGGGCAGAACTGTGGGGTTTTGAAAAGCTTACTTCCCTACAGATAGCAGAGAACAAGTTTCTTAGGGGAATTACGGGACTCCCCCAGAGTACCCCACTAATCCCGCTCAGCCTTGACCTTGGGAGAAGAACTGTTAGCGATCGAGCTCGATTGCGTCCTATCCTATATTGGAGACGACTCTGGTCTACTCCCGAGATTAAGCATTATGCGGATGGGTTTCTGGCAATAATTAAAATTGACATCTTTCATAAAATATCATGGCTGAAAAACTTAAGGGTCATGCTAGGCGAACTGGGTCTTTCCAACCTTTGGGATAATTCTGCGGGGGAAGTTTTCCCAAGTAAAAGTACCCTTAAAACTTTATATTGGGAGTGGATAGATGGTAGGCTCTGGAGGGGAGCAAAATCCGATTCAATGGGTGGTCGTTTTCTGGAAATTAAAATGTGTCCCGTGTTAGAACAGTATTGGGACAGCACAACCGTCCCCACGGACAGGAAGTTGTTTTTCCAGTTAAGATCCGGCTCCCTCCCCCTGAGACATTTAACAGGCAGGTGGAAGAGCTGGAATACCTTGTGCTGCCCAGTATGTGGTGCAGCCAATGAAAGTGTGGGTCACTTCCTATTTGCTTGTGATGCCTACGCCACTCCAAGAAGGGTCTGGTTAGCTCCAGTTTGAAAGAACCTCGGGACAACCAGTGCTGTTGAGGCAAAGAGAATTATCTGCACCACCACTGAAGAGCCTATTGTTATGGGTATAGCTAAATATCTAGGGTGGGCCTGGTCCATTAGGCGGAGAGCCCTTCTCACAAATCAGATTTGATAACTGTTTTAAATAGTGTGCTAATTTTAATATTGGTTAAGCTTGCACAACTGTTTTATAAAATGTTTTTGAATGAATGTAATTTAATTATCAATTGTGACGTTTTAAAATGTATGTTATGCTTTTATGAGTATGCAACTCGAATAAAGCTTTATGATGATGCATATATATCAGTTGAATGAATTGCGAAAATTACAAATGAAAATTACACATGAAATGGCTCTGTACACAGAAGAGAAGGTCGAGACCATTTCATCACATATTTATATGATATTGTACATGTGCGAGAGGCTGAGGTAAAATATTGTCTCTAATGTCTCTAAAAATAGAAGCTTTGTTCTCTAAGAATAGTTCTACTTTAAGCAAAGTACCATGTGCCGGAAAAAATGGTAAATATTTTGGATTTGAAAGAAAAATAATTTCGTTTTTAGGGGGAAAAAATATTAGTTCCAAAAGTTTTCAGTTGCTTTGTTTAACAGAACTGAAGGCCAAATTCAGAGTTCAGGGAACGCTGTGTGCTTGTTGTTTTAAAAGTCATTCCTGTTGTTCAGGGGAGAACATCATATCAGACATGCTTGCAAAAAATTGGTCTACGGCATCAGGTGAAAGTTCGACCAAGTTTGAAAATACTGAAACTGTGCAGTTCTCTGCGTGATTGCTATCATCGATGTTTGGATCAGCAATGCTCACAGAAGGTTGTACCTGTTTGGTGCTGCTTTCCTCTCGTACTTCACCGCCACCTACTCGTAATGGTGAAGTCTCATCGAATGCCGTCATCAGAATAGGTAGCCGCTGGGAACAACACGTTGCATGGGTCGTTACCGGACCTAGCAAAGTGTCGATATCCATTGGTACTGCTGATGGTAGTGTAAGACAGACGTCCAACACGCATTCTTCTCCGCATAGCAGACATCGAAGCACAGGTAAGATGCAATCTTGCCAGATTGGTCTGAATGAAAGAAACCAAGTTGCACTCAGATCTGTTAGCCGGGCTAATCCGAGGACTTTAGCGATTTTGTCTCGGTAGCGTATTGCTAGGATCGTTTCTTCCATCGTTGCTGGAGTCTTGTCTGTGGCTTGGCTTGCCATATCGGAGCAGAAGGAACAAAAATAAAATTCCTGCTACGAGTCCCAAAATTAAAGGTTGGCCGCCAAAGACAGAATGGACAAAATTCGGGAAGATGCCTAGAACTGTTTCAAACGGTGTTAACAGTCCCGAAATTTTTTTCTTAAATACATGTGTGATGCCACTGGTGTCAGACACGTTTAAAATTTGACTTAACATGTCTACGAAATGCACGGGGCAATTTGTCGATTAAAGTGTTTGTATCTCTGCTGCTGATCATACGTTTCTTTGGATGAGGTCAACGGCACAGTCGTCTGTAAAAGAATAGACTTCATTCTGCTTAAAGTATCAATTTGAATAGAAGAGATATTCACATAAGGCCATATTGCCGCCTCTATGTCTGGATTGCTGTTTGGATACAATACTTGCATACAGCAAACAACCCTGGAGGTAACAGTTACGAGATAGCATTCTCCTGGCACCATTCCACAACAGCTGTGGTCAGTTATTATAACGTAGCTACCGTTGGAAAGCTGTCTGAAGAACGGTTCTGTCCGTGTTGCAGGAGTGCCTTGCAGATGACAAGAAAGGTTATTTGAAGACCCTTCGCAGGCTCCATGCAAGTTAATACCTTGACACAGAAGTGTACCGCTTAGTGATTTTTTACAATTATTACCACTAAGGAATACCTCTTTTTTCCCCTCACTATAACATTTGTGTGTGTAAGGTAAATCCCAGGTTGATTTGATGTATCCTTTACCCAACCTTTCATACTGGCCTGCTGGTATATATTCTTGGCAATATTTAAACTGGAAAGTTGTAATCGGAATTGTAATCATTCCATGTATTATCCATTCAATGACAGGTCTCTCTGACATTGTCAGTGGTAATCTCTCAAGTTTTTCAATGCTCAGAATCGTATAGTCTGCTTCTTTTTGTGCCAAACTGATTTGTTTATCAGTAAGGTTAAAGATAGAAAATAATGACGTTATGTTGATTAGACGCCATGGCACGTAGCCTGAACGTAGGTTTTGCAACGTTCAGCCTAGCTGTACAATAGAACGCAATTGGGACTGACCATGTTGTAACATTAGCAAGTCTTGCTCTATTATATCAAAGGCAGAAGATACAATACTGTCCAGTAAATATATTCTGGAAGACAGAGTCGTTAACCCATTGTCCACTACAGAAAGTGATTTTTCCAAATTTATACGATCAATTTCTCGTATTTTTTCTGCTGTTTCAATTTGCATTACTTTCCAAGCTTTGTTGTATGCAGCGTACATACCGGCCTCTATGAAACGTTTTTGACACTGTTTGCGAGGTCCCAGTATGAAATCTTGCAAGTCAGCACCTTCTTTAAGTAAAGTCAAGTGTTGCTTAATTCAGCCAGTGTGGATCTCTGTAGCCACTCAAGGCATAATTTCCCTACACTGTATGTTGTAACTATCCCTGGATGTTGTCTCTGGGTATATCTTGGGTCTGGTCTAGTCAGTTTGCACCCCTGTTTTTTATTCAGGAATCTATCTTGACAGTTATTTGTGTCTGTGGGCCAGATCAACCATTTTTTCCAATCAGGATTTGTTTTGTTTTGGTGAAAAATATGGGATACGCCTATTTCCACATCTGTAGAGCTATCACTATCAGGTATAGGCATTGGAATAGACTGTTTATTTAAGTCTTTTATCTTTGCTAAACCAAGACAAGTAGTTTGTTGAATGGTATCATTCAGGAAAATTATTTGTTCTGGGATCATGCAGGCTCTAAATAATGGTTCTAGACCTTGTACTTGCCAGTCTTTTGTTCCTCACATGGTTTTTGTTTCAATGTTATTTTTCCAAAATTCAAAACCAAATGTAGACATTTTGTCATAACATTTTTCAGAATAAATCAATTTAGTATTTGTCAACGTTGTTTTCAATCGTCTTATTTAACATTTTAAAATAAAACGTTTCTGGATCCCTGTTGTTAAACCTTGAGAAGTATGGAAATTTCTCAAAAAATGTTCTTGAACTTCCTTTCGGAGGTGTTGGACAATGTTCCCATTGATTATAAGTAAACACATTTCTAAGTTGCGCAGATTTATGCAAATAGTGATGACCATAGTGATTGTAACAGTGTAGTTTTTCATAATTTGATGAACCCTGTAAATAATCATGTTCTGTAAATGTAGCTGACATTACTAAATCGGACATCATAATATTAATATTTTCAAAGTCCCAATCATCAGAAAAAGAACTTGGTATCACAAAGTCACTTAAGGAAACCTTAAACTGATGTGGCTACTTCAAAAGCTCAATCAGGCCATAAATTTCATAGTCAGTTCTGTCCCATGCTATACCCCCAGGTATTGGATTGGCTGTGATGTTCACTGATGATAGTTCTCTTTTCTCGATGTGTGAGGATCTGTGAGACTTTAGGACCAAGTTAATGTTCTGACTTGCTGTTTGCTTTGTACTGTATTTTCCATCAATGAATTTACCCAAGCATAAAACCATAATGAGCCAAAGCAGGAGGAAAAGTACACCTAATACATTACAAAATTCAATCCATGGTGAAATAAGATATGTCTCTTTAAATTGGTAAAAAAGCTTGGTTATTTTTCCTTTGAAAGTTTTTGTTGCTGGCTTGTCTCCATGTTCACTTGGATCATCGGAAAAGTCATCAAAGTTGATAAAATAGCCAGATGCTGTTCTGTCATTTGGTGGGATTGCTACCGGATTTCCATTGATCTTTGCATTTTCTTTTGTTACGTTTGTGCAGTCTGAAGCCACATCATTGTAGACTGGTGTATCATTATGATTGAATAGCTTTATTTCGATATATTTATCATATCATAAAAGCATTACAATACAAAAATGGATAAAAATACGATACAAATTGACGATTCATCCCTCTAATAACATTAACATTTTGTCATTTCTACAATTCCTTATACACAGCAATAAAATAACCTTAAAACGAGTTCATTTGCTCGAAAAGTGTAAACATGGCTAGGGACTGAATCGAGCAAATCGCATTACTGGAGAAGCAATTTCCTCACGGATCTTATCCGCCATACCCAACCCAAGAATTTTGCCAGGCAGCAGGCGAACAGAGGGCGAGCATCAGATCGTAATATCCGTAAAGCCTCCAGGTGCGATCTAGTACCAAGGCTCCTACATAATGGTTTCAGCCATCTGGACCGAGGGGCTGCATAGGCCAAACACTCAAACATTAGATGGGCAATAGACTCAACCCTTGTCTCACAGAAAGGGCAATACGGTGTTGTTCGCAGCGGTGGTTTCCAACTTGCTGTTAACTGCCCTAAAGGTAGAACTCCCACCCTGAATTTGAAATACAGTGACCTATCCCCCGGATTAAGGATCAGGTCCAGATAAGGTTCTCTAGAGGGGAGCTCCTTAATTAACAAAAACTCTACAACAGATCTGCATAATTTGGAATTGCTCATTCTCCCGTTAGCCACCCATAACCAATATAATTTCTTTAGCATCTGTTTAGGTGGGGCTGTTCTATTTACCCAGGCGTCTCCAAGGCCCAGTTCACAGAGAAGCCGCTTAACTTCCCTGAGCCAACCGACCTTGTGCCAGCCGGGTAATGAAAGGAGTTCTCTTAGTGCTTCGGCATAACTGGACAGTTCTGGTACATTCCATATTCGAGCCCACAATAAGAGGGGGCGTAGCCTGGCTTGCTCGCTTATTGGGCGTGTACCTGCATCAAGTAGGAGTGGGAGTGTAGGGGTGCTGTGTGGTAACTTCATGAGATCTTTATGGAAATTGTTTTCGAGGTGTGTCAATGTGTCAACTTTCTGTACACCCCACAATTCCGAACCATACAACGCCGCACTCACCACCCTTGCCCTATAGATGTCTAATGTCGCCCCAATGGGTTTAAGGGACGAGGCACGTTGTTCTTTTAGCAGGGCCCCTGTAACCCTCTTATGAGTCAAAAAGACTTTTTGGTGGTGGGCCTTCCAATTCATGGAGTCACAGAGTCGGATGCCTAAATAATCAAACTCCTTTACCCTTTCGAGTGGGACTGAGTCTAAGGTAGGAGGGATGACAGTTTTCCTAGGGGGATTAGGACAAGGAATTTGGTTTTGCTTACATTGATGACAAGGCCCTTTGAGTCACAAAAGTCCTTGAAGCTAGAAAGCAACGTTTGGAGGCCTATCGGGGTTTTTGAGATCAGGAGGGTGTCATCTGCAAATAGGAGGGTAGGCATTTTTCTGCCAGCCAGGGAGGGTGCATCTGCTGGATGTTGAAGAAGATGCTCCACCACCCCGTTAACGTAAAGAGAGAACAGGGTGGGGGCTAGCACACAACCCTGGCGGACACCCCTATCTACAGGAATGCCGATGTTTTTTGCCCCTGGTCTCCCCACCTGATCTGTGCAAAGTTGCTTTCGTGAAACTTAATAAGCAAACCCAACAGGTACGGAGGGATACCCAAACCCTCTAAGACATTCCACAGTTGGTCACGTGGGACCAGGTCAAAGGCAGTCCGTAAATCTATGAATGCGAGATACAGACTGCCCTTGCCCAATACGACCACTTTCCAATATAGCATTAATAGGCGAAATGTCTGTTCAATGGTGCCAGTTCCTGATCTAAAACCAGCCTGGAAGTCTGACAGTACCTGGTTTTCTTCAGCCCAGTGCGAGATCCTGCCTAAGACTACTTTGCCCGCTACCTTTTGGGTGGAATCGAGCAAATTAATTGGACGATAGTTAGCAGGGTCGTCCCGACAGCCTTTCTTAAAGATCGGGACGACCTCTGCACCCCTCCAGGAGTCAGGAAAGCAGCCTCCCATCACAGCCTCATTCAGTAGTGAGGCAATAAGTCTACTCCATACATCTGTATTGACCCGTAACAGATCACCTGGGATGCCATCTGAGCCTGCAGCCTTATTAGCAACAAGGCACCTGATTGCCCCTTCAATTTCCTTAGCAGTAAAGGGGTAATCGTTGGTTATAATGGCAACCGGCGCTCTATGCAAGAGACCCATGTTCGATTGTAATGTACCTGTTGAGATGGAGTAAAGCTTAGAAAAATGGGCAAACCAAGCCTCCCCTGTGATGTTGCAGGTCAATTGTGAATCGACAGGCTTGTCCCTAGCTCTCAGCAGATCCCAGAAACCCTTCGAGTCCTTTTTAGAACTCGCATCCATTAACTCTCTCCAGAAGTTGGATTCATGTGCTTCCCTTGCCAAGGATAAAGCTTTTTTATAGCTTTTCCTAGCAAGTCTAATTTTGCCTGGGTCTTTTGAATTCACGGCTAGAATTAGTTCCCCTTTGGCAGCACGGCATTCCGAAGAGTACCATTTGTCTCTTGCCTTAGTTGCGACTCTGTTTGTGGCCCTTGCCCTATTTTGTGGGATTATGAACAGCTCGCTTAGAGCTGAGATGGTTTCTGTAAAGGCCGCAAGGACAGCATGATTAGTATTTTCCGTTGTGTCTAGGCGCAACTTCACAGCTGTCATTATGGTCTTAGCTTGAGCCATCCTTCCCACGTCCGCGGCAGCCTTAGCCCACTTTAATCGCCTACCACAGTTCGAGGTAACGATTTCATGGGATGATTTCCATGTAAGTGGGGACTTAATTGGGTTCCTGACTTGCCACGGGGGGGGTAAGGGTTAGGGCCAAAGGGTTATGGTCGCTATCGGAAGTCGATAGGACTTCCGTGTCTAGGTGGAACGGCCATAGTTTGTAATTCAGCAAAATGTAATCAATTCTGGAAGTATGTCCCACCCTGTTGTAAGTGTGCGCTCCCCTGGGGTCTGACTTGGAACGACCATTAGTTGCTCTAAGGTCGTGTTCCATACAGAATGAGTTAATATCTATGGCACTCTGAGTCCATTTTTGGATTGGGTCTATAGAGAGCATGGGAATGCCTCTCCTAGCATCATCTTCCCAGGTGTCTAAAATGTCCTCACTGGCTACAGGTTCGAAGCAGCAGTTAAAGTCTCCTGCTAGGACAACAAAGGAATCGATGTTACAGGATCCAAGTTCATCTTCCAATCCTGTTGGGGATAGCGTTGAGGCCCCTCCCCTAGCCCCCCTTAAGTAAAGGTTGAACACTTCTAACTTCCTACCCCCATGGCACTGTAATGTTATTCTCTGGAGATCAGGAGATTGTGTAATTTTATGCCTTATGGTTAAACCCAATGCAATACTGACCCAAATGAGAAGGCCGCCGGACGGGCGACCTTTACTGCCCTGAGATTGGGATGCAGGAACAAAGTAGGTTGTGTAACCTACCCTGTGGCGAGGTTCCAAGCACCATGTTTCTTGCAAAAGACAAATACCGAAGGGATCCACAAAGGAATTCCAATCTGGATTGTTGAAATTGCGTGCAAGCCCTGCCACATTCCAACTTAAGATCTTCAGCTGTGTGTTTCCTGTGGTTCTCTGCCTGGGCAATATAACAGAGACAAGGGGGTCAGGCTCCAACCCTGACGCCACTACATCAACTCTATTTGGTAATTGAGAGGCCTCGTTCTGGGTTCGGATGTTTGCCCTGGCGACGGTAGGTCGTTTGCCATCAGGCAGGGCAAGCTGGTGGAGTAACATGGGGGCCATAGGGGGCGCAACTATCTCATGCACGATTGCATGGTTTCTAAGATTATTTAAGGAGTTCGACGCTCCCCGTGCTATCAAGGCATGTGCCGTTTGTTGGGCAAATGAAGCGGAGTTGGTACCATCAGGTTCGGTTATCAGGGATAAGGAGTCAGAGACCCCGAGGGATAAGGAAGCCTTTGTATGCGGTGGAGAAAGAGCTTGCCTAAGGAGTCAATCAACTTCTTCGAGACAACCAAACCTGTTCGAGGTTGGTGCCCCGAGCCAGCGTCTAGATAGATCTTGCTCTTTGTTTAAATACCCCCTCCGAGACTGATGGTGTACCAAGGACCAATCGCCCCCAAGAGTATGTGTAGTGCGCGGAGGGTAAAAGAAAGTCAGTGGCCTGGGTACACTAGGTGAGCCTTCACCATCAATGGGACATGAGCAAATGTGGTGGGCCGTATATGGATCCTCAAATGTTACCACTATGCATTCACCAGGGCTAGATTTCCGTGAAGGACCCACCCAGGGAACTCTTCGGACCATTAAAACTCTACTTCTCAGACCATTTGGAATCGGTCTATTCACGTTAAGCCAGTGCATGACCTTGTTCTTCAGGGACCAATGGTTTTCATGGTGGTCATTCTCAATCTCAGGCACACCCGTCAGCACCACCACGTAATCATTGGCCTCTGGGGGAAGATCGATGTAACCCCCTCGAAAGTTGCTCTTATTATGTGGGCCCTGGGTGGTTCGGTGGACAACTTTGCTAGCATTCGGCCTTGAAGGAGCACCAGCGTTAGTGTGTATGGGGGCTTGGGGAGTGGGGAGCTTGGGCGCCCTAGGTGGAGGGTCAGAGGTTTTGCGTTCGACTCCCATGGTACGTGGTTTGGGAACTGGCCGTGTTGTAACAGGTGCTGGGGGGGGAAGTTGTGAAGTCTGTGGGGCTAAGTCTTTCTCTAAAAGACCTTGGTTTTCTAGACCTCGCAAGCCAAGAGTGGCCAAAGCTATAATACTCTTTTCCATCTCTAGCAAATTATTCTCAATGCAAGATAGTCTTAGATCCAAGGGAGAAAGGAGCTTTTTTAGGGTTTCCCAAACTATACCTATAAACTCCCCATCCCCCCCTTCCTGGCCCTCTGATTTTGATCAAACTTCCTCTGCAATTGTGTTATCATTGGTGGTTGCAGGAACTGCACCATCTCTATCTTTCCCTCGGAGTACCTGTGGCAAAGAAGCACACCCTCCTGTAGCGTTAGTCACAGAAAAACTGCCAACATTAAGTTGATGTACTCCGGCAATTTTAGCCTTCTTGCGTGAGTATGCTGACCTGGAGTTGCGTTTCCTTTTGTGTATTTTACCTTTGGAAACATTGCACTCAAATATATCGGGTGTTACCAGGGTAAGGGGTTTAATAGTGGTTTGCTGGTCAAGGATAGCCACGGGTGGAATCTGACTTTCGAGCTGGATTGTGTGACCCAAGGATGGAGGTGGGGCGAGTGGAACTGGAGTGTAATGGACGTCCGCCTGGGTAATTACGCAGCGCGGATTGACCAGGCGCTCCGGAGTTATAGCAGATGCTATGTGACCCAAAGAGGATTTTTTAGAATTGGCAATGTCCTGCGACAATCTTCTAGCAGCAGCCAGATCTAAAGAGACACGAGTTTGCAATTTGGTGATTTCCTTATCTATAGCAAGATTTGTGCATGTAATAAAGTCATCCATAGGGCCGTTTTGTTGCAACCCCCCCTTAGCAGCCCTACTACGACTTGCCCGAGTGCACATATCTAGTAAAGGTAGGCAACCCACATAAACAATAGAATGGAGCTATATGAGCAGTACATGTGGCGGAGCAAGGGGCGAAAGGGGGGGGTCCAGACCAGACCTCTTGGACCTCGAACGGCCTCAAACGGCCCGCTCTTTGACCGGTCTTCGCCCCGAGCTGCGTCCCACGCTGCGGGAGTCTGAGGCTGTGATATAGGGGGCGTGTAGGGCGGGGGGCAGGCCAGCAGGGAGAGCGGACCGGATGCTGGTTATCGGTCTCGCAGGGACTCCTGGTTGTTGGAGTCCCCGCACGCTCGCAGCCCCGCCAAAGCCTCACGCCCAGACCCGCCTTACCGCTCCTCTCCTTCTGGTGATGATGCCCCACGCACTCCTGGACGAAGCGGCACCCGCGACGCGGGTGCGGCGAGATGTGGGCTTGTCAGAGTTGTGACACGCCGCCTGTTCAAGGATGCCTCCGTGTGCAAAAGACTGGTGTCCCAACTAGGGAAGGTGAGGGGTGCTTTTATGATCCTCAGGTGGGCGAGGGGCGGGCCAGCAGGGAGAGCGGACCGGATGCTGGTTATCGGTCTCGCAGGGACTCCTGGTTGTTGGAGTCCCCACACGCTCGCAGCCCCGCCGAAGCCTCACGCCCAGACCCGCCATACCACTCCTCTCCTTCTGGTGATGATGCCCCACGCACTCCTGGACGAAGAGGCACCTGCGAAGCGGCACCCGCGAAGCGGGTGCGGCGAGATGTGGGCTTGTCAGAGTTGTGAAATGCCGCCTGTTCAAGGATGCCTCCGTGTGCAAAAGACTGGTGTCCCAGCGAGGGAAGGTGAGGGGTGCTTTTACGATCCTCAGGTGGGCGGGGGGCGGGCCAGCAGGGAGAGCGGACCGGATGCTGGTTATCGGTCTCGCAGGGACTCCTGGTTGTTGGAGTCCCCGCACGCTCGCAGCCCCGCAGAAGCCTCACGCCCAGACCCGCCTTACCGCTCCTCTCCTTCTGGTGATGATGCCCCACGCACTCCTGGACAAAGCGGCACCCGCGAAGCGGGTGCGGCGAGATGTGGGCTTGTCAGAGTTGTGAAACGCCGCCTGTTCAAGGATGCCTCCGTGTGCAAAAGACTGGTATCATTATGAATTGTTGCAATTTGGGTTTCAAGAGGCACAAGCTCCATGGCTTTGCTGCATAGTCCTTTTTTATTTACTGTTGATTTATTGAATGTGATTAGTCTCTCAGTTTGAACCTCTTATATTGTAGCAAAGTTTGGTCTTCTGCTATTTCTTGGGAGCCCACTGGGCCTACTACTTATAATCGGCCACATGATTGTGGTTTCACCAGGTCGATGGAAACAATTCTGTTTTCCTTTTTACTAGCAAGTGGCGGTAGTACTACTGATCTTGTTCCGCTGACAGCTAAGAAAGGTACTGCTTTTCTGTAAGAAGGCCCAAATTCCTTCTTCACCGTGATCTTCTCTCTGACCAGATCCCCAAGCTTTGGAATCCAGACAGGTCTTGCTGGGACAGGTGGTTCTTCAGTGGTTGTTGGCTTAAACTTTGTGTTACTTAGACTTTTTCTTGTTTCATTCAAGTCCAGTAAAACCGCCAAACGATCTATGATATCAAAAGTTTTTTCTTCTACCACTGAACCTGGATAATCATTCTAGTACCAAACAAAAGTTCTTACGGACTTATACCTTTTAGAGAATTTCTTGGCATGTTATTAAGACTACGTTGGACACTTATTAAATGTTTGACCCACCCATCACCCGAACTTAATAACCTCGCCGTTATAGATTGCTTTATGTCACGGTTTTTTCTTTCCACTACCGCATTTCCCTCAGGATGGAAGGGAGAAGAGTACCGCAATGCAATGCCCATGCTGGTCATGGCCTCTTTGTAAGCTCGAGAGCTAAACGCAGGACCCTGGTCAGAATGTAGCATGCCATTTGCGTATGAGTAGATAAAGCCTCGCAAATCTTTTATAACAATTCTGGCATCAGCTGAGCACTGGGGCCACATCCAAATGAATCTCGTGCAGGAATCCACTGCGACCATGATATATTTGTAGTTGCCATCCCTTTGTAAGGGACCTCAGTGGTCCAGGTAAACAAACGCCAATGGTTTATCTGAGATTAGAAGGGGCGTCTGCGCTGGTCGTTTTACCGTTGATACTTTCATTCTTTGGCATATTTCACATTCTAGAACATAGGTCTTAGTTTGTTTTCTCATTCGTGGCCACCAATATCTCTGTTTTAATAACGCTGTTGTGGCGGAAATACAAGCATGTGCAGAAGCTAGCCCTTTGTGTGCCGCTAAAATAAGTCCTAATCTATGTTCCATGTTTGGAATTGCCCTATCCCCCACTCCAGGGATTCGAGCAAATGGAACATTATTTGCATCTGTTATGTATGAATATTTTACTGGATAGCCTTTCGGGAGTGTTTTTTTATCATCTTTTACTGAAGCACTGACAGCTTGCATTATATCGCTGTCTATTTTTGTTTTTGCCTGGGTGATAGCAGCTACGGAAGCTGTTTGCACAGCTGCCTTCGCGGCTTCATCAGCCAATGAATTCCCCGCAACGTGAACGCCATCATGTTGATGACTCAGTGTATGTATCACGTGAGTCCTTTGTAGTTCTTTCTGTAAAAGAACTATTTGTTCCCAAAGCGTTTTACACTTGATTGTGCCACCTTTTGCATCTTTGAAGCCGTTCTGAACCCAGTTCTGCAAATATTCATTGCAAGATTGAACGCAGTAATATGAATCACACACTATTAGTGTGGGGAATTCGTGATCTGTATTTTCAAGCGCCATCTTAAATGCCAGAAGTTCAGCTCGCTGAGCTGTACAATCTCCTTGAGATTGGGGTTTAGTGACCAGTGGTCGATATTTTCCTTCGTGCCAATGACCTTTAACGATCGCGCAGGCAGCACTATAAGCTTGTTTACCCCCAACTGCGGGTTGTGCTGATCCGTCTGTATATATTATACAGCCGTAATGTTCCAGAGGCAGGATTTTGGTCGGCAGAGAACACTCGTATTCATATTGGAGGAATTCTTGTGTTTTTAAATTAGGATCAAATTTGTATACTACGTCTGTTGCAGCAAGAGAATTAACCCATTGTATCCATCTCGGATGTAGAGCTTTAGCATTCGGAATGCTTGCCCTTGTTACTGCTTCTAGGGCAAGTACTGGTATAACGATTATTATTCGTTTACCTTGTGCCAGGGCTCTTTCATTTGCTACAGCAGTTTGAACTGCTGTCAGAATTTTATCTGTAGAACTGAATTTAATTTCACCCTGAGTGTACAAATGTGATTTGTAAGCTATAGGTACTGTTTCTCCCTCATTAGAGGTCAGGTACGTGAATCCGCATCTTCCTGGGATGACTCGGATTAGAAGGTTGCGTACATTTTTGCGTGTTTGCAGTTTTGTTTTAGTTAACATGTAGGCATGGGCGGATTTTGCGGATTCGCAATCCGCGGATTTGCGGATTTGCGGATTGCGAAAATCCGCAAAATCCGCGAATCCTCGCGGATTTTGCGGATTTTTTTTTTGGGGTGTTCGCACGGGTTTCTGCAAGTTCGCGAGGGTTTTGTGCAATTTCGCAAATTGCGAACTTACTTGTCAGGTCGCCAGTTTTGCGAACTTGTTGTTTCTACGTGCCCAGCCTGTTTGCAAGCCTTTCTTCATCACTGCCACCCTCTGTCACCACTGGCACTCTCTTTGTTCACCCATGCCACCCTCTGGCTCACCCATGTCACCCTCTGTGTCATCACAGCACCCTCTGGTTCACCAGTGTACATTATTGGGGCAAACAAAGCACTGCCATCCTCTGTCAACACTGGCACTCTGGTTCACCCATGCCACCCTCTGGCTGTCACACCCATGCCACCCTCGGTGTCATCACAGCACCCTCTGGTTGACCAGTGAGTGTACATTATTGTGGCAAAGCAAAGCACACCTGCTAAGTGCCTTAAGTTTTGCATAATTAAATTACAACAACACCTGCCCTGCCCCAACTGACATTAATGAAGGCTGGCACCTGCTTGTCTGCTCCCTTTCCTTTCCTTTTCCTGTTTGTTGCAATGTAATTTATTTTTAACAGGAACCTAACCGAATTCTGGAGGGCCCCTTCAGGAAGCACTACAGGGAATGGTTACAAATGATGAGGTTGAACTTTTGCACCTGCTCATAGCTTTTCCTTTTGCAAAACTCGTTTTTTGGTAATTTCGCACTATTCGCGAGGCGCGGCGTCGTGCGAAATCGATCGTGTAAGCCGCGAACTCGTGCGAGTTACCCCAAGGTTTACGGGCGCCGCCATTTTGTTTGCGTGACGTATTTCCGTTTCCGCCCGCTATGTGTAGTCTCGCGAGATGAGCGCCTTGCGAATACAAGTTCGCACGAGTTCGCGAGAGAAATCGCGTGAGAACCTACTTACGCTCACGTGATCGGCCGCCATCTTGTTTTTCATTCATTCCTATGTGTCTGGGCATGGTGTTTCTATCCTCTGTATATCTCTGCCATCCTTTGCTTATTTTATTTTGTTTTTGATCTATTAAACTTTTTTTCTATCCCTCTTGTTTTTTAGGTCTATATTTTTGTGTTTTAGGCTACTTTTGTTTACTTTTCAAGTACTTTTTAAACTTTTATTTCCTTCTTCTCTACTCCTATTCTTTTTCATTTTATCTCCTTACCTGCCCAGAACATGGTGAAGACAGCTGTCAAGCTGCCCAAGCCGGGCACCGCAGCCCGTGCCCGGCTCCCGTGTGGCCGCTTGAGGGCGGAAATGGTGGTGCCCAGGGAGATCTTCAGCCCTGAGGAGGTGGGCACACTCGTTTATTTTGTGCAGCGCCGTCTCCCGAGGACCATCGCAGCAGGCGGCAGGATTGCTGCCGGTTATACCAACAGCCAGGAGCGTCGGAAGCGGTGGGGGCAGGTGTGCCGGGCCCTTTTTAAGATCACGGGGGTCCAGCGCACCTATAATCAGGTGACCCACCGCTGGACCGATATTCTGGAGCGGGAGCACGACCTGCTCGATCTGCTGGGAGTGGAGGTCCCCGGGCTTGGTGAGTAGTAGTAGCAATTTTTTCATCACTCACTACTCTGTTTTTTCTCCTGCTCTGTGTGTTAATATTGCAAATGTTTGCTTTAACTTTTTTACAAAGAGCAATAATGCTGCTGATTACATTGATAGGAGAGCTAAATTAATATTTCAAAATCTTCTGTGCATTTCAGGTGCACTGCTCTCTTTCTCTGTGGCGGTGCCACTGCTTATTTGTTTTCTATTTTGTGTTCATTTAATTGGGCTGAGTAATGTATGAGTGTACTTTACAGAACTGCGTAATGCTAGACACAAAGGGGCAGATTTACAAGCCCCTTGCGCCACGTTTACGCTGCCTTACCTGACGCACAGCGACGTAAACGTGGCGCATCCCTGCGAGTCATGTACAACGTGATGCTTCTAAGGAGATGCGCCACGTTAAGACCTGGGCCTGCGCCACAATGGGTGCGTTCTCACGCAGGGGAGGGGGGGGTGGCGGTCAGGCAGATGTGCGCCTCGCAAAAGTGCCTGCGTGAAATCTACAAGATTTAACGCAGGCACTTCCGCGACGCTGCTACGTCAATTCTTTATGCCTGCTTGCTTGAAGCAGGCGTAAGGACTGATGCGGTATGTTGAGTATTGGGTATCCCTGAGCATTGCTATAGTTGCATCGCGCCTGCGACGCAACTCTAGAGATGCGCCCCTCTTTTGTCACGAGATGCATCACGCATCTGCCTACCCTTGCGCCAGGGTTTGCCGCATTGTAATTGCGGCGCATCTGCCGTGACGCAAGGTTAGTTTTGAGTTACGCATTTTGTTCTGGTGCACCTCTGGAGGTGTGCAGCCCAGAACTCGTAAGTATGCCCCTAAGTGTCAGATTAGCAATTACCTGTGCATCCCTGCAAAGTGTGAGGCACGCCAGCACCACCCATGGTGCGCCGTATTTTCAATGCGGCACGCCATGGTGCCAAAACGTCACCGAAGCGTTACGCATCGGTGCCGTAAAGGCGGCTCATTGATGGAGTTGCGTTGCAACGATGGCGCAGCTCCAGCAATGCTGCGTCAAGCCGTAAGCCTGCTTCATGCAGGCGCAGGGTTTCAGTGACTCATCATTGTCCTAAATGACTGAGTAGAGGCTCAGGTGCAGTCCTTCCTTTGTAGCCCTCTTTTTGGCTAAAATAGTTGGTTCTTGTTCTTTCTAAATGTTTGATTTGGTTGACAAGGACATCGACAAGCAGCAATCATCAATTTTTTCTGTTCTTTCTTTCATGTTGTACGTCAGGTCCGCCCAGGGGCAAGCGGACAGAAACAGCGGATGCAGTGGCTCCAAAGGAGGAGGATGATGCAGGCCAGGGCGGCGAGTGCTCCTTTGCTGGCCCCAGTAAGTTTTCATTTAAATATAGAGGACCTATTGTTGTCCAAGCGTTCCTAATTTAAATTTTTCGAAACAGTGTTTAGATAGGAGCTAAATCAATAATACTACTGTTGCAGGGACAATTCTCCACAAACCTTACTATGGACACCAAAGACCAGAGTAATAATATTTCAGAGTGGCGTGTTTGGCACACTGTATACTATAGTATAAACTTGGTAGTGTCAGCGGCACGGACTCCTCCTTGCAAAAATTACAAAACCTTTCGCTCAGTCACTCTAGCTTGGAGGACCAAAAACCACAGAGTCTATTCAAGTTTAAAAGCTTTATTAAAAAAAGTAAAAGTAAACACATATATTAAAATAAAGTTAGCTGGAAAAAGAAAAGTGCTTGGTGCTGAGTTGATGAGTAATGGAACACATGTCTTGTGGTCGAGCCGAGCTTTCACCTGGTTTAGTTGGTTGCTCTTGTCCGTAGAAGTCCAGCGTCTGTCTGTTCAGAGAAAAAAGATGTGTGTTAAAATTAAGCAAGCATTCATCAATTGTGACAAAAAAGTGCAGCAAGACAACAGCCTTCCCTGGAAGGAGGGACATTTTTACTTTAGACTAGAGTAGACAGTCAATTATTTTTTCTGTTTTCAAACTTCTTCATTCCTAGACCAAATACTAGTGAGTGGTGTAATCTAACAGTCTTAAATATATTTTTTAGGTGGAACAGCTGGTGGCGGGGCCAGCTCGGACGTGATCGTCATCGACTCGGAGTCTGAGGGCGACTCTGGGGAGGATGCGGCGCAAGTGGACAATCAGACTGTGAGGAAGCAGGCAGCGGTGGTGTGGAGTACAGGTAAGCTGGATCATGGTACTATCTGACTCTTAGATAGCATATGATGTGTATCCAGTGCTGGACCAGTGACAAATTACAATATGGTAATTACAGCAGGCTGGGACCGACAGACAGATAGAGGCAGAGAGAGAGGAAGACAGAAGGAGAGAGAGAGGGAGGGAGCCAGAGGGAGGGTGAGGGAGGGAGACAGAGACAGAGACAGCGAGGTAGAGGGAGACAGAGAGAGAGATAGAGACATATCGCCTGGGCCTGGTGCAGATGATACGGTTGCTGGTGTGGTTAACGGCTCAGAGGAAAAGTCACTCACTTCTGCCAGATATCTTTCATATGAAAGAGCACCAAACCAAGGATACAAGTGAGTTGTGGTGGGAAGGGAAATGGTGATTCAAGCGCCCCCCCTTGCCCCTCCATGCGGACGCCCATGATACTGGCCTCAATAGTTTTATACTGCGCTGGCTAGTTGCTAGTTGTACTGTGACACAACTTCCTGCTGAATCATTTTGTGTTAATCATATTCTTAAAGAGCATTTGTTACAGATTATGTTTTTCTTTCTTCTTATAGTTGGTAATACCAAAACATCGAAACCGAGCAGGAGTATGCGGGCTGTACTTGCCCGGCAACGGAGGCTGGATGCCACTGTTGCGCAATATCGCCGGCTGGTGGAAATGGAGGGGGACGACACGCACTCCAGTGTAACATCTTCTGCATCCTCCTCCGTGACCCCACGTTCTGCCGGTAAGCGCAGTGCTCCAGCCAACCGGAGCCGTGCTGGAAGGCGCCACCGCCGAGCAGCAAAGGCTGCACCTCCTCACAGTACTGTAAAGGCTCGCTTGCGCCTTGCACTCCGCAGAGTGTCCAACCTAGAGGCGGAGGTCCAGAGATGGAAGGAGTATCATAATCTGGTGGAGGGCCTCCGTTTAGATCAAGCCATCATCCAGGAGAAGTTTGATGCCCTGGAGGCCAAATTCAACAACCTGCATCCGTAGAGTGTCCCTTGCCCCTTTTTTAGAGACTTTTGGGGGGTGGGAATTGGGAGTTGGGGTTTTTGGGGACTTTTGATGGACTATTTATTTGTTGGGGTTAGGGAGGGTCTTGCGGAAGTTTATTTTGTTAGGGATATAAAAATATACTTTTTCAAACTTTATCTGAGCATAGCTGTTTTTTACTACTTTTGAGCCTGGTGGGTGGTGGTTTTGCAGTAAGTTTGTTTTACTGAACACTGTCATCGTGTTGATTCACCTGTAATTGGCCAAATGTTTTCCAAAGTTAAATGCCTGTCACAGAGTTTCCTAAATCAAGAGTCCTAGGAGTTTACTAGTAGTACCACTGTCACTCTCTCGCCTGTCCTCCTAATACTCCATTATACTACCTCCCATCCAAACGCTTATCTTACCTGTAATTTGTGTTTGTTGAGGGCTGTCTCCACCTGGAAATCACAGTGTCCTAAAGCGTTCTGCAGCAGGGCCCCAACTGGAGTTTCCCGGCGTGGATTTTCTGCAAAGCAAAAGCAACCTGTAGTTGGCCAAATGTTTTCCAAAGTTAAATGCCTGTCACAGAGTTTCCTAAATCAAGAGTCCTAGGAGTTTACTAGTAGTACCACTGTCACTCTCTCGCCTCTCCTCCTAACACTCCATTATTCTACCTCCCATCCAAACGCTTATCTTACCTGTAATTTGTGTTTGTTGAGGGCTGTCTCCACCTGGAATTCACAGTGTCCTAAAGCGTTCTGCAGCAGGGCCCCAACTGGAGTTTCCCGGCGTGGATTTTCTGCAAAGCAAAAGCAACCTGTAGTTGGCCAAATGTTTTCCAAAGTTAAATGCCTGTCACAGAGTTTCCTAAATCAAGAGTCCTAGGAGTTTACTAGTAGTACCACTGTCACTCTCTCGCCTGTCCTCCTAATACTCCATTATACTACCTCCCATCCAAACGCTTATCTTACCTGTAATTTGTGTTTGTTGTGGGCTGTCTCCACCTGGAATTCACAGTGTCCTAAAGCGTTCTGCAGCAGGGCCCCAACTGGAGTTTCCCGGCGTGGATTTTCTGCAAAGCAAAAGCAACCTGTAGTTGGCCAAATGTTTTCCAAAGTTAAATGCCTGTCACAGAGTTTCCTAAATCAAGAGTCCTAGGAGTTTACTAGTAGTACCACTGTCACTCTCTCGCCTCTCCTCCTAATACTCCATTATACTACCTCTCATCCAAATGCTTATCTTACCTGTAATTTGTGTTTGTTGAGAGCTGTCTCCATCTGGAATTCACAGTGTCCTAAAGCGTTCTGCAGCAGGGCCCCAACTGGAGTTTCCCGGCGTGGATTTTCTGCAAAGCAAAAGCAACCTGTAGTTGGCCAAATGTTTTCCAAAGTTAAATGCCTGTCACAGAGTTTCCTAAATCAAGAGTCCTAGGAGTTTACTAGTAGTACCACTGTCACTCTCTCGCCTGTCCTCCTAATACTCCATTATACTACCTCCCATCCAAACGCTTATCTTACCTGTAATTTGTGTTTGTTGAGGGCTGTCTCCACCTGGAATTCACAGTGTCCTAAAGCGTTCTGCAGCAGGGCCCCAACTGGAGTTTCCCGGCGTGGATTTTCTGCAAAGCAAAAGCAACCTGTAGTTGGCCAAATGTTTTCCAAAGTTAAATGCCTGTCACAGAGTTTCCTAAATCAAGAGTCCTAGGAGTTTACTAGTAGTACCACTGTCACTCTCTCGCCTGTCCTCCTAATACTCCATTATACTACCTCCCATCCAAACGCTTATCTTACCTGTAATTTGTGTTTGAGTGCTGTCTCCACCTGGAATTCACAGTGTCCTAAAGCGTTCTGCAGCAGGGCCCCAACTGGAGTTTCCCGGCGTGGATTTTCTGCAAAGCAAAAGCAACCTGTAGTTGGCCAAATGTTTTCCAAAGTTAAATGCCTGTCACAGAGTTTCCTAAATCAAGAATCCTAGGAGTTTACTAGTAGTACCACTGTCACTCTCTCGCCTCTCCTCCTAATACTCCATTATACAACCTCCCATCCAAACGCTTATCTTACTTGTAATTTGTGTTTGTTGAGGGCTGTCTCCACCTGGAATTCACAGTGTCCTAAAGCGTTCTGCAGCAGGGCCCCAACTGGAGTTTCCCGGCGTGGATTTTCTGCAAAGCAAAAGCAACCTGTAGTTGGCCAAATGTTTTCCAAAGTTAAATGCCTGTCACAGAGTTTCCTAAATCAAGAGTCCTAGGAGTTTACTAGAAGTACCACTGTCACTCTCTCGCCTGTCCTCCTAATACTCCATTATACTACCTCCCATCCAAACGCTTATCTTACCTGTAATTTGTGTTTGAGTGCTGTCTCCACCCGGAATTCACAGTGTCCTAAAGCGTTCTGCAGCAGGGCCCCAACTGGAGTTTCCCGGCGTGGATTTTCTGCAAAGCAAAAGCAACCTGTAGTTGGCCAAATGTTTTCCAAAGTTAAATGCCTGTCACAGAGTTTCCTAAATCAAGAGTCCTAGGAGTTTACTAGTAGTACCACTGTCACTCTCTCGCCTCTCCTCCTAATACTCCATTATACAACCTCCCATCCAAACGCTTATCTTACCTGTAATTTGTGTTTGTTGAGGGTTGTCTCCACCTGGAATTCACAGTGTCCTAAAGCGTTCTGCAGCAGAACTCACTACTTCCAGTACCTCTTTAGGGGACTCGTCAACGTAAGTTTCTTCATTGTGCGGAATCCAGGCATCAGCATTACGGGAAATGGATAGAATGAGTCTGGAGGAGGAGGATAGACGACCAGGACTGAGTTCTTGGCAACTAACTTGTGAACCTGATGAATGCTGCGGCAAGACAGTTCTGCTGATGGGCTTGTTCTTTGATTGGGTGATTACAGTTTTGTTGTGAATGGGATCAAGCACTTGGTGAACAAAGAAAGACAGACACACAGGAATAAAAGTGAATAAGGAGTCGAACTAAAAATAAAGTTAATGAATCATTGACTCATTTTCAGAACTCGGTGTCAGGGAAAATGAACTCGTCCTCATACTCTGCAAATTCAGTCGGTAGTACTTGTGGTAACTGAGGAGAACTTTCCTCAGGTAGGTCGGTGTCCTCTTCTTCCTGCGTGCATTCTCGTACTTTGTAATCTGGTGGTATGAAGTGCTGGTTCATCTTTATCATGGTGAGCCGCTCCACATTTGCGGGCAAGAGGCGGGACCTTTTGGAAGTCACAATGCCACCAGCAGAACTAAAAACACGTTCTGAAGACACACTTGCGAGTGGGCAAGACAAGTAATTGATAGCCAGGTTGGTGAGCTCTCGCCATATGTTTCTTTTCCCATGCCAATACGCCAATGGGTCCTCAGTAATATTGACCGCTGTTGAGTCATCCAGGTAGGCCTGCACCATTGAAACAATGTTCTCCCGCATTCCTGTACTTTGCACTTCTGTGTCCTTTCTGGGACAAGCAAACCCTAGCTGACTTAGCCAATCCTCTTCAGACATATCGCCTGTGCCTGGTGCAGATGATACGGTTGCTGGTGTGGTTAACGGCTCAGAGGAAAAGACACTCACTTCTGCCACAGGCACAGAAGTGCTTTTATCCGACGCCTGTTGGCCTGCTGATTCACTAGTACTGTCTTCTCCTACAGTTTCCTTCCTCTCTCTTTCAAAACGAATGGCTGACCGATCTAGCCAACCTTTGTACTCTGTAACATCTGAAGTTTCAAAAGGAATTAATACTTTTCCTAACAATGGCTTTCTGTAACGTGGATCCAGAATAGTAGCACAAATGTAGTGCTGTTGTTTCTTGATATTTACAAGCCGTTTATTGCTAACTAGGCGTTGTAATAATCTCTGCGCCAACTCATATGCTTCATTCTTTCCCACATCCTTTAATTCTGAAGACACCACCTTGACTTGGTGCTCGAGCTTCAGCAACAATGGGATAGCTTTGCTCAAAGAACAGTCCTCCCTGCTGACTTCACGCGTGAAGACCTCAAAAGGACGAAGCATGTCTGTCAGGCTTTTAACTAGCTGCCATTGCTCCACCGCTAGCATCATTTCTGTCGTATCACCACCCAGGTTGTAGAAATACTCATTGACTACTGGAAACAGCTCATGCAGACGCTCAAGCATGTAGAAGGTTGAGTTCCAACGTGTTGCCACCTCCTGGATAAGTGCTTTCACTGGCATTCTACGTACATTTTGCTGGCGCCTCAGCTCCTTCCGGGCCTTAAAAGAATGGTTGAAATGTGTGCATATTCTTCTGCAGATGGTCAGTATTTTGTCGACTGCAGGTTCTTTTTTCAAGAACTTTTGCACGACAAGGTTCATACAGTGCGCCAAACACGGCACTCTGAAATAGTCACCGTCCGCCATGGCCTTAACTACATTGCTGCCATTATCAGTAGAAACATAACCAACCTTGCAATTTCTTTTGGGCAGCCATTGCAAGACCTTTTTGTTAAAGTCATGCAAAATGTTGTCTGCAGTATGAGTTTTCTCCATGCCAAACATGGCTAATGTTGCATGTTTACGAGCACCCTTAAAAATGTCGACCAAGTCACCACCTGCATTTATCCGTTTTGCAACCCCTGAAAAAGAGACCCAGTGTGCAGTGATGCACATGTACTCAAGGGCTTGGCAACTTGTCCACATGTCTGTTGTCAGGTGTATAGTGTGAACAGCACTCTTCTGCAAAGCTGCCCCAACTAACTCAAGCACCTCTTTATGTAGTGCTGGAACAGCAACCCTGGCAAAATAGAACCGGCTAGGAACCTTCCATTTAGGGGCCAGTGTTGCCACGAGTTCAAGAAAACCCACACCTTCGACAAACGAAAAAGGGAGAAGGTCCACCGCTAGCATTTTAGCCAGCTTAGTGTTATACAGGCGCACAATTGGGTGGTTGCGTTGAAATGGCACATCTGAGGAGAACATGTCTGTAATGCTGCGCTGGACAAGTTTAATGGATGATGCTGATGCCTTCTTCGACCCACTTCTGCTCAGTGTTGACATTTTCCGCATTGGTGTGTCTCCCAGACTCTCAGTGTGCCTCCTACGTGTTCCAGAGGGTGTGGTGCTGCCAGGGGTACTGGGTGCGCCCGGATAAATGTCTGACGCTTCTTCTACCTCCCCGTCATCTTCAGATGAAACACCTAGTACGGGTTTATTTTGGCCACTTGCCCTTTGGGATTCCTTTGCCTCGATGTTTGCTAGGTGCGCAAACCATTCTACAGCGTGCCTTCTTTCAAGATGACCTATCTGGCCTCCGGTACCATAATTGGTACCAATCTTACCGCGGCTAACTGTAGTCGTACAAATGGAACAAACGGCTAGGTTATCATGCTTTGCATGGACACTAAAATAGTTCCAAACTGGGGACTGGAAACTTCTGGTTTTGCCGCACGAGGTGATGATTCTGCCAATGCCAGATGAAGCAGTGGTGGATGAGCCTTGCAGACATCTACTGGGTTGTGCAATTATTGCAGCAACCCTACTTGAGGGAGTCGAGCTGGATGGAGTTCCCCTCTGGGGAGAAAATATGGGAGCTGTAGGTTTTGGTGAACTTGTACTACATGACTGCGTTGGTGGTGCTACCAGTGCCACATCGCCAGGGTCACGCTCAGCATGACGTCGGGATAGGGTATAAATGTCTGTCTGCTGCATGGCCGGTGTGGCTGGAATGACGTGTGTGATGACTAGGTCATTGCTGTTATCCTGTTCATCAACATCAGAATGCACCACTTCATCAAGTCCGACGTTCGGATCCATAAGTATGAGCTTTCCGGGGCCCTTCCTTTTAACATTTGATACCTTTCTCAGCTCATGGTGTGCCTCCCTCTCAGACGTCGGAGATGGTTGCCAATCTTGATCCAGATCATCTGAGGGAGCGGGGCTTGAAGAGGAACTTCTACACACCCTCCTTGATCTTTTCCTTGCTGGGGAGCTGGGAGAAAATGAATCATCAGGAGGAGTGGCTTCGCCTTCCTGACTTGATACCCCGGGTCCAAAGTCAATTTCCTCCTGTGCCCCGACTTCGGGAAGAACAACCATTGTGGCCACTTGCTCCGCTCCATGCGCCGCTACATGGCCCTCTTCACTGACCTCTACTTGCAACTCTCCATGGACCTCTCCTTCTCGGCCTTCTCCTTCTCGGCCTTCTCCTTCTCGGCCTTCTCCTTCTTGGCCTTCTCCTTCTCGGCCTTCTCCTTCTCGGCCTTCTCCTTCTCGGCCTTCTCCTTCTTGGCCTTCCCCTTCTCGGCCTTCCCCTTCTCGGCCTTCCCCTTCTCGGCCTTCCCCTTCTCGGCCTTCCCCTTCTCGGACAGCTCCTTCTCGGACAGCTCCTTCTCGGACAGCTCCTTGCGCATGTACTTGTGCTTGTACTGTTAGCTCATGCAGTTGTTGTTGCGGCTTTGGTTGTTGAATAGTACTTGAGCCAACATCACTGGTCGTTGGTGATTGAACCAATAAACAGGCTACCTATGCAGCACTCATGGTGGACTTTGGTTCTTTTTTCCACATAAATTTAGTGGTCGAGGCACCAGACTCCTTGGTAAGTGGTGCCACTTGCTTCTTCTTCTCCTTAGTAGAGACATCTTTCTTGCAAGAGGAGCTACGGGCACCTCTTTTCGGACCCATCTTCTGATTCTTCTTCAGATGTCGGAACAGCAGGCCGCAGCAGGACTTCTTCCTGGCACTGATGCTCAACGATGATGCGGAGTTCTTGACTTTGTGCACCTAAAAGCAAACGAAGACAGAGGAACATCAGTTAAATATATGTTGCATATGTGGCGCTTCAATTAATAGTTTGCAAGTAGGCATTTATGAATACACACGTGCACACCACAATATGGAAATATCAAAAATAAGAATTGCTACATTTTTGGGAAACAGGAATTCAACATTGATCCAAGAGAGCCCACAGAGAGGCTTGTAGTTTCATGTACCACTGACTCAACCTGGGCACAAGGGGTGAAAGCAAGGAAAAATGGGTGCAGGCCTATGGCACAAAGCTCACTGCCTGCCTTCAAAATGGCCGCTTGACCCCCATCCACATGGCCAGGAGGACCATGCCTCAAAATGGCCCCACCCAACATAGCCAGCCCCCAACCCCTACTCCAAAAAGTCAAAAAAGACAACACAAATCACCACAATCCAATGCCATCCATCAAGTTTCAGAAGGTTTATGCTGCCTGCTGGTGGTTTTCTGGTGCAGAATTGCACTTTTTGCAATTTAGCGAGTGCGAGATTGTTGCTTCACGACGCGAATGCGGCAAAACACCCGCTAAATCACCAAAACAACCGCAAAAGTCGGAAAACACACACAAAAATCACCACAAAGAAAATCAACTTATCAACTTACTTGTGAAATCAAATTTCGAATACACACGTGCACACCACAATATGGAAATATCAAAAATAAGAATTGCTACATTTTTGGGAAACAGGAATTTAACATTGATCCAAGAGAGCCCACAGAGAGGCTTGTAGTTTCATGTACCACTGACTCAACCTGTGCACAAGGGGTGAAAGCAAGGAAAAATGGGTGCAGGCCTATGGCACAAAGCTCACTGCCTGCCTTCAAAATGGCCGCTTGACCCCCATCCACATGGCCAGGAGGACCATGCCTCAAAATGGCCCCACCCAACATAGCCAGCCCCCAACCCCTACTTCAAAAAGTCAAAAAAGACAACACAAATCACCACAATCCAATGCCATCCATCAAGTTTCAGAAGGTTTATGCTGCCTGCTGGTGGTTTTCTGGTGCAGAATTGCACTTTTTGCAATTTAGCGAGTGCGAGATTGTTGCTTCACGACGCGAACGCGGCAAAACACCCGCTAAATCACCAAAACAACCGTAAAAGTCGGAAAACACACACAAAAATCACCACAAAGAAAATCAACTTATCAACTTACTTGTGAAATCAAATTTCGAACACACACATGCACACCACAATATGGAAATATCAAAAATAAGAATTGCTACATTTTTGGGAAACAGGAATTCAACATTGATCCAAGAGAGCCCACAGAGAGGCTTGTAGTTTCATGTACCACTGACTCAACCTGGGCACAAGGGGTGAAAGCAAGGAAAAATGGGTGCAGGCCTATGGCACAAAGCTCACTGCCTGCCTTCAAAATGGCCGCTTGACCCCCATCCACATGGCCAGGAGGACCATGCCTCAAAATGGCCCCACCCAACATAGCCAGCCCCCAACCCCTACTCCAAAAAGTCAAAAAAGACAACACAAATCACCACAATCCAATGCCATCCATCAAGTTTCAGAAGGTTTATGCTGCCTGCTGGTGGTTTTCTGGTGCAGAATTGCACTTTTTGCAATTTAGCGAGTGCGAGATTGTTGCTTCACGACGCGAACGCAGCAAAACACCCGCTAAATCACCAAAACAACCGCAAAAGCCAGAAAACACACACAAAAATCACCACAAAGAAAATCAACTTATCAACTTACTTGTGAAATCAAATTTCGAATACACACGTGCACACCACAATATGGAAATATCAAAAATAAGAATTGCTACATTTTTGGGAAACAGGAATTCAACATTGATCCAAGAGAGCCCACAGAGAGGCTTGTAGTTTCATGTACCACTGATTCAACCTGGGCACAAGGGGTGAAAGCAAGTAAAAATGGGTGCAGGCCTATGGCACAAAGCTCACTGCCTGCCTTCAAAATGGCCGCTTGACCCCCATCCACATGGCCAGGAGGACCATGCCTCAAAATGGCCCCACCCAACATAGCCAGCCCCCAACCCCTTCTCCAAAAAGTCAAAAAAGACAACACAAATCACCACAATCCAATGCCATCCATCAAGTTTCAGAAGGTTTATGCTGCCTGCTGGTGGTTTTCTGGTGCAGAATTGCACTTTTTGCAATTTAGCGAGTGCGAGATTGTTGCTTCACGACGCGAACGCGGCAAAATACCCTCTAAATCACCAAAACCACCCCAAAAGTCGGAAAACACACACAAAAATCACCACAAAGAAAATCAACTTATCAACTTATTTGTGAAATCAAATTTCGAATCCAAAAGTAATACAACTGGCCCACCACCAACATAGCCAGCCCCCAACACCACCCCAAAAGTCGAAAAACACACACAAAAATCACCACAAACAACATCAACTTATCAACTTACTTGTGAAATCAAATTTTGAATCCAAAAGGCCTTAAATCCAAATATCCAGCACATCCACAAAAAGTAATCCTTCCCAGTCAAGATCGAATCCAAAATGGCCAGGAAAGGAAACAGGAACAGGAAGTTGGAGACTGGGGCACTTCCTTCACCCCTCCCCAATGGGAGGAACTTGCTGGACAGGAACAGGAAGTTGGAGACTGGGCCACTTCCTTCCTTCACTCCTCTGCCATTTTTATTTTTTTTTGTAATTTCGCGAGTGCGAGATTGTTGCTGCCAGCGCCGCGGGCCGCGAGCAGTGCGAACACAAGCAAAAAATCCGCAGCGCGCGGATATGCGGATTTTGCGGGAAATCCGCGAATCTCGCGGATTGCGGATTTACCGAAAATCCGCAAAATCCGCGAGCGGAACGGATTTTACGCCCATGCCTATTAACATGTCTGTCTGTAATGATCTCAAAATTTCTGTGTGTTTTTGAGTCCAATGTATTGGTTTAAAATCAGGTTTTATTAATTCATAGAGAGGATTAACCCTCTCTGCATAATTTAGAATGTATGTTCTACTGAAAGCCTAGTATTGATTGTAAATTTTTCAGAGTTTTTGGTGCTTGGAGTACTGCAATCTTCTCTAAGAAGTTGTCTGCCAGGCCTTTGCCTTCACTTGATAATTCATATCCTAAAAATAGGACTATTAGGTGGGCAATTCTTGACTTTTTAAAGTTGAATTTGTAACCCTCTGATGCGAATCCAAGAATTATGGTGTTCACTCTTTTTAAGTGAGTCTCCAGGTCTTCGTCTGTAAGATAGATGTCATCGACATATGATAATGCTTCATCATCATATATTTGTAGTAATTCTGTTACCCTTGCTGAGAATAATCCTGGGCTATTCTTGAATCCGTGTGGGAGCCGGCAAAATTGTTTTTTCGACCCCATTATTGAGAAAGCGGTCAAATGCCCGCTTTCAGGTGCAATGTTTTGACAGAAGAATCCATTAGAAATATCTAATGTTGTTTTATATTTTTTGCACACGACGTTGTTCATTAGTGCTGCACTGTGAGAGTTTTGTACTGCAAAAGTATTGCAAAAGGAGTTTAAATGTCTGTAGTCCAAAACTAGGCAATATGAATCGTCTGGCTTGGAGACAGAAAACAGAGGATTGTTCATTTGTGAGGTGCATGTTTCAATCACCCCTTGATATTCATTTGATCTAAGATCTCCCTGACTTGCTTTGTAGCTTCTTGTTTAACTGGGTACTGCCTTTGTGCAGTAGGTTGATTTTTTAACTGGATTTTGTGGAGAGGTGAGTCCTCAACCCATCCTACATGATTTTTGTATAATGCAGGGGCTTGGGCCACTGCCCATTTTCTTGCGAACGTGTATTTTTTATGAATTGGAATATGATTTGAGAAGGCTGGCATAATCATTTCATCGCCATGAGGGCACTCCCTGACAAACTCTGGTGGCCAGTCTTTTTCAGCTAACAGGATGTTATAGCCTTTCGAAAGATTCCCCCAAAAGAGACCTTTTATTTTCCTAGTTTTATCTCCCTCTTTACGCAATGTTATTTCATATAGTTTATGGGGCACACTAACTCGTGTGTCTGCAGTTTCCACCTGAATGTATTCATTCGTGTCCACTGTCTCCAGAAGATTCATCAGGATCTTGCGAGCTATGGTCACTTCTGCTACGCTGTCTAGCATTGTCTGGGCCCACTCTCAGTTTTTCAGTTGTGTCCTCAGAATCCTTGGCATGTTTAATTTTAATACTTGCTACCTTCTTTCTGGGAAATTGTGATTTTTTACTTTGATGAGCAGGTTCTTTGTCTTTGTCTTTGGACTTGACGTGCTCTTCCTTGTGTTCTGACCGCCCTCTTCTTTCCGATTTCTGTGATTTCTGTGAGGAAGATCGAGAAGGATTGAGTGAGAAGGATCGAGAGGGACGTGTATCAATATCTTGATATCTGTCAGGTTTTCTTATTTTATCCCTATCTCTAAGATTATATCTTTTTTCCGAGGGTTCCCTTTGGGGAGACTTGCCTCCTCGGCCAGGAGATCTTTCTCTCCGTTGTGGAGACCTTCCTCTGGAATGGAATATTTTTTCTCTGGGAGTGGTTTGTTTATTACCATCCCAACTCTTTTTTGGAGAATTAAGGTTGTTTTCAATAAATGTTTTTTCAGGATTTTCAGTTAGTTGTGGTTTTACTAGTTTACCACCTAAACTATCTCTGCCTAATTCATCATAGGATTTCTCAATTATTTTAGCAAGCTCAAAAGGTTGGTCTGTTATATCTGCCTCCTTCAATTTTTGGAGGTACTTTATATCGTCCCTTGCCAATTGAACTAATTCTCTATATGCCTTTGTTAATTCATTTAGTTTAACCAGAAGTTGCTCACTCAACATTGTTTCAATGTCTGGGTGTGTTGAGTAGCTGGCTAGAACCGGCCACGTGGCTCCTGGTCTACCTAGTGGACCGAGCCTGGTGATGTGATTTTGATGTTTTAGGGCACCTTTAAATAAGAGCAGGTCCTCTTGGTATGTTAGTGGAATCTCAACTTCCTCGAAAGGAGAGTATTCATCTGGAGCTTCCGCTAGTTTGTAGTAGTGGAACTCATGTGTTACAGGATGTGCTGCTGGAAAGTTTATCCAGGTATAGAATACTTCTCATGTGCCTCTACCACAAATATGACTGTACCACCTCTTGATGTTAATCCATTTTCTATAAGTTTTATAGTTATGGTTTTTCTTATATTTACCGGGATGAGTATTGCATCCGGGTCGTTGTCTTGGACAAGTGTGTCATCCGCTATGAGTTGAGCTGCTAGTCTAACTCTTTCCCTTTCTTCGTCACTTTCTGACATTTTTACTGACTGAAAGCTTTTTGTTGCAGATCAAGTTTCAAGGAAACAAAGATTAGGTGCACACTATTTTGGAATACTGTATCCTTCAACGTTGACTAAACCAAAAACTAATACATAGGATTCTCATCCTACTAAGTTCCGGCGGATATTAACCTTTCACCCACTCCCGACGTCTATTGGAGTTTTTTACGGGAAAAAGGGGTCTGTGTGAAAAGCACGACTGCGTTACTCTAGTGTCTTGCGTTAGATTGTCGCCTTACCAAACGTTGGGCGCCATGTAGTGTAGTTCCTATATTCCCAATAGGCTCTGCGCATTGGAATAACATAAAAAGCAGTGTAGACGTAGGACTGAAGTCATCTAGGTCTCTACTGACTATGTTAGACTTAATTAGTTTTGCCAGCTAGCTCAGAGGTCACTAGCAACTTTCTCGAATGAATAGGGAGGAGTAAACTTCCCTGATTTAGACAAGAAGTTATTAGTTTCTGACAACCGCATAAACACTGGTGTTTTTAATAAAAGGTGTTATTTTCTTGAGCAGTCTTCTTTCTCATGCAAGAGAAATGAATTGCCACAATTGCAATACTTATCATAAAGTAAAGTGCGTACAGTAAAAGTAGTATTATGAAATAATACTGTAAAAGCATTGATATGGTTTCTTAGCCATATGATACTTTAAAATGGATAAAATATATACATTCATAAAAACATTGACTAACAAACTCAACTGGTGCTTCTAAGATACGCCTACCCCAGTGTACCTGACCTAAGCCTAATACGTGGGAAGGAGTAAGTAAGTTGTAGTTTTTAAGTTAAGTTGGGTTTTTGCCAAGTATCGAAATCAGGAATTCTCTCTAAAGGTTTTAATCAGCTACGTACCTTGGTTACATAATGAAGGAGGTCTTGTATCTCGCTTCTCGGGACTCGATCTCCCAGCAACCCGCGAGGGTAACTTGGGAACACCGGAGCTGGATTTCTCGGCGTAAGAAAAGGCAGCTTATCCAGCTCGTCAAAGGGGAGGGGCAGGCTCCTTCGGCTCTCGTATCAGCTGGGCTTCGGATAAGTAGATAACCGCTCTGCTCCACACCACCGTGTTTTTGCTTAAGGCAATGTTGGTATATGTATATTTATACCTGAAAGGTGCCGGGTTTGACGTAAGGTTGGACATAAGACATCACTAAGAACTAACAGTTCTTTCTGGACTCCTGGAGTTCTTGTGCAAATCAAAACAAGAGCAGGGGGGGGTTCCCGGGCTGCTGGAGGCTTGGTTTGTGTAAAGAACGCGCTGTGCCTTCTAGGAGTCGATGGGAGTAGCCTTGCGGTGCTTTGGACTGCATGGGCTATTACTAAATATGGATATGATTCTTATACCTTTATAAGGATACTATTTATTATAACCACATAAGGGCATGAATCAGGAATATCGAATTAGGGTCCTAGATAGAAATACAACACTCCAATGAGTGCAACAGTAGGGAAAGCGCTGGATAGCGGAGGGGTAACATTTACTATTCCCACTCAAGTGAGTGCAGCAGTAGGGAAAGCTCTGGATAGCGTAGGGGTAAAAATTACTATTCCCACTCCAATGAGTGCAACAATAGGGAAAGCGTTGGATAGCTCAGGGGTAAAAATTACTATCCCCAATCCAGTAAGTGAAATAGTAGGGAAAGCGTTGGATAGCGGATGGGTAAACATTACTATTCCCACTCCAGTTTGTGCAACAGTAGAGAAAGCGCTGGATCCCAAAACAATAAAAAACAAAACCATCAACATTTTTATTACATTTAATTTCCAATATTAACATAATTTATATATAAATTTACATATATTATTATTAGGTTTTCCTATTTTCAGTTTCTAGTTTTGGTAAATTCTGGTGGGATTTTTTCAGTGTTTTCAATACCTTTAAAAAACATTTGTTATCAGTGGTTACACATTTTCTCGCCACTAAAAACAACAGAAAAAGTGATTTCCGGTGTTTATGGAACGTTTTGCTTTTATTATTACTTGCTTTCTGCACTGATAGCACATGGTATATAGACAGTGTACGTAGAGTGTATATGAGGTCCAAATACATTTTTGCAAATTAAACTTATTGTAGTACACCATACAATAGGTCTTCAGTGAGTCTTTGGTCATGCATGCTCGCTTTTTCTTTCCCATGTAAACTTCTGTGAAAAGGCCCTATCAACATTGGCACTTGGGACGGGCAATGTCAAAACAGCCAGTACACAATTTTTTAACTCTGGCCACTGACATAGTTTTCCATGCCAATACTGGTGCACTTGAAGATTGCAACTCTCAGGGCAGGTTCTGCAACATTTGCATTGAGCTGGGCGCTTCAGCCCTCAGATTTATTGAAGAGGTAAAAAATGAAGCAGCACTTTTGAAACTAAGGAGGAAATTACCCTTTACTGAAGGGATGTAGAACTTGTACAGAGTATCACAGTGAGGTTTCATTGAGTTCAAATGCCATTGGTGGTGAAGGAACATTTCTATAAATCATTACACTCCATTTCTCATAAATTGCAAAAATAAATGTTCCTGAATTGCTTTTCATCATTGCTTTGTTTACCAAGTGGCAAGCACTCTAACATGGAACATGTTACAGTGCCAAAGTCACTAAAGGTGTCAAGGAGATGTTTCACATCTACACCAATTATGCTGAACACTTGGCAGACAAGGGTTTTTTCACTCTAGTTTTTTTATTATGTCCACTGCAGCAGTTATGTTTCCTGTAAAAATCTAAGAATGCAGTACAGTGTACTTTTTTTCACATCACGATCAATTTGCGACCAAAGATCCTCACATTTCATGCCTTTGGCATCATCACTCTCTCAAATTCTGTAATTGGTTGCCACATGTATAATATAGCTTTCATAGCCCCTTGGAGTTAGTACCATCAGCTAAGGGACACAGTTGGGATGATTCTTTAGTTGATGCCACACAAAGCATGAAATTATAAATATTTACATTTCAGTTCCTGTGTATAAGAAAACAATGCACCAGAATGGACTAAAAAGTCAATATTAACCCTCATTAACTCTGAAGATTATTAAGATGCTTTCCGCATACCATCTAACAAGTGGCAAGGATCTCTTATAGGGAATCACTTCAGCTCAGGTATCAATTTAGACAAGTCATCACACACGCTTTTCATATGCGTAGCTGAATCACTGCAAATAAAAACAATATCACTCCAATCTTTGTTGAACTTCGAATGAACCTTTTTTGAAGAGCAATCCAAGTGACACTGTGTTCCATGTTTTCCAAAAGTCTGGTGTAATATTTTCACCACTATCCCAGATGCTTGATGATAGCGTTCTTTTTACATATACTTGTCACTTTACCTTGCATTGAATGTTTAACCCCTTAAGTGCTGATGATGGGACCGCTCCGTCATCAGCTGCGGTGGCGCTGTGCTGATGACGGAGCGGTTCCGTCATGGCCCTGCCGCCGCTCATGCGCAGCGCGAATTCCGCGCCTGCGCTGAGCGTTCTATTGAGCGGGCGGGGCCATGACGGAACCGCTCCGTCATAAGCACAGCGCAACCGACGCTGGTGACGGAGCGGTTCCGTCACCAGCACGGTTCCGCCGCGCGGCTGCCCCGCCCCCTTAGCACTGCGGCGGAATAGCCGCCGCAGTGAAGGGGTTAAAGCCTGAGGCATTGGCAATTCACCTACTATCAATACTGACCCACTAGAAACTGGGGGCTGATGTATTAAGGGGTTTTATCCATTCTCTGTGGGTAAATATGATGACACATATTAGGAAAGATTCTTATGAAACCAGCCATTTTACCTTTCAGTGAAAGAATCAAACGCAGCCAAAATATCAAATATGATTTTGATATTTCCTGATTCTCTACAGTTTAGAAAATAATTAAATAAGACCTAAAACATACTTCTAAACCCTGTATCTTTCGACTAAAGACCACAAAACTGAAATAAGCAAAAAGAAGAAGAAACAATATTCCCTAAACAACAAAACTCAAGCAGAATAATGTTAGCCCAGTCTTTCTTACTGCTAGCTTGTATAACAAAGTTACATTGTATTGGCCCCTTCAGGAAGAAAAAAATACTCTTTCATTCTCTTTTTTCCTTCTTCTAATGGCATTTAGTTTGTGGTTGTTCAGGTGTTTTTTCATTGTTTATATGTTTTCACTGGTGAGGGCTATTTCTCTTTCAGTGGGGGTTTATTAGTTATGATAGGTTTCAACCTAAAACCCCACAGCCTAATTATTATTAACAAAGATAATAAAAAATAATTATTTTACAAATTAGTTATCACTATAATATCCACAACACACACCTATAATTAATTACACAATTGTATTTAATAATTACTAATTAAATAATGTCAATTAATGTATTATTATTTATTAACTAAGCAATAAAAATTAATTACTTACCACCTGTCACACCATTTGCACATATAAACACCACAAAACACACCTAAATTATTTACACAAATACAATTAATAACTACAAATTAACTAATGGTAATTAATTCAAAAATGTTTAATAACTAATCAATAAAAAATTAATTACTTACCGCCCTTCACACCATTTGCACATATAAACACCACAACACACACCTAAAATTAATGAAGAAATTAAAATTATTAATTATTAATTGACTAATTGAAATTAATTAACTCATTATTAAACTATTATTAATTAATTAATTAATTAACACATTAATTATTCAATGCATTGTATATAATTAAATTACTTCCCACCCTATGACCCTATAAACCCACAACCCGCTACGGAACTAAATACGCAAAATTGTAATTTAAAAACACAGAATTAACTACTATAAATTATTATTTAAATCTATATAATTAAATTACTTCCCACCCTATTCCCCTATAAACCCACAACCCCCTACAGAACTAAAAACGCAGAATTAAACTTAAAATAAATTAATAACTAGTAAAATTCCAAAACATATAATAAAGGACAAACAATTCTCATTAAAAACACTAAAATACATAACAGTATTAATAAATCAATATTTTTGTCAACTATATTTTTATAAACAATATTCATTACAACAATATTTTTGTAATCGATATTACTTACCTGTCAGTCGATATTCTTATCAACTATATTTTTGTTGTTGATATTTCTTCCCCACAATATTTTTGCGGCGATATTTATGTCCCACAATATTTCTCCATCGATTTTCCTGCTCTGCACCCCCACAAGCTCATGCTGAGCAACAGTTTCACGATGGTCCATTAATAAGGGTATCGTCTATGCCACATCCGCTGAGATAACTTTCTGCATGCCACAACACAACTTTTGTCATGTGGAAAACGCCCACCATTGGATAAAGGTAATCAAATACTGCTGGATTGCTCATAAAAATGTCACCTACAATAGAGAAAAAACCTTAATCGCAGAAAATTGGCTGGATAAGTTGGTCTTCAACCTGAGCACACACATTTTGGAATTTTTTAGAACTGTGTATAGTGTTACGTAGTTTGTGACTCAAACTTTCTGGTACACTGGGACGTTTGATGGCTTGTAGTAATTTTGCATCTGTTGGCAAGGAAGTTGGGTTATAAATTTAAAAATGTTAAAAATAGCACCGGGTAAAGCCCCAGGTTTGGATAAGATCCCCGGGAACGTATATAGGAGCGAACCAGCCATCTGGATTCAGTATTTTGTGTCCTTTTTAATGCCATAATGCAAGGCATGAAGATACCCTCCAGTTGGCTGGGCGCGGAGACAATTCCGATATATAAAAAAGGTTCCCCACTCTTACCAATTAATTACAGACCTATTAGCTTAATAGATATTTCCCAAAAATGATTCGTGCGTGTCTTGCTGGCCAGGCTACAATCCTGGATGGAAGAAAAAGGGGTACTGTCCCCCCTCCAGGCAGGGTTCAGGGAAAAGTTATCGACCCTGGACCAAGTACTAAGACTACAGCTCTTGTATTGGAAGACTGTTTGCCTACATGGGGGTAGTCTATATTTAATTTTTGTAGACCTGAGGTCGGCATTCAATCTGGTGCCACGGGAAAAGCTATGGTCGGTTCTTAATGATATGGGGGCCCCTGCGTATTTGATCCAACTTCTTAAGAGATTGCATGAAGATAATTATGCACAAATAAGATACGGAAGGGATGGAAAACTTACAGCTCCAATACCTGGGATGCATGCTAACGCCCACGTTATTTAGTCTCTACATCAACGGGCTGATTGATGCCTTGGCAACAGAAAAATAACTTAATGCCCCTAAGTTAGCATCGCGCCGAATTTCAGCAATGATGTTTGCTGATGACACTCTTTTGGTACCTAAATCTCCCATGGGGATACAGAGGGGTTGGATAAATTCGAGTTGTTCTGTAAGGAAAGAGGCTTAGAAATAAACTTACAGAAAACTAAATTTATGGCGTTTAAAAGCCCCAAAGTACTCGCCCAAACCCTCTACTAAATGGGAAACCCCTGGAAAGAGTCTCATCCTTTATCTACCTAGGCCTTACCATTACTGAAAATCTGGATTGGGGGGCTCACATCACCAAGTCGATTTTAAAATTAGTGCAATCAACAGGCGGCATAATGAAGGTTTTCAGTAGATCGAGCAAGAGAGCAGTCAGCCCAGCACTAGAAATCTATAAGGCCCAAGCCCGAGGAGGCGCACTATATGGCGCAGAGTTATGGGACATTCCAAACTAGGTTCCCTATTAAAGGTAGAAAATCAATACCTTAGACAGCTGTTTAGATTACCAATGAGAACCCTACTGATCCCGTTGCAATTAGACACAGGATTAATGGTGGTTGCTGATATGTCGAGTTTTAGACCTTTATTGTATTGGCGTCGCCTATGGTCTACTCCTGAACTTTTGTCATATAGGGAGGAGTTACTTGACGTTATGTCAGTTCAGGGTGCAGTTAAACTCTTTTGGTTTGCCCATATCAAATCTTTACTGATCAATATGGGCTTGGGTGACTGTTGAGCTGATCCAGATCGTGCCTGCCTCCAAACCACAAGGAAACAAATGAAGGTCCATTATGAAGAGTATAGAAGGGCCCAACTTTATTCTTGCCCCAAGACGGGCACACTATCTGTAGCCTTTTTTAGAAGTAAAAGATGTTGCCCGCTTTGAGCCAATATTAGACCTTAATATACCAGTGGAGGCAAGAAAGCTTTTTTTGCAATTTACTATTAGCAATTATGGAATATGTAGGAATCACTAATATTTTAGGGAAACCTACATGCATAGGCAATTCCATAATTGCAAAAACTTAATAATCGCTATTGCCTACATTGTTACATGTGCCCACAAATCCTGTAATGGCTGCCTGCAACATTTTCTCAAATGTTGCAGTAAGCCAATCAGAAAGCTTGCTCCCGTAGGAGTCTTGCTCCTTCAGGAGTGTTGGCCCAATGGGAAAAAGCCACTAAATTGGGTACAAGAGACTAAGATCTAGTGCAGATTTTGGGTAATTCGCTTCAACAGTTTCTGCGGTAGTGCTGCATAAAGAGGTCTATGGAAAATGCATGGGGAAATTCGATTTTGGGACACCCTGTCTTTTTACAGACCTTGCTTGACAGATCATCCCCTCGATTGTGGCGGACGGGATTGGTTTCATGGCCAGAACAAGGCTATCGACTTACTGCATTTGCAACATAATTTGAAAAAAATTCAGATTTCACCAAAATACTTACTTCTAACCCAAATGGATGAAAATAATACCTAACCCAAATGGATTAAAATAATACTGCTACAGAATGCGCTGGATAATTTCTTTTTTTGTCACATAATTCAGATCACGTAGTCACATAATTTAGGCCTTTATGCTGCATAATACTACTAACCCGGACAATGTTAAATGGCTGCAGAGTGATTTTAGAGGCTATCATTATGATGATGAAATACGTAATTCACAAGTGAGCAAGAAACATTTTCCATATTTTAGGGTTCCCTCTCATGTATGGGTTTGTATACAACGTATTTTTGTGCAATAAAGGCTCCAAAACATATATAGGGTAGAGCTGGGCAGAGTTCAGAGTTACGCTACGCGGAACTTCGCTAAGTGACCAAAAAACTTCACCGTGCAGGGATCCACAAGCTTCAGAGTGCATTGCATTACGCAATTTGCACTGATATTTAGTGCCACCACATGCAGCTCAAGAGAGCCTTGCTCCTTTCTTCTGCTTGAGCTGAAGTTCTACTTAATCAGCAGCTTCCTCAACACAAACAGAAGGTTTGTCAACTCGAGCGATAGCACCATCCGTGACTACCCATGTTGAGAAATCTCACTCCGAGTCGGTCTGGAGGAAGATTTTCCTCACTCGCACTTTCCAACTAAACATTGGGGAGTGCGAGCGAGTTTTTTGGACCTCTGCATTGTATACAGAGAGGGAAAAACTCCACAAACTGCACGAGCAAAGCAGAATGTCACACCCGGCCTAATCTAGGGTAAGGGAAAAGTCTACAACTTAAATGTACAAACAATGACATAATGACAATGAAATGGCAAAAAAGTGCTTACCCATAGAATTGCAAGAAAATTGTACACGAGTCAAAAGCTGAAAGGAGAAAACGTATGTATTCATTAAAGACCACTACAATGGTACAATCTGTTCCTTCATTTATGGTTAACTGCCTCTCTAGCTATGTTAAAAAGCCTTCTGAAACCCTTGATTTTTATACAAGCCTGTGTCTTAGTTCTGCAGCCCACAACTTAACCACAAATATTCAGAACAGAATGGTAGCTCAGAAAGGTGAACATATGAGCTGCCTCTACTGTCCTTACTAAGACTAATAGAGATCAAAAATTACCTGGGTTGCCTTATTCTTGCCTTTCTTTTGCACAGAACCGTGGTGGCACATCTATTGGTGGCTGGTTGGTGGACTACTTCCACATGTTTGGACCAAGTCAGAAGTACCTGAACAGAAGAAACTGGATAGGAGCAGGTAGGAAGCATTGTGAGCAAGGGAGCCTTTGGTGACTGGCAGAAGGAAACTCAGTAGGCACCCAAAAATGAGACAAGAACACAAAACAGAGCTTAATCAATGTTGGCTTTGCTTTAACTTAGTTCATTGAAAAGTCTTGACCCCTTTCCCTTATTCTTTTTTGTGATACTGTGCATTGCAACAAGATCTTCAAAGTTCGAGGGTAAATGTTCTTTTTTCCCCTGTTCCTATATTCAGTTTTTAAAGCACTGGATAACCAAAGAAATATAATAAAACTTATGCTTTGACCAGAACATGGATCACAGAAGGCTATTGTCTTTGCTCTTGTTCATCAGAAATAGGCTTTCCTGTTTTCAATTTCAATTTGGTATGAATTCTGGTCAGCGTTTTCTCATGTTTTAAATGTTGTTAAATTTCAGTGGGTGACAGTTTAAAAACAAATATTTTTCTCTCATCTCCCTGCCTGTCTAGTACTGAAATCTCTAGCAGTCTAGTTCCACGTAATGTCAAAGAAGTGCATGAAAGAGATATGTTTGGATGCTATTAAGATTTTAATCCAATAGATCAATGGTGGGTGCTAAACTCACCTTTGTGCTGTTCTGCAAAGATTTGCTGGTTAAAGATATCCTACAGAGGATGGATATATATGTTCCTGGCCATACCTTCAACGCTGTCCGTGAGGATTTCCTGCTGCCTGCACGCAACTCAGAGGCCACTTTTCGCGACACCCGCTTTGCGGGTGCCGCTCAGCTCCTGCCCGACCCCGTTCTCCCTGGTGTGAGCGTCCACAGTCGGTGGAAAGCCTATCTCGCTCCCAGGTCGAGCACAGCGGGGCTCAACAGAGCGGCGAGCCTACCGGGGGACTGCGAGGACCAGCAGCCCTTGCTTCTCACAGCTGGTGCCTCTTCCCCCGGCGGCCACGCCCCCAGCCTTCGGCATTATCAGAGCCGAGTCTTGCACACACAGTGGGTGTTCCTGGCCATACCTTCAACGCTGTCCGTGAGCATTTCCTGCTGCCTGCAGGCAATTCAGAGGCCACTTTTCGCGACACCCGCTTTGCGGGTGCCGCTCAACTCCTGCCCGACCCCGTTCTCCCTGGTGTGAGCGTCCACAGTCGGTGGAAAGCCTAGCTCGCTCCCAGGTCGAGCACAGCGGGGCTCAACAGAGCGGCGAGCCTACCGGGGGACTGCCAGGACCAGCAGCCCTTGCTTCTCACAGCTGGTGCCTCTTCCCCCGGCGGCCACGCCCCCAGCCTTCGGCATTATCAGAGCCGAGTCTTGCACACACAGTGGGTGTTCCTGGCCATACCTTCAACGCTGTCCGTGAGGATTTCCTGCTGCCTGCACGCAACTCAGAGGCCACTTTTCGCGACACCCGCTTTGCGGGTGCCGCTCAGCTCCTGCCCGACCCCGTTCTCCCTGGTGTGAGCGTCCACAGTCGGTGGAAAGCCTATCTTGCTCCCAGGTCGAGCACAGCGGGGCTCAACAGAGTGGCGAGCCTACCGGGGGACTGCGAGGACCAGCAGCCCTTGCTTCTCACAGCTGGTGCCTCTTCCCCCGGCGGCCACGCCCCCAACATTCCAGTATAAATTAAGAAGGGCTCACACCGCACCGCGGGACGCACCCCGGGGCGAAGACCGGGCAAAGAGCGGGCCGTTTTAGGCCGTTAGAGGCAGGTAGAGACTGGACTGGGCCACCCCATTTGATTTAATCACTCTACTGCCTACGTTCTCCTTGCAGGCACTTTATTCTGAGTCTACTATGGCAACCCGCGAGTTTAGAGACAGAGCGGCCAAATCCAAATTGAAGAATGGTACCTTGGATGATTTTATCACTAGGACCCACACTGCAATTGACAATGAAATAACTAAGATGCAACACAGGGTCTCTATAGAACTTGAAGCTGCTAGAAGACTGTCTGTCGAGCTAACCGCCGCTAAAAAATCCTCCCTTGGGCCCATTGCATGGGCTAAAACACCAGAGTGCACGCTTTGCACTGCTCCCTCTCTGATCGTCATAAATGCCGATATTCATCAACCGCAAGTGGACAGTATACCCTTGGTACAGGGGGGATCTTCATCAAAATCCACTCTTTCCCCACAATTTCACTCGGGTGCAATTGCCGAGCAAAAGAAGGAAACCGAGGTGGGCTCATCCCCCAAGGCTACAATTGACTACGTTACGCTACCAAAAGGGGGTAATTCTCCCATTTCACAAAATGGCCCACACAACAAAAGGAAGCGTAACCACACCTCAGCATATTCAAGGAAAAAGGCCAAAATAGCCAAGGCCCAGCTACCAACTAAGGCACCTCCCCCTGCTCCCCTTCCAAACATCCCTTGGAAACGGGCCCAGCAAACATTCCTCCGCATACAGTTGTCATCCAAGAAAATAATGACCTCACTATAGAAAGTGACACTGCTGGAACTCCGCTCTGCACTATTAAAGGAAAGGACGTTGAGTTTCTGTCTGTCGTCTGGGAAACACTTAAAAAACTTCTTTCCCCTCTAGAAGTGAGATTTACACACATAGAAACTCAGCTTATGGAAATAGAAAAAAGCATTTTAAATTTGGCCACTATCACCATGCAGAATGCTAAACCAACATATTCACATGGAACTCCGCCTCCCACAGTACCATCTGCCCCTGTGACCCAAGCTGTTGTGAACTTGCAAGCGCCTACTAAGGCCAAGCCCACAGGAATTACCAATGCTACTCTGCCTCACCACCTTGTTGTAACTTCTTCATCTGCCAGTCCCATTGTTACCCCCAAGGCCATACCAATTCCTAAACCTCGAACTAAGGTAAACACTCACAATCCTACAAATAGGGCTATGAGGACCACTACCCAATTGGCGGCGGAAACTATTCCGCCACCCCCATCAGTCACACCTGGCCAAAGGGTACTACCCTTGACAGATCAGCCCAATTCGAGACAAAATGGCCAGAATTCTAACCACCAAGCATCGCAGAGAGCTAGTACCAGTTACATACGCTCAAGGGGTTATGTAGATCTCCCCCCTGAGGTTAGTTCCTACGTTGTAGTGTTGACCGGGGTAACTGAATTGACATATAACCAGCAGGAAAACTTTGCCTCCTTAAAGAACAAGGTGATCCACTGGTTTGACGTCAACAAACCAATACCCAACCACCTAAGGAGTAAAATCATTATGGTGCGGAGGGTACCCTGGGTAGGCACTACTCAAAAGTCCACCAGTGGCGATTGTGTGATTGTATCCTTCGAGGATCAAAACACTGCACAGGCCATTTATTCCTGGATCAACCATAGCACAACCTCAACAATAATAGCTATACCCCTCACTTTTTCTATCCACCCCGCCTCCACTCATCCCAGGGGGGAAATTGGAGAAGGATCCCAGAGAGGAACCACACATGGGGAGGGCAAAGCAACTTTTGGGCAGATGCACCCGGTGGTTGGAACGGGGCACCGATCTCTAATAGATACGGGTGTCTTGAAGAAGTGGATTGACTTCCACATCTGCCAACCATCGCACCTCCATCACCCACCCTAAAAAGCTCTCAATCCTTTTTAATGGGTGATCTACCAACCCATATTGCATCAAACGCACACAGTGGTGGCCGAACTCTTTCACCAACACTAAATCACGCAAAGGCTCACAAATTTAGTGTAGGGCCAGGTTGGCACGACACCCGCCCATCAAAGTCATTAAATACTGATCCCCATATGAGGACTAAAGATAGCCCCCCCATATCACACAGCCTCAAACTAAATAGCGTTCCTCTGGACGTCTTTCCACCTAATCAATCCGGTAAACCCTTAGCACATGACATTTCCCAGATAGCAGACATCAGCAGTACACCAGAGGCCCCGGGTGTAATCTCCATTCTTTCTTGGAATGTGGCTGGGCTACTCAATAAAGTAGATACGCCCGATTGGGGGGATCTCTTGGAGGGCTACGATGTATGTCTCCTACAAGAGACATGGGCAAGAGGAAAAAACTCCCAGCAGGGTTTCGCTATCTTTGACATTGAAGCAAAATGGGGAGGAAAGGGCCGACCTTCAGGAGGACTCTCGATCTGGGTTGGGTCCCACTTGGGATGTAGGGCCACACACCTGGAAACCAATTTGTGTGACTTCCAGTGTGTCTCCCTTGAATGGCCATGCGGAGGGAAGGTCATATTGATTAACATATATTCAAGACCAGTGGGGGTTGCAGCAACCTCGGGACCAGTGGAGGATCTAGCTCAGTTCCTTGACATACATAACTTCTGCTCCCCTCTAATTGTAGGTGGAGATTTTAATCAGCAATATGAACCACTCCCTGATTACCTGGTGGGTATATCTAGCGAAGAGGATGAGTTGTGGAATATTCCCACCCTGACAGATCCAGTGAACAGGGCATGGTCCCCACTCGCCACCCAAATAATGTCCCTCACGCTTAGTCACTCGCTAAGGGCTTGCAATGGCCGGATTAAAGGTGACATTCCGCCTAAAAATACCTTTAACAGGTCGGGCTACGAGTCACGAATTGATTACATTATGGTTCCAACTAAGGACTGGAGCAAAGTGAAAGACTTTCGAGTTATCCCCAGACTTGATAGCGACCACAACTTGCTCTCACTAAAATTTGAGATCCATGGCCGGCAAATAGACAAGGTCGACAACAATCCTCCATCACAGTGTGACCTTGTGTTATCCAGCAATAGGCGCAGAATTAAATGGGCCAAACTGCTGGAGAACCATTGTAACATTGAGAAACTCTATGCACTAGTCGTCCCCGCCCTGGAAAAAGTAGAGCGTTGCATGCACCACACAGTTAGTGAATCTGAAATGAATCATACAGGTAGTTTAGGGGTACCCACTTTCCCCCCATGCAAGTCGGCACAATTGTCTGAACTCGGTAACATCCACTCCCAACTATGCACTAACCTTGCAGAGGTGCTGAACCCAGTGGCCAGGCCCCACAAGTCCAAGCAGAGAAGAGCCACCTGGTTCAATGCCTCTTGTAGGGAAGCAAAAGCTAGACTACTGAAATCACTCAAAGCACGAGACACTTCAAACATTATCCGGGAGAGACGCTTAGCTTACAAATCAGCCCTCCATACAGCAAAAACAGACTGGGACGAGGGGAACTGGTCTAAAACAACAGCCGCCCTTGCATGCCGAGATTCACGGACTTTCTGGCAGATCGTTAGGCATGGCTCGGCTGAACCATCTGCAGCAGTTGAGGCCAACATAGCACCAACTGTATGGGAGGAACATTTCAAAAACTTATACGAACCACATAGCAGTGACCAGGTGACGAACGCACCTGCAGAAGTGCACCACTCCACCAACAATAGTGTAATTGACATGGATGGTTTTAGTATAGAGGAAATCACTATGGCAATCACGTCCGTGCCTGCTGGCAAGGCGCCGGGCCTGGATAGGCTCCCAGGCGACCTTTACAAACACGATCCTAAAATCTGGGCTCCCTATCTTGGGGTGTTATTCAATTCAATTCTGAAAGGCATGCCAATTCCTTCGACCTGGCCGGGGGCCGAAATAGTTCCAATTTTTAAAAAGGGGTCCCCCCTCCTCCCGACCAACTACAGGCCAATAAGCTTGATCGATGTATCCCAAAAACTCTTTTCCAAGCTATTGTTAAACCGCTTACACAAGTGGATCGGGGATTTTAACATCCTCATCCCCTTTCAAGCAGGCTTTAGGGAGAAGGTCTCCACCATCGACCAGGTCTTCCGTCTTGTCCTCATTCATTGGAAAACGGTGCAGTTGGAGGGTGGCAGCCTCTACACTGTATTCGTGGACCTGAGGGCAGCGTTCAACCTGGTCCCTAGGAATAAGCTGTGGGAGGTCCTCGCTAAACTGGGGGTTCCTGAAGGCCTCTTGAAAATGATAATCCGCCTTCATAGCACTAACTTTGCCCAGGTCAGATGTGGTAGGATGGGTGCAATATCCGAGAGGTTCCCCGTTGGCAGGGGGGTAAGGCAGGGTTGTGTGCTTGCACCAACCCTGTTTTGCCTCTATGTCAACGGGGTAATCTCCCACCTAGCGGGGGTACCCAATTCTGACGCCCCAAAACTAGCCGCTGAAAGGGTGCCAGCCATCATGTTTGCCGACGACACACTGTTACTATCAAAGTCGGCAACGGGCATCCAGCACATCCTCGACGGCTTTGTGGACTTCTGTGAGGCCCATGGATTAGAGATTAACGCCATCAAAACGAAATTCATGGTCCTCAACCCCCCGCAGAAATTCCATTTCAGTCCAAGCATTGCACACATCAGGCTCGAAATAGTGAAAACCTTCGAATATCTGGGCATTGTGCTAAACGATAAACTCACTTGGAACACACACCTGGAGAAGGCAGCACTTAAACTGACCCAACACTCGGGGGGTATTATGAAACTCTTGGCAAACAATAAATCCTCAATTAGGCCCATCGGCCCTCCAATACAGATTTACAAATCCCAGGTCAAGGGGGCCGTTATCTATGGATCTGAACTTTGGGGCCACGCTCAAACATCAACGCTCTTGAAGGTGGAAAATAAATTCATCCGGAATCTTGTTGGGCTACCACCGAGCACTCCCCTTGTCCCCCTCAGGATGGACCTAGGACTTTGCCCGCTCGACGAGGATTTGGCCCTTCGCCCATTGGCCTTCTGGCGTAGACTATGGATAACTCCAGAATTGGCCAGCTACAGAGAAGGACTCCAAGAGGTCCTTGCTATTCCAGGCGCAGGTAAAATTAAATGGCTTAATTCCATCAAACTGGAATTGGAGGCCTTGGGTCTCTCAACAATGTGGTCTGATCCTGTGAACACGTGCCATCTCCTCTCCAAAAAGGAACTAGTCAGGTCTTACCGTGATAGCAAACTGTCATTGCTACTCAGCCATCAAAATCTCGGGACTCTGACAGTTTCCTTTTTGTCCCACAAGGCCAATTATAATATGGAACCAACACTGGATAAAATTTATCCTTCCATATTGAGGAAACTATACCTACAGTGGAGACATGGGTCCCTTCCCATTAGAACTCTTACATCTAAATGGAGTGACGATGCAAGCAGTATTTGTCCAGCATGCAGAATCTCGGATGAAACTGAACTACACATCCTTTTTCTTTGCCCTGTCTACCGAGGGATCCGAAGGTACTGGATTGCTCCCCTATGCAGGAATTTGGGTCTTGTGAGGTGTCTGGCCGCCTTCAGAGTCTTAAAAACTGATCTATCGGACCATATTGTGTTTGCTATGGCCAAGTACTTGGGTGCTCTCTGGACTATAATAAGGAAATGTCTCAGGGCTTTGACTTGATTTTCATTACACAGGGAATCCTGCAAGAGATGCTTTTAACAAATTTTTACAATCTGCTGTATAAAACATTTTTTATGAACCAGTTTTTTAATGTATATTACAAACGTCTTTTATGGTAAAGTTTTACCGAAATAAAGATATTTTGAATTGAATATATATATATATATATATATATATATATATATATATATATATATATATATATATATATATATATATATATATATATATATATATATATATATATATATTCACTGAAAAAACCATAGGTTTTAGGGAAAGTTATAGTTATTTGGAGAGTTCACTCATACAAAGCCAGCGAAATTCCCCCGTAATAGTTAGTTCAGCTAACTATGAATCGCGCCCCGCAATGCACTGCTGATGAAGTCACATTACATCACTCATGACATGGTCAGTGACATCACTCATGACATCTCAAATGACAGGGAGATAGGTCTGTAATTAGAAGGGCACTGAGGGTCCAACATAGCCTTCTTTAATAGGGGACATACAACTGCCTTTTTCCAGAACTCAGGTACTGTGCCACTAATTAGAGATTGTGTGCAAATTTGATAGAGATATGGGAAAGGCTCAGTACTGAGCACCTTCTACATCTTATGAGGGAGTTGGTCCAGGGGGGAGCCTGAAGAGATACTGGCTGCAATTATGTTAAACTCCTCTTGTGATGGAACCTGGAAAGACTCCGGAGGCATCATGCATTCCGTGAGCAATGTTACCTTAGGAGTACTGCCTCTTGGTGCCAGCCTATCTAGTGAATTAGTAATCTGATTGCATAAATGCAGATAATTTTCATCAACTAAGCTATTAGTGTCAAAGCCACTACTATCCACAAGCCGTGGGAGTTCTTCAAGATGTTAGACCATTCCCTAACCATACGAGTGTTAACTGGGTGGGAGGTTTGTTTATTAGGGACGGTTAGCCATAGGGAGAAAAGAACCAGGAAGTGGTCTGTCCAACACAATGGGAGTATCTCTTTCACAGCTACATCCCTTTCCCTGGCAAATATAAGGTCCAACACATGACCTCCCTAATGGGTGGGACGTAGCACCAGTTGCTGTAGATTAGTATTCTTGCATGCTGGGACAACTCTTTAAGAGCTGTGTCTAGGTTGCCATTCTCCCAAAGATTAAAATCTCCCAGGATCATTAATTTGGAATGGGAGTGTGAAAGATGATATATCACCTCAATCAGTTCTTGGTAGCGGGGGCAGCACCTCCCAGAGGTCTATAACAGAGTATACTGGAGCACAAAGCACCCCCATTATTCTTAAGTGAAAACCTGAGTAGCTCAAACCCCAGGACTTGCTCCACACACAGTGGGCGAGGTTCCAGGTCTCATTAAATATAATCCCAACCTCCCCATCTCTCCCACCTACCCTTGGTTTGTGAAATATTTTAAAAGCTGGAGGGCAGGCCAGGTCTAGTTCCACTTCCCCATCTAAACATGCTCAGGTTTCTGTGAGAAACAGGATATCCAGGTTCTGGAATCCAATAGTAAGTGAATCTCAGAATAATGCTAAATAAGAGGCCTCATATTAACCAACCCACAATTAAGGCCATTTAACATACCTTCTTTGAGGGGAGTTTTACCACAGTTCTCTACCCTCATTTCTAATGCCATATGCTTCTCTGCATCAATAAAACCAGCTCGTCCCTGGAGTAGGTGCAGCGGGTGGTGAGAGATGCAGCAAAGCTGGCGCTGAGCACGACCGGTGAACGGAGAGGCGCGGACGGCCTTGCATTTGGCGCACCATCCTCGCGAGCGCCGGCTGCGCGCTTGCATCGCGTATCCTTAAATATAGACGAGTACACCAGCACACCCTGGTAGTGATATGCACGGTGAGTACAAAAGTGACTAAGTGCCAGAAGTGAACACAGTAAGTTAACACAGTATTCCTAAAACACCTTCTGTTTTTTAAAAATCAATACTTAATTACCAGTTTTAATTCGGCAGTGACTTCTAAAACCGTTTTTAAATGTATCAATTCCTAAACTAGCAGCTCTAATATATATATTTACAATGCATTGTGGGACATTGATGCCTTCACGTTTTTCATAGATATTCCTGATGCTGGAGTTGCCGTTCAGTGATTGGTTCACAGTCCCACCAATAAAAACCATGTGAAGGATTTAAAAACCACAAAGCTGTGCTCATTTAATTTGATTTTATGCACTGATGAAGGCCGATGCCGAAATGCATTTGCATGAGAAAGTCAAATAATTACCACGAGAGTGCTCTGCAACATGAAGTAGTTGTTGTGGAACAAAGGCGGTAGCACCCCCGCCACGGAAGCACCCGCCAAGAGTTCGACTGCCAAGGTGGCTCGTAGGTAGCTATATATATATATATATTCACTGAAAAAAACATAGGTTTCAGGCACGTTATAGTTAGGAATTAGCATTTAAAAAACCTTAGAAATTCACTGAAAAAACCATAGGTTTCAAGGACGTTATAGTTAGCTGGACATTTCACTCGTACAAAACCATTGAAATTCCCCCGTTATAGTTAGTTCAGCTAACTATACTCGGGCCCCCAATGCACTGCTGATGACGTCGCATATTACATCACTCATGACATGGTCATTGATATCACTCATGACATCACTGATGACATTTCAAATGACATCACTGATGACATCATCCAGTGAATGTGTGTCTTTCTGAAAATTAAATATTTTTTATATATGTATTATGTATATCTCAAGGTCGTTGGAAGAATAAATGGGTAAATAAGTGTCTAAATGGATGTTTTTTTTGTAAAATTGATTATATAAGTGACTGATTAAGTGTATCTTAGTGAATACATGGGTTAGCGAGTAATGTTTAAATAAGTAAATATCTGTATTAGTCTCTCACTTTGTGTATAAGTGGCTGCATGCTTTGGTGAGTAGCTACATGAATGTCTATATGGGTTATTAGTTGGTTTTTTGAGTATCAGTATGAGTGTCTGAGTGTCTGTATCGTTCGGTGGGGGATATTACTTAGCGCATAGATGCATAAATGAGTGACTCTCTGTTTGTATGTGTTGAAGACAGAATGTGTGCAGGACTATGGTGGATGAGTGTGTGTATGGGTGTGTTACTGCGTGAATGGCTGTCTCAATAGTGTCTTTATGAGTAACTACATACGTTTTAAACTAGTATATGTGAGTATTCGCATATATAAGTGAGTATATGTGAGAGATTGGAAGATTTCCTGTATAAATAAGTATGTGTTTCAATAAGTAATTGTTTAAGAGAGTAAGTATGTATACATTTATGTAGAAGTAAGTGTAGTGGTGTGTGTATAACTGTATATGCAAGTAAATGGATGTTTGATCCTTTATTAGCATGAGTGACTATGTGTGTGAGTAACTCTATGAATGAGTGGCGGTGTGTAATAGGATGTGTAGGTGTATGAGTACATATGATGAGTGAGTACATGTATGAGTGACTGTATAGAACTGTTGGTGAATGAGTGGATGTGTACGTATATCTTGGAAATACTGCATAGGTTGTTGTAACTGGCATTGGTATGTACATTTATTTGAAAATTCTACTTTCTATTTTTGAATGTGTGTATCAAAGGTTATATTAGGGTGAGAGGAGGTCTGCCACTATATCACAAGGATGATGTCATCAGTGATGTCATCAGTGATATAATTTGAGATGTCATCAGTGATGTCATGAGTGACGTCACTGACCATGTCATGAGTGATGTAATATGTGACGTCATCAGCAGTGCATTGCGGGCATGCTAGTTATAGTTAGCTGAACTAACTATAACGGGGAATCTTAATGGTTTTGTACGAGTGAAATGTCCAGCTAACTATAACGCCCCTGAAATTTGTGTTTTTTTCAGTGAATTTCTAAGGTTTTTTAAATGCTAATTCCTAACTATAACGTGCCTGAAACCTATGGTTTTTTTTGTGAATTTCAAAGGTTTTTTGAATGCTAATTTCTAACTATGCCTACAGAGATAGGGCATGTAAAGAAAGAAGAAAAAACGTACAGAAAGAAAAAAAAGAAATGCAAAAAGAAGCAGCAGAAGTCCTCAAAGAGGAAGTAAAGTGCAGAAAGAAGGATAACATGCAGAAAGAACAAACAGAAGAGCAGAAAGAAGCCTTGTTGCAAAATCATCCTGTACCCACAACTTTTTCAGAGGGTTACTGGTGGTAACTGACTCTGACTAACCAGTCCTAGAGCCAGTGCTATGTTAAAAGACACTTAGAATACAGTGAAAACACTTACATACACTAAGGAACACTATGCGTTGGGGTCTCCCTGTGATTAGCATGACCTCCTCTGTAAGCCCCTAGTATATATTAGGGCAGGGCGATTAAAACTACCTCTTAAAACGCGCCACAAGGCGTGTTTGCACACGTCATCTCATGACCTGTCTCCTCCCTTCCCCACTGTGATACGCGCCCTGTGCCCGTTATAAGTTGGAAGATTAAGTCCCCTTGAATCCTGAGGGTCCCTAGGGTCCAGTCAGCCCACTAGGTACCTGCAGTAAGCACCACAAAGCAGTGTTGCAGAGAGATGTAAAAACGGGGCACGGCCTAGACCACCTCTCTGCAACGCAGCGCAGTGGCGCTTACAGGAAGCTCCTGGTGGACTAGTTGTCCCCCAGGGTCCCTCAGGATTGAATGGGGAATTATTTCCCCAATTTAAAATGTGCCACAGGGCGTGTTAGCACACGTCACCTCAGGCCCCCTCCCCTCCCTTCCCCACGGTGTAAACATGGCCTGTGGCCGTTTTAAGTTGGGAGATTAAGTCCCCTTGAATCCTGAGGTTCCCTACAGTCCAACTAGCCCACTAGATACCTCCTGTAAGCGACACATAGGTGCCTTGCAGAGAGGTGTAAAAAGGGGCATGGCCTAGACACCTCTCTGCAACACATGGCAGTGGTGCTTACTGGAAGCACCTGGTGGGCTAGTTGGCCCCCCGAGCCCTCAAGATTGAAGGGGAATTATTTCCCCAACTTAAAACGAACCACAGGGCGTGTTTGCGTACGTCACCTCTGGCCCTGTCCCCTCCCTTCACCACTGTGTAAACACGTCCTGTGGCCATTTTAACTTGGGAGATTAAGTTCCTTTGAATCCTGTGGGTCCCTAGGGTCCAACTAGCCCACTAGGTACCTCCAGTAAGCGCGACAGAGCTGTGTTGCAGAGAGGTGTAAAAAGTGGAAAGGCCTGGACCACCTCTCTACAACGCAGTACAGTGGCACTTGCTGGAAGCACCTGGTGGGCTAGTTAGCCCACCGGGTCCCTCAGGATTGAAGGGGAATTATTTCCCCTACTTAAAATGTGCCATAGGGCGTGTGTGCACACTTCACCTCAGGCCCCATCCTCTCCCTTCGCCACTGTGTAAACACGCCCTGTGGCCGTTTTAAGTTGGGTGATTAAGTCCCCTTGAATCCTCAGGGTCCCTAGGGGCAAATTAGCCCACTAGGTATGTCCAGTAAGCGCAACTGCAGAGAGGTGTAATAAAAGGGGCACAGCCTGCACCACCTTTCTGCAACGCAGCGCAGTGGTGCTTACTGGCAGCACCTGGTGGGCTAGTTGCCCCCACGGACCCTCAGGATTGACAAGGAATTAATTCCCCAACTTAAACCAAGCCAAAGGGTGTGTTTGAACATATGTCAACTCAGGCCCCACCTCCTCCCTTCACCACTGTGCAAACATGCCCCATGGCGCGTTTTAAGTTGGGGGACGAACTCCCCTTGAATCTTGAGGGTCCCTGGGGTGCAACTCGCCCACCAGCTACCTCCACTAAGCGCCACAGTGCTGCTTTGCAGAGAGATGTAAAAAGGGGCGTGGCCTCAGAACACCTCTCTGCAACACAGCCCCCTGGTGCATACTGGAGGTTCCTGGTGGGCTAGTTGGCCCCCAGGGACCCCCAGTATTCAAGGGGAATTTGTTCTCCATCTACAAATGCGCCAGGGGCCACGTTTGCAAAGTGATGAAAGGAGGGGTTGCGGTCTCCAGCGCGAGGCAGATCTTTTTTTTTTAGAAAGGGGGACTGTGTAGCCCCTCTTCATTTTCTATTTTTTTGGCCCTGGGGACCCCATCCCCCAGGGTCTGCCTCCTAATAAAAAAAAAAAATGTGAAGGGGGCCGCATGGTCCCCCTCCCTAGGACCTTATCCCCGGGGCATGGCCTTTTTATTTTTATTGTTTTAGAGGGGGGCTGCCTTGCACCCCTTCTCTGGCCACTTATGGCCCCAGGGACCCCATCCCCCGGGGCCGGCCTTTCAATTTTTTTTATTTTACTTTTGCGGAGGGCTCCGCGTGGCCCCCCTTCCGGGACACTTGTAGCACAGGGGACCCATCCCCCAGGGCTGGCCCTCTCCGTTGGGGAGCGTGTGGTGTCCCCAATTCCCCCACGGTTCCGCCAGCTCCCCGTGTCCTTCGGGAGCCGGCATTGCTTTTCCGCATGGGAAGCTGCTAAGATGCAGCTCCCCATGTGGAAAAGCAATCTGGTTTGAATTTTGAAAGAGAGAGCAGGTTCCCGCCCTGCCAAAGCAAACTACAGTGTCCTGGGGGTGGGCATCCCAGGGCACTGCAGGAGCCGGCCCTGGGAGGTGGCAGTCCCCAGGGCCATGGCAAGGCTCTAGGAAGGGGACTGTGTGCCCCCCTCGCACAATCTACAAAGCCCCGGGGGTGGTGGTCCCCGGGGCCGGGTGGTCCATCACGGCCCCCCTAGTTTAAATATTTAGAGCCCCGGGGAAGTGGTGGTCCCTGGGGCATGTGGGGGGCTTGCGCCCCACACACAGGGTATTTTGTTGAAAAAAATCCTGTGTGTGGCGGTCCCCGGGGCTGCGGGGGGCAGGGTGCCCCCACAATCACAAATAATTCAAGCCCCGGGGGTGGCAGTACTAGGGGCTTGGGGGGCCGTAGAGGCCCCCCAACCTTCCACTATAAAGGGGTGACGGTCCCCGGAGCTACGTGGGGGCTGTATGCCCCCGCAATTATTCATGCTTTGCCCCAGTGGGTGGCGGTCCCCAGGGCAGTGTGGGGGGATTGGGCACCCCGCACTTTTTTTTAGCATGCCTATGGGACTTGGCCCCACCGGGGGCTAATTAGCAACGAAGCACCGGAGCCCGCGCTCTGTTTTTTTTTATCAGCAGGATCCGAACACCCTGGGTGGATTTTGCCGATTTCTAAAAACAAAAAAAAATTTTTGGGGCCCTCTGGGTCCTTGTGGGACCCCCTAAGCAGGCCTAGGGGGTCAGGGTGTTTCTACCCTTCCCCCTTTTCGCGTTTTTCATGTTTTTTGCTCTGCTTTCAGGTGCCTCGTTCTACCGAGGCAAAAGATAGCTGCCAACTCTTGGTTTGGAATGTTGACAGCCAATTAGCATACAGCTTGTCATCGGAAGGGTGCACGGATCCTGCGCAGCCATAGATATATATGTGATTTTACTTTTGATTTTCTCAGCAACTACTGAACGGATTTACACCATTTAACAAAAATGCACGGCTCTGGACCAAGGCCTACCTTCTTGCCAAATTTGGGTAATTCCGTGCAGCAGTTCGGGCTGTAGCTGCGGCTAAGGGTGCCTATGGGAAATTGCATGGGGAAAACACGTTTTGGGACCCCCTTTTTTCTCGGCCCCGCTTGACGAATCACCCCCAAACTATCATGATAGGAGCGGACCGGAGCGGCCCACGAGTTTTGAAACTGTTGCGAAGATTCGTCAATCTGCACCAAAGTTATTGGGAAAAGAATTTTGTGGATTTCCTATAGAAATTAGGGGGTCGATTAGGATCGCGGACGGAAACCTGTTCCGTCCGCCGAGGAAGGTGGCAAGATTCTCCGGACCTGTCCGCGGAAAAACCGCAATAGCGATTAGGATAAAATATGATAGAAACGCCAATCGCGGCGGACGGAGCACACCAATCCCCGTCCGCGGCGGTCGAAGTACACCTGAGCCCGCGGCAGGCAGACGGAACCGAAAGAACACCGACCGCCGCGTACGCACATGACCGCGAAAACATCCACTTCCCCCGCGATACCTGCGTACTGTCCGTGTCCGCAATTAGGATAACTCCGCAAGTACCCCGGTAGCCACCGCGATCCACGTCCACTGCGGTACCAATGCTACGAGAGACCGTGCTCCACAGCGGAAGGCCAACACAAACAACATCCCTACAGTCAAACCAATGCCATACATTGCGACGGAAGTTATCACCAAACACAGGAAAAAGAACAACCACCCACCTGAAACATCTAAACCAATCACAAGACACAATGACCCACCCCCAAGAACCACATAATGCACACCTGGAAACACACCCACCTAGCACGTGACTGCCAATAACCATTCAGACAGGGCCAAGACACAGACTATAAAATAACTCCCACCCACTCCAGAAATCCTCTGCATCACAGCATAGCTGCTAGCAGGAGACACCACTTAACTTACAGCAAACACAGATATCATACACATAACCCACACCCACTACACAAAGACCCACCACACCATTCCTACACACCACACACCTGCACCTCCCTATTCACTCAAACCCACACCCCGAGCACCACACATCATGGCACCAAAAAAAAAAACCAAATTCACTGACACCGAGTTAAAGGTTATGGTAGATGAGATAATACGTGTAGAACCCCACTTATTCGGGGCCCTAGTGCAGCAGACCAGCATAGCCAGGAAAAACAGCATGTGGGACCGGATAGTCACCAGGGTGAATGCTTCCGGGACCGTCCCGAGGACGAAGCAGGAGATTCAGAGGCGGTGGCATGACCTCAAGACCCGAGTGAAATCCATCCGAGCCAAGAACTATCTCCGGGCTAATCACACAGGCGGTGGAACCCCCCCGGAGCCCTTACCGTACACCGAGTGGGAGGACAAGGTGCTGACCATCCTGCACCCTGAGAGCCTTGATGGACTTGATGAGGGAGAAGAGGCTGGTAAGTACCAACCAAGCACCACAAGCACAACAACATGGTGTGCCTCACATAACTCTGAAGACACATCTCCCAGACCCCAACCCATGCATGCAGTCCATATACTCACCAACGTCTAAACCACTCCAATAGGCCCCCATGTGCATCGGAATGGCGGTGGTGGTGGGTGGGGTGTGTGAGAGGTCACTAGTCCAACTCCCCACAGGCCCCCATGTCCATAGGGATGGCGGTGGTGGTGGGTGGGGTGTGTGAGAGGTCACTAGTGCAACTCCCAACAGGCCCCCATGTCCATAGGGATGGCGGTGGTGGTGGGTGGGGTGTGTGAGAGGTCACTAGTGCAACTCCCCACAGGCCCCCATGTCCATAGGGATGGCGGTGGTGGTGGGTGGGGTGTGTGAGGGGACAGCACTACAACTCCCAACAGGCCCCCATGTCCATGGGGATGGCGGTGGTGGTGGGTGGGGTGTGTGAGGGGACGGCACTACAACTCCCCACAGGCCCCCATGTCCATAGGGATGGCGGTGGTGGTGGGTGGGGTGTGTGAGGGGACGGCACTACAACTCCCAACTGGCCCCCGTGTCCATAGGGATGGCGGTGGTGGTGGGTGGGGTGTGTGAGAGGTCACTAGTCCAACTCCCCACAGGCCCCCATGTCCATAGGGATGGCGGTGGTGGTGGGTGGGGTGTGTGAGAGGTTACTAGTGCAACTCCCCACAGGCCCCCATGTCCATAGGGATGGCGGTGGTGGTGGGTGGGGTGTGTGAGGGGACGGCACTACAACTCCCCACAGGCCCCCATGTCCATAGGGATGGCGGTGGTGGTGGGTGGGGTGTGTGAGAGGTCACTAGTCCAACTCCCCACAGGCCCCCATGTCCATAGGGATGGCGGTGGTGGTGGGTGGGGTGTGTGAGAGGTCACTAGTGCAACTCCCCACATGCCCCCATGTCCATAGGGATGGCGGTGGTGGTGGGTGGGGTGTGTGAGAGGTCACTAGTGCAACTTCCCACAGGCCCCCATGTCCATAGGGATGGCGGTGGTGGTGGGTGGGGTGTGTGAGGGGACGGCACTACAACTCCCCACAGGCCCCCATGTCCATAGGGATGGCGGTGGTGGTGGGTGAGGTGTGTGAGAGGTCACTAGTGCAACTCCCAACAGGCCCCCATGTCCATAGGGATGGCGGTGGTGGTGGGTGGGGTGTGTGAGGGGACGGCACTACAACTCCCAACAGGCCCCCATGTCCATAGGGATGGCTGTGGTGGTGGGTGGGGTGTGTGAGAGGTCACTAGTCCAACTCCCCACAGGCCCCCATGTCCATAGAGATGGTGGTGGTGGTGGGTGGGGTGTGTGAGGGGACGGCACTACAACTCCCAACAGGCCCCCATGTCCATAGGGATGGCGGTGGTGGTGGGTGGGGTGTGTGAGAGGTCACTAGTCCAACTCCCCACAGGCCCCCATGTCCATAGGGATGGCGGTGGTGGTGGGTGGGGTGTGTGAGAGGTCACTAGTCCAACTCCCCACAGGCCCCCATGTCCATAGGGATGGCGGTGGTGGTGGGTGGGGTGTGTGAGAGGTCACTAGTGCAACTCCCCACAGGCCCCCATGTCCATAGGGATGGCGGTGGTGGTGGGTGGGGTGTGTGAGAGGTCACTAGTGCAACTCCCAACAGGCCCCCATGTCCATAGGGATGGCGGTGGTAGTGGGTGGGGTGTGTGAGAGGTCACTAGTGCAACTCCCAACAGGCCCCCATGTCCATAGGGATGGCGGTGGTGGTGGGTGGGGTGTGTGAGGGGACGGCACTACAACTCCCAACAGGCCCCCATGTCCATAGGGAGGGCGGTGGTGGTGGGTGGGGTGAGTGCCAGTGCCGACTGAATTGTCAACAAAATGAAAATAACACGTAATGGCCACATGACTCATCCTCACATTTTGGTTTTGCAGGTGATCGTAATCAGACAGCTGGAATCAACACCCGGCCTCCAGACTCGCCACACTCAGAAGTCTCAGGGGACGATTGGCCAGCCACCTCCGGGGCTGAGGATGGTGCCGGCACAAGCAGGCAGCCAGGGACATCTGGCTCCCAGGTCACACCTGCACCAACTACTACGGCCTCTGCCATTCCCACAACACCGGCCACTGTGACCTGCACAGCCAGCACCAGCACCACCTCCACCACCACCACTACTACCACCACTTCTGCCCCTGCCACCCTGCTCAACCCACCGCCCAACGCCGGGCCAGCGCCATCCCAGCCACGCAGGGAGAGTGTGAGGCAAAGCAGAGATGCAAGGCCAGATCCGGCAGGCAGGAGCACAGCACAAAGACGCCATGAGGAAACAAACACAACCAATGCCGTGCAACAGTCACTGGAAGCACTAGCCAGGGTCGAGGAAACCTATCAACGTGGCCAGGCACAGGCAGACCGGGCCCACCAGGACTTTGTTGAGAACACTGCAATGTTGGGGGCCATTGAGAGGCGGCTTGGCCAACTAGTGGACATATTTACCATGATTAATACCATGTGGATGCCATGGATATCCGCCAACACCACCCTCCCCACACCCCCTCAAACAACGCCACCACCACCGCCACCCCCACCGCCACCTGCGCCCCTGGCGGCGGATTTGGTACCTGATCAGCCTGCGCCCCCAGCTGACTCCGTCTCGACACAAAGACGGAGGGGCCGTCCGAGGCTGGAAGTGGGCGAGAGCAGCGTGGAAGTTCCTTCCACACGCTCCAAGAGGAGCCGACAATGACTGTTACAGTACCTGAGCCTGCCATTCACCCTGCCCACTATCCGGTCCCACCTGGCACAGGCCTGCTGCACTAGGCAGACACCACCCTATGTGGTGTCAGCACGGACATTTCATCTGCCATAACCTTTAACTCTCACTCCCCCACCCCTTCACTCATTTGTAAATATGCACCTACACCTATGCACAATCTGTAAATAAATACCACTTACTCACTCAATGATGTGTTGCCTCCATGTTTATTCACATGATTGCATCAGAAACAGACGTTACCAGGTTCAGGGATCGAACTGGTACAGAATCATGCCGCAGGGGAGTGACCTAGGGAAACATAGAAACCGCAAAGACACGTCAGGAAACATGATCACACTCATCACAACACACTGCAGTGCAACATTCAACAAACCACACGCATCACAACAGGAATGGATGAGACTACACACATCATGGAGACGTGCATGTACTAATAAATGAACACACACACACACACATGCATACATCACATTGCAGAACACATAGATGATGCACACCACAATGACACAAGACCAGCAAACCTACACAGGGCATACACAAGCAGCACACGTGCCTCTACCATACTTTTCAAGAAAGAAGTAAAAGCGATCCTCATGGCTAAATACACTTGAACCACTACTGGGGAAAAACTACAAAGACTCGATACTCATCTGTACTACTTGTTCGAACCCTTTGTATTTTTATTTTTTGACTCTGAAATTGACTTACTTGATTGTTTTATGATATCACTTCAATGTACCTTTAACATGATTGATGTATCTGCGTATACATGCTCCCCTCCTCTGTAAAGCGCTCTGATATCTGCGAAGATCTTGTTCGCGCTATATAAAACTTTCAAAATAAAATAAATAAATAAATAAACAAGAGGAGCACACTCACAATCAAGGGAAGTAGCGATCAATGAGCTGGCGCCTCTGGTCCACACCTTCCTCCTCACCACTATCCTCATCAGTCGACATGGGTGGGTCGGGAGGGCGAGGAACTTGCTGTTCATCAGGGTCCAAGAGCAGTTCAATGTCATTGCGCACAGCCAGGTTGTGGAGCATGCAGCAGGCAATCACGATCCTGCATACTTTGCCTGGTGAGTAAGGCAGGGCCCCTCCAGTCTTATCCAGGCACCGAAACCTAGACTTAAGCAGGCCAAATGTTTGTTCTACCACTCGACGTGTCCTTCCATGGGCATCATTGTATCGCATTTCTCCCGCTGTAGTTGGATTGCGTATGGGACTCAGCAGCCAAGGCCTGTTTGGGTAAGCCGAGTCGCCTGTGTTGGTGGAAGAGAGAGAGAGAGAAACATCACAACCTGAATTGGTGGGCACACCATGCCACACAGATATCACTCCTGTCACCACAGCATACTCACCAACAAGCCACGCTTGTGCCGGACGCAGATTTGCCATCAGTTGGGGGACAATGCTGCTCCGCATGATGTGGGCGTCATGTGCAGAGCCTGGAAATCTTGAGAGATTATGTTGTCGGCCTGGCACACCACCTGCACGTTGATGGAATGGAAGTGCTTCCGATTCCTAAACACCTGCTCACGTGCCCGTGGTGGAATGATCGCGATATGCGTGCCATCAATGGAACCCACAACGTGTGGTATGCGACCCAGTGCATAGAAGTCTGCTTTGACCGCTGCCAACTCTGCCGCCTGTGGGAAATGAATGTAGTCATGCTTGTACAGCATCATGGCTGTCAGTACATCCCGAAGTACCGTGCTGAACATGGCCTGTGACATTCCCCCGGCATGTCCAACTGTGTACTGAAATGTGCCTGTTGCAAAAAAATGGAGTGCCGCCATCACCTTTTGCGTGGGTGTAATGGAACCTGGATAGGTTCTTCGCGGCTGCAGGTGAGGATTGGTTCACAAGCTCCATCAATCGACGTCGATCCAGCCTGTATTTCCTGATCACCTCCTCGTCTACCATATCCTCCAGCACAGTGTATGGGCGATGGACATTTGGATCCCTCCTGTGTGGGAGTAGATGGAATGGAAGTCAATTCACATACAACGCATGTCTGTGCAACTCACTCACATGTCAACGAACTCTACCAACATGTAATATGCAGTGTATAATTGTCATATGTGTGACATCTCTGATTGTCACTACAACATGGATTGACATAGCAACAATGTGCAGCCACTAGCAACATGATGTGTTGCAAAATGTGCAATGTACTTTGTCTCACCTCAACATTACTGCCAACAAGACATGTGACATGACCCACATGTGTAGGCGCAACATCACATACACACATGCAAGTGCATGCACACAAACGAAAAGATACACACACACACCATTTCATGATGCACCAATGGCAACACCAATAATGGTGGCCATACGGACATCACATGCATGGTGACACAATAGGCAACACACATGCACTGAACACAAGTGAACCACCACCATAGTCAATATCTCACATATACCACTCACTGACAACTGAATCACAATGTGCCAATACATCCGGGATCTACTGTCTAGATGTGAGGTACGAAAAACTTGTGTAGGGAAATACCCGATGTCGACATGCACATGTGATGGACATTTGTGGCACACCGATGGCCATGGTATGGACACACATGGGATAGAGCATGACATGTGGAGTCACGCAATCATGCACACAACCGTCATCAGGCAGCTGCAGACAATGGAACAAGGTGCATCGTCAGCAAAGATGCAATCATTGACCCCGCCATGGCGGTGCACTGCTTCCGCTGTTTACGTCTGGGCATACGAGGCCCGCGTTCAACATTCCCATTGTCTGCATGTGCACGGTCCGTCACGCTCACACACCGGCAAGTGCATGTGCTAGACTCCGGGACGGATGCTTCACTTGCAACAATGTTCAATCACTGGCGCCACCATGGCGGGGCATGTATTCGGCGGGGGAGGTGCAGGCCAACACATCCATAAGCTGATGTCAATGCACATGGCAGGTCATGACCCCCCTTACAGTGACATTGCATCATCCAGCCTACACCGGCCGGCCCAGCCCTACCCAGGACCGCCGTGCCGGCCATGTCAACTACCGCCGTTTCAGGCCCCGTCCACTACCGCCGTGCCAGGCCCTGCCCAGGACCGCCGTGCCGGCCATGTCAACCACCGCCGTTTCAGGCCCCGTCCACTACCGCCGTGCCAGGCCCTGCCCAGGACCGCCGTGCCGGCCATGTCAACTACCGCCGTTTCAGGCCCCGTCCACTACCGCCGTGCCAGGCCCTGCCCAGGACCGCCGTGCCAGCCATGTCAACCACCGCCGTGCCAGGCCCCGCCAGGGCACGGCGGTAGTGGACGGGGCCTGAAACGGCGGTGGTTGACATGGCCGGCACGGCGGTCCTGGGCAGGGCCTGGCACGGCGGTAGTGGACGGGGCCTGGCACGGCGGTAGTTGACATGGCCGGCACGGCGGTCCTGGGCAGGGCCTGGCACGGCGGTAGTGGACGGGGCCTGAAATGGCGGTGGTTGACATGGCCGGCACGGCGGTCCTGGGCAGGGCCTGGCACGGCGGTAGTGGACGGGGCCTGAAACGGCGGTGGTTGACATGGCCGGCACGGCGGTCCTGGGCAGGGCCTGGCACGGCGGTAGTGGACGGGGCCTGAAACGGCGGTAGTTGACATGGCCGGCACGGCGGTCCTGGGCAGGGCTGGGCCGGCCGGTGTAGGCTGGATGATGCAATGTCACTGTAAGGGAGGTCATGACCTGCCATGTGCATTGACATCAGCTTATGGATGTGTTGGCCTGCACCTCCCCCGCCGAATATGTGCCCCGCCATGGTGGCGCCAGTGATAGAACATTGTTGCAAATGAAGCATCCGTCCCGGAACCTTCCACATGCACTTGCCGGTGTGTGAGCGTGACGGTCTGTGCACATGCAGCCAATGGAAGGTGTGAACAAGGGCCGCGTGTGCCCAATAGAATGTACTGTATGCTGTGCACCGCAACACCAGAGCCAGTCATTGGCCCATTTCCAAACACGCTTCCAGGGCTGACCAATGGCTGGCGCCGTATGCCACTGACATGGCCACAGGGCCCTATATATGTGTTATGTGCAAAAGCACACATTCTACGATGACCACCGACTGCTGCCTGTGACCATCACCTCCACCTGCTGCTGCGGAGCTGACCACCGACTGCTGCCTGTGACCATCACCTCCACCTGCTGCTGCGGAGCTGACCACTGACTGCTGCCTGTGACCATCACCTCCACCTGCTGCTGCGGAGCTGACCACCGACTGCTGCCTGTGACCATCACCTCCACCTGCTGCTGTGGAGCTGACCACCGACTGCTGCCTGTGACCATCACCTCCACCTGCTGCTGTGGAGCTGACCACCGACTGCCGCTCTAGTGCCATACTCCGTGACCTTGCCATGTCGAGAGTCAAAGAGATCCGGTCTCATCCCTTCACCGCCGCGGAGCTGGATGCCCTCGTGGACGGTGTGCTCCGCAACTACGGACGCCTGTACGGCGCACCCGGACAGGTGGTAAGTGTAGTGGGGGACAAGTTGGTGTGCATGAGGTGTTCCATGACACCTGGGCTCTGGAATCTTGGCGGTGTGATGTGGGACCAACACATGAGTCGAAATGTGCCTGGCTGCTGAGAGAAACGTGTTGCCACTATCTGTGTGACTGGCCAACTGTCCACTGACTTGCACCCTTTTGTCTCCCATCATGGTAGGTCAAGCTGCACCTTCGCAAGGACGTGTGGAGGAGCATTGCACGTGATGTACGAGCAGTGGGGGTGACCAATAGACGACATACACACTGCCTCAAACGCTGGGACGACATTTCCAGGCTGAGCAAGAATGTAGCGGAAGTGACACTAGGGATGATTCCAAGAACGGCACGTCTGGCCCGACGCTCAATGACCCCTCTCATGCACCGTATCATAGCTGTGATGCATCCTGACCTGTCCGAGCGGTTGCATGTGGATGAACAGCAACGTGGCGGTAAGCATACTGTCAGTGTATGTTGCTTGTGAGTGCAATGCATGTATTGTTGCCCAGACACATTAGTGACTTCCGTGTATCGTGTGTCTAGTTGCAATGGCATGTTGGTGACATTGGCGCAGTTAAATGTCACTTCCCGGTGCGGCATGTTGAGACGCCACTCGCTAAGCAGTTGAGTGTTGATGCACATGCTGTAGTGCTCCGTCACCCCATGGCAAGACTGGTGTGCAGATGTAGTTGCTCATGCCCTGTCCGCATGCTGTACATGTAGCACGGCCAACGCCACTTATTTTCTGTGAGGATGACTTGTAGGGGTGGCCCGTGTGCAGGTTGGGGGATTGATGTACATTGTCATCAATGGCATTAGGGATTCCGTAGCAGTACTGTACGTGAGTGTGCCCATGACTTACACCCATTTCCTGTGCATTTCAGCTTTGGCAGAGGGCACTCAGCCACAGACGGAGGAGATGATTGAAGGCAGTGCATCTCGATCAGACGTCGCGCACACGCAGACTTACACAGAAGGGGCCAGCGCCGGAGAGGGGGACAGGACCGTCCCGGAGGATTCGCATGTGGAGACAACATCGTCATCATCTTCCGACAGTGTTGGTGAGTCAGCACTGTTGTCACAGACTGGGAGTGGGCAATCAACACCTTCGGTCGGGACACAGCACACAGGGCCCACCCTGCCGCCAACTGCACCATGTACTGTTCGTGCACGCAGGAGTAGGGGGAGCAGAGTGGCGTTCGGTGTCGGCACCGCTGCCCCAGCCTCCGTGAGCCAAAATGCTGTTTGTGCAGAGGCTGTTGATCTGCTGCGACAGCTGTGTGTGGGGCAGACGAATATGATAAATGCTTGCCAAGACCACGATAGGAAGTTGGGGCAGGTGGTGGCTTTCATGGAAGGTATGCATGGCCATCTGGCTGGTCTACACAGGACAGTGCAGTCATTGGCTAACAGTGTGTCTTCTGCCATTGTACAGTCGCATGGACTGGGTGCTACTTCTGTTCCACAATCTACAACACTGGATGTCTCAGGGGGGAGTGAATATTCTGACCAGGACTCTAATACAGGTTATTGCACTAGAAGCAGCGTCAGCCAGCACGTCAAGGCACGGAGGGCTCAGACACCATCCCCTAGGTCAGCTAAATCTGTTCACAAACACAACGTCAGATACAGTGGAGTACACACACGTGATCCAAAAGAGGGGTTGGGTGTAATGGCTACACATGCTGCACAGGCATCCCACACACAAGGTACTCCCAAGGCAAGCCTTACTCCCAGTTCCATTGACACTACCTTGGACAAGGATAGTCAGAAGACGAAGGCATCTCATGAGAGCTGGGACACTCCCAGGGCCAGGGAGACTAGGAAGGAAGGAGACACTCCCAAGGGCAGGGAGACTAGGAAGGAAGGAGACACTCCCAAGGGCAGGGAGACTAGGAAGGAAGGACCCACTCCCAAGGGCAGGGAGACTAGGAAGGAAGGACCCACTCCCAAGGGCAGGGAGACTAGGAAGGAAGGACCCACTCCCAAGGGCAGGGAGACTATGAAGGAAGGAGCCACTCCCAAGGGCAGGGAGACTAGGAAGGAAGGAGACACTCCCAAGGGCAGTGAGACTATGAAGGAAGGACCCACTCCCAAGGGCAGGGAGACTAGGAAGGAAGGAGACACTCCCAAGGGCAGGGAGACTTTGAAGGAAGGACCCACTCCCAAGGGCAGGGAGACTAGGAAGGAAGGACCCACTGCCAAGGGCAGGGAGACTAGGAAGGAAGGACCCACTCCCAAGGGCAGGGAGACTAGGAAGGAAGGAGCCACTCCCAAGGGCAGGGAGACTAGGAAGGAAGGACCCACTCCCAAGGGCAGGGAGACTAGGAAGGAAGGAGCTTCTACCAAGGGCAGGGACAAGGACAGTCACAAGACAAACGCACCTAAGAAGAGCACGGACACTCCCAGGGGCAGGGACACACACAGGGAGAAGGTGTGTCCTGGGGATATGTACACCACAGACGACAAGTCTGCTGCCTGGAACAGGGCACCATCCAGGGAACAGGGAAAGTCCACAGACAACATTCCTCCTACGGAAATGGAACATCCAAGGGCCAAGGCATCTCCCATGGACAGTGGCGCTGTCAAGGACAGGCATACATCACCCCTTGATGAACTGAGGCTGCTGTTTTCTGGGAAACGGAATACAGATGTCTCCGCAGTGGAGTCACCCCTTACCTCCACTCCCATCAGGGCCCGTAAGGAGCGGATGCAGGTGGACCCTGTAGTAGCATCCCCCATGACACATGTTGCAGAGGCCAGAAGGCAGCCACACAGCAAACGACAAGCAGGCTCCAGCACGTCCCCAGAGTGCATTCCCCCGCCAGCAGATGCACCTCCCATGGTGGGTGATATTTCTTCTCAGTCCGGCCCACTTGCCAGTCCTGTCCTGTCCAGGGTGCAGTCACATGTCCCCAAGAAACGTAGACACACAGCATTGACACATGCCCAACCCGATGTCGGCCAATTGCAACTATCCACCCTGCCTCCTGGACCATACAGCCCTGTGGCTCATCATTTCAGTGGTCCCAGTGGCGCCGCTGCAGTTGACTCGCATGTGTCAGGTAGTGGCACTGTGTCTGTTGTTTGCTGTCATGCATCATGTAGTGGCACTGTATCAGTTGAGCCCTATCCTGTATCAGGTGCTGGCAGTGTATCTGGGTCTATGGCCCATGTGTCAGTCACTCGGGCTGTGGCTGTGTCTCACACTCCTGTATCAGGTGCTGGCAGTGTATCTGGGTCTATGGCCCATGTGTCAGTCACTCGGGCTGTGGCTGTGTCTCAAACTCCTGTATCAGGTGCTGGCAGTGTATCTGGGTCTGTGGCGCATGTGTCAGTCACTCGGGCTGTGGCTGTGTCTCACACTCATGTATCAGGTGCTGGCAGTGTATCTGGGTCTGTGGCGCATGTGTCAGTCACTCAGGCTGTGGCTGTTTCTCAGACTCCTGTATCAGGTGCTGGCAGTGTGTCTGGGTCTGTGGCTCACGTGCCAGTCACTACATCTGTGGCTGTGTGTCACACTCCGGTTTCTGGTGCTGCCAGTCTGTCCGATGCGGGTACTTCACGCAATCCACCTGATAGTGTGATGTAAGGTGCTGTTGTCTTCACTCACATGTCATTGGACATGGTGTGTACATTGTCCATTGTAAACAGTCTTCCACTGCTGTGGACCTTGGTACGGGTTAATAGTGATTCGTACTTGTGGTGCCTCAGATACTGCATTGTGCCCTCTGATGTACTGCCTCTGATGTACCTGCTCTGGTGTCCACACTGCCCTGTTGCTGTTCTGATACTGATGTATGCCCTCTGATGTACCTGCTCTGGTGTCCACACTGCCCTGTTGCTGTTCAGATACTGCCGTATGCCCTCTGATGTACTGCCTCTGATGGACCTGTGCCTTGTCATGGACTGTTGGTACACTTGGCCCCTCTCATGTACTGCCTCCGATGGACCTGTGCCTTGCCTTGGACTGTTGGTGCACTTAGCCCCTCTCATGTACTGCCTCTGATGGACCTGTGCCTTGCCATGGACTGTTGGTGCACTTAGCCCCTCTCATGTACTGCCTCTGATGGACCTGTGCCTTGCCATGGACTGTTGGTGCACTTAGCCCCTCTCATGTACTGCCTCTGATGGACCTGTGCCTTGCCATGGACTGTTGGTGCACTTAGCCCCTCTCATGTACTGCCCTGTGATGTACCTGCTCTGGTGTCCACACTGCTGTTCAGATACTGCATTGTGCCCTCTCATGTGCTGCCTCTGATGTACCTGCTCTGGTGTCCACACTGCCCTGTTGCTGTTCAGATACTGCATTGTGCCCTCTCATGTGCTGCCTCTGATGTACCTGCTCTGGTGTCCACACTGCCCTGTTGCTGTTCTGATACTGCTGTATGCCCTCTGATGTACTGCCTCTGATGGACCTGTGCCTTGCCTTGGACTGTTGGTGCACTTAGCCCCTCTCATGTACTGCCTCTGATGGACCTGTGCCTTGCCATGGACTGTTGGTGCACTTAGCCCCTCTCATGTACTGCCTCTGATGAACCTGTGCCTTGCCATGGACTGTTGGTGCACTTAGCCCCTCTCATGTACTGCCTCTGATGGACCTGTGCCTTGCCATGGACTGTTGGTGCACTTAAGCCCCTCTCATGTACTGCCCTCTGATGTACCTGCTCTGGTGTCCACACTGCCCTGTTGCTGTTCAGATACTGCATTGTGCCCTCTCATGTGCTGCCTCTGATGTACCTGCTCTGGTGTCCACACTGCCCTGTTGCTGTTCTGATACTGCTGTATGCCCTCTGATGTACCTGCTCTGGTGTCCACACTGCCCTGTTGCTGTTCAGATACTGCTGTATGCCCTCTGATGTACCTGCTCTGGTGTCCACACTGCCCTGTTGCTGTTCTGATACTGCTGTATGCCCTCTGATGTATCTGCTCTGGTGTCCACACTGCCCTGTTGCTGTTCAGATACTGCTGTATGCCCTCTGATTTACCTGCTCTGGTGTCCACACTGCCCTGTTTCTGTTCTGATACTGCTGTATGCCCTCTGATGTACTGCATCTGATGGACCTGTGCCTTGCCATGGACTGTTGGTGCACTTGGCCCCTCTGATGTACCGCCTCTGATGGACCTGTGCCTTGCCATGGACTGTTGGTGCACTTAGCCCCTCTCATGTTCTGCCTCTGATGGACATGTGCCTTGCCATGCACTGTTGGTGCACTTAGCCCCTCTCATGTACTGCCTCTGATGGACCTGTGCCTTGCCATGGACTGTTGGTGCACTTAGCCCCTCTCATGTACTGCCTCTGATGGACATGTGCCTTGCCATGGACTGTTGGTGCACTTAGCCCCTCTCATGTACTGCCTCTGATGGACCTGTGCCTTGCCATGGACTGTTGGTGCACTTAGCCCCTCTCATGTACTGCATCTGATGGACCTGTGCCTTGCCATGCACTGTTGGTGCATTTAGCCCCTCTCATGTACTGCCCTCTGATGTACCTGCTCTGGTGTCCACACTGCCCTGTTGCTGTTCTGATACTGATGTACGCCCTCTGATGTACCTGCTCTGGTGTCCACACTGCCCTGTTGCTGTTCAGATACTGCTGTACGCCCTCTGATGTACCTGCTCTGGTGTCCACACTGCCCTGTTGCTGTTCTGATACTGCTGTATGCCCTCTGATGTACCTGCTCTGGTGTCCACACTGCCCTGTCGCTGTTCTGATACTGCTGTATGCCCTCTGATGTACTGCCTCTGATGGACCTGTGCCTTGCCATGGACTGTTGGTGCACTTGGCTCCTCTGATGTACTGCCTCTGATGGACCTGTGCCTTGCCATGGACTGTTGGTGCACTTAGCCCCTCTCATGTACTGCCTCTGATGGACCTGTGCCTTGCCATGCACTGTTGGTGCACTTAGCCCCTCTCATGTACTGCCTCTGATGGACCTGTGCCTTGCCATGGACTGTTGGTGCACTTAGCCCCTCTCATGTACTGCCTCTGATGGACCTGTGCCTTGCCATGGACTGTTGGTGCACTTAGCCCCTCTCATGTACTGCCTCTGATGGACCTGTGCCTTGCCATGCACTGTTGGTGCACTTAGCCCCTCTCATGTACTGCCCTCTGATGTACCTGCTCTGGTGTCCACACTGCCCTGTTGCTGTTCTGATACTGATGTATGCCCTCTGATGTACCTGCTCTGGTGTCCACACTGCCCTGTTGCTGTTCAGATACTGCTGTATGCCCTCTGATGTACCTGCTCTGGTGTCCACACTGCCCTGTTGCTGTTCTGATACTGCTGTATGCCCTCTGATGTACCTGCTCTGGTGTCCACACTGCCCATGCTCGAGCCTAGACTGTGATGTTACCCCGATTATGTGTAAATAAACTTGTCAATCATGTGTCGTGGGTTGTCGGAGTCATTCTTGCGTGTGTGATGCTGGTGTGTATTTGTATTTACTTCAAGGCAGTGGGTTCAGATACATGTCACTCCCCCCTACCTAGGTCACGACCCTTGCAGGTGCTGCCCTCCACACGAATCAGTGGTTTCCGGTACATGTCACTCCCCCCTCCCTACGTCACGGCCCTTGCAGGTACTCCTCTCCAGGCAGCGAATGGTTTGTTGCCTACCTGCGTCTTCCTCGATGGTGGGCCAAGACTAGGACGTGGTGGATCGCGAAGAGTATCGGGTAAGCGTGTAGTGCAGGGTCCATGTCGGCGAGCGGCTCGTGGTGGGTATGGTCGCTGTGGGGCATCCGCAGTGTTCAGGCAGGTTGTTTTTCCGCAGCGCTTTTATGGGTATTTTCCGCCATCTTGATTTGGAGGACGGTCCTAGACGTCAGTCCGTACGGCGGAGTCTCTGGATAGGTTACGTCCGCCGCGTGGTTGGGTGTGGTTGTGCGGCGGACCGTGATCTACCGCCGCGGACGGATTTTGGCCCATATTTCCTATCCTGATCTGGTGGATGGAGTGTCCGCGACGGGCGGACGGAGAATAGCCATGTTCCGCATGCTCCGGGGCTGCGGAGGCACTTCCGTCCGCCATCCTAATGAACCCCTAGGTCCTAACTATAACTACCTACTGATGACCGCCAGTAGGTAATATATATATATATATATATATTGTCTTTTGTGCACATGCAGTTCACTCAAAAATTCAATAAATAATTACTTGCAACTTGGAAGTCAAGGAAAGTGTCTGTTTCACCATTTGCGCTGGAAATGGTGCTGGGAACTTAACGTGATATATGTATATATATATATACATATATATATATATATATATATATATATATATATATATATATGAAGAAGAATTCCCAACCCGTCAATGGATGACAGGCAACGGCAGGGTGCAGACCTCAGAACGCCACATCCAACAGTCGGAGAGGCTCACAAACGATCCAACTCGAGTGAGTATGCAGGAAAAACGTTTTATTATAGAATGACGCGTTTCGCTCCGCAAGGGAGCTTGTTCACATACAAGCACTCAGAAAAAAATAAAAGTATATATACACAACACAGGGAGGGGTTTAATTGGGGGAACACGCCCAGAAAAGAGAAATGAAAGAACAGTGCAAAAAAAATTATTATTGAAAATACAGCGACATGAGCATTGAAATTCGAACATGAAAAATTTAGATGATAAAGCATTAATCATTGCTGGGTATCATTAAGATGATAGTGGCGAAATGAACAACTAATAACAATTTGTGGTAATAGGTATAAATACAAAGCTCTGACACGTTGCAGTTTGAAAACATGGAAACAATGACATTGGCAAAAATAGCTCAAAAAACAGACTTAATATTAGTCCAATGCTGGAGTAATAGCACAAAAACAAGCAAATTGCAAATATAATGGCAAAGTGCCAGAATCAGTGTTGTGTGCCAAAAAAAACCAGAAGGAGCAGATACGTGCCAGCAACATGAAATGTAAAACACGTGTCAGATACATCAAGACATAGTGCCTGAATGAAAGATAACCACAACACTGTTACAAATTATATATATACTCCTTCTCCACGGCTCGTTTACGGGGGAACCTCCCGTAGTCTGGTGGCGCGTTGCACTGGCAGAGCCCCGCCAGCTATTCAATTTCCAATAACTTCCAAGTTAAAACGCACGCTCAGAATCAGAATAGTACACAGTGTAGCTTTATTGCTGTTACGCGTTTCGGAAGCTTTTGATCCCTTGCTCACACAACAATCCATCAGCTCTCCACCATTTACATACACAGTTCGTGCTAGCTATAGAAACAGTAGGTATATATAGTTAAGGCCTAGTTACTATAGGAAATCCCCAACATTCTATTGGGAATAACTTTGGCGCCGATTGAGGAATCTGCATGTAACTTTCCTTAAAATTGCTTCGCTCCACTCCGCTCCTTCCCTGAAAGTTTCGGGGGGATCCGTCAAGCGGGGCCTGAGTAAAAAGGGGGGTCCCAAAACGTGTTTTCCCCATGTTAATTTCCATAGGGACGTTTAGACACGGCTACAGCCCGAACGGCTGAATGGAATTACACCAAACTTGGCAAAATGGTATGGCCTGGTATGCAGATGTGCCTTTGCTATGTTTGGTGAAAATCCCTCCAGTAGTTGTTGAGAAAATTGAATTTGAGCAAATTATATATCTATATGCACTCAACATTCTATTGGGAATAACGTTGGCGCCGATTGAGGAATCTGTGTGTAATTTTCAAGAATTTTGGCCAGCTCCGCTCCGCTCCTTTCCTGAGAGTTTCGGGGGGATTCATCAAGCGGGGGCCGAAAGGGGGGTCCCAAAATGTGTTTTCCCCATGTTAATTTCCATAGGGACCTTTAGACACGGCTACAGCCCAAACTGCTGAATGGAATTACACCAAACCCATAAGGACCCCCAAGGGCAAAAAAAAAAACCCAAAAAAAAATGGGGGGTACGCGCACCGTACGCGTACCGTGCGCGTACTCCGCGATTTAAAAAAACATTTTTTTTGCACTTGGTGCTCTTTCTGGGACCCCCTGAGAAGGGCTAGGGGATAAGGGGGTCTCAACCCTGCCCCCTTTATACGTTTTCCACTCTTGTTTTGTGCTCTCTTGTGCCTCACTTCTCCAAGATGGCTGCTCAGGTGGTCCCAGAAGGATAATAACATATATAAACGTTATCCGCTAATAGAATTAGCATTTACAAAACCTTTGAAATTTATTGAAAAAAAATATAGGTTTCACGCCTGATATAGTTAGGAATTAGCATTTAAAAAACCTTGCAAATTCACTAAAAAAAACATACGTTTCAAGCCTTATATAGTTAGGAATTAGCATTTAAAAAACCTTACAAATTCACTTAAAAAACCATAGGTTTCAGGCCTTATATAGTTAGGAATTAGCATTTAAAAAACATTGCAAATTCACTTAAAAAACCATAGGTTTCAGGCCTTATATAGTTAGGTTTTAGCATTTTAAAAACCTTGCAAATTCACTTAAAAAACCATAGGTTTCAGGCCTTATATAGTTAGGAATTAGCATTTAAAAAAAACATTGAAATTGCTCCTATATAGTTAGTTGTACTAACTATATTTTGCGCACCAGCTATCCACTGCTGAATATGTCACATATTACCTCATTCATGACATGGTCAGTCACATCACTGATGACATCTCAAATGTCATCACTGATGACATCTCATTTGACATCACTGATCACATCACTGATGATATCACTCATGTGATAATACGATGCACCTCCTCACACTCTAATATAACCTTTGATACACCCAGTGTTAAATACAGACTACCATTCTTGAAACCATTGACATACCAATACCAGTTACTACATACGCACTCACTGATTCCTAGGTCTACACACACATTCACTCATTCACCCATAGAATCACTCATACATACAGTCACTTATCAATACAACACTATCATATGCACTTATACACCTATCCAGACACTCACACACTGCCACTCATCCATGGAGTTACTCACACACCTAGTCAGTCATGCAAAGAATCAATCACACTTCCATTTCCTCAACTATACAGTTATGCACACAACACCTTACTTATTCAAACATATACTAACACATACTTAGTCTCTAATACAATCACTGATACAAGTACACAATGATCCATACTGCCACTCGCACATTCACTAGCTCTCATGTATAGTCATTTATATATGCCAACTCTCACATGCGCTGTGTTTTACATATGTACTTACTTGGACATGTAGCACTGAGATATCCATTCACTCACCAACACACCCATGCACACAGTCAACCGCCCATATAGCTGTTTCCACATGCACTCTTGAACTCATACACCTAGTGACACAACTGCTCACACATCTATGCACAGAGTCACACACCTCCCAGCCACACACACACACACTCAGTCTCCCATTCAAATATTGGGCAACCAATCAATAACCCATATAGCCACTCATATAGCTACTGATCAACCCAACATCTTACACAAAAACAGACATAATGATGCACACATTCAGACAGTTTAGTCACTAACCCATGCATTTAGTAAGACACATTTAATCACTCACTCATACAGTCAGTCATGCACCTACTAAATCCTTCATGCAGACACTTATACATCCACTCATTCTTCAATATGTAAGACATATTTAAACTTTACAGAAACACACAGTCACTGGATGATGTCATCAGTGATGTCATCAGTGATGTCAAATGAGATGTCATCAGTGATTTCATCAGTGATGTCATTTGAGATGGCATCAGTGATGTCATCAGTGATGGCACTGACCATGTCATGAATGATGTAATATGTGACATCATCAGCAGTGGATTGCGGGTGCGCGAAATATAGTTATTACAACTAACTATATAGGAGCAATTTCAATTGATTTTTAAATGCTAATGCCTTAACTATATAGGGCCTGAAACCAATGGTTTTTAAGTGAATATATATATATATATATATATATATTCACTGAAAAAACCATAGGTTATAGACCATATATAGTTAGGAATTAGCATTTACAAAACCTTAATTTACTCGCACAAAACCATTGAAATTCGCATATATAGTTAGTTGCGCTAACTATATATCGCGCACCCGCAACCCACTGCTGATGATGTCACATATTACATCATTCATGACATGGTCAGTGACATCACGGATGACATCACTGATGACAACCCAAATGACATCACTGATGACATCACTGATGACATCAATCATGTGATAATACGATCAACCTCTTTAGACTCTAATATAACCTTAGATACATTCAGAGTAAACAGACACTCACAGACTATCACTCATCCATGGAGTTACTCACACACCTAGTCAGTCATGCACTGAATCAATCACACCTCCATTTCCTCAACTATACAGTTATACACACCTTACTTATTGAAACATATTCTAACACATATTTACTCTCTTATACAATCACTGATACAAGTTCACAATGATCCATACAGCCACTCACACATTCACTGGCTCTTATGCACAGTTATTTATATATGTCAACTCTCACATGTACTGTGTTTTACATATGTACTTACTTTGACATGTAGCACTGAGATATCCATTCACTCACCAATACACGCATGCACACAGTCAACCACCCATACAGCTGTTTCCACATGCACTTTTGAACCCATACATCTAGTGAATCAACTGCTCACACATCTATGCACAGAGTCACACACCTCCCAGCCACCCACACACACACTCAGTCTCCCATACAAATACTTGGGCAACCAATCAATAACCCATATACTTAATCATAAAGCTACTGATCAACACAAGCAGCAGTTTACAGAACAACAGACATAATGATGCACAAATTAAGACAGTTTACTCACTAACCCATGCACTCAGTGAGACACATTTAATCACTCTCTCATACAGTCAGTCATGCACCTACTAAATCCTTCATCCAGACACTTATACATCCACTCATTCTTCAATATGTAAGACATATTTTAACTTTACAGAAACATACAGTCACTGGATGATGTCATCAGTGATGTCACTGACCATGTCATGAATGATGTAATATGTGACATCATCAGCAGTGGATTGCGGGTGCGCGATATATAGTTAGCGCAACTAACTATATATGCGAATTTCAATGGTTTTGTGCGAGTAAATTAAGGTTTTGTAAATGCTAATTCCTAACTATATATGGTCTATAACCTATGGTTTTTTCAGTGAATTTCAATGGTTTTTTAATAGCAAATATGAAAAGCTGTAAAATGTCAAGTACGTGGTAGGTAAAAACATTTTCGTATTTATGCACGCTGATGTGCTTTGAACGCTGCCCCCCCCTCCTCTTTTCTTTTAAAAATTATAAGAAACAAAAAGTATTCCCTTCCATAAATAACCCAAGACTTTTATTTTCTTATGGCAACTATAGTTGGTCACCATGGGGTTTAAAGAAGGGATGGTTCTTCACCAGATTAGATATTTACCCAGACCCTCATTCTCCAATGTGATGAACTAGGCTAAAATTCTTCTGGTGCCTGCACCCTGTCACAGAATATCACCCTAAAACATGGAATCTCCCAAACACCAGATTGAGTTGAACCCCACAGTAAGCCTTATTTCTTCAGGGCCTCAGAATTTCTTTTGCTTTGCTCATGGAAATTGTGGGATATAGGAGAGATAAGGTGTCACCATTAAGAAAGGGTAGTATTTAAATTTGCATATCAATTATGTTAAACCTTTTAGACATATGATATGCTAGCTTGAACTTATGCTTTACATTTGAAGCCGAATTCAACAGCTTAAGTAAGTAGGTTTTCGTAGTTGTAACTTTAAAGGGTGATCTAGCAAGCTGTAAAGATTTTCTAAAACAGTGGAGCGTATTTAGTTTTTTAATGTACATGTTTATGAAACGATTACACAAATGAAACATTTGTGAGTTTTAAATTTCCGGAGAAGTATAATTCACCAATAGCTTTCTCTGTAGATGTTTTTCCATTAACAATCCCAGTTCCATCACCCGCCCAGGATATCACTACTGTTAGTTGTCATTGTTGCTTCTGTTTTAATAAAAAATGTTTTAAGGTGTTTACTGTTTTTGTTGCGATGTATATATTTATAAGTTATTAAAGTGTTATAATCCTACTAATTTTTTATCGACTATTGCTCTTTGAGATATTCCCTGTCTACAAACAGAGAAGAATAGGAATATTCTGTCTCCCTTTGCAGATAGTGAAGGATAGGTAATGCGGACTTTTGTCCCCCGTTGTAATCCGTCATGCCTGTTTTTCTCCCCACTGATTGATTGATTGGCTGGACATTTATTGTTCAAGGAATAGTTCTTTCGAGGTATTCTCTGTTTGCAAATAACGTGGAATAGAAATATTCTGTCTAGTCTTTGCAAGTAGTGAAGGGTGGGTAATGCGGACCTTTGTCCCCCGTTGTAATCTGTCATGCCCATCTACTCCCCACTGATTGATAAACTAGTTCCACCCGGACCATTTATTAGAGGTACATCATCTGGCTCAACCGGAGGGTACCCCTAATAAAGAAGACATATGTAAAATACGAAGTAATCACTGTATCCTGTTAAACAGAAACTTTAGCATGAAACACACTTGAAAAGGAAGGGAAAGAAATCGAACAAAATCAGTAGGCCACTGATGAGTTTTTGACTTCGCTAGAAATAAGAAACATGAAAGTGGTGAGAGAAGCCAAGCTTGACGTTACGGCAGCCACGAGGTAGCTAGGCTCCGCCACCCCCCCACTGCTCCAAGTATGTCTGTCCCACCGCCCGCCACGCCCAATAACGGTAACATGAAATAGATACAAATCAGCAGCTACCTACCCCCATTCCGGAAACTCCCGAAGTGCAACAGGTTCGCGGCTACGCCCATCCGGAAGACGAGGCCTTCGGCACGTGTAGGGCGGGTCCTGCTGGCAGCCGTCGGCCGGGGAGGTCGTCGCGTAAGGTGGGCCAGGAGAGGAGCCGAGGCCGACGGGATCCCTTGTCCCATCCTCCTTCTTTCTTCAATAATGGCTGCGACAACGGGGGGGGGGATGTCTTGCACATGCCACCGACCCCCCCCTCCCCTCGTATCTCCTGGTCTGGCCCCGGCTTGGTATGAGCTCCCCGTTCGGTCCTGAAGCGGCTCCCTGCAGGCCACGGGGGGGGATGTCTTGCCTCTGCCTCCGACCCCCCCCCTCTTATCGCCTGGTCCGGACATCACGGATATCAACGCCAGGTGTCGGCGTGGGGTGCGCTGGGAGGGAGAGGCAGCGCGAACGAGCCTCTCCCACCCCCCTAGGTGGGGGCCCCTCAGCTGCACCCCCAACGCTCCACTTACCCAACAAAAGGTCTCGTCCACTATTGCGAGGCAATGATGCTCCGCTCACCCAGCGGGGGTCTCGTCCACTGTTGCGGTGCAACGGCGCTTCTGAGTTCAGCTAGAAAATAAGTCCTGCGTCCAGAAACGTTCTCCTCGACTTTGAAGATTCTATAAGAGCCACGGGGGCCCCCGACCCCCGCAGACACCCCCGATGGGGAATGACTGCCATGATCACCCACGTAACGACCACGACGTAGCCGTGGGACGTCGGCGCGCTCATGCCGGCGCCGGCCTCAGTCTTGAAATGACCAAAATCCTGCAAGACTACCAACTTGATCAGTTCCGGTGGGACACCAGTATGACCCGGTAGGAGAGATTGTTGCCTCCCACCCCACTTTGACTGATGGTTCATGTCGCCAGTCCCCTCTGCTACCCTTCAACGAAAACTTTTGGACTGCCGAAAGAGGTCCCGGTCCAACCACGAGTTGGTGGAGACATTTTGGCTATACTTGGACCTTCCTGACCTCACCCAAAATGGCGCCGGTACAAATGAAACTCTCAACTCCTTGTTGTGCCCCGATTGATCAGCCTTGATATCATGAGATTTGTATGCAGTTTTTAGCACATGAATTGATATGGGATAAGACTGATTATATGTTCGGACAATGTATTGATCCGGGATGGGTATTGATTACACGTTCGAACAATGAATTGACATGGGACGGGTCCTGATTACACGTTCGGACAATGAATTGATATTAAGTTCTAATGCATCATTGATTACTGTATTTATTGAAGGTTCGAATTGTCGACACTTTTGGTACTTGCTCACAATGAATTATCGATATGATTTTGTTGCACTTGTCGCACTTTTTACTATGAAATCAACGACCACTGACTCTGTTATGTCTTCCACAAATAAATACCCCCCCCCATTTACAGTTCCAGCCTGCTCCGTGACCGGCCCACGGGGTTGTAGGCCCGTATTTGTGCACCAACATTTTTATTAAAGGTTTTTGAAAAAGCAAACGTAGTTGTAACGCGTAGATTGGTAAGTTTCGAATAAATGGCCACTGTTTCCGATATAAAAAAAAAAAAAAAAAAAGCAGGTGAAATGAAGCAGCTCGATTAGTTAAGGGTTAAAAAGTATAGTACGCAGAAACATTGCAAATATGAATGGTTCAGGTTTGTTGTATGTGTTTTTCATTTTTGTACAGCATAAAGCAATCGATAAAGATCCTGGTATTTAGCCTCTACTTTATATGCTACCTGTATCAGGGAAGTTGTTTTAAATGCCCCTAAGCCACCCCAAAGGAATGTCACCTGGCCCCCCTAGTACGAACGAAAACGACCCCGTACCACTGTAGGTTATCTCTCTTCCTCAAAGGAGAGCACGAGCTCGCCCCCACTTTACACCGACTGCTCTTTGATTTGACCCTCCCCTGCACACGATCCGTAATGCCACACTTGGGCGACCTATGCTATCCACAGGCCTCCGATAATTATCTCTCCCACATTACCGGTCCCCCCTGGGCTTAAACGCCGAGATGGTAGGGACTGCATCCTGTGGAGATAGGCCGAGTATGTAGTAAGTAAAAGCCTTTTCGGGTTTATGCGCGCTGATGTGTTTTAAACGCTGCCCCCGCCCCTTCTTTTTCCCTCTTTTCTGCAGGTCACTTCGGAACGTCGATTAAAGTACGGAAAAATGGTGACTTAATGGCCCATGCATGAGAGAGAGAGCGGGGTGACCAGTGCATGGGGGAGATGCTTGCGAGGGTGGGGAGCCATGCTGAGGATCGGCGGCGTGCAGAGAGTGGGTCTGGTCAAGGCATCTAAAATGGCTGCCGTGCACGACAAAAGTGTGGCATTGGAAAAAAGGAAAGATGGCGCAGACAATGTTTATCAATACGGATTAATTTATAACAATTATTTTTAACAATATATTTACTCGCAGTGTCAAAATGGCGGTCAACACTTCCTGATTTCCTTTGAATCGAACGTTAACAGACGTCACGCAGCAAAAAAAAAAAAACGCTCACGTGCAGCCGCTGGAAGACATGTATCAACATATATGAGCATCCTCAGCCACCCTCAGAAAACATAGGGGGTCAGGATACGTCTCCCGTACCCCCTTATACCCATTTCTCACATTGTTCTTCCTCCATCTTGTAATTTATTTAAAACGAAACACAAAATGGCGAATTCCCGTTTCGCGACCCGGTTCGCGAACCGGAAAGCACTTCTACCGCAAAAAATCAAATTTTTTTTATTTGCCCCACGGGACCCTTTAATAACCCCAACATCATTCCTAGGGGGTCAAGAAGGGTCTACCTTGCCCCCTTTCATTAAATTCCCCCTTCGTTTTTCTCCTCCTCTTGTCTCTCGATCCTACCGAGAGACAAGATGGCGGCCGTTCCGGACTGTTTAGAATGTTGAGAGACACCAGAGAGCCAATCAGCTTCGCTTCGCAAAGTTCCGTAACGCGAAAAGTACGCGAACCGGATCGCTACCCGGGACGCTGTCACAGATATATCTGTTTTTTAAAACGTTAATTTCTCAAAATCCACTGGAGAACATATATTGAGACCCAGCAAAGGCACATCGGGCTAACAGTCCCTACAATTTTGCCAAGTTTCGTGCAAATCCATTCAGCCGTTCGAGCTAAAAGTGAGGCCAAACGCCCTATGGAAAAATGAAAGGGAAAAATGCGTTTTGGGACCCCCCTTTTTTCTCGGCCGCCCCTTGACAAAACCCCCCAAATTTTCAGGGACTGCTCAGAAACAAAATGTGCCATTTTCCTGAAAATTTCAGCCGATTCCGTCCACAAACGCCAACGTTTTTGGACATAGAATTTTCAAAAGTCCCATAGAGAAAAAATCCTAACTACATATACCTACTGGCTATCGCCAGTAGGTAATATATATATATATATATATATATATATATATATATATATATATATATATATATATATATATATATATATATATATATATATATATATATATATATATATATATATATATATATATATATATATATATATTACCTACTGGCGGTCGCCAGTAGGTATATATAGTTAGGATTTTTTCTCTATGGGATTTTTGAAAATTCTATGTTTAATAACTTTGGCGTTTGTGGACGGAATTGGCTGAAATTTTCAGGAAAATTGAACATTTTGTTTCTGACCAGCCCCTGACAATTTGGGGGGGTTTCATCAAGGGGGGGGGGCGAGAAAAAAGGGGGGTCCCAAAACGCGTTTTTCCCATGTTAATTTCCATAGGGCGGTTGGCCTCACTTTTAGCTCGAACTGCTGAATGGATTTGCACGAAACTTGGCAAAATTGTAGGGACTGTTAGCCCGATGTGCCTTTTTTTTTTTTTTTTTTTTTTTTTTGTCCTCATTAGCCTTTACGCCACCCATTTCTAACCAAACGATACCGCCTATGGGATTTTTATCTCATATACCGGGACCATTAACAACCTCACTAGTAGTGTCAGTCCATGACCGCCTCTTTATATATGCCACCCTTTGTAGGAGGTTGGTACATGGATGAACTCCACCGTCACGTTGAAAAAGCACCGCCGGCGAGATAGGCCAAGACCTTAATCATTGGACTGAAATTACTTACAAATCCACCTATCCCTTTACTCTAAAAGAAACACTCATCACCCAAAGTGTACCAAAAATAATGTCCAAAATTTGGATTTAACTTTTGTCGGACCCAGAGTATCCATTTTAGCTGTGAATCTCATAGCTCGCAACCAGTCTAAAATCCCGGGAGATAAAGAGGAGACCCAAAGTTTACATATCTCTCTGCGGGCCAAGAGTATCCCATAAAATACAAGTTTAGCTTTATCATCTATGCTTTTTATCTGCAAATTCAACCTTCCAGTTATAATAAGTTCAGGGCTTACCTTGACAGTCTGGTCGATAGCTTGGGATAAACAGCTACTTACTTCCTCCCAAAACTCTTTAATATTTGGACACTCCACGAACATGTGTATATCTTTCTCATTGGGACTTCTGCACTTTGGGCATTCCACCAGCCCTCCAGGCTTGAACTTTGAAAGTCTATATGGAGACCAATACGCTCTGTGGAGTGTAAAAAGATGATTTCGCCTTAAATTTGCGGGTTTGACAACTTTATACAACATAGCCATAGTTACTTGCCATTGAGTGTCAGATGCGATGTCCGGCAAGCAATCACTCCACAGCGTTTCTGGCAGTATAAACTGACCATCCGTCGTCTCCAATATTGACCAGTACCAGAGTCCTACTTCTTTTTTATACACTTGGCTTGAGTGGATCTTCTCTTCCAATTCATTCTGAAGTCCCACGATAGTTTCAGCTTTACCAGCCCAACTATGGATTTGCAGATATTTAAATTTCCCATGTTAATTTCCATAGGGCGGTTGGCCTCACTTTTAGCTCGAACTGCTGAATGGATTTGCACGAAACTTGGCAAAATTGTAGGGACTGTTAGCCCGATGTGCCTTTGCTAGGTCTCAATATATGTGCTCCAGTGGATTTTGAGTAATTTAGGTTCAAAAAAAGATATATATCTGGGCGGAGCCTAACCACACATCTGATCTGATTGGCTGTCAGCACTTCATCCAAGAAGTGTTGGCAGCCATCTTGGGACCAATATACATGATAGCACCTCATTAAAAAGCATTGTAGTTAATAGAGGGTTTTAGGACTTTAGTTACATTATAAATCATTTGTTGATGGTACCATACTCGTTTTAGGAATTTTTGTGGGTTCTAAGGTGATTTTACCATGTGAAAAAACCTTCTGCTGTGATATCATGAATATTGTTTGAAAGAAAACTAATATCTCATGATTTTCCCACAGTGGTTTGGAAGGGGATCTATAAGCTAAACTGAAAGCATATTTTCTGTAAATTCACATTATCTTTCTCAGTCATGTGAAAATGAAGTCTGACATTCTCAGTAAAACATGTACATCCAACAAGGACAGAGACTGTCAGTTGATTCCTTTGTGTTCTACTGCAGCCTCCTAGAGTGTTCTAAAGAACAACTAGAGCGCTAACAGTCCTACTTATTACAAAGGTATGGCACACCTGAAGCCATCTTGATTGGAATAAAGTGGTAACTCTTAAAACATTTAATTTAAAAAGAAACAACATGAGGGGGTATATTTTGCCATAGAAAGTATGATTAGTGCTGCAGAATGAAAAATTAGGGCACATTTTGAGTGACTTCTCAAATCCTTTTCTATTTCATTAAAACATTCTGACATGCAGTCTCCCAAAATGGCCACCAGAGACAAAAAGAGCCCAAATGTAGCCCAAATATCACCCAGATGTAGCCCAAGTATAGCCCAATGACAGAATGTCCCAGAGTGTTCTAAAGAACAACTAGAGCGCTAACAGTCCTACTTATTACAAAGGTATGGCACACCTGAAGCCATCTTGATTGGAATAAAGTGGAAACTCTTAAAACATTTAATTTAAAAAGAAACAACATGAGGGGGTATATTTTGCCATAGAAAGTATGATTAGTGCTGCAGAATGAAAAATTAGGGCACATTTTGAGTGACTTCTCAAATCCTTTTCTATTTCATTAAAACATTCTGACATGCAGTCTCCCAAAATGGCCACCAGAGACAAAAGAGCCCAAATGCAGCCCAAATATCACCCAGATGTAGCCCAAGTATAGCCCAATGACAGAATGTCCCAGAGTGTTCTAAAGAACAACTAGAGCGCTAACAGTCCTACTTATTACAAAGGTATAGCACACCTGGAGCCATCGTGATGGGAATAAAGTGGTAACTCTTAAAACATTTAATTTAAAAAGGAACAAAATGAGGGGGTATATTATGCAATAGAAGGTATTATTAGTGCTGCAGAAAGAAAAATTAGGGCACATTTTGATTGACTTTTCAAATCCTCTTCTATTTCATTAAAAAAATTCTGACATGCAGTCTCCCAAAATGGCCACCAGAGACAAAAGAGCCCAAATGTAGCCCAAATATCACCCAGATGTAGCCCAAGTATAGCCCAATGACAGAATGTCCCAGAGTGTTCTAAAGAACAACTAGAGCGCTAACAGTCCTACTTATTACAAAGGTATGGCACACCTGAAGCCATCTTGATTGGAATAAAGTGGTAACTCTTAAAACATTTAATTTAAAAAGGAACAAAATGAGGGGGTATATTTTGCCATATGAATTATGATTAGTGCTGCAGAAAGAAAAATTAGGGCACATTTTGAGTGACTTCTCAAACCCTCTTCAATTTCATTAAAAAATTCTGACATACAGTCTCCCAAGATGGCCACCAGAGACAAAAGAGCCTAAATGTAGCCCAAAATATCACCCAGATGTACCCCAAGTATAGCCCAATGACAGAATGTCCCAGAGTGTTCTAAAGAACAACTAGAGCGCTAACAGTCTTGCTTATGACAAAAGTATGGCACACCAGAAGCCATCTTGATTGGAATGAAGTGGTAAGTCTGAAAACACTCAATTTAAAAAGGAACAACATGAGGGGGTTAATTTTGCCATAGAAAGTATGATTAGTGCTTCAGAAAGAAAAATTAGGGATCATTTTGAGTGACTTCTCAAATCCTCTTCTATTTCATTAAAAAAATTCTGACATGCAGACTGAAACATGCACTTTGAATACCAGCAGCAGACGCCCCTGGTGAGCAGTAGCTTTACTACAGTGATCTAATGTGCAACTAGAGTGCTAACATTCAGAATTTATGGAAAATGTGTGACACATCTGAATGCCTTCTTGATGGAACCAAAGTAAACAAGCATTGAAAATGCAATAGATCTCGCCCTCGTTTAAGTTAAAGCCATTCTGTTTGTAATGAGGTGGCTTTTTAGCTTTGCTTTTATTAGTGTTTTTTCAACTTTCATGTAAATAACATGCATCTGTATGCATATAAGTATATGTATGCATGCATTTATGTTTGTATTTATATAGATATACAGATGATATATGTTTATATATGTATGTATATATATATATTCACTGAAAAAACCATAGGTTATAGACCATATATAGTTAGGAATTAGCATTTACAAAACCTTGAAAATTCACTGAAAAAACCATAGGTTATAGACCATATATAGTTAGGAATTAGCATTTACAAAACCTTGAAAATTCACTGAAAAAACCATAGGTTATAGACCATATATAGTTAGGAATTCGCATTTACAAAACCTTATTTTACTCACACAAAACCATTGAAATTCCATATATAGTTAGTTGCACTAACTATATATCGCGCACCCGCAATCCACTGCTGATGATGTCACATATTACATCATTCATGACATGGTCAGTGACATCACTGATGACATCACTGATGACATCTCAAATTACATCACTGATGACATCACTGATGACAACATCCAGTGACTGTATGTTTCTGTAAAGTTAAAATATGTCTTACATATTGAAGAATGAGTGGATGTATAAGTGTCTGGAAGAAGGATTTAGTAGGTGCATGACTGACTGTATGAGTGAGTGATTAAATGTGTCTCACTGAGTGCATGGGTTAGTGACTAAACTGTCTTAATTTGTGCATCATTATGTCTGTTGTTCTGTAAACTGTTGCATGTGTTGATAAGTAGCTATATGAGTAACTATATGGGTTATTGATTGGTTGCCCAAGTATTTGTATGGGAGACTGAGTGTGTGTGTGGGTGGCTGGGAGGTGTATGACTCTGTGCATAGATGTGTGAGCAGTTGATTCACTAGATGTATGGTTTCAAAAAAGCATGTGGAAACAGCTGTATGGGCGGTTGACTGTGTGCATGAGTGTATTGGTGAGTGAATGGATATCTCAGTGCTACATGTCAAAGTAAGTACATATGTAAAACACAGTACATGTGAGAGTTGACATATATAAATAACTGTGCATAAGAGCCAGTGAATGTGTGAGTGGCTGTATGAATCATTGTGAACTTGTATCAGGGATTGTATAAGAGAGTAAATATGTGTTAGTATATGTTTGAATAAGTAAAGTTTGTATAACTGTATAGTTGAGGACATGGAGGTGTGATTGATTCTTTGCATGACTGACTAGGTGTGTGAGTAACTCCATGGATGAGTGACAGTCTGTGAGTGTCTGTTTACACTGATTGTATCTAAGGTTATATTAGAGTCTGAAGAGGTTCTTCGTATTATCACATGAATGATATCATCAGTGATGTGATCAGTAATGTCAAATGAGATGTCATCAGTGATGTCATCAGTGATGTCATTTGAGATGTCATCAGTGATGTCATTTGAGATGTCATCAGTGATGTCATCAGTGATGTCACTGACCATGTCATGAAGGATGTAATATGTGACATCATCAGCAGTGGATTGCGGGTGCGCGATATATAGTTAGTGCAACTAACTATATATGGAATTTCAATGGTTTTGTGTGAGTAAAATAAGGTTTTGTAAATGTGAATTCCTAACTATATATGGTCTATAACCTATGGTTTTTTCAGTGAATATATATATATATATATATATATATAGGGGAGGAACTGGTCCTCAGTGCCAAACATGAGGCAGTCTTTGACACAAAAGTGGTAGCATGGTACCGGTTTATTGATGACCTTTATGTTGTGTGGAGGGGTGATCGAGAGGAAGCAGTAGAATTTATATCTATGATTAACAACAATGAGCAAAATCTGAAATTCACTGCAACCATTAGCTAGACCAGTGTGACCTTCCTCAACACAGAGGTATATGTCCATCACAACAAATTAGAGACACAATTATTTAGGAAGGCCACGGCTGGCAATACCATCCTTCATGCAGGCAGTGTGCACCCTATTTATTTGATCACAAGTATAACCTTTGGTGAGATGCTGCACCTGAGAAGGATTTGCAGCAATGACAATGATCTGCACTTAGCTCAGGAAGCCAGCAAAACAGGTTTTTAGAAAGGGGATACACCGAACGGGTCATCAATGCAGCTATAACCAGATCAATGCAGGTCAATAGACAAGATTTATGACAAATATGATACCACTACAATATCTTCTGTGTCTGCCACATCTGATGGTATAGAAACCAATGGTCAGCCAATAACTCGAATTGATACTTTCAGGATCATATCTGGTTATAATAGGCAACATAAAGAGCTGCGTCATATTATCAATCAGAACTTGCCAACTATTCTTAGTGACCCTTTCATAGGCTCAACACTAGCCAAGAAAGCCTCCATTACCTTTAGTCGGGCGCCCTCTGTGAGGGATAGGCTGGTTAATACCAACCCAGAGGGTATTGAGAAGACAACCTGGCTTCAAACCAACAGTGGTTTTTTAACTGCAAGATTTGTAAATCTTGCACCCATGGCATCAATAAAAAGACCTTTACTGATGGATTCAGCAATAAGGAACACTGGATAAGCAAAGTACTTACGTGCAAAACTGAATATGCCATCTATGTCCTGCAATGTCCTTGCTCACTCACATACGTAGGAAGCACAAAACATGCAGTTCACAAACGTATCTTACAACATTTAAGGGCTATTGTTAATCAAGATAATACATATCCTGTAGCCAGGCATTTCAGAGAATTCCATCAGAGCGATTGCAAAGGACTTAAGTATTATTTTATTGATGCCGTTAGCGACAGTAGGCAGTGTGGCAACAGGGAATCTAAACTACGCAAACTGGAAACTAAATATATACTCCAGTTAGACACTAAACAGCCCGGGGGCCTGAATTTAACAGAAGACTTATACACTAGTCTATACCAATAATCAGGCCCTTCTTGAACATTTTTATACAGTGATTTTTTTTATCTTAGTAGTTAGGATCCTTTAGTGGTCTTAACTTTTTGATAATTATTTATTGTTTTAATATGGGAAAGTACATTTTGCTGTTTAGTGTCAATAAGAGATATGGTAACAAATGTGTATTAGTTTCCTGGAGTCATCTTTTGAGATAAAACCTCTGAATTAGAGCATCGGTGTTTAACTCTCCATGGTTGCCTCTATACTAAAATTGTGATTCCTATATGAACCCCATGCTAGCTTTGCAAAATAGAAGTTATTTACATGAGTTTCCCACTCATAGTAACATGATGAGATTATTATTTATATCAACAATGTTTGTTTTCCATGTATGTAGTCCTATTAATATTTAATAGTTCTAGACATGATGGAGGAAAATGGCTGTGCTCAGTCTACCCATGTAAGTGAGATTTGCAGTTATAAAATATTTTGCACAATTTGTTTGAGTACTTTATCAGCACTAGTTTTGCACATTTATTTTAGGGTCTATTTGATCGTGACAATAAGGCATTTTACTGTTTATGAGGAAGACCGCTATATGTTAAAACTACGGGATTTATCCCAGGATTATTATACTAATCAAAAGCAACATTGGTAAACAGCATAGAATTCGACAGGATTGTTCTGTTATGATGAATGCTAGTTTGAGGGGTACACATACACATTACAGTAACAAAATTAAATTGTTTAAATGTGATGTCGTTATTTTACTATGACTCGACAGGCATTTAATTAGTATGTTGGATTTATCCCAGTATTTATGCGCTGCTATTTTATTATATTTGGATTTTAGCATTATGATGTGTGTTGTACACATGAGACATTTAATTGCTCCCTTTGGCAGCTTGTAGCGATATTTTGCACTAAATTGCATATTTTGCACGAATTCTGTAATTTTGCACAATGTATGAATTTTACGTATCTCTTGTTGGAGAACATTTAAATTATATGAGTAAGGGTGTATATAACTTCTATTGCTTGTACTATATATATAGCGGCATTTTAGTATTTCTTCTATATTCATGTCACATGATCATTCAGTTCCTTTGCACTGTCACTTTAAATGTGGGTGGTGAATATTATCATGTTGTCATGTGAGCAAGGCTCTTCGAAGCCGAAACGTTATGGCGGCAGAGAAGCTGTAATAAATTATTCTGCATCAGAATCCTGAGGTGCAGGCCTGTACATGTTTACGGTGGGTGTTGAATCAGCTACCAAGAGCGAAGTACAGAGTACTACATATATATATTCACTGAAAAAACCATAGGTTTCACACCAGTTATAGTTAGCTGGACATTTTACTCATACAAAACCATTGAAATTCCCCCGTTATAGTTAGTTGTACTCACTATAACTCGCGCGCCCGCAGACCACTGCTGATGATGTCACATATTACATTTATAATTCCACAAGTTGACCATGTACACCAAAAACAATGTAATGAACACAATATTAGTGCTTAGTTGACATTTGTTTTGTAACAAAGAAGATATCCAATAGTTCTCCCAAGAAAGTTCCAAGTCAATTTTCTTCTTTATTTTTTCTTTTATTATTCAAAATTTGCAGATAAAAACAATAGCCAACGCGTTTCGTCCGAAACCGGACTTCTTCAGGGCTTAACTCAATGTATCTTTATACAACGCGTCCCATCCGTCTTGATAGTTGTATATTCAATGGGGTTTTTAAGTATATTGTTGGCGAATTATGCAAATTTATACCATCCGTTCGTTATATTTCAGTCAGAAGGAAGAAAAATAGAGTATATGCCATATATCCGGCGTCGCCGTCTCATACGTGTGCGGTCGTCTGGTCTGCTGAATATATAACGAACGGATGGTATAAATTTGCATAATTCGCCAACAATATACTTAAAAACCCCATTGAATATACAACTATCAAGACGGATGGGACGCGTTGTATAAAGATACATTGAGTTAAGCCCTGAAGAAGTCCGGTTTCGGACGAAACGCGTTGGCTATTGTTTTTATCTGCAAATTTTGAATAATAAAAGAAAGAATAAAGAAGAAAATTGACTTGGAACTTTCTTGGGAGAACTATTGGATATCTTCTTTGTTACAAAACAAATGTCAACTAAGCACTAATATTGTGTTCATTACATTGTTTTTGGTGTGCATGGTCAACTTGTGGAATTTTGATGTATAAAACAAATGCTTTTTTGTTTTATGTTGGGATCTAGGGGACTGTATCCCAGACCATTTGCACCCATATTACAAAAACAGTAGGAACTTGACCCTCGGTGCGGCCCTAGCAGCCTCATTCCCCTTTTCTGCTTGAATACATATTACATTTATGACATGGTCAGTGACATCACTGATGACATCTCAAATGACATCACTGATGTGGAGCGGGGGACGGAGACAGGGAAGGGGAGTAAGGGACAGAGAGGGGAAAGTAGAGCAGGGTAAGGTGAGTGAAGGTAAGGGAAGTGGAGTGACAGTGAGGGAAGGGGTATGAGGATGAGAAAAGGGAGGTAAGGGAAAGTGAGAGAATGGGAGTGAGGGAGAGAGAAGGGGAGTGAGGGGATGGAGGGAGTTAGGGAAGGGGAGTGAGGGAAGGGGAGTAAGGAACGGAGTGAGGGAAGGAGAGTGAGGGGGAGTGAGGGAAAGGGAGCTGGAAAGGGAAGGGGTGTGAAATACAGACAGGAGGAAGTGGAGTGGGGGAAGGGTAGTGACGGTGAGTGAAGGGCATACAGACAGGAGGAAGTGGAGTGGGGGAAGGGTAGTGATGGTGAGTGAAGGGCAGTGACAGTTAGGGAAGGGGTATGAGGGTGAGGGAAGGGGAATGAGGGAGAAGGAAGAAAATTAAGCGAGAGGGAAAGTGAGTGAGGGAGAGAGGAGGAGTGGTAGAAAGAGAGACGAAAGGAGATTAAGGGTAAGGGAGAGAGATTGAGAGAGTGAGAGAGAGAGGGAGAGCAAGGGACTGAGAGGGAGTGAAGCAGTTAGAGTGAGTGAGACAGAGGGAGACAGGGAGAGAAGCATGTAGGGTAAAACAGTGAGGGAGGGAGTGAACGAAGAGGAGTGAGATGGAGTGAGGTAGTGAGGAAAGAGGAGTGAAGGAAGGGGAGTGAGGGAAGGGGAGTGAGGGAAAAGTAGTGAGGGTGAGTGAAAGGCAGTAACAGTGACAGAAGGGGTATGAGGGTGACGAAAGGGGAATGAGATAGAAGAAAGGAGATTAAGAGAGAGGAAAGGGGACTGAGGGATAAAGTAGGAGTGAAGGAAACAGGAAGGGAAAGAGAGGAACGGTGAGGGAGAGAGAGGGAGAGAGTGAGAGAGAAAGAGAGGGAGAGCGAGTGACTGAGAGGGAGTGAGGCGGTTAGACTGAGTGAGACAGAAGGAGATAGGGAGAGAGAAATGGAGTGAATGGGAGTGGGGGAGTAAAGGAAGGGGAGTAAGCAAAAGTGAGTGAGGAAAGGGGAGTGAGGGAAGGGGACTGACGGATGGAGTGAGGGAAAGAGAATGAGGGGGAGTGAGGGAATGGGAGCAGGAGAAAGGGAATGGGAGTGAGGCATAGAGAGGAGAACATGAAGTGGGGGAAGAGGAGTGAGATTGAATGAAGGGCAGTGACAGTGAGGGAAGGTATATGAGGGTGAGGGAAGGGGAATGAGGGAAAAGAAGCATTTTAAGAAAGAGGAAAAAGGAGTGAGTGAGAGAGTAGGATTTATTGAAAGATAGAGGAAAGGAAAGGAAGCGTGGTGGAGAGAGAGGGAGACAGTGAGAGAGAGTAAGAGAGGGAGAGTGAGGGACTGTGACGGAGTGAGCCAGTTAAAGTGACTGAGACAGAGGAAGAGACTTAGAGATGGATAGAGGAAAGGGGAGTGAGGGAGGGAATAAAGGAAGGGGAGTGAGCGAAAGGGAGTTAGGGAGTGAGAGAAGGGGGTGAGTGAAGATGAGTGAGGGATGGTGTGAAGGAAAGAGAGTGAGGGGGAGTGAGAAGAGAGTGAGAGATAGAGCAAGACAAAGGTAGTGATGGAGGAAGAAAGGAAAGAGAAGTGAGGGACAGAGAGGTGAAAGAGGGAGCAGGAGAAGGTGAGTGAGGGTGAGGGAAGGTTACTAATGGTGGGAGAAGGAGTATAAAGGTGAATGAAGGGGAGTAAGGAGAGTGAGGGAAGGGGAGTAAGACGAGTAAAGGAAGGGGAGTAAGGGAGAGAGTGAAGAAAGGGAAAGAGGGAAAGAGAAGTAAGAGAGTGATGAAAAAGTATTTTTTGTTTGTCATACTTACCTTATAAGTAATGACAAGTTAATAATACATTTTTTATAAATATAGTATCTGTGGAAGAGAAGAAAAAATTGAGTTATAAAATATATTTCATAATACAAAATAATCTGTACAATATGTTATGTATCTTATTTTGCTGTTCTCAGAATATATTGAATTTCACTGAAAACAGTGAGTTCAATAGTACTCATCATATAACAGTGGGCAAAAAAAAAGACAATCAATAAGATTGTCTTTAAAAAACCCATTCAACATTTTCATTAATAATGTAAAAATTTGAAAAAAACATATCTTAAATGCTTTTTTCGAATAGCAATTTCTTACGTAAATATAGGACATCTCCAACAATCACAAAGTAACAAAACATTATTACTTCTTTTTTATACACTCTAAATAAAGTTATGTACAAACATATAGGTTTCACGCCTGATATAGTTAGGAATTAGCATTTAAAAAACCTTGCAAATTCACAAAAAAAAACATACGTTTCAAGCCTTATATAGTTAGGAATTAGCATTTAAAAAACCTTGCAAATTCACTTAAAAAACCATAGGTTTCAGGCCTTATATAGTTAGGAATTAGCATTTTAAAAACATTGCAAATTCACTTAAAAAACCATAGGTTTCAGGCCTTATATAGTTAGGAATTAGCGTTTTAAAAACCTTGCAAATTCACTTAAAAAACCATAGGTTTCAGGCCTTATATAGTTAGGAATTAGCATTTAAAAAAACATTGAAATTGCTCCTATATATTTAGTTGTACTAACTATATTTTGCACACCAGCTATCCACTGCTGATGATGTCACATATTACCTCATTCATGACATGGTCAGTGACATCACGGATGACATCACTGATGACATCTCAAATGACATCACTGATGGCATCACTGATGACATCTCATTTGACATCACTGATCACATCACTGATGATATCATTCATGTGATAATACGATGCACCTCCTCACACTCTAATATAACCTTTGATACACCCAGTGTTAAATACAGACTACCATTCTTGAAACCATTGACATACCAATACCAATTACTACATACGCACTCACTGATTCCTAGGTCTACACACACATTCACTCATTCACCCATAGAATCACTCATACATACAGTCACTTATCAAAGCAAACGTTGTTTAAAAATCAATTGAGTATCATTACAATGAGTCCAGCCTTTTGTACATTTTAAATAAGCTGTGTAATGTCCTGATGTTGTAGAAGGACCATCATGGAAAATAATTGCTACAGTTACAAAAGTTCTTCCTGATATTGATAGTTGAGAAGCCACAAAATGTTTTATTAAAGTTGTCAGTGTTCTTCCATCAGGTCTGCATCGTTGCAGCATTAAAATTACATACTGTCCATATCTTTGTGTAAATAATGTTGATAACATTTGTGAGTTACTTTGGGTATAGACCATGTTTTACTTTGCTTCTCTAACTAGATGATTAAAAGACACTGATTTGCAGTCTGGTAAAGTCAAATATATAAATCTTTCAGTGTCTATTTTAGTACTACTTGAAAACTAACAATTGTCACAGTCATGTTGCCATTTATAAGAAAGGCCAAAAAGATTTTCAATATCTATACCTTCATCTTGCAATACAACAAGCATATACATTAGAAATTCCTGACAATCTTGCTGAATATTCTTTGAAAATTGATTTAAACCAGAACAAATGTCTAAAACATTTCGAATATCAGAAACATTTTCTATTTTAATTATCACTACTACATTTCTCAAACACAGAATTCAACAAACAACAAAATCTTTTGTCTCGATTTTCAACAATTTGTTGTTGTAAAGTTTCAAGAAAAAAAACAACATTAACAACTACATTAGCATAGCAGTTGACACCAGAACTGTTTTCAAACAGAAAACCAACAACCTCTTCAATAGTATCCTTTTTCTTTTTACTTACTATCACTGGTTCATCTAGTTTTTTTCTTTTCTCTATAACCTCGCAACAATTTTTCTCATATCTTCTTTTTCGACCTAACACACACTTTTCAAATAAAGGATATTGAGGTAAATTGGGAGCATGTTCTCTTCTTAACCTATTATACTCTTTTACAAAATTTACATCTGCACTAATCTTTGTCTCATCAAAATCAATCAAGTATAATCCAGATAAAGTTCTGACTCGAGATAAAGCAACATATGCCATACCCTCTTAAAACACAGTACTTTCAATATTCCCCAACGCACTATCTACACTTAAACCTTGAGATTTATGAATAGTCACCGCATATGCCAAACAAACAGGAAACTGACATATAAATCTTTTACAAGCAAAAATCGAGCTGAACAACGACTCAATTGTTGTACTTCTTCAATTTCATCAAATTTGATTTTCAAAAATTCAATGTCATCTCCATTTGGGTAATTAACAAAATCAACAACATTACCCATTGCTCCATTTACGAAACCTCTTTCCACATGTAAATTAAGTCGTAAAATTATCCGACAATTTATACATGCATATAGATTCTTTTCTAAACCAGCAGTTTTAGATATTGATTTCTCTAAAGAATCCAATTTTAACTTCAACTTTTCTGACAAAATAATAGTAGCTCCTTCATGCTCTATTCTATCAATAGCTTCCAGTTTTATAATTTCTTGATTTTCTAACTTTAACATTTTTTCATTGAATATTGAACATTCTTGCAGAGTTGGCATCAAGCATATCACTGATTTATTTTCTGCAATTTTTCTATATATATTCTCTGGAACAATATTTTCGTTTGGAAACAAATTTGAAAGTAATCGTGCCTGTAAAGCTTCTTTGCCATGTTCACTCACTTTTCCAATTCTTATATCTTCAAGAATACTTTTATAATCAGCATCCTTTGCCTGTCGCATATTTGTAACGAGTTCTGTATATTCGAAATATGACCAAATATTAACATTTCCTATGCTTCCCAGGCACTTTCTGGTGTCTTCATGTGTAACTGTTTTAAATACCGGTTGTCCTTTCAAAGGAGTTAGTTACAGTAGATCTCCAAAAACTATGACGTGTTTGCCTCCAAATAACACATCATACTCTGTTTTAAGGACTTGTTGCATTCTTAAATGAAAAACCAAAGGAAATGATGGACGGAGCATTGACAATACAAGCAATCACCCCCAGTCAACTGATCTGGCTTTAATCCATCATCATTCTTTAGCCCACTCTGCCACCCCAGTTCAGACATGGCCATATGCAAATCAGCCTGACCCTGTGCCTCATGGGAACAGTCCAGCCCGAACTGCCAAGCCATGCCTTCCCTGGACCGGAAACAAGCTACCGAGGACCGGTTTCAGGCATTTCAGCCGTCTTCAGCCCGGCTTGCTTGAATCCAGTGGCAAAGTGAGCAAGGGACTCACGTCTGAGCATACCCTGCCAACTTATGGCGAACAAAGAAAAACCAAAGGAAATGATGGACGGAGCGTTGACAATACAAGCACTCACCCCCAGTCAACTGATCTGGGTTTAATCCATTACCGTTCTTTAGCCCACTCTGCCAATCGTTCTTCAACATTTTTTCATTGAATATTGAACATTCTTGCAGAGTTGGCATCAAGCATATCACTGATTTCTTTTCTGTTATTTTTCTATATATATTCTCTGGAACAATATTTTCGTTTGGAAACAAATTTGAAAGTAATCGTGCCTGTAAATCTTCTTTGCAATGTTCACTCACTTTTCCAATTCTTATATCTTCAAGAATACTTTTATAATCAGCATCCTTTGCCTGTCGCATATTTCTAATGAGTTCTGTATATTCGCAATATATGACCAAATATTAACATTTCCTATGCTTCCCAGGCACTTTCTGGTGTCTTCATGTGTAACTGTTTTAAATACCGGTTGTCCTTTCACAGGAGTTAGTTGCAGTAGATCTCCAAAAACTATGACGTGTTTGCCTCCAAATAACACATCATACTCTGTTTTAAGGACTTGTTGTATTCTTAAATGAAAAACCAAAGGAAATGATGGACGGAGCATTGACAATACAAGCACTCACCCCCAGTCAACTGCTCTGGCTTTAATCCATCATCGTTCTTTAGCCCACTCTGCCACCCCAGTTCAGACATGGCCATATGCAAACCAGCCTGACCCTGTGCCTCATGGGAACAGTCCAGCCCGAACTGCCAAGCCATGCCTTCCCTGGACCGTAAACAAGCTACCGAGGACTGGTTTCTGGCATTTCAGCCGTCTTCAGCCCGGCTTGCTTGAATCCAGTGGCAAAGTGAGCAAGGGACTCACGTCTGAGCATACCCTGCCAACTTATGGCGAACAAAGAAAAACCAAAGGAAATGATGGACGGAGCGTTGACAATACAAGCACTCACCCCCAGTCAACTGATCTGGGTTTAATCCATCACCGTTCTTTAGCCCACTCTGCCACCCCAGTTCAGACATGGCCATATGCAAATCAGTCTGACCCTGTGCCTCATGGGAACAGTTCAGCCCGAACTGCCAAGCCATGCCTTCCCTGGACCGGAAACAAGCTATCGAGGACTGGTTTCTGGCATTTCAGCCGTCTTCAGCCCGGCTTGCTTGAATCCAGTGGCAAAGTGCGCAAGGGACTCACGTCTGAGCATACCCTGCCAACTTATGGCGAACAAAGAAAAACCAAAGGAAATGATGGACAGAGCGTTGACAATACAAGCACTCACCCCCAGTCAACTGATCTGGGTTTAATCCATCACCGTTCTTTCGCCCACTCTTCCAATCGTTCTTTAAAAAATTTTCATTGAATATTGAACATTCTTGCAGAGTTGGCATCAAGCATATCACTGATTTCTTTTCTGTTATTTTTCTATATATATTCTCTGGAACAATCTTTTCGTTTGGAAACAAATTTGAAAGTAATCGTGCCTGTAAAGCTTCTTTGCATTGTTCACTCACTTTTCCAATTCTTATATCTTCAAGAATACTTTTATAATCAGCATCCTTTGCCTGTCGCATATTTCTAATGAGTTCTGTATATTCGAAATATGACCAAATATTAACATTTCCTATGCTTCCCAGGCACTTTCTGGTGTCTTCATGTGTAACTGTTTTAAAAACCGGTTGTCCATTCAAAGGAGTTAGTTGCAGTAGATCTCCAAAAACTATGACGTGTTTGCCTCCAAATAACACATCATACGCTGTTTTAAGGACTTGTTGCATTCTTAAATGAAAAACCAAAGGAAATGATGGACGGAGCATCGACAATACAAGCACTCACCCCCAGTCAACTGATCTCGCTTTAATCCATCATCGTTCTTTAGCCCACTCTGCCACCCCAGTTCAGACATGGTCATATGCAAACCAGCCTGACCCTGTGCCTCATGGGAACAGTCCAGCCCGAACTGCCAAGCCATGCCTTCCCTGGACCGGAAACAAGCTACCGAGGACCGGTTTCTGGCATTTCAGCCGTCTTCAGCCCGGCTTGCTTGAATCCAGTGGCAAAGTGAGCAAGGGACTCACGTCTGAGCATACCCTGCCAACTTATGGCGAACAAAGAAAAACCAAAGGAAATGATGGACGGAGCATTGACAATACAAGTACTCACCCCCAGTCAACTGATCTGGGTTTAATCCATCACCGTTCTTTAGCCCACTCTGCCATCCCAGTTCAGACATGGCCATATGCAAATCAGTCTGACCCTGTGCCTCATGGGAACAGTCCAACCCGAACTGCCAAGCCATGCCTTCCCTGGACCGGAAACAAGCTACTGAGGACCGGTTTCTGGCATTTCAGACGTCTTCAGCCCGGCTTGCTTGAATCCAGTGGCAAAGTGAGCAAGGGACTCACGTCTGAGCATACCCTGCCAACTTATGGCGAACAAGGAAAAACCAAAGGAAATGATGGACGGAGCGTTGACAATACAAGCACTCACCCCCAGTCAACTGATCTGGGTTTAATCCATCACCGTTCTTTAGCCCACTCTGCCAATCGTTCTCTAACATTTTTTCATTGAGTATTGAACATTCTTGCAGAGTTGGCATCAAGCATATCACTGATTTCTTTTCTGCAATTTTTTCTATTTATATTCTCTGGAACAATATTTTCGTTTGGAAACATATTTGAAAGTAATCATGCCTGTAAAGCTTCTTTGCCATGTTCACTCACTTTTCCAATTCTTATATCTTCAAGAATACTTTTATAATCAGCATCCTTTGCCTGTCGCATATTTGTAATGAGTTGTGTATATTCGAAATATGACCAAATATTAACATTTCCTATGCTTCCCAGGCACTTTCTGGTGTCTTCATGTGTAACTGTTTTAAATACCGGTTGTCCTTTCACAGGAGTTAGTTGCAGTAGATCTCAAAAAATTATGACGTGTTTGCCTCCAAATAACACATCATACTCTGTTTTAAGGACTTGTTGCATTCTTAAATGCACACAGGCAAGCATTAAATTTGATACCATGCTTACCTCATCAATAATGAGAAGTTTCATTTTTTTCAAGACTCTAGAAACTTCACAACAAGCTTCTCCAGATAGCTTGTGGTATTCTAATTTATTTTCATGCTCTACTGGCAGCATCAATAAACGATGTAAAGTAATCCCTTAAATGTTATGTGCTGCCAGCCCAGTTGGAGCAGTAACAACACAAGAGAGTGACGACTCAGTTATTTTCTGTAGATAAGTTGCAATTCCTTTAATTAGAAAACTTTTTCCAGTTCCTGCTTCTCTGCTCACGTACAGTCTGACAGGTTTAAATGACGTACATGAGCACTCTTTTTTCTCATGATATAAACCATGCTCAATCTGCTCTGTCACTTGATCATATATTTGTGTTTGCTCAACATTTAATTGTTTTTCCAATTCTTCTAAGTTTATTACAACCTCTTGAGCTTGTTGCATTGCTCTTTCCACCTCATCCATGGCAGTTGCTGCTTAATTTTTGATAATTGGTTCTTCTAGTGGATCCTGACTCAACGAAGCAGAACTTTGTCTTGAGAACTGTCTCTAGCAATCTCTGCTTCAATTGTAGCTTCTTTCTGTATTTCGTCGTTCAACATTTTCAGATAATTAGTAAAAACAGGACATTCTATAGTATTTTTTGTTGCGTTGAATGAATCTTCATAACTGTGAAAATCTCCAAGTAGTTCCAATTCTGTACGCCATGGCTTAAAAAGTTGCAAAAGAGCTAAATAGTAAAATTCCCTTTTGTCAGGAGTTTCGCAACTCAGTTTTCGGTGATTAATCAAATGTCCTTTTCTTTGTTTCACAAAACATCCTTCAGATCCAATCACAGCATATACTCATTTATTGATGTCTTCTGTAATATTCCTCTTAAAAGTATAGCTTTGCAGTACTTCATAGAGACAAAAACGTTCTCAAGATGATTACTTCTATTTGAATAGTATGTATCCAACTATTTGTCTTCAAAATATCTGTACTGTCTGGTTCTCTCTCTGCTAAATACTCAATTTCTTGTACAGATTTCAAAACTCGGTTTCGTGTTCTAGCAAGACCTAAACTCACCCAAATGATTGGTGTAGATATGGAGTATAGACTTGCAGATGATAAGTGATCTGAACATTCATATGCTCCAATTCCTCGATGAGAAAACATCTTCAAACTGTAGCTGTACAATTTCTTACTTAGGCTCTTTTCATGAGAAATTTCTTCCCACATTTCCTTTAGTTCCGTCTTTTCAGATTTAGTAATGTATGACGTTACATATCGAGCCACAGCAATGGAGTTGGCGGCAACATATTGAATATCCATGTTAGCATTCCACATGGACAAAATGACTGGGTTATAGTCATTTATGTATTTTTTTCTTTTTTTTCATAAAAACAATCTTTTATTAAAACATAAAAGTGAATGAAGACTTTTACAGAGTTCAGTTGAGTCGAACAGTCTGTCCATTGGTGGGGAGCCCCACTGAAAGGGGCAGGCCGCTGGCAGGAAAACAAAAGGGAGTCCTGTTTTTCTTGCAGTATAAAAGCGACAAAGGTCCAGGAATAATAAAAAATATAGTCCATCATGACTGTAACACAAAGGCATGTGACTGAGTCCAGCTTAGCACAGTAACTGCGCCCCAGGGCCTAGTGGCTAGTAGCCTGCCCCGTAGCTCCTGCCGCCACCACCATACAAGCTACCCCCGTAGGAGCCGCCACCACCACCTCCACTGCTGGCGCCATAGCCCCCCCCTGTAAGGTCCACTGGCACTGCTGCGGCCCCAGCTGCCCCCAGCACCAGCCCCGCCGCCATCCCCCAGGCTGCTCATGCTCTTCATGGGCCCATCCGAGGACTGGTGCTGCTGGCTGTAGCTACTGAAGCCATTACTGTAGCCGCCTCTGCTCTGGTCCCCATATGAGCCACCACTGCTGCCGTAGGAGCCACCACCGTAGCCTCCACCACTGCTACCGCCATAGCCGCCTCCGCTACCGTAGCCGCTGCCACCGCTGCTGTAGCTACCACCATAGCCGAAACCCTTGCTCCCAACACCCCCGGAAAGGCTGTTGATGTCCCTCATGCCGCCGCCTCCTCGGCCGCCGTGGTTCCCTCTGCCACCACCACCTTTCATCGTCGGCGGCAGCATGGATAACTCGCAGCTCTGTAAACTGTTCATCGGCGGGCTCAATGTCCAGACCACCGAGGCGGGCCTGCGGGAGCACTTCGAGAGCTTCGGCGAGCTTACAGACTATGTGGTGGTGGTGAACCCTCAGACCAAGCGGTCACGCTGTTTCGGCTTTTTACCTACTCAGCTGCCATGGTGCCCCTCCTCACGTGGTAGACGGCAGCAACATGGATCTGAAACGGGCAGTGTCCCGGGAGGACTCTGTGAAGCCCGGCGCCCACGCCAAGGTAAAGAAGCTGTTCATCGGGGGCCTAAAGGAGGAGATCACGGAAGACGGCCTGCTCGAGCACTTCTCGCAGTTCGGTGGCGTGGAGAAGGTGGAGATCATCGCCAACAAACAGTCTGGCCGCAAGCGGGGCTTCTGCTTCGTCCACTTCCAGAACCACTATGGCGCCGACAAGGCCGCGGTGGTCAAATTCCACCCCATCAATGGCCACCGCGTGGAGGTGAAGAAGGCCGTGCCTAAGGAGGAGGCTTGCGGCGTCGGCAGCGGTGGTCATTTATGTATTTTGACTCTTCATTTCTTCTTAAGTTGTAGGTATTTTTCAGTGATTTTCTTGCAACAGTATGTCGCAAAGATGACATAAAATTGTTCACTCTTCCTTTTGATATTACTGGACGTGGAAATCCGAAACGACATTTTGTGTAGAACTTATCCTTAGATTTGTACTTTCGACAACAGTATTTTCCACAACAATGGGTTTGAAACTGTAAGACTTGATGTCTTAAATTCTTTTGTTCTGTACTTTTTGGTACAGCACATGTAGAATATTGTTCAATAAAACTCATCACTGTATCATCTGAATCTGTTCCAAATTTGGGGGCATCTTTGATCCATAGCAGCATATGTGTGTGAGGAGCACCTCTAGCTTGATACTCCTTTCTCCAAAAGAAATCCAGAACCTCTCCAAGAGGAGGATTTTTTTTGTTTGTGATAAAAGACATCATAGCTTCAAATCTATGATTGAAATACCTGCATACATTAACTGGATCCAAAGAGCACAGTTTTCCAGGTGTCTTGTATTCTATATTTTCTATGTTTGCATTTAACTCTCGAAGAAATTGAAGTAAATCTTCCCAAGCATACTCAGCACAGCTTAGAGTAAGGAACCATGTAGGAGTTCCTAAGTTTCTTAGCATACATTTCAATTCCCCATGATGACGGTACCAATACTCATTAGCCACGCTGACATGCCATGAGATTAATTAGCTGAGATTCCAAAGCAGTATCTTTCTGTTGGACTTTATCCATAAAGTCCTTTGCCGAAACATTTTGCAGATGTACTCCACTTTTTAGTATATGGTTCACTGCATAAGAAAGTCCAGACAAGTCACTCTCAAACAGAAGATGAAACAATTATGGAATACATTGGCGAAACCTTGGATCTTCTGCTCATAATCTTGATGTCCGGTATTCAGATGCAGTAATCTGCACAGGTCGGTCATCATATCGTCCACCTTTGCCTGTTGGAAATTACTGAGGAAAACAACGAGCTTCCAAGCTTTCTTCCCATACACTAATGGAACTTCCTTTCGCTTCTTTCATTTGGAATAACTCAATAGTATTCCCCATCACTTCTTTATAGTGAAGTGGATGCACACTATAATGTTCATAAATTTCTTCGGTTCTGGACACATCCACTTTTTCAATTTGTCCAGTTGACAAATTACTGTCCTCTTCTACAGTTGTTTCCTCTTCTCCTACATATACATTTTTATAGTATTGATTATTTTTTACCAAATACAATGTTGCCTTTTTCACTTTCCTAACATCCACTAATTCTTGCCAGATTTTCTTACTCTTCGTAGGAACGCCATTAACTAGAATAACTAGAGGTTCCTCTTCCACATTTTCTACACCAATTGTTTCAATATTTTTCTTTAAATATAGAGGCAAATATACAACTCTTCCCTTTAATCCTCTCTGTAAATCTGAAGGAGGCAATTTCCCTGTCTTAGGCTTCATAGAACAATAGCCCGAAATGGATGCACACATTGAATAAGAAATTACTCATGAGTATTTAAATCCATCAGTTCAGAAGGAATATTTACCAACTCAAGATTATTATGTACAGCTCTAGCGGGCATTTTGTTTTCATTTAATTTATTATAACAATATTTACAAATACGTTGATCAGAACCCAAATCAAAACAATTCTCTACCAACAAATAAGTTGCAAATTCCTTCCACTGATTATTATTCTCCTTTTCACTTTTTAAATATAGATCAACTAACCTGGTCTGATTTTTATAATTAATTTGTCTACAACAAATACAAGGAAAGTTTGGCCTTTCACCTGAAATTACCTTAAACCTTGTAATTTCTTGCTCAAAATTTTCTGTACTAGAATTCTGTACATTTTCTTCCACATTTCCTCCTATTAATGTGTCAGTTTCTGTACTGTCTTCTTCAGGACCAAAGTAACTAACCTCAATTTCTTCACAAATGTTGATTACATCTAATACAGATCCATGCAAAAGAGCACTGTTTAACTGTTTTAGCTTAAGTGCTGGACTTTTTGCATAATACAACCTTCTCACTAATTTCCTCACTTGAGTATGATGCACTGCTAACATCCTAAAATGGTGAAAAAACACTCTGACATACTTTTTTAGAAAGACAAGCCAGAGAATGACCTTCCAAACCCGTTTTTTCTCTCACTCCGCAAGGGTCTAATTCTTGCAACATCTTAATCTTTTGTTTAACACTTTTCTTAGTATACTTATGTAAAAAAATGTGAAAAAAATCAATTGAATCCTGCCGTACACTACAAATACTACTACAATTCCAAGTGTACACTGGACCCTTAGTACGTCTACCTAAAACTTCATCAGCTAACCCCTCTTCTGCATTTCTAGGGACAATTTTCTCTTTTTCAATCAGACAACCATTCTTACCCTCATAAGCTCAACCACTGGTGTCAACTGCATGCAACAAATCATTTATCTGTAGGTAACTCTCTTCATTAAAAAACGTCTCATAACTTGAACTATGTTTCCATTCTCCAGAAAGAACATTACAATTAGTCTTTTCCACTTACTTTTGTCCGTCATAAGATTGATTATTAGCTTATCTAGTGTTCGAATTCTATTGATTACTAAAATAAACAACTTCTTTTTTAATTCAAAAGCCTTCTCAACATTTGTGTCAATATGTTTCTTTTTCTTATAAAAAGCTGTTTTTCTTTACAATTCTTTATATTTTTTAATAAATTTAAAACAACTCTTATAAAACATTCGCTTGCGAATTTCAACAAACTGATTTTTTCGTCTTTTACTATACACAATTTCTTTACCACATAGCTTTCCATCCTTTTTTCTTTTTTGTCTGTTTTTTCTTTGTAGTTACAGATAATTCTTTTTCCAGATTCTCCACACTTTTTTTAGTTTGTGTTGTTTTCCTTATAAAATCCTTTGTTGTCTTACCAGGAGCTTTCTTCTTTTTCTCCACACATTGTTGTTTAGATAAATTCTTGGAAAAGTAAGCCTGTTTATATGTTTTTCTTTACTGAAGGCATGATGTTTTTTCTTTCTGTAGATAATTAAAATCTGTTGTGAAGAAAAAAAACCAGGTACATTTTTTTTTTTTACAATTATAGACCACTACTAGCATACTACATAGCAGTTAGAAGCACTATATGTTGTAAAGTCTAGTTCACTCCATAAGTAAGTTTAAGGTACAGCAGCAGTGTTCGAGTAGTATAGGAGATCATGCAGAGAGTGCTGTTTTAGGGTTTAGGGCAGTGCAGTGGTGTTTCAACATTATAGGGGCATTCGCTGAGAATGGTGTTTCAGGGTTTAGAGCGGTGCGGTAGTGTTGAAAGAGTTTAGCAAGTTTTGCTAGGGATGGTGTTTCAAGGTTTAGGACAGTGCAGTGGTGTTAGGCCAGTGTAGGGGGTCATAGTGGGACTGGTATTTCTGAGTTTAGAGCAGTGTAGTTATGTTTGGGCAGTGTATTGTATCATTCAAGGGCTAGGAATATAAAGCACTACATGTCCTAAAGTCTAACTCACTTCATGAGTACATGTATTCCCATGTCTGCAAACACATGCACCGAGCAAGTGATTCTGTCACAATATTCCCAAAAACACACTGACTCACATTCTGAGTCTACAAAAATAAAAATATCCCTTGCAATTCACTGAAATGATTACTACATGCTACACAGAGAGTTGCTATGGCATTTCTACAGCACACCCAGGATCTTTACTACAGAGCATGGAGACTATTTGGGAATTAGGAGGCTTGACACACATACTGCATAGGACTTTCTAGCACTACATGTCCTAAAGCCTGACTCACTTCATGAGTACATGTATTACCATATTTTTAAACACATCAACTAAGCAAATTATTCTGCCACAATTTTCTGAAATGAATACTGACTCACATTGGGATTCTAGACAAATCAAAATATCCCTTGCAATTCACTGAAATGATTACTATCTGCTACTGAAAGGTTTTCTATGGCATTTGTGCAGCACACCCAGAATGCTTACTAGACTGCAAAGAGACTATCTGAGAGTTCTAACCCTGATATACAAGTGTGTAAGTGGTTAGACCACTTCATGTGCACACTCTACATTTTTCACAACTGCACTGTACTTCAAAAAAATATCTCCTCAAACACACTAACATACCAAATGCTCCTATGACAATGTTTTTCCCAAAGCAGACAAATTCAGAATCAGACTAACACATTTTTCTTATTAACTTAAAGTGCACAACATAGATCCCCTTACAAATTAACAACTCACCTTTAAAAATGCTTTTGTAGATTTAGAACAGTGCCAATCACACACCAGATTTTCTTAAGCAGAATCTCTGAACTGTGCACCAGTCACTAGAACCATGGAATGGCATTGCGTCCCTCTCATTTTCCACACATATTCATGTAGATAACCAATGAAATTTCTTCCCACACAAATTCAAAACCAAAGTAACATTTTAATTGGTTCTACATTTCAACACTTTCAAACTCACATAATGTTCAACCTTTTCCCACTGCTCTCTCTGCCTGTTACTATGGTAACACTCCATAGAACACCTAACTGAACACACAGGTGAAAAGTTCATCCACAAACCAAACCAGCAAGGGTGTTTAACTTCTCAATATACCAGCTTATCCTGTGAAATGTTCCTTTCAATGACTTTTTCTCAACAATTAGCATTACTCCTTTTAATAAAAACAGTAGCATGCACCCTAGTTTTCAATGTTGAATTTTCAGAAACCACCAATCATTTCTTTTTTTTCAAGTGCACTGAATCTGATCTACATTTTTTGCTAAACTCCTACTTTTCAAACTGCCATTTCATTTCCAGAGCCCATATGAGTACAACCAGATCTCCTTTCAAGATGCTCAAAGTGTGGATTGTAGGACCCAGCTATATTTTCTGGAGTGAAAGGTATGCAGCAAATAGATGCTTTCTCAACCTTGATTTACCAAATGTGGATATTATGTGGATTGGCCAGAGAGGATTGAGATGTCACCAATTGATGCCATTGGTAAAATCCTTTTTACATCTCCCACACCTTGACCTCATAATTGTGCACTGTGGTGGCAATGACCTAAGCACTTTGACTGGGGTAGGTCTGGAAATGCTTTTAAAGGACAGCTTTGGGCAATTGATGTCACTTTTCCCACAAACTGCCTTTGTATTTTCTAATATATGCCAAAGGCAAAAATGGAACTGGTCCAACCAATATTGTACGCAGATTGAGAAAGCAAGAAACATGTGAATAAGTCTGTTTCTGCTTTCCTCAGAGATTATGGTATGGGTTCTATATACCAAAACATCTTGCGTTACAACATGCAAGCCATTTATAGGGGAGACGGTGTACATTTAACAGATGAGGGGAACAGAGTCTTCCTCTTGAACTTTAGACTCTGCATCGGTACTTACTTATAGGTACAAGAAACACTCAATGAACAAAACAGCTCTTTTTAGAGCCAACCAACATCTAAACACTCAAATTTGTTATTTAACTGTAGTTTTTTGTCTTTTTTTTGCTGACGTTCGTGCACCGTGCGCGTACGGGTGAGTGCACCTTTGGCTTTCGGGGTCCTTCAAGGACCCCCTGAGAAGGCCTAGGGAATCAGGGAGTCTCTACCCTGCCCCTTTGCACGTTCTCCACTTTTGTTTTTGGCTCTCTTCTGCCTCCGAGACACAAAAATGGAGGGCAAGACTTCCTGGTTTCAACCGATTAGAATGTTGACAGACGTCTAACAGCAAATCAGAATTCCGCTCGCACACACCTGATACGCGCACCGTACGCGCACGGTGCTTGCGCAGTGTGCGCTCATGTATATATATTTTTTCTTTTGATTTTCTCAGGAACTACTGAAGGCATTTACACCATTTCAGCACAAGCGTGATCTGCGAATCAGACTCTACCATTTTGCCAAATTTCTTGTAATTCCGTTCAGCAGTTCGGGCTGTAGCCGTGTCTAATCGTCCTATGGAAAATAACATGGGGAAAACACATTTTGGTACCCCCCTTTTTTCTCAGCCCCCATTTGACAAATCCACCCAAAACTTTCAGGGAAGGAGGCGGAGCAGAGTGGGCCATCTTCTTGAGAAATTCGCGAAGATTCATCAACCGCCGCCAAAGTTATTCCCAATAGAATGTTGGTGATTTCCTATGGAAACTAGGTCCTAACTAGTAGGTAATATATATATAGGTATAGGTATAGGTATTGCACCTCTCTCGTGGGCATTCTGCATCCGCAGTTCAGTCCCTGCACTATTGACTTCTGGTTCGGGAGGCTGTGGCAGTTTGAGGGGACCCGAGGGGAGCCTGATTGAACTTGGGACAATTGGAAATGACATCTCACCCTGCTTTACGGGTTCCTTCGGCATTTTCAACATAACCCCCCACAAGATCCTACTCACCGTCCTGGGCTGCCTGTATAACAAGGCACCCTGGGAGCTGTGGTCCGGAGAATGGAGAACGGACTGCACCTGTTGAGCTGTGTTAACATGGGGGAGGGGCGAACTTGTGTTCACCATGCAAATGGAAGCAGGGAGGAACTATATTGATAAGTCATGCTGGTGTTGGGCGCTGACGAAGGCACACGCCGAAATGCATTTGCCGCCATCAGAAATTTGACCGGGTGAATAAAGGCTTCCTTTCCTGTTCTCCTCTGGGCTTCCGCTTCTTCTTTTGGTTGGAGCACTTCTGGACATAATTTGTGCGGTTGCCAGTAACGCACTTTGGAAGTCCCTGCCACGCTTGGGATCGAGATTTAAACTGGAACTCTGCCTCAAGGCACTTCGTTGTTTCAGTTATGGAATTGTCCGGTTCACGCCACCCGCACTGAATGAGAAGAGCAGTGGAGGTATTGTACCTCTCTTGTGGGCATTCTGCATCCGCAGTTCAGTCCCTGCACTATTGACTTCTGGTTCGGGAGGCTGTGGCAGTTTGAGGGGACCCGAGGGGAGCCTGATTGAACTTGGGACAATTGGAAATGACATCTCACCCTGCTTTACGGGTTCCTTCGGCATTTTCAAAATAACCCCCCACAAGATCCTACTCACCGTCCTGGGCTGCCTGTATAACAAGGCACCCTGGGAGTTGTGGTCCGGAGAATGAAGAATGGACTGCACCTGTTGAACTGTATTAACTTGGGGGAGGGGCGAACTCGTGTTCACCATGCAAATGGAAGCAGGGAGGAACTATACTGATAAGTCATGCTGGTGTTGGGCGCTGACGAAGGCACACGCCGAAATGCATTCGCCGCCATCAGAAATTTGACCGGGTGAATAAAGACTTCCTTTCCTGTTCTCCTCTGGGCATCAGCTTCTTCTTTTGGTTGGAGCACTTCTGGACATAATTTGTGCGGTTGCCAGTAACGCACTTTGGAAGTCACTGCCACGCTTGGGATCCGGATTTAAACTGGAACTCTGCCGCGCGGCACTTTGTTGTTTCAGTTATGGAATTGTCCGGTTCACGCCACCCGCACTGAATGAGAAGAGCAGTGGAGGTATTGTACCTCTCTCGTGGGCATTCTGCATCCGCAGTTCAGTCCCTGCACCATTGACTTCTGGTTCGGGAGGCTGTGGCAGTTTGAGGGGACCCGAGGGGAGCCTGATTGAACTTGGGACAATTGGAAATGACATCTCACCCTGCTTTACGGGTTCCTTCGGCATTTTTAACATAACCCCCCACAAGATCCTACTCACCGTCTGTAATGACCGGATTTTCAGACCAGATTGAATCAGCTCACCAAAACACCACTAACCCAGCCGAAACGTAACCACGTCCCTCCTTAGGACCTATTTACAACAGGTATCTATGTTTCCTACCCAAGGATGGGGAATTAGCTATATACATGCTTAGATCTTCTAAAATACCACATTCATACAATATAGTCTCGCGGCCACACAGGCCCAGACTAATCCACCCTAGGGCAGTTCTGATTACTTACCATTACACACTGACTGCAACCAGTGCTCTCGCAAGCCACAATCCTGTGGGTATACACACCAGTTTCCCCCCTGGTGCTCTCTCTCTTTCTCATTCAAGCCACAATCCTGTGGGTATACACACCAGTTTCCCCCCTGGTGCTCTCATTAACGCCGCCTTACAACGACGATCACTTTCCTATGAATACCATTAACTTTTCATGGTGGGGAATCTCTCACTATCCACTAGAGATACAATACTACAATATTATGGATCACACAAGAATGGCCGAATTACACGGTGTACAACTTATTCTCTATTTCAAGGGCTCCTCTCTCCCTCATTATTCAGTTACCATTTACCTGAACGGGGGTAGCATCTGTTCGTATAACAGCATCCGACTAGAAGAAAGGCTAACTTTACTGTACGAGAGTAGGACATACACACTGGTTCACTAGGAACTGGGGTATCTTTATTATCACAATATCAACAATAACAATATAATACTATACTATAACATATAGCCTGAAAAGGAAAATGAAAGGTTAGAATGTGTGTGCACGCTAATAAGAAAGGGTCGACGTCACCTTATTAATATGAAGTCTGGACTCAGCAGTCATCTGGGTTCCCTTCTCGTCTGTGCCTTGGCTCGTCTTAGGGTCACACCTCTGCAGTCACGGATACACGTCTGCACTGCTATGCTCTGTCTCCTTCGCTTCCCTCCAAGTCACTGGAACCTTCCTCTTATCAGCTGCTTTCTCTCTGGCTGTTCTGCACTACTCCTCTCTCCTCTCAATCACGGACTGTCTTCACTTCTCAGCTTCGATCTTATAACTCAGTTCCTACCACTCTGGTATTCGTTCCCTCAACAAACTGCTTCACTCTGTATGCTCTGATCTTAATGTCAAAGCTCTCCAGCTTCTCCAACTAAAATAACTTCAATCTTTCTAAGAGAGTATCAGCTTCTCGGTCTTTCTCGGACTTCAAAATGGCGACTGTCTGCCTTGAAAGAATTAATTGCATTGATGCTAACGACTAGCTGCCGCCTACAGACTGACTGACTCACTGCCTCATGCTTTCACTAATATGGAAGCTTGTCCCTTCATGGAAAGTTACGGCTAGTAACCTGCCGCCCACCAAATTCTTGTACCTCCCCGTACCAAGGACACGTTCTCAGCCGGCCGGCCTGATGCTATGTCTTCGACACGGAGAAAAATACAGTCTTTCGATAAGGGCCAGCCTGAGCTGGTTCTCTCCAAGCGAACAACACCTCGTAACTAAAACATTACATTTGACCTAGAAGCATCTCAAGCTACCGGGGCAGAAAGAAAGATGGAGTCTCTCCCGTTTGAGGCCTACAAGGCCCGAAATAAGTATAACTCCATGGAAAGTATACTAGCACTCTTATAAAAGGACGGATTATCACTAATACTAATGAATCTATCCCTTAACATAGATTTATAAGCCCTGATCTAAGAAAAAGGGTACGGGATTGTGTCAAACGCCTTGTGAATAGGCTCTATTTACGGTTCTAATCCTTCTATTAGAATGATAGCAGACTAAAGTCACCTCCAATCACCTTCCCTCAAGAAAGGGTCGAAAAAGTCGGTCAGAACACCGTCCTGGGCTGCCTGTATAACAAGGCACCCTGGGAGTTGTGGTCCGGAGAATGGAGAACGGATTGCACCTGTTGAGCTGTATTAACATGGGGGAGGGGCAAACTCGTGTTCACCATGCAAATGGAAGCAGGGAGGAACTATACTGATAAGTCATGCTGGTGTTGGGCGCTAACGAAGGCACACGCAGAAATGCATTCGCCGCCATCAGAAATTTGACCGGTTAAATAAAGGCTTCCTTTCCTGTTTTCCTCTGGGCTTCCGCTTCTTCTTTTGGTTGGAGCACTTCTGGACATAATTTTTGCGGTTGCCAGTAACGCACTTTGGAAGTCCCTGCCATGCTTGGGATCGGGATTTCAACTAGAACTCTGCCTCGCGGCACTTCGTTGTTTCAGTTATGGAATTGTCCGGTTCACGCCACCCGCACTGAATGAGAAGAGCAGCGGAGGTATTGTACCTCTCTCGTGGGCATTCTGCATCCGCAGTTCAGTCCCTGCACTATTGACTTCTGGTGCAGGAGGCTGTGGCAGTTTGAGGGGACCCGAGAGGAGCCTGATTGAACTTGGGACAATTGGAAATGACATCTCACCCTGCTTTACGGGGTCCTTCGGCATTTTCAACATAACCCCCCACAAGATCCTACTCACCGTCCTTGGCTGCCTGTATAACAAGGCACCCTGGGAGTTGTGGTCCAGAGAATGGAGAATGGACTGCACCTGTTGAGCTGTATTAACATGGGGGAGGGGCGAACTTGTGTTCACCATGCAAAGGGAAGCAGGGAGGAACTATACTGATAAGTCATGCTGGTGTTGGGCGCTGACGAAGGCACACGCCGAAATGCATTCGCCGCCATCAGAAATTTAACCGGGTGAATAAAGGCTTCCTTTCCTGTTCTCTTCTGGGCTTCCGCTTCTTCTTTTGGTTGGAGCACTTCTGGATATATATATATATATATATATATATATATATATATATATATATATATATATATATATATATATATATATATATATATATATATATATATATATATATATTCAATGAAAAAACCATAGGTTATAGGCCATATATAGTTAGGAATTAGCATTTACAAAACCTTATTTTACTCGCATAAAACCATTGAAATTCCATATATAGTTAGAAGCGCTAACTATATATCGCGCACCCGCGATCCACTGCTGATGATGTCACATATTACATCATTCATGACATGGTCAGTGACATCACTGATGACATCACTGATGACATCTCAAATGACATCACTGATGACATCACTGATCACAACATCCAGTGATTGTATGTGTCTGTAAAGTTTAAATATGTTTCACATATTGAAGAATGAGTGGATGTATAAGTGTCTGGATGAAGAATTTAGTAGGTGCATGACTGACTGTATGAGTGAGTGATTAAATGTGTCTCACTGAGTACATGGGTTAGTGACTAAACTGTCTTAATTCGTGCATCAGTATGTTTGTTGTTGTGTAAGCTGCTGCATGTGTTGATCAGTAGCTATAAGAGTGGCCATATGGGTTATTGATTGGTTGCCCAAGTATTTGAATGGGAGGCTGAGTGTGTGTGTGGGTGGCTGGGAGGTGCGTGACTCTGTGCATAGATGTGTAAGCAGTTGATTCACTAGGAGTATGAGTTCAAGAGTGCATGTGGAAACAGCTATATGGGCGGTTGACTGTGCATGGGTGTGTTGGTGAGTGAATGGATTTCTCATTGCTACATGTGCAAGTAAGTACGTATGTAAAACACAATACATGTGAGAGTTGAGATATATAAATAACTGAACATAAGAGCCAGTGAATGTGTGAGTGGCTGTATCGATCACTGTGAGCTTGTATCAGGGATTATATAAGAGAGTAAATACGTGTTATTATATGTTTGAATAAGTAAGATGTGTATAACTGTATAGTTGAGGAAATGGAGGTGTGATTGATTCTTTGCATGACTGACTAGGTGTGTGAGTAACTCCATGGATGACTGACAGTCTGTGAGTGTCTGTTTATACTGAGTGTATGTAAGGTTATATTAGAGTCTGAAGAGGTTCATTGTATTATCACATGAGTGATGTGATCAGTGATGACAAATGAGATGTCATCAGTGATGTCATTTGAGTTGTCATCAGTGATGTCATCAGTGATGTCATTTGAGATGTCATCATTGATATCATTTGAGTTGTCATCAGTGATGTCATTTGAGATATCATCAGTGATGTCATCAGTGATGTCACTGACCATGTCATGAATGATGTAATATGTGACATCATCAGCAGTGGATTGCGGGTGCGCGATATATAGTTAGCGCTTCTAACTATATATGGAATTTCAATGGTTTTATGCGAGTAAAATAAGGTTTTGTAAATGCTAATTCCTAACTATATATGGCCTATAACCTATGGTTTTTTCATTGAATTTTCAAGGTTTTGTAAATGCAAATTCCTAACTATATATCCACTATAACCTATGGTTTTTTCTGTGAATTTCATTGGTTTTTTAATAGCAAATATGAAAAGCTTTAAAATGTCAAGTACGTGATAGATAAAAACATTTTCGTATTTATGCACGCTGATGTGCTTTGAACGCTGCACCCCCCTCCCTCCCCTCTTTTGCCTTAGTAGTACTCTCTCTTTGCAGATACTGAAGGGTAGTTAACGCAGGCCTTTACCCCCGTTGTAATCCGTCGTGCCTCCTTGTCTCTCCATTTGATTGATTGTTGTCCAAGCATTTACTGTTTTAGAATTGGTTCTCTTTGGATCATTCTCTATTTACAAACAAGCACAAAGTCGCAATACTCTGTTTAGTCTTTGCAGATAGTGAAAAATCGTGTAAAAAAATAAAAGTAATCGAGCAAAATCAGTAGGCCACTAATTGGATCTCTTTTTGACCTCGCTAAAATAGAAATATTAGGAACAACCCTTCTTGAGAAATACGAAAATAGTGAGATGAACTGAGCTCCACACCACGAGGGCTGCGAGACAGCTCGGCTCCATCACCCATCCCGCACAAAATAACGACAAACCCTATGCAAATATTAAAAATATAGACAACACACCAGCAAAGAAACAGGGTAAAACATTTTATTAAAAAACTATTTACATAACGTTGGTTTATAAGATGATGTCAGTAGTGGACCGATGTGTGAATAGATCGAAAACAGCACAAGGCTCCAAGATCCGGATAGCAAGCTCCTGGATGTTGGGTGCCATAGTTTAGAGTTCTGAATTTCAGCCTTTTTCAATGCCTGTGCTTTGTTGAATCAAAATGGCGGCTTGACACAAAGCTGACTCAAGCGTTGTTACTGATGCTATGCAGACCAAAACTGGTTTTCAGTTTGTACATTTTTCTAGATTTTTCAATCCAAGTTTGGTTGACTTTGTAGAACGATGGCTTCAGATTTTCAACATACGGTGTGGTGGCGCTGACTGGGAGGGGGCGCTTCGCTCCTGCCCCCTCCCCAAGTAAGATTTTCATACGTGAAAGTACGTTAATGGTTTTGGTCCCTGAGATGCTTCGATGTCACTACCATTCTCAAATAGCATAAGTTCTGGATGTTGGGTGCCATAGTTATGAGTTCTGAGCAGTGCTTGTAACACTGTCTGAAGCTTATTTCCACCTACTGCAGCTTCACTATTCTCAAAGTAAGTGAGTGTCGTTTGTGGACCTGACTGCATTAGAAAACAATGTGATATGTTACCTTCCTAAACAGCTTGACGGAGGCCCCTGAGGGGCGGTGTGATGGCCATGGACTCGGAGAAGACGCTTGGCTCCGACACCCTCCCCAAGTCTTATAGCACTGGTGTAGCCTGAGATCGCCCCCGACATAGGCGGCCGGCTCCCGGGGTCCGGCGGAACTTTTTGCCTTTTGATGACTCTTCAATTCTGGACCTTGTCCCACAATCCGTTTGACCTGAAGACAAGCTGTAGTGGGGCGCCCCTTTATCGTTTTAGTTGCCATTCCGCCCGCTTTTGCTACACTGTGCCTCTTCCGCCATTCAGCTGTTTACCGCCCGCTCTTGCGACTACAGCGTCTCGCTCACCATGTAGTTGAGATGCGCCCGCTCTTGCGGTGCAGCGATAGGCGGCTGCCACAGGACTCTCAAAATGGCGGCCGGCTCTTCGGTTTTGGGCCTGGTCCACTAAAATGGCCCTGGGACACCTTGGAACTCGGACGCTTGTCTGCTAGGGCTTGGGTCCCATTCTCGAAAAGCGTCCCCTCAGCCGTGAAGATTCTACAAAAGTCTTGGGGGCCTCCGACTCCCGCAGGCTTCTGGTGGGGAGCGGCTGCCATGATTGCTCGTGGAATGGCCACGACGGAGCTACGAGATGGTAGTGGTCTCATGCTGACGCCAGCTTTAGTCTGAAACATCCAGAAACACTGTAGACTACCAATTCGATCAGTTCCGGTAGCGCCCCAACATGACCCGGAAGAGAAGAACTTGCCCTCCCCTCTTTGACTGATGGTTCTTGTTGCCTGTCCCCTCTGTTGTCATTTAACAGAACTTTTTGGACTGCTGAAAGGGGTTGTGTTCTGAACGCTGGTTGGTGGAGACATTTAGACTATATTCTTGACCTACGTTGTCGCGTAATGCGTTTTATGACACGCCGCGTTAGCGCACCCGGAAGTGATCCGAGGCGCGGCGCGCAGCGCGTAACGTAAGCATAACAGGTCATGTGACTTGTTAATAAAACTTTTCATTGGTTCATTTTACTTTTGTTAATTTAATGATGAAAAGCTTGGTCATATGACCTAAAAATTACGCTTTTTATTATTTTCGAACAATATTTTTTTTTCAAACATATGTTATAATATTCCAGGCTAATGTACTTTCCCGGAAAATTTACAACTGTCTTGCAAGTAAAATATATTCCTTTTTCGAGAAAAAGGGCGTTTCTTCCTTCCATGACGGAGCCGTTGAGTAAAAGAGATTCGGCCTGCTGTCTTAGTCGCCGATACGCCTGATTATCAGATTCTTATCGATCACTTTATGTTGCAGACATGAAAAACACAACTGCCCTTGACCATTTATCTTTACTGCGTTCCTACATATTATACCTTTTATCCGTCATGTAATTGGACTGCTTTATTTCACTTGCCTTTTACTGATTCGAAAACAGTCACTAAAAGTAAAAACTTTACAAATGAAAATACTACTACCGTGTTTTGTTTTAAAAACCTTTATTGTGAAAATGTCAGTATACAAATACGGGCCTATAACCACGTGGGCCGGCCACGGAGCAAACTGAAATCGTATATGATGAGGAGACATTTACACTGTAGAAGAACGTAACGAGCGGGCCATTAGGTGACAAGAACAAAGGTGTCTAACAGTTGCGGAATCGGTGGACGTACATTTTGTAATTAAAATACGACAGGGCCACTTACAATAACATTTTCTAGATATACATTTGCGGGCAAAGAGTTACGAGTCCCATTTATACCGGCGCCATTTTGGGCGAGGCCGGGCAGGTCCAAGATATAGTCAAAATGTCTCCACCAACCATCGGCCAGACCAGAACCCCTTTCGGCCCTTTATGCTACAAGATGGTGTCTTCCATTCAGAAAATATTGGTGGCAGCATTTTGAAAGGAAACAGAAACAGCCGTTCTCCTAGTGAGTTTCACATTGTTACATTTAGGAAGAATGTTGAAGAGTAGTATGTGGAAAATCTGAAGCCATTTTTCTACAAACTCTCAATCAGACTTGGATGGAAAAAAAAAACCTGAAGAATGTACAAACTGAAAACCAATTTTTGTCTGTATAGCACCAACAGTAACGCTTGAGTCAGCTTTGTGTCAAGCCGCCATTTTCATTCAATCAATAGCGTCCCCCTGCACACATTCAGGGACCTGGTCGTGTCTTCAGATGAAACGCATTGTAGGAAAAGAAGCTGAAAGGAAAAGGAAAAAAGTTCCGCCGGACCTAGTGAAGCTGCAGCAGGTGCAAATAAGCTTCAGACAGTCTTACAAGCACTGCTCAGAACTCTCAACTGAGGCACTCAACATCCAGGACTTGCCATTCGGATCTTGGCGCCTTGTATTTTTGTTTTGTTTTTGATGGAGGGGAAACAACAAAAAACAGGCATTGAAAAAGGCTCAACAGTGCAGGGCGCCTTGTGCTGGTTCCGACCTATTCACACATCGGTCCACTACTGACATCACCTCATAAACCAACGGGGCACCCCACGCCGACTTTCGGCGCAGCATTGTAGGATGGCCACACCAGTGTGGCAATTTGCTGGACACCACCTCGGTGCCATCCAGATCTCGGCGCGTTCATTCAATCAATAGCGTCCCCCTGCACACATTCAGGGACCTGGTCGTGTCTTCAGATGAAACGCATTGTAGGAAAAGAAGCAGAAAGGAAAAGGCAAAAAGTTCCGCCGGACCTAGTGAAGCTGCAGCAGGTGCAAATAAGCTTCAGACAGTCCTACAAGCACTCCTCAGAAATCTCAACTGAGGCACTCAACATCCAGGACTTGCCATTCGGATCTTGGCGCCTTGTGCTGGTTCCGACCTATTCACACATCAGTCCACTACTGACATCACCTCATAAGCCAACGGGGCACCCCACGCCGACTTTCGGCGCAGCATTGTAGGATGGCCACACCAGTGCAGCCACTTGCTGGACACCACCTCGGTGCCATCCGGATCTCAGCGCGTTCGAGTCACTGTGCCGGAAGAGTGACCGGAACTCAGCTGAACACGCCGTCTTTCGGCGCAGCATTGTAGGATGGCCACACCAGTGCGGCAATTTGCTGGACACCACCTCGGTGCCATCCGGATCTCGGCACGTTCGAGTCACTGTACCGCAACAGTGACCGCAATTCAGCTGGACACGCCGTCTTTCGGCGCAGCATTGTAGGATGGCCACACCAGTGCGGCAATTTGCTGGACACCACCTCGGTACCATCCGGATCTCGGCCCGTTGTGCTGCCTTCGGCCTATTCGCACATCGGTCCGCTACTGACGCCGCCTCACGTGCCAACGGATTTTCTACGCTTTTTGTAGCCCTATGTCGCATAACAGGTCATGTGACTTGTTTATAAAACTTTTCATTGGTTCATTTTACTTTTGGTTTCCTAAAGATGGAAGGCTTGGTCATATGACCTAAAAATAACACTTTTCATTGGTTTAGAACATTTTTTTTTCCCAAACGATGAAAGCCCCACCTTGTTTCTGGATCATTCAGACTGAAGCTGGCGTCAGCATGAGAGCACCACCATCTCGTGGCTCCGTCGTGGTCATTCCGCGAGCAATCATGGCAGCCGCTCCCCACCGGAAGCCTGCGGGAGTCGGGGGCCCCCAAGACTTTTATACAATCTTCACGGCTGAGCGGACGCTTTTCGAGAATGGAGCCCAAGCCCTAGCAGGCAAGCGTCCGAGTTCCAAAGTGTCCCAGGGCCATTTCAGTGGACCAGGCCTAAAACCGAGGAGCTGTCCGCCATTTTAAGAGCCATGTGGCAGCCGCCTATCGCTGCACTGCAAGAGTGGGAGCAACTCAACAACATGGTGAGCGAGACGCTGTGGCCGCAAGAGCGAGCGCAACTCAGCTAGATGGCCGCCACCTGGGGAGGCCCGTTCACGCCGGCTCCCCCACGCCCCCCCCCGAGCCGCCGCACGCCAATTTTCGGAGCAGCATTGTAGGATACCAAAACCAGTGCGGCAGTTTACTGGACATCACCTGGGTGCCTGTCGTACATGTTGTGTCAGCCATGTGACACTGGACACAAACCGCTACTGACGAGGCCTCCCCCCGCACCACCCGGGACGCCCCACGCTGTTTTTCTGTGCTGCATTGTAGGATCCCTAAACCAGTGCGGCACCCAGGCGACATCACCTGGGTGCCGTCCAGAACTCTGCACGTTGTGCTGCCTTGGGACTATTCGCACAACAGACCGCTACTGACGAGGCCTCCCCCCGCCCCACCCGGGACGCCCCACGCCAATTTTTGGAGCAGCATTGTAGGATCCCTAAACCAGTGCGGCACCCAGGCGACATCACCTGGGTGCCGTCCAGAACTCTGCACGTTGTGCTGCCTTGGGACTATTCGCACAAAAGACAGCTTCTAACCATTGTTGCTTTTTGTGTTGAGAAATGTTTAAATGTTTTTAGTTTTTGTTCCGTTTGTTAAAGTTAGTAGTTAATAAAGTTTTATAACCTTACTTTGTTGGAGTGTTATCTATTTTTTTAAAAACGGGTGAATGGGGCCTTGAATCGGGTTATTGTCATGTGTGGGCTTTGGAAGTGTGCTGCTGCAGGATCGGACATTTCAAACTCAAATGCACGTTCTTTTTCTTACCTTTCCGAAGCATGGAGCGCAATAGCAGGCAGAGAAAGGGTGATGCACGTGTTGAACACTACCTGACCTGGCAAGTTGCTGGCAGTGCCCCCCCGCCCGCTCCTGAAAGAGGGCACACACACACCGCCGCCCCGAGTACTTCACAAATCTTTAAAAGACCATGCGCTTGTTCATGAGGCTTAAATGGTTTATCACCTCTTCTAGAACCCCTGCATCGACCCTCTGACGTTTCATGGAAAAATTACCATGTAACACAATACCAAGCCCTGTCAGCTGAAACCCCCAAGGAATCGTGGGGCATATTATCAAGGGGGTTTATCTCCGCTTTTTTGGCTTTAAAAACCATGAAAGCGGAGATAAAATTATTTCCCTATTATCAAGCTGTCGCTAACACCAGTTAGTGACAGCTAAAAGGAGATAGCGACCATCTTGGGCCCCGCTTTGCATGTCAGTGATACTTATCACTAATGACATGCAAAGTGGCGTGCCAAGATGTTAGCGACTGGAAACAGTCCCTAACATCGCTACCTTCTATTACCAACTTTTGGAGATATTCGCGCTAAGCGCGAATATCTCCAAAATCTAACACCTGCCCTGAGCAGTTCTTAGCCATGTTATCCAATGGGAGGTGGATAACATGGCTAAGAGCATTAGGTCGATAATACATGAATATCGCTGACTTTTCTGCGATAATAGCAAGGTTTATCTGCGATAAAAATCGCCGATGTGCGGCGATAATTTTTGTCTCTAAACAAGTTAGAGACAAAAATTATCGCTAGTTGTTCGTAATATGCCCCCGGGTTTTTGCTTGCAGAAATCGGGAGGCGGGAGACTAGCACTGAAATCAGTACTCACACGCCTGAATCAGGAGGATTGGCATGTCTGAATTCTCTACAGCTGGGGCCATAAACTACATCCGCAGGGTTAGGTGATAGCCTGGAACCAGCCTGGCATCTAAAATGGCTGCCGTGCACGACAAAATTGTGGCATTCGAAAAAAGGCAAGATGGCGCAGCCGCTGGAAGAGATGTATCAACATATATCAGCCTCCTCAGCCACCCTCAGGAAACATAGGGGATTAGGATATGTCTCCCGCACCCCCTTATACCTAGTACTTTAATTAACGAAGCACAAAATGGCGAATTCCCGTTTCGCTACCAGTTTGCGGCCCAGTTCGCGGCCCGTGAAGCGCTTCTACCGTGAAAAATCATTTTTTTTTTATTTTCCCCACGGGACCCTTTAATAACCCCAACAACATTCCTAGGGGGTCAAGAGGGGGATACCTTGCCCCCTTTCATTAAATTCCCCCTTAGTTTTTCACCTTTTCTTCTCTCTCGATCCTACCGAGAGACAAGATGGCGGCCGCTCCGGACTGTCACGCAGCAAAAAAAAAAAAAAGCTCACGCACAGCCGCTGGAAGAGATGTATCAACATATATCAGCCTCCTCACCCACCCTCAGGAAACATAGGGGATTAGGATACGTCTCCCGCACCCACTTATAACTAGTAATTTAATTTACGAAGCACAAAATGGCGAATTCCCGTTTCGCTACCAGTTCGCGGCCGCGCTTCTACCGTGAAAAATCTTTTTTTTTTTATTTTCCCCACGGGACCCTTTAATAACCCCAACAACATTCCTAGGGGGTCAAGAGGGGGATACCTTGCCCCCTTTCATTAAATTCCCCCTTCGTTTTCCACCTCTTCTTCTCTCTCGATCCTACCGAGAGACAAGATGGCGTCCGCTCCGGACTGTTTAGAATGTTGACAGACACCGGAGAGCCAATCAGCTTTCTGCGCGCAAAGTTCCGATAAGCGAAAAGTAAGCGGACCGGATCGCTGCCCAGAGCGCTGTTACAGATATATATCTTGTTTTGAACGTTAATTTCTCAAAAACTACTGGAGCACATATATTGAGACCTAGCAAAGGCACATCGGGCTAACAGTCCCTACAATTTTGCCAAGTTTCGTGCAAATCCATTCAGCCGTTCGAGCTAAAAGTGAGTCCAACCGCCCTATGGAAAAATGAATGGGAAAAACGCGTTTTGGGACCCCCCTTTTTTCTCAGCCCCCCCTTGACGAAACCCCACCAAATTTTCAGGGGCTGCTCAGAAACAAAATGTGCCATTTTCCTGAAAATTTCAGCCGATTCCGTCCACAAACGCCAAAGTTATTAGACATAGAATTTTCAAAAGTCCCATAGGGAAAAAATTCTAACTATATATACCTACTGGCGATAGCCAGTAGGTATATATATATATATATATATATATATATATATATATATATATATATATATATATATATATATATATATATATATATATATATATATATACCAGTTCACATCCTTTGAGAAACCGGGACCCTCGGACTGCGGTGCAAACCAGGGTCAAAGGCACCCTGTTTGTATTCTCCTTCACCACACGCTGACAAACGTGAAAATGCACTCGACCTCCAAGCAATATTCACCATTAAATTAGGCCATCCAGCAAAGTTTGTAAGTGTATTCTTTTATTCCAGCATGGAACACAGTTCATAGAACTAAACCCCCAACGCGTTTCAGCGACAACTCGCCTTGGTCACGGGTGAGTAGTAAACAGAAAGGTGAACATTAAATAAAGTTTTCAAAACTTCAAGTGTAAACATAAACAACGGACTCAGTGCTCAAAGTAAAAACACAGCGGCCATCTTGGCATGGTCATTTGTTCATGATAATCTGCCTGATCGACAGACACATATATCAATACGCCTGAATGGTTCTTGCAATCATCTGACCTGGCGCCTTTAGCAAATCTCGCTATATTATCAGTGTGTCACTTAACACACCACAGTAACTTAAGCAAGATCCCAAGTGGGAAAAATTAAATTTAAACAAGATCCCAAGTGGGTAAAATAAATGAAAACCTCCATGCTGTCATAGTTAATCATAGAACGACAACAAACATACATATATGAGGAAGGCGCATGATATTTAGGAGCTCATAGGTGACCCTCTAAACCGGCTTACATAGTCCCATGTGGGAAATGAATTTGCTCGCAATAACCCATGGGGAACATAGATGCGAATTTTGTCACATATCTACAAAAACAGTCATGTACAAATTAAATTTCTTTTTCAAATTTCAAATTAATTATGTCACCATATATATATTGTGATACCCAGTCTTTGAATCCCAAGTGGGAAAAATTGAGCATGACCCATGGAGTAATCAATTCTTCTGACCGGTCTATTCTCCACAGCTATGTGTCACCTATGAAAAACAAGAACGGCACATCAGAGCTACTAATGCCAATTTCAAGCGGCCATAAAATACTTGTGTCTATTACGAAACAATTATACTGTGAAGTGATTAAAACCATTCGAATCTTTGCTAGGAGTTCGACATAACAAACAATGCAATATACATAGCTGAACTTCAATGCAGGCAGCATACTCTACACTTTACTCTCCCAAATACCATTTAAGTTCTTCTTCAGAATTCAAACCTCCTGGGATCCGTGTATCGAGGTCAAGAATATATTTACTCTCCAACTGACGCAACCTACGGATTCTGTCACCTCCCCTTCTCATGCCTGGAATCTTGTCAATCACAAAAAACTTTAAAAGATTGCGATTGCTTTTATGTTTTTCTTCAAAGTGCCGGGCGACTGGCGAACTCTGGTCCTTATTATCCATCGCCCTCATGTGTTCAAGAATCCGTTTTTTTGCAGGGAACATGGTGCTCCCTACATACTTTTTGGCACATGGACACACCAATACGTATATGACATGATCAGAGAGGCAGTTAAGATGTTGAGTGATTGGTTTCTCTCTGTCTTCTATGGGATAGTAGACTGATTTGACGTTATTGCTAAACTTGCAAGCTTTACATTTTAAACAAGTGAAAAAGCCCTTTATTTCCTGGGTCTTCCTAGGTATGGTCTTGATCTCATTCTTGCTCAGCTTGTCCTTGAGAGAATCAGCCTTCCGATAGGTGATACTAGGGTTGCTACCTAGAACTTCTTTGAGTGTCTGTTCAGTGAGTAACACGTTCCAGTTTTTCTTGAGGCTTTTCTGTACCTGCCACGAGCTTGCGTGGTAAGTAGAGATAAACCTGATAATTTCCTGCTCCTCAGGTATGTCGGTCTTGGGTACCAGTAAAGAGTCATGACTAATATTCCTAGCCTTTAAGAAAGCTGCTTGAATGACCTGTGGGTTGTAGCCTCGCTCTTTGAAACGTTCCTTCATTATGTCACCTTCTTTTACAAAATCCTCATCTCTACTACAGTTTCTCCGAGCCCGGAGAAACTCCCCAAAGGGGATACTGCGTATGAGTGACTTCGGGTGGCTGCTGTCAGCGTGGAGCAAGGTGTTGCCCGCCGTCGCTTTGCGGTATAGCTTAGTGACGAGTTTGTTCTTCGCCACCTCAATTTTTAAATCCAGAAACTCCATCGCACAGCTACTGATCTTACCATCAAAAGTGAGATAAAGATCATTGCAATTCAACTCACGGATGAAGTCTTCTGCCAGTATTTCCGGACCATCCCAGATGATGAAAAGATCATCAATGTAACGCAGCCAGGTCTTAACATGGCTGCGGTACAAAATGCTGGTTTCTGCCACCTGTTGCTCCCAGTTTGCCATGAATAAATTCGCAAAACTGGGAGCAAAACAAGTTCCCATCGCCGTCCCCTGGCGCTGTCTAAAGTATGTCTCATTAAAGATGAAAAAATTATTTTCGAGACAGAACAGCATCATTCTTAGATCCCAGGAGGTTTGAATTCTGAAGAAGAACTTAAATGGTATTTGGGAGAGTAAAGTGTAGAGTATGCTGCCTGCATTGAAGTTCAGCTATGTATATTGCATTGTTTGTTATGTCGAACTCCTAGCAAAGATTCGAATGGTTTTAATCACTTCACAGTATAATTGTTTCGTAATAGACACAAGTATTTTATGGCCGCTTGAAATTGGCATTAGTAGCTCTGATGTGCCGTTCTTGTTTTTCATAGGTGACACATAGCTGTGGAGAATAGACCGGTCAGAAGAATTGATTACTCCATGGGTCATGCTCAATTTTTCCCACTTGGGATTCAAAGACTGGGTATCACAATATATATATGGTGACATAATTAATTTGAAATTTGAAAAAGAAATTTAATTTGAACATGACTGTTTTTGTAGATATGTGACAAAATTCGCATCTATGTTCCCCATGGGTTATTGCGAGCAAATTCATTTCCCACTTGGGACTATGTAAGCCGGTTTAGAGGGTCACCTATGAGCTCCTAAATATCATGCGCCTTCCTCATATATGTATGTTTGTTGTCGTTCTATGATTAACTATGACAGCATGGAGGTTTTCATTTATTTTACCCACTTGGGATCTTGTTTAAATTTAATTTTTCCCACTTGGGATCTTGCTTAAGTTACTGTGGTGTGTTAAGTGACACACTGATAATATAGCGAGATTTGCTAAAGGCGCCAGGTCAGATGATTGCAAGAACCATTCAGGCGTATTGATATATGTGTCTGTCGATCAGGCAGATTATCATGAACAAATGACCATGCCAAGATGGCCGCTGTGTTTTTACTTTGAGCACTGAGTCCATTGTTTATGTTTACACTTGAAGTTTTGAAAACTTTATTTAATGTTCACCTTTCTGTTTACTACTCACCCGTGACCAAGGCGAGTTGTCGCTCCAATTTCTCTTCACAAGAGAAGAAAACAAACAGCACTCGAGGAGTCCTTTCAACCATGCAAGATTTTATTCTGCAGGCGCTCTACACAGATGCGTTTCGGCGTGCTGCCTTCGTCAGTGTGAATAACATCAGTGTACACATCACAATGAATTGATAAAGCATTTTTCAAGTCTTAGAAACGGACAGAGGACAACCCCACTGTGGTCACTCTAGGCGCCATCTTAGGATGGTACAAATGCATCCTTAAGGTATTGACAAGGTGTATAATTGAGGCCATCGATGGGCAAATTCATACAAGCAGTGGGTATAAATGGCATCTAAAGATGTTTAAGACATAAACAAAACAGAAAAATCAAGCCGTGGATCGGCTGAGGTCCTCTATCGCAGTTCATCATTGTGAAAATCCATCTATGTGCAAATAAATGCAACCATACATATCCTATTTCGTACCGGATTGTACAACCATATCTCAAGATTGGTCCTTCAAAAAGTGCATATCAGGGTAATAATCCAAAATTACTACAATAATTCATTTTTATATTCCCTTGCATATTTGATCCTATGTACAAAATACTTTCAAGACAGTATTGTTGATATTTTGAAAGTAACGATTAGCAGCAACCAAGTGACACCGCAGAAATCATTTTGGCTAGTATACCACATGATCCAATGTACTGCTCATAAAGCAAATACAGCAAGGTAAAATACTTGTCTCGGTACACGAGTCAATTTCATTAATTCATAAGAAAAAATATATATCTTAAGTCACATTACACATCTAAAGAACCATTGGCAGACTTCATGATCACCATTACATACAGATAAGTAAATAGGTAAATAAATGTAATTAGATGTAATCAGATGTAATCAACGTGGGCTAGATTGATACTGTGCTACCCTAGTGATATGATCTTTATTTACCCAGATGGAACGCCATCTCCTCCCCGCTGTTCAGGCCCCTTGGATGCTTCGTAGAAAGATCTATGATGAATCTTGATTCTAGTCTACGAAGCCGTCTCAAGCGGTCTCCGCCTCTTACATTCGGAGGTACAGTGTCAAGGCTAAAGTATTGTAGTTTTTGACGATCCCGTCCATGTACTTCAGCGAAGTGGCGGGCCACTGGGTAACTAGGGTCAGCTTTGTCGATGGCCCTGAGGTGTTCCAATAGTCTTAGTTTTAACTCTTTGATTGTGCTGCCGATGTAGCGAAGGTCACATGGGCAGTGCAAACAGTAAACCGCATACTGCGTACTACAGGTGATGAATTTTTTGATACAAATGTTCTTTCCTGTATCCGGTATTGTGTACGAGAGAACCCTCTTACTGCCCACACACGCTTTGCACCTACCGCAAGGGTAAAACCCTTTTTGGTCCCTTAAGGTGTTGATTCTGGGCAACGGTTTTTCTAGGTGGCTAGTAACGAGCATATCACCCACCGACCTGGCTTTACTAAATGTTAGCAGTGGGTTAGGAGGTAGATCCTCTTTAAGTACAGTATCGGTTTGTAGAATATGCCAGTTTTTTTTAAGCATTCTTCTCAAATCATTAGCCCCGGCTGAATAGGGTGTGATCATTCTAAATTTGCCTTTGTTAGTGGTTGTATCCTTCTCACGGCCAGCCATCATTGGTTTGGCAGTGAACAGGGTACCTCTTGGGATCTTTCTAACTCTTTTGAGCGTTCTTTGCAATAGATCTTCGCCATATCCCCTGATCTTAAAGTGGGAAATACATTCCAAGGCAGCCGCCTCGAAATCTGAGTCTCTAGAACAGTTCCTACGGAGTCTCAAGAGCTCTCCGTAGGGAATACTGTTGATGAGTTGTGGGGGATGGCTGCAGCTGGCAAAAAGTGTAGAGTTGCCAGCAGTCTCCTTTCTAAATAGACTCGTGTATAGATTCTCTCCCTCAACAAACACCTTCAGGTCTAGATACTCCGCTGCCACCGGACTAATCGAGCCCGAAAAGTGTAAGTTGAGGCTATTGTTGTTTAGTACCTTGATGTACTCTGTTGCTGTTTCAATGCTACCGTTCCAAACGATGAAAAGATCCTCGATGTAACGATGCCAACACACGGTAGTGCCCATATCCTGTCCAACCATGCAGCTCCTGGGCACCTGCTCCTCCCACCAGCCTACGAACAAGTTCGCATAGCTGGGGGCAAAGCAGGTGCCCATCGCCGTCCCTGACTTCTGTAAATACAGTTGCTCTTCAAACAGGAATATATTATGAGTTAGACAGAACTCAACAAATTCTAGTATCATCATATTGTGTCTTGCGAATCGCATTTGACGCTGTTCGAGAGCATGTCTAATTGCTTTCAGGCCATGCTGATGTTCGATACATGTGTATAAGCTTGTAATGGCCAGCACCAAAAGCAAGTACCCTGTGTCCCATTCTAGATCTTGTATTTTCATCAAAAAGTCCTTTGTGTCCCTGATGTAGGACTTCAGATTCAGCACCAAAGGGAAAAGGATGTTGTCTACAAAGCGCAACATGTTCTCTGTTAGGCTGCCAATAGAGGAGATAATCGGACGTCCTGGTGGACTGTCTCTACTTTTGTGCAGTTTAGGGAGGTGGTAAAAGGTGGGGGTCATAGGACAGTTGTTGCGTAGGAATAGGTGTTCATCTTTTCCCAGCATCTGAAGATCGTACCATTTTTTGATGAGAATGTCATATTCTTTGATGCTCTGTTGATACACATCATTGGTACATTTCATATAGAACTTCTCGTCCGAGAGCTGCCTCAGTGCTCATTCCTATAATAGTCCCTACTCATTAAAACAACGTTTCCACCTTTATCTGAAGGTTTCACCACAATGTTCTTATCTTTCATTAGATTCATTAAGGCAATATTCTGCTGATCTGTGATGTTGTGACTTCCGATATTGCATAAGGTCATTGTTCATTGCTTCGCTAAACACATCCACAGCATCCCACGGGGACTGAGGAACAAACACAGAAGGGGGTTTAAAACCACTTTCCTCCCTTTCTTGTTCGATTCCCTGCAGCTCTGCTCTTTGGGCAGTGTCCAAGTGATCTATATCTAGGGGTTCTTCTCTTTCTAGATCTTCAAGAGTCTCCACCATTGGTAAGTCTCTGCTGCTTAAGGCATCTGTTGCCGTTATTCTTGTTCCTTTTTTATTAGAATCTTGAGTGTGGGGACGCAGTTTGAAATATTTATGGAGTTTTAGTTTCCTTGTAAAGCAAAACAAGTCAATCTTTGTTTGAGTATACTCCAGTTCATTGTTCGGGCAGAAGGTTAATCCTAGACTGAGGACTTCGGTTTCCTGATCTGTTAGTTGTTTTCCTGTGAGATTTACAACAGTTACATTCTCCTGATCCAAGGAACCGATGTTCTCAGGTGTTGTTATTTATATTTATATTTATATATATATTACCTACTGGCGGTCGCCAGTAGGTAGTTATAGTTAGGATTTTTTTCAATGCAAAATCTCAAAATTCTATTGTGAATAACTTTGGCGCCGGTTGACGAATCTGCCTGAAAATTTCCTCAATTTGCCTCGCGAAGCTCCGGTCCTTCCTTGAAAGTTTGGGGGGGATTCGTCAAGTGGGGGCCGAGATAAAAGGGGGGTCCCAAAACGTGTTTTCCCCATGTTAATTTCCATAGGGCGGTCGACCTCACTTTTAGCACGAACGGCTGAATGGATTTCCACCAAACTTGGCAAAATTGTAGGGACTGGTAGCCCGATGTGCCTTTGCTATGTCTCAAGAAATGTGCTCCAGTGGTTTTTGAGTAATTTAGGTTCAAAAATATATATATATCTATGGCAGCGCCCCGGTACGCACACCGGGGCGCGCTCCCGGTGCGCCACGCGAGGTGCGCACGGAAAGCTGATTGGCTCTCGGGTGTCTGTAAACATTCGAAGCAGTCCGGAGCGAGACACAAGAGGTGGCAAAAACAAAGGGAGAAATGACCATAAGGGGGCAGAGTAGACCCCCCCTGACCCCCTAGGTTTGATGTGGGGGCTATAAAAGGGCCCCGCGGGGCAAAACTATTTTTTTTTTATTTGCGCGGGGGGAGCGCCCGGTACGCGCCCCGCCGAGCGTACCGGGGAGTGTTCCATGGGGAAAAAAGAATGTTCCCCAAGTTCAATCAGGCTCGCCTCGGGTTCCCTCAAACTGTCACAGCCTCCTGCACCAGAAGTCAATAGTGCAGGGACTGAACTACGGATGCAGAATGCCCACGAGAGAGGTACAATACCTCCACTGCTCTTCTCATTCAGTGCGGGTGGCGTGAACCAGACAATTCCATAACTGAAACAACGAAGTGCCGCGAGGCAGAGTTCCAGTTGAAATCCCGATCCCAAGTGTGGCAGGGACTTCCAAAGTGCGTTACTGGCAACCGCAAAAATTATGTCCAGAAGTGCTCCAACCAAAAGAAGAAGCGGAAGCCCAGAGGAGAACAGGAAAGGAAGCCTTTATTCACCCTGTCAAATTTCTGATGGCGGCGAATGCATTTCTGGGTGTGCCTTCGTTAGCGCCCTAGTGTCTCGAATGCAAGGAGGGACAGACGCCAAGGACACGCATCGGCCCCGAAGTGCCACAGTGTAAACTGCCAGTCGATGTGGAACGCCACAACTGGAAGGTACCCGTGTCCAACAAACCTGTAAATGCGCAGTTGAACCTCGCATAACGAACTCCTTTCCTGCGACATGTAATTACGCAGATTAACCCTGCATTACGGTAACCGAGGCAACCTAAAATTTATAAGTAGAGCTATAACTCATTCTACATAACTTCGTCCTCGTGAAACCGGACACGTGATACATTTTTACAATCGCAACATCTGTTAGTCCTTACAGATCTGAGCCGTAAGCAAGCATCACTTAACACTACACCCCTCCCTACACATAAACTCATATCATTATATAATTGTAGCTACAAGGATTGCTCCTGTCTTGATGCCTAGCGCATCTTCTACCGCAGACCTGCTGAGATAGCAAGGGATCAATCTTTGACGCAGAACGCACCTAAACACAGATCTGCCCGAGGACCTGAACGTGAATGCGTAGTTGCCCAACCAATAACACGCCACGGGCCTCGAGATACTATGGCCTAATGATACTCCTCACCATATTTACATAAGGACGCTAGTAATCAAATTGCGCACGTGATCGGCTTACCCTTCGTGCTGAAATATGCAAAGCCACGTATAAAATGAATAAATCACTTGATTGGGCCTAGAGATACTATGGCCCCATGATACTATACACAAACCAACAAATTTGCACCCGTAATGGCTTACCCTTGTCGCTGAAATATGCGTTGACACGTGTTCAAATGGAATAAGTCACTCGATTGGGCCTCGAGATACTATTGTCCAAAGATACTATACACTTTTGTAAAACGGACACCATCAACACAATTGCGCATGGATTAGGCTAACCCATCGCGCTGAAAATGCAATACCACGTGTACATATGAATGAGTCACTCAATTGGGCCTCGAGGTACTATGGCCCAATGATACTATACACCATTTATAAATACGGACTCAATCAACAAATTTGCGCACGCAATAGACTTACCGATCGTGCTGAAATTAACAATGTCACGTGTTAAAATGCACAAGTCACTCGATTGGGCCTAAAGATACTATGGCCCAATGATACTATACCCCCTTTGTAAATAGGAGCGCCATAAACTAAATTGCGCATGGAATAGGCTTACCCATCGCGCTGAAAATGCAATGCAACGCGTTAAAATAGAATAAGTCACACGATTGGGCCTCGAGGTACTATGGCCCAATGATACTATACTCCAATTGTAAATACGGTCACAAACCTCAAATTTACGCACGTAATAGGCTGAACCCTCGCGCTACAATATCTAATGCCACGTGTAAAATTGAATCAGTCACACGATTGGGCCTCGAGGTATTATGGCCCAATGATAATATACACCATTGATAAATACGGTCACAATCAACAAATTTGCGCACGTAATAGGCTTATCCATCGCGCTGAAATATGCAATGCCACGAATTAAAATGAACAAGACCCTCAATTGGGCATCGAGATACCAAGGCCCAATGATAATATACACCCTTTGTAAATATGGGCCCCATCAACACAATTGCGCACGGAATAGGCTTATCAATCCTGCTGCAAATGCCATGCCACTTGTTAAAATAGAATAAAACACCTCGTTTTGTGGCAACAGAGCATTTTCATCAATGCACTCCTAATGTCATGCACAGTATACACATTCAAAGGCTGTTAGCAAGAGGCTCACGTGCTGAGTCCACACACCGTGCTCGATATGGGGACACAAGCTTACAATTATAACACTTGTGACAATATGGAAAGTGCCAATGCTTCCCTCATACTATTATCAATGTGGGGATCCCTTTCGCGGCGCTGGCTGAAAGCACCCGGATGTTCACTGCTCTAAGACGTAGAAACGGCTTCTACAGGTACTCTACACCCCACTCGCCCAGTCGTCCCTTCCAAACTTTCAAATTCCATCTTCGCACAACTGACACATAAAAGCGCACACTTGGTGCAAAAACAACCTCACACTGGGGCATAGCTAACGTGATCACCCTATAAAATCATACACTTAAGAATTGGACACGTGGAGATACACGCCTCGGAGGTCCGTTTTTTGAGCTGTGTGCAAGGCGGGCAATACTGAAAAGCAAAAGCAACGCCCACTGATCCGCTGTAAACATACCATATATTACAAATAACAGCCGGGTGCCTCTACAACGTTCATCCGTAAATACTACCTGGCCAGGCACTAGGTCGCATAATACCACACAGTGTGCTGTATTCTCTAACTTCCCCCGACTGCAAGTATCCAGCTTACGTAAGCAACGGTAGCAGCTCCAGAAATAGCCTTACTTAACCCAAAGCCATGTGCACAAGCGATCCGCTCGAAATCACAGAATGGATGCCGAAACACACCTATTTTACAAACTAGCGAACACCGAAAGTGCTTGCTCCGCCCTACCGTCGTATAGGCCATTTCAACAATTTTAATCTGCCAGTCTTGCTGCAACCGCCGAGGACACTAGTGCCCCTACCAAACCGCTCTGTTCCCTCTGCCAAAACACTCTCTATTGCTCCACAGCATGGGAGATCAGGACGGGCACCCAATTGCCTCCAGTGCCAATGAAACTAAAAACGGTCCACATTTAACCACAAAGACCGTACAATACCGGGCCGCTCCCTCCATGTCCCCAAGGTATGGGGGACGACGGGAGGAGGCTGGGGATGCCCCGCCACTCACCACGTACACGAGACAGACTAGGGACCCGACGTCTTAATATCGCGGCAGCTCCTCGGCACGACCACCTAGGCCAGAAAGACGAGGACAAAAGAGTGTCCCAAAGATGCAGCGCGACGTCCGGAGCAGCAAAGAGGCCTGCGCAATGGCGCTGTGGAGAGATATACCCCCTGGCCACGCCTAGCCACCCCGGATGTGCGTCAGCGACCCGCCTACCTCCTGCCGGGCAACGCCTGCCCTGGGGAGGAGAGACTGGCCACAACCGAGGGGGGGCGGGGGCAGCCCTCTGTGACTAAGGGCCCGCCCTCCTTATGGCCACCGGGTGGCCTCGGGCAGACACAGTGTGTAAGGGCAGGGGTCCACCACTCGCTTTTCCGCCCCGACCCAACGGCCCTTGATAGTCACAGAGAGCACCTGAAATGGACACTACGCATCCAGGCCAATGTGGGACACCCCGCTGCCGGGCCCATGCCTTGTTAAGTACTAGGGGCTTGCCTTGGATGCCCCCCCGCCGAGCTCCTGGCTCCGCTGATGCAAAAAAAGAAAATGGGGGGGGGGGCGGGGTGGTCTCCGGAATTACCACATGGTGAAGCCCCCTGGCCTTGTGGCTGCCCAGTAAGCCTACAGAGTGCGGAGTCACTCCAAATGGGCCGGAAGTTGACTCCAACTCGCCCCCTCTCAGCGCGTACCCGAATAGATACCCATCTCCGAGCCCCTCAGACCCCGGGAACCTGTTGCGGGCAGTCAGGGAACAGATGGTCACGGAAGGGTGACTGTTAAATGGGTGGGGAGTAATCCCGAGAGAACTGCCTCAAAGGGGGGGTGTCTTGCAACTGCTCTGCGTGGGCTGACTAGCCGCCACTCCTCCAACATTAAACCGGAGGAGTCCGACCCGACGGCATGAGGACTCTTTGTTTGCAGAGAGTGCCATGCCACAGGGCATATTAGGCTGTCTAAGGTCCGGGAAACTAAACCCCCGCCAGGCGAGGTTAACCTGGTGTCACTCCCAGTGGGGCGACAAGAGGGGGCACACGCCGCAATATCTTGCAGCTCCCGGACCAGACCAGCGGACACGCCTAAACAGTGAGATGGGCAGCAGACAAGTGGCTGCACTGTGGGCGGGTCAAAGTATTTGTACCCTTGACCTCCCCCACCACGGCCGGAAGTGACACGGCCGACTTACCCCCTGGTCCCTAGACCAGGGGCACTAGTGTGCTGACTAGTGTGCCTTCCTCTGGCACTAAGGCGACCGCCCTGTTGGAGGGTCCTCTATGTGGCTCCCCGGTAGCCTTGGCAATTTATTAGTGCGTTGCCTTTGTTTACATTAGGGGGTCCAGAGAACGTCGGGCGTGGGTATTGCCTTTCTAAAAACCAGACGGGAGGAGGGGGAATCTCCCGCTCTTCACAGACAATAAAACCCACAAAGTGTGACGTCTAAATAAGGAGTACCCTTGGAACCTCTGAAAGAGTAAAAAAACGTTTGCACAACAGGCAAGGTTATGAAACTACGATAAGGGAGTAATAAAAAGACAAATAGATTCACATTTAATCCTACAATATCACTGCATGGACAAGGGGAAAGTGAACATTACATACTACTACGTGTCAATGACACACAAGCCCAAACAATCACATGTCTCCAAGCTAGCAAAGGCAGTGGGAAATAGACTCAGTTTCACTGTGTTTATGAAAAAAGACTCAGAACTCTCTGGGTTCTGGGCAATACCAATGCGGGGAAAGGCAAAATCATGAAAGGTCAGAAAAGGGCTTACAGTGAACAGCAAAACACACAAGATGATGGACGGAATGTTGCACAATGGCAAAACATTCACCACCAGTCACAGATATGGGTTTAATCCATCGTTATTTTGCTCACCAAGTCACCCCAGTTCAGACATGGCCATATGCAAATCAGTCTTGACCCTGGGCCTCATGGGAACAGTCCAGCCTGAAATGCCAAGCCATGTCTTCCCTGGACCGGAATCAAGCATCCTAGGACAGGCTTCTGGCTATCAGCAGTCTACAGCCAGGATAACTTGACTCCAGTCGCTTAGTGAGCACGGGACCCACGTCTGGGCATACCCTTCCCACATAGGGTGAACAGCAAAACACACAAGATGATGGACGGAATGTTGCACAATGGCAAAACATTCACCCCCAGTCACGCTGAACATTGGGAGGACTCCTTCCTCACTGCAGGCTTGAAGAGAAGTGATACCTGAGATGCCATTTAAAGTCATGAGAAACCGCGCAGAAGCGCTGTCGGCCGCCCACCGTTGCTTTCCTCTCCATAAGCAGTGAGCTCGCCCTACGCCGCTGCCCGCACTCCAGAATGCATGCCTCAGAGTGCCTGTTACAGGCAGCTCACTCCTGCCCACGTGGCAGCCTGCCGATAGCTCTTCTCAGGCCGAGTGAGCGCTAGGAGGACTCGTTCCCCACTGCAGACTTGAAGAGAAATGATACCTGAAATGCCGTTTAAAGTCATGAGAAACCGTGCATAAGCGTCGTCGCTTCCCTCTACACGGGCAGTGAGCTCGCCCTACGCCACTGCCTGCACTCCAGAATGCGTGCCTCAGAATGCCTGTAAAAGGCTCCTGCTTGCACTGCATGTTACCAGCGCATCTCAGGCCGAGTGGGTGCTAGGTGTCTCCCGAAGCCCGCCTATCCCACGATGCTTCTGATGGCGAAAGTCCAGGTTACGATCAGGAAGGCACATTTAAAAAAAGAGATCCACGAAAAAAAACACACGCAATAAAATGCACTAACACCAGTAAAGGGGCCAATAGCCATAGGCGTGCCCAACTGGGAAAAAGGAGGGACATAAAACACTCTTACCCAATAGCAAGTAGGACATTTTGAGAGACACACTGAAAAACAAATAGAAAAACGGAGGCGGGGACTCCCCCACTAAAGTATATACTGCATTTCTCAATGAGACAGCGCATGCGCTACTTAGTCGAGACCTACTAAACAAAAAAAGAGGCCTTGGACACTTCAGAGAGTTCGTCCCCTCAAAGCCTTCCTAGATAAAGATGTTGAACACACAGCTCGGCTCTAGGCAGACTTTCAGTCCCCTCTGATTACCCCTCAGCACAGGCACACAGTACACATCATTCTTTGCAAGACAATGGGTCTGCCGCAAAGTTTAAATGATTTAGATATAATACCATGCATTGTCCAGAGCAAAAATAAAATGCTTACAACTGGACCTCAGGCAGTGGGCCATTGCTCAATGCCCAACGCCCTACCTTTCTATACCGACCCGGTGTTCACCACGCAGGGCACCTTATATTGAGACATAGCCTCTCTCTGCGAGAGATTCTGTTCCAGTGAGCCTGAAGTTCTGTCCATATGGACCATGGTAGCCACCCTTCCCTTGTAGCATATCAAGAAGCAAAGTTTGGACATATAATCTATTTCCACGCAAAATGTTCATTCATTCACTGTAATGGTCGGGCTTGTGGAGAGAAACACAAGGCTAAGACTGTATCCCTATAGTAACACATTTTTAACCTTTTGCGTTTGGTTCAGTTCATGAATATTCAAGGTCATAAATTGAATTTGGACCTCTGCAGTGCGTCAATCAATCAATAAAATCTTTATTCGATCTCTTTTGAAAATATCATAAGAGAACCATTTCATCACAAAGTCATTGAATAGACAGTACAGACAATTATATATAAACGTTTAAAATCTTAATTTACTTTGGTTGTCATTAAATCAAGGTCAGCTCATGTATCTGTCTTGGCTTCATTTTTACAATAGTTCATTAAATCCACAAGCCGCCTTGCATCTTTCTCCTTTTTATGCAAGCCCACAGAAAGGGGGCTACTGAGAAACAAACAAAGGGATCAGGGAGAGCCTTTAAAAAGTACAGTGCCACCCTACATTGGGAAAAATGTTGCGTCCTTAAAATTGGGAGAATAAAAGCTTCTCTTTCACTTTGATAAAACTTGCAGGACAAGGATAAGATGTAAACCAGGCTGGGACGAGTGTTTGTCACATGGGCACGGGATCAAACCTGAGGGTTTGAATTTCTTCTCTGGGAACCCTAACAGCAGAGTAATTAGGTTCAAAGGGAAGTGCAATAGAATGTATCTATGCTGTGGGATTGTGATGCTGGATAGGTATGAAAATCTTCCCCTGATCTTGGCGACATTCTTTTTGTTGGTGATTCTTTTCCCTATGGGCGAAATTAGCCCTCTGCAGAAATGCCTCAGTTACTTTCTGTTTGGAAACCCCCCTGCAAGATGTCAGATTCCGGAATAGTTCTCCCAGTCCAATTGCCCTCAGTTTTGCCTCCAAATATCTAAGCCAACCACTCTTATTATAATGATCCAGCTTCAGGCAACCTCCAATTATGCTCTGCGTTTGATTGACTGTGGTCCTGCGCCAAATGGAGAGCCATAACAAGATTGGCACCAATCTAATGGAATCTACCATGTAAGGTAGCCCTAATTCGAGATGTAAAATATAAATGGAGAAAGAATGGGGAAGCGCCACACGATTTTTAAGCCCTGAATTGCATCATAGAGCGGTAACCCTGTTTGCCGACGCTAAGGAGAGCTCACTCGCGGTGAATTGACGCTGCTTGCCTTTCTGCTGGGACCGGGTGATCTCAGTGAGCTGTCTCCCACGCCGCCGCTGCCTACAACCATCACAGGTGCGGCCGCTGTGCGGGGAGACCACAGTGCCCACAAACCCCTGCAACCACACTCGGACACACCCCCTTTGCGCCCGGTGGCATTTAAAGATCGGACCCACCTGCGGCAGAGCGGGAGCCCTGAATTGCATCATAGAGCGGGAACCCTGTTTGCCGATGCTAAGGAGAGCTCACTCACGGTGAATTGACGCTGCTTGCCTTTCTGCTGGGACCGGGTGATCTCCGTGAGCTGTCTCCCCCGCCGCCGCTGCCTACAACCATCACAGGTGCGGCCACTGTGCGGGGAGACCACAGTGCCCACAAACCCTTGCAACCACACTCGGACACGCCCCCTTTGCGCCCGGTGGCGTTTAAAGATCGGACCCACCTGCGGCAGAGCGGGAGCCCTGAATTGCATCATAGAGCGGGAACCCTGTTTGCCGACGCTAAGGAGAGCTCACTCGCAGTGAATTGACGCTGCTTGCCTTTCTGCTGGGACCGGGTGATCTACGTGAGCTGTCTCCCCCGCCGCCGCTGCCTACAACCATCACAGGTGCGGCCGCTGTGTGGGGAGACCACAGTGCCCACAAACCCCTGCAACCACACTCGAACACGCCCCCTTTGCACCCGGTGGCATTTAAAGATCGGACCCACCTCCCGCATCGCGGGACGCTCGCGGGCGGCGCCGGTAGAAGCCCGGGACAAGGGTGGGGCCGTGTGTGGCCGTCCGGGGCAGGTAGAGGCAGGGCAGGGCCACGACCCCTGGCAGTTTGGACCTTGGACTCAATCATCTAGTAGTGAGTGCCTAACACCTTGTTTATTCTATCTGTATATTGACTCCGTCTACCGATTAAATGGCAAAATTGCGCTCTGGTAAAACTCCTGCCTTAGTCGGGACGTTGGATAATTATATGGTTAAGATGGTCACAAAGATTAATTCTGATCGACGTTTGTCGCTCAGCCAGATTAGACTCGCCTACAGCCGACCCTCTTGTCTTAGATAACACTGAGAATGTGAATGAGGGAGCCCTATTTGTTCTCCCCTTGTAGTGTCAGATTCTGACACTGCTTCTACTTCGGCGGATATCCCTGTTAGTAATGATGTATTGTCATCTCCTTCCATTACTGTTCCATCCTTGACCCGCCTTGTATGTAATGTATGTAAATGTATAGGCATTTATATAGAGCACTACTTACCCGTAGGGTCCCAAGGCGCTTCGACCGCTGCGAAACCCTTCCTGGCTTCCCTGAGAGATGGTCCCTTAATGGGTATCTCCAGGGTGAGACCAGGCATCCCCGGCGGTCTGGTGGGGCCGTTAGTGAAGATGAGGCAAGCTAATGCCCAGAGTTGCCGAGTGTGATCGCTGATCAGAGTGGGCACCAAGGCGAGAGAATTATCGAGTCCGCTGACCCTGGTCCAGAAACCTGCCGCGCCGGGAATCGAACCCTGGTCCCGGGCCGTCCTCTGCTCTCGGGTCTGCCGCCTCTAACCAGTGAGCCACACTACTTCACTACCTTCCAGTTAGGGCTTGTAGAAGACTGATTAATAAGCGAGGGGGGCAACGTAAAATGAAGAAAATTGCAACCTCTCAGCATGTTCGGGTGGAGGAAACGAATGATAATAGTATTGAGGGGGTAACGATGTTGTTAATAGTGACCATCTTCAGCAATTTGCAGACATGTTGACCACTAAATTGGAGTTAATGATTAAACCCCTAATGGTAAAAGTAGATACGGTGACAAAAGAGGTAGCCAGATTAAGCACACTCTTATCCCCTCCAGCTCAAGTAACTACTAAAAACAGCATAAATGTAAATCAGAGTGAGACCCCTGAGGGCGCTGTAGCGAACAGGAAGGGGGTTGATCACAAATTAGACCAAGTCTCAAAGGAGGTTTCTAGACTTGGGTGCCTCTTGTCCACACATTTGTCACGGACTAAATCGCCCCAGATCATTGGACCTGGTATAGCTGCTACGGCAGCGGCCTCTGGTTCAAATAGCAGCAAGGGGGTCAAAGGTACACCCACAGGGCCACCTGTTACCTCTGTAAGCTCTGCTCTACCTCTGTCAAAGCCTGATACCATAGCTCCTACCCTACAGAAGAAAACAGTTGCTAATAAGACAGGCGACAATAACTTGGGGGGGTTAGCGGGGAGGAAAAAACCCGTAGTTAATTTACCACCTGAGTGTACACCATACACAGTGGTCCTAACAAATGTCCCGACAGTAGACCCAAACTCTTTTGAAGCCTGGGAAGAGTTGACCAGTTCTCTAGGCAATAAAGTAATTGCTTGGCTAAATAAATACTGTGGGTTTCCCGTCGCTTTCTGTAATGACATAGTGTCAGTGCGCAGGGTTGACTGGATTGGCACCTCAAGAAAATCATGCAGGGGCGACTGTGTTATCGTAAATTTAAGACATCCGCAGCACGTCGCAACTGTATTGTTAAGGGCGGCCTCCTTACCGGTCACCGAGGATAATATAAGTGTGCGCCCGTTGGGGTACTTTTATAACCATCTGAGCATGACCCCTACTCCTAATTCCTATGTTAGTCATCATACTCCTGCCTACCCCTCAAATAGGCAGGCCTTTTTTCCTGGGATGCCCCAAGAACACCAACCGCTTGTGAATATGGACTCATATTGCTACAATTTGTGCAGGCCTAACCCACAATCACTTCCAATTTTGCCCTTGTTTAACCGGTTTGTCCCTCTATCATCTCTAAGTGAAAATGATTGACTGTCTTCCAACGAGGGCTCCTCAAGTGAACATTGTTGAATAATGACTTGGAACATTGCCGGAATTAGGGCCAAGGTAGGGATTGATGAATGGATTAAACTACTGAAGACCTTCGACATTCTTGCATTCCAGGAAACCTGGGACTTAATGAACAGTTTTTCTTTGGATGGTTACACCCATTTTTCCGTACCTGCTACTAGAGGTGGGGCAGGTAGACCAAGAGGGGGCTTGTTAATCTTGTTTAAATTGTCTTTAAAAGGGGTGTTAACACAACACAATTCTGGTTCCCAAAACTGTTTGATTGTTGAATTTAATCCTCCCTCTTTTTCAAATATTTTGTTTATTAAGTTTTATAATTCTAGTCCTAATGATGATACCAGGCAGAACTTGGATATCATTGAATCTTTCTTGTCAGTCTATAGAACCAAGGTAAAAGAGTTTGAAGTTATTCTTTTAGGTGATTTTAATATTCATCCCTGCAATCAGTCATGCACAGGTCCCCCAGAAGAAGGGCATCCGCACTCATTATTAACACACTTTGAGCACTCTACTTGGGGGGAGACCCTTGAATCTTATCTGAACGCTTGGAATCTGTATGAATCTAGTTGTGGGGAATTTGGCAGTGGAACTCCTACCTTTAAAGGTAATGGCAACGGTACTGTAATTGACTATATATTTATGTCTTGTCAGATTTTAGAGAGGGTGGTTCACTATGGTACAATGGTCTCAGTATTTAGCGACCATAACCCTGTAGTAGTGGAGGTGTTGTCAACTGTCTTTTTGAATCAGTCCGGGTTAGGTGGGAATAGAAGTCAAGATGTGGTGTTAAAGGACCAGGGTCGCAGACTGAAGTGGTCTTCCGTTGTCCCCGAGGACGTTCTTCACGCCGTCCTTGATAGCACTGAAAATGATGTGTTAACATGTTTGGATATAAGGGCATCAAATCTCCAAGTAATGTCTGCCTTTGGTAATATCTGTAAAACCATTGACACCAGCCTGACAAATAAGAAAAAAAAGTCTAAGCCTAGGGAGAAGAAATGGTTTGATCATGCATGTTCAAGAGCTCACACTGTTCTGCTTAAGGCCCTTAAAGCTGTCCCTAAAGACCGTCCACTAATAACTACATTAAGATCCTTATATAAAAAAGCCTTAGAAAATAGGAAGAAGGAGATCAGGGAATCCGCCTGGTCACAACTGTCTGACCCTGAGATTGTTAAAAATAGTGCTGACTTTTGGAGGGTAGTCAATCAGCCCTACTTTTCAGATAAGGATCAAGCTTCCCTTGAATTAAATATTCCGGATGGTGATTGGATCGATCATTTTGAGGTAATATATTCGAGCAATTTAGTTGATGATCTGTCAGACGATCTCTCTTTTTCTGAGGAGGTGCAGGGTGTTGTTTTTGAGGCCTCTGAAGTGGAAAAGGCCATTGATCAGACCTTAAAAAACAAGGCCCCAGGGCCGGATGGAGTCCCTGCTGACTTCTTTAAAACGGACCCAAAGCTTTGGTCGAGGGTGTTGTGCGGTGTTTTTAATGCCATAACTAGACACAGTATTCCAGCTTCCTGGAAGGAGTCTGTAATTATTCCCGTCTTTAAGAAGGGAAGTAGGGTAGACCCAGCATGTTACCGCCCGATATCTCTTATTGATTCATCAGTAAAAATTATGGGCAGGGTCATCCTACTTAGACTCCAGGCATGGCTTGACGATAGAGGGGTCTTATCCAACCTGCAGTACGGTTTTAGAACTAAACGGGGCACCATGGACCAGTGCCTTAATCTACAGATGTTAGTGGACAAATACACCAGGGCAAAAGATGGGTCGTTATTCTTAGGGTTCATGGACTTATCTTCGGCCTTTGACCTCGTGAACCGTACTAAATTGTGGCACATCCTTGCCGATTTGGGTCTTGATCGGGCACTTGTAAACCTTCTAGTCGATCTCCACTCAGACCTCCAGGCCTCCGTCAGGGTTGATTCGGGGGGGCGACGTACTAGTCGTTTTAAGTCCAAAAGAGGGGTGAGACAGGGGTGCATTTTGGCACCCCTGCTCTTTACAGTTTATATCAATGCCCTTGAATCTGAGTTAAAGACTGCAACACCGGACATACAGCGTATAGGGGAGACTTGTGTTCCTGTCCTCCTGTACGCGGATGATGCGGTGCTTTTGTCCCGCACAGGGCTGGGACTTCAGCGGTTACTAGACGCCTTTGGCTTTTTTATGACTTCATTAGATCTTAAAATAAATGCCAAAAAGTCACAAATTATGATGGTGGGTAAAGGCTCACGCTGCAAGAAAGTTAAAACTTTCTATTGTAGTAAAGCAGAAATGCAAAGAGTATCGACATTCCCGTATTTAGGAGTCATGTTTGAAGATAAGGGGAGTTGGGGCCCCCAAATAAGAAACAGAAATAGTGCCCTAGTAAGAACATCTTCTGCCATTTTGAGTTTCAGCAGAAGGCTGGGGGCTAGGCCAGTCCCAGCCCTTATGACTATCTACAACGCTAAGTGTGTGTCGGTTGCAACCTATGGCTGTTCCTTATGGGGATATGGATCGATAGACTGTCTTCAGGCTTCTGAAAACAAATTTCTTAGATCAGTCCTGTCTGTACCTCAGTCTACACCATCTTATTCTGTTCATTCTGAACTGGGGGCCGATTTCGTAACAGACAAAATTCGAGTGGCCCCTTTAACTATGTGGCTTAAAATCTGGCTTAATAATGAATTATCCTTAAACCAGGCCATTTTGAAGGACTGTCTTTTACTTGACAACGCCAACAAAATCAAGTGGTTAACCTACGTTAAAAATGGTTTTAGTGCTTTGGGACGACCTAACCTCTTTTTCTCACCGGAGTCTATATGCCGGACTGATATTGTTAGAATCAAAAGTGACATGCTCATGAGGCTGTCCCTATTAAGAGAGGAAAAGGAGCTGACAAAACCCTTGGTTAGAGCACACCTTTTGGTTGCAACCCCTCCAGGCCCTGAATTCTATCTTACTCTGGTTAACCGCCCCTTTCATAGGTTTTTATTAACTCGTTTCCACCTAAATATGATTCACCTGATATTAGGTCAGTACACAACTTGGTGTAAATCTGATGAACCTCCACCTTGTTCTTGTGATAGCTTTTCTTTACAAGATACTATACATTTCACCATGTTCTGTGGACACTTTATAGTGGAAAGGAGGAAGTATCTTGTGCCAATCTTAAAAAAGGCAGGGTTTCTGCAAGTCAGACCAGCACTTCTCTATTTGCAGCTGTTAAATCACCCTAGCACTGTCTTTCATGTAGCCAATTACTTGGTGTGTGCGGTGCGCACCAAGAAAAGACTCATGGAGAATGAGAGATTGGCCACATTCTTGTAAAGCTTTGCACCTTGCACTTTAGTAGTTAAATATTACTATATATCAGGAACTAGGTTGACGGCGGCACGATGATTTTCAAACATTTTATGACATAGCTTTTTATGAACTTAGTGATGATTTTAAAGATCTTTTGCTCTATTTGTTTTGTCTTTTAGTAAACTGTGATATGTGGTTTTTAAATCTAAAGATGTATATTTTTAATATTGTATAACGTATATTTTGTTTTTAATGTAATTGTATGTATTCTGTTGTACCGTGCCTTTTTTTGATATTAATTTATCGAAATAAAGATTTTTGACTGACTGACTGACTTCAATTTTCTTTGAGTCAAGGTTAAAATAAGGTGGTTTTGTTCCCTTGCCTGCTCCTGCTATAATGATGAATGATTTTGTTTCATTCACTCCTAGATCTAGTAAGGCCATAAATGAGGCATATGATGTTATTAGGCTTTGGAGGGCTACCCCCGTCCTGGCAATTAAGACTGTGTCGTCAGCGTATGCTAATTGTCAAATGTATTGTCAAATGTATTGTCAAATGTAGGCACGTCTAGAGGTTTAGCCAGTCAGGGCCGCCTCCACGCTGTTTGTATAGATGGAAAAAAGAAACGGGGCGAAAACGCATGCCTGTATGACTCCTCTCTCGATCTTAAATGATCATTTACATTCCCCATTTATGCCATTCTGGAAGCAGGCAGTAACATTGTCGTATATATGGTGTATAGCGGCCGAATAAAACAAATTATCAGCGGGTCAATCCCCATCCCCTCCATCATAGGCCACAGCTTCAGATGGGACACACAGTCGAAGGCTGCAGACAGGTCCATAAAGGCCCTATAAATCTTCCTGCCTTTTAATTTGGTGTATTTATCTATGAAAAGTGAGAGGTTGAGGCATTGCTCAATGTCCCCTTCCCCCTCTGGAAACCGTATTGGGCCTGTATCATAATATTGTGTTCTTGGGCCCATTCCCCAGTCTAGATAGTAAAAGCCGACCCTTGAGCATGGCCGTAGTATCCAGCAAGGAGATCGGTCTAAAGTTCTTTGGGCTGCCCCTATCCCCTTTCTTGTAAATTAGGATTATTACACTCTGCTTCCAAGACGGTGGGGGGCCCTCGATCGCTATGCTGTTAGAAACATTCGTTAATAGGGGGGCCCACAGGTCGTAATTGTCCTGAAAGAGGTCTATCGGCAACCCATCAGCTCCGGTGCCTTCCCTGGGACCCAGGCTGCCATCCCTTTTCTGACCTTGCGAAGGGTAAATTTGAGGGTGCCTTGGGGATGAAGTTCTGTTTCGATGGGGAGAGGAACAGGCTGGTTATTGGACCTCAAAATGCTTTCAAAATATCCCGCCCATGTGTCTTCACTTACGTGTACATCCAGGAAAGGATCTTTTGGGTCTTTGAAATAGGGTGCGTTTAGGACTTTCCAAAAGTCACTGCTGCTGCCTAAGCTAGTTGCTTGCTGAAGGTTGGCCAAGGCTTTCTCCCTGAGGTTCTTCCCTCTTTTACTTCTAGTGGACTTATAGTCTCTGCGTAACTGCCTTATCTATGCTGAATCCCTAGGGGAGCTTTCTTGTGCATTAACAAGGGCTTTTCCAGCTGTCGAACATGGAGAATGGAACCATCCTCGATCTGGTTGACCATTTTGCTGACTTGGGACGAGTCAGTGCCTCTTTTAGTTTTGCTATGAGAGCTCTAAAATGTGAGACTAATAATGCTGGAGAAGACTCCTCGGCAAAACAGGATACAATGTCGTTCCTTGCTTGTGCTATAAGTACAGGTGCCAGATTCTGTCTCTCAACCTGCACCCACTTTAGTTGGTACCCATTTTTCCTGGTTAGCAGGATGTTAGGTACTGCCTGTTGGCGTTTATTCAGCTTGCAGAGGATAGTTAAGTTGCTAAGTAGAATTGCATGGTTATTGTAACATGTGAAAGTGGTGTCTATATGGGCGACTCTTCCACTTATTGTGGCGGAAACTAAAATGAAGTCAATCGTAGACTCATATTCTGTCCACCTGAATGTTTTTCCTGTAAGACCTATCTTTATGTTGTTAATTATACCCATATTTCTCGTACATAGGAGTCTATTAAGTCTGTCACCTTAGTTATTATGGGTAAAATGGGGAAGAGGGTTACCCTGAAAGTCTTCAAGCCCACATACCTTAGCCTCTGTATATTTATAGAGGTGAGCATTAAAATCCCCCACCCAGATGATGATGTTTGGTGGGCCTTTATTTTTTAGGGAATGTATTTTATCTAGTTCGGTGTTTAATTCGTCTACCACTAGCTTCATATTTCTCCCAATTTCATTATTATAAAAATTAATTAAGAGCTCGGGTCCTTCGTTAATAAACTCCAGTAGAAGAAAATGAAAATGGTTATTCTGGAAGCCAACCATCCTTACTTGTAGAGGGAGTGTGTTGGAAATTAGGGTTAGTAAACCGCACTTCGCTCTGCCTGAATGTGCGTCAATCATGAGTGATCAATCTAGTCACTTACACGAAGTAGTCTGGGCAGGTGGCAGGGGTAAACAAAGGGCCCCAACGACAAATCGGTTAGATGCAGATGAGGACCAATATGTCGTGCAAAGTCAACAAAACTATATTCAGCAATTTTCCAGCAACACTTCTCCCCACACTCAGAACCTCAGTCCTCTACAGTGCACCTCGCCACCCAGTGCTTAACTTGAAAAAGAAAGAGTGGCAGTGCCCAAAGCTCTGTTTTGAAGTTCATGGTTGGTTCAATAAAATATCAATGTTATGATGATTTGTATAGCGCACTATTGACCCATGAGGATAACCAGGTGCTAGGGAAAGGTGTGTAGGTGTGTGGTCCCATGGTGCGTATGGGAAGAGCCAGGCCTTCAGCTTCTTGCAGAACTCAATAAGGGAGAAGGGGTCTCAGATGTGTTGAGGAGGGTTGTTCCATGTGTTTTAGTTGTGGTTTAGGAGGATGAGCAACTTCCAGTTTTGCGTTTGCAGATGGGCAGAATAAATGCAAGTTAGAGTGATGTAGAGCATTGGTGTCTGGTGGGTTTGTGAAAGTATTGCGGCTGTTCGGCGATTCTCGTTCTGTGTTATGTAGAGCTTTATATGTGTGCATGAGAAGTGTAAATACGCAGTGCTTGTGAAAGAGGAGCCAGTGAAGCTTCCTGAGGTGCGGTAAGATGTTGGTGCAGCATGGAAGGTCGAGTAGGAGTCTTGCAGCTGTATTCTGGATGGTCTGGAGTCTGTGTAGGAGTTCTTTGGAGATTCTGGCATAGACAATGTTGCCACAGTCCAGCCTGCTGATGAGGAGTGCTTGTGTGATGGTCAATCTGATAATAGTTGTTTAACATCCATACAATAGGTAGGATGCATGCTGCAGTGACCACAGTGGTGAGGGCCATGGCATTGCACCACAGATTTAATCAATGCAAAATCATAGGCGTCTCATCACAGGTTGCTTTCATCAAAGACAATCTATTAAGGCCAACATAATTGTCAAGGGTCTGCCAGACTCTTATGACAAGAGAGAGAAATGAGAGTGAACATTTGTAACCGAACTGCCCAAGATTAGGTTGGGAGTCAGAGGACAAGAATGATTTAATGAAAAAGCCCATCACATAGTAACAAAGAAGGTCAAAGCCAGTTTGTTTACATGGGCACCCCACCAGGTCCTAAAAGTTCCCCTATGACTTGCAGAGTCTCCAGGATTCCATTCTATCATCTGTCATCTTCAACTTCTACATGGAACTTCTGTGGGCTCTACTCACAGATAGTTGTATCACATTTCACAAATATGCCATTAATACACCACTCTACTTGAAGGTCTCTGCTGCTCCTGTCATCCAGGGGCATATTTACAAGAACTGACGCATCCACATTGATGCGTCAGATTTGTTGTGGCTGCCGCAAATACCCTAATGACGCAATGGATGCGTTGTATTTACAATATTGTGCTCCATGGTGCAAAGATTCACAGATGTGTCAAATTCTGACGCACCTGTTGGTGCTAAAGAGGCTCGTTGCTGGATTTGGTCGTATGATGGACACAACTCCAACAATGTGTCGGAAAACAGAGACCTGTCCCATGTCAAAAGTCTTGCGTCAATCCTTGCACCTGGTTTTTGAAGGTGTAGGGGTTTTGATGCAGTCAAGTCATAAAGTGATCGAGTGAAAAGTTGTAAATTTCACTGTGTCAGTTCTACGTGGCTTTTAACATGAGAACGCCTACCCTGCATGCATTATATGTGGCACAGGTATAATGTGATTCAGGCCTCTACAAGCTGATGCATTTGGCTTAATGCGTCAGTTTGTAAATATGGAGCAGTGTGGAGCACTGATTGCGCAACAGCTGCAACAAAAACAAAAGTGCTGCGGCGGAACTAGCTTCTTATAAATATGCCCCCATTGTCTCAAACACCGCCGGTACCTCATCAGATTCCAGCACCAACTTAAAGCTCAACCCAACCAAGATATGATTTTTTTCTTATTTGCCAAGAACAACATGCATGAAGTAGTACAAACTTGTGTCAAATATATGAACCCAACTTTCAGACATGAGTCCCTTGCTCACTGCACCATCAGGATTCAAGCAAGCCGGGTGGAAGACGGCTGCAATGCCAGAAACCGGTCCCCGGAAGCTTGGTCCTTTCCAGTAATAGAATTGGCTTGATAGTTTGGTCTGCCCTGTTCCCATGATGCACTGGGCCAGGGTCAGACTAATTTGCATGTAGCCAGGTTCTGAACTGGGATGGTGCAGTGAGCTAAAAAACGGTGATGGATCAAGCCCTGATCTGTTGACTGGGTAGGAGTGTTCTGCTTAATTCAGATACTCTGTCCATCACCACCTCCTTTTTGAATCGTTTTGGCCACTACGAGGGTGGAAGGGTATGCTCAGACATGAGTCCCTTGCTCACTGCACCATCAGGATTCAAGCAAGCCGGGCCGAAGACGGCTGCAATGTCAGAAACCGGTCCCCGGAAGCTTGGTCCTTTCCAGTAAAAGAATTGGCTTGGTAGTTTGGTCTGCCCCGTTCCCATGATTCACTGGGCCAGGGTCAGACTAATTTGCATGTAGCCAGGTTCTGAACTGGGATGGTGCAGTGAGCTAAAAAACGGTGATGGATCAAGCCCTGATCTGTTGACTGGGTAGGAGTGTTCTGCTTTATTCAGATACTCTGTCCATCACCACCCCCTTTTTTAATCGTTTTGGCCACTACGAGTGTGGAAGGGTATGCTTAGACATGAGTCCCTTGCTCACTGCACCATCAGGATTCAAGCAAGCCGGGCCGAAGACGGCTGCAATGCCAGAAACCGGTCCCCGGAAGCTTGGTCCTTTCCAGTAATAGAATTGGCTTTGTAGTTTGGTCTGCCCTGTTCCCAAGGTGCACTGGGCCAGGGTCAGACTAATTTGCATGTAGCCAGGTTCTGAACTGGGATGGTGCAGTGAGCTCAAAAACGGTGATGGATCAAGCCCTGATCTGTTGACTGGGTAGGAGTGTTCTGCTTAATTCAGATACTCTGTCCATCACCACCCCCTTTTTGAATCGTTTTGGCCACTACGAGTGTGGAAGGGTATGCTCAGACATGAGTCCCTTGCTCACTGCACCATCAGGATTCAAGCAAGCCGGGCCAAAGACGGCTGCAATGCCAGAAACCGGTCCCCGGAAGCTTGGTCCTTTCCAGTAAAAGAATTGGCTAGGTAGTTTGGTCTGCCCTGTTCCCATGATGCACTGGGCCAGGGTCAGACTAATTTGCATGTAGCCAGGTTCTGAACTGGGATGGTGCAGTGAGCTAAAAAACGGTGATGGATCGAGCCCTGATCTGTTGATTGGGTAGGAGTGTTCTGCTTAATTAATATACTCTGTCCATCACCACCCCCTTTTTGAATCGTTTTGGCCACTACGAGTGTGGAAGGGTATGCTCAGACATGAGTCACTTGCTCACTGCACCATCAGGATTCAAGCAAGCCGGGCTGAAGACGGCTGCAATGCCAGAAACCGGTCCCCGGAAGCTTGGTCCTTTCCAGTAATAGAATTGGCTTGATAGTTTATCTGCCCTGTTCCCATGATGCACTGGGCCAGGGTCAGACTAATTTGCATGTAGCCAGGTTCTGAACTGGGATGGTGCAGTGAGCTAAAAAACGGTGATGGATCAAGCCCTGATCTGTTGACTGGGTAGGAGTGTTCTGCTTAATTCAGATACTCTGTCCATCACCACCCCCTTTTTGAATCGTTTTTGCCACTACGAGTGCGGAAGGGTATGCTCAGACATGAGTCCCTTGCTCACTGCACCATCAGGATTCAAGCAAGCCGGGCCGAAGACGGCTGCAATGCCAGAAACCGGTCCCCGGAAGCTTGGTCCTTTTCAGTAAAAGAATTGGCTTGGTAGTTTGGTCTGCCCTGTTCCCATGATGCACTGGGCCAGGGTCAGACTAATTTGCATGTAGCCAGGTTCTGAACTGGGATGGTGCAGTGAGCTAAAAAACGGTGATGGATCAAGCCCTGATATCTGTTGACTGGGTAGGAGTTTTCTGCTTAATTCAGATACTCTGTCCATCACCACCCCTTTTTTGAATTGTTTTGGCCACTACGAGTGTGGAAGGGTATGCTCAGACATGAGTCCCTTGCTCACTGCACCATCAGGATTCAAGCAAGCCGGGCCAAAGACGGCTGCAATGCCAGAAACCGGTCCCCGGAAGCTTGGTCCTTTCCAGTAAAAGAATTGGCTTGGTAGTTTGGTCTGCCCTGTTCCCATGATGCACTGGGCCTGGGTCAGACTAATTTTCATGTAGCCAGGTTCTGAACTGGGATGGTGCAGTGAGCTAAAAAACGGTGATGGATCAAGCCCTGATCTGTTGACTGGGTAGGAGTGTTCTGCTTATTTCAGATACTCTGTCCATCACCACCCCCTTTTTGAATCGTTTTGGCCACTACGAGTGTGGAAGTGTATGCTCAGACATGAATCCCTTGCTCACTGCACCATCAGGATTCAAGCAAGCCGGGCCAAAGACGGCTGCAATGCCAGAAACCGGTCCCCGGAAGCTTGGTCCTTTCCAGTATTAGAATTGGCTTGGTAGTTTGGTCTGCCCTGTTCCCATGATGCACTGGGCCAGGGTCAGACTAATTTGCATGTAGCCAGGTTCTGAACTGGGATGGTGCAGTGAGCTAAAAAACGGTGATGGATCAAGCCCTGATCTGTTGACTGGGTAGGAGTGTTCTGCTTAATTCAGATACTCTGTCCATCACCACTCCCTTTTTGAATCGTTTTGGCCACTACGAGTGTGGAAGGGTATGCTCAGACATGAGTCCCTTGCTCACTGCACCATGAGGATTCAAGCAAGCGGGGCCGAAGATGGCTGCAATGCCAGAAACCGGTCCCCGGAAGCTTGGTCCTTTCCAGTAATAGAATTGGCTTGGTAGTTTTGTCTGCCCTGTTCCCATGATACACTGAGCCAGGGTCAGACTAATTTGCATGTAGCCAGGTTCTGAACTGGGATGGTGCAGTGAGCTAAAAAACGGTAATGGATCAAGCCCTGATATGTTGACTGGGTAGGAGTGTTCTGCTTAATTCAGAAACTCTGTCCATCACCACCCCCTTTTTGAATCATTTTGGCCACTACGAGTGTGGAAGGGTATGCTCAGACATGAGTCCCTTGCTCACTGCACCATCAGGATTCAAGCAAGCCGGGCCGAAGACGGCTGCAATGCCAGAAACCGGTCCCCGGAAGCTTGGTCCTTTCCAGTAAAAGAATTGGCTTGGTAGTTTGGTCTGCCCTGTTCCCATGATGCACTGGGCCAGGGTCAGACTAATTTGCATGTAGCCAGGTTCTGAACTGGGATGGTGCAGTGAGCTAAAAAACGATGATGGATCAAGCCCTGATCTGTTGACTGGGTAGGAGTGTTCTGCTTAATTCAGATACTCTGTCCATCACCACCCCCTTCCTGAATCGTTTTGGCCACTACGAGTGTGGAAGGGTATGCTCAGACATGAGTCCCTTGCTCACTGCACCATCAGGATTCAAGCATGCCGGGCCGAAGACGGCTGCAATGCCAGAAACTGGTCCCCGGAAGCTTGGTCCTTTCCAGTAAAAGAATTGGCTTGGTAGTTTGGTCTGCCCTGTTCCCATGATGCACTGGGCCAGGGTCAGACTAATTTGCATGTAGCCAGGTTCTGAACTGGGATGGTGCAGTGAGCTAAAAAACGGTGATGGATCAAGCCATGATCTGTTGACTGGGTAGGAGTGTTCTGCTTAATTCAGATACTCTGTCCATCACCACCCCCTTTTTGAATCGTTTTGGCCACTACGAGTGTGGAAGGGTATGCTCAGACATGAGTCCCTTGCTCACTGCACCATCAGGATTCAAGCAAGCCAGGCCGAAGACGGCTGCAATGCCAGAATCCGGTCCCCGGAAGCTTGGTCCTTTCCAGTAAAAGAATTGGCTTGGTAGTTTGGTCTGCCCTGTTCCCATGATGCACTGGGCCAGGGTCAGACTAATTTGCATGTAGCCAGGTTCTGAACTGGGATGGTGCAGTGAGCTAAAAAACTGTGATGGATCAAGCCCTGATCTGTTGACTGGGTAGGAGTGTTCTGCTTAATTCAGATACTCTGTCCATCACCACCCCCTTTTTGAATCGTTTTGGCCACTACGAGTGTGGAAGTGTATGCTCAGACATGAGTCCCTTGCTCACTGCACCATCAGGATTCAAGCAAGCCGGGCCGAAGACGGCTGCAATGCCAGAAACCAGTCCCCGGAAGCTTGGTCCTTTCCAGTAAAAGAATTGGCTTGGTAGTTTGGTCTGCCCTGTTCCCATGATGCACTGGGCCAGGGTCAGACTAATTTGCATGTAGCCAGGTACTGAACTAGGATGGTGCAGTGAGCTAAAAAACGGTGATGGATCAAGCCCTGATCTGTTGACTGGGTAGGAGTGTTCTGCTTAATTCAGATACTCTGTCCATCACCACCCCCCTTTTGAATCAACTTTCAAGCAACACATTGCCAAAAAAAAGATGCCCTGTTACCAGCTCTCTTTTTAAAAAAATAAGGGAAAATGTTGCCTCCAAAAAGTGCCTGAAGAACTACTGTTCAAGCCCTTGTCCTCTCGCATCTGGATCATTGTAACACCCTTTTCAATGGACTCCTATGCTCTAAACTGGCACCCCATTAAAGGCATCTTACATGTTGCAGCACTTCTCATACAGAGCCTGATGGTACTCCACTGGCTCACCTTGCTGGACAGCAGCATCTTCAAAAGCATCTACATTATTTATATAGCCATCACGCCTTCATCCCGTCTTATCTGGCAGACAAGCTCACCACCTCTGATGACTCTTGGCACATCTGCAGCCAGGACCCCATTAAATTGGAGACTAAGAAGTGTAAAAAAGATAACAAGGCAGCAGGCCTTCATCATCTATGTACCCAGAATAAGGAATAACGTCTCTGTATTGATCCGGATCACTTCACCACTGCTCCAATTTAGGAAAGAATTGAATGTGCACCTCTATAAAAAAACACTACATCACAATGCAATAACAGTATTCTTCTTCTCCCAGAACCCAGCTAGCCCTCCTATCACTCACTGTTTGTATGCTTGGGATATTGGGATATGTACAAAAAACATGAGAGGAGTACCACCAAGAGGAGCTCAAAGAGCGATCTGAGTGGGATGATTACAAAAGGAAAAGAAGAAAATCCTTCTTTTGTTTATAAACCCCTCACTCACCAACCTGGTTGGTGACATGCTTCATCATTGGGTCCACCCTGACAGCCGAGTGCCATCAGGGTGTGCTTCGACACCTGAACTACAGTGGACCTGGTATTTGTGTAAATGGTGCAGAAAAAATAATGTAAAAAATTTCCTGGTATAACTTATGTGAAAATAATTTTATTTCTAAAGCTACTGGACAATATTAAAATGGTGTGCAGATACAAGTAAGGTTATTATGACCGTGTGTATCTATTTGTGATAGGTCTACATGTTTCAACCCGTGGATGGAAACTACCGGGTTTTCTTCAGGACTAAGGGTGGGCGGAAAATCCGTTACGCTCGCGGATTTTGTAATTTTGCGAGTGCGAGATTGTTGCTGCCCGCCGCACCTACATGTTCACAATTGCGAACTTACACCGCACGCCGCAAAATTGTATCACCAAGAAAAAAAAATCCGCTGCGTGCGAATTTGCAGATTTTCGGTAAATTTGCGAGCGTTCGCAGATCGCAAATTTACCGAAAATCCGCAAAATCCGCGATCTGCGAACGCTCGCGAATTTACCGAAAATCCGCAAATTCGCACGCAGCGGATTTTTTTTTCTTGGTGATACAATTTTGCGGCGTGCGGTGTAAGTTCGCAATTGCGAACATGTAGGTGCGGCGGGCAGCAACAATCTCGCACTCGCGAAATTACTAAATTTGCAATTCTGCACAAGAAATCCACTAGCAAGCAGCATAGACCTTCAGAAAATGATGATTTTTATCAGAATAACTCCTCAGGTTGATATTTGCCTTCCCTTTTTTGGATTTGAGGCCTTTTGACTTTCTTTGGATCACTTTTGGATTAGAAATAAACTTTCACAAGTAAGTTTGTTTGGGGCATTACATTTGCTGTTCTGCAGAAAAACGAGTTTTGCTAAACTGAAAGCACTCAGCAGCAGGTGCAAAAGTTCAAATTCATCATTAGTAACCACTCCCTGTAGTGCTTCCTGACTGGGCCCCTCCAGAGTTCAGTTGCTAGTTGCAACAATTGTATGACCCTGCTCTGACCCTCACAGCCGGATCATAGAATAGCTACAAGTAGGTCACAAAGGTCCTGGAAAAAAAATTGCACTGCAACAGAAAGCAAATTACAAATAAGGAAGCAGGTGCCAGACTAGAATTTTAAAACAGTGACACATTAATAAATCAACCCCAAATTAATTCATGTCAGTTGAAACAGGGCAGGTGTGCTTGCTTTATCCCCCATAATCTACAGTGATGATGATGAACCAGAGGGTGGCATTGATGTACCAGAGGGTGGCATGGGTGAAACAGAGGGTGGCAGTGTTGAAACAGAGGGTGCTGTGAACCTGTGATGATGAACCAGACGTAGAAACAACATAGTCGTGACCGTTGCGTGCCGACAAGTAAGTTCGCAATCGCGAACTGGTACAAAATCCTCGCGAACTGGCAGAAACCCTTGCAAACACAAAAAAAATCCGCAAATTCGTGAGAATTCACGGATTTTGCGGATTGCGAGTTCGCAAATTCGCAAAATTCACGAACCGCAGATTCGCAAAATTCGCCCATGCTTATTCAGGACCAAAGGAAAATGGGTGGTCAGTGCACACTAACGCGCTGCCAGTCCTAGATTCCTACAACCTACTGACAAAAATCTGTAGTAGGAAGTGAGAAAAAAGAGCAAAAAAGACCTGTGGAAGGAAGAAAGGAAACAGTCACAAATAAACTTGTTACGTGCCTGTAATGTAGTGTAGTGCTGACTCTCACGTGCCTGCTCGCTCCATGTGCATGCCATTCAGAACCTATACGAACTGACGGTGTACCGTAAGACTCCCAATGGATAATACCAATTTATGATAGTGCTTACATATAATGGGCTAACATATATTAAGACAAAGCCCTTAGTGGCTTGCACTGGCATACCTATCAATATAGCATGCTCGGTGAACAAATGATAGTTATTTAATCGGTCTCACACACTCATCGTGTATTGGTGCGTGACTCGATTCATCTCACTGACATTAGCGTGAGTTTTAACGAAGTGCAGCACATTTTTAAAGCCTTCAAACATTCATAACATACAAAACGAACACACATAAAAAGACCGTTAAAGACAGGGCTTACTCCTGTTCTGGGTCTTAAGGTTTCACGGGGTGGAGGGATGGTTGGCCTCTGTCAGGGACATATTCTGTTGGGGGAGGGAAGGGGACGGGATTAGAACTCCCACGGGTGCCATTGCGGGTGAAATTGATGCCATCATGGGCGACATCTCTGGGTTCGCTGACGCAAGCATTGCACAAACCATCTCACAGACGAGTGACTGGGAGAAACTATCTGAAATGAAGAGAAACAGGATAAGGATAATATTGCACGGAACCATCTTAAAAGAATATGTGACGAACAACATGGCCCCTAAGGGCCTCCTGGCAACGAATGCGCCTCGCGTTTTTCTTGATGACCTGGTCTTCAGAAAAGATTGGGCACTAATTGCATGGCACTGTACACATGATTGGATCATGCTAATCCTCAAAACAGCTCTAAGACTATCAGAGACTATTCTAATTGAAATCCAAAAAACAGAAACCCACATAAAAACCAGCATTTCAGGATATAAGAAGAAACTGGATGAAATAAACTAAGAGATAAATGAGTATAGAGACAGCCTTACGCAACAGAAGGTCACGAAGTTTCAAAAGACCTCAAACGTTTCTCCTTTGTAAAAACCTACCCATACTCTGACCCAGTCTTCATTCCACCAGCTAAACCGACATCAGATTCTGATGCTTCGAGCAATTCTTCCAACAGCAGCAATGGATCCAGCTCGGGTAGTATGAAACAAAAACAAAGAGGCGGATATAGAACCCAGAATCACTGGCCACAATTCAACCTACCAGTGTTCCAAGGCCCTTATAATCAACCGCATCATTTCCCTATGTACGGATGGCAACCACCTTTCCAACCACACTTCCAACCACCTCCCTTTCAACAAAACCAATTTCGGCCTCCTTTTTTAGCCAGGGGCAGGCGGGGAAAAGGAAGAAGAAGATCAATGAATCAGGTGCACTGGGAGGAAGACGACCCAGTGAGCGGCCAGACCAGGAGCAAGGCGGGAACAAGCAATGCGAGAACTTAGTGACAAACCTTTCTACCAGACCCCTATCAAGAACAGAGGAGAATGTCCTGAACAAAGGTTTGGGTTTTGTCCCAACAGCTCGTTTGGACAAGTTTGAACTACACTGCGAACTGGCCGGCTTTTTTAGAAAATTAAGACTGAAAGCTTTTTTTGAGAAACAAGGAACTCCCATAGAAACTAAAATTCAGAATGAGAGCGGATTAAGAACAAATCCACCTTCACCCCGCCTCCTCACACAATTCCAGTGGAGCTCATCACTCTTGAACAGGCTATATACAACGATGTGGAGATGAACGCCACATCACAATTCCAAAATATGAGTTGAGCAGAGAATACGGCACTGTCAGATCTTCATGCCTGTGACACCATTATAATCAAACCCGCCGATAAAGGCGGTGGACTAGTGGTAATGGACAAAAGCGCACACCGGGAGGAGTGTCTACGACTACTGAATGATACAAAGAACTACCAGAGCCTGGAATCAGACCCTACGCTGGAACTCAAATCAGAGATAAAACAACTAGTTGAAACCGCAGAAATGTCAGGCAGAATATCAAAACAGGAGGCTGATTACCTCTTTAACACAGAGGGCAAAACCCCGTACTTCTATATTTTGCCCAAAATGCACAAAGGGAGGCTACCACCACCAGGACGTCCCATTGTTTCCGGGATTGGCTCCCTGCTGGAATCCCTGTCCAGATTTTGCGACTTCTTTCTAAAAACAATTGTCCAATCCACTCCAACCTATTTACAGGATACTAAGAGTCTGCTTAATTTGCTACAGGACATTGTTGTGGATGAAAACACTATGCTACTTAGTTTTGACATAGAAAGCCTGTACACAAGTATACCTCAAGATGACACAATATCAGTCCTGGAAAATACTCGGAACAATACGAATTGGACATTCAACACACCCAGAGCTTTTGTACTTGAGTGTGCAAAACTGGCATTGAAACGCAACTATTTTGAATTCGAGGGCTCCCTCTATTTGCAAAAAGGAGGTACATCCATGGGAAGCGTTTTTGCTCCAAGCGTGGCAGGTTTATATGTTTATGATTTCGAACAGAAGTTCATCCTGAACGACCAGAACCCGTTCCTGGACAACATAACATTTTGAAAACGTTACATCGACGATGTCCTTGCAATCTGGCAAGGACCTCTCAACCTGCTAACTGAATTCATCATCTGGATCAACACCTGTGATCAGAATTTGAAATTCACCAACTGTTTTGACAATGAAAAGATAGTGTTCCTCGACGTTGTCATCACCAAAGAAAATGACCACCTGGAGACCATGACTCACTACAAACCTACCGCCAAAAACAATTTGCTTAGGTTTGAGAGCTTCCACCCCCGCCCCCTAAGGGAAAATCTCCCCTACGGGCAAGTTTTTAAGACTACGGCGCAACTGTAGTAAGGTGACGGAATATAAGAAACAAGCTTTGACCTAACAGAAAAACTGGTGGCACGAGGGTATCCAACAAAAATCGTCAACAAATGTCAAAAGAGAGCCAGAAACCAGCCGAGGGAAGCCCTTCTGGAGATCAAACCGCCTTCTGAAAACACAACTCCACTCACATGTGTAACTACTTTTAATGCCATCTCCAACCAAGTGACTAGGAGTGTAAATAAACATTGGTCTATCCTGAATACTGGCAACCTTCATTGGGAGAAACCACTGTTTTCTTTCAAAAAATCTCACAGTCTAAAAGACACATTGGTAAATTCCAGGCCAAAATAAAAAAAATGCAACTGAAAGCAATTCAATCACAAAAGCTTGGGGCCTACCGGAAGTAACTGGACACTACCGCTATGGCAACTGCAGCGTGTGCCATTTAACAAGGAACACAAAAACACTTGACATTGAGGCGGGTAAGGTGTGGAGACAACAATCCCACACTAATTGTAATAGCTGCAACGTGGTTTACCTAATTGAGTGCACCTGCAAGAAATTGTATATAGGAATGACAACCAGAAAGATAAAGCAGAAAATCTGAGAACATCGCAGCACCATCCGCTGCAGAAAAAGTGCAACAAGACTCACTGACCATTTCCTTGAAAACAACCATACGTCTAACGATATGATGTGGACAGTTATTGAACAGGTTGGCGAAGGACCCAACCTGCAGAAACGCTTGTATGAAAAGGAACAGAGATGGATCTACAGATTGTCCACTCATGTAACAGGATTGAATGACAATATTCCCTGGGCGAGCGTCCTCTAAACAGGCTCTTTACTGACACCAACACGAGATCCGGTGTCAAGCAGACTTTTCTCCTGCACTGTGCTTTTTTTGACCTAATTTTGACTTAATCTGAGGAACACCGGCATTCTGTCTTTGTTCTCATGTGCACATCTTACAATTGTGCTTATCCTGCCCTGACCTCAGCAGAACTACCTTCTGCCTTCCCAATCACACTCGTGTCTTTTAAACAACCTTTGGCTTTTACAGTGCTAACCAGTCATTAGCATAGACACTGCTTGTATTACAGCTATAGAGACTCTCTGCCTCTTTGTTTCATTTTCTCGCCCTCGCTAATCATCCATTAGCGTAGACACTGCCTGCGCTACAGCAGAACACTCTCTGCCGAGCGCCCTTTGTCTTAGTCTCCTCGGTGTGTGTAACGAGGCGTCCCGGCCGCCTCGACCCGTTACTGTGGAGGACTATGTGCCGAACACTGGGACACTGTACGACCTATCTGTCACTCCCCCCTCCTCTTCTTGTCTCCCACAGCAGCAGTCGGACTACCTGGAGTACGAAGGCGGGATGGGCCCACGCATGGAGAGTGAGGATGACTGGCCCTTTAAATCAGACCCGGAGTCGGAGTGGGCGGGAGACCGGGAAGAGGCGTTCCCTTCAAATACGGAAGCGATGGTAAACCGTGTGTGCTTGTACACCCGGTGTGGAGAGGAAGAAGGAGAGCGTAGAGAAGAGAGCGGAGGAAAGACGGCGACGAGAGGACCAGAGGAGCCGGAGCCCGAAGGCGAGAGTCCGAGGAAAGAGGAGACGCCTGGAGGCCCACGTCACCACGAGCTGCCCAGCCACTCACCCGGGGCAGGTGTGTGGCTAGCCCAGGTGCATAGCAAACTCACGGGCTGGGTTGGAAGAAGGGGCGACCCCCTGGAAAAGTAGCTGATATCCGGTGGTCCAGAACCCCCCCTTCACCTGAGCACACCCGTCCCGTCTATAATACCTGTAGGCTATTCACGGGTTGGTGCACCCCCTCACTCCCTTTCCCTAAGTGGTTCTGCATAGGACGCTGAACTCACGTACTGCTTTCTTTTGTTTTGTCCTTTCTGGGTCCGGAGTGCCGAGTGCCGACAGCAAAGATGGACACCGTGGACTGCCGACCCCGCCGAAGCCCGGACGGCTATCGTCGGACTGAGACTGCCTTGCCCCGAAGCCGGAAAAGCACCCGGAGACATTCCCCAAGGAGACCTGTCACCCAAAGAAAGACTTGTACCGATTTCTTGTAGGAGACATTAAAACCCCCTTTGACTAAAACACGTCTGTTGCCTCTCCCTCCTGCGCCACGCAAGCCCGCGCACGCTACAGTGGTGGAGAATGCGGGCATAGGCACCGTCTGTAGCTGGAAGATGGAAACCGTGATAGAGCAACTGGCCAAGGGACAGGAGAGGCTCGAGTGGATATTTATTGTTGTGATTATATTGTATTACACGGGTTGTGTGTCAATCAAACATGCCTCTACTTTCAGGAAAAGAACGTAATGTACAGTTACAAACAGCAAACGGGGTAGTCTCTGGCCCCTTAGACGCCTTTATTACTAGGGCCACAGGAATCCTAGAAAAAGAGATAGCTATGGTTGAAAAAAGGCTTTCCCTAGATTTGCTAAACGAAAAACGATCCTCCATGGGAAGGCTAGCTACAATACCCAGCCCTGACGTCCAACCACCGAATACGAGTCACCATCTTATTGAAATAGTGGCTGATGTGCATCGTGAAGCACAGGGTGAAGGCCTACCTCCGACTAGGACTGTAGAGAGTGACTCTAGCTTCCACAACACACAAACCAGTGGGGATGAGGTCAGTCTGCTCCTGGCCAGCCAATCTCTGTCGGATCCCTCAGGGATGGAGGATTCCCAGAGAAAAACATCACGGAAAAGAAAAATACGTAAGGGTCATCAGAGGGGGGGTGTTAATAAGATTGAAAAAACAAATGCCCCAGATCCTCCCACTGCCCCAATTCATGATGCCGTCTCCATTATACATTCTGTCCCAGTCCTGAATGATCTACCGAGCAAATCACATACCCAAATTCAAATTCAAAATTCCTTTATTCGACTGTATGCAATGCAGTCATAAAAGTACAATAAAAAAACATATATAAACATGACAATGTTTGCAATGGTCTCTCTGATTTTTTTCAGGACAAAATTACAAAACTTGCCTCCTCATTTGTCTCTGTCTCGCCCAACCCAATTCCAGATTCTTCTCACTTCACTCAATGCTCCTTTAATTCCTTTAGCGAATTATCATTTGATTCTGCCCTATCACTACTTCAACAAGTCAAGTCTGGCTCACCCATAGACCCTGTTCCTGCTAAAGTGATGGGCAATCTTGCCCCAGTTTTAATTAATCCCCTCCTCTCCATCTGGAACTCCTCCCTGACCCAGGGACATTTTCCTTCGGCTTGGAAACATGCTAGGCTTCTTCCTATCCTTAAGAAACCCAACGCTGATCCCTCCCAATTTTGCAGTTACCGACCCATCTCGCTCCTGCCCAAGCCAGCTAAGGTATTGGAGAAAGTTGTTCAGAAACAACTGGCCCAGTTCTTGGAAACAAATAAACTGTTACATGACTCTCAATCTGGGTTTCGAACCGGTTACAGTACCGAGACAGCGTTGCTGGAAGTTTCAGAGACAATCAGGGAATCAGTGGATAGGGGTGAGGAGGCCATGTTGGTCCTCCTCGACCTATCCGCTGCATTTGACACGGTTTCCCATGTCATTCTTATATCTCGACTACAACAGCTGGGGATTGAGGGCACTGTCCTAGCTTGGCTCAAATCCTTCTTGTCCGGACGGACCCAAAGGGTACTGTTACATCCATTCCAATCCGAAGACAAACCCCTCCTGTGTGGCGTGCCCCAGGGCTCAGCTTTGAGCCCTTTATTGTTCAATGTTTATTTGGCCCCTCTTGCCAAGGTAGTTGAGTCTTCAGGAGTCAGGGTGGTCTCTTATGCTGATGATACTCAGCTTGTTTTTTCATTTAGAGACCATTCTGACTCCCTCTTTTCCAACTTTCGAAACTGCCTTGGCAACATTTGCACCTGGATGGCTGCTAACCATCTCGCCCTCAATACTGAAAAAACAGAGGTCCTCTTTTTCAGCCAGAAAACCACTCCCCCTACAACTCTTTGGTAGCCTACCATTCTTGACCCGCCTCCTATACCAGTGCAATCAGCCTGTAACCTGGGCTTCATATTTGATAACACCTTGTCCGGAAAAACCCAGGTCAATAAAGTAGCGGCGGCTTGTTTCAATAAACTGCGCATGATCAGGAAGATCTTTCCCTATCTCCCCCAGTCTTCCCGTAAAACAGTGGTCCAGGCACTTATCACGGCACACCTTGACTATGCCAACAGCCTCTATGCCGGTGCCCCCCAATATCTCATTGATCGACTTCAAACTATACAAAACGCGGCTGCAAGGCTTATTGGCAACATCCCCCCCCGCAACTCGGTCAGAGCTTACCGTGAGAAACTTCATTGGCTTCCAATAGCCCGTCGCATTGACTTTAAGGTTCTGATCCTTGCCTTTAGGGCAATTAATGGCACTGGCCCCGGCTATCTGAGCAAAAGGCTTAAGATAGCCTCTTCAGTAAGGCATTTGAGATCTAATAGTCTACGCCTGATGATTGTCCCTCGATTCAGACTCACGCGTACTGGTGGTAGAACTTTTACCGTGACGGCCGCTAAGCTTTGGAACAGTCTACCCTTGGATCTCAGGTTTTCCGAATCCGAACAAGTCTTCCGTCGCAAACTGAAAACATGGCTGTTTTCCAAGCACTAGCCAGCAAAGCTCTTGCAGACCTGCTCATGTGACAGATTTTCATGAACTTGGCAACCCCCTCTGTGATAAACAAGTAGTCTTAGCGCCGGGACACCCCCGCTGGAGGTAGCCGTGCGCTCTATAAGCTTCTTGAATAAAAAAAATAAAAAAATAAAAATAAAAAAATAAAAATGTTAAAAAGACATTTCATCAAGAGCAAGAGATCACAGGAGAGCATATAATTTCTAAAGCAAATATAAATATACTGTTTTATCTAAAACATATTTCCGGGGGAGGAATGATTCAAATAGCGGTTAACCTTCCATACTTTATCTAAATTTCAGGGCTGTTTTTAGGAAGTTACATAAAAACAAGGTGCTTTCACAGTGCAGCATTTGGAGATAGAGTAATGCAGGCCTTATTTGCACAAAGTTCAATTGTTTAAAAAGGGGTTTTAAAAACATTTTTCGTGGTATCATGTAATAGGAGCATATGAATAAAAAGTGAGCCAGATCTTGCGGAGACTTACTGTCGCAGCCGCAAGCTGGCAACACTTGTCCCCTGTGGGCCCCACTAGGCACAGCTAGCATCAAGTGAAATAAGTCAAAGCGAAATCTGGACAGCAGGAAAGGCTCATATCTAGAGATGGGCCAGGATAGGTAGGGTTCAATTTGCAAACACGATTTTGTTAAGACATGCCTCCTCACACTACCTTTTTTGAGCTCTAACTCTTCCCTAGCAAGCTGTCGATTCAACAGGAAAGTGTCCTTCACATAAATTACGTCATGTTTGGATACTTGCTGTGGTGCTAGGAAAAGTTCCAACCGACCCAGATCATGAAGGCAGTTTCTGATATATTTTAACCAGGGTATCTTAAATTTCCCTTCCCAGTTGAGTGCTTCGAGAAGGATATTTTGGGTAAATGGTATTTCATCGTTCAACCAGCAGTTTAACCAACACAACAAGGGGTTTACAGCAATCTTGTCCCCTAGGTAAGGCATACCCAATTCCTCGTGAATAGAAAAATTGGCTGTGCCTTTAGGTAGACATAATACTTGTTTTAGGAAATTGTTTTCAGTTGTTACAAGGTCGCCCACAGGGACAAAGCCCCAAAGTTCACTCCCGTAACAGGCCACAGCGGTGCTTTTAGCTTGGTACAGTTTCATCAGAGCAGCCACTGGTGTATTTCCCATTTTACGCGCAAAATTAGTTATTGCGGCATTAGTCCTTGCTGTTTCTCCCTTCTTCTTTCTTACTGCAGGACCCCATGTGAGTTTGTGGTCAAGCAATATACCGAGGTATGAAAAAGTCTTTGTTATTGGTATTTTTTCCCCATTGACAGAGAAGGGATAAGACTTTTTTTAACCAGATCCTAACTTCATAACAAATGATTTAGTATTGTTGATGCTCAGGCCCCGTGATTTCATAAATAGGAAGAAAGAGTCAAGTAATATTTGGAGGCCCTTTGCAGTTCTGGAGATAAGGACGGCGTCGTCTGCATAAAGCAGAACAGGTACGCCCTTTCTCCCTATGTGTGGATAATCAATTTTTGTTTTTAAAAGGTGCTCCTCAAGACCATTAATATATAAATTAAAAAGAAATGGCGCTAAAATACAGCCCTGCCTAACCCCCCGATTTATCTTGAAATCTCTAGTAACTTTCAGGTCTTTGGTATAGCGAACATTTGCTCGCGTGTCACTATGGAGGTCGGCTAAAAAGTTAATCAGATTCTTCTCAACCCCCATTTTTAATAGGACGTCCCAGAGTCTATTTCTATCAACACAATCAAAGGCCGATGAAAGGTCCATAAAGGCCATATATAAAGTTCCATTTCTGGCCAAAGTGTACTTGCCACTGATTAAGTATAGATTCAGGCATTGAGTTATTGTTGAGTGCCCTGGTCTGAACCCGTATTGAACGGGTGACATTACGTTGTTATTTTTAGCTCACGTGGTCAGCCTATTTAAAATTGTTCCTCCCACTACTTTGGCGACTGAGTTTATCAAGGAGATGGGCCTGTAACATGCTGCATTGCTTCTGTCACCCTTCTTATAAACGGGTACTATAGTTGAGGCCCCCCAGGACTTTGGGCTCCCGAATACAACACCAGCATTGACAACCGCGGTGAGGATTGGGGCCCAAAGTGAGATGTTTGATTTAAATAAATCTGGGGGAAGGCCGTCTGGGGCCTTATTACTGGTTAAGCTACGGATCCCCTTTTCGCCTTCTTTAACTGTGAATTGCAGGGGTGCTTCTTCTGGAAATTTAGTTTCTTGTATCGTCTGAGGATCATCGCTCTTGAAGATTAAGCTAAAATGGGAAACCCACTCATTCTCAGGTATATTAGTTCCAAGGCTGGCAGCATTAGGGTCATCAAACATCGGCTTGTTAATTATGCTCCAGAACTTGGAGCTGTTACTCAGAGTTGATGGGTCAAGCAAAGACTCCCAGATATTTGCTTTTATGTCCTTTTTGCGGGATGCCAATGTTGATTTATATTCAGATCGCAAGATTTTGATATGTGCGGAATCCCTTGGCTTTTTCTTGAGAGCCATTTTCAAATTTCGACTAGCTGCCGAACAAGCGTGGTCAAACCATCTTGGCTGATAAACAGTTGGGCCTTTATTGGAACAGATAGCAGTTGGTCGATCCTTTGAACTACAACAGCAAAAGCAGATAACATAGTTTCAGGTGGTGTGGACTCAGAGACACAAAGATTGAGTTCCTGTTTGCAACTCGTTTTAACAGACTTATACAGAGTATCGCTGTTTATCATGGACCATTTCAAACGGCGATTTCCGCTGATCAGCTTTAAAGCACCCGTGTCTTTATAATTTTTCCGTAGTTTAAAAATACCCTCTCCTAGTTCAACTGAGATTGGATTGTGGTAACTAAAGATGCTTTCGTGTATTTTGAAATTTAAAGCTAAATTTGCCAGATCAACAGAGAGAAGAATATGGTCTATGAAAGAGCCGTGCTCAGAGCCTTTATAGGTTGGTACTTCAAAAATAAAGGAGTCATCTTTCAAGGACATAGCGACGCTCAGGTTCAGGTCATCTATTAAATTATTCACATTGGTACCTCGCGGACAGTGAACAAAATGAAGACCTGACCTTTTCCCACATCCCAAAGAGTCCAAGGTTGTCTCGGTCGGATTTCCACAGATATGTGCGTTAACATCACCAATGATTATTTTATTCCGTGGCAATTTTACCAAGTCGTCTCGCAAGTAATTGTGGAGCTTGATGATGTTGCACTCTCCTGATGATGTTACTGAATTATAAAAATTGACCAAGGTTAGTGCTTTTTTACCCTTCCTAAGCTCCAGGACCTGAATGTTCCTGTTTTCCAATTGTTTGGTTTTGACCTGGGAGATGAGGGAGAGGCTGATGAATGTTGCCAAGCCCCCCTTTGATCTGCCACTGGGCGATGGAGTTGCTGGAACAAAGAAACTCTGGAACCCCTCAATGAAGACATTATTATCTGTGAGCCATGTTTCCTGAAAACACAGTATAGCAAATTTCCTAATAAATGTCATCCACGTCTGATCATTTACTTTTGCGGCCAGTCCTGCAATGTTCCACGACAAGATTTTTATGGTGTTAAATATTTCGTGATCATTCGGTAGCTCTTGAGTCGTGTTAGGAAACGGGTATGGGTTTTGATTAAATCGACTTGTTACAGCTGCTGGTTGATTTCTAGTGCTATGTAGCAGGTTATGGGCTATAGTAGAAGAAGAGCTACCTACTTCGAGAGTGGGGAGAGTAGGTGCAATTTGTGAGGAGAAATTCTCAAGGAAAGGTGTTACGGGCTCTATTGTATTGATAACTGGTGCCACTCTTGGGAGGACTAAGGTACTTGTTGGTTTATCAGTACTTATTATGTTAGTTTGTTCCATGCAATTTGACAGGTCAGATAAAATACTAGGGGGCAGGACAGATGTCAGTCAATCCACCTCGTCCAAATAGTCATAGGAGTACAGGGCATCATATCTATTTGATGTTGGAACCTCAAATTGATTTTGAAACAGGTAGGGATATACATGATCTCGTTTATATGTATGTTGTGCGGGTTCCGTTCTCTCATACATTGTTTGAGGAGGGTGGTTATATGATCTACCTTCCCAGAATTGTGCATGTCTTTGTTGTTCAAAGTCTAAGGGCGTCCCCTGACTAGGAGCGAAAGGGGGTGCCCATGATTGAAGATGGGCTTGAGGCTCCAAAGACCCCTCGTGGCCATGATAAGGTTGGGGATTTTTACTTTGCCCGTTTGTATTATAGGGGTAGAAATAGCTTAAACCCATCGTGCGGATCAGGCTATTTGTCGAAGGACTCCTCCAGTTAACGATGAATTTCGCCACTCGTCTGTCTTTAAAATTGACTACAATAGTCTCCCTCTGTTGATTTAAATCTTGAGCCCACCCAATCTACTCTCTTCACATGAGAAATGCACCCATTTATATGAGAGGGAAGTGGCCTGTGTGTGGTTAGCCATTGCATGACCTTGTTTTTTAGTTCCGCATAGGTCTCCCCCCTGTTATCAGCCAGTTTGGGGACCCCAATCATGACAATTGTGTATGCATTAGATTCAGGTGGAAGGTTTATATGGATAGGTCTTTTTGCTATCGTCGGTTTAGGTTGATTTGTCCCTGCTGTCTTAGTGGGAATATTCGCCGTTAGTAATGTGGGGTGCCTCAATGACTCCACATTTGCTATAACTAATTCTGGAGAGTGACCCTCAGCAGCCCATTCACTATCATCAGTTTCGTCATATACCTGTATGATTTGTGTGTTATTCACAGGTGTAGCTACTACCTGCGGTGGGTTGGACACTACTTGTGTGGTTATTACTGGGTTGGTTATAGCTGGAGTTCCCTGTCGCTGAGGCGATGTCTGTTTGACAGTACTATTTGTTGTAGCACTAGTGGTTTTCGCGATTTTAGTGTTATTAGCTTTGAGGGTTGTTCTTGCTGGAACAAAGATAGAAGTTGAATTAGGCGTTTTTAGCATTTTAAGAATGCTAGAGGATACTTCATTTTGTGCTCTCTCGAATTTTCCTAGAGCCTTCTCTATGTTGATAACTCGTTTACTGATGGGCTGTAAGAGAGATTTGACCATAGATTCTATTTCCCTCAGGAGGGATATTTTCATTGTGGATATCTGATCTATTTGCCTTGTCTGATCTTTAACCGAAATACTCTCAATATTATTCTTCTCATTTCGGGATGTATCCGTGTCTTGGGTAGGTGTCAAAGGAGTCCCAATTATGGTTGTTGCCACATGTCTTTAATTGAATGTTTCGGTTTGACTATTGGGCAGTGGGTTTTTCTCAACAGGTGTTTTGTCTTTCGTTTTTTCTTATGGTGCTGAGTTTTACTTGTTGGTTCATGAATTATCGCCGGGGCCAGTTGAGTAGCAAGTATTTGGCCCTCCGCTAGTTGAACCTCTAGATCTAAAGACGATGTGTGCAGGCAGCTTATGTTGCTACCATGGCTAGTCGACACCAGAGGACTACTCTCCATGGTGTTCCCTGCGGGGCATGTAAACAGGGGTTTCGGGGTATTGTCCTTAATATGCGACCCTGGCAAATCTGTAAACGACTGCATTAATAATAATTCCTGAGAGTTAATTGTGGCATCCAAAATATGTATGTTTTCGGTAGTGTGCAAGGACAGATTTGGAAAACACAAATCTGGGGTCAAAGAAAGTCTTCTCTCTGTGTCCTGGATGGCGTCCGCCACTACGCTAATAGTTTTTTGTAACATAAGATCCATGGCAGTTATGGTAGGTAGTGGTGTGCTCACAGAATTTAATCTTGTTGTGGATCTCGTTGCCATCGGAGTTTTCTTAACTTTGGTCATCCTTAAGATGTAAACATATAACTGTGTACCGTGTATCTAGTAAACGGGTTACCTTATTACAGGATGTCTTATAAGGAGGAGTTAAGGGGGTGGCCCGTCCCGTCCACTTCAGTCCCCTGAGGGCCACAGAGGGCCCGCCCTTTGCCCGGGCTTCGCCCGGCGTCCCGCGAGACGGGTTCGTTGGCAATTTAAAGCGCCACCTGGCGCTCGCTGATGACGCTGGACCCCAGTGAGGGCTGCTGGGTATTGTAGTTTCCAGCCCCTCGCCGGTCTCCTCCAGGCAGCCCGCTGTAGTTAGAATCACGTGCGGTCGGCTGCTGGAGACTGGCGGGCGGGTCCAGGCTGTGTCAAGGTTTTCGGGCTGCGCAGTTTTAGCCTAACGGTTATGTCGCAGTACAAGAGGCACAAGTTAGTTCAAGGACAGATCACATACCCATTTTGGCCCCTCGGACCCATGCCCCACTTGTTATAGTAGTGACGACAGTTTGTTGGTCAAAATGGAAGCCTTGTTTAAAACTCTTTTGCTTCCTGTACTAGAAAGAACGCGCCTGATGACCTCCAAACTAGACGCACTCGATTCTACAGTTAACACCAATACTGGTCTCTTAAACAAGTTGGTAAATTCCCAAAGTGTATTAGGGTACCCTAGTTCTTCCTCGAGTAATCCCAAGGGAAAGAAAAATGTGACCATAGGTAATACCACTTCGTCAACAATTGTAGGCATAACACCTAACCCTGGTCCAAATAAAAACAAGGGTTCACTGGTAGGGGGGAGTTCTGGGAACAATGATCGCATGACTGCATCAGCTTCCCTGCACCAGGTCCCAAAAAAGGCCCACTTTAAATCTAACCATCAAGACCAGTCGAACAGCCCCGCTTCCCACGTGGCTACTGGACCCCAGGATATTGCAAAAAAGAACGCTCCAAGTGTATTGTCTCAGGCCAAATTAACTAAATGTACGAGAGGGAGCAAACCCATCAATCCTCCTAATCATCCTATTCCTTCTGTAAAAGCCAGCAAAAGGATACCCCCATGTACAGATTTACCTATAGAAGCAACACCATATACGATTATTTTAACAGGTGTTGCCCCTCTTAGAGAGGGTTCAAATGAATCACATGGGGATCTCCGAAATAAGGTTGTATTCTGGCTGAATAAAAACCGCCCACTTCCCCCTTCCTCTTTGACAGAAATATTGTTTGTGAGAAGAGTTGAATGGGTAGGACACTGCACTAAGGACTTAGAAGGGGATTGTATCATTATATCCTTTAAGGATCCCTGGGTGGTAGATTTTCTGCGCAGGGAAGCAAGGTTTGGGAGGTTGGGAGATGTGCAGACCTTAGGTCTGGGGAATTTTTATCCGAGACGATCCTGTGTATTTCCCCCTAGCCATACCTTCCAAAGGACACCAGCTAGAGGACATCAGATTGATAGAATATCTCCTTTTTTGCAGTACCCATTATTGTTTAATCGTTATGAACCCCTCTCTGGCCTGGAGTGTATTGATTGACTCCATACAGGAAGTGGTAATGGGAAGGCCTTGGGCAACCAATTAGATGGGGTAGATGGAGTTGGTACCGAAGTGCATACTCAGGGGGAATCTAGAACCGAGAGGGAGCTGGTGGTGGCCTCTGAACACCCGCAACAGAAGGATGGCATGGTGGTAGGTTTACATCTGAGTGTAGTAGCATCCTTGGGAGTGGATCACAATGGTGGGGATAGTCCTACAACATACAGCCAGGTTACAACATTTAAATTAGCATCATGGAATGTGGCAGGGTTGAGGGGTCGTATGGACTCAGAGGATTGGTTGGACTATATTGACACCTTCGATATTCTTTTATTTCAGGAAAGTTGGGCCCCTGATCCTATTCATAGGGTTGGGTTCCTAAATTTTTTCAAACCTGCGATAAGGGGTAATAAGGGGGGGTTAGTGATTTCGGTCAAACAGTCCATAGGTTACCGACCAATGGAAATCTGTGTGGATAACCCGGACCTCTTGGGAATTAGGCTAAGTAAAGAAAATTGTCAGGATATTGTAATCATTAACATCTATGCACGTGGTCAACCAGGTGGGCGCTGTCCCGGTATCCTAGATGTGCTAGATTCATACCTCGAAGGGGTAGGGAGAGATAAGTTACTCGTTCTAGCAGGGGACCTCAATTGTACCTTCGAGCCGCTTTATGCTGCAGAAGAGTACTTGGGGTTCGCAGAGGATGCAGTCTGGAACATCCCAATGCTTTCTCTGGATACTATTAAAAGAAGCTCAGAGACAGCCATACATTGGATGGGGCTGTGTCTAAACTGGGGGCTAAGGGCAACCAACGGTCGCACAGCCTTTGATAAAGCTGACAAATCCACTTTTGATAATGGGGTAAGAAACAGCCGGATAGATTACATCCTGTTAAAAATGGAATATTGGTCACTTTTGATCGATATGGAAGTAGTGTCCCGCGCCTGAAAGCGACCATAACCTCTTATCACTTAGCATGAGACTCCCAGAAGGCCTTGGTAGGCCCGCCTCTCCTGATCATGTAACTGGGGATGTGGCACTAACAAACAACAGAAGAAGGCTTAGATGGTCCAGGGTTGTAGAGAACCCAACCCTTCTTGATAGTATAACGGAGGTAGTTTCATCGACCTTGACTGATATCTCGTCCCTTGACCATAGCAGGGTTGCTTGCAACCAAATTTGTGACCTTCACGAACGGTGCTTTGCCCATCTTAAGGTCCTTCTGACGATTCCATCAACGAAAGGCACTACCAAGGTACACGGCCCTAGGAAAAAATGGTATGATAAAAACTGTAGGGAGGCTCATGGACGCTTAATTAAAGCAGTGAAATCGAGGGTATCTAGGGACATTAAGGAGGCACGCTTAATGTATAAAAGAACCCAGTGGCAGGCAAAAAAGGAGTGGGATGATCTATTCTGGTCCGACCTACTGGATGCATGTAATTCTACTAACCAGATTAAGTTTTGGGAAACTGTAAAGTGGGGAAGAAATCCAGATTCCCAAGTCCCAGTTAATCATATACCCGCAGAAACATGGGTTGATTTCTATGCTTCTCAGTTTACGGACTCTGACTTAGAAACCGACATAGCTTTGCCCAGGAGCGTCATTACCCTCACTCCTAATCAAGAGCTAAAATTTACGCCACTGGAAACCGAGTTTGCGCTCCGCCAGGTCCTAAAAGGGAAGGCACCAGGGATGGATTGCATCCCGGCCGACTTATTTAAGGTCAATCCTCAACTTTGGGTTCCATACATAACTAAGGTAGCGAATGCTATTGCAATGGGTGGTAGGATCCCTGTGTCCTGGAAGGGGGCGGAGATCCTCCCTATTTTTAAAAAAGGGGATCGTTCAGATCCGGGAAATTACCGTCCCATAAGTTTAATAGATTCGCTTCAAAGGGTCACTGCTAGGATGGTCCTAGCTAGAGTTCAGGGATGGATGGAGTTGGAGAATATCCTGTCCCCCCTACAGGCTGGCTTCAGATCAGGAACCAGCACCATCGACCAGGTTTTCAGATTTTGTCTGATTTACTGGAAGGTGGTGCTGCTGGGCGGCGGAACGATCTATGCCGCGTTCATTGATCTGAAGTCAGCCTTTGACCTTGTGCCAAGGCCCAAACTCTGGACCGTTCTTAGAGATCTGGGTCTGCCACTGGAACTACTGGACATGATTGTTAGATTACATGAGGAGAACTTTGCTAGGGTGAGGTGGGGAGGTCAAGGGCAGGTGACGGATTGCTTCCCCGTAACTCGTGGCGTCCGTCAGGGTTGTGTACTGGCACCTACACTCTTTTTATTGTTCATTGACCAGGTGGTCAAATTTTTTGCAAACACCCCTACCGATCCACCCTCCTTGGGAGGGACAAAGTTCCCCATGCTCATCTTCGCAGATGATACTTTGCTCCTCTCAAAGACTCGTGGGGGTTTACAGGTTGCATTGACCCGATTTGAGGAGTTTTGTACTGCCAACAATCTTAAAATTAATGTAAGTAAAACTAAATTGATGGTTCTGATCAAAAGCCGTCCCATTAAGAGCTCAGTGATCCTGAACGGAGTGGGTCTAGAACAAGTTGAGGTTATGACCTACCTAGGCGTAATCCTGGATCACCACCTCCGCTGGAAACCACAGGTTGACACACTGCATTTAAAATCTGCTCGCCTTACAGGTTGTCCTTTACAGGTCCTTAACAAAACGCATCAAACCCGCACTTAAGATCTATACTACCAAGGTAAGCTCTGCTATATTGTACGGGGCAGACCTCTGGGGATATATGGATCTTTCAACACTGGTGAAGGTTCAGAATAAATTTATGCGGAAACTAGTAGGTCTCCCACAATCTTCCCCAATTAAACCTCTATGTCTGGATATGGGTTGTAACCCAATCAACGAAATGGCTAGATACAGACTAGTAGCTATGTGGAGACGCATCTGGACCTCCCCCGACTTAAGCCTCTTTGCTAGAGAACTTGAGGAAGTTAGATCCATCTGGGGGTCTAGCAGCATATCTTGGTTGCGTGAAGTAAAATTGATCTTGGATGCGATGGGCCTTAATCTGTTATGGTCTTCGCCGATACATACCAGTTTTCCTTCAAAACAGGAATATAAAGCACTTTACTGGGCCTCTGTTCGCAAAGGGCTTGTTACTGATTCAGATTGTGCTAGTTTAACAGGAATGTTCCTGCGCCATAAACTGGACCCTCTCCTAGAGAATTATTGGGATACCATAACTAAGCCCCTAGACAAGAAGCTTTACCACCAGTTCCGAGTAGGTACTTTGCCTTTAAGATCATTTACTAGGAACTGGTCTAACCGAGTGAGTGACTTGTGTCCATGGTGTCCCGCACATAAGGAGAGTGTGGGTCATCTCTTATTTGCATGCCCGGCATATCATGCCCCAAGAAGTAAATGGTTAGGGCCTATTTGCCGCCTTCTTAAAGTCAGAGGGAGCGCAGAAGCTATTTGGGCGCTTCGAGCTAATACCTCAGAGGTGGTAGTGTTGGCCGTTGCCAAATTCTTGGGGTGGTCATGGTTGATTAGATTAAGATACCTGCAGGCACTTTGAACTCATTTCCGGTTTCCTGATTCTGTCCCTGTATCTCAAATTTTTAAACAGGTTTTATTTGTATTAGGTCTTTATTATATCATATTGTTTAATTCTGATATTAGTACTGTAACGATTTGAAACATATGAAATTGTTAAACCATAACTACGAGAGTTTTTTTTAATCAAATTTCTTCAATTATATATATTATATCATTATGTATGTTTAATTTTTATTGTGTTTTTAATTGTCTTTTATGATCTAAAAAATCAAAATAAAGACTTTAAAACCTGAAACCTGGATAGCCGAACAGCAGCTTAGCTCCGCCCAAGCCAACCAGAACTTGTTAAAAGAAGCATTGGCAAGCAGAGACCCGCAGCCCTGGGTGGCCCCCCCCCCCCCCCCCCCTCGGGACGGCAGCATGGACAGATACATACCCCATGGCTCCGCAGCCATAGCCCTACAGAAGTATCAACCAGGGGAGGACCCGGATTCCTTCCTGCTCAATTTCGAGAGGGCAGCCAGAGCCTGTGGGTGGCCCTTGGGTAAATGGCCGTTCTTCCTAGCCCCTCTACTGGTGGGAGAGGCCCAAGCGGCCTACCAGGTAGCAAACCCCACCGGGGACACCCCGTATGCTGAAGTGAAATGAATAATATTGGATCACCTCGGACTCGATGCCGAAGCCTATCGGTTGAGGTTCCGAAAAGAGAGGGGCACCCCCGGAGAAAATCCCAAGACCCTGTTCGTCCGCTTACGAATGGCTGCTGATAAATGGCTAACCCAATCTAGTAGCACGCAGGAGGAAATAATGGACCGCATTTACCTGGAACAATATTTAGAAGCCCTTCCCTACGCCACCCAAAGGTGGCTACGACAGCACCACAATTTGACGACCGCTCAGGCCATAGACATGGCCGCCACATTCGCCCGGGCCCAGCCTAGATACCCCGGCTGGGAGCCCGAAAAGCCAAACAAACAGGCACCCAAACAGGAAAAGAAGCCACCCCGTCACCCCCTCGGCCGAGACCCTGGAGGCCAGAGAACCCCGGAGGAAACGGACCACAATGTTTCGATTGCGGCAACTGGGGTACATCGCCCGTCACTGTCCCAAACGAAGAACGCCAGAAGAACCGATGGAGGTGGGATACCTCCCGAGATCCGTCCTCTTCTCTGCCGAGATGGGAGGCTCCTTCAGAGTTAGTGTCAGAGTGAACGGGACCATGTTACCTGCCTTGTTAGACTCGGGGTGTAGACAGTCAGTGGTACAGGCCAAACACGTTATCCTGTCTCAGTACGTGCCCAGGCAAATGGTCAACATCAGGTGCGTGCATGGTGACGTACGGCCCTACCCGTTAGCGAACATTCCCTTAGGACTCAGGACAGGAGAAACCCAGACGGTAAGGGTGGGGGTGTTGTCTTCGCTGCCCGAAGACCTGATCATAGGAACGGATAACCCGCACCTTCTGTCCATGTTTAAGAAAAGCATAGAGCAGACCGGGAGAGACGCACCCGAGAAGACCCTACCCCGAGACACCTGCCCCACCATGCTCTCTCCTGACCCTTGGGTGTTAGACAGAAGTTTCCGCTTTGCCCAATCCAACGACCCCACCCTGTTGAACACCTGGGAGTAAGCCCACCAGGGACAAGGATAGAACCCCAAACTATATCCTCGGTTCATAATCCTGCGTGACCTCCTGTACAGACAAGGCAGTCTTGAGGAAGAAAACCAACTGTTGGTGCCTGTGTCCTTTCGCAACCAAGTCCTGTTCTTTGCCCACAGCCACCTGATAGCCGGCCATACGGGCACCGAAAAGACCACCCAAAACATCCTTAGACATTTCTATTGGCCGGGCATCCACAAAGACACCTCGGTTTATTGCAGGGAATGCAGCACTTGCCAGAAGATGAACATGTCCAAACCCCAGGCAGTCCCCTTACAACCACTGCCTATCATAGGGAAGCCTTTCGAGAAAGTGGGGATGGACCTCATAGGACCCGTACCCAAGATCAGAAAAGGATACCAACATATGCTGGTGATGGTCGATTACGCCACCCGTTTCCAGAGGCCTTTCCGCTGACTGCAGCTACCACCAAACAGGTAGGGAAAGAATGATAGAGTTGTTCAGCAGAGTGGGATTCCCGAAAGAAATCCTCACTGACCAAGGCACGCCCTTTGTGTCCAAACTGATGAAGGAAGTATGTAAAACCCTAGACATACATCAGAAACGTACTTCCGTGTACCATCCTCAGACGGATGGGCTCGTGGGGCGGTATAACCGTACACTCAAAACAACCCTCCGGAAAATGCTAGAGGTCAGTGGGGCTGAGTGGGACCATATCCTGCCCCTCGCTCTTTACGTTATCAGAGGACAACGACAAAGCAGTATGACGGTGTCGTAGTTTGAACTTCTCTACGGCAGGCAGCCACGGTCTCTGATCGAAATGACCAAAGACGCATGGGAAAACGAAATACCGGAGTAGACCGCGCACACCCTTGAATATGCCCAGAGCCTGAAATCCTCGCTGGGTAAGCTAAGGGATCTGGCTTTTGTCCACTTAGCCGAAAGCCAGCGGAGAGAGAAAACATCCTACGATAAAGGCAAGAAGTGGAGACAACTAAGGATAGATGACTGGGCGCTAATACTCCTTCCATCTTCGACTCAGAAATTCCGAGCCGAATGGGTGGGTCCGCATAGAGTCATCGAAACCATAGGAAAAACCAGTTACAGGCTCAGGTTAGGACCCAACAAAACGCAGGTATATCACATCAACTTGCTGAAGAAATGGTTGGGTCCACCACCCACCGGAGTGCAGTTGACCACAGTTGTAGCAGACCCCTCCACCCGAGAACACCTAGTGGTCAACGATGAGTTGTCCCACCAACAGCAAAAGGACTTACAGGAAGTACTCCAAAAACACAATGCCCTTTTTTCCAATAGCCCGGGGAGAACCTCCTTGGCGGAACATTGTATCGATACTATCCCTGGCAAAACCGTCAAGATCAAGCCCTACCGAGTACCTGCCTCCCGACGTCTGGCCATCAAAAAGGAAGTGGAAGACACGTTGGAACTAGGAGTCATCCACCCTTCACAAAGCAATTGGTCCAGTCCGATCGTCATGATCCCTAAACCAGACAGGTCCCGAAGGTTTTGTATGGACTTTAGGGCCCTGAATGACATATCCACCTTTGACGCGTACCCCATCCCGCGAGTGGACGAATTGATAGAGAGGTTAGGGGATGCACAATTCATCACCACCCTGGACCTCACCAAGGGCTACTGGCAGGTACACCTCCGGAAGGCCGACAGGAGAAAAACAGCGTTCAGCACAAGCGAGGTTCACTTCGAGTTCACCGTCCTCCCTTTCGGCCTCCATGGAGCCCCTGCCACCTTCCAACGCCTTATGAACACTGTGCTGAAGGAGGTGTCACCTTTTGCTTCAGCGTATTTGGACGACATCGTCGTCCATAGTCCTTCATGGCCCGCTCACCTCCACCATCTACACGAGGTATTCAATGCCCTGGAAAAGGCCGGCTTAACGGTAAACGCCAAGAAATCTAAAGTCGCCTTTCAGAAGGTGAAATATCTCGGATACGTCCTGGGCCATGGGCTCATTGAGCCACAGATAGAGAAAATACGGGCTATAGCTGAAACTCCCTTCCCTGTGAACCGCAAAGAGCTGAGAGCGTTCCTGGGGCTGGTGGGGTATTACCGGCGCTTCATCCCACAATTTGCAAACAGCGCCGCCCCCCTCTCCGATGCATTGCGACACCCGGGGAAGTCCAGCACGCCCATTGTTCCACAGGAGACATGCATAGCCTTTCAAAGCCTCAAGCGCGCCATCACCTCAACCCCTGTCCTAACCTCTCCTGACTTCACCCGGCCTTTCACGCTGCACACCGACGCCTCGGACTACGGTATCAGGGCTGTTCTGTCCCAGACGGGACCCGATGGACACGATCACCCTATCCTGTATGTGAGTCGCAAGTTGTTCCCCCGCGAATTCAAATATGCCACTATTGAGAAGGAATGCCTGGCCGTCAAATGGGCCGTTGAGAAGCTTGCCTACTACTTGGAGGGGCACCCGTTTACCCTACACACGGACCACGCCCCCTTGCTCTGGATGGCGCGGAACAAGTCCAACAACGCTAGGGTGATGCGGTGGTTCCTATCCCTGCAGCCGTATACCTTTTCCGTGCGGCATAGGAGGGGCTCCGAGAACGTAGGGGCCGACTACCTCTCGAGACATCCGCTCCCCGAACGTGAGCGTCCAGGGGGGGAGGAATGTAACGGGGCGTCCCGGCCGCCTCGACCCGTTACTGTGGAGGACTATGTGCCGAACACTGGGACACTGTGCGACCTATCTGTCACTCCTCCTATTGTCTCCCACAGCAGCAGTCGGACTACCTGGAGTACGAAGGCGGGATGGGCCCACGCATGGAGAGTGAGGATGAGTGGCCCTTTAAATCAGACCCGGAGTCGGAGTGGGCGGGAGACCGGGAAGAGGCGTTCCCTTCAAATACGGAAGCGATGGTAAACCGTGTGTGCTTGTACACCCGGTGTGGAGAGGAAGAAGGAGAGCGTAGAGAAGAGAGCGGAGGAAAGACGGCGACGAAAGGACCGGTGGAGCCGGAGCCCGAAGGCGAGAGTCTGAGGAAAGAGGAGACGCCTGGAGGCCCACGTCACCATGAGCCGCCCAGCCACTCACCCGGGGGAGGTGTGTGGCTAGCCCAGGTGCGTAGCAAACTCAGGGGCTGGGTTGGAAGAAGGGGCGACCCCCTGGAAATGTAGCTGATATCCGTTGGTCCAGAACCTCCCCCTTTACCTGAGCACACCCCGTCCCGTCTATAATACCTGTAGGCTATTCACGGGTTGGTGCACCCCCTCACTCCCTTTCCCGAAGTGGTTCTGCATAGGACGCTGAACTCACATACTGCTTTCTTTTGTTTTGTCCTTTCTGGGTCCGGAGTGCCGAGTGCCGACAGCAAAGACGGACACCGTGGACTGCCGACCCCGCCGAAGCCCGGACGGCTTTCGTCGGACCGAGACTGCCTTGCCCCGAAGCCGGAAAAGCACCCGGAGCCGTTCCCCAAGGAGACCTGTCACCCATAGAAAGACTTGTACCGATTTCTTGTGGGAGACATTAAAACTCCCTTTGACTAAAACACGTCTGTTGCCTCTCCCTCCTGCGCCACGCAAGCCCACGTCCGCTACAGTGTGCTTATACGTTGCCTAGCAACTAGCACATACACAACCACAGCCTTTTTGCCCACAGGTACTCCCCGTAGCCAAGACTGAGGCGGAACCAGGCACTGCGTCATCACGCGTGCACGTAGCTCCGCCCACCCCGGAAGCTGAGTGCAGTTTACAAGATCCGCCGGCCGTCCGGCACTGTCTCATTGCGGGACGGCATGGAGAGGCGATTAGGTATCTGGCCAAAACTAACTCTGTGAAACTGTGAGTAACTATTACACCGAATTGGTGTGTTTGCCGTCATGCGGAAACCCCGTATTTTATTTGGTTTCCCAACTCGGCACCCGACGAGTCCTAATCCCGTCCCCTTCCCTCCCCCAACAGAATATGTCCCTGACAGAGGCCAACCATCCCTCCACCTCGTGAAGCCTTAAGACCCAGAACAGGAGTAAGCCCTGTCTTTAACGGTCTTTTTATGTGTGTTCGTTTTGTATGTTATGAATGTTTGAAGGGTTTAAAAATACGCTGCACTTCATTAAAACTCACGCTAATGTCAGTGAGATGAATCGAGTCACGCACCAATACACGATGAGTGTGTGAGACCGATTAAATAACTATCATTTGTTCACCGAGCATGCTATATTGATAGGTATGTCAGTGCAAGCCACTAAGGGCTTTGTCTTAATATATGTTAGCCCATTATATGTAAGCACCATCATAAATTGGTATTATCCATTGGAAGTCTTACAGTACACCGTCAGTTCGTATAGGTTCTGAATGGGATGCACATGGAGGGAGCAGACATGTGAGAGTCAGCACTACACTACGTTACAGGCACGTAACGAGTTTATTTGTGACTGTTTCTTGTCTTCCTTCCACAGGTCTTTTTTGCTCTTTTTTCTCACTTCCTACTACAGATTTTTGTCAGTAGGTTGTAGGAATCTAGGACTGGCAGCGCGTTAGTGTGCACTGACCACCCATTTTCCTTTGGTCCTGAAGAAAACCCGGTAGTTTCCATCCACGGGTTGAAACATGTAGAACTATCACATATAGATACACACGGTCATAATAACCTTACTTGCATCTGCACACCATTTTATTATTGTCCAGTAGCTTTAAAGTTAAATTATTTTCACATAAGTTATACCAGGACATTTTTTAACATTATTTTTTCTGCACCATTTACACAAATACCAGCTCCACTGTAGTTCAGGTGTCGAAGCACACCCTGATGGCACTCGGCTATCAGGGTGGACTTCAATGATGAAGCATGTCACCAACCAGGTTGGTGAGTGAGGGGTTTTTAAACAAAAGAAGGATTTTCTTCTTTTTCTTTTGTAATCATCCCACTCATATCGCTCTTTGAGCTCCTCTTGGTGGTACTCCTCTCATGTTTTTTGTAGATATTCAGTCCAGGGGACTAGGAGTACTCTCCGTTCACTCTTGTGAATAGATTCCCTTACTCTCTCATTTGTTTATACATATTGGGATATGCAACAACACCCAGGCTTCAGAGCAATGTCTTTAGGAAGAAAAGCGTTTTGGCGATAACATAGCTTGGAACTGATTAAAATAAACAGAAACATCTGAATATTGCCCTAGAGGCTAAGACTCTATACAAAGGCACAACGGAAAGTCAGGGAGTTTAGTCCAACATTGAAAACTTTGACAGGTATGGCCCCTAGCTGTTGGCACAAGAGGTCACTAACTGAAAAGTAACAGTAATAATGCAAGCACGCATTTGTTATTTCAAGGTTCAGCAATATGATGCTTTACAATCCAACCGACATAACCTCATTTATTTTCACAAATAATGTTTGTTTCATTAGTTCAAGTTCAAAGATATTTATTCGGTTATTCGAGCAAACAACCATAAAAGCACAATTCAATAAACAGGATTTTAAAAATGGATTAATACAGACTAAAAATCACTTCCAGGATTAAAAATAACAATTCTTCATATGCATTACAGTGTTAAAAACAGGTTAAAACAGTTATCCCTCCCTGCTATTTCTAAATTTTATTGCTAATTAAAAAAAACTGGTTACAAATAAAGTGCAATCTTGGGTTAGCAGCTGTAAATAACAAAGTGCAGGTCTAACCTGTGTAAAATTCATTTTTTTCAGATGGGGTTTTAAATAGAGTCTCCGAGGTATGTCTTAATAAGGACAAATAAATAGGAAGTGCACCAGGTCCTGTGGAGACACATTGTCGCAGCCGCAGGGCGGTAGCACTTGGCCTCGGTGGCTCCCCTTAGGAGCAGCAAGCAGTAAGTGGGAAAGGTCTAGACGGAACCTAGTTAACAGAAATCGGTCAAAGCCCGACTTTAGCCAAGACAGATACGGTTTCATACTTGGTGTAGATTTTATTACGACATATTTGCGAACGCTGCTTTTGTTCAATTCCACCTCCTCTTGATACAAATACCGAGAGAGGGAGAAGGTTTCCCTCTCAAATGTAACATCAGAACTGCTAATAGACTCTGGTCTTAGAAAAAGCTCAGGGCGGCCCATTTCTGAGAAACGGTCTTTCAGGTATTTAAGCCACGGGATTTTATGCATATTGTCCCAGGATAACGATTCTCTCTGAAGTTGGTGATTAAGTGGCAGATCTTTGTTTAGCCAACAGTTTAACCATCAGGTTAAGGGTCGTAGCACTATGGTATCACTTAAAAGGGGGCGCCTAGTTCTTCGTGCACTATAAAATTGGCCGTTCCCCTTGGGACCCCCAACATCTGTTTCAGGAAGTTGTTATCAGCTACCGCCAGGTCGTTAGTTATCGTGTGCCCCCAAAGCTCGCTCCTATAACCGGCTATCGCCACACTCTTTGCCAGGTACATTTTTAGCAGTGCAGAAATTGGGCGACTGCTCATTTTCCTTGCAAAGCTAAAAATGGCTGTGTTAGCCTGAGTTAGCTCCCCCCCTTTTCTTCTGAACTGCAGGACCCCATTTCAACTGATAATCAAACAGAACACCCAGATATGAAAAGGTTTTTGTGGTAGGGATCTTCTCCCCATTAACATAAAATGAGGGTGTCTTTTTGGAGCCCTTCCCTACATTCCTTACAAAAGATTTTGTCATGTTGATTGCAAGGTCTCGGGATTTCATGAAGCTGTAAAAGGAGTTAAGTAACGATTGAAGCCCTTTTGCAGTCCTTGCCAGCAAAACGGCGTTGTCCGCATAAAGTAGGACAGGTAATCCTTTACGTCCAACATAGGGGTAATCTGCTCCAGCATTTAAAAGATTCTCTTCCAAGTTATTGATGTATAAGTTAAAAAGAAACGGAGCTAAAATACAGCCCTGTCGGACTCCCCGATGCACTCCAAAATCTCTTGCTACCTTTAGCTCTTGGGAGTAATGTACATTGGTCTTCGTATCCTGGTGCAAATCTGCCAGCAAATTAACTAAATTTTGCTCAACGCCCATGTGACCCATGGCCTCCCATAGCTTGGTCCGGTTAACACAGTCGAAGGCTGATGAGAGGCCCATAAAAGCCATTTGTATTATGCCTTGACGTGCCAGGGTGTATTTTCCCAGAACCATGTACAGATTAAGACACTGTGAGATCGTGGAGTGGCCAGGTCTAAAGCCGTATTGGATCAGGGAGTTTATATTGTGCTCTTCAGCCCAGGTTGTTAATCTATTCAATATTACCCCCCCGCTACTTTGACCACAGAATCAATTAAAGATATTGGTCTGTAGCAGGCCGTGCTGTTACAGTCCCCTTTCTTAAACACGGGAACTATCGTGGAGATGCCCCACGACCTGGGGCATCCAGATACAACGGCTGCGTTAAGCACAGCAGTACGGACAGGTGCCCATAATGATACACATGACTTAAAAAGGTCCGGGGGCAAGCCGTCGGGCCCTGGGGCTTTATTACTTGTTAGGCCCTTGATTCCCTTTTCAACCTCACTAATAGAAAAGCACAGAGGGTTGTCTTCTAAAACACTATTTTTAAATTCTGCTTGTGGTAATGTACTGTTAAAAATAGAGCTTCTGATATGTTAGTACCTACAGCGGAGTTACCTGTTGGTTCAAAAAGAGGTTTATTTATAATTTCCCAAAACTTTGCACTATTTCCAAGGATTTCGGGATCTAGCAAGTTTTCACAAATAGAGGCCTTCACTTCTAGTTTGCGTTTAACTAGGGCCTTCTTGTAACAAATGCGTGAAGACCTAATTCGTGCAGGGTCTCTGGCCCTGGCCTTTAGTGCCACCTTTAGGTCACGACTTGTCTTGGAGCAAGAGTGATCAAACCATTTCGGGCCATTACGGGACGGCCCCTTGGAGGGCACGGTTAACATTGCCCCGACTTTTGATACAATGCCATCAAAAGCAGACAGAATCTCCTTGGGCAAAGATGCCGCAGACACACAAAGGGACAACTCAGTCAAGTCAAGTCAAGTCAATAAGTTTATATAGCGCGCTACATACCCAGAGGGTCTCAAGGCGCTTGAAGAAGGGTGGGGACTTACTTGTCAAATATCCACGTTTTAAGTTGCTTTCTGAATGCTAGGTGGTTCTGAGTAAGGCGAAGGTGAGTGGGAAGTGAGTTCCAGGTTTTAGCTGCCAGGTAGGAGAAGGATCTACCTCCCATGGTGGTTTTGTTGATGCGAGGTACAGTGGCAAGGGCCTGGTTGGAGGATCGTAGCTGGCGGGGGGGGGTGTTGAAGGACAGTAGTGTGTTGAGGCATTCGGGTCCGATTTCGTAGAGTGCTTTGTGTGCGTGGGTTAGGAGCCGGAAGGTAATCCTCTTATTGACGGGGAGCCAGTGGAGGCTTTTCAGGTGACAGGAGATGTGTTCTTTGCGCGGGATGTCTAATATGAGCCTGGCTGAAGCGTTCTGGATGCATTGGAGTTTTTTCTGGAGTTTTGCGGTGGTACCGGCGTAGAGGGTGTTTCCGTAGTCAAGTCGGCTCGTGACCAGAGCGTGGGTGACTGTTTTTCTAGTTTCGGTGGGGATCCAGCGAAATGTTTTTTTGAGCATGCGAAGAATGTTGAAGCAAGATGAAGAAACGGCGTTGACTTGTCTGTTCATCGAGAGTGAGGAATCCAGGATGACGCCCAGGTTCCGTGCGTGGTCCGTCTGGATGGGTGCTTTTCCAAGGGCCTCTGGCCACCAAGAGTTATCCCAGGTGGAGGGGGAGGTGCCTAGGATGAGGACTTCTGTTTTGTCTGAGTTCAGTTTCAAACGGCTGTGCTTCATCCATTCGGCTACTTCTTTCATTCCTTCATGCAGGTTGGTTTTGGCAGTGTTAGGGTCTCTGGTGAGTGATAGGATCAGTTGAGTGTCGTCGGCGTAGAAGATGATGTTGAGGTTGTGTTGGCGTGCGATGACCGCGAGGGGGCTCATGTATACGTTGAAGAGGGTGGGGCTGAGTGAAGATCCTTGTGGTACGCCGCAGATGACTTCAGTGGCCTCGGACTTGAATGGTGGAAGGCGGACTCTCTGGGTTCTTCCGGTGAGGAACGAGGTGATCCATTCCAGTGCTGTTCCTTGGATTCCGACGTTTCTGAGGCGTTGTAAAAGGGTGCTATGACAGACCGTGTCAAAGGCTGCGGAGAGGTCGAGGAGGATGAGGGCGACTGTGTCTCCATTGTCCAGTAGAGTTCGAATGTCGTCTGTTGCTGCGATGAGGGCGGTTTCAGTGCTGTGCTTGGCTCGGAAGCCGGATTGTGAGGAGTCGAGGGATTTGTTGGTTTCGAGGAATGCGGCGAGTTGGTTGTTGACCGCTTTCTCGATGACTTTGGCCGGGAATGGAAGGAGTGAGATCGGGCGGTAGTTTTTGAGTTCGGTGGGGTCCGCTGTGGGTTTTTTCAGAAGGGCGCTTAGTTCGGCGTGTTTCCAGCTTTCCGGGAAGGTTGCGGAGTTGAGGGAGCAGTTGATGACGTCTCGAAGGTGTGGTGCTATGATGGAGTCTGCTCTGTTGAAGATGTGGTGAGGGCATGGGTCTGTGGGGGATCCTGAGTGGATAGAGTTCATCAGACGGATGGTGTCCTCAGTGGAGATTGGCTTCCAGTCATTGAGGATATTCAGGGGGGGTGGGGGTCCTACAGGGGGTTGGGTGGGTTGGTCTTTGGGTCGGTTGTCGAAGCTGTTGTGGATGTCTGCAATTTTGTTGTGGAAGAATGAGGCTAGGGAGTCACAGAGGGCTTGAGAGGGGGTGATGTTGTTGGAGTTGGCTGAGGGGTTGGTAAATTCCTTGACGATGTTGAATAATTCCTTGCTGTTGTGGGCGTTGTTATCTAGTCGGTCCTTGAAAGCGGCTTTCTTGGCAGTCCGGATCAGTTGGTGGTGTATGCGGGTGGCGTTTTTGAAGGCGTCCTTGCTGCTGGTGGTTGGGTCTTTTTTCCAGGCCTTCTCAAGGGAGCGACAGAGTTTCTTGGATTTCTTAAGATCCTCGTTGAACCAGGAGGCCTTCTTGCTGCCTAGTTTGATTTGTCGTTTTTTCAGTGGTGCTAGGATGTCGGCGCTGTTGGATAACCATTGGGTGAGGTTGGTGGCTGCTTGGTCTGGGTTTGAGGAGTGGGCTAGGGGGTTTTGAAGAAGCGATGAGGAGATCTGGTCGATGGTGATTTTGTTCCAGTTTCTTTGCAGAGTGGGTTGGGGGTGGTTGTTGGATATGGGCTTGTTGTAGGTAAAGTGAACGCTGCTGTGGTCAGTCCAAAGGAGAGCTGTGGTGTGGCTGAAGGAGACATGTTTGCTGGAGGTGAAGATAGGGTCGAGTGTGTGACCTGCGATGTGGGTGGGGGAAGTGACAAGTTGTTTAAGTCCGAGGTTGGCGAGGTTGTCCAAAAGGGTGGTTGTGTTGCGGTCGTTGTTCTTTTCAAGGTGAAAGTTGAGGTCTCCCAGAAGGATGTAATTCTCGGAGGGGAGCGCGTGTGGAGTGATGAAGTCCGTGATGTCTTCACTAAATTGTGAGCGGGGTCCTGGTGGCCTGTAAAGGAGGGTGCCTCTGAGTGTGGTCTTGGGGTCGGTGTGGATCTGGAAGTGAAGGTGTTCAGAGTTGGCGAGATTGACGTCTGAGCTGGTTGAGATGCGGATGCATTTCTTATGGACGATAGCGATGCCTCCTCCTGTGTGTCTGGTACGGTCCTTGCGAATGATCTTATAGCCTTCCGGGATGGCAATGGTGATGTCAGGGGCTGATGTGGCGTTCATCCATGTTTCTGTTAGGAAGGCAACGTCCGGAGAGATGGTGTCTAGTAGATTCCAGAGGTCAATGGCGTGCCTGTGGACCGAGCGGGTGTTGAGATGTACTATTAATTGAATCGTATAAGTGGCTCGGGTCTACCGTTGCCCACTTTAAACGTTTACCGTCAGTACACTTTAGGACACCACCATCTAACCTCTTCTTACGCAGTTCAAGAATCACACAACCCACTTGAATACAAACTGGGTTGTGATCGCTATGTTGGTTCTCCTGAATTTTAAAGTCCAAAATAGAGGTGTCTAGGTCACCAGAAAAAAGTATGTGGTCAATGTAGGATCTCCCTTGGATACCTTTGTAAGTAGGCACGTCATGAAGGGTGTGGTTGCCACCATAGACATGGCCGGGGTTAAATTAAATTCATTCAGAAGGTCATTCAACAAGTTACCCCTCCGTGTGTGATCGAAATGGAAACCTCTCTGTCTGTGGCAGCCCAGTGAGCCTATTACAGTAACCCCTGGATTCCCACAGGGGTGTGTGTTGAAGTCTCCTACAATGAGTATATGGTGAAGGAGGGTCTCCAATTTGTTCCTAAGGAAGTTACCCAAATCCACAAGTCTACACTCGCCATTATAATTTACGGCGTTATAAAAGTTAATCAGGGTTAGTGAGTCTTTCCCTTTCTTAACCAACAGCACTTGAATATCGGTATTACAGAAGGAACATCTTTTGACTGTGCAAACCAACGCTAGATTGATAAACACAGCCAAACCCCCTTTAGCTCTACCGCTACGTGATGGCTCTGCTGGTACAAAGAAGCTTTTGTATCCTTATATAAATACATTCTTCCCAACCAACCATGTCTCTTGAAGACATACCACTGCAAAAGATTTTACAAAGGCTACCCAGGTCGGGTCACTAATTTTACTTGCTAAACCAGCCATGTTCCAGGAGATTACATTGAATCTAGGTGTCATTGGTTCGGTGGGGGCCTTCACACATGCACCTAAGGATTTTTCTGGGGGAGCCACAGGACTAACTCCAGTGCTATCCCCTGTGAGTGTGTTTAACTCAGTGTCGTCTCTCTGGATGGTTTTTGACACTTGAGTAGATTCACAGATTGTTTCTGGATGAACTTTCTTAGGGCCGCTATAATTCAGGGGGACATTAGCTACCGCTAGTTGCCCTCGATGAGTCTCAGCCACGTCAGTTACCCTGGCTATATCAGCTATAAATGAGTTTGATGTATCCCTTACTGCAGCTAAAGAAACCTGGACTACTTTCATCTGTTCCCTGTTTACTGTCCCACCTCGTGGTTCAGTAAAATTGTTAGTGACAGTGAACGGGGTCTTTACATGGAGTCAATCCACACCCTCTAGGTCTCCCTGAGAGTGAAAGGCGTTGAATCGATTAAATATGGGAACCCTATATTGATTGTCATAGTAGTCGTGGTACCTGTTTACATAGGTATAATTTAGGTACGGGTTATCGTGCATCATTGGTTGGTTGTCATGGTAATCATAAAACCTATTTTCCTTTGTATGATGTTGAAACATATTTTTTTGGGTCGTGGGAGTTGGTGGGTAAAAGTAGCTGAGTGCGACAGTTTGAATCCTGCTTTCTAAATCGCCGTCCCTCCAACCTCTAATATAGTTTGCCACACGCCTGTCTTTAAAATTTATAATGATGCAATCGCCTTCTAGGGCCTTATTTCTCTGACCTGCTCAGTCTACCCTTCTGACGTGAAGTATTTGGCCATTTAGGTGTGAGGGAATTGGCCTGTGTCTAGTTAGCCAATGGCTAACTTTATTTTTCAATTCACTATAATTTTCCGATTTCCCCTCTCCTAGTGTTGGTACATCTATCATGACCACAGTGTAAGGGTGGGATTCAGGGGGCAAATCGGTGCGCATGTTCGTATTTACAGGTCTTGATCTTTTGGGTTGCTGTGGCTGGCTTTTGTTAACAGTGTGTATCGTGCCCTTTGCTTCCCACTCACTCCCGTCCGTCCCATTTATATTTTCTGCTGCTGCTTCCCTGGACTTTACTTCGGGAGGGGGCAATACATCCCTATTGTCGTCTTGCTTTTTTCGAGACTCCTTGAGACTTTTTTTTTTAAGTTTTCAAAAACCTTTATTTACTTATCAGGCATTTCACAGATTATACAGCCTACTACACAGCGTTTGGTAGCGGGACTTTGCCACTCGGCTTAGCCGCCCAGTCGTATCATACACAACCATTTAGCCGACAACTCGGAGGTCTGGCGGCGTATCAATAAAGTTTCGTAGTAGCGTCTCCGCAAACACATTCTATGCTAACGTTGCACCTTTTCCCCTACCCCCGCCTGCGTATCGATCGTATATGTGTCGGTTTACAATTGTTGTATTGTCCCAAGTAGGCTTTAGACCTGTTGCAGTGCTTTGGACGTTTCAATCATAAACTCTAACCCCAACCAACCCCCTCCCCCCCCCCCACCACCCACAGCACGCCAGCAGCTCATCCTCTCGCCCCACTCCACGGACACTCGACTTCACACAGCTCTTCCTACCGACTGTCCGGTCAAATCCTACATTCAAGCCCGATTCAACCTTGCAATACCATTCTAATCCCCATTAGGGAACCCCTTCGTATGTTAGCTAAGTCAGAACAACCCGCCCCAACACTCAATTTATGCAGACATTCGTCCCGTCTCATGTCCCAGCTGCCCTCCCTACTGGAAATCTGTAAGGACCTAGTCATACCCAGTGTCCCCCTCACCCAAGTCCTGTATGTCAAGGTCCTCACCCTGTGTTAGATTCTGGTTAGTTTCCTCGTTATCCCCTGCATTCAAATAAGCTCTATATAACCCCCAGAAATTCTTGGGCGACTCTTCGGGGGGAGCAATTCGCTATACGTTTCCGATTGTGTGTTGCAATACAGCATATCACTAGCTCACCGCTTCTTAGTTAGGAGCGGTCCCCTCATCCAACATGTCGCCACCACTCTCTTAGCTGTTAGCAGGGCTATGTCTGCCAGGCACCGCAGTGTCGCTGGAAATGTCTTGGAATATCCCAGCAGGGCCAGCGATGGGCTGGCTGGTATCTCTGTTTCCAGTATCAGGCTCAGCTCCTGAAACACCTCCTTCCAAAACTTAGATACTCCAGGGTATTGCCAAGCCATATGCATGAAGTCTGCCACTGGGAAGTGACAGCGTTCACACTCCGCCATTTGCCTAAGTCCATACCTATGTAGCCTCTCTGGCGTGTAATAAACACGCTGCAAATATTTAAAGTGTATCAATCTATGTCGTCCATTTAGCGACAGCTTCCTAGTGCGAGCACAACAGTATTCCCACAGCTCATCAGTGATTGGGATTTGGAGGTCGGGCTGCCATTCTGTCCTTGCCTTGGAGTATTGATGCTTCCTGTGCTGATTCCCGATTTTAATAATATGTGTAATCCGTTTAGACGACGTCTCCGTTTTAATGACGTACGTAAGCTCCGGGATATCCGGGGGTTCTGCCAAGTCTGGGCCTAGCAATTCTAACAGCGCACTATGTACCCGATGGAACTGGAAGCGCTGCAATAACGTGCAGTCGGGCTGCGCCTGGCTGATCTGGTCCCAGGTTTTCACTACCCCGTCCAGAAATAAGTCTTCCATCTTTGTGATACCTAGCTTATACAGTGCATTTGTTACTCCTTTCTCTGTCATTGGGGCAAGCCAGACCGCCAACTCTATCTTCATTAGCAGGGAAAACAGCAGCTCGCAGTCCTGCGCTCGCATCAGCGCATTCCAGGCATGATTCGTGGCTTTTAGAGAGTCCAGTCTACCTACGCTGCGGTCTACTTGTTGGAAAACAATGGCAGGCAAGGGGAGCGGTTCTGCAAACAATTGTTCTAAGATCACATGTGGGACAGCAGAGCTTCCATGTATCCATGTATGCACATGAGCCGCCTGCGCCACTCTGTAATATCTTTGCAGGTCAGGGGCTCCCAGCCCCCCCCAGCTCGTATGGGAGCGTTAGAATCTTCCACTGAACTCTAGGTTGTTTACCTCCCCAAGCCAGCTTAATAATGATTTGAGTCAATTGTTTGAAAAAGGCCTTGGACAGTACCACTGGAATGTTATTGAATAAGAACTGGAATCTCGGCAAAACCACCATCTTCATGATGGCTATCCTTCCCATTAGGGATAAGGGAAGCCCGCACCACTTATCCACATCCTCAACCAGTTTGGTGTATTGCAACCCCATAGTTCTCTCGAACTAGTACGTCCGGATCCGTGTGTAGCTGGATCCCAAATATCTAATTGAGTCAGTTGTCCACTGCAAAGGATATTCCACTTCAAATGGCAGGGTAACAGGTGTTAACGGGAACGCCACAGACTTGTTCCAGTTCACCTTCAGTCCTAACAGGGCCCCAAATTTAACCACTTCTCTCAGCACTGATGAGAGGTTCGCCTCCGGGTCACGAACATACAGTAGGGTGTCATCTGCATACGTAGATATACCAATCTTATAGGTGGGGAAATTAATACCCTCAAAACTATGGTATTCCCGAATTGCGCAAGCCAAGGGTTCCGCTACCAAAGCATATAAGAGGGGTGAAAGGGGGCAGCCTTGCCTTGTTCCTCTACTGACTTCAAATGCATCCGTGACGTGATCTCCTATTCTCAGTCTTGCTGTGGGCCTATAATATAATGCTCCCAGCATCTGCAAAAAGGGTTCACCCAATCCCAATTTCCTCAGTACCCTCAGCATGAAGGGCCACTCCACGGAGTCGAAAGCCTTCTCCATGTCGAGGAAAATCGCTAAGGCTTTATTTTCTTGGCGCATATGTTGCATGGTACCTAGTATGGTTCGAATGTTATATGTGAGGTTTCTAGCCGGTATGAACCCCGCCTGTTCCGGGGCAACTAGTTCCGGGACGAGCAACGCCAGAAGCGTAGCTAGGACCTTGGCATATAACTTGGTGTCCACATTAATCAGGGAAAGTGGTCTATAAGATCCACACACGTTAGGAGGTTTGCCCGGCTTTAGTATGGTGACGAGTAGGGCCTCTCTCATAGAACCAGGCATACTACCCTCCTCACAGATGTCATCGAAGAGGGTCATCAAATGGAGAATAAGCTTATCCTTAAATGCCTTGTAAAAGGCCACCGTCAGCCCATCTGCCCCTGGAGCACTGCCAGATCGCATTCCCTCCAGCGCCTCCAGAATCTCATCCTTTTGCACAGGCATCATCAGAAATTCCCTCTGGGAGTTGGAAAGAAAGGGCATTTTAATGTAGCTGAGTTAGTCATCTATTTCCTCTTCTATCTGGGAAGATTTGGATGTATAAAGCCCAGCATAGTAATCCCTAAACTCTTCGAGAATCTCCATCTCTCCGGTGTTCACCTCCCCTGCTGATGTGACCAGTTCGTCAATTACCAGGGACCGCCTGTTATTACGAATTATTCTAGCTAGCAATGAGCCAGGACGCTCCCCCTCTCCATATGTGCGTGCCGTGGCATACTTGCCCATATGCTGTACTTCCCTATAGCCTCCTCATTGAATTCATAGACCAAAGTTTTGATCTGGGCTTCGATGTCGGGGTCAGAGGAGTTCCAGTGTTGCTTCTCTAGGTCCAATAATTGCGATTCCAAGTGCTTAAGTCTTTGCCTTATGGACTTAAGTACACTAGAGTGCTTAGCCATTGCCATACCCCGAATGTATGCTTTGAACGTGTCCCACACCGTCTGGAAACTGTCAACGGAACCCAAGTTATTTTCGAAGAAAGTGTCTATGTCCTCAGCCAATTCTCCCCTGAATACCTCATCCAATAATGAGTATGGTGGGAACCGCCATGTAAATGGAGGAATTCTCCTAACCGGTGTGTCTAGTATCAAAAGGAGAGGAGAGTGGTCCGAAAGAGTACGCGGCAATATCACACATCCCTTAATAGCATTGAGCATCGATTGAGATATTAGCCAATGATCAATTCTGGTGTGTACATCATGATATGCCGAGTAATGTGTATATCCCCCTTTCCCAGGGTGTTCATGTCTCCAAACATCTACCAGGTCTAATTTAATCAGTTCTGCTTGCATGTGCAAGGCAGCAGCCGCTGGGCGGCGGGCTGATCCTGATGATCGGTCTATGTCCGGATTAAATATAAAATTTAAGTCGCCCCCCCATAACATTCTAGAGTCCACGTGAGGCCTACAATGGGCAGCTAGGGTGGCGTAGAATTCGGGGTTATCATAGTTGGGACCATATACATTAACTACCACTAGTTCGTGGCCTTTACCTACGCATCTGGTGATTAAGTAGCGGCCTTCCGAGTCCGCTTCCATCAGCGTTAATTTTAATTTGGATCGGGGATTGACCCATGTGACCACCCCTCTGGAGTGTGTAGTAAACTTTGCCGCTATACTGTTACCTTCTAAGCCTTTAGCAGAAAGCATTCTACTCGTAAGGGGGAGGTGAGTTTCTTGTATGAGGGCAAGATCAACGTGGTGTCTGTATAAATAATTTAGCACTTTTCTCAGTTTGCGATAATCATTCAGCCCCCTCACATTCCATGTCAACGTTCTCAGAGCTTCAGGGCCACCTTCTACATTCATTACCCTGGGGTCTGTCATCCCTGCTGCAGAGCCCTATGTTCTTCAGACAGAATTTTCCATTTCCAGGGTACCATACGCTGTCGTTCCCCATAGTGCTTAGTCAGGGCATAGAGATTAAGACCAGAAGATATGCTGCTTAGTGTGACGTGCGCCATACGCTGTCGGTCTCCATAGTGCTTAGTCAGGGCATAGAGATTAAGACCAGAAGATACGCTGCATATCGTGACGTGTACACTCCCCTTTTCAAAACTGTAACTTTTCCCCATTAACATTCCCCCCCACCCACAGCCGACCACCCCCAACCTGGTCAGACAGATCCCAATCCCTCCCCCCATCATCCCTTCACAATAAACTCTCTTAACAGTCCCCAAACTAGTCCCCTTGGGAGCCTTTTGAGCCAATAGCGCTAGGGCAGAGGTTACCAGGAAAAGCAAATAACCACAGATCGACATTTTGCTTTACGAGCTTGCCCCTGCACCATTACCCCCAGAGTGTCTGTCAGCGTGAGCCACTATCTTTGCTCTGCAGTTGTCCAATGGGTAGCTCCCCACTTTTGCCATTAACCGCTCTGCACTCTCAAAGATCAAGTACTATTTGCTTTATAATACATTTGTGGAGGGTACCATTGCTTACGACCCGCTCTACATGCTATCAACCAAGTCCAAAATAAGGAGCAGGAAAGTATAAAAGAAGTCTCTCCCAGTGATACCCACATCAATAGCAAGATGTGACATGAAACAGCCCTAGTGAGTACTCTGCAATCATCAATGTAGCAAGAAAACCATTAATACTTTTGCCAATTAACATATATATAATCGGAGGATCTCACCCAGCATTCTCTTCACAGTTTTTTTCTCGCGGGGCCGTACAGTCTGCTTATGTCAGCGCATCCCGACTCTCCAGAATCAATGCAGGAGCATGTCCCACTCCCAGCCCCAAAACCGTTCTCAGGCCATGTAACAGTTAGGAAGGCCGGGCCCCCGCAGCCCGATTATTCCTGCTCATCCAAAAGTGAAGTATCCGCCAAATCTCCAGTTTGGGTTTTCGGGCTGTTCCTTCGTTCCTTGGACCATTCCTTCAAGGATTTCTGCAGTTCCCTTGGGTCGGTGAAGAAGTGTGAGTGGCCCTGCCTGTTGATCTGGAGTTTCGCCGGGTACAGCATCGCGTAATCCAGGCCTAGTTCACGTAGTTGCTTCTTGTATGGAGCAAAATGCCGTCTTTCCTCTTGGACTTTTGCAGTGAAGTCTGGGTATTGGGATATATCCATTCCTTCAAATTGCAGTTTCCCTTTCTCTCTTGCCACCCGCAGGGCCATGTCTCTGTCTCTGTAATTCAACAGTTTTGCTATTATTGGCCTTGCAGGCGCACCCGATTTTGGACGAGGCCCCAGCGTACGGTGAGCCCTTTCCACAATGAACATCGGAGAGAAAATATCCTCCCCCAAAAGTGTAAGTAAGAGTTTTTCTACAAATAGCTCCATCCTGCTGGTTTGCGTTGTCTCTGCCACACCTGTTATGCGAATGTTCGAGCGCCTCAAGCGTGCTTCCTAGTCCTCTGACTTGTCCTGAATGACCTGTAGCAGTCTGCTGAATTGTTTGCGGTCTTTATCCCACTCTGTTTGCGCTTCCTCCGCCTCCGTGAGTCTCCTCTCCGCCATGTCAAGGCGCTCGACATGTTTATCCACGCTCTCCGACATGCGATCCATGCGGTACGTGAGCGCGACGATTTTGGTACCCATTGATGCCATACTGTCTTGCAGACCTTTTTCTATGGACACCAGCATTTCTCTAATATCTGCGCACATGAGCTTTCAGGTGTTGCACGCCGCGGGGATGCTTCTAGTGCCTGAGTGTCAGGCCCCTTCGCTCTACGTTGATCGAATGACAGTTTGGTCTGAGTCCTGTCACCCTTAACCATGGTGGATCTGCTGGACATTAACTGCGCTAGTTTCACGGTAGCAGAGTCGTATCAAATTCCGATCGGGCACTCCAATTATCCGGCCTGTGCGCTTCAGCTCCCTTGTACCAACGTGGACCTCACTCTGCTGCGCCCTCCCTGATAGTTATAGTAGAACCTTCGGTGTTACTCAGTTTTCCGGGTATCATGCACCCTCAGCTCCCAGATAGTACACAGTTGCACAGCCCAAGTTTTGTCTGCTGCACCTGTCCGGACAACAGAGTCTCCAAGCCGACCTCCCCCCAGTTCAGATCAGGGCTTTTTTTCAGCAAGGCTGGTGCAAGTGTCGTGACAGACCAGGTATGTCCGCGCTGGAGCTCCCAATCGCCCCACTGGACAGCGCACCTGCCGTCCCCAGGGGGTATCGTTATTATAATTTTCACAGTGTTCTCGGGCCCACCTAACGGCCCAGCTACCTCACTAAGCGTGGCTGTGCATTCTCAGGGACGTGCCGTATCTGGGTACACCCCCACCCCAGCACCGGGTCAGGGCTATAGCCGTCGCATCCAAGAGGCTGCACCGCAGTCGAGCGCTGTATGGCGGCCGGCCTACCGCCTCGTCACTGTTCCTCAAGATGGCGGCAGTGGGGGGAGGGGCAGTTGTCAATCGAGAAGGCCCGGACACCCCACTCTCATACTGCTCCGGTAGCTATCTACTGTGGCCTCTCAAGGGCTTGCTCCCACTCCAGGCTTCACACACCTGCTTCTCATTCAAGTGGTTGTGCAAGTACGTCGCAATCAGGCCCCCACGGCGAGGAACAGAGGGGGCACTTCCACTGTGAACATCCGTTGTGAGGCCAGTACTGTGTCCTAGTTTTCCAGGGCAGGAGCCAGCTCGACACTCCCTGTGCAACCCTGCCTCCCTCCACTATGCCGGTTGCAGGTGTTCCGTGAGCCCTGGGCTTCGGGGTCTGGGGAGTAATGCCTGCCCAGCCTCTCTCGCCGTTACGGCCAGGCCCTGAGCAACGCTGCAAACTTTTATGAGATCGGCAGCATCGTCTCACCCCACCTGAGTTCCGTTTTTTGCAGCTCCTGAGTTACCGGTCCCCGTGTCGGACCAGAGGATTCTGCAAACAACTCCGCCGGGTTCAACAGGTGGACACCCCGTCTGGTAGCTTTTAGGCTCCGCCGTAAAGGATTATTTTCAGGATTTTAATGGGGCAATGGCAGAGAGCTCCGCTCTCAGACGTCTTCCATCGACGCCGGCTAGCTCCGCCCCCGACTCCTTGAGACTTTAATCTGAAGGTGTCAGGGTCTGTATTTGCTTAGGTGACTTGCATGTAACTGATGTAGCTTCTCGTTTTTTTTTGTTTATCTGGTTCAATGGTTTATCGTTAAACTTTTGTGGAAGCTGTGGTTTGTGTGATTTGATTAATTGTATCATCGTTTCATTATGTTGCTGTTGTGCTACTTCTAGGTTCTCCAGTTTTTCCCCTAACATTTTTACCCTTTCATGTAAGGGGAGCATAAGGGACCTCATTAATTGTTCCATTTTTTCCAGTAGAGACTTCACACAAATATGTTTATCACAGGCCTGATTTACTAATTCAATAGTGTCTTGCCCTGTGGCTCCCTGGATGTCAGCTGTCTGGTTTTGGGCTATAGGTGTGGTGGGATCACTGACAAAATATCGACCTACAAAATATCGACCAACAGGAATATTGAGTCAAAAATATTGAGTGCAAGAATATCGACATCCTATCTACAACATGGTAAGTACATTATTATCGAAAAAATAATATAGATGTTAAAAATATCGTTTTTTTTCTTTTAAAATATAAATGTAAAATAAAGTAAATAACACTAATAAATAAAATGTACATAGTTAAAAGTATCTAATAATATTTAAAATTAATAAATAATACATATTTAATAATAATAAATTAATTTAATATATACAGTAAATATATATGTATTGAACAATAAATAGTAATAATTATTTTACTAATTTATAATTTAATAAAATATATTCTAATTTACTAATACATTTACAAACATAAAACAATAAAATAAATAAAATGTAAAAAATATGAATAATTAAATATTCTTTTAATATTTATAACATTAATTATTTAAAACGTTGGATAGCGTAAGGGTAATAATTACTATTCCCACTCCAGAGAGTGCAACTGTAGGGAAAGCGTTGGATAGCGTAGGAGTATAAATTACTATTCCCACTCCAGAGAGTGCAACAGTAGGGAAAGCGTTGGATAGCGTAGGGGTAAAAATTACTATTCCCACTCCTGAGAGTGCAACAGTAGGGAAAGCGTTGGATAGCGTAGGAGTAAAAATTACTATTCCCACTACAGAGAGTGCAACAATAGGGAAAGTGTTGGATCGCGTAGGGGTAACAATTACTATTCCCACTCCAGAGAGTGCAACAGTAGGGAAAGTGTTGGATAGCGTAGGGGTAACAATTACTATTCCAGCTCCAGAGAGTGCAACAGTAGGGAAAGCGTTGGATAGCGTATGGGTAAAATTTACTATTCCCACTCCAGAGAGTGCAACAGTAGGGAAAGCGTTGGATAGCGTAGGGGTAAAAATGACTATTCCCACTCCAGATAGTGCAACAGTAGGGAAAGTGTTGGATAGCGTAGGGGTAAAAATTACTATTCCCACTCCAGAGAGTGCAACAGTAGGGAAAGCGTTGGATAGCGTAGGAGTAAAAATGACTATTCCCACTCCAGAGAGTGCAACAGTAGGGAAAGCGTTGGATAGCGTAGGAGTAAAAATACTATTCCCACTCCAGAGAGTGCAACAGTAGGGAAAGTGTTGGATAGCGTAGGGGTAACAATTACTATTCCCACTCCAGAGAGTGCAACAGTAGGGAAAGTGTTGGATAGCGTAGGGGTAACAATTACTATTCCAAATCCAGAGAGTGCAACAGTAGGGAAAGCGTTGGATAGCGTAGGGGTACAATTTACTATTCCCAGTCCAGAGAGTGCAACAGTAGGGAAAGCGTTGGATAGCGTAGGGGTAAAAATTACTATTCCCACTCCAGAGAGTGCAACAGTAGGGAAAGCGTTGGATAGCGTAGGGGTACAATTTACTATTCCCACTCCAGAGAGTGCAACAGTAGGGAAAGTGTTGGGTAGCGTAGGGGTAAAAATTACTATTCCCACTCCAGAGAGTGCAACAGTAGGGAAAACGTTGGATAGCGTAGGAGTAAAAATTACTATTCCCACTCCAGAGAGTGCAACAGCAGGGAAAGTGTTGGATAGCGTAGGGGTAACAATTACTATTCCAACTCCAGAGATTGCAACAGTAGGGAAAGCGTTGGACAGCGTAGGGATAAAAATTACTATTCCCACTCCAGAGAGTGCAACAGTAGGGAAAGCGTTGGATAGCGTAGGGGTAAAAATTACTATTCCCACTCCAGAGAGTGCAACAGTAGGGAAAGTGTTGGAGAAGTGTAGGGGTTAAAATAAGATACTTATAAATAAAACCTTTTTTTAGTAATTAAAATTTAAACTATTAAATAAATATAAACTATACACAATACCTATACATAATTATTAAAGACATGATTATCAAAATATATTTAGCCCATATTAAATATTAAAAAATACCAATGTATATTATTTAATGACCAATTAATAATCAATTATGAATTATATAATTGACAAAACAATTAATTTAAATACATTATTACTTAATTACATTTAAATTACTTCCCACCATATTCCCCTATTAACCCACTACCCGCAACAGAACACATTTATCTATTTATGAATTAATGAAAATTATTTACCAATTAATTAAAATTAATAGCCAATTAATTAAAATTAATTAGCAATTATTTCAAATTAATTTATAATTCCAACTAATTAATAAATAATTAAACATAATTAAATTACTTCCCACCCTATTCCCCAATAAACCCACAACCCGCTACAAAACATATTTATCAATCAATCAATTAATTAAATTTTATTTCAGATTAATTAATTAGCAATTAATGAAAATAATGTATAACTCCTACTAATTAATAATTAATTAAACATAATTAAATTACTTTCCACCCTATTCCCCTATAACCCCACAACCCGCTACAGAACATATTTATCAATTAATTAAAATTAATTTCCAATTAATTAAAATTATTTAGCAATTAATTAAAATTAATTTATAACTCCTACTAATTAATAATTAATTAAACATAATTAAATTACTTCCCACCCTATTCCCCTATAAACCCACAACCCGCTACAAAACATATTTATCAATTAATCAATTAATTAAAATTAATTTCCAATTAATTGAATTTAATTAGCAATTAATGAAAATTTATTTATAACTCCTACTAATTAATAATTATTTAAACATAATTAAATTACTTCCCACCCTATTCCCCTATAAACCCACAACCCGCTACAGAACATATTTATCAATTAATTAAAATGTATTTCCAATTAATTAAAATTAATTATCAATTAATTAAAATTATTTTATAACTCCTACTAATTAATATTTAATTAAACATAATTAAATTACTTCCCACCCTATTCCCCTATAAACCCACTACCCGCTCCGGTACTAAAACATATAATTTGCTTATAAATAAATGTATTAATATATAAAATTAATACACATATAATATTATTTATTTTGAATACTTAAGTAACACATATAACACATACATAATAAAAAACAAAAAAAAAATACGAATATCGATATTAGTGTCATCGAAATTAGTGACATCGATATATATGCTATCGATATTACTAACTTCGATATTACTTACATCGATATAAATAATTTCGATATTACTTACCTTAGGGTCGATATTCTGTCCAACGATATTCTTGACATCGATATTCTATACCTTCGAAATTTCTAACACGATATTTTGGTAGGTCGATATTTACAACTCGATATTTTGAATGTGTACCGGTGTGGTGGGTTTAGGTGCCCTATTGGTGATCCTCTGTGTATGGGTCATACTTCTCCTCTGCCTGTGTCTGGATTTATGCCATACAACCTTCGATTTTGCCATGATTTTACTGGCAGCCCTCATGGTTCTTCCAGATGACAAGTTGCCTGTGAACCCATTCTCCTTCGGACATTCATCTCGGGGGCTCCCTTTATCCGATGGTATACAGACTTCATTAGGGATGCAAACAGCACTCCCTTCTTCTTCGTCCAACTCATTAATGAGGATAGGCGGTTCTTCATTTGTCGGCATGCTAGGGGTCATTGACAGCCTGCTTTCCCTGTTATCAAAGTCATGTGGCAAGGTTTGATCTAATGGGATTATCTGATTGCTGTAAATGTTTGGGAAGCCTGCGTATGATTGCATAAGGATAGAGTCCTGGGAGTGCACTGTAGTATTAGAAGTGTTAACATTCGTGGTCATTTGGGTTGACTGGTTGGATAGGCACATACTTGGGGGTAAGGAGAGGTGCCTCTCTGTACTCTCAATCGCGTTGACCACGACGCCAATGGTTTTTTTGAGCATTCTGTCAATTGCGGTGAGACTTGGGAGTGGGGTGGTAACTAGCGTCTTTTTCCTTGATGTAGATCTAGTCGACATTGGAGTATGTTTAGACTTATTCATCTTATAATTCCGTAGCACGGCTATGGGTGTAGTATACAAAGCCCCCCTTAAGTAAGATGTATTGTACAGGCACAAGATATAGACGTGTGCCAGAATAGAAAACCAGATGCCAGGAGAAAGTAAAGTCAAAAAGTCACCTTGTACAGTTATAGGGAGCAACACGAAGGGGGGCGGGCCCAGCCCAGCCTCCTCTGGCCTCTGAGGGCCACAGAGGGCCCGCCTTTGCCCGGGCTTAGCCCGGCACCGCCCACGCGCATCCCGCGACGCGGATGAAGCTCTGCTCTATTCTGCGCCTTCCGGGTGCGTCAGTGGGCGGGAAGGAGCGGAGCCAACATGCAAAGGATTGTGGGGGCTGTGGTCCCCCCGCTCGGCGGCCGCGTGGGGGGGACCAACAGCCTGTGGAAATCCAAGCGTCAGAAGTGCTATGCCCTGCAGAATCCCAATGTCTGTGGTGCTCTGCTGCCAAAGTAAGTTTGTGCCGATTTGCAAAATTCATTAGCTGAAACACCCATGTGAGCACCAGCCTCTCCACTAGTGTGAGTTTTTATGAAGTTCAAAGCTGACTGCAGGTCACTGAACATATTGGCTTTTACTTTGTTGGGGATAGTGAAGCTGATACATTTTCATTTAGTTCCTTTTGGATGATCTTTCTGCTTACAGGATTATTGTTGTGAAGTCTGTGTAAATGAATACCACCATCCCACTATATTGTAGTTTACACTTTTACCTGTCCTAGCAGAGTATGGTATCTAAGTCTTTGTATTTAGAAAGTGGGCTAAGTTTGTCATTCCAGAGAGTTCAATCAGCATATCTTCCAGATAGGTCTTTATTGTTGATTCAAGGATACCCATGATTCTGGTATTATTCCACCTAGATCAGGCTTTCAAGTCTTCATTCTTGCCATTAACTCCTTCCAGCACACTGTATATCACAAGAGATTGTTGCTCTGAGTTGCAATGTTGTCTTCAATGCCAGCAAGTCTCCATTTATCAGGTAAATTCAGGATTCCTGTTTGTCTAGCTTCTCCTTTATGCGGTCCATTCATATTGTATGTGTGTTTATTTTTCACCACTGGGGTATACGTTTTTCTGCATTTCCATAAGTTGTGCCTTGTTTTTGGAACTATCTGAATCATTAATCTTTTCAGGTTTCTGGTTAGAATTGTGCCAGACCCTGTGCCGAAGGCACAGGGTAGACCAGGGCTACTGGGCCTCAAATGTGTTGTTTGAGGTAATTTACCACTTTTATCCTGGAGTCTGTCCTACTAAGACTCTGCAAACTCGGCCAAGTACAACCCTTTCGGAGTTTGACTCTAAGGGTAGCACAGCCAAGCAACCTATCAATGATCTCTCTTACTACTGGGGTACAAAAGGGGGTGGTGATGGACGGAGCATCTGAATCAATCAAACACTCACACCCAGTCAAAAGATCTGGGTTTAATCCATCACCGCTCTTTAGCCTACTCTGCCACCCCAGTTCAGTCATGGCTATATGCAAATCAGTCTGACCCTGTGCCTCATGGGAACAGTCCAGCCCGAACTGCCAAGCCATGTCTTCCCTGGACCGGAAACAAGCTTCAGAGGACTGGTTTCTGGCATTCCAGCCGTCTTCAGCCCAGCTTGCTTGAATCCAGTGGCAAAGTGAGCAAGGGACTCACGTCTGAGCATACCCTGCCACACTTATGGTGGCCAAAAGCGGTACAAAAGCGGGTGGTGATGGACGGAGCATCTGAATCAATCAAACACTTACACCCAGTCAAAAGATCTGGGTTTAATCCATCACCGTTCTTTAGCCCACTCTGCCACCCCAGTTCAGACATGGCTATATGCAAATCAGTCTGACCCTGTGCCTCATGGGAACAGTTCAGCCCGAACTGCCAAGCCATGCCTTCCCTGGACCGGAAACAAGCTTCTGAGGACCGGTTTCTGGCATTCCAGCCGTCTTCAGCCCGGCTTGCTTGAATCCAGTGGCAACGTGAGCAAGGGACTCACGTCTGAGCATGCTCCGTCCATTACCACCCCCTTTTGTACCACTAGTGGGACTGCAGCACTGGTTGTGCACCCACACAAGCAGACTTTCAAAGGTGTCTCAACTGCCACTGCAGTTTCTACACATGCTGCTTTAACAGCCACGTCAACCTGACAAGTGCGCCCACTTGCCAGGCCTAACCCTTCCCTTTTATTACATATAAGTCAATCCTAAGGTAGGTCCTAGGTAGCCCCATGGGCAGGGTGCAGTGTGTGTGAAAGGTTTGGCATGTGCAGGTGTATTTTACATGCCCTGATGGTGAAATACTATGTATTTTGTTTACCACTATTGAAATGCTGTCTTTCCCATAGGTGATCATTGGAGCTGCCTTGTAACATTTTACAAGTGTAACTTTCAATTTGGGAAAAGATAGAGAACTGGAGCTTAGGTTCCCTCAGCTCAGAATTTAATAACATATCTTTTAGTAAAGCTGGTTTTAAAATTGTGTGTTTCAAAAGACCACTTTTTTAGAAAGTAGGCATGTTCTCACTTAACCATCCTGGTTGCCTCTGCCTACCTGTGGAATCCACGTCTGGTTTAAGATTGACAGGGTCTGGATTGTGCATTCACTCAATACACTCACACAAAGGGAGCAGAGGTGTGCCATGCGTATGCTAATGGGCCATTTTAGGCTAGAGTGGTGGGAGTAGTTGTCACTGACACCTAAATAGGATGTGGCCGCTCTGCACAATGCTCTCTTCACCCCTTGTACTGTGGTTGCTCCAAGGAGTACAGAACTGGTTGTGCTGAGCCAGAGAGAAGTTCTAAACAAAGACTTCAAAGAGGAAAAGCGAAATACATTTTAGACCTAAACCCCCAGAACGTTTGAACTCCTTTGGATGACTGGACTTGCCAAGGAGAGCTGGAAGAGCTGCCAGGAGGAGTTCTGCCCCTTTGCTGTGTTTTGCTTTGTTGAGTTGGCCTACAGTTGCTGCTGCTGCCTTGGGCAGTAAAAGGACTGGACCGAACTTTCTTCAGCTTATTTCCTGAGTTTCTCCAAGGGCTTGAATTAGAGCTTGTTCCCTGTTCACCAACTACAATGCTGCTGCCTGCCCTGTGACCTATGGTCACAGCACAGCACATCGCATTGCCTTTCTTCACACTGCAGCCCTGGTCTCACTGATGTGGCCAAAAGCCATCACCAAGCCACTGCCTGCACTGTGACCTGTGGGCACAGCACTTCGCACCATCCTGCTTCGCATCTCATCCCTGATGGCATTGGCGCCAGTGCTCCTGAGTTCAACCTCATTCAGTTCAATCCACAACACGTGTGAATTTAAGGGTTGAATGACTCCCGCCTCAACCTCCAGGACCAATGCCTACAGTCGCCGCCGATGCCTCTTGAGAGCTAATCGCCAGGTCCACGATGCCCTGCATTTCCAAGGTACTGTTTGCAGGACTTCCCTACAACTTAACCTGGCCCTCAACCTTGCGGTCAGCCTGAACTGTTGGATTTGTTTGTTCGCAACGCCGTGATAGCCCTGGACAGAGCTATTGACTTCAAGAAACTGCATTTTGAGTCTATTCTTGCAGTATTCTTATCTTTATTACTGTTTGTTGGATTTCTATCGTTTTAGTCTTGTTTTACACAGATAAATATTGGCTATTTTTCTAAAACTGGTGTGGTGTCCTTTTGTAGTGTTCTCACTGTCTTACTGTGTGTTATGTTCAAATGCTTTACACATTACCTCTCAGATAAGCCTGACTGCTCGTGCCAAGCTACCAAGATAGTGAGCAAGGGTTGTTTTAGAACTGTTATCCCCTTACCCGACTAGAAGGAAGGGCCCTTACTTGGACAGGGTACAAACCTGTCAACTAGAGACCCCCATTCCTAACAATGTTTTAAAACAAGCATTGGCAAAGCCAATGGGTCTCACGTATGCAAGAGCTTTTGGCTTTTCCAATGTGTTTTTGCCATGTTGTACACCAGCATGGCTGCTGTTTAGCATGGCTAAATGTTAGTCGCATAGATGAGGGTGGCATGGAGTAGAGTGCCATAGAGTGGAGTGGCATGGAGTGGCATAGTGTTGTGGAGTGGCCTATAGTGTCGGAGTGGCGTAGAGTAGAGTGTAATTTCATGGAGTGGCATAGAGTATCATGGAGTGGCGTAGAGTGGAGTGTTGTGGCATAGAATGGAGAGGTATAAAGTGTTGTGCAGTATCATGAAGGGTGTAGAGTGGAGGGCATAGAGTGGTGTAGATTGCTGTAAAGTTGATAGAGTGTGGTAGAGTGAAGTAGTGTTGTAGAGTAGTTTGGCATAGAGTGGAGTCAATTGGAGTTGTGTAGAGTATAGTGATATGGAGTGGTGTAGAGGGAGCTGCATACAGTGGAGTAGAGTGTTGTGGCATAGCGTGTAGTAGATTGTCAGAGTGGCATGGCATGGAGTGGCATAGACTGGAGTAGAGTAGAATAGAGCAGAGTGGTGTAGTGTGTGAATGGAGTGTCATTGAAGGAGTACAGTATTATGAAGTGTCAGAATGGGATACAGTGGAGTGCATACAGTGGAGTACAGTGCCGTCAAGTGTAATGAAGTGAAGTAGAGAAGAGTGGCATGAAGAGACATAGAGTGGAATAAAGTGGCATGGCATAGAAGGAGTTGCGTAGAGTGTTGTAAAGTAGAGGGGAATAAAGTGGCATAGAGTGTTGTGGAGTGGTGTAGAGCGTCATAGTGGTGCACAGTGGAGTAGAGTGGAGTGCCATGGAGTGGTGTAGAGTAAAAGTGGGGTGTTTTAAAATGGAGTGGAGTGGTATAAGGTGTTGTGAAGGGAGTAGAGTAGATTGCAAAGAGGGAAGGGCATAGAGTGAAGAAGTGTTGTAAAGTTGATGGCATAGAGTCAAGTAGAGTGGCGTGGCATAGAGTGTTGTAGTGTGTCATGGAGAAAGTGGAGTAGAGTTTCATAAAATGAAGGGGAATAGGGTGGAGTAGAGTATTGTGGAGGGTCTCAGAGTGTCATACAGTGGAGTGGCATAGAGTGGAGTACAGTTTAGTAGAGTAGAATGTAGTGGAGTAGAGAAAGTGGAGCGGAGTGAAGAGGCAGAGTGAAGTAAAGTGGCATAGACGGAGTTGGGTGGAGTGGATTAGAGTGTTGTGTAAAGTAGAGTTGAATCAAGTTCCATAGAGTGTCATGGTTTTGCATGAAGTGGAGTGGTGTGGAGTAGCATAGTAAGGCATAGAGTTGAGTATCAGAGAGTGGCATGGAGTGGAGGGAGAAGAGAGGAGTAGAGTGAAAAGACGTAGAGTGGAAGGGCATAGTGTTATGAAGTGGCATAGAGTGGAGTGGCATTGAGTGTTGTGGAGGGAGCAGAGTGTTGCAGAGGGAAGGGGCATAGAGTGGAGTCATAGAATCGAATGGCTTAGAAGGAGTACAGTGTTGTAGAATGGAGTAGAATAGAGTAGAATAGAGTGGAATAGAGTGGAGTGGCGTAGAGAAGAGTAAAGTGTCAAGGATTAGTAAAGAGGGAGTTGTGTAGAGTTGAGTAGGGGGTTGTTGAGTAAATCTTTGAGTGGAGTAGATTGTCATAGAGTGGAGTGGCATACGGTGCCGTCGAGTACAGTGCTGTTGAGTACAGTGTTATTGAGCAGAGTATCATAGAGTGAGGACATGGAGTGGCATAGAGTGGAGTAGAGTATTGTGGAGTGCCATAAAGTGGAGTACATTGTCATAGAGTAGAATCAAGTAGAGTAGCGTTGTATGTCATAGAGTGAAGTTAAGTAAAGTGGCACAGAAGGAGTAGCATAGAGTGGCATAGAATGGAGTAGAGGGTTGTAGAATGAAGTGGTAGAGAGTGGAGTAGAGTGTCGTAACATGGAGGGGCGTAGAGTGGGTGCAGTGGAGGGGCAAAGAGCGGAGTGCCATAGAGTAAAGTGTCATAGTGTCATGAACCCCAATGTACCCCAAAATAGGCCTAGGTAGTTGCACAACCTTTTACTTACATTTGTTCTACCTTGCCTTACATAACGGTTCAGGCGCCTACATTTTACCTAGTTAGGTGCCGAATAAATGTTTTGTGGTTTTCTCCTAAAGCAAGCCTAATTTATTATACATGAGGATTCTTAGTATCACAGCAGGATTACCATATTACACATAATAACTCTGTATGAAGATCACCGCTATCGTCATCCTTGGCCAACATGCCCACAGTAACATGACTCATCTAGGTAGAACCCCTGAGGGTACCTTTCGGAATAGAAGTACCACATCTTCGCTGGGCAAACCAGAGGAGAAGCTTCCATGCTAACACAAGACGCTGAAGTACCTTCAGTCAGAAAGTACAGCACACAGTGGTCTGACATCCCTTGCAGGGTGTCCAACTCATGACCCAAGACGGGGTTCTTCTTTCTCTCACATAAGGTAATGGGGTTGGCTCTTTCATTGTGTAATTCTTGGTTATACACCTACATACATGTTAGGTACATTTAGTTAGGGTTTGCATCTTAGGAGTACTCAAGATTACTACCATGTATCTATCTGTCTGCATATACTCATTGTTTTAGCACCATGGTAGAATTATATCTCTTGTTTACTCTGTTGGTGTTCGTAATCGTATATATTTGTTTCTGTCTAATTATTGTTGCAGCATACGTATTTTATACTTGAATGATGCTGGCTGAATAAATGCTTTTCCCCACTGTTTATTCTGTAGATCTCTCTGAGAATGAGTGAGCATGAGTGACAGAGCGAAAAGTACTACATTGTTTCCACGATTCTTGAGGGGTCAGGGTTGTCATGTTCGATAGTTGCCAGAAACTTTTTGGTTCTTGGCAAGGTTGTGGGGCTTGTAGTGGCACTGTAAGCTAGCTGGTTTACAGACTAACATATCCTTTGAGGGTATCTGGAATCAGTCTGGACAGCAATCACTTAGGTTATTTTGCTATACATCCAGATACTATATAGATTTGCAGGAACTACATGACAATAGAGTGGCGTAGAGTGGAGCAAAGTGCCATAGAGTGGAGTGCAGTGTGCTGGAGTAGAGTGGAGGGGAGTCATATAGAGTGGAGTAAATGTCATAGAGGAGTGGCATAGAGTGGAGTAGAGTGGCATAGGGTGAAGTAGAGTGGCGTAGAGTGGTGTAAATTGAAATAGAGTGGTGTAGAGAGTTGTTGCATAGAGTGTTGTGGCGTAGGGTATTGTGGTGTAGAGTGTTGTGGCTTAGAGTGGAAGGCAGTAGCAGCTCCTGGAGGGAGTGCTGTGGGGCGGTGAGGCGGGGGGTGGAGGGGCAGGGTGGGTTGGTAGTAAACTCCAGCTCACAGCCAACCGGAGTAATGTAAATAAATAAATAAATAAAACTAATTTCATTGCGTGCGCTGCATCGCAATTTGGCGTTTCAGCGTGTGCAATGAAATTTGTTTTATTTATTTATTTATTTACATTACTCCAGTTGGCCGTTAGCCGGAGTTTACTACCCCCGCCCCACAGCACTCCCTCCAGGAGCCACTACTGGTGGAAGGGCATGTCGTAGAGTGGCGTAGTGGAGTGGCGTGCTGCAGAGTGGAGTGGAGTGTCATGGAGTAGGGTGAAGTAGCATGTTTTAGGGTTCGTTCGAGTGGAGGGGCGTCTAGTGGCACGCCATAGAGTAGAGTGGAGTTGCATGTCATAGAGTGAAGAGGCGTAGAGTGCAGTTGCAGAGAGTAGAGTGGTGTAGTGTGGCGTAGTGGAGTGGCATGGTGTGGAGTATTGTTGAGTGTCTTAGAGTGGAGTGGTGTGTTGCGGAGTGTGGTAGAATGGCATGTTGTAGAGTGGCATCGAGTGGAGCGTCATAAAGTGGAGTGGAGTATTGTAGATTGGAGTGGTGTAAAGTGGAGTGGCTTAGTGTGGAGTATGCATGGTGTGGTAGAGCGCTGTCATTACAGACAACACATTTTCAATCAAAATGACCATTACGTTTGCAGAGACATACATTTCACTGATAAAAGTATACAGCGCACAAACGATAATGTGTGGAAATGTCATCACCTTGTGTATTGATTTGTTTTGATCATATTATAATATTTGTTCTTATCACACTTCAGAATTGCAAAACAATGTTCTTCATTTATGCTTTCCCAATTCTGATATATTCTGAAATATCTGCACAGTTTATTGACATATATTTAAATGTTGTTGTGTGCTAGAAATAAGCCTTAGCTTTCAAATCAAAATTGTAACATAAATCCTATCCCTTTGAAGTCAGGGACAGAAACTTAAGAATCAAGCTCCCTAACAAAACAGAGGCTCACATATGACCTCAGTCTTTGAATGTACAGCAAATATGACAAGATAATAAAAATATTTAAAAGCCTGTTTAAGATAGTGAGCTCTTGTAGTAGAATACAGTAAATAGGCTATGCTCCACAGGACTGGTGAACTCAAGCTGGACAACCTAAAACAATTAAAACCAGCAAGTAGAAAGCAAGTTACAAAACACAAAGCTAATGGTAAGCAATGGGCGGAATGCATTCCCAGGGAAGCTTTCAGAATGTCCCCAAAAGGGTATTAGAGAACCAGACAGCTGTGCTGTGAGGTAGGTTTTGACCTAAAAAGGAGCACCAGGATCTGGAATAATACCTGCACTGGCAACTGAGGTAGGTTAAACAATGATTTTTACCCCTTCACTGCTAGGCCTTTTCCCCTCCTATGCTAAGCCTTTTTTTGGCTATTTGGGGTAGTGTGCGCTTAGGTCCCTGTAACATTTTGACCACATAAGGTATCACGCCAATTTTGCGTCTTTTTCTTCCAACATCATGGGGATTCTAAAGGTACCCAGGGTTTGTGGATTCCCTTGGACGGGTCCCAGAAATTAGCCAAAATACAGTAAAATCTTTGTTTTTTTCAGAAAAATGGGAAAAACGGGCTACAAATGAAAACCTCTGGGGTTTTCCCTGCAAATGTTATCAAAAAAAGGTTTGTGGGGCTGAACTCACCATTTTCCCTGCTTTTAGGGAATGACAGTCTTTTGTCAGAGAACTAAAAATGTTTACACAGTTTTGGCATTTTTCTGGGACATAGCCTATTTTTGCTATTTTTAGTGCTTTTAACCTCCTTCCAGTTAATGGTAAAAATGAGTATAAAAGCAATAATGGATCCTGGAAAGCTATACATTTTAGAAAAGTAGACAACATTTTGAATTTAGAAAGGGGTCATTTGTGAAGATCCATCAACGTTTCTTCATAGAAACTAACAGTTAAATAATGGAAAAATTGAAAATTAGTTGGAAAAAACAGCCTTTTCTGTCAACGTTTTCACCTTTAACTTCTTGTAATTATGACAGCTCTTTGAAAGCAATATACTGTTACATCCACTGGACCTTCCTAGTTGTGGGGATATATAGGACTTGTAGGTTCACCAAGAAGCAGACGAACCCAGAGTCAAAAAACGAGTAGCAATTTGCAATGGCTTTTTATTATATACCGGGTATATAGCAATTATTGTGCGAAAATGTATACATGTAAAAATCGGTATGAAAGACACTTATGTATTTCTGAAATGGGTACAAATTATAGAGTTTAGAAACAGTACATATTTGCACATTTTCAAAATTGTGAATACCCATACTAGCATGAGACCTATTGGTTATTTTTCAAAATGACTTCTTTTTTACACAATGTTTTTCACTTGGAAGGCAGAAATGCATCAAAACTCAACAGGTAATAACAGTTGCTTTACAAATATGAATTACCCAAGTCTCCCAATAAAAATGGTACCTCACTTGTGTGGGTAGGCATAATGCCCACAACCGGAAATGGCTCAAAACCCAACGTGAACACACCACATTTTCACAATGAAAATTTACCCTTTTTTTGGAAGTGTGTAGGTGTCGTTTTTGAACCCTAGCTCTGCCGGCACCCAGGGAAACTTAGCAAATCATACATTTTTTTTTAAAACTAGACACCCAGGGGAATTCAGGGTGGGGTGATTTGACTGCCTGCCACCATTTTTTTTTAAACAGATTTTATTAATTTTGCCATACTGAGATCATACGTCTCATACATGTGATCGTGTAATATACAGCAAAACTACAAAGCCCAATCGACAATTGTGGACACAACATAACATTGCCTCGCCTCATATTGGTTATTCTACCCCATCTGCACTTTCAGCGTGCGGAGTACGGCCTTTACAGGGGTCGAGAATCAGAACTTAGTTGCCATGCGGCATACCCCCGTGGGGTTCAATTGGATTGCTACACACTCATACAAGCACTGTTGACATCCATTCATCGGATCAGGCAACAGGCAAATCAACCCCCCCTCAACTCAATCCCCTCCTCCCTGGGCCCCTCCTCTTCTCCCGGCCCCACCTCCCTCCTCCCCTCAGACATGCAACTTCCCTAACATCATGCATATTACTCAGAATGTATTCCGCACACTCCAATTGATTCCCATGGCAGTAGCCCATGTCCTAACCGGGAGGATGCGTCCACTTAAGTGACCTCTCCACCCACTTGCTCACCCCACTATCTGTGGCTAAGGTCCCATGTAGCCAAGGGGGTGTGTAAGGCTGGAAGGATCAGTCCTCATCGTCAGTCGGGTCCTTAAGCAGATCTTTCAGCGCCACCCAGGCTCTCGCTGTTTCCCATAATTTGTCATTGTCAGTTCTCCATGCTAGTTGGAGCCGGAGGGTCCCCTCGCAGTCTGCCCACTTAATAAAGTCTCTGAGCCAGCGCGCCTCACTGGGGGCTGTGGCCGCCTTCCAATGGCTAGTGATTTTGCGCTTGGCCAGGGCCAACCCCAAATCCAGGAACCTGCTGGTGGTTTTGTTGCAGGCAGTGTGGGGAAACCAGTGCAACAGGCACACAATGTGGAGTACTTTGCAGGTCCCTCTCCGTTACCTCTGTCAATTTGGCCATTATCTCTCCCCAGTATCCTTGGAGCAGTGGACAATCCCAGAACATGTGCATGAACGCTGCGTCCTCCAGTCTGCTTCGCGGGCAGGCAGCGTGGGATCTGAATAACTCAATAAGTTTGGAAGGAGTGAGGTACGCCAGATGAAACACGTAGAATTGGAAGAGCTGGAATCTTGCGTTTCGGGAGCACTTCCATGCCCGTTCCATCAGCATTTCCCAAGGTTTAGGCTCTATAGGTTTTCCCAGGTCAACCTCCCACTTAGCGCGCAATCCCTCTAGTGGAGTCCTCAATGCCTGCGTCAGTCTTCGATACAAGCACGTGACCGCCTTGACCCTACCCGCGGAGGTGACCACATATTGGCAAGGAAAGAAGACCCGTGGTTCCTCTAATCCTTTCTTTCAATGTTTGCGCAAAGCAGCCGTCACGGCCGCGTGTATAAGAAAGTCCTGAGCAGGCAGTTCGTGCCTGTCCATGAGATCTTGAAATGGTAGAAGTGTACCATCTTCGTATAGATCCCCAACGGTGGAGATCCCGAACTCCCCCATTCATGTAGCCGCTGAAAATCCCCTCTGTGAGGGAGTTCCATGCAGAACCATATCGGAATCTCGGGCGAATATGCCGGACTCCCTTTATTGCGTCGTAGGGCCCTATTCCAACATAGCCTCAGGACCCAGGACTCTCTGGTCACCGCCCTCTCTTGCACCGAAGGCATAGGAGAATCCGAATCAGGTGGCGTAACTCTATGTACCGGCCTCTCTGATCTATCTCCAGACCTAGTTTCCCTGCCATCCGTTGAGTGAACCACTGGAACTGGGCCGCATGGTAGTAAGCCTCAAAATCAGGCACTGCAAAGCCCCCTTCCTGCCTCGTGCGCATCATGGTAGGCAGTGCCACTCTACGCCTCCCTGAACCCCATAGAAAAGTCGAGACCATGGAGTTGAGTTGAACGAAGCACTTCCCCGGTATCCAAAGCGGCAGAGTAACAAAATAATAAAGTAACCGAGGGAGGGTTATCATTTTTAGTAGTGCCACTCGTCCCGCAAACAAAACAGGTGATGGACCGAATGTGGATCAATGTCACACATTCAACCCAGTCCAAAGATCTGGGCCCAAATCCATGGGTTTTTTGCACTCCACACCACCCTGGGTTAGACAATGGCGATATGCAAATCAGCTCTGACCCTGTGCCCCATGGGAACAGTCCAGTCCGAACTACAAAAGCCATGTCCTTCCCAGAACGGAATCAAGCATCCGAGGACCGGACCGGTTTCGAGGTAACACCTCTCATCAGCCCGGCTAGCTTGACACCAGTGGTGTGGAGTGCCTGGGACCCACGTCTGAGCATCCCCAGCGCACTTATAGCGGTATTGCAAACAAAACAGGTGATGGACCGAATGTGGATCAATGTCACACATTCAACCCAGTCCAAAGATCTGGGCCCAAATCCATCGTTTTTTTGCACTCCACACCACCCTGGGTTAGACAATGGCGATATGCAAATCAGCTCTGACCCTGTGCCCCATGGGAACAGTCCAGTCCGAACTACAAAAGCCATGTCCTTCCCAGAACGGAATCAAGCATCCGAGGACCGGACCGGTTTCGAGGTAACACCTCTCATCAGCCCGGCTAGCTTGACTCCAGTGGTGTGGAGTGGACATGGCTTTTGAAGTTCGGACTGGACTGTTCCCATGGGGCACAGGGTCAGAGCTGATTTGCATATCGCCATTGTCTAACCCAGGGTGGTGTGGAGTGTAAAAAAACGATGGATTTGGGCCCAGATCTTTGGACTGGGGTGAATGTGTGACATTGATCCACATTCGGTCCATCACCTGTTTTGTTTGCAATCCCGCATGCAGCAGCTGACATAGCCTCCAAATATTCATTGCCGTGTTCCGGACAGACTGGTCTCCGTGCACCAGAGTCGTCATGTGCACCATCAGGCGATTGGCCAAAATAGCACTCAGGACCTTATAATCAATATTTAACATCGCCATGGGGCGATACGCTGTTCGTGGTCCCACTCCGGTTTCCCCAGCTTGAGGAGCGGCACAATCACTGCCTCCCTTGTCGAGGTGGGCAGATATCCCATCTGTTTCGATCGGTTATAGAAAGACACCAGCTACGGGGCCAGCATGTCGATATAAGTGACGTAAAACTCTGATGGCAGTCCGTCAGTGCCTGGGGTTTTGTTCTTAGCCATGCTTTTGAGGGCTCCCCGGACCTCACCCAATTCTACCGGTCGGCCCAGGCTTTCTGCCTCTTCCTCTTCAATCTGAGGCAATTCTATAACTAGAAAATCCCCTTCTTCCAGTTCCCTGGGGTCCAGCGCGCTACAATAAAGGGTGGAATAGTAATGTGGGAACTGTGTGTTAATGGCCTGCTGTCCAAAGTGGGTCGTCCCCCTCTCGTCTTGTATTTCGAGGATCGGCTTACCCCTGCGGGCAGAATTCACTAGCCAGTCTAGGAGCGCCCCTGACTTATGGAATCTGCGTGCGCCCGCAACATATAGGCCCTGTAATCGAAGCACCTCAGCTTCTTCACTTGTGTAGCCAGCTCTTCCTTCGCCCTCAGAATCCCCTCTTGTATGTCCTCCCGTCCCAGTCTATCCCTTTCCTTCTCCTGAAGCCGTTGCTCTGCCCGCTGTACCTCACTCAGTAGAGTTCTGCAAATTCCCACTGCCTGTCCAATGCACTACCCGGGTATCACCGCTTTGAACGCATCCCACTCATTGTGCAGACTGGAAGAGGTGCCCATGTTGTGTTGGAAATAATCCTCTAAGCAGTTCCTATGGTGATTCGGAAGACCTGATCTTCAAAGGCCTCTGGCCCGAGACGCCGATAAGGAATCACCGTCCTAACCCGAACCTAGTTCAAGGCCACCAATAGGGGGTTGTGATAAGAGGTCGTCCTAGTCAGATATTCACTCATCGTAATCAGTATATGAACGTCAGGGGAGCACAAAACCGCATCCTGCCTGACATGCAGTTCATGGACTGCGGAAAAGTAAGAGTAGTCCCGCTCTCTGGGATGATGGGTCCTCCAGATATCTGTAAGCCCCCAACTCTGCTGCCAGTCCCGCCAGACTTCTGCTATTTTACGGGTAGGGCGTCAAGGAGTGGTGGATGGGAGCGGTCCAGGTCCACGTCCGTCACACAATTAAAATCCCCCCCCTAGTAGCACAGGGCCCGTTAGTACCCCTGCCAATTTCTGCGAGAGCTGCGTGGAAAAGGTGGGCTGATCGACATTGGGGGCATATATATGCTTCCCAGGGTAATGTCCCGCCCATCTAGTTGCACCCTGACCACAGTAAACCTGCCCTCGGGGTCAATCATCTGCCTCACACATTGAAATGGTACGCCTGCTCTCACCCAAACCAATGTTCCCCTGGCATAAGCAGAGTAAGTGGTGTGAAAGACCTGCCCTCTCCAGCGGCGTTGTAGCGCCACCCCCTCCGCTTTCGTCAAGTGAGTTTGCTGAAGTAATGAGATTTGCACTCCCCCTAAGTAGGCATGTATTTTGTGTTGCCGACACATAGTATGCATCCCCCGTACATTCCAAGTCATAACTTTAAGGCCTATGGAGGTGCCCATGGATCTGATGCATGCACACACTTGCCTAAACCCCCCCTAGCAACATGTCTGACCCTCTCCCATCCCACCCAACTCATAAACGTCCCCCAACTCCCACTCCCCAGGACAGGCACACAAGAACACAAAACAAAACTGCTCAAAGCCATAACTGCAACTAGGAGGTAACTCATGGCTCACTCACAAAGCCCCCAGAACTCCCCCCCCCCCCCCCCCAGCCACCTCCCCTTGAGAAGAACCCGTATAGCCAGTTGAAATCCCGGCATTCCTGAGAAGTCATCATCAGTCGCGCTGCCCCACTTCTGAGTGACCCCCAGGATCAGGTAACGTAACAACCCCTGCAGCGTACATCCCGCATAACATCTACAGCCCCATCACCCAAATATTCCATCAGCTGTCTGTGGGGTGACATTCAACATCTCCATGTCTGAGAGACCCTGGGAGCTGCCAGATCCCGGGCTCCCTGTTCCGCTCTTCGTCGTGCCGGTATCAATACTCGTCGGGCTGGCCGCTCCTTGACTGATGGCCGCCACAGCACGCACCGCATTGTCTCGCTCATGTCACTGAGCCACCGGGGAAGTGGGGCTCCTCGGAGGAGGATTAGTCGCCTGTCGCTCCCGAGGCGAGATCGCCCGTGGGTTGCTCGCTGCTGCACCACTGCTCCACTCCAACCAGTCCCACGCCGCCTGTGGGGTAAGAAAAAAGTGGGTCTCCTCGTCCGCTGTCACCCGCAGATGTGCCGGGAAGGGCATGGCGTTGGTGAAATTGAGTTGAGGCAGCTTCCTCTTGATGGATAGAAAGGAGGACCGTTGACGTTGAACCTCTCTGGTGTAATGCTTAATATCAACACCCTACTGTTTCCTATTTGCAGGTTCTGTTGTTCCTGAGCCCTCTGCAAGATAAAGTCCCAGTCGCGGTAATGTAGCAGTCTCGCCACCATTGGTCGGGGTGGAGCGCCAGGTTTAGGAGGGCGAGCTGGGACCCTATGTGCCCGCTCCAATGCATAAAATGGGAAAGGCCCTCCGGTGCCACGTCTGTCCGTAACCAGTCCTACAAAAACCGGACCGCATCAGGACCCTCCTCGTGCTCCAGAACCCCCACTATACGGAGATTGTTGCGCCGCGAGCGCCCTTCACTGTCCACTCGTGCTTCGAGGGCTTTGACTCTGTGCGTTACCTCATTTAAAGAGCGTCGCAAGGTTGTTACATCATCAGGGATGCCCTTCATATTGGACTCATGGGTCGCCACCCTCTCCTTGAGCTTCCGATGATCATCTTTCAGTAGGGTGATGTCCGTTCCGATGGCGTCCATCCTTTTCTCAAGCGCTTCCCGCAAGGTGATAATGGCCTGCATAATTTCGCCCAGGGTAGGGTCCCTAGGCTGACCCGTTCCCCGTCTCTCAGTATCTGCATCTTCGTCCTCCGTGTCGTTTCGGCTCATCTAGGCACAGCACCTCAAAGCCCTTCTTTCTGGACACACAACCCATTGTAGTGGGCAGAGGCTGCCAATGGTAGCAGCTCCGGGGGGGGGGGGGGGGGCGCAGCCGTACTCCGTAGTAGCAAGGCACCACCACTTCTAAGCGCCCGCTCTGAAAATCACAGCACTGCATGCATCAGAAATCCACCCCTGGGGAGGTCATGCCTGATGCGAAAGCATTACACCGTCTTCATAGAGATCACCGAGCACCTAAATCCCAGCTTGCCCCCAATCCTGCAATAATGACCAGTCTCCCCGTGAGGCAATGCCGTAATCATCCCCAAAGGGATTTCAGTGGCATAAGTGTGGGAGACACCTACACACCGGTGACTCCGATTCCAGCACAGTCTTAATGTCTTTTCCTCTATGGAGAGATCCTTGAGATCTAACCATTGCTGTAGACCTATGAAGGATAGGATGTGCCGCTATATGCCCCTAAATTCCTTTGCCACCGCTTGTGTAAGGAGCTGAAGCTGCGCCGCTAGGTAATAGAGCTCCAGATCCGGAACCACCAGCCCTCTTTCTGCCCTCGGCCTCATCATTGTCTTCAGCGCTACTCTGCGTCTTCCGGTTCCCCATAGGAACCCCACCTCAATGGACTGCATTACCTTGAATAATGAGCCAGGAACCCACACTGGTAATGTTCTAAATAAATACAACAGCCTAGGGAGGGCTACCATCTTCAACAGAGCCGACAGAGTACTCCAGAACGCTATGCTCCCTTTCAGTGCACGTATACACCTCCCTACGTTGCCATCCAGATTATCATCTGCTTCGTGGTAGACCTGTACCCCTAGATAGTTTAGGCAGGATGGTTCCCATCGTATGGCCCGTGGTATCTCCGGTGCTGCTCTCCCTGCCATTACTGGGACCAGGCAAGTCTTGGACCAATTCACCTTTAACCCGGACATACGACAAAAATCTACCAACAATCTCGTTGCTCCCACTAGCGCTCTCCCGTCATCCGCCAGGATCATTAACAAGTCATCCGCATATAGCGAGATGTATTGTAGCTCCACCCTATATAGTAAGCCATTATACCACTGTCCCAGCCGGGCGCATATCGCTAGTGGTTCTATCGCCTTGCAAGCAGCAGCGGGGACAATGGGCAACCCTGCCGAGTCCCGCTCGCCACTGCATACCCGGGCGATATCATCTTTCCCACTTTCACTCAGGCCAGCGCAGATGTATATAGCACTGTTGTCCAGCCCAAAAAGGCGTTTCCCAGTCCAAAACACCTCATTGTCCAGTAAAAGAACGGGCATTCCATGCTATCAAAAGCACTTTCCACGTCTACCGACAATATTGCCGCCATAGGTGTTGTGATGCGGGCTGCCCCCATAACTCTTACCAACCTCCATATATTCGTGGTGGTATTTCTAGTTGGAATAAAGCCTGCTTGGTCCTCATGTATTAAACTGGTCATATGCTGCATCAAGCCCATAGCCAGGATCCTACTGATAATCTTGTAATCCGTGGACAGCATCAATAATGGCCGGTATGCAGCCGTATCCGTGCCCTCCCGCCCCGGCTTCAGCAGTGGAACAAGCAGGGCCTGCCTCATGGACAGCGGCAAGTGCCCTATGTCTCGGGCATCTCCATAAACTTCCAGTAATTTGGGTGCCAATAAATCTATATAATGTAAATAAAACTCTATTGGCAACCCATCAACCCCTGGTGTCTTATTACGGGCCATGCCCTTAACCACGCTCGGGATCTCCCCAATTGTTATAGCTCTGCCCAGATAAGTTCCCTGCTCCTCCTCCAACTGCGGGAGCTGCAGAGTCCCCAATAAGGAATCCATTTCCTCCTCTCCTGCCTCCAGTTTACTCCCATATAATGTCTCACAGTAATTCTGGAACTTAGTCAGTATCTCTTTCTGCGGGTATACTACTCCCCCAGTCTCTGCTGCCAATGCCAATATTGGTGACCCCCGCGGCGTCGGGTTGGCCAGCCATGCCAGCAAGGTGCCCGCCTTGTCTCCCTCTGCATGGGTCTTTGCAAGGTAACTCCTATAGTCAAAGCAGCGCAGCCTCTCTACCTCCACTGCCACAGCTTCCTTAGCTTCTGTCACTTCAGCCTGCATTTCCGGTCTCTCTGGTCGCCTTTGCTCTGCCAGTCTCAATATTAGCTCTGCCCTTTCCACATCCTGTAGCAATGTTTTCAGTATCCCCGCATATTTGCTTATACAAATTCCTCTTAACACCACCTTAAAGGAGTCCCACTCTACTGCTCTGGAGGAAGCCGTGCCCGAATTTTCAGCAAATTAATGCAGAATCCCTTCACCCACTTCTCTTCGGAACACCGGATCCTCTAATGTTTCTGGGCGTAATCTCCAAGTCGGAACGTCCGACCTCTCCCTTGTCCAGTGCATGGTAACCATCAAAGGGTTATGGTCGGATAGTGTCCTAGTAAGGTACTCTGAATTAGTTACAGTAGCCGCAACCTGCGGTGAACACAATACCGCATCCATCCGGACAAGGAGCTCGTGCAGCGACGAGAAATAAGAATAATCCCTATCCTGCGGGTGCTGTACCCTCCATACATCCACCATGCTCCATCTAGTCTGCCAGTCTCGCCTATATTTTTATTAACCGGGGAGTCTAGCAAGGGGGGGGTGCAATCTATCCCGCAAGGGATCTGATATCGAGTTAAAGTCCCCGCCTAGCACTATCGGGCCTGCCAAATATTGCGCTAACACTCCTGAAATCCTGTCTAGGAAACGTGCCTGGTCCACATTCGGCGCATAAATACTGCAAAACGCTACCTCTCTACCATACAGATGCCCTTCGACTGCTACGAATCTTCCCTCAGAGTCAATTGTTTGCCTGAGCACCTGAAATGGGACGTCCACCCTGATCCAGATCAGTGCCCCCCTTGCAAATGCCGAATATGAGGTGCTGAATACCTGCCCTCTCCACCTGCGCTGCAGTGCCAGTCCCTCTGCCTTAGTCAGGTGCGTTTCCTGAAGCAACGCTACGTGTACCCCTCTCCTAACTAAATATGCATGTATCTTGTGTCGGCGTGACATGGTGTGGAGACCCCGTACATTCCATGTGATGCAACGCAAATCAGGTGCTGCCCCCATTGTCATACCACAATCGGCCCTCCTCCCCTCGCAAAGATAAGAACACACCGACCATTAACATTTCCCATCCTCCCCCATACCCCAACTACCCCCCTCCCCCCAAGAACAGGACCTAGAACAACATTGCTAGCCCCCATCCAAACCTTTTCAACTCGTGGATCACATCTAAGCCTATCAGTAGTCACTGTAGGCATGCCTTATGGGCTATGGGGGGGAATTTTAGCCAATGGGTGACCCCTGCAAACTGAGCTATCACCGCTCTCACCCCTCCAACAATAACAGCTAGCCCCCCAGGAACCCCCGCACTGTGCCAGGAGAATTCAGGTGCAGTTTGCGGAGTCTACGGCCCACCCCAGCCCAACCACCCAGACAACAACCCCCAGGTCTCCGCCCAGCATCCACTCTACTTTAACACAATGCTTGCAAATGAGTCTCCATCCCTGGCCCCAGATTTGCCCACCCAACATTGTGGATTGGACCATTACTCATCCAAGAGTCCGTCCGCCGTCGCCGGAGTGACCTGTGGCAATTTAATGCTCTCCGCCTCCGATACCTCGGCCTCCGATTGAGCCCCGCCATTGTCCATGTCTGTGCCCTCCGGAGACTGCAGCACTGGTGCGCCCGACAGAGCCAGCACCGCATCAAGTGCCTCCTGCCTTTCCAGTGCATTCTGTGTGGGAAGGCCTCCATCGGTCTTGTCGCCTATGTTGGAGGCATCGCGATTGCCGCCCTGGGAGGCCTCCACCCGACTCATCGCTGCGCCTTTCATTACGGTCCTTTCCAGCTCTGTAAGTCTCAAGCCACGTCCAAGCGTCTTCCGGAGTGTCATAAAACTTCGTAGCTACATCCAGCATTATCTTTAACCTTGCTGGGAACAATAACGCATATTGAATGCCTTTTGATCTCTTTTCCAAGACTTTTATGCGCCCTAGTGGGTCCGCCATTTTGCTGTTTAATTCCTTATGGACCGGCATCACCTCCAGCAGCGCATTTGTTTCACTCTATCAACCAACTTGGAGTGGTCAGTTCGCAGAAGTCCCAGCCCCGTTGCCACCTGCGCAATGTCCTGCTGCAGGGCCGTGCGTGAGTCCGCAATCGCTGCTAGTATCTATCGAACTGTTTTTGCATCCCAGGGTCTTGAGACGGACCCGCTTCTTCCGTATCAGTGTGCAATCTGGGCTACTCGTCCGGTGGTTGTTGACCTGCCCCTGGTTTCCCACTTGGCTTCCCCATGGTGGAAGGACTGAAGCGTGGGCCGATGAGTGGGGGATCACGCACTGTCCATATTCCCCAATGTAATACCAGCGTTCCTCAAGCCCCCAAGCCAGGCCGGGCTCTTCACGTCGGCAGAAATGATACAACAACAAGCCAAAAATTCCCACACCGTAGGGTCTCTATTCACGGTCTCAGTACACCACGCAACTTATTCCGCCACTGTCGGTCAGCAGACCATTACTCCTACTGTCTCATGTCGCCACAGCTAATGGGATGTCCATGCTCGCTCCCCTGCTCCTGCAACATCTGGGCGTCTTAATTGGGCCGAATCACCTAATCCAGCCCTTGTGTAGCTTCCCTGTCCATGGTGCGCCCGGGCTGGGTCTCCCTTCACTCTGCTCTATCAGCTCCAGAGTAGCCAGGAGAAATGGTGGGTTCCCCTTCCTGCATAGGGGCAATCCCCATCCAACCCGCCGGTCAGGCTCTCGGGCCGCCAGGGTCCCCGCGCTCCGCAGCAGGCCCCCCCTCCATCAGGCCTCCGCTTCTCAGTGCTGCTGGCTCTCTCCCCTCATCCCCGGCTGGCAGCCCCGGCCAGGCCCACTGTTAGGAATACTCCGCAGGCAATGTCCTTTGTTCTCCGGCCATTCCACAGCCATTTTGGACCGTCCTGAGGCGAGTCCTGCCAAAATCCTGCAGCACTCGGGACGGCAGTCTAGAATCAGGAACCCGGGCAGGTCTGCGCCCCCCCACAGCCACACAGCGATCGCGGGCCATCCAGGGAGCCAAGTAATTACAGGATCACACGGGTATGGAAGCGGAGTTCGGCGCTCACACGTCCAGCTCCATCGGCTTCCAAGCCACGCCCCCAGACGTTAGGGGATCCATGCAAGCCATACCTCCTTGGAAGCCCCCGGGTGTCTACTTTTTAGAAATGTGTGGGTTGGTAGGTTTTCCTACATGGCCGTCGAGCACGGGGCCAAAAACCCAGGTGTCCCCCCTTGCAAAAGTAGGTGGTTTTGAGATAGGCAATTTTGATGTCGCCTCACTACGTTTTGGGCCCTTGCCTGTCGCGGGTACTTGCGCCTCCCACACAAGTGAGGCACCATTTTTATTGGGAGACCTGGGGGAACGCTGGGTGGTAGGAAATTTGTGTGTGCCCGGTGATGCCACACTTTCCCACACAAAAATGTGTGAAAAAGCTGATTTTTTCAGTTAAATTGAGGTTTGAAAGGGATTCTGGGATCCACCCAAGCCATACCTCCTTGGAAGCCCCTGGGTGTCTACTTTTCAGAAATGTGTGAGCTTGGTAGGTTTCCCTAGATGGCTGTCGAGCACGGGGCCAAAAACTCATGGAACTCCCCCTTTGCAAAACCAGGTTGTTTTGTGTTAGGTAATTTTGATGTCGCCTCAATAGGTTTTTGGCCCTTGCCTGTCGCGGGCACTAGGCCTGTCCACACAAGTGGGGTACCATTTTTCTTGGAAGGCTTTGGGGAACATGGGGTGGGTGGAATTTTGTGGATCCACGCAGATTCCAGAACTTTCTAACACAGAAATGTGAGGAAATGTTATTTTTTTGGACACATTTTTAGGTTTGCAAGGGATTCTGGGTAACAGAACCTGGTGAGAGCCAGTCAAGTCACTCCATTCTGGATTTGCCTTTGTGCACAGTTTTCAAAATTGTACAGGTTTGCTAGGTTTCCCTATGTGCCAGCTGAGCTAGGGCCCAAAATCCACAGGTAGGCATATTGCTAAAAACAAATCCGTGCCTAGTCAGCTTTCTGCCAGACTGGGGGGGGGGGGGGGGTTTCGGGGGTAGGGTTGCCCCGATATGCCCCCAAGGGGGGCAGAAACACTGTGGCTATTTTTCTTAGGGGTGGGGGCATTGGTATGCCCATTCTCGGCAGTCCCCACCTCCGCACATAAAAAAGCCAGCGTAATTATTTGTGTCAAGTGGGCTTTTTGCCCCCCCCAGAGGAGGCAGATTGGGGGCTACTGCCCCCATATTCCCTCCAGGGGGGCAGAAAGGCTGTAATTGTTGCGGGTGGGGTGTGGGGGCATTGGCATGCCCGTTTTGGGCAGCCCCCACCCTAATAAAAATTTGCCCAAAAAAATCCCTGGTGTCTAGTGGGTTTTTTCCCCCACAGGAAGGCAGATTGGGGGCTAATGCCCCCATCTGCCCCCCCAGGGGGCAGAAAGCCGTCTAGATGCCAGGGATTTTTTTGAGCACATTTTAATTTTTATCAGAGTGGGGGCATTGGCATACCCGTTTTGGGCAAACCCCACCCTAATAAAAATGTGCCCAAAAAAATCTGTTGTGTCTAGTGGGCTTTTTGCCCCCCCCCCCCCCCCAGGGGAGGGCAGATTGGGGGCTACTGCCCCATTTGCCCCCAGGGGGGGCAGGAAAACTGACATTTTTGCAGGGAAGGGGGTGGGGGCATGGGCAAGCCCGTTTTGGGCAGCCACACCCAAATTCAAATTTGACCTAAAAAATCCCTGGGGTCTAATGGGCATTTTTCCCCCTCCCGGCAGGGTAGATTGGGGTGTAATGCCCCCATCCGCACCCCAGGTGGGGCAGAAAGTCCACTAGATGCCAGGGAGTTTTTTTAGTGCAAATTTTAATTAGGGTGAGGTCTGCCCAAAACAGGCATGCAAATGCTACACCATAATAAAAAAATTCCCAAAAAAATCCCTGGTGCCTAGTGGACTTTTTGCCCCCCCGTGCAGGGCAGATTGGGGGATGCTGCCCCATCTGTCCCCCGGAGGGGCAGGAAGGATGTAATTTTTGTGGGTGAGGGGGTGGGGGCATGGGCATGCCCATTTTGGGCGGCCCATCCAAATTCAAATATGCCCCCCAAAAAATCCCTGGCATCTAGTGGGCTTTTTGCCCCCCCCCGTGGTGGCAGATTGAGGGCTACTGCCCCATCTGCCCCCCAAGGGGGCAGGAAGGCTGTAATTGTTGCTGGGGACGGGGTGGGGGCATGGGCATGCCCGTTTTGGGCAGCCCTACCCCATTTCAAATTTCCCCCAAAAAATCCCTGGCATCTAGTGGGCTTTTTGCCCCCCCCCCCCGGCAGAGCAGATTGGGGGTAATGCCCCCATCTGCCCCCCTGGTGGGGCAGAAGGTCCACTAGATGCCAGGGAGTTTTTGGTGCAAATTTTAATTAGGGTGGGGTCTGCCCAAAACGTGCATGCCTATGCCACACCCAAATCAAAATGTGCCTAAAAAATCCCTGGTGTCTAGTGGGCTTTTTGCCTCCCCCTGAGGGGGCATATTGGGGGCTACTGCCCCATCTGCCCCCAGGGGGGGGGCAGAAAGGCTGTAATTGTTGCGGGGGATGGGGTGGGGGCATGGGCATGTCCATTTTGGGCAGCCCTTCCAAATTCAAATTTGCCCAAAAAAAATCCCTGGTGTCTAGTGGGCTATTTGCCCCCTCCCCCCCCGGCGGGGCAGATTGGGGGGTAATGGCCCCATCTTCCCCCCAGGGGAGTCAGAAAGTCCACTAGACACCGGGGAGTTTTTTGGTCAAATTTTAAATAGGGTGGGGTCTGCCCAAAACGGGCATGCCAATGCCCCCACCCTAATAAAAATTTGCCAAAATAAATCCCTGGTGTCTAGTGGCCTTAGGGGGGACAGGAAGGCTGTTATTGTTGCGGGGGATGGGGTGGGGCACGGGCATGCCCATTTTGGGCAGCCCCACCCTATTTCAAATTTGCCCCCCAAAAATCCCTGGCGTCTAGTGGGCTTTTTGCCCCCCCCCCCTGGCGGGCCAGATTGGGGCTTCATGCCCCCATGTGCCCCCCGGGGGGCAGAAAGTCCACTAGACGCCAGGGAGTTTTTGGGCAAATTTTAATTAGGATGGGGGCTGCCCACAACGGGCATGATAATGCCCCCAGCCTAATTAAAATTTGCCCAATAAATCCCTGGCTTCTACTGGGCTTTTTGCCCTCCCGGGGGGGGGGGGGCAGATTGGCGGTTAATGCCCCCCCCCCCAGGTGGGGCAGAAAGGCTGTCATTTTTGTGGGGGAGGGGTAGGGGCATTGGCATGCTCATTTTGGGCAGCCCCCGCCCTAATTCAGATATGCCCCAAAATATCCCTGGCGTCAAGTGGGCTTTTTGCCCCTCCGGGGGTGAAGATTGGGGACTACTACCTCCATCTGCCCCCCAGGGGGGGCAAAAGCTGAAATGGTGGTGGGGGCATTGGCTTGCCCGTTTCGGGCAGCCCCCACCCTACAAAATGTGCACACAAAAAATCCCTGGTGTATAGTGGGCTTTCTGCCCCCCCGGGGGGCAAATTGGGGGCTACTGCCCCCATCTGCCCCCCCGGGGGGTGCAGAAAGGCTGTAATGGTGCTGGTGGGGTGGGGGCTTTGGTGCACCCGTTTCGGGCAGCCCCACCCTAAAAAAAGTGCCCCAAAAAAATCCCTGGCGTATAGTGGGCTTTCTGCCTTTTGAGGGTGCAGATTGGGGGCTACTGCCCCATCTGCCCCCCAGGGGGGCAGAAAGACTCAATAATAGTAGTTTCTTTATGGGGGGAGTGAAGACCCTTGCCCAAGGGGCCGCGCCCCCCTCCCTGGTGTCTAGTGGGCGGATCCCTGCTTGGGGACCGCCCTACTGGGGTGACCCACAAGCAGGGATCCACTGGGTAGGGGTACCATTGGAAAGGGAAGATTTTCCCCTTTCCAATGATACGTGCTCAGGGGGCTGAGATAGCCCCCTGAGCAAGTAGAAAGTGAAACTGAAATGAGCCTTAAGGCTCATTTCAGTTTCTGTATGTGTTCAATGACGACAGCGCGACGTGCGCACTGATCGTCATTGAACAGAAACAGGGAGCGGGCCTCGGGAGCTGGGGAAGCTCTTCACAGCTTCCAAGGTCACAGGGGAGAAAAGGAAATCCCTCTGCTGTGTGCAGCAGAGGGATTTCATGCCCCTGGCATCATGACAGAATGGTTCCGTCATGAGCACAGGGTCACCGATGCTCATGACGGAACCATTCCGTTATGAGCATCGAAGGGGTTAAATGCCTGTTGTTTGTGTACTTGCAGGTCAGAGTGTGTTTGTGTGAGTGTGAAAGTGTGCATATGTGTATATCTGAGTGAACATTTAGGAGTGAAATTTAGAGAGAGTCAATGACAAATAGTGAGGGAGAGTGAGTGAGGTTGTAGGTCAGTAAGTGAATATGAGTCAGAGTTTATTAGCAATGAGTGAGCTAAATTAAGACTAACTGCAAATGAATAAGAGGGGGTGGTTAAGAAAGAATAAGAATGAACATGAGAGAGTGTTAGAGAGTGTGTGTGATAATGAGTGTGAGTGGAATAACTAAGAGTGAGTGACGCGCGCGGGCGTCACCGGGCTGAGCCCGGGCAGAGGGCGGGCCGTCTGTGGTCCAGGGACGGGACGGGCCACCCCCGTGGCTTTGCTGAATGGTACTGTAACAGACTGGATATGGAATTGTAATAATTGCATTCTGGGAAAACGGACAGAACATTGCATTTGTTCTAATTACCCTGCTTCGAACTGTGCGAACTGTGCAACACAAAATAGCAAGAGGGCTTAAATTACTAATATAGCTATTTGTAAAACTATGGCGACTAAACCCAAAACTCGCTCGGCGAAGAGTAAAGCTGGATCACCTCTTAAACCAAAAAATCCTGACGTAGGGCTTGGTGAAGCACCCACCCATAAAGCCACTCCAACGGTCATTGACCTAATGCTACGAAAGGTCGCAGGGGATATTGAGCGCGCGGAGAGACGTATATCAATGACTTTAACTTCCCTGCCATTGACACCAAATCAAACTGAGGATGCAATCCAAGGTGATAGATCACCTGAAGGGACCCGTGAAAACTCACTAGACACTATCCCATGTGCACAACTAGTAGCGGAGGACCAAGCACCTATAAATATAGATACAAGCATAACACCTAAACCACCCTCCAAAAAACGTCAACACAAAATCAGACAAACAAGGGCTAAGAAAAAGAACAACAAATGCAACAAGTCGAAAGATATAGAGGAGGAAGTCCTAATAATAGAATCTAAAGCCGCCCCACTTCCTCCGAGGTGGCTTGACCCTATAATTCTAGAGCTACAAAAGCATCTGGAGACATTTATAACTAGTTTAATCAAACCACTAGTGAGTAAGATAGACAAAATAGCTAGTGAATTGCAAAGACAGGGCAAGGCAAGGGAAGCCCCAACAACAACACAAAATGGTAAAGGGACTTCAACAAATAACATTCCAGCCCAACGACCAGCACCATCCAATAACTGTGTTAGCTATGATCAATGCACCATTGCTCAGGTGCATGCTGCGACTGATGGGGCAATAGCAGAACGGGGTGGGAGTGCTAATACACATGGAAACTCGGACAGAAATATCATTCAAAGACAGGGCGTGGGAGGGCCAAGGCAGACAGACAACATCGGCACCTCATATCAGGCAAAAAATCAACATCATTTTACCGAGCAAAATACTAGAGCACAAGGCCCACTCCCATGTGTAAACCTACCCCCGGAAGCAAGCCCTTTTGTCGTTATCTTCACAGGGGTCCCAGGGCTAGGACGAGGGCAGAGAGAAACTTTCACAGAATTAAAACAAAAGATTTCAACCTGGTTAAATATTCATAGACCCTTAAAGGGAGGAAGAGGGGGGGAGATTTTAAACTTAAGGAGAGCACAGTGGGTGGGAACCAGAAAGAAAGAAATAGAGGGGAATTGTCTCATCGCCAACTTCAGGGATCCGAATCTTGTGGAGTATATACTAACCAATGACAACAGAAACACCACTAGCACTATAAGGACCATGCCTTTAGCATATTTTTACCCGAGGAAATTGATGACACGCCAACCAAACTTTCACTTCATGGGGAGAAATAGATTCATAGAGGGATACGATCCTAGGCCCATGGAGTACGGCATGCAAAATGTAGCATACCAGGGAGGTCCCCAATGGACAAATAGATACAGCCCCTTACAATACATGGATGAAAATGAATGACTGAGGGAAGTAGAGAAGGTTAAGGGAGAAAAGATTGTAACACTGGTAAGAGGGGAGGGGGTGGAGGAAAATGAAGCCACCCTAAACATGGCAGAAACCCCAAACAATGAAGCAATAGAAATAGGGAGGGCTGGCAACGAAACAATAATTGATCCAAATCATGTCATAGGGATTGCGAATAGTGGGGAAGCACAGACACGAAAAGTGAATATTCTGACATGGAATGTAGCGGGTTTAGCAGGTAAATTTTATAACCCTGAATGGAGGAATGAGATCCAGGGATTTCATATCCTGGCATTTCAGGAGACATGGGCAGTCAGTGCGGCTTCATACCAAATAGAGGGCTATAAGTGCTTTTTTGTGCCCGCACAAAAAGACAGGCCGGGTAGAGCGAGAGGAGGGTTGGCGCTCTATGTCGATCTAACATTAGAAGGTAAATGGACTGTGCCATCCTGGACATCATTCACCCTGCAATCCGCTATATTCCAGAGTAGAGAGTTGAGGGTGCAGTTTTTCAACTTTTATAATCCTGGACCCATAGATGGAAAAAATGGCGCTCTCAGTGAATTAGATGAAAAACTTACACATGAGGCTGAGCTAAAGAAGGGGGGGGCGGGTTCCAATGACAATAGTACTGGGCGACTTTAATTGTCACCTCTGCCCAGTTCTGCTTCAGGACCATCCATTTTGGGACGCTTGCCCCTTTAATGAGGAGCCTCATTGGGAACATAATCAGGAGGGCACACAATTAAATGCAATGATAGAAGCCCACTCATTAGCACATACGATGGACCTAATAACCCCAGAGGTAGAGGGGACATGCCAACCTTCAAAGGCAGAGGGAGTTCTACCATAATAGACTACATACTAATATCCTCCTTTGCTAAAAATAGAATTGTGATGGCTAAAACTAAATGGAGCCCCTTTAGTGACCATAACCCTCTCGTTCTGGAAATAAGACACACCTGTGGGGCGGGCAAACCCAAAGAGGGGGGGGGGGGGAAATTAGCCTCCAAACAACAGATCAGGGAAGGCGACTTAAGTGGGCAAGGGTAGACTCTCAAGAGTTTTATAAATCTCTTGTCCAAAATGGAAGAAAAGAGATAGGAGACTGTCTGGACCCCCTAAAAGAAGGTCCAGAATTAACGGAATCCTTCATAACCCTTACAAGCATAGTGGATAAAATGCTGGAAGTCAAAGGCCTGAGGAAAGAGCAGAAGAACCCACGCTGGTTCGATGAGAGCTGCTCCAAAGCATTAAGGGATCTAAAAGCCTGTCTTAAAGTTAAACCAAGGAATAAGACAGACATGGCCACTTGTAGATTAAAATACAGAACCAAAGTAAAAGAGCGGAAGAAGCTGCTTCAAGCAGAAGTGTGGGCAGACCTTAGAGAGGCGGGAGAAAACAGGGATTTTGCAGAATTCTGGAAAATTGTAAATCGGCCCTGTTTTAACGAGAATTCTGCCCCGGTGATTAGTAATAACATCCTCCCAGAGGAATGGGTCAACCACTTCCAAGGGTTATACAACAAATCACACCTAGCAATTCAGGAGGGCGAATGGCAGGGTACGCGGAGTGATAAAATAACTTTCTCGCTAGGGGAGATAACAAATGCAATTAGTGGGTTGACCCCAAACAAGGCCCCTGGTCCGGATGGTACCCCACCGGATCTATAAAGAAATAATATAGATCTATGGGCACCAATTTTAACAAGGGTGCTAAATGCAGCCATCAAATCTGGCCTACCAGGCTCTTGGTCCATGGCACTGATTGTACCCATATTTAAAAAAGGGTCCAGGGATGACCCTAAGTGCTATAGGCCGATCTCGCTCATTGATGTTTCAGCTAAAATTATGGTGCGAGTGATTTTGAACAGGCTTATGGAGTGGACGGCGGAACATCATATCTTGGCAGAAATACAATACGGGTTTAGGGAGGGTAGATCGACAAGTGACCAGTGCCTAAATTTGTATCTTTTGACAACCAAGTACACGAAAGCAGGCAGGGGCACGGTCTATATGGCATTCATGGACCTAGCCGCAGCCTTTGACAATGTCAATAGGTCTAAACTATGGACCATGATGCATAACCTAGGGATAGAAGAGGGGCTGATCAATATCCTGAAAGAGCTGCACTGGAACACCACGGCCAAGGTTCGTTTCAGTCCAGAGGGCGGGCGAACTGATCAATTTTTATGTTCAGGGGGAGTAAGACAAGGGTGCATATTAGCCCCTTTTCTTTTCTCCCTTTACATTAATGCCCTAGAGAGTGCCCTCATCGCCCTAGAAGTTGATTCCCCCAAAGTAGGACCGCGCCATGTCCCAGTACTATTGTACGCGGATGACGAGATAATGCTGGCCAGGACCCCAAGGGCTTTGCAACTTCTGGTGGACGGATTCGTTAAGTTCATGGGGGACTTGGACTTGTCTGTCAACCTAACAAAATCCTTTGTCATGGTGGCCGGTAAAAAACCTACCAACAAGAGCGTGTTCAAAATTGGGTCACAGACTCTGGGCAAAGTAAAGACCTTCCCCTACTTACGGCTGCTAATGGACGGGGACATGCTATTTAATCACCTGCTTGAGGCCCATTGCACCAAGCTTGTGTCCTCAATTGGGGCTATTTTGAGCTTTGCCGGTAGATTGGGACGCTGGTGCCCAGAACAGATAATGGCATTATATGCCTCAATCAGTACAACTAAGGCCCTGTATGGTGCTGAGATATGGGGCTTTAGGGACTGTAAGCAACTTCAACAGCATGAAGATAAATTCTTTCGGAGAATCTTAAAAGTCCCGCAAACCATCCCTGCTGAAATTGCCCATGATGAATTGGGGATGCCATATATTTCTGATATTGTTAAACTAAGGCCAATTATGGCATGGATGAGAACTTGGACTAACCCGGAGGCAGCTCTGACCAGGGAAATAATTACAGACTGCTTACAAAGAGACAAGGCCCTACAAATCCCCTGGCTGAAATATGTGAAAAACTCTTTAACAAGTATTGACCAGGGCCAGCTTTTTAATGATCCCTCCTTGATTGTAAATAGTTGTAAAATGAAGGTAAAAAAATTGCTTTTAGAAAAATTTGTCGCTGACAGAAGAAGTTGTGGCCTGGCAAAGAAATCACTAGCAGCCTATGACCTTGTAAGAAATGGAGGGGGAATGAAATCATATCTGTTTCTTATGTATAGCCAAAATGATCGGTTTTTAATGTGCTGTTTTAGGCTCAATTGGTTACCAAATATTTTAGCTTACCCTGCTGGTTTTACCGTATCAATTGAGTAGAAGGGTGCCTGCGGCTGCGACAATAGGTCTCCGCAGGACACCCTTCATTTTGTACTTTTATGTTCATTTTATAGTAACCCCAGACGATTGTTTTTGGTAGACATTTTAAAGAAACAGAAATTCCGCCAAGCAAGAACTGCATTGTTGTTTTTACAGAAAGCCACTGATCCCCACACCCTATGTGCCATTTTAAGCTTTTTAAAAGTAGCAGTAACATTGAGGAATACAAGAAATGAATTAGTGTTGTAAAATCATACCTGCCCCGTGAATCATATCCTCTCTTCTCTATTATTGTTTTTAACATGAAAAGTTCAGGAATGAAATGTAATGAAATCTTTTCAAATTTTATGTAATGTGCTTTTATGAGGAATTTTTATTCTTCGAAATAAAGATTTACTGAACTGAACTGAGTGACAAGTGAATGAGTGTAACTAAGTAAGAAAGAATGAGTCATGGTCAGTGAGAATACTGTAGATTGAGTAAGAGTGAAAGTGAATGTAAGTTTGTGTGACTGGGAAGGTATGAGTGAGAGTAAGAGTGAATGTGAGTGAATGCAAGTGAGAGTGACTACGAATGAATGAAAGTCAGTGAGATTGTGTGAGGGAGAGTAAGAGTGAGTGCAAGTGAGTGTGAATGAGTAAGTGTAGTCTGATTCAGAGTAAGAATGAGTAAGAGTGTGAATGAGAAGCAGAAATGAGTAAGTGAGAATGTGTGAGTGCTAAAGAGTGAGAATGAATGAGTGTGAACAAATATAAGTGAGTGTGGTTCCATGCTTGCGAGTCTGCCATTGGCACTGATATATTGAAGGCATTTTTTGGCTTATAGAGGCTTCCATAGCAAAATACTGGAACTGTAAATACTGGAGGCAATTCTTCTTATGACAGGCATCTGTGAGAAATTGACAATATATTGGCACTGATGTACTGGTGGTAGTTTTGAGGAAAAAGATTACTCATAGTATACACATGACATTATTAGTAACATTCTGGCATGGGCATATTGAATGTCATTTTTGTCATAAGCAACATCAGTTACAAAATGCTTACCCTAGAATATTGGGGGTATTTTTCTTTGACATCTGCGGGCACACATAGCACATTTTGAAAAAAGTGGGATCAACTATTGGGGAGGGTCAGGGTTTATAGGCTTGGCAAACCATAAAGGGACTTCACCATTTAAGGATTGCCCTTTCAGAGCCTATGGATTATTAGCAAAGTTATGTAAAAGTTGTGCTTTAAAATGCAATATTTGACCCCAACTTTTCTTGACGGGAGAAGACCCATATGGACACCACTAGAAGAGGGCTGCTTCATTTGCTTCACTTGTTCGCTAGAATTTCTGGCAAGAAATACGCCCCACCAAATTTCAAAGATCACACCAATACTTAGATGATGTGGTATCTAAAATAGATGTTTGTCTGTGTTCTTCTGTTATTTTGATCATGCCGTTGTTATGGAAGTTTAACTATGTCAATTATCATGAAGGCCTCAGGGTTAAAGTAATGTAACATCAATTCCTCTGAGATTCAGGGTCATAGATTTTATAATGTCGCATCCTGTGATGTCATTAACGTCAAAGGGTGTGGGATGTTATTTCTGCTACACCAGGCATTTTGATGAATACACGACTATGCCTAGTGTGAAAAGGCCTGTACATAACTATCTCTGCACAATCATGTCTCAACAGGGCATTCACTTGAGCAGATGTCTGGCCACAGCTATTTCCTGTCAGAAGTTCGTCCTATCACTGGATACAACGGGCGATATGGCTACCGGAGGAACACCACACCACTACGTAAGAAGCCTTCACCATTTGGTATAGGGACGCCTTTCCCACTGTACTAAGGCGTGCCAACCGATCTATCTTCAGCTCAGCCCAGTAGCTGAACATAGACCTTCACAGCCCGCAGGCATTTTCATTCTTGTTTATAATAATCCTGCTGGTGGATTACAACATTTAGACAAGATATGCAATAAAGCTGTTTTTCCATTTTAATCAGATGTCTGGAATGCTCTGGCGTTTATGCTTAAATGTACTAATTAATTTCTTTTTAGATCTCGTAATCCCGGCCCCCTGATATATCTTCGTAAAAAAATTGTTGTCCAGAGATTGTAATTTTTGATTTGTGTTTTTGGATCACTAGAGAAGTAATTTAGCTTGGGAAGACATTGCTGATCCAGGTCAAATTTTTCGGGATTACATTTTTTAAAATGACTGATGTGTTGCAGTGATGATGTAATATTTCAGGAACCATAAGACCTATATACTTCATTTTGGTGTAAAAACATAGGTTTTGGGGATCAAGTAGTCTTATAGAGCGAGAAAAAAACTCCTCAGAGCAGCCCATCCACCAATTTCCAATATACCGTCTATAACAGAGGAAAAAGAGACATATATAGAAATGAAACAAATAATAATGGTTTGTAATCCTTTTATGTACACACCAAACATAGTTTATGATTTGAATAGTAAATTTGCCGAATGTTCAGCATTTGAGAAGAGCATATCGACAGGGACATCATTTTGTAGGACAGGTTTTGCAAGTACATGTATGTGCAAGTTCTGTGGGTAGAAGCTTTAAAGAAATTTCGTCGATTTTAGCAGGCAATAAATATCTTCCAAACCAAATTCAAGTGGATTTTTTTCTTCATATGCCTGATCCAAAATATATTCACAACTTTTAATCAAGTAGAACACTCCTTTAATGTGTCCACGCACAGAATATGACGTCAGTGGAAGGTCACTTAACAGGGCTGATCTCTTAAACTCACTGTACCGAAGACCATTGAATGTGTGACAGTCAGAACTAATTTTCCACAGACACACAAGGTTTTTTTCTACGTCTTTAAAATCACATTCTTCTGTCTCAGCAAGTCCATTTAGAAACTTTACAGGTTCAGCAGTTAAAGCTCCAAGCTTTGTTCCAATTTTGGTCATAGTGTCATCACGCGTAAGAATATGTGCCTTGGTAAGAACTCTGGGCATCTCTGGGTCACGTTTCTTGTACAGAATATGATATGAACTCGGGGCATCTCTGGGTAAAGTTTCTTGTACAGAATATGATATGAAGCAGGATTAAGTATGGGACACCAAGATGAGGCGTTTTGGGTACCTACCCCTAGTGAGCCACTGCATCCATGAGTACTCCAGAATTCAACATTCCAAGTGCTAGGAGGCATAATTGCAGACTGAGCCCTGAGGGCGGTGCCTCCCGTAGCATGCTGAAAAGTGCCTTTGCAATCCTGTAGTGTGGCCACCAGGAGGAGACGTTTTGAGGTCTCCTGTGTCATGGTTCCCGGGGTCTGACCTTCCAAATATCCACAGAGTGTTTACCTCTTGCGCGCATGCGGGAATTAGTGCTCCTCTTCCGGTTGGCTGGCGAGTTACGGTCTAGCTTACGACCTGAAACCGCCAATGTGTCCCCAGCGCTTCCGGGGGAAACTGCATAAACCACAGCGGTTCCCGCCGGTTCAGCGCTTCAGATTGATGCCAACACTTTGCTGTTCCTGCCTGCTTCCCCGCTGGATCTCCTTACAGGTGTTTCCCGAGTCCGCGCTGGAGCTCTATGCTGTATTACTGAAAAGCCACGCTGGAGTGCTTTCCTGCATTCCAGAAACGCCTTTCTGGGTCTCCTTCCCCTAGTAAGCCAAAGCGCTCGTGGGGACTCAGGATACAGCATTTTAAGCACTAGGAGGCACAATTGCAGAATGTGAGCCTGGAAGAGGCTTGGCTTGGCCACATCCCAGTCATCTGAGCCAGCATACTCCATACTGCTACCAAGTGTAGGTGAAAGGGACATCATTGTGTTATTGCTGAGGGGATAATTGATGCTGGATTGCTGTTGACTCTCCTAGTGTTGGAGGGCAGAATCACGGGAAAGCGCAAGGGATAAGAACTGACTTAGGCCAACTTGAAGAAATAAAGAAAATACCAGCTAATGAGTCCTTCCCCGCTAGCCTTGCAGCCTTGCAGCCGGAAATAGCTGCACTTTTATTGATATTCATAATCTAATTAAAGAAGTTGAGACTATACTAAGCACAACCACATCTCAAACTGTTGATATTGTGCCGAGGTTGCCTGCTATGTTTAAAAGAGGTACTCGGAGAATCACACATGGAATTGACAATTCCACTACAAAGAAAATGTTACCAGCTGAAATTGAGATCCAGCCGTTAGAACGTGTTTTGCCCAAGGCGAGCCTACCTCCCAACATGACCCAGTTGCCCGAACGTGAACATTCATTAACCCCTAATGTGATTCTACTCCCAAACATTGAAAAAATGGAGTCAAACCCAGTGAAAGTCAAAGGACCTGGGTATCAAGCGATATAGAAAACAAAGTGGTCCTAGACATAACTTAATCAAAAACATTAAATGAAATACTTTTCGTTTTTGTACGGGATTCAATCCTGTAAATGAAAAGGAGAAAAACACACAAAAAGCCAAATGCATGTATAATTACAGTACCCAAAGTAATTCTGAAAACTGAGTTATCTGGGGCAACATAGTTTGCAATTTATTTTCATTATATATACATAAATAGAGACAGTAAAAGATGGGAGTTACTGCCAGGTGCAGTAAGAAGAAGTGCAAATGTAAGTGCTCAAGTGAGAAAAAGGGAAAAGAGAATCCAATAATTTGTATTAAGCTAAGGTACAATTCTCTTACCAAAATTGAGGGCCTGCCCCAAAAGAAATCTTTTCGCATAATATACTGTAGTCATCTATCACAGTGTCACAGCATCTGTGCAGATAGTCAATGGGAGGGGGCAACAAGGGTGCAGGCCCCAGATGGGGGGGGGGGATCGTTGACGTTTCAACCCTGGTGCAGTAGAGGGAGGATCAACACCTCAGCTATGGGTCTTCCTCAGGACCGGATGAAAAGAAAGGGGGGGACCTAGGTTGCAGTAGAAAACACCCCCAGCAGTGAGGTAGGCAGTGTGATGTTCTGGAACAGCTCAGCTGCGCTCGAGATTCCAATGTTGAGGCGGGTGGGCACCAGAGTCCGGTGTGGGTGGAGAACGTGGTGATCGGACGAGAGTCAGGGTACAAGGGGACCTGGTGGGACCCTGAGCGAAGGTCCATCTTTGAGAACCATTTGGGCCCCCGCGAGCTTATCGATAATGTCGTCTACCATGGGCGTCAGGTGGTGTTCTCATTTTATGGCGAGGTTTGGGACCCTCATGTACACGCAGATGTGGACTGCATCTGGCTGTTTCGGTTTCTTCGCAACAACTATGGGGACACCCACAGAGTGGGACCTTGCACTCGTTCAATAATCCCAGCATTGTCTAAGAGACGGAGCTCCACTTCCACCTTTGGATGGAGGTGAAAGCCAATCCTGTGTCTGAGGGCTATAGGGGCTACAGACTTGTCGATATGCAGCTGGACAGCCAGGCCTTTCAGGCATCCAATTCCCTCGAGAGAGGTGTAAACTCGCTCAGCAGGCGGTCGAAGTTGTGAGCATGCACAGTGAAGGCGACCTGGATGAGGTTAAGATCTTGCGCAGTGCGACAGCTGAGTAAGAACCCTGACCCTTGCGATACATAGTCTTTGGACCGCTGGTGTGTGTGGTCATGAGAGAGATTCGCCTGGAACACACCACATAGTTTGAGTGGAGAGTGGGTGCCAAACGCGTACACTTGACTTTGGTGTTGCAGGGGGCTGGCGGGTTGGGAAGGCTCCGATAGATGATGGCAGTCATGAGGTTGATGGTGTCGCCTGTGTCAATTACCGCTACTACTGAGTGTTCCTGCACCCCTATCGTGCACATGGGTGCCGCATGCAGGGTGGCTGAGAGTGCATCCAGTATTCCTATTACGTGGACTGTTGTCGCTTCGTCTTCGTCCATGTCGCTGCTCGCAGAGCTGTCCGGGAGAGGCTCGAGGGCTCTAACATGGCGTTGCAGGCCTTTCGATTTCCTTCTTGGCGTTGAGTGGCACACTTTGGCAAAGTGATTTAATTTTCCCGCGCGCACTGCAGGACTTTCCTTGGGCCGGGCAGGCACCGTCATGGGGTTACGGGCCGCCACACCACCCACACAGGTGATTCCTTGGGCCTTGTTTGGAGGCGTATGGGGATGACTTGCTGGACTTAGGCTTGGTTTCTCGGGCGTTGGTGCGAATGGTGTAGACTGGTTCTTCCTTGACTGCAACGGTGGGCTTGAGCTCCATGAGGGCTTTCGGGCTTTGGACAGTTCTTTAGAGCGCCCTAATGTCAGGATGTCCCTCATTGGCATGTTGTGCTACTGCAGATTACGTTACCGCAGCTTGGAAGAGGTGCAGCCTTGAATGAATTGTGCCCAAAGTTCATCATCCACATCAGGGAGGGTGCAGGTGCTCTCCAGCTCCTTCAGTCTTCCGTAGAAGACGTCTACAGACTCCTCCAGCTGTTGCCGCTCTTGGTGGAGGAGGAAACGTCCATAGTCTGGGTTGGCATAGGGCTCAAAGTGGGCTGTAATGGCGTTGTGCATCGTGGCGCAGTTCCTCGCGGGCCCTGCTTCGCGCCCTGCCTTGGTGATTTTATGAATGTTCGCCCCACCCAGGTGATGGAGCATAGGCCTCCTCCGTTGGGCCGGGATGTCTGCGGCATCAATGTTCATTTCCAGGCTCTCTACCCACGCTTTCCAGCGCGCTGCCTGGGAGGGCGGAGGCCCCGTGACGGCAAATGGCTCCAGCGGTGGAACAGGCGCCATGCAGGCAAGAAGGTAGGTAGCTGCAAACAAGGTGACACCCTCGCAAACTGCCAGTGGACAGATGTGGTGGCGGGGTCAGGAGGTGCGCCAGGCGAGGAGTGGACACCCCAGAAGCTTGGCGGATGGGAGCGCACTGCAGGTAATAGAAGCTACATCTGTAGGGGTGTAGGCAGCTGTGGTCAGGCTTCGGCCCTTGATGCAGGTGCTGGTAAGGCAGAGGCACAGGGGGCCAGGGCACCACATGAACAGAGGCGGCGGCTGGTGGGCCACGCAGCGTGACTTGCGTCGCTCACAGCGCAGGACTGGCGTAGGCCGGCAGGGCATTGGCGAGGCAGTGGGGCCACGTAGACACTCTTACCGGGTGTTAATGGCGGTGCACGATGTTCGCCAGTGCACTCGCCCTGTAGAGCGCCGCAGCGCCATGTGGGGTCAGAGGCAGAGACCGCATGTGAACGCGCACGATGGTCAGAACGGAGTGGAGAGCCCAGGCCAGGAGAAAGGCAAACGGTCATGCGCTGCGGACAGGAGGGCTGGCACTGGTTGCTGGTGCAGGGGTCACCAGACACGCGGCTGGAGCGCACCGGGCCAAGGACACTGCCAGGCTGCCCTGGGCCACCGAAGGGGGCCACCTAAGAGAGCGGCCACCCTTAGTGCCTCAGGATGGCACAGACCCAAAAAGGGGTCTAGTGTCGTGGACTAGGAGGGTCCCCACAGTGATGTCACGTTCGGCCGGGGAGGGGTCGGGGGCCGAGGCTATATGACCCGGGGTCGCGGACCCGGTGCCCTCTTTGACCCCGGATCAGCACATGGACGGTCCTCTACCCCCCCCTGGTCCTCGGGCGAGTGTTGCTGCCCGGTTGCTGTTGTTGGGCTCGTCCAGTGTCGCGTTGGGCTTTCTCGTCGGGTCACATGGTGAGTGCTGTTTGTTTACTGAGCCCGTCTGCGTGCGTCGGGGCTGTGTGGGCAGCCTTGGTGGGCGGTGTGTAGGATACTCGTGGTGGGGGTGGGGGAGGTGGGATGAGTCGTCTTCATGAGCTGGGAGCAGAGCTCGGTCTATTCTGGATCTTTCCATCGAGGAGGGAGGGTAGTGGGCTGCCCCAGCTTCGGTCCAGTTGGTGGTGGAGGAGGAAAGTTTGCGGGGTGTTGCTTCTGTGTCTGTCGATGTGCTGCACGGAATTCAGGGACAATTACCTCCTAAGTGGGGTTTTGGGATGCAGCTCTCCACCCTCCACTTTCGGCACCTCCCCCAAGGATGGGACTTTACTGATGAGCCCCGAGCGGCTCGCTGTGCCCGGTTCCTCCTTGCTTCACTCCCCCCAGTAGACCCCTGTTCTTCCCCTCTCCCCCGTCATAGTATCAGTGACCGTCGTGGTTGTGCGTGATTGGCCGTCTCTTTCCCCACCCACTGCGCCGGACACACGCTTGACCCCGTCTTCTCCTCCAGCAAGGACATCGCCTTCAGCCACTCCACCGGACTCCACTGGATAGACCACAGCTGCGTCCACTTCAGCTTCAGAAGGACCACGACACGCCGCCACCTGCAACAGGTTCCCCATAGAAGCTGGAACAAGATCACCTCCGACCAGCTCTCCACATCCCTGAACCTGAATCCTCCCGCCAGATCAACGGACCCCAACCAAGCAGCCGACAGCCTCAACCAGTGGATCACCAACTGCGCTGACGACCTCGCACCCCAGAAAAACCATCCTAGCAGGCCCGGCAGCAAGAAGGCTTCCTGGTTCAACGACGATCTCAAGAACTCCAAGAAGAACTGCCGCACCCTCGAGAAAGCCTGGCGCAAAGACCCGACTACGGACAACATGACTGCCCTCAAGCACGCCACCCGCAAACACCACCAGCTGATCCACACCACCAAGAAGACAGCATTCAAGGAACGACTAGACAACAACTCACACAACAGCAAGGAACTCTTCAGCATCGTCAAAGAGCTCTCCAACCCCAGCACCGGAACCTACGACATCTCCCCCTCGCAAGAACTCTGCGACTCACTCGCCTCGTTCTTCCACAGCAAGATCGCCGACATACACAACAGCTTTGGCACTCAGCCCACGCACCCAACCACCGAACCGGTGCCCCCCACCACCACCCTCCGTGCCTGGACCCCGATCAGCACCGAAGAGACCATCCACACAATGAACACCATCCACTCCGGATCACCAACCGACCCATGCCCCCACCACGTCTTCAACAAGGCCGCCTCTGTCATCGCACCCCAAGTCCGAGACGTCATCACCTGCTCCTTCAACACCGCCACCTTCCCGGAGAGCTGGAAGCATGCTGAACTCAGCGCCCTCCTGAAGAAACCATCGGCAGACCCCACCGACCTCAAGAACTACCGCCCCATCTCGCTCCTCCCTTGTCCTGCCAAAGTCACTGAGAAGACCGTCAACCGACAGCTTGCCGCCTTTCTCGAGACGACTGGATCCCTCGACCCCTCGCAGTCCGGCTTCCGAGCCAACCACAGCACCGAGACCGCCCTCATCGCAGCCACTGATGACATCCGAGCCCTGCTCGACAATGGGGAAACAGCTGCCCTCATCCTCCTGGACCTCTCCGCAGCGTTCGACACTGTCTGCCACCGCACCCTAGTACAATGCCTCAGCAACATCGGAATCCAAGAGAAGGCTCTGGAATGGATCAACTCGTTCCTCGCCGGAAGAACTCAGAGAGTCCGCCTCCCCCCGTTCAGATCCAAGGCCACCGAAGTCATCTGTGGCGTACCACAAGGATTGTCGCTCAGCCCCGCCCTCTTCAACATCTACATGAGTCCCCTCGCGGCCATCACACGCCAACACAACCTCAACATCATCTCCTATGCCGACGACACTCAGCTGATCCTCTCCCTCACCAACGGCCCAGCCACCGCCAGAACCAACCTTCATGAAGGGATGAAAGACGTAGCCGAGTGGATGAAGAACAGCTGCCTGAAACTGAACTCAGACAAAACGGAAGTCCTCATCCTGGGACCATCTTCCTCCGCCTGGGATGACTCCTGGTGGCCCCCCGCCCTGGGCAGTGCACCCAAACCAACGGACCACGCACGCAACCTGGGCTTCATCCTGGACTCCTCCCTCTCGATGACCAGACAAGTCAACGCCGTCTCATCTTCATGCTTCAACATCCTACGCATGCTCCATAAGATCTTCCGATGGATCACCACCGAAACCAGGAAGACGGTCACCCAGGCACTCGTCACCAGCCGACTGGACTACGGAAACACCCTCTACATAGGAATCACAGCCAAACTACAGAAGAGACTCCAACGCATCCAGAACGCCTCCGCACGACTCATCCTGGACATCCCCCGTCACGCCACATCTCCGGACACCTGAGAGACCTGCACTGGCTCCCCGTCAACAAGAGAATCACGTTCCGACTCCTCACCCACGCACACAAGGCTCTCCACGACCTGGGCCCCAGGTACCTCAACAACCGCCTGACCTTCTACACTCCCACCCGCCAGCTTCGATCGGCCAGCCACGCTCTCGCCGCCGTTCCACGCATCCGAAGAGCCACCATGGGAGGAAGATCCTTCTCCTACCTGGCAGCCAAGACATGGAACTCCCTCCCCATCCACCTCCGTCAGACCCAAGACCACCTCTCCTTCAGGAAGCAACTCGAGACCTGGCTGTTCGAGCAGTAGCAGACCCCCCTCCCCCAAGCACCTTGAGACCCTCTGGGTGAGTAGCACGCTATATAAATTTCTTGATTGATTGCATGGCAAATTGCAACAACAAAGGTCAGGCGCCTAGATGTAATGACTGGTCGCTCCACACAACACTTTCCACGTGTCTCTCATCTCATGTGCACGAGGTTCCCTCTACACCTCCAAGCAACCTACTTTTGTGTATCCCCAGGTCTTGGTACCAGTCGCAATGAATGCTGGTACTACGTGGTCGGGTTTTTGTGTTTATTTATGCAGGGTCTTAACGCTGTTGTTGAAACTTTGTCAAGTCTGAATGAAGCAGAGCAAGGCCTGTAATCTGGAACATAGAGTTTGTTTTCTGTTTTTTACTTTCTAATTAAAGGGTTTAAGCTGCACATGTTTTTAAGAGGACACGGAGATCTTAGGAGAGTTTGAACAGATGAAGGTGGCACATCTGGCCTGCTTCTGACACATGCGTTATGTGCCTTTGGATTTAGCCGCCGCCAGAAGCAAACACGCAGCAGCCTCACCATTTCATGACAATGGGTTTCTGGCACCTATCTTTGACAGGAGGGCTGGGGCGGGTAGAGTAAAAAGAGTGCTCCAACAAAAGTGGCATTCATGTGAACATGTCAGCACCAAGGACGCCAGTGCCCACGCTCGGGGGCTCGGGATCGGGTCCATATTTCAAAGACTAAAGGACAAAGCCACATGTGTTTGCTTGTTATAGTGCAGGGTTTAGCCTTTCAGTGTTGCGATGGGGGTTCTTCATGCGTTGATTTGTGTATTTTATTTGTGCACTATGTTAAGCTCAATTAGTCTTTTCACAGTAGCTTTACCCATCTCTGTTTGTGAGCCATGAGAGACTTTTATTCTGGGTCTGCGTTCCCACATTGGCGCTGCACGGTGCCTGAAATGTGTAATTAGTGATAGAAAATATTGGGTATCTGACGCTGCAATGTCCAATCAGGAATGTCTTATTACTTACCGGTAATCTTCATTACCCCGATTAGGGTCCTCCCCGTCCCAGTCCTAACAACGTGAGGCAGTCCTGCCTCCACCCAGCCAATCACAACGCTAGTATTTCTATACTACATAAGCCCCGCCCACCTACCGCCATGCCTGTTATCAACAAGACTCCGACACAAACACAGCGGGAGGGTGGGAGGGAAGAGGACTGGGACGGGGAGGACCCTAATCGGGGTAATGAAGATTACCGGTAAGTAATAAGACATTACCCCCTCATGGGTCCTCCCCGTCCCAGTCCTAACAACGTGAGGAACTCACAAGCAGAGAACCAATAAAGAAAACACGTAGGAGACCAGGGATCCATGCAGAGTACAAAACTTTAATCAATAAAAGATCAATGAACAACAGCGTTCAAGACGCCAACAGAAAAACTGTCAGCAGAGGCATGTAAAACATCAAGCCGATAATGTCGCACAAATGTGTGATGAGACTGCCAGGTGGCCGCCCTACAAATCTCCTGGATAGAGACCCCCGCCGCCTCAGCCCAGGAAGCAGACACAGAACGCGTCGACCGACCCTGTACGTGAGACGGAGGAGGCAAATCCAAAGACTTGTAAGATTGACAGACCGCCAAACGGACCCACCGACTGATCGTGGAAGTGGAACCCTTCTTCCCTTTAGCCACACCCCCACAGGAGACAAACAGGGCAGGAGAACTCCGGAACCCTAGGGAACGTTGGACGTAAATCTGGAGATCCCTGCGAACATCCAAAGAAGGGGGGACAAGGGAATCCCCCTCAGCAGGCAAATCAGGAAGAATCACCTCCTGCTGCAAATGAAAACTCGAAGAAACCTTAGGCAGAAAAGCCGGATCAAGCCGCAAAATGACCCGATCCGGGAGGAACTGAAAATAGGGAAACGAAACGAGCAAGGCACCCAACTCACCCAACCTGCGAGCGGAGGTAATGGCCAACAGGAAAGCCACCTTAGCGGACAGCCACAACAAATCTGCCTCCATCATAGGCACAAAAGGGGGCAACTGTAGACCTTGCAAAACAGTAGGCAAATCCCAAGAAGGAATGAGAACAGGAGAAACCGGCGACGAAGCTGAAAGCTCCGAAGAAGCCGACTAACCAAAGGAGCAACACCCTCCAAGGAGGCCCCAGGACCCCGACAAGCACGAACCGCCGCTCACTGAGCAGAAAACGTGGAAGGGGAAAGGCCTTTCGAAAAACCATCCCGGAGAAACTCCAACACAGAAGTAGGAACCCCCAGTACAGGATCCACCCCATGAGAAGAACACCAAGAAACAAAAGAACCCCAATGGCGGCCATAGCACTTAAGGGTCGAAGGGCGGCGAGACAACTAGATGTCACGAGCCACCACCGATGAACAACCCAAAGACTCCAAAGTCAACCGCTCAAGAGCCAAGCCGTCAGCTGCAAACGACGAAGACAAGGCAGAGACAGGAGTGGAAACTGAAGAGGAGATGGACACAAAGGAAGCCGGACAAACTGACCCTTCGCCAGTTTCAGCAGGAGAGGAGACCAAATGCCCTTGAGTGTGATAATTTTGCGCTTTACAAATGTGGAATTTTAAAGCAGTGCCTTACAACTAGGCGAAGAGGTCAGTGCTGCCAGTCAGTCAGTGTCTCCGTGGCTCGGTCTAGAACTCGGACTATGACCACCGTGGGGCTCCTGGTTGGTGTTTTAGTCCCCTTTGCCCGTAGTCTAGGCCTTGTTTTGCCAGGCACCACATGCTCCACATGGAACTAAAGGCAGGAAAGTAGAGTTGGGATCGAGAGGGCATTTAGGGGTTCTCAGGCCAGGCACGCATGGGACGACCGCTGATGAGAGGAGTTGCGGTTATTTCCTGGCGGGTGGTGTATGCTCTTCGGCCACTACGGATAAGCAGGGTGCCATGCACATCGGATTGAATTTTCCAGCATGAGAACTTGAGGGTGCACGCATGTATCAGTTGTCACACAGTCAACTTATTTACCGCCGCTGCCGCCATTTATACCGTTTGGCATTGTTTTGGTTGCGAGCTCGAGTCTAGCTGGGCACGTGTGTGAGCTTAGACGCAGCGCGCAGTTCGAATAACATGTTTAATTAGTGAAGTAGTGTGGCTCACTGGTTAGAGGCGGCAGACCCGAGAGCAGAGGACGGCTCGGGACCAGGGTTTGATTCCCGGCGCGGCAGGTTTCTGGACCAGGGTCAGCGGACTCGATAATTCTCTCGCCTCGGTGCCCACTCTGTTCAGCGATCACACTCGGCAACTCTGGGCATTAGCTTGCCTCATCTTCACTAACGGCCCCACCAGACCGCCGGGGATGCCTGGTCTCACCCTGGAGATACCCATTAAGGGACCATCTCTCAGGGAAGCCAGGAAGGGTTTCGCAGCAGTCGAAGCGCCTTGGGACCCTCCGGGTAAGTAGTGCGCTATATAAATGCCTATACATTACATTACATTACGTTTAGATTTAAAGATATGATTTTCTTTTGCTTTATACACGAGGCCGTTTGAGCACACTGTTAGCGATAGGGCGAAGTAGGACTGCTAAAAGGACATTGCAGATTTCAGGTTTGCGGGCTATTTAGCCCTGATCAGGGCAATGCAGTGTTTGTGGATGGAACGTTGTTAAGGCCGGAAAGAGCACTCCAATAGGTAATCATGGGACTGCCTTTTCGCGCACGTTTAATTTCCTGGACGTATTTTACAGTGCCATAGCGCTTCACAATAAGAACAGAACTGATACATGGGAGCACTATAAGTGAACACAGTACACTAGCAAACACTAAGTTACGTGATGCAACGTGACTATCTTGAGCAAAACAATACAAGAGGTAGCAATCGGTGCATTACAGGAGGTAAAAGTAACAGGTAAAAGTAATATGTGTCCATGTCACGGAAGTGTACAAAGTACAAGTAGAGTCGAAATACTCCAATACATGGCAGACACTCAAACACAAGAACGAACGTCACGTGGACAATGGTGGCACTTGTGCAAGTATCTGAAGCAAACACAATGTAGGAGTTAGCAAACAGTGTGTGGCTAGAAGAAAGTGATGTGTGCATGCTACAATAGAGTACAAAGCTCAGGCTGAAGGATAATACTGCATTATAGAGCAGACTCACAAACCACAAGTACACACTGGAGAGACACTTCCATAGTCAAGGGGAATATTTTCTCTTTAATAAAAGGTAGTCCTTCAGGTAATAGTATGGCCATATATTAAAGTTGGAAGTGTCTTTGAAGGGGGAGAACTTTGAGGTCGGTTTTGAAGGCCTGGGAGGTGGAGGTGTTTCTGAGGAGAATAGTAAGGAGACGAGTTAAGAGGTGACTCTAAATCACACACCACCAAGTGCATGGGTCATTAGCAGACTTAGCATGTGGATATTTGACTTAGTTTCAAGACACTACACCTCTGCAGCAGGCGCTTGAGGGACGCCAGTTTGTGCCTACCTAACTCCTTTCGTGAATGTATTGTGGGCTAAATAGTTCGTGTAACTGACAAACAGGCTTGGCCTCGGTGGCGTGGGAGGGCTTTGATGGCCCTGTCTTATTGCAGAGTATCCATATTGCTATATGGAGGGGGGGACAGGGCTTCTAATAGATGTGTTATGTCTCTCAAATGCAGGAAGCACGCTGGAGATACGCCCTACGCACATGGGGTGCCACCTGAACTGTTAACAGGTATAAGGGTCATAGCACACTGGGGGCAGTGTGCTAGGGTCCAGGACACCCAGGTTCTCCATAGGTGTCAGGACTGGCCTGGTTGTGGGGCACACAGATTACACCCCATGGAAGTATGACATTCGTAGTCAACGGGTGAATCGGCGCTTTGCAGGTAGCTGCTGTGCAATAATTGGGTGCTTTCTCTTGTAAAACATCGGAGGAGCCTGGGCTATTAGTTGACTTACTGGGAATAATTGGGGTGTTCTGTACGAAGCAGGGGAGACTGTGGCCAAATCATGCAAGACCGGTGAGAAATGGAAATGCTTTTCTTTTACACAACTGAGGGGTGGGTATATCATGCATCCCAGGTGCAATAATGAAATGTGTTCCTTGTACAGCAACTGGTGTACAAGAAAGGGCCTCTGATCCTGGCGATCGAGTTAGCAAACCAGTTCTCGTAACTGACATGCAGGCTTAGCCTTGGTAGCATGGGGGTATTTATGGCCCCTGTCGCATTGCAGAGAACCCATTTGGTAGATGGGGGGGTGTGGCTTCTAATGGATGTTTATGTCTCAAATGCAGGATCAGCGCTGGAGAACCGCCCGACTAATACTGTGGTCCACCCGAACTATCAACAAGTAGAAGGGCCATAGCAGACTGTGGGCAGGGTGCTAGGGTATTGGATTCCCTGGTTTTCCCTCAGTGTCATCACTGTCCCTGTTGTGGGGCGCGTAGGTTACACCCCATGGTAGTATGCATGGGTAATGAACTGGTGAGTCTGGGCATAGTAGGTAGCCCCTGTGCAATACTTGATGCTATCTCTTGGAATAAGAACTGATGCGGCTGGGCAATTTGTTGTTGTACTCGGCAATAATTGGGGTGTTCTCTTTGTAAGCAGTGGCAAAGTGTGGGTAAATCATGCATTCCCGGTGACAAAAAAGCAAACATTATAGGAGGTAAAAGTAACAGGTAAAAGTAATATGTGTCCATGTCACGCAAGTGTACAAAGTACAAGTAGAGTTGAAATACTGCAATACATGGCAGACACTCAAACACAAGAACGAACGTCACGTGGACAATGGTGGCACTCGTGCAAGTATCTGAAGCAAACACAATGTAGGAGTTAGCAAACAGTGTGTGGCTAGAAGAAAGTGACGTGTGCATGCTACAATAGAGTACAAAGTTCAGGCTGAAGGATAATACTGCATTATAGGGCAGACTCACAAACCACTAGTACACACTGGAAAGACACTTCCATAGTCAAGGGGAATATTTTCTCTTTAATAAAAGGTAGTCCTTCAGGTAATAGTATGGCCATATATTAAAGTTGGAAGTGTCTTTGAAGGAGGAGAACTTTGAGGTTGCTTTTGAAGGCCTGGGAGGTGGAGGTGTTTCTGAGGAGAATAGTAAGGAGACGAGTTAAGAGGTGACTCTAAATCACACACCACCAAGTGCATGGGTCATTAGCAGACTTAGCATGTGGATATTTGACTTAGTTTCAAGACACTACACCTCTGCAGCAGGCGCTGGAGGGACGCAAGTTTGTCCCTACCTAACTCCTTTCGTGAATGGATTGTGGGCTAAATAGTTTGCGAAACTGACAAACAGGCTTGGCCTCGGTGGCGTGGGAGGGCTTTGATGGCCCTGTCTTATTGCAGAGTATCCATATTGCTATATGGAGGGGGGACAGGGCTTCTAATGGATGTTTTATGTCTCTCAAATGCAGGAACCACGCTGGAGAAACGCCCTACAAACATGGGGTGCCACCTGAACTGTCAACAGATATAAGGGTCATAGCACACTGGGGGCAGTGTGCTAGGGTCCAGGACACCCAGGTTCTCCACAGGTGTCAGGACTAACCTGGTTGTGGGGCACACAGGTTACACCCCATGGAAGTATGACATTCGTAGTCAACGGGTGATTTGGAGCTTTGCAGGTAGCTGCTGTGCAATAATTGGGTGTTTTCTCTTGTAAAACATCGGAGGAGCCTGGGCTATTAGTTGACTTACTGGAAATAATTGGGGTGTTCTGTACGAAGCAGGGGAGGCTGTTGCCAAATCATGCAAGATCGGTGAGAAATGGAAATACTTTTCTTTTACACAACTGAGGGGTGGGTATATCATGCATCCCAGGTGCAATAATGAAATGTGTTCCTTGTACAGCAACTGGTGTACAAGAAAGGGCCTCTGATCCTGGCGATCGAGTTAGCAAACCAGTTCTCGTAACTGACATACAGGCTTAGCCTTGGTAGCGTGGGGGTATTTATGGCCCTTGTCGCATTGCAGAGAACCCATTTGGTAGATGGGGGGGGGGTGTGGCTTCTAATGGATGTTTATGTCTCAAATGTAGGATCAGTGCTGGAGAACCGCCCGACTAATACTGTGGCCCACCCGAACTATCAACAAGTAGAAGGGCCATAGCACACTGTGGGCAGGGTGCTAGGGTATTGGATTCCCTGGTTTTCCCTAGGTGTCATTACTGTCCCTGTTGTGGGGCGCGTAGGTTACACCCCATGGTAGTATGCATGGGTAATGAACTGGTGAGTCTGGGCATAGTAGGTAGCCCCTGTGCAATACTTGATGCTATCTCTCGGAATAACAACTGATGTGGCTGGGCAATTTGTTGTTTTACTGGGCAATAATTGGGGTGTTCTCTTTGTAAGCAGTGGCAAAGTGTGGGTAAATTATGCATTCCCGGTGACAAAAAAGCAAACCAAAAAAAAAAAAGGCGTTTTCTTTGAAACGACTGTTGTACCTAGGTATATCATGCATCCCATGTGCAAGAGGGGAATGCGGGTTTCTGGGTCAGCACGTCCAGGATTGGAGTGTAACCTGTTTTTTAATTTCAGGACAATCAGAGCAAGTACACAGGCACCACTCTGAGAAGGTCAGGTGGGAACGGAAGCAGAAATGGCCACAGGAGATCCGGGCTTGGAGCCTGTATGCTTTTCCTGGTTAAGTGCTTTTGGGGGGCAAGGTGACAACCCGGTTCTGACTTCTTGCAGGGACGAGTAAAAGCAGTGTTAAGTGTAGCAGTCGAGCAATTACCATGCCCCCATTCCACATCAGCCCCAGTTGTGCTCAAGTACCTCATGCAACTGCCGGCCTCAGCTCATAGGTGACAGGAGGGGTAACCACAAGGGTAGATGGGAAGAAGACTGGTATGGTTTTCAGTAGGGGGGGCACAGGGGTCTTCTCCAGAATTATCTGAAAGCCAGCACTTCTGTCACACTATAGGGTTTGCGCACAGCAGGGTAGAGGGCCTGTCCAGGGGTCAGGGGCTATGGTTTGTCAATCCTGGACTTCCGTCAGCACAGCTAGGGCCTGCCAGGATCATGAGGGACATTTGCTGTGGCCCAGGGCATGCTTTTAACAGTGAGAGGGCCTTGTTCGCTTCTTTGACACTCTGCTGTGGGGATACAAATGGGTCAGTTCTGGTGGACGTATGCTCCATTGGGTAGAGCTCCTTAGAGTAAGGCGTGTGCAGCATGGACCTGGGGTAGCCAGCTCAGGCTTGCCCCATAAGTTGATGTGATGGGCCCAGGGGTGCTGCACCATATGTAAATGATACGGGACAGCATCTAGTTAGACAGTTCTGTAGGGGTCCATCATTAGCAACAGCAGCTGCTCTTATGGATAGCAGTATAGGGTCCTTTAGTTCGCCCAGGGTTGGGGCGGGCAAGGTCGGCAGCTTGGCAGCCGGAGACGGAGTAGAGAATACTCATATCGGGACAGAACAATGCGCACTCGGGAGTCAAGCAAACTACGTTTCTACAGAACACTGATACGCTGTCTGGAATAAATGCATAGGTTATGGGCTACACAGAGATAGGCAGTGCTTTGTGCAGGGTGCGCTTGTGAGCCATTCACAGGAGGGTGCGATTGGCCTTGACAGTGCTGAAATGGAGGGGATGGAGCACTAATAGGGACACCTCCTAAGCATAGTTTGCAGGAATAGTTGAGAGGGTCAGAGGCTTTTCTGATACAGTTCACAGTCCTGTGCAGCGGCAGAACTGATAGGGTAATTTGGTTGCTGGACAGCACAGCTGTCCAGAGGGGGAAAGGACATGTCCTTGTTTGGGCAGAGGGAGGCCTCCGGAGGAACAGGCTGAAGGTCACCGGGTCTAGAGGGCCACTCACTCCGCTTTTGAAGCAGCTTTCCTTTCAGCAACTTTTGCGCTGACTTTCCATGGTGTGCTTAGAATGGGGGAGCTAGTGGCGAGTCCCAAACAGGACACATCAGGAGTAGCCGTGTGCAGACGGGATGCTGTCCTGACAGGCGAGGTCCGGACTCCAAGGTTGAGGAGATCTATAACGGACCAGGAAGGGGCAAGAAGAGTTATATTTTAAACTGGTTGGATGGCCAAGTACTGCCCAGTGCGCTTAGTGGTGAGACACCTGGCGCTGCGCACCCCCAGGCGAGGGGCCTCCTGATACATGCTGATGGGACCCTGTGACCAAATACCAAGTACAGCGCATAATGGAGGTGTGTTTGGAATTCGCAAGCAACGAGGTCCAGGGCAAGTGCTTTTGCAGCCACGCCTTTAGAATAGGGGCATCAACCACAGCTTTCCAAGCAGGCTTGCCAGTGAAACACATAAAACAAGTGGGGCGTTGAGAGTCAAGTTGCTACAAGAATGACATACGTCCTTAAGAGGCAGGCTTAGGCACAGGCCTCAATTCTGATGTGCCAGGTTTGTGCGACCTGGAGTCGTTGTAATCATGGTTGCAGTGTTTGAAGAATTTGGTTGGTGTACATATTGAACAATGTGTATACATCTGCCTGGGGCGCAGGGGCCTGCTGCACATGATGAGGAGCACTTTTGTGCAAATTGAGCTCTTGCTGGGGACTGGTGAGTTATGGTGGACCGAAACTACCCCGAGGCGTTAGTGGCGGGGTGCAAGATCAGGGGAGGCGATAGAGACCTCTCTCAGGCGGGTCAACAGCGCTATGCGCAAATGCACCAAGCAACGTGGATTTGGTATTATAAGACAATGGTTGCTACATGCAGAATGCACAGGGTGCTTTGACACTGATAGTATACACCTATCAGAAGTGGGGATGCCCTCTACTTGCTAGATTTAGCGGAATCACTAGTAGCAGCAGGTTGTAAGGAAAGAACACCAGAAGGTGGGGGGGCGCTGGGGTGGAGTTACAGGGTGATCCAACGCAGGAAGGTACAGAAGGGTACCCTCTACAGGAGCACAGTAAGGGTGCGAGAGCAAATTAATCCTCGGTGGGATCCTGGAGGAGTGACGGCGCCCCGTTAGTCCTTCGGGCGGTTGTGGACCTGAGCAACCGAGGGTTGCCTGCGACGCTCAGCCCCCCACCCCCATAGGGGGAGGGGCATAAGTAAGGCAAGGACTGGAGGTCTGCCGGGGGAAGGGGGTTAGATCTTCCCCCCCAAAATTGACAAACGCCGGGGAGGGGAGACCACGCCCACGAGGAACATGGCGGCGGGCTGAGAGCCGGTCGTGGCAGCACCGAGGTGTTCTCCGATGACTGAAACGAATGCGATGTAGTAGCGAGAGGACGCGAGCTTCCCCATGTTTAGGTGAGTGGTAGATGCATTATCCCCCGTAGTTGCCAACGCCAGACTAAGTCGGCTCCTCTGTTTTCTCCTTCCCGAGGTTAATGGCCGCCTGAGCGAGGTTTGCAGCAGGCGGCGTTAGGACCAGCGCACACCCGGACCCGGACTCAGACCCGCTCGATGCTCGATGTGAGGGGTAACACTTTCACCGGGAGAACGCCGGCGGAGCCTGCGGGCTAGGTCACGCTTTTTGCACGCTTTTCTGCACGTATCTCAACTCTGCTTCAGAGATCAGCGTGCAATGAAATTAAGAATGCTTTACTTGGAATGCAACACATCTACGGTAAGGTGGAGAGCAAAGGGGGAATAATAGCAAGTCCCCTGTTTATCTCTGCAAGGCAGGGTTATTTGGAGAAAAATACTAGCAGAGGCTCCAGCTAAAAAACGTATTATTAAGACACCAAAAAACTAGAGTTTCCTTCAGAGTCAGATATTTACAACCCGCTCTGCTTTCCCTTTCCCTCGAAGCTTCGGCTGGCTTGATCACTTATAAAAGACGGCGCTAGGACCTTCACGGACCTGCGCTCACCAGTATCCAGTATTCACGCTGGAAGAACGCCGACGGTGCTTATGGAGCAGATTTCGCTCCGTATTATTTAAACTTAAACTTGGAGGTCTGGCGACACATGCATTTAAGCAACAGCCCAACAAAACGGTGTCTGAGAGAAAGGAGCTTTACTCTCTTGTGGTAAGGTGTGGAGAGAAGGGGAGTTAAGTGGTAGCGACTCACGGATTTACCACTGGGAGGTGGGGTTGCATGAATCAAACGCAGTTTGGCCTTCCAGCTTACAAGAACAGTGAAGTTCCAGTACAAGAGCCGGCTTTGTTGAAATGTATTGAGCCGGTAGGGCAAAAGTTTACGGAAGCTGTTATACCTGAGACAATCGAGTCTGTTAATGTCGAGATAAGTTCAAACCCTGTAAAACAAGGAAATATCCTCCCAATAAGAAGAAACAGGTACCAACTGAGATCTAGGGTAGAATTAAAAGAGAAAGGGGCTCTAGAATTTGAAGAGAGGGAGTGACCTATGCCATTAACCCCCTGCAAAAGTAAAAAGAAAAAGACTACTTTAGTTAAAAAAACTTAAAGGAGTATCCCACGAGAGCCAAGTGGTGAAAAGTACCCCATCCCTTAAATCTTTTTTTAAGGTCCTAGATCAGGCTAGGCGTTCCTCTGTGCAGTTGGAGGACAACATTGGTACTATACCCTTAAAAACCATTACGGGGCTTTAGAAAATTTGGGAAACATGGAAAATGCTGATGAGGGAACAGAAACGCTGAGTTCAGAGAGCTCCGGGCAGAGCAAGGTTCAGCTAAATCTTCCTGAGACTGAAAGTGCAAAGGCACCTCCTGCATTAGGGGCTTCAGCTAATCTAAATAAAGCACCCCCAGTACATAAAGTGCGAGGAAAGCAAGACACTAGACCCAAGAGTCAGTCTGGAACGGCCAAACCTGCACAAAGTAGTTCTAAGGAGTTAGAAGAGGGGACAAGGAGAAAGGATGCAAGTAAAGATAATCATTCAGATTCTGCTCAAATAATTTCTGGAATAAGGAGAAGGTCTGAGGACTCAAGCGAGCGTGAGAGTGACCGGTTAGGGGAACTTTTTCGATCCTTGAGAGGTCATATGATGTCGAAATTTGAGATATCGGAAACTAACCAAAAAACAATACAGGACAGATTTGATGTGTTAGAATCCAAGTTAGAGGAGGTCACTCTACGTACAGGGAACCTTGAAACAGAAGCAGCTGCCCTGAACAAAACGGTACATGGAAATCAAAAGGACATAGAACATCTTAAAGCCCAGAATAGATCATTGGTTATGGACATTGAGCGGCTGGAGACTCAAGCACGGAGAAATAACTTAAAGATCTTAAAAAAACTAGAAGGGGAAGAGTTGGAGGACTTGAAGGGATTTGTCTGTAAACTCCTGAGAGATGGTGTTTTAAAAGACCGCCCGGATATAGAGTAGGAGGCAGAAATCCAAAGGGTACATAGAGACCCTTACAAGAGATGTACAGATAGGAAAGTACCTAGGAAAATACTAGTAAACTTCCAAACATACAGTGTCAAGGAGCTTATCCTAGGGAGATCCCTTTCAAAAACAGATTTCCGCTACAAGTCCAGCCCTTATCTTATCAGGTCTGATATTGGTGCAAGAACCGCACAAAGACAATGGGAGCTGGGCACTAGAATGCCGGATCTGAGGTCACTGGGAGCACATGTTCAGATGAGATTCCCGGCTATGCTCAGGATTATGTGGAAGAATAAGACCTATAGCTTCACACAGCCAGAAGAGGTTGATAATCTTTTAGACCGAATGAGAAGCGAGCAGGAGGAATAGTACCGGGCAGATCTGGTGATTACTTTAAGGAAGGAAGAAAATAATAAAAACAAAAAAAAAAAAAAAAAAGAGGGGAATGGTTGGGGGGAATTTGAGAAGGTAAATCATTGTATAAATATACTGTATGATAAAACAGGGGGACACGAGGATTTATTTGTGATTTATTTTGTCTCGCTAGAATACAGTTAACTGGTCACGGGCACCACCTGGTTGCTCCGAAAGGCGAAGTCATCGCCAGGTATGTTGGGGGGGGTTCCTCAGGGGGGAGGGGTTCACTGGGTGGGGGGAGCTAGGGGGAAAAATAAAAAATCCTCATATATAAACAAACGCTTGTTGTATAAAGATATGGATGGGTACGAGCGGACACTAGACTCATGATTAATCCATATAAGCTTAAGGTCCTGTCATGGAATATTAATGGTATAGGGGAAAAAACAAAACAGAATAGAATTTGTGAATTTTTAAAAAATTCAGACGCTCAAATCATAATGTTACAAGAAACACATTTAGAGGCAGCATTATGTAATTCTCTCTTTAAGAAGTCAAGGTGGGTTCAAGACATAATTAGCTCTAGGCAATCAGGAGTCACAAGGGGAGTTTCTATCATAATTCGAGCAAACAGAGGGATAAGTTTGAGAAGTTTTGAGACAGATCAATCGGGAAGATGGTTAGCGGCAAAAGTACATATTCAAAACATCCCCTATACAATCGCAGTGTACTACGGTCCAAATGAGGACAATCCGGTTCCGCTGTCCAAACTTGAATTAGCATTACTTGCGACAACTGGCCCTTTAATCTTAGGTGGTGATTTTAATTTGGTCTTTGACCAAAAATTAGATCGAACCTCTAAGGCTAAATACCATGCTCCCTTAAAATCACTTGCCACTTTGGATGCTTTAATGAAAGACTTTATACTAGTAGATGTCTGGAGAAAAAAGTATAGAACTCAATTAGGCTTCACTTTTTATAATAAAAAATATAAGAACTATTCTAGAATAGATCATTTTTTAGTCGATCAACATCTTCTCAAGGATATCAACTACCTTTCCTTTACGCCTACAGGTTTATCGGACCACGTTGTTCTGGAAATGGTAATTGAATTGAATATAACTCCTCTAAAACCAAGGTGGACACTGGAGAGATCACTTTTACTAGATAATCAAATAAATGTAGAAGTTAAAGATAAAACATTAGAATTCTTCATAACAAATTCAGGATCTTCCTCCCCCCAGGTAGTATGGGAAACCTATAAGGCCTACTTGAGGGGAGTCTTGAGCTCTTTAATGAATCATAAGCGAAAGAGTATAAAAATAAAAAGAAGGGAAGATTTGGCAGCAATAACAAGAAAGGATCTTGAATTACAAAATGCAATTCTAACGAACTCCAGTAGAGCCCATTTGCTAGAGAAGGAACTTATTGATTTACAGCTTCAGTTAAAAATTTCAGATGAGACAATTCTTAAAGAAAAATGCGAGTCTAGTAGACTAAAAAATTTTGAGTATGGAGGAAAATGTGGAGCCCTCCTAGCCTGGAAAGCTAGAGAAGAGAGAACGAGAAATAACATCAAAGCCCTATTACAAAGGCAGACAGGAGAATTGATGGAAACAGACGCAGAGATTAGAGAAGAAGCAAGGTCCTTTATGAGAAGTCTCTACACGGAAGATAAAGATCCTAAGGGGGAGGATTTAGAATCCTGGCTGATAACAAAACATTTGCCGCAAATGTCCGAAACGGATAAAGTATACTTGGAAAGTGAGATCACAGAAGGGGAAATTCTGGGTCAATTGAAGAAAATGAAACGAGGGAAAGCTGCAGGTTCAGATGGGTTGCCAGCGGAGATTTATTTGGACAACAAAGATCAATTAATATCTCCATTAAGGGAACTCTTCAACCTTTTATTAATCCATGGCTATTCTACACCTCCCTCATGGGCAGAAGCCACTATAACGCTAATACCAAAACCAAATAAAGATTTAAAAAGAATAGAATCTTACAGACCCATCTCACTGGTAAACACAGATATGAAGATCTACTCCGGTATCTTAGCCACTAGACTATCGAAGGTCATAAAATCTATAATTCACCCTGACCAGAGAGGCTTTATCCCAGGGAAACAGTTAAATGAATTAACATTTCAAGTAATAGGGGCCATTGACTATGCTAACGCTAAAAATCTCCTGCTGGCCCTGGTCGCCATAGATGCAGCTAAGGCCTTCGATCAGGTCAATTGGAAGTTACTATGGGCCACAATGACGGCATTTGGGTTCCCTCTAATCTTTATAGAGGCGGTTAGATCATTATATAACAATCCAAAGGCAAAGGTTTTAGTTAATGGAATTTTATCTGAGTGGTTTGACATATCCCGAGGTACTAGGCAGGGCTGCCCTTTATCTCCCCTTTTGTTTGACGTTTATATGGAGCCTTTTGTTTGTGGAATTAGAGAGGACAATATAATTCAACCATTCCAGCTCGGCAATTTGTCCCTGAAAGTGGCGTTGTACGCAGATGACCTTCTTTTATATACTTCTGATCACTCAGTAGCAATACCGAGGCTATTCCTTTTATCGGAAGAATTTGGAAAACTGTCAGGGTACCAGATTAATAAGGAGAAAACGGAGATCATGGAATGGAATAACAACACTCACATATTGGGCGCAAAACTGAAAATGAGGTACCTGGGAATTTACTTAACCCAATCATTAAAAGATATTACATCACTCAGCTGACAAATGGCGGTTAAAGATATTAATAAAACTTTAATAAGATGGGGGAATTTGCCTTTGAATATATATGGTCGGGTCAACCTCATTAAAATGACAATCCTTCCAAAATTGACCTTTCTATTCAACTGTATCCCTTTATCATTCTCACTGAAAGACATTAATACCTTACAGGGTAAAATCGGATCTTTTATATGGGCCTGTAAGTCAACAAGAATTGCATGGAAGAAATTGAGGAGGGGCTTAAAAATAGGAGGGCTAGCCCTCCCTGATCTATTGTCATACTGTCATGCATTTCATTTTAAAATTTTTAGGCTTCTTGCAAATAAGTTAGATGCATCATCACAGGGCCGCCTGTTTCAAGCTCTATTAATTGATTTACCTTATGACCACGATTACTTTATATTTAAGTTTGGAGACCAGAATTTTTTTTTTTAAATCCGCCTCAAAATCTTACAGACTGCATTAAAAAATTGGGGGTTTATCAGGAAGACATTTGATATCCCTTACTATCACACACACACCCCAATATGGGATTCTCCTGGTACACCTCAATGCCTACAGGATCAACTGTCACAACCTCTGAAAACAGCTGGGTTAAAAAAATGGGGAGATCTCTGGGCAGATTCGGGCCTAGTGAATTGGAACTCTTTAGTACAACTTACCGACGGCCAGTTGACTAGGTTCAAATACTATCAATTATCTGCCTGGTGGTCTAGTCAAAATATGCAAAGGGAGAAAGATACAGACATTCTTGATGCAATTGGCAGAGGGGGGAAATGGGTAAAAGAACTTTCATTTTGGTACAACTTGATGATTAAAGCAGAGGAGAGCAAATTGCACTTGGAGGTAATAAAGTTATGGGGAAGTTGTATATCTGATCCCCCTGAAGAAGTCAGTAAAGCATGGTTAGATTATTTTTCTCTTTTACAGAGGCTAATTAAACCAGCCAATTTAAGACGCAACCACCTGTTTACGGCTTATAGAGTCTATTGGACTCCGGCCAAACTGTACAAGATTACACGAAATAACTATTATTGCCCCCGATGTAACCATAACGCAGCAGATGATATTCATATCTTTTTGGAATGTCCAGTTATTCAAGACTATTGGAAAGCGATAATGGATTTTTTGGGTGATGTACTTTCAATAACTATTATTTGCTCTCGCAGACTTGTCTTCTTTGGTCTATTGAAAGATTATAAAATCAATAGTTTGGATACTCAGTTCATCTTTTATATAGTGGCCATTGCAAGGAGACAAATTTGCATGGAGTGGAAGTCAGCGTCTCCTCCTAGATTTGCGGTATGTCTGAAATATATTATGGAAGTATGTAAAATGGATCTGGCTGGCCGTAGTGAGAATACTGAGAATGTCTGGTCTAAATTGGTGGTCTGGATAAATAGGTGAGCGGTCCTGTGATTATGCCAGAGGTTGTGTCGGTCCTGTCCTCCACCAGGCCTAGGGTGCCTAAAATAGGCCTGGAGGAGTAGGATAAGGAAAGCAGCCTACCTCTGGGACATCTCTGTCTGCTATGATACTGTTTCCAGGGTGTACTCAAAAACAACAGTATAAGAGGCAACAGTGAGACCCATCTAGAGCATACGAATTCTGGTGGCATATATGAGGACAAAGAAAAAAAAAAAAAAAAAATTGACAAACGCCCCCGCGGCTAACACCACAGGGGGGTTGATGGCTCATCAGGTGGGCAGGTCGCGAGGGGCGGCCTGACCCTGGATGGCCTGTAAGATAACCCAACATGTTGGCATAATGTTTATGCAAATAAAACTGCAACAACTTTCTCCAACAAAAACATTGTGTTGTGTCTATTATTTGGGAAGTTGTTGTGAGCGGGATGGGGTCTGGGCCGATATTGGCACTATGCCAGGCTGCCCCGGGCCCCCGAAGTGGGCCACCTAAGAGGGCGGCCACCCTTAGTGCCACAGGATGGCACAGACCCAAAGAGCGGTCTAGTGTCGGGGACTGGGAGCGCCCCCCCCCCCAGTGATGTCACGTCCGGCCGGAGAGGGGTCAGGGGCTGAGGCTATATGACCCGGGGTCGCGGGCCTGGCGCCCTCTTTGACCCCGGATCGGCCTATAGACGGTCCTCTCCCCCTCCCCCCCCCCCCGGTCCTCTGGCGAGTGTTGCTGCCCGGTCGCTGTTTTCCTGTTTTCCCTCCCTACCGCTAACCCGGCTATCGGGCAGCCGTGGGGGTGGGGTAGTTACCTAATACCAATTTTCTTTGTGTTGCAGGCGGAGTTACAGGGAGATCCAACCAGGAAGGTACAGAAGGGTACCCTCTACAGGAGCACAGTAAGTGTGCGAGAGCAAATTATCCCCTGGGAGATCCTCGGTGGGATCCTGGAGGAGTGACTGCGCCCCGTTAGTCCTTCGGGCAGTTGTGGACATGAGCAACCGGGGGTTGCCTGCAACGCTCAGCCCCCCGTTGGGGAAGGGGTATGAGTAAGGGTTGGACTGGTGGTCCGCCGGGGGAGGGGGTTAGACCTTCCCCCCCAATATTGACAAATGCCCCCGCGGCTAACACCACAGGGGGGTTGATGGCTCATCGGGTGGGCAGGTCGCGAGGGGCAGCCTGACCCTGGATTGCCCATAAGATAACCCAACATGTTGGCATAATGTTTATGCAAATAAAACTGCAACAACTTTCTCCAACAAAAACATTGTGTTGTGTCTGTTATTTGGGAAGTTTTTGTGAGCGGGATGGGGTCTGGGCCGATATTGGCACTATGGATGCGCTGCAGGGGTACTCCTAGAAAGGGCGACGGCGGCCACTAACAAACTGAGACCTGGAGACATGTTAGAGGTGGTGGCAAGATCTTAACTGAGCCACGCCCAGAGCCCTGGGCTATATATTTATTCATGTTACCTTCTCCCTGCGTACGCCGGGTTGGCCCATCATGTAGTACGGTTAAAGGGGGTTCCACCGGGACCACCCCTTACACAGTGGAAGGCCTGGTGGCTTCCACCAGCTTTGCAACATTACAGCGCCCATATGGAATACTGTCGTGTGGACACTTGACAGCTCATCTAGGCAGTTTAGAATGATTCTAACACATGCCTTTGTTAATGCAAACACAGAATGTATGCAATTCCTGATGCCGATGCCATCCTAACAACACGCTGAGAGAATCCTGATGAATTTGTTTCCCCTTGTGCAGAGGGATTCCAACAGCATTTTTTGCCAGGCCCGGCATCACCAGACAAACGTTTCCTCTAGTCAAAGAAGGTCTGTTTTTCTGAAATTTGTTCCGAAGCTAGATCGAAAGGCCTATGAGGATACTGATTCATTATTTAATAAGGATGTGCACTGGTTTAGACTCAAAGAAGGGTTGTTTATCTGTTCTTAGGTTGGATATTGAGTATGCAGAGAGATTCGGTCAGAAATCTTCATCTTCATTGGACTTTATCAAAGTGAAACTCGCTGACGAGTCTCTGGCAGAAGAACTAATGTAATCTGAACTCCGTACTTGTCAAACATCAGCTGCCAACCTGTCTTGAGTAAAATTAACTCCCTCTGTGCATCCAAGAGCTGCACACACCAACTTAAAGCGGCAACCTGATTCTTCTTATCCTCATGGTGTGTCAACTCATGATACCCAAGTTGATTGTGTCAATAAAGAGGCCTCAAACCTTTAGTAATTAGATTTACTGGGTCGTGAACAAGGTAGCAGCAGGGCCGAACTGGCTGTAGCGGGAACCTGTCATTTTCCCAGGGGACCGGAAGGGTGGGGGGCGGTTTTGGACCCCTGGGGGCCAGTTTTGGACAGCGTCCCCGCTCTTTTTTGACAGGGTGGACGCCGTTCAACCTGCTAAGAAGTTGGGCCCCACTGAAAAAGATGCTGAATACGTCCAGGTGTAATTTCCAAACACTTGACACTTTCAGCAGCGCCTGCACATTGTTATCTCCTTTCAATGCACAACAATGTGCAGGCAGGGACGGGGCTCTCTTATTTCTGACTCCTGCTGGGCCCATAACAAAGGCCCAATCTCTATGGTCATCAGGCCTCCTTTTGTAGGAGTCTCCTGGCTGGCAGCAGTCAAGAGCCACACACCTGATGCAAATGCAGCAGAGGGGAAATAAAGGCTCACACAAACTTAAGGCATCTTTTCACTTTGTTCAGGTTCTGTTTAGGAGATATGCATTCACTGTAAGAACATCAGATGTGTTGATCTTTCCCAGTATTTGCACAAAATAAGTAGCATTCATATAGCGCTTACTACCGCTGAGAAGGAGTTGTAATAATTTAAATATCACTATTTCATTTAAAGCACTATGGCTAGAGAAAGCTTAATGCTGACAAAAGGTAACATTGTTTTATGTATAGCGTACAAAAGTGTGAATCTTCAGCCTAAATCAGGAGGGTTTGAAAGTATACTTGAAATTTGCTCAAAAGTAGTCAAGATACACCTGCTAAACATATATGTGAGGGCTTAAGATCTGATGTCATTTCTTGTGGGGCCAGTTCCTGTGATGTCACGCGCCGCGATGCAATGCGCCACATTGCCACTTGCATACTGATTAACTAGGTTAGTACCCCCACTTCTTTTTTTAGGACTTGTGCCCTGCCTCTAACAAAAGCGACAGCCGGAGTGATGCTTCTTTTGTAGGAATGCACTATGTATGCCTGCTTCAGGAAACCTGGGCCTCAACTTAATGTTTCCCCGGATGGTTTTGTCACTTGCAGCAGTGTTAGCAATTTCTCCTCTAAATTCAGGGCGGTTAATGGGCAGTCTTATTTTAGTAAAAATGATATTGCTTGCTCTCATAAGCTTTTTTTTCTTTTTAGAGTTTTATATAGTACGATCTAGGCCCAAGAAATCGGGTATCGAAGCGCTTTACAAGAGCATTAGTTTTGTTACATAAGAACACATTCATTTTTGTTGGGCACGGGGTGATTAAGTGATTTGCCCAGAATCACAGGATGTTTTAGCGTCGTTGCCGAGACTCGAACCCGGTTCCCCAGCTTTGAGGTTGACCACTCAAGCCGTAAGGCTCCATCCTCAGCAGAGAGTTAAAATTATTGTAGCAGTTGATTTTAACACTTCTTTGAGCCTTTGCCTTCTACTAGACTGGTAACAGGGGAAGAGGATGAGTATTGGGGGTTCTCTAGTCTGATAGGTAGCTCACAGCATCTTTTTCCCAATACAGCTATGCAAGTTGCTTATATATTGGTAGGGTGGAATCTGAGGGCAGCAATGGGAGAACTCATTTTGACACTAATCGAACAGCTATATTCAAGAGAGGCGGTCAGAGCAGTAATATTGATTATGTTCTTGATATTAAGTTATTGTCACTTCTTAGGGGCATGAAGGTTAAAAACTCCATTGATAGTGACCATACTCCTTTGATCACTATTCTATCAGGAGAAGAGTTCAACAGATCATCCTCATTTAGTCTTGTTGTGGCTCCTGAAACCATCATAGCCAATAACTGCCACAGAGTCTCTCGGCCTAGTGTCACCACAGACCATAAAACACACACACAGATCTACCAACGGTTTGTACATTTTATGTCTGTGATTGAAAATAGTATCATGGATCTCCTTACCATTCTAAGTATCCACCAGAAGTTTTTTTGGCAAATTGGAGGCTATTTTTATATGGAATTAAAGAGAAAGTCTGAAAACCATAGGAAGGACCCTAAGTAGTTCTCAAAAGAATGCAAGCAGGCCAAGCAGTTGGTGAAAAGTGCGGTCAGGGGATGCAACTGTGGGAAAAGGTATAAGGCAACACTAGATAAAGTCAAGCTTGTATGGGAGGACAATAGCTGGCAAGATCCCCCAAAGTAGGCGACAATAACACATTTTGGTCAATCATTACACATAGGAACAGTAGGCGACCATACCCCAAGGCATTATCACATCCCCCTGACAAATGGGAGGATAATTTTTCTGTGTTAAATTCTGAAGATAGTCTTGAGTTGTATGCTTGTCTGATGGCAAGTGGGTCTTTAGTACTGATTGTGCAGAACAGGTTCCCAGGCTATGTACCGAAACCTTCTTTAGCCTGGAGGAGACCCACCCTTTCCACTATCAGTAGCCTAAGTCCCAAAAGCACCACGTCCTGATTGCAATCCTGGGGATCTTTACAATTCAAAACCCCAGCTCCGGGCTATGTGAATCTTTTGTCAAATGCAATTGAAATTGCAGGGGGGGGGATCCTAGACACCTGGAGAGGAGCGGAAATAATTCCTGTGTTTAAAAAGGGGGACACATGCTGCTCAGTTAACTATAGGCCTATCAGCTTTTTCAAAACAAGTCCTAGTGATTTGACAAGACTGGATTATTAAAAGAGCAGATTCTGTCACACCCACATGTGGGGTTCCGGGCTAAAACAGGTACTTTAGAGCAGGTGTTCAGGTTTGCTATTCTTTACTGAAAGTATGTTTTGCTGTTTAAACAGAAGCTTTATGTAGCTTTTGTTGATCTCCGAGCAGCATTTGACTTGATCCCCGGCGATATTTGGAGCGTTTTATTCAATATGTGTGCCCCCAGTGACCTTATTAATATTATCCTAAAGCGGTGTGAGAGGGAAGGGCAGAAAATAAAGCTAGGAGGTCTTACGTGAGGGTGAATGGTGGCGTCATTTATTGTAAATAACCACAAAAAAAACAATGGTCCACAAGTTCAGGAGGGTGAGGGTGAGGGCGAGGATAAGAGTGTCTTCAGCTTCTTTGATGTTGTTGGTGGTTCTTCCTCTCCTCATGGGCGATGAGGTGGTACAATCCCCGAGTATGAAAGAAAGAAGAGAGGGCGGTCAGTGTAAATGTCTCTCACTGATCTCTAACATGAGAGTCTCACGTTCCACCACCGTAGGGAGGATAAAGGGGGGGAGTGAACGGAAAGGGAAGACGGAAAAAAAAATACGAAAGCCCGTCTCGTGGCCAGCCTCCTGGTCTATATGTCCTCGGTCTCCTTCTTTTCAGGAGATTAGTAAATACTTGTAAGCACACAACCCCCAATGAAATAAGCTATCAAGTGAAGTATAAGTAAAAGAGGGGCGTGGGATGTGACAGAAGATTTGTGAGGCTTTTGTTAGGCAGGCCATAGATTGATGAAATGTGGCTAGTGAGGGATCGGGGAAAATGACGTGCTCTTTTACGTTACCCGTGCCCCCGGAGTCCCTTCGACTCGCCTCCCGCCTCCCACCTCCTGCCTCCCTTCCCTGTGCTTTCCCCTGCCCAGTTCCACGCATCGTGGTGGCTCCAGCGCTCCTGAGCTACGGTGGTGTGAACGTGTCCTCCGGGGCTGTCCACCACTCTTCGGACCACTCCTCCCATTCAGCGCTGCTTCTCTCCACGTCTGCTTCTCTTCCCGGTCTCCGGTGGTCCTCCTCGTCTGCTTCGCTGGTCTTCACTGTCATGGGGATGAGCCTTGCCTTTACACTGTGTTAAATTGACAGGAGATTATTAGAAGTTTAAACACCATTTTTCCTTTCTGTCGCCTTTTTGCACACAGCACACATTATTATAAATGTTTAGAGTTAGCAGAGTGTTTTGCTTCACACAAGAATAATATGTTTTTCTATAGTAGCAGCCTTGCTTGGTAAGCTTTGTCTGAACAGTGCGTGCCGAGGCCTTCAAGGTTATTTCAACACAGTGGTTGTTGTTCGGACTGATCAGCGCAAGTTCTAGACATAACATATGTGTAGCTGTGGCAACCTCTGATTTTGGTGCGTTTAATAATGCACTGCGTAGGCATAATCACACACACTTGGAGAACATTTGCATGCAGAGAGCTGGTACAGACACTAATATGATCCATTTCTGCTAGGACCAGAGGTATGGGGCCATCCTTGTAATCCAAAGAGACTAAGCATGGGCGAATTTTGCGAATTTGGCATTCGCGAATTTGCGAACTCGCAATCCGCAAAATCCGCGAATTCTCGCAAATTTGTGGACTTTTTTTTTGTGCTCGCAAGGTTTTTTGCCAGTTCGCAAGGGTTTGGTACCAGTTCGCAATCGCGAACTTACTTGTTGGCTCGCAACGGTCGCGACTATGTTGTTTCTACGTCTGGTTCATCATCACAGGTTCCCAGCACTCTCTGTTTCACCACTGCCACCCTCTGTTTCACCCATGCCACCCTCTGTTACATCAATGCCACCCTCTGGTTCATCATCACTGGAGATTATGGGGGGGAAAAGCAAGCACACCTGCCCTGCTTCAACTGACATGAATTAATTTGGGGTAAGTTTATTAATGTGTCACTGCTTTAAAATTCAAGGTCTGGGCCCTGCTTCCTTATCAGTAATTTGCTTTCTGTTGCAGTGCAATTTTTTTTTCCAGGACCTTTGTGGCCTACTTGTAGCTATTCTATGAGCCTGCTGTGAGGGTCAGAGCAGGGTCATACAATTGTTGCAACTAGCAACTGAACTCTGGAGGGGCCCCAGTCAGGAAGCACTACAGGGAATGGTTACTAATGATGAGTTTGAACTCTTGCACCTGCCGAGTGCTTTCAGTTTTGCAAAACTCGTTTTTCTGCAATTTTGCGGGATTCGCGGGGCGCGAACACGCGCGAGTTCGGATTCGGAAGCCGCAAATTCGTGCGAATATGCGATTTGTTTTTTTGCGGCATGTTAGCTCGCAAGGTTTTGTGCATTTTCGCGAGCCGCTTGTAGCGCAAGGCGCGAAGTTACCCTCGCGGTCATTCAAGGGCGCGGTCATCTTGTTTGCATGACGTATTTCCGTTTCCGGGCGCGAAGTGTAATCTCGCAAAGTGTGCGGCTCGCCAGTACAATTTCACGAGTGTTCGCGAGGAAAATCTCGCGCGAACTTACCCGCGCGGTCGTGAACGGGCGCGGCCATCTTGTTTCTCATTCATTGCAATGGTTCTGGGCATGCTTTTTGTATCCTCTCTAAATCTCTGCCATCCTTTGCTTGTTTGAAGTTTTTTTTAATCTATTTCACTTATTATCTATCCCTCTATTTTTCTAGCCCTATATTTTTGTGTTTACTGCTACTTTTGGTTAATTTTAAACTACTTTTTTAAACTCTTTTCTTTTCTTCTTTTCCCTATTCTATTTTCTTTATTCCTTTCCGCCCAGACCATGGTGAAGGGAGCCGGGAAGCATCCAGAGAAGGGGAAGGGTCCCGCACCCCGTGCCCGGCTCCCGTGCGGGCGTTTGAGGGGGGAGCAGGTCGTACCCTGGGAGATCTTTAGCCCGGAGGAGGTGGCCGCACTCATTTTTAATGTTCAGCGCCGCCTCCCCAGGACCATCATGGCAGGCGGCAGGATCGGTGTCGGGTACGGGATCCGGGAGCGCCGGAAGCAGTGGGAGAAGGTGTGCCGGGCCATGTACCACCACTCTCGGGTCTGGCGCACCTACAACCAGGCCACCCACCGCTGGACGGATGTCCTGGACCGTGAACGAGATCTGCTCGACCTGCTTGGCCTTGAGATCCCCGGGCTTGATGAGTAGTAGTATCTATTTCTTTACTACTCTGTTTTCTCCTGCTGTGTGTTATTATATTGCAAATTTTTGTTTTTTACCAAGAGCAATAATGCTGCTCATTATATTGTAGGTAAATTATATTTCAAAATCTTCTGTGCATTTCAGGTGCACTGCTCTCCTTCTCAGTAGTGTTGCTACTATGCTTATTTGTTTTCGATTTTGTGTTCATTTCATTGGCCTGTGAAATTATGTATGAGTGTAGTTTAAAGAACTGCGTAATGCTACACACTAAGGTTCAGATTTTTAATTACCGGCGCATCCCTGCAAAGTAGCAGGGATGCGCCAGTAATTGTGCGCCACGCCACCATCACCCATGGTGCGCCGTATTTACAATGCAGCGCACCATCGGCCCAAAACGTCACCAAAGCGTTACGCATCTGTGCCGTAAAGGCGGCGCATTGCTGGAGTTGCGTCGCAACGATGGCGCAGCTCCATCAATGCTCTGGGGTGCCCTATCTCCCCAATGCTGCGTCAAGCCGTACGTCTGCTTCAAGCAGGCGCAGGGTTTGAGTCACGCATCATTGTCGTTAAAGTGAGTTATTGAAATCTTGTAGATTCCCCTCAGCCACTTTTAGGATGCGTTCCTGCGCAGGAACGCCCTCCCTTGCGCCGGAACGCCCCCTGATGGCGCAGGGCTTTACAACGTGATGCATCTCCCATATGCGTCACGTTGTTAATATACGCCGCACCATTGCGCCTCTTTTGTGCTGCCGCTGCGTCACAAAAGTCACGCAACAATGGAGCAAAAGAGCCGCAAGGGGCTTCTAAATCAGCCCCTACAGACTCAAGTCCAGTCCTTCCTTTGTACACATGGCGATAAGAAGAAATAGTGGTGGTGGATTGATAGTTTGAGTATTTTAATGACTGGTTAATGTAGTAGGAAACTTTAGTGTTGTCGCTGATCTGCAATCACAATGGACTTTGTCTGTCACTTCGCGTGCTGCGGACTGCTGCCTGCCAATCCTAGGCAAACCTTTTAGTACTTTGTTTAGTGAGTTACATAAGAAGTTTCCAATTCGACGGTCCGCCAATCAAGAAATACTAATAACGTAGTAGACCACATGAGATTGGTCAATAATATATCCCGTGGAATAGTTGTCTATTTGCTATTTCGCCAAAATATTTTGTTAGTTCTTTTGAAATGTTTGATTTGGTTGACAAATATCATCCATGTTTTCTGTTTTTCTTTCTTTCATGTTGTACATCAGCTCCCCCCAGGGACAAGAGGAGGACACAGGAGGAGGAGGAGGGTGCTGTTCAGGATGCAGGCCAGGATCGGGCAGGCGAGGGCTCCTTTGCTGGCCCCAGTAAGTTTTAATTTTAATATAGAGTACTTATTTTTTCCGAGCGTTCCTCATTCGATTTTTTCTAAATCGTCTTTGATCTTCTTGTAGACTGGATCTAAATTCTTATCCTGCCTCGACTACGTGTGGTATTACTAGATTATTCTTATTAGTCTGTCTGTGTAGCTAACTAAGATTGCACATTTGGCAATTCCATTGGACTCCCATTCTAGTCAGCAATAGCTCTATGCACTGAGTGCAGTCCTCTGGGATTGTCCATAATGTCTTTTCAAGTCTTCTAAATGTTTATGCTTTGACAATTGCCAACAATAAAAAGATGAATGACCACCAAGAAAGAATAAGATACTACTTTACTTTTGGTTTGGATAGGAGGACAATCCATTCTACTACTGTTGCAGGGACAAATCTACACAAACAGAACTATGGACACTAAATAATGCATTGCTTAGCTTATCAATTATAATAGGTGCTGTTAGACTTTCCATATACCTCAGTGATAACAGACTTTGTAGTTGAACCCCCAATCTCCTTACTGACTAGATAGTGTGGCAGAGTCATTTAGCTCCCAAAGTCACCGATGATTGATCCCCAATGATGTCAGAGGCACGGACTCATGCTTGCAAAAATTGCAAAACCTTTAGCTCATCCACTCTAGTCTGGAGGACCAAAAACCACAGAGTCTATTTAAGTTTAAAAGCTTTATTAAAAGTAAACACATTTATTAAAATCAAGTTTGTCATAAAAGTAAACGTTTAACTGAAAATGGAAAAGTGCTTAGTGCTGATGATTAATTGGACACATTTCTTGTGGTCGAGCCTAGCTCTCACCTGGTTTGAACTTGATCCTGTTCGTGTTCTTAGAAGTCAAGCTTCTGTCTGTTAGGAGAAAAAGTGGTGCGTGTTAAAAATAAAAAGCAAGCATTCATCAGTTGTGCCAAAAAGTGCAGCAAGACAACAGCCTTCCCTGGAAAAAGGGAAATTTTTACTTTAGAGTAGACAGTCACAAATTATTAAATTGTATACTGTTTTTTTTACATTTCTTTCTTCCTCCTAGACCAAATATTATATAGTAGTGAGTGGTGCATTCTAACATTATTAAATGTACTTTGTAGGTGGAACATCTGGAGGCGGGGCCAGCCGGAGGTGGTGGCGGCATTGGACGAGGACAACTCTGGGGAGGAGGCGGTGGAAGTGCCGGACAATTCTGTGAGGGATAACACGGTGGTGGCGGGCAGAGGTAAGCTATATATTCCTTACTTATTGAGATTGAAGACTGCAGAGTGTGCTTTCTGCACGGGTGTATTATAAATAAACCAGGTAGTAGCCTCCTCTAAATGTACTTCGACTTAGCTGTGAAGTTTTTGGCGAGAAGAATCCCAATCAGATCTGAGATGAACTTGATGGATGGGATGAACGAAAAGCGAAAGAAGGGTGTAAGTAAGTGTGGAAGGACGAGAAATGTAATGTTGACTGGCAAAGAAGAATGATATGTGTTTGCTTGGTCCCCGAGGTGGCTGGGAAGGAAAGAATATGGTATGGTGCATGGCTGGGTGAATGATGAAGCAAGGATGGGTGGAAGGAGAACAGCCTGGGTGGGTGAAACAGAAACTGTATGTGTGCATATACTTTGAATGGATGGATGCCTGGATCATTCATGGTACTATCTGACTCTTAGATAGCATATGTGTATCTAGAGAGAGTAGACGGTCACTGGATGAACTAAGTGTTACTTTGAAGAGCATGTAACACCGCACCCGCACATCTGTTCCAGTGTAGGAAAGGCAAGGAAAAGAAGTTGTAATTTTGTCCAAATACTACCATGAATAGTAGCAGTAGTTTGTATTGCAACTGCAAGCACAGCATATATCCGGTTATTACGGTGGACACTCCCTACCTCTCTTAATAACTTTAGTTTAGCAGTAGTACATCATTCATGTGTGGGTGTATCACTGTTCACTCAATAATAAGCAAAGCACCTAAAGTCATCCCATATGTCATCAAATACATCCCATTTGAAGTGATAGATAATCAGATTATTTAGCTTCTTCATTTTCCTTTTCTAATACTCATTTGCACTATAGGGTGAAAGCTAAATTTATTAAGCAGTAGCCCTTTTAACAGAGTATTCTCAGTGGCACCCGTAATAGAAAAGTAAGAGCTTCACCACCTGCATGTACTGGACCGGTACAGTAACGCAAGTCTGTCTCACTCACCATGGTGTGCGTCTGTTTTTCTCGGGTGCAAGTTCACTGCGCTGGCATTATGCCGGCTTGCATAAGATAACGTACCAATTTTCCTAAACAAGAGAGAAGAATAAGAATAAGACTGGTGTACTGTCATAGACGACTGTAATGGAAGTCCATAGTGCTCGTAGAATTTGTTCCTTAAACTCCCACTAATGTTAGAGCAAGGATGAAGAAGTCGGAGGTTACATAGATACTAACCTCAATAGTTATGTACTGTGCTTTCAATTTGCTACTTGTACTGTGACACAACTTTCTGCTCAATCATTTTGTGTTAATCTTAAGGAGCATTGGTTACAGACTATGTCTTTCTTTCTTCATATAGTTGCTCCTTCCAAATCCAAGAGACCATCAAGGAGGAGGGAGCTGGCTCGAATGGCCCGGCAACGGAGGCTGGATGCCACTGTCGCTGAATATCGGCGGCTGGTGGCCCTGGAGGAGGAGGAGACGCAGTCTGGTACTACAACAACATCCACTGGGACAGCTGCATACTCCTCCGTGCGGGCTGCCAGCCAGCGCAGTGCTCCAGCGGTACGGAGCCGGGCTACCAAAGCCAAACGCCACCGCCGAGCAGCAAAGACAGCAGCTGCCCCCCACAGGATTTGCAAGGCACGCCGGCGCCGCTTATGCCTCAGACTGTCCTACCTGGAGCAGGAGGTCCTAAGCTATAAGAACTTGGTGGAGGGCCTCCGCTTCGAACATGCCACCCTCCGCAAGGAGCATGATGCCCTGGCTGCTAAAGTCAACAGCACCCTGCCGTAGTGTCCCTTGCCCCTTTTTTAGAGACTTTTGGGGGGTGGGTATTGGGAGTTGGGTTTTTGGGGGACTTTTGAAGGACAATCGTTGGGGTTAGGGAGGGTCTTGCGGGAGATTATTTTGTTAGGGCTATAAAAATATACTTTTTGAAACTTTATCTGACCATACCTGTTTTTTACTGCTTTTGAGTCTGGTGGGTGGGGGTTTAACAGTAAGTTTGTTTTCCTGAATAGTCCTAGGACTTTAGTAGTACTACCGTCAATCTCTCGTCTCTCCTAATACTCCATTATACTACCTCCAACCAAACGCTTATCTTACCTGTAATTTGTGTTTGAAAGTAGGGCTAGGCCCAGGGTTGGCTCCACGTGAAATGGCGATTAAGGTTGGCAATCCAGGGCGGATGAAATTTCCTCCTCATTGCGGTGGTACTAGTGGTGTGACACAGTGGCAGTTGCATGGCTATGGAAAAAAAGAAAATGAAACCTGGTTTGTCCTTACTGTAGCATTACAACGGTATGATAGAGAATATAGCAGGTGACAGTACACTAGACTAGAACAGTGCCACAATGTAGCCTAACAAATGGTAAACTATTGATAGTATACCTTGTACTTGTGTAGGATTTCTTTGAAATTGGCTACTACTACAAGAAATAGTACTGAAGCTGATTAAGTCTAGAATATATCCTCGGATTCCTTAACCAGCCTGTTGCTATGACCTTATCCTCCCCAGCAAGTGTGTGGAATTATTGATGTCATTTAGTCACACATCAAGCAAAACCACACAGCCCGGGGGAAGAGGGTTAGGGTTTGTAAAATGGATGGGAATGGGGGTTTCTTTTTGGGTAGGTTTTGTTGAGAGAAAAAAAAAGCACAGCATGGACAAACAATAATTGAACATAAAGAAATTTTTGGGTACAAAGCTAACCATAAATCTTTTACGTGACATAAAGGAAGTGCATGCACTACTGAATGCATTGTTACTGAAAAGTAAGTAGTACTTTCGACAACCGTGAATGACAGAATGCGACAGTACAGGGCTACATTAAATTAGGTTTGAAAAATAGCCAAAGTAGAACTTAAAGAATGGCTGTAGGGATCAATTTAGAAGCAGAGAGAGATCCAAGAAATGCAGTCACACTCATAGAAGAAAAGAATGGATACTGTATCTGTCTGTATGTTGTTGTAGTTGTCCTCCTGTTGAATTTGGTAAGTAAGTTGCATGCAGCAAACAATTCCTCTTATTAGCGGCACCCCTCCATTCCAGCTGACGCTTCGTCCATCAATGTTGGTGACCAGAAGACACCCTGTCCACCGCCTGCCTGGCGGATGCTGAATAGCGGCTCGCTAATGTGAAGCCTGACTCCATCCTTTTTTCCCCATTGCACAGACTAAAACCCGGCCTGTAATTATTGAATGAAAAACAGCACTGATAAAAAAAATATAAGGTATGTACGCTGTGTAGTGCAAAAAGTCACACTTTGATTTTCCTAATAAACAGTACAACATTTTTGAAAGTGCGTACTCTGTCTGAGTCACCTTTTGAAGGAAAAATAAGTATGGGCAAATTAATTTAGCGGATCTTTCCCCTCAAGCTAGGTGTACTGTAAACTGTGTTTTAGAACAAAATTAGACCTTCCCAGCGGTGCTCCCACCCAGACCCTTACTAAAGCCAGTCGCAAAAATGTAGAAGACCCCCAATCAGATCTCAAAAAACGAGGCCTAGCAGAAAACTGGTGACAAAACGTACTTCGAAAGTAAAAGTAGGCCCAAATACCCCCTTACCCACCGTGGATTGTATTCAAACCACTTGCAAGCAAGCAAAAGTATCCATAGCCAGCATCGCTCCAAGACTCGAAAACCCCCCCACCCAAACACATGCAATAGAAATACTGCTAACCCTAACGAGCCCTAAGTTAAGAATAGTGGCAGAGGCTTTCTTTAACTATGCCAAATCCCCCCTTTCCCACCATGGATTTTCTTCAAATGACTTGCAACCAAAATGACACATTCTCACGAGTGCTCTAAGGCCCCAGAACTCAGTTGCAAAAAGTCTAGAACACCCCGAAACACATGCAATCCTGCTGCTAGGGCTAACCCTAACAAACCCTAAGCTACAAAAAGTGCCAAAAGGCTTTTCCTTATGGATTTTGTCCCAACCACTTCTATCCAGTATTAGACCTTCCCAGGAATGCCCCAAGACCTGCCAACCCACCCGCCAAAAAGCACAACACCCCCAAACAGCCCAAAAGGAAAATCTCATACTTACAATATTTCTCTGCCTTCGGTCCAAACGCGCTGTGCAGCTAGGCCATAACTCCAGTTTTCCAGCACGGATTTCCTGAAAAGCAAATGCAATCAAGATTAGACTGTCCCAGCAGTGCTCCCAGACCCCAAAACTCACCCACAAACACCCGGAACCCCCCTCAAAGAGCACCTCAAAGGCAAGCAAGTCAGCAAAAACACAAAATAATTTCCGCCTCCGATTTGGTCCAAACCACTTTTATCCGGTCTTAGAGCTTCCCAGCAATGGCCCCATAGCCGTCAACCCAGGAGAAAATGAGTAGAAGACCCCCAAATAGCCAAAAAGCAAAAGTACAAAAATGGGGACAGTAATTTTTTTGCCAATTTCCCAAATCACTCCGCGCGCGCTCTGCAGCTAGGCCCTAACTCCCCTCTGCCACCATGGATTTCCTTCAAACCTCTTGCAAACTAAAGTATCCATAGCCAGCAGTGCTCCCAGACCCCGAAACCCACCCACAAACACCAGGAAGCCCCCCAAACAGGCCCCCGAAAATGCTACATTGAGCAAAAAGTCAGAAATAGCAAAAAAAAATCAGCGTGGATTTTGTCCCAACCACTTCTATCCGGTATTAGACCTTCCCAGGAATGCTCCAAGACCCGCCAACCCACCCGCCAAAAAGCACAACACCCCCAAACAGCCCAAAAGGAAAATCTCATACTTACAATATTTCTCGGCCTTTGGTCCAAACGCACTGTGCAGCTAGGCCATAACTCCCGTTTTCCAGCACAGATTTCCTGAAAAGCAAATGCAATCAAGATTAGACTGTCCCAGCAGTGCTCCCAGACCCCAAAACTCACCCACAAACACCCGGAACCCCCCCAAAGAGCACCTCAAAGGCAAGCAAGTCAGCAAAAACACAAAAAAAATTCCGCCTCCGATTTGGTCCAAACCACTTTTATCCGGTATTAGAGCTTCCCAGCAATGGCCCCAGAGCCGTCAACTCACCCGCAAAGAAGTAGAACACCCCCACAAGTGCTGAGTCTTTCTTCATTGGGCGTAATCCAGCCCTCTGCTTTTATGGAAATAGGAGTCTGGAGGAGGAGGATAGAGGAGCATGTTCTTCTGAACTTGTGAACCTGAGGAATGCAGACTGCGGCACCTTCAAATCAATAAGCAAACAAGTAAAGACAGTTCTGCTGATGGGCTTGTTTTTGTGATTAGGTGATTAAAGTTTGAATTATATTAACTGTGCACAACAAAGAAAGACAGACACACAGGAATAGAAGTGAATAAGGACGAAAAAGAAAGTTATTGATTCATTGTCTCATTTTCAGGGCTCGGTGTCAGGGTCCATGAATAAGAATAAGGCTTCCTCATCATACTCTGCGAATTCAGGCAGGGTGCGCTCAGTGTCACCTAACAGAGAAGAAATTCCCTCATCTATGTTGCTGTTCACCTCGTCTTCATCCGGCGTGCTTTCTCGTACTCTGTAATCTGGTGGTATGAGGTGCTGATTCATCTTGATCATTGTTAACCTCTCCACATTTTTGGGCGAGAGGCGGCTCAGTTTGGGAGTTACAATGCCACCAGCAGCACTGAAAACACGTTCAGAAGACACGCTTGCGAGTGGGCAAGACAAGTAGTTTAAAGCCAGGTTGGAGAGCTGTCGCCACAATTCTTTTTTCACATGCCAATACGCCAATGGGTCAGCATCAACATAGACCTCTGTTGAGTCATTCAGATAGTCCTGCACCATCGACTCAAGGTCCTCCTCCAAGGTTCCTCCACTTTGCTTAGCTTTTGCTGTGACCTTTTGAGAACCATACCCAAGCCAAGTTAGCCAATCCTCTTCAGCATCCAATGTTACTGTTGTGTCTGGTGCAGATGATCCGGTTGCCGGTGTCTTTAACGGCTGAGAGGTCACTTGTGCCACAGCCACAGGTGCAGAAGTGGATTGTTTTGACTGGGGATGGCCTGCTGATGCTGATGCTGATGTACTGCCTTTTTCTTCAATGAGCTGCCGTTCTCTTTCAAACCTCTTGGCTGACAAGGCTAGCCAACGTTTGTACTTTGTAACATCTTCATCAGCAAAAGGAAAGAATGCTCGGCCTGCCAGCGCCTTTTTGTAGCGTGGATCCAGAATAGTAGTACAAATGTAATGCTGTTCTGAGTGGATCTTTTTAAGACGTTCATCACCTTGTAGGCGCTCTAATAATTTCTCCGCCAAAACAAAAGGGTCTTGGTTTTTTTCATTTTTTTGAAACACAGAAGACACCGCCTTCAGTTGGTGCTCCAGCATGTACAACAATGGGATAGCTTTTCCCAAATGACAGTCCTCCTTGCTGACTGCACGCGTGAAGACCTCAAAAGGACGAAGCATGTGTGTCAGGCTTTTAACTATTTCCCATTGCGCCGCATTCATCCTCAGGTCCTTGTGAGCTGTACCCACTGTGAAGAAATAGTGATCGAGGACCGTATACTGCTCATACAGACGCTCAAGCATGTAGAAGGTTGAGTTCCAACGTGTTGCCACCTCCTGGATGAGTGCTTTCACTGGCATTCGACGTTCATGTAGCAGGCTCCTCAGATGCTTCCGGGCCTTAAAAGAATGGCTGAAATGGTTGCACATTTTTCGGCAGGTCTCCACTACCTCCTACGCTTGACTGTCTTTATCACTCAAGAATTTTTTAACAACCAGGTTTATACAGTGCGCCAAACACGGCACTCTGAAATAGTGACCCTTCTCCATGGCCTTAACTACATTGGCGCCATTATCCGTGGAAACATAACCAACCTGGCGTTTTTTTGGGGACAGCCAGTGAAGGACCTTGTGTTAAACTCATCCAAAATGTTTTGTGCTGTGTGACGTTTCTTTAAGCCAAACATGGCTAGTGTTGCATGTTTCCGAGCAGCTTTAAAAACTTGGTCCGGGTAAACACCTGCGTTTAGCTTTGCTTTAACCCCTGAAAAAGAGACCCAGTGTGCAGTGATGCACATGTAATCAGCGCCTGCGCCACTGGTCCACATGTCTGTTGTCAGATGTATAGTGTGAACAGCACTCTTCTGCAAAGCTGCCCCAATCACCTCCAGCACATCTTCATGTAGTGCTGGAACCACAACTCTGGCAAAATAGAACCGGCTAGGAACCTTCCATTTAGGGCAGGACGCTGCCACTAATTCTAGAAAACCAACCCCTTCTACAAAAGAAAAAGGGAGAAGGTCCAGAGCTAGCAATTTAGCCAGCTTAGTGTTATACAGACGCGTCAGTGGGTGGTTGCGTTCATATTGCGCTTCTGTAAACAACATCTTTTTAATGTTGCCCTGGACCAAGCATTTACGGGATGATGATGATGATTTCTTCGACCCAGTTACGCTCGCTGATGAACTTTTTCGCATTGGTGTCTCACTCTCTCCCACACTCTTATAAGCATGGGCGAATTTTGCGAATTCGCGATTCGCGAATTTGCGGATTTGCGAATTCGCGATCCGCAAAATTCGCGAATTTGTGCGGATTTTTGTTTTTTTGCGTGTTTGCGGGGTTTTTTGCGTGTTCGCTGGGTTTTTTGCGTCTTCGCGGGGATTTTTGCGTCTTCGCGAGCCGCTTGCATAGCGAAGTTACCCATGCAGTCGTTTATGGGAGAGGGAGAGAGAGATAGATAGATAGATAGATAGATAGAAAGAGAGAGAGAGGGAGAGAGAGAACGAGAGAAAGAAAGAGAGGCCGGATCTCTGAAGGGCCAGATTCCTGAGTTGCCCCTACAGAACATACAGCTTTTTATTTTTAGCAAAATGCATATGAAAATTGTGCTGTAAAGGTCTCTTTTAGTTTAACCCCTCCTGACAACTCAAAATGGGTGTATTTGCCATCCTCTCCCTTCTTCCTGTTTTTTATATCTGTAAGTGCTTCCTGATGAGGTTTAATTCCTTGGACAGGTGCCTCGTTGCCTTCTTGTAACTATTTTCTGACCCTGCTTCAAGGGTCAGAGCAGGGTCAGAGAATAGTTGCAAGTAGGCAACGAGGCGCCAGGAAGCAATTAGCAGCAGGTGTCCAAGTTGAAGTTAATTTGTTTGTAACCCTTTTGTAAAAGGTTACAAAGATATTAGGTTCAACTTTTGCACCTGCTGCTGTAACCCTTGCTTGGCTGAAAATTCGTCCCCGCTGATTCGTGGATTTTACCGCGATTTCGCGAGATTCGCGGATCGCGAAATCGCGGAAAATCCGCAAATTCACCCGTGAAACGGATTTTACGCCCACCCTTACACTCTTAGTGTGGCTCACATGGGATGTGCTGCTGACAGGGGTACTGGGTGTAAGTGAAGTGTTTGACACATCTTCTTCCTCCTCGTCATCATCAGATGAAACATCAACGTTTTCATTTCGTGCAATTCGGGCTTCCTTGATCGCCTGTAGGTGCGCAAACCATTGGACAGTGTGCTGTCTCTTAAGATGACCTCTCAGGCCTCCGGTACCATAGTTGGTACCAAACTTACCACGACTAACTGCAACCTTACAAATGCTACAAATGGCGAAGTTTTCCTTTTTTGGGCAAACACTAAAGAAGTCCCAAACTGCGGACTTGAAATGTATTTGGGGGCCGGAGGAGGCGGCGATACTGGTGGTGGTAGTCCTGCTGCTAATGGCAGATGAAGTGGAGGATGTGGATTACCGAACTTCAGTACGTTTTGCACTTTCACCACCACTAATTAAGGTCGAGATGGATGGAGGTCCCTTCCGGCGAGTAAGAAATATGGAAGCGGTAGGTGTTGGTGTACTAGTTAACTCCTATGATTGTGGTGTTTCTTCCATTGCCTCCTCGTCGACAACATCATCACGCTCAGCAGCTTCTCGGGCTAGGGTCAAAATGTCTTTTTGCTGCATGCCCGCTGGGGCTGCAGTGACCTTTATGATGACTGGTTCGTCATCGTGAGAGCCTTCATCAGCAGCAGTATCCGCCACTTCTTGTAGAGCCTCATCACGCTCCATAACTATGAGTTTTTCGACGACCTTCCTTTTACGCTTAAGTACCTTTGTCAGATCATGGTGTGCCTCACTCTCAGACGGCAGTGGTGCTGATTCCCATTTGTGATCCGTATCATCAGAAGGAGGTGGGCTTGAAAAAGATGTAGACCTCACCCTTGATCTCTTCCTTGCTAGGGGTGTGGAAGACAATGAATGATCATCAGGAGGAGTGGCTTCCTCAAATGATACCTCGCCTTGATTGTCGATTTCCTGATGTGCCCCTACTTCGGGAGGAACAACTATTGTGGGCACTTGTGACCCTCCATGCACCTCTGCTTGCGCATCTCCTTGCGCTGCCTCTCCTTCCACATGTACTTGGGCTTGTACTTGCACATGTGGTTGTTGTTGCGGCTGTGGTTGTTCAACACTCGTCAGATTAGTTACAACAACCTGTGTTGATTCAGGGACATTGCTGCTACTTTCTTGCGATGAGCCAACATCACTGGTCGATGGTGATTGAACAACTAGACTAAGTGCCTCTGCAGCACTCAAGGGCTTGGACTTAAGTTGGCATGGTGGTGGTGGTGGCACTGAGCCCAATGGAGCGGGGGCGTTACACAAAAGGGGGGTTGAACCCATGCAGTCGCGGGGACCTGGGCGCTATGTAGTATGTGTAGAGAGGGGTCCCCGCAAGGAGGAAGTGTTATGTATACCATACACTAGAACTTATTACTTTATCAGTTCTATGGACAAAAAGTCAAAATTACTCAGTAGAGGTATTGTAGTTTATTTACCAATACCCAGTATCATACATTTAACAATACATTCATAATTCATTTTTAGGAAAGCCCCAAAAGTCGGGGGAGAGGAGGGAAGGGAAGTGAGGGAAGGGGTGTGCTCAAGGCAGGGTAAAGTCAAAAAGAATAAGCATGATTACAATGGATATAATCGTGAATGATAAACATATGAATCAAAACAAATTTGACACAATCGCCTGAAAAATCAAGGCATTCAGTAAAGAGTTAATGCAAAAAAGACCTTCAGCGGTCACACATAAGCATTAGTATAATTTAGAGGACTAATGCCGGAGGTCTTTGTTGGTAGAAAAGAGCCGTCGACGTTTCGACCCCTGGCCGTAGGCTAAGTTAGGTCCTTTAACGGGGTCTTCATCAGGACAGAAGGGACGAGGGGGGGGAAGGGGCAGTAGTATCTGTGAAGTTAAAAAACTAGATCAGAGCACTATTAATGAAGCCATCATTCATGTACACAGAGTTAACGCGATTTACCATGGGCTTAGGGCCAAAACAGCCTCTAAGTGTGGAAGAAATTATAGTCAGAACAGCCAAAATCTTGTTCATACTCATGTGATATAAATTCACTAGAACACAGAGGGAGGAAAAATTAATAACTACCAGATTGTCAAAAGGACTTGTCAGAGATAATAAAACACACTCACTTAATTGGTCTACCAATCAGCCGATTGGTGAGAATTCCTAGTGTCAACCCAAACTGTAGTCGACTATTGGGTGAGATTTTGGGAACACGTGGTTTCAGTGAACTGCAAGTGGAACGTTGCAATTAGTGATAAATCTACAAAATTGGCGTTGATAATTACCCCTGGAGGCTTGTAGACTTACTTAAAGGAAGAGGATAAGTGACCCTATTCGTCACCACGGATCTGTATCTTGGGCGCTTTCTTCTTCTTCAAGCTCTCATTACTATAGAAGAGAAATGCAAAGATTGCAACGGGCCACATGAATGTAAACCCCGCCATGATGCCACGAGGGTGAAAAAACGCCTATTTACATACCATGAATGATCGTCTGTGACACGCCTTATGTTGTCATCGGGATGTACAAGAGGGTCAGGATTAATCAAGATTCCGAACGGTTTCAGAAATAGGGACGTCTATCGCCTGTGCATGGGAAATTTCAAAGGTGTCCATTTAAAAACCAGTCAATGATTTAAAACGGCGTTAATGGTAAAAGATAAAGCCACACTTACACGCCGTAGCACTAATCCGTGCAGCAGCACCTTACTCCGGGTAATTTAGCAGGGTAGATGCTGAGGTCGTGTTTGTAAGATTATAGCGGGAAAACTCCGTCCTACGGAAAATTAAAGGAGACGGGTTTTAGAGTCAGACATGACCCTGCATAGATCGGTGCATATCCAGTTGTGGAACGCACAGTGGTTCACGTAGGGCGTAGATTACCTGTGGGAGCTGGAGCTTGCCACCGCCGTCTGTGTACATCCCGCGGAACTCCGCAAGCCTGCTTCGCGGAGTTTGGGGGAGGAGTCTACAGGTAAGCGACTTCAGGGACATAGAAGAGTTACTTCTAAAAGTTGCGCAATCGGAAAATTTGTTGTTTAAAGAAAGACAGGCTCATAAGGTTTGCGCAATCAAGAATTGCTTGTTTACCAACAGAAATTGCTTGTTTTTAAAAAAAAGAGATAATATCATAATCACTCGCGCACCTCTGCAACACGAGGGCGTAGGCGAGCAAGACCAAAACTTTCTTCAAAACATTCAGCAAAACCTTGTGTTATTACATTCGGATAGATCTGTGACTTGGGGGTAATTGGCAAATCGTCTTATGCATATGCATACATCGTCAGTCTGTTAATGGAAAAAAATAGTTAAACAGGTGACATTCAATGTTTTTAACTACTGATTCATGCACTTCTCAGACATGAGAGTGTAGATGAGTCAGTTACTACATTTTAGAAACACATGTCTCCCACAAAATTGCAAAACATTCTGGGAGGGCTAAATGTGAGACATGGAGAGCATGTGACTATATGTATCCATGAGTGGTTTAACTAATGGAGAACATGTGACTATATGTGTTCATGAGTGGTTTAACCAAGTGCAGCTAACTGTGCCAAACTGCTATCTTGTTCGTTTAGGCCATTTTTTATGGAGTCCAGAAGGGACATCCATTTGGATTCCCGTGTGTTGAGGGCTACCTGAAGGTTGCCACCTCTGGTGCCCAAAGATACTTTTTCAACCACCCACCATTTAAGGTCAGGCACCACATGACCAGCCTTCAACCAATGATCTACTAGAGGTAATGAGGTGAAACAGGTCATTAATAAAAATTGGCATCTGGTGGCAGATGAGATAAGACAAACAAATCTTCCGCTTCATTCATTCAAGAAAGCGAAAAGCATACGTGACATGGTGGTCCATTCCTATCTGGAACCAGATAGTCATCCTACTATAACAACATTATGGAATATACCTCCCTTGTTGGGTCATTTCCGATGCGGTAACTGTACTGCTTGTGACACTACTGTTCAAACCAAGGCATTTACTCATGGCGGACGGACATATACATTGAGACATCACACGAACTGTAACTCCTGTAGTGTGATCTACATCATCAAATGCCCATGTGATTATATATACGTGGGACAAACACAACAGAAGTTCAAAGCCCGCATTTCGTCACACTGCAGTAGGCTGCGTTGCAAGGTATTAGGTGCCCCTCTAGTAGATCATTGGTTGAAGGCTGGTCATGTGGTGCCTGACCTTAAATGGTGGGTGGTTGAAAAAGTATCTTTGGGCACCAGAGGTGGCAACCTTCAGGTAGCCCTCAACACACGGGAATCCAAATGGATGTCCCTTCTGGACTCCATAAAAAATGGCCTAAACGAACAAGATAGCAGTTTGGCACAGTTAGCTGCACTTGGTTAAACCACTCATGAACACATATAGTCACATGTTCTCCATTAGTTAAACCACTCATGGATACATATAGTCACATGCTCTCCATGTCTCACATTTAGCCCTCCCAGAATGTTTTGCAATTTTGTGGGAGACATGTGTTTCTAAAATGTAGTAACTGACTCATCTACACTCTCATGTCTGAGAAGTGCATGAATCAGTAGTTAAAAACATTGAATGTCACCTGTTTAACTATTTTTTTCCATTAACAGACTGACGATGTATGCATATGCATAAGACGATTTGCCAATTACCCCCAAGTCACAGATCTATCCGAATGTAATAACACAAGGTTTTGCTGAATGTTTTGAAGAAAGTTTTGGTCTTGCTCGCCTACGCCCTCGTGTTGCAGAGGTGCGCGAGTGATTATGATATTATCTCTTTTTTTTAAAAACAAGCAAATTCTGTTGGTAAACAAGCAATTCTTGATTGCGCAAACCTTATGAGCCTGTCTTTCTTTAAACAACAAATTTTCCGATTGCGCAACTTTTAGAAGTAACTCTTCTATGTCCCTGAAGTCGCTTACCTGTAGACTCCTCCCCCAAACTCCGCGAAGCAGGCTTGCGGAGTTCCGCGGGATGTACACAGACGGCGGTGGCAAGCTCCAGCTCCCACAGGTAATCTACGCCCTACGTGAACCACTGTGCGTTCCACAACTGGATATGCACCGATCTATGCAGGGTCATGTCTGACTCTAAAACCCGTCTCCTTTAATTTTCCGTAGGACGGAGTTTTCCCGCTATAATCTTACAAACACGACCTCAGCATCTACCCTGCTAAATTACCCGGAGTAAGGTGCTGCTGCACGGATTAGTGCTACGGCGTGTAAGTGTGGCTTTATCTTTTACCATTAACGCCGTTTTAAATCATTGACTGGTTTTTAAATGGACACCTTTGAAATTTCCCATGCACAGGCGATAGACGTCCCTATTTCTGAAACCGTTCGGAATCTTGATTAATCCTGACTCTCTTGTACATCCCGATGACAACATAAGGCGTGTCACAGACGATCATTCATGGTATGTAAATAGGCGTTTTTTCACCCTCGTGGCATCATGGCGGGGTTTACATTCATGTGGCCCGTTGCAATCTTTGCATTTCTCTTCTATAGTAATGAGAGCTTGAAGAAGAAGAAAGCGCCCAAGATACAGATCCGTGGTGACGAATAGGGTCACTTATCCTCTTCCTTTAAGTAAGTCTACAAGCCTCCAGGGGTAATGGCCAATTTTGTAGATTTATCACTAATTGCAACGTTCCACTTGCAGTTCACTGAAACCACGTGTTCCCAAAATCTCACCCAATAGTCGACTACAGTTTGGGTTGACACTAGGAATTCTCACCAATCGGCTGATTGGTAGACCAATTAAGTGAGTGTGTTTTATTATCTCTGACAAGTCCTTTTGACAATCTGGTAGTTATTAATTTTTCCTCCCTCTGTGTTCTAGTGAATTTATATCACATGAGTATGAACAAGATTTTGGCTGTTCTGACTATAATTTCTTCCACACTTAGAGGCTGTTTTGGCCCTAAGCCCATGGTAAATCGCGTTAACTCTGTGTACATGAATGATGGCTTCATTAATAGTGCTCTGATCTAGTTTTTTAACTTCACAGATACTACTGCCCCTTCCCCCCCTCGTCCCTTCTGTCCTGATGAAGACCCCGTTAAAGGACCTAACTTAGCCTACGGCCAGGGGTCGAAACGTCGACGGCTCTTTTCTACCAACAAAGACCTCCGGCATTAGTCCTCTAAATTATACTAATGCTTATGTGTGACCGCTGAAGGTCTTTTTTGCATTAACTCTTTACTGAATGCCTTGATTTTTCAGGCGATTGTGTCAAATTTGTTTTGATTCATATGTTTATCATTCACGATTATATCCATTGTAATCACGCTTATTCTTTTTGACTTTACCCTGCCTTGAGCACACCCCTTCCCTCACTTCCCTTCCCTCCTCTCCCCCGACTTTTGGGGCTTTCCTAAAAATGAATTATGAATGTATTGTTAAATGTATGATACTGGGTATTGGTAAATAAACTACAATACCTCTACTGAGTAATTTTGACTTTTTGTCCATAGAACTGATAAAGTAATAAGTTCTAGTGTATGGTATACATAACACTTCCTCCTTGCGGGGACCCCTCTCTACACATACTACAATGGAGCGGGGGTGCTGCTCCCAGCTTGGTCCCCAGCAGATTCCGCTGCTGCTGCAGGCATACTTTTTTTTTTACTCCCAAAAAACGTGGCGGGCGGTACACCAGTCTCCTTGGTAACTTGCTTCTTCTGCTCCTTACTGGCAACTTTCTTGCTAGAGGAGCTACGGGGAACTTTTTTGGGGGCCATCTTCTTCAGAGCAGGTCAGAACAGCAGGCCGCAGTTGCACGAGTTGCAGAGTTGCCTGTGGCCAGACGTGACGTCGCGTGACGTTATGCTGCGCACAGTACCGCTGCAGGACTTCTTCCTGGCACTGGTGGTTCTCTTGAGTCTTGTGCACCTAAAAGCAATGGAAGACAGAGGAACATCAGTTCAGTTATACACCCCAAAAAAATCAAAAAAACACAGAAAAATCAGCACAATCCCATGCCCTCCATGATGTTTAAATTCAAGACACCCCACAGAAAGACTAGGCACATGCACCACTCACTACCCCTGGTGAAAAGGGCCACAACAACAGCCCAAAAAACGAAAATCACAGAAAAATCAGCACAATCCCAAGCCCTCCATGATGTTTAAATTCAAGACACCCCACAGAAAGACTAGGCCTATGCACCACTCAGTACCCCTGGGCATAAAGGTTGAAAGCTAGGCAAAATGGTTGCAGACCTAAGAGCACTGCCTGCATTCAAAATGGCCCCCTCCCTCCCAGCACATGGCCAGGGCCTGTACACAGACCACAGACACAAAACACAGAAAAATCAGCACAATCCCATTCCATCCATGCCCTCCATGATGTTTAAATTCAAGACACCCCACAGAAAGACTAGGCCCATGCAACACTCACTACCCCTGGTGAAAAGGCCACAAGTACAGCCCAAAAAAACGAAAATCACTGAAAAATCAGCACAATCCCATTCCATCCATGCCATCCATGATGTTTAAATTCAAGACACCCCACAGAAAGACTAGGCCCATGCAACACTCACTACCCCCGGTGAAAAGGCCACAAGTACAGCCCAAAAAAACGAAAATCACTGAAAAATCAGCACAATCCCAAGCCATCCAGCCCCTCCATGATGTTTAAATTCAAGACACCCCACAGAAAGACTCAGTCCAACCCACCACTGAGTACCCCTGGGCATAAAGGTTGAAAGCTAGGCAAAATGGTTGCAGACCTGAGAACACTGCCAGCATTCAAAATGGCCCCCTCCCTCCCAGCACATGGAAAGACTAGGCTCATGCAACACTCACTACCCCTGGTGAAAAGGCCACAAGTACAGCCCAAAAAACGAAAATCACTGAAAAATCAGCACAATCCCAAGCCATCCAGCCCCTCCATGATGTTTAAATTCAAGACACCCCACAGAAAGACTCAGTCCACCCACCACTGAGTACCCCTGGGCATAAAGATTGAAAGCTAGGCAAAATGGTTGCAGACCTGAGAACACTGCCAGCATTCAAAATGCCCCCCTCCCTCCCAGCACATGGCCAGGGCCTGTAGCAGCACTCAAAATGACCCCCACCCACATGGCCTGTCCCCACTAACACCCCAAAAAATCGAAAAACACAGAAAAATCAGCACAATCCCATTCCATCCATGCCCTCCATGATGTTTAAATTCAAGACACCCCACAGAAAGACTTGGCCCATGCAACACTCACTACCCCTGGTGAAAAGGCCACAAGTACAGCCCAAAAAAACGAAAATCACTGAAAAATCAGCACAATCCCATTCCATCCATGCCCTCCATGATGTTTAAATTCAAGACACCCCACAGAAAGACTAGGCCCATGCAACACTCACTACCCCTGGTAAAAAGGCCACAAGTACAGCCCAAAAAAACGAAAATCACTGAAAAATCAGCACAATCCCAAGCCATCCAGCCCCTCCATGATGTTTAAATTCAAGACACCCCACAGAAAGACCACCCACCACTGAGTACCCCTGGGCAAAAGGCCCCAAAACAGCCCAAAAATCGAAAATTCCAAAATTGTAGTTGCAGCAACTGTAATGCCCCAAACAAACTTACTTGTGAAATTTCTAATCCAAAAGTGATCCAAAGAAAGTCAAAAAGGCCTCAAATCCAAATATCCAGCAGCATCCACAAAAAGTAATCCTTCCAGCTCCAGATCCAAAGGAAAAGTGACCAGGAGATGGACAAAGCACTGGGAGGAGCCTGCTGGACAGGAACAGGAAGTTGAAGACTGTGGGGCACTTCCTTCCTCCCCCCCCCCAAAATGGACTCCTCGCAAAAAAAGTGCAGGCAAATGTCAACCTGAGGAGTTATTCAGATAAAAATCATCATTTCCAGAAGGTTTATGCTGCTTGCTGGTGGATTTCTTGTGCAGAATTGCAAATTTTGTATTTTCGCGAGTGCTAGATTGTTGCTGCTCGCCGCATCTACAAGGTCGCAATTGCGAAGTCCCGCGATACGTGATCACGGCGTACTCGCGTTGACAAACTCTCGCTGTGCAAGTTGGCAAGCCGCGATTACGTAATCGCGCTCGCCAAATTCCCGCGGGATCCCGCAGCAAGATCCAAAATGGCGCAGCACTCGCAAAATATCGAGAAAAACAACTCGGCAAACGCTGAATGACGGTAAGTAAACGCCGCGCACCGCAAAATTGTATCACCAAGAAAAAAAATCCGCTGTGTGCGAATTTGCGGATTTTCGGTAAATTCGCGAGCGTTCGCGGATTGCGCATTTACCGAAAATCCGCAAAATCCGCGAGCGAAACGGATTTTCCGCCCATGCTTAAAAGAGACCTTCTGTAGATATAAAATAACCTACTAGCAAGGGAGGGTGAAATATAGGTATATTCTAAACCTGTTTCATTTAGCATTGTAACATGCTTTCTCCCTTTATATTTTATGGAATAGTAACTATGCTGATAATCTTGTTGCTTATAATATGTCTGCTTGTATTAGCAAAGATACTGCGTATGAGAACACGGCATTAGAAATCAATATTTCAAACTTGCACGTGTCTCCTTTTACTCCATGTTTTGGACTGGTATGAGAGTATAACGAAAGAGTGTTCATGTGTTCCACATTGTCAGAGTGTAAATGTAAATGTAAATGTGTTTCGATTTATATAGCGCAACACTTTAACCCAGGGGTCTCAAGGCGCTTGCTTAGGGAACCCGTCCTGGTATTCCCCTGTGAGATACCCCGGCCAGGTATCCACAAGGTGAAAGCCAGGCATCCCGCCGCGAGGGGCCGTAGTGGAGATTAAGCAAGCTATTGCCCAGAGTCGCAGAGTGTGACCCCGTGAGTCGAGTAGGCACCGAAGCGAGAATTGTCGACTCCGTGGAATTGTGAGCCCGAGACCCGCCGAGGCGGGGAATCGAACCCTGGTCCACGGCCGATCTCAGCTTCCGGGTCTGCCGCCTCTAACCACTGAGCCACGCTTCTCCACACTCCACACTCCAGAGGTATTCTAAGTTCCATGTTCTGGGTTGTCTAATCATTGGGGTTATGGAAGAACCAATGAGACACTGATTGCTAGTCTGGTAGGGGATTTTGGCTACTAAGGTGAGTTTTGGCACACCTTAATTCACTGAGGTTCCAAGTCTCTATGCAAAGTTCTGTGTAGGAGCAGAATCCCTGCTACATGGCGCCCAACGTTGGTGGTCTTATTACATGGCATCTGAGTAGTCCTTCTATCAGTCCTTAGCCCCTTCACTATGGTTTCCGGATAACAGTAGTGTTGGACAAACCTACCTATAGTTACATAGGTCTTTTCAAGCTTGAATCTTTTAAAATGGTTTCCTTTTGAATTACTACCAAGTTGTGCTACTTTGTTTTACATTGTATCTTTTTTTCTCCTTGTCACTATGGCTAAGGCTGATATACCGCAACATAGTCGCATTGCGGTCCGCAATCATTTGCAAGCTTATAACGTTGGTTGGGAAGGCATGGCAGTTATTTTGGGGGTGAGTGCTGAGGTTGCTTATCGGTTTGAGATTTTCTGCTCATGGGTGACGTTTCCAGCAGCAGATGCGGCTACTCAGGTGTTTAACACTTACACTCAGACTGCCGTGCCTGGGGAATATGTCCCTTATAGGACACAGGAGATTCCGATTTCTGCATGGCAGCACTGTGTTTGGTTTAATGGCGCCCTTCCCCACAGTGTAACAGCGATTAGATTGGGTCCTTTGTCCATTCCAGGCGCTTCTTGGCCTGTTTTGGCTAGATTCACCCCGCATCCTCGTGCGGGGCAAGTCCCCGTTGCTGAATTACGGACCCTGTATGACTCTTCTATTAGTGTTATTCGGGCCCTAGTTCAATATATTACCCACAATTTCCAGGGCGTGCGCCTGGTATTGCGGCCCTTCCAGCTGGACCGAGTGGAATGAAGCTTAGTCCCGTGATGGTCAATGCAGTAATGGGCAAGCGTCCCCAAGATAAGGATGATATGCCTTTTTGGCTTGCCAAGAAATTTGACTAGCTGGAAGCAGTTTTTCCTAATACGACTCCCGTAGAAAAACACAGGATTCTTACGATTAGTTTACCCAAGAACTTGGTACTAGAAGCCGGTGACTGCGAGTCATGGGGTAGGATTTTTGCGGCAGTGTACACGAGGTGCTTCGGCACTCCGTCAATGGCTGTTTTTCCAACGGTCATTAAGTGTGTTCAGGACGAACACGGACCTGAGGCTGCGGTTGAATCGGGAAAGAGACTCGTTGGCACATTTGACGTAGTTTCCGATCTCGTCTTTTCTAATAAAAAGGGAGATGTGTTGAAGTTTCAAGTGGCTAATGCCTTACGCGATGTCCCCAATGCCGACAAACACCGACAGTTACTGAGAATTATTACGGCGGCTTATAAAACCATTGGTCGCAATAGTTTAGGTGTCAAGCCCATTTCTGCTAAAGATAAAAAACAAACTCAGGGTGAGAAGTCTGAAACGGACGTTCAACCCACTGCTCCAAAGAAAAATTGGAACAGAAATAAAAAACAGGGGAAACAGCAACAGAAACAGGAGTCCTGTCCCCCGTCACCAGTAACTGTGTCTACTGAGCGCGTTTATGATCTGCGCGACAGCACTATGATTAAGTCGCCTGATAGATTTCAGGTTCCTGATCAACCATAGTGCGAGAGGCCCTGCACCGACTACTGAAGGTGACAGCGACTGACCGATATGTTGTTGTAGAGACAGCTGATACCAGAGTGGCTCCCCCTGATAGGCTTTATGAAATAGTACTTTTAATTGAAGATGACATACAACGTACCATAAAAGGGATATTTTGGGAGAATCTTACAACTACCTATGACATTTTGTTAGCGGAGGCAGACTGGCCCCCACCTTTTGTTCTCGCAGCTCATAGAGGGGAGGAGGTAATCCTCCCTAGGTTCGCTAAAAAGGGTCTCAAAGGAGCATGCACAGAATTTTGCAGAAGAGTGGGCTAAAGCCCTTGTGCTGGCTCTGTACCGTATGCATTGTAGTTGGGATACATTTTCCCCACACCACGAGATTCCCTTACGGTCTATGCCACAGCCTCAACCTCAGTATCCCATCCGGCGTGAAGCTAAGGCTTCAGTTGCGGAAGTCCTTGAACAATTAGAATATCAAGGAGTAATTGAAACTTGTGTGTCACCGATGAATAACCCACTTTTTACAGTGACCAAGCCTGACGGTTCGTACAGTTTGGTATTGGATTACTTTGCGGACTTCGGTTACAAATTCAACTTTGCAAAGTCTCACAATGCAGAGTACACACAGTTGTTCCTGGGCTACGAGCTCAACAATGAAGGTAGAGGATTGGCTCCTCACTTCTTGGAGAAATGCGCACAGTTGCCCGCTCCTACAACTCTGAAAAAATTACAGTCCTTGCTGGGATTTTTGAATTTCGGGCGTACTTACATTCCCGAATATGCCCAGTGTATCAAGCCTTTGTATGCTTTGATACAACCTACTTTTACCAAATCATGCTGGCTGCCTGAACATTCAGTCATTTTGCAATCTTTGCAGGCTGATATTCTAGAATCTAAATTCTTATTGACTCATGATAACCACACCAACCTGGTGATAAGAATAATCCCTGGGGCGGTGGGTTTCACTTACCTTACTTTTAACGAAGGTGACACAGTACCTATCGCTTACAATTCACACTTGTATACTTCGGCTGAAATGCGGTTTTCCACTGTGGAAAAAGTTTTGACAGCAGTGCAAATGGCGATTTTTAAGGAACGTGCACTGTTGCAGAGAAAACGGTTGTTACCCCGTATCCTGCCCTAGAGGCAGTGACGAAAGCCAGTGTACCAAATTCTAAAGCTTTGCACCTGCGGTGGATACAATGGGCAGCATCATTGACGTCTCCTCCGGATGTCACGTTTATTTTTGATGCCTCCTTACAGTCACAAGAGTTTTTGCAGTATGAGTTTGTTCATCCTGCGCCATTGACTAGCGGCCTTCGGAGGATTTCCATTGTATCATTTACACTGATGGTTCAGCGAAAGTTGCGCATGGGTCTAAGCACGCATACGTCTTGGCTTGCGCCATTGTGGTAGGTACCATAGTGAATGATGAGTTCAAGTCCGATGTCGTGCATACACAGACATTAGGGGACTGTACCGCACAATTGACAGAGCTCCATGCTCTGATGCTTGCATTGGAGTACGCTGATCCTGGTGTGACAACTCTTATTGTGAGTGATTCTTACTACTGTGTCCAGTCTTACAATGAAAACCTGTTCTTTTGGGTTCAGAATGATTTTCGTGATTCCAAGGGTAGCACAATAAAACATAAAATGATCTGGGTTTGAGTGGCTGAGCTTAAAGAGCAGTTGCCACTCGTGTATGTAATTCACACTCTCGGCCATCAGCGCGTAGGAGTTCACACTGTTGGCAATAGTTTGGCCGATGAGGCCTCAAAAACAGCCGTATCTACATATTTGGTTGCACCAGTTACACGTTCCAAAAGTAAGATTGATGATGACATCTTGGCGGCTGTTGCCGCTACTGTGAAGGGAAGTGAATATCCTAAAGGGTTCCCTTCAAAGTATTCTTCTCACTTAAATCCTGATAAAGTTCCCTATGTGAAAATACCGGACGTAGGTGAAATATTGATTCCCAACGCGGACCGCAGGTCCACTCTGATTACAGCTGCCCACAAAGGTGTTGCGTCTGCACTTGCGGGCGATTCGGCTACTGTATCTCAGTTACAACAAAGTTTATGGTGGCGGGAACTGTACAAACAGACGCATGATTATGTCCTTCAATGTGACATTTGCCAGCAGATTAAGCCTTCAACTGCTATGCATCCGCCCCAGACACAGTTGTACATTTCTAATAGACCACTTGGTTGTGTTTATTTAGTTCACTGCGGTCCTTTTTCCTCTGATACTGTTTATAAGTACATCTTAGTTGCAGTTGATTCTTGCACAAGCTCTGCGTGGGTGTGGCCGCACCACAGCGCTGATTCGCGAACTGTCATAGGAGACTTGAGTATCTTTGTAGGGATTTTGCCTGTGGCACCTTCCATTCGGATCAGGGTCCTGCTTTCACCTCTAAGGCATATAAGGATGCCATGACTTTGTTGGGGGTCCAAGTCAAGTTTTCGTCTCCATACAGACCTGAGGGTAATAGTGTTGTGGAATGAATGAACCAAGATTTAAAGCAGTCTTTGACAACTAGAGTTATAAGCACTGGCTAGCCCACCTCAATAGCGTGCAACATGCACTTAATAATCTCCCTTGAAGGTCTCTGGGTGGGCGGACCCCATACAAAATGATTTTTGGTATCAAAATGTTCGTCCCGGACCTTGGCGGTCTAGACCAGGCGGTGGTTGATGCCTTCTTTGACGTAGATGAACATTATCATGTTTTACAGAATCTACAAGAGACGAGAGACAGTCTTGCAAAGGAACACTGGCCCTCCACATCTGATTCTGCGTTGCAGATTCTGGTAGTTGGCTGGCTACCCCAAGTTGGAGAACTAGTTCGAGAAAAGATCGAAAACAAGAAAGAATTTGGTCCCTCATATCGAGCTCCATTTCCAGTGCTTGGCATGAAGGGCACAAAAACAGTCATTTTACCACAACTTCCAGGTCATAAAGAAAAAAGGTACATCTCCATTGACAATGTCAAACTACACCGAGTGGCCGATTCTTCTTAGTATGACACCTGCGGTCTCATGTCCATCAATTTTGAGAAATTCTGTTTTGGCCCCAGCTCCTAATCGCGGGCCTGACCTTGCCCTTGATATGCCTGCAGTTTCCAGTCTTTTGTTAAGTTCTTCACCTGATACTCACCTTGATGAGACTGACTATACTTACCCCACTGACTTATCGAGGCCTGATTTGCAAACTTGGTTGGCTACGGAGTCCAGATTTTCATTTGACACTGACTCTCACACATCGAAGACCCCTTCAAAGATTTCTGTTTTTGCATCATGGTTTAACAAACATTTTTTGATTCCTCCTTGGACCTACATTTGGTTGGTACTTTTTTCAATTTACTTGTTCATGTCTATTGGATTTGTGGTGTATTTTTTCCGCCTTGTCAACGGACATTATGTTGAAGAGAGAACATGCATTCGACATATTAATGGAACATTGGCTCCCCATTCCTCGTCACACAGATTGAAGAGGGACCTGGCTTTTGTTAACATCACAGCTTGGCCCGTCTTAGATGGGATTGAGTGGGATGCTATTAGATTTCAAATTCACGGACCCACAGAGGTTATTAATGTCCCAAATGTCCTAAGGGTTTCTATTGGGATGTGATTAAACAAAATATACATTCTGATGAGTGGGATGTTCAGGCCGTAGAAGCTTTGTTTTCTGATTTGAAATATTATGCTGCCTTTGATGCTGAAGATTTGTATTTAGATTCCACATATTATGGTGATTTGTTTTGTTACCAACACTTTGGCTATCATTACCTGCATAAGGCAAACACCAGGAGGAATATGGTTAATTATTACACAATGGGAACATTGTCCAGCTCCTGTACAAGGCAGTTCCACTTCTCTTTTGAAGAGGTTCACTTATTTTACTGATTTTAATCAGTCAAATCCCAATGCATTTTATTTTAAAATGACCGAAAAGTCCACTTCCAAGGTTAGACTTACCCACACAAAATTATTGTACTCAAAGTCCTTTTTTAGACCAATTGGCTGTTGGGGGCTACGAGCTGTGGAAAGATACTATTGATCTTAAATCTGTTTGGGGTTCTAGAAGCTGGCAAGTGCGAGGCAAAGAGGCTTTGCATCGTGCATGCTTCATCTCAAACCATATGTTGTTTTTGAATTCTAAAATTTCACAAACAACTTGCTTTGGATTGGCTACTACTAAAAAATTAAATGCTCCTTCTTTTCCTGAATTAGAAGAATACTCCGGTTGGAATAATAATACAGATTTTTCCATTGGAGAATTACAGAAGCTGTTACTGAATTCTACCTTTAACATATCCAGTTTGGATCCTAAGGGTTGGTTTCTGTGGCACAAAAGTGCAGATTCTTGCCAGCGTCGTTTTCTGGGTTTGGCTCAAGACTACACACAGGTCAGAGTGGATCCCCGTTTTGAAAGTGGCCATTCTGTGACTACCTATTCTATAGGCAAATTGTGTCAGAGTTGTCTCAAACATTCCACTTTGGCATCAGTTAAGTGGCATTTATCTAAATTGACTGATGAGGTTGATCTAAAAGATTTTGTCAAGGGCCCGGCTTCCGGCAGACCTAAAAGATGGACATATGCTATTTACAACAAAGTTTGGAAACTGTCCCAAATTGAGGCTGCTTCCCGCATTAGAGCTATAGATCAAGCAAATTTAGAAAAAGTGCTAGCCGTTGTAGATAACCGCATTAACACGCTTTCTTCCCGCATTTACACATTGGATAATATTGTTTCATCTGTTGTTGATATTGTGCAAGAAGATGTGTCTGTTTTGTACCATGGTCAAAATCAATTGCGTTCTATTATGCAATTTGCCTGGACCTTGCAGACACTGAAATCAGGGAAAGTGCCTTGGCACTACATGAATACTTCCTCATTGTTTGCCCCATTTAATTTGACTGAAAAGCAACGTTTTATGTCAATGAAAGATGCAACTTTTTCTATGTTACACATTGAAAAGTTAGAACCGTTACCTTTTTCAGTGGCTGAAACAAATTCTGCAATGTGGCTTATCCACGGATTAATAACTTTACCTTTTCCCCTTTCAAAGTTCGAGGCCTGTATGAAGTACTACGCAATAGGCAGATATGAACCTCTGGGCACCGGTTATCTTCATGAAGCTTGGTCGTTACCATTTACCTATAGGTGCCTTAGGGAGGTAAAAGAGGTTTATTTGAATGGAGAGGATTGCACTACAACACCAGGGCCTAGATGTAGGTAATTTTATTTTACCCCTTCTTAAATACCGAATTTTACAGATTCAGTATTTAAGAAGTTGTAAAATAGAGGGGTGGGGGATGTAGGTATTACAGAATCGGTAAATACGGAATTGTTGAGATTTGGTATTTACCGATTCTGTTAATACCGATTCGGTAATGCCCATTGATTCCTATGGGCATTGAAGCCCATAGGAATCAATGGGCATTACCGAACCGGTATTTACCGATTCGGTAAATACCGATTCCAGCAAGGGTGCAGGGGGTGTCACTTTGACACCCTCTAGCACCCCAAATACAGGCATGTGTGCCATGTGGCACACAGACATGCCCTAAGGGCATGTCTGTCTGTCACATGGCATAGGTGTGCAGAGATTAGTGAGCCCGTGTGAGTAATTACTGACAGAAGCAACTTTCCCCTCCTGAGGCGGAAGCCGGGAGGTTTCTTCCCTTTACTTTGTGCCTATTTAGCATCCTGTGCCTATTTAGCATTTTAGTGCATTTTTAAACTTTGTGTGTTTTAACTCTTGATTTAATAAGCTTTGAGAGACTTCCTTGTGCTCCCTTGCGCTTTGTGTCCCTTTGCCCCTCCCTTTGCCTCCGGACCGCTCTCGGACGAGTATCGACGCCGAGGGCTGGTTCTCGGGTCTGGCGGCCATATTGGGTGTGGGCCGGGCGGGTGACACGCTCTAGCAGCGCTTAAAAAGGACGGGTATGTCTCCGCGCAGCGGACGTGTACAGCGGACGCACCGGACCTGCGCCGGAGTCGTGCCAGAGTCCTCCCGTCTGCGCCTGTCTGCGCTCGACCGGGCCCAGGGACCAGGATCCCTGGTAGGCGATTGTCATACTCTGCAAGTGATTTACTCTTATTAGACCTAGGTGGGCAGACTTTAAATCCTACGACGCTGACCACACTAACGGAGATTAACATTTTACGATCCCCTAGTGGTAGGGCCTCTATTCACTTGCCTTCACTAAAGCTCGCCAGCCTGAAAACAAGGTCACTTCAGAAACACCACCTTGAAATTTTTACTCTTCTTCAGGATGAGACCATAGATATATTAACTCTCACTGAAACGTGGCTAGGCGATAACTCCTCCCCTGACATTATAGCCGCCCTCCCAAATGCATATGGCATTGCCTGGCATTAAGCATGGGCGAATTTTGCGAATTCGCGATCCGCGAATTTGCGGATTTGCGAATTCGCGATCCGCAAAATTCGCGAATTTGTGCGAATTTGCGGATTTTTGGGTTTTTTGCGTGTTCGCGGGTTTTTTGCGTGTTCGCGGGGTTTTTTGCGTGTTTGCGGGGATTTTTGCGTCTACGCGAGCCGCTTGCATAGCGAAGTTACCCATGCAGTCGTTTATGGGAGAGAGAGATAGATAGATAGATAGATAGATAGATAGATAGATAGATAGATAGATAGATAGAGAGAGAAAGAGAGAGGGAGAGAGAGAACGAGAGAAAGAAAGAGAAGCCGGATCTCTGAAGGGCCAGATTCCTGAGTTGCCCCTACAGAACATACAGCTTTTTATTTTTAGCAAAATGCATATGAAAATTGTGCTGTAAAGGTCTCTTTTAGTTTAACCCCTCCTGACAACTAAAAATGGGTGTATTTGCCATCCTCTCCCTTCTTCCTGTTTTTTATATCTGTAAGTGCTTCCTGATGAGGTTTAATTCCTTGGACAGGTGCCTCGTTGCCTACTTGTAACTATTCTCTGACCCTGCTTCAAGGGTCAGAGCAGGGTCAGAGAATAGTTGCAAGTAGGCAACGAGGCGCCAGGAAGCAATGAGCAGCAGGTGTCCAAGTTGAAGTTAATTTGTTTGTAACCCTTTTGCAAAAGGTTACAAAGATATTAGGTTCAACTTTTGCACCTGCTGCTGTAACCCTTGCTTGGCTGAAAATGTGTCCCCGCTGATTCGCGGATTTTACCGCAATTTCGCGAGATTCGCGGATCGCGAAATCGCGGAAAATCCGCAAATTCGCCCGCGAAACGGATTTTACGCCCACCCTTACCTGGCATACCCGTTCGGATAATGCTCGAGTTGGGGGTGTAGCAATTATTTTTAAAAAACATCTAACAGTGGTTAAAGTATTAGCAGAAACAATAAATTTAGCGGACATACTTGGAGTAAAAATTACCCTGAACACCACATGCTTCATTGTTCTTACCATCTATCGTCCACCACAATGCACATCAGTGTTTAATGAACTATTTTTCCCTATCATCTCTGACATTTGTACTAGATATAAAAAAGTCCTGGTGACAGGAGATTTTAATGTCCATTGGGATAGCGCAGAGAAAGATGTAAATGTAAATGTGTGTGTCTTGTAAAGCGCACTGCTACCCGGAGGCGTCCTGGCGCTATAGACCGCTGGGGAACCCGTCCTGGCTTTCCCTGTGAGATTTCCCTCCTGGGTATCTCCAAGGAGAAACCAGGCATCCCCGGCGTTTGTGGGGGGCCGTTGTGGAGATGAGGCAAGCTAATGCCCAGAGTTGCCGAGTCTGATCCCTGGTTAGAGTAGGCACTGAGGCTAGAATTATCGAGTCCGCTGACCCTGGTTCATGACCCTGCCGTGTCGGGAATTGAACTCCTCTCCCGGGCCGTCCTCTACTTCCGGGTCTGCTGCCTCTAACCAGTGAGCCACACCACTCTGCCAACCCATCAGCTAGAGACCTCTATGACCTCGCTAGGTCTAGAACAGCTTGTGGAAGTTCCAACGCATATTAAAGGTCACACCCATGACCTAATTTGGACTTCCGATTCAGAGGTGGTCCTAACGAGCATTGTACCCTGTATCTGGTCCGACCACTACCTAATTCAGTGTGATATTCCGATGAATAGTGTTCCGGTCAAACCAGTTCTAAAAACCAAAAAAGTACGTCAATGGAAAAAAGTGGACTCAGAAGCTTTAATTGACGCCTTTCCTAAATATACACAATTAATGGTCCCCCACGGCGATCTAGACCAGGACTATAACACCATAGTGGCGAACCTTAGACAGGCTATCGATCAGATAGCCCCTGAAAAGGTACAGAAAATAAAGGGTGCCGACAAAGGGGCCCCTTGGTTTACCCCACCTTTGAGAGATCATAAAAGAAAGCTTCATCATCTGGAGAGATGTTGGAGGAAGACAAAAGATAGTACAGACCGAGAACAGTATAAAATCGCTCTGAATGCATATAAAAAACGTATTGTGTCAGCTAAAGGGGAGTACTACGAAACTCGTATAAATAATGCTGCTAATGTACAGAAAGAAACATTCAAAATTTTAAAAGAATTGAGTAAGAAAGATGAAAAGGCTGAAACAACGATAGATTGTAATACCTTTCAATGTTACTTCCTTGAGAAAGAAGCTATTATTTTATCAGACATTAGGAAGGACACTCGTAACATTTCTTTTGCATTACAGGTCCCTCAAGCCCCTCCAAGATCCACCATCACTAGGTTTCCAGGTATAGATTCTATAATTCTTGGGCAGCTTATGAATACAACCAAGTCAGGTTCTCCTGCAGACCCCTGTACCCCTGAAATCTTTCGTCTGGCATTTCCTGTTTTAGAGGACCATATCACCTGACTCTTAAACAACTCACTAGATACTGGTCTTCTACCAGCTAGCTTTAAAGAGGCACGTGTCAAGCCGCTGATAAAAAAGCCGGGGGTGGACCCGGCTATTCTGAAAAACTATAGGCCAATATCCCAGCTGCCTTTTCTGTCCAAGATACTAGAACAGGATGTGCTAAAATCGCTGTCTTCCTTCATGGAGTCACACCATCTACTCCAGGAGCGTCAAGCGGGATTCCGTGCACATCATAGCACCGAGTTAAAAATGCTCTCGGTGCTAGATGAGCTTAGAGGCATGGCTGACAGTAAAAAAAGTGCCCTGATACTTTTAGATCTTTCAGCTGCATTTGATACTGTCAGCCATGCCCTGCTCCTGGACAGACTAGCTGCGTTTGGGATAAAGGACTTGGCATTCCAATGGCTAAAATCCTTTCTATGAGGGAGGACCCAGAGGATTCAATTAGCGGATTGTATATCTGAGGTGGGTGTTCTAGAGTGTGGAGTCCCGCAGGGCTCTGCATTGTCACCACTCTTGTTTAATCTTTATCTACAACCACTGATAGAATCCCTGGCAAGCATGGGCTGCAGAATTTTTAACTATGCAGATAATACTCAGCTGTTGCTGAGTATCGACAACACTTCATCTGCCCAGACTCAGGCCCAGAACATACTCAGGTTTACGGTGAGCTGGATGACGGCAAATCTGTTGAAAATAAATCCTGAAAAAACGGAGGTCCTAGTAGTCTCATTTGCTGCCTCGCCTTGGGGTGATTTGTTCTGGCCCCAAGAGCTTGGCCCCACCCCGAAACCATGTCCTAACGTCAAAAGTCTTGGTATTAAGATCGACCATGAGCTGACAATGGTTAGCCAAGTATCTTCTGTTGTCAGAACTTGCACCAATTTAATTAGGCAGTTGCGCAAGCTAGCTCCCCTACTCTCCCTAAATACGCTTCGAACCATTGCTTCGGCTACTATAATCCCAAGGATTGATTATGGGAACGCACTTTATTTTGGCCTGCCCAAAAATTTGATCAACCGCCTGCAGGTTCTTCTGAACGACGCAGCACGACTAACATTTAGATTACCTAGACAGACCCACGCCTCCCCACTACTGCATAGGCTACATTGGCTTCCCATAAAGCAAAGGGTGGAATTCAAAAGCTTATGCATCGCCCATAAGGCAATCTATGGGCATGCGCCGGCCTACATAAAGGAACGGCTTGAGGTTTACAAACCCAACCGAGTGTTGAGGTCCTCTGACTCCCAATTTGTTGGTTTGTCCGCGTTTTAAAATGGCAACCAAGGGTGGGAGAACCTTTTCTGCCCAAGTCCCACAGTTATGGAACAAATTACCCGAGTACCTCTGTAAAGAAATTAATCTTCTCCACTTCAGGAAGTCATTGAAAACGCTTTTATTTAGGGAAGCCTTCTTTTCCATTTGATCAAAGTTTGCCATATCTGTACTTCTGTTCACTGGTTCAGTTGCTGTTACTGCTTCTGTCAGAAGCGCCTAGAGACCTGACGGTGATTTGGCGCTATACAAGCCTCAGATAACAATAACAATAACACATGTGCATGCACACCTGGATTCGGTATTTTACCACCCAATTGGATTGGGTGGTAAAATACTGATTCTGGAAGGCCTTTGGGACTCAGAAGAGTCCCACCTACATCTAGAAGTTACCGAATCGGTAAAAATACCGATTCGGTATTTTACCGAATCGGTAAATTTACCGATTCGGTAAATTTACAGATTCGGTAAAATTGCCCCCCTACATCCCAAAAACCCATTTACCGGTCGGTAACAGCCGCAATCGGCCGTTACCAGCCGGTAAATGGCCACCTACATCTGGCCCCAGATCACTCATTAATGTGTAGGAATATCCAATTACATGGCTCTTGTAACCAGAACGAGCCAAATCCACATTCACATTGCTGGCAAAAGGGAGTTATTCACTTTTAAATAATGAAGATTGTTGTGGGATGGTAGCCGGAATTCCTTATGTGGTTACGGTCAGTGAGCGTGTAGTTTGTTGTAAAAATTTAATGTTTCCTCCTCCGCATGGGAAGCTTGATGTTTCCATCTGGCCGACGATTCAGACCTTGAAAGCAAAGTTCAACAAGATGAGTCGTATAAGAGCTCTATTGTCTCAGAAAGAAGTTACCCTCACATCTGCTTGTGAAACATTTGTCCTTCACGTGGCAAACACCCGCACAGAAGTGCATGCTTTATTAAATACGGATTTGCCCTTGCATTTCAGTGAGTTAATTCACACTATCTTTAATGCATCCTCCACCTCAGGGCTGGCTCACTTTTTTAAAGTTGCTAGCAGTGGCCTTGTGACTTCTTTTCAAACTATATTTGGTGTATTCCCTGCATTTTTTCATTCAATTTTTTCGAACTGTATGGTGGATTTCCCTTAATACTCTCTTTAGTTGCAGGCGTACTTCTGTTGTTTTGCTTATTTTTATGGATGCACGTCCTTTGTTGCAAGAAGATCTATCACGACTGTTGCTGCTCCGCAACCGAATGCTTGAATATTATGGAGCGCTGCCTCTTGCTACATTGAGTGCAGTTTATGGATTATCATTTCGATTTTCCTTTTTCACATGCATCCAGCCTGTCTTTCATTGCCTGAGTTGCGATTTCGACTGGGCCCTGGATTTGTGTCTCTGCATTACGGTGTCTCCCAATGCCGATTATGATCAGTTTATGAGCCCCTTAGTTGCTCATGAATTGCTTTGTTCTGGTGGAGGGATTATGGCCTTTGCAGCGATGCATGGAGTCCTGGGACGTTGGAATGTTTTCGCAGCAAAGCAAGATTTCATCGCACGCTGCTTCATTGAAGAAACACTGAGTTGCCCTCTGATGGTGCTAGAGGCTCCGGTAATTGAGGAACATGTATGTTCTTTTCCTTTGCTGAATTGGATGGCTGAACTGTTTTCAGATTAAGATAGTGACTTCATATTGGAGGCTACATATTTTGCATATACATTGTTGGAGTGAGATATGTTATTGCTTCTCTCTCTCTTACATGGCCGAGGTCACATGTTGGACATCAGATTTTTTTTGGACAATTTTTTTCTCGATTTCATTTTTTTCCACCCAGCCCTATTGGCTTCCATATTTCCGTGGCACAAATTGCATGATTTGAAGTACTTTCAATTTATGGAGTTTGCTCCCGTTTTTTCACTGTGGCAATTTGAACTTGGTTCTGACTGTCGTTCTTGAACTCTGCTTTCCAAAATTGCCCCTTTTTCTTAACCAAGGGAGGGTGTCATGGGGATGAGCCTTGCCTTTACACTGTGTTAAGTTGACAGGAGCTTATTAGAAGTTTAAACGCCATTTTTCCTTTCTGTCGCCTTTTTGCACGCGGCACATATTATTATAAATGTTTAGAGTTAGCAGAGTGTTTTGCTTCACACGAGAATAATATGTTTTTCTATATTAGCAGCCTTACTTGGTAAGCTTTGTCTGAACAGTGAGTGCAGAGGCCTTCAAGGTTATTTCAACACAGTGGTTGTTGTTCGAACTGATCAGCGCACGTTCTAGACATAACATATATGCAGCTGTGGCCACCTCTGATTTTAGCGCTTTTAATAATGCACTGCGTAGGCATGATCACACAAACTTGGAGAACATTCGCATGCAGAGAGCTGGTGCAGAAACGGATGTGATCCATTTCTGCTAGGACAAGAGGTATGGGGCCATCCTTGTAATCCCAAGAGACCTTCTGTAGATATAAAATAACCTACTAGCAAGGGAGGGTGAAATATAGGTATATTCTAAACCTGTTTCATTTAGCATTGTAACATGCTTTCTCCCTTTGATGTTTTTGGAATAGTAACTATGCTGATAATCTTGTTGCTTATAATATGTCTGCTTGTATTAGCAAAGATACTGCTCATGAGAACACGGCATTAGAAATAAATATTTCAAACTTGCACGTGTCTCCTTTTACTCCATGTTTTGGACTGGAATGAGAGTATAACGAAAGAGTGTTCATGTGTTCCACATTGCCTGAGGTATTCTAAGTTCCATGTTCTGGGTTGTCTAATCATTGGGGTTATGGAAGAACCAATGAGACACTGATTGCTAGTCTGGTAGGGGATTTTGGCTACTAAGGTGAGTTTTGGCACACCCTAATTCACTGACGTTCCAAGTCTCTATGCACAGTTCTGTGTAGGGGCAGAATCCCTGCTACACTCCTCGACTCTTCCTGTTACGGACGGACTCTCGTTGGCGTCTTCCGCCTTTTCAGTGAAAGTTGCCGCCTCTCGAAGCCATCTGGTCCCTCGGAATTGGTGAGCGTCTTAAGGGAGGTGTTCCCTTTCCTGTGGGCGAAAAGGGCTGGATGAATTTAACCCTTCCCAGGCTGTTCCCTGCCCGAACAAGGTAGCCTTGTTAGGTTAGGGGATGGCAAGGTGGGAAATAGTGGGGTCATATCCTGTTCCACCTCACAAGCTACATGAAAGAAATTATGCCCACGTCAGATAGGGAGAGAAGGGGGTAATAACCAATCACACCCCAATACTGCATACAGTGCAGCAAGGGTGTGTACTTGCTGCCACTCTGTTCACCCTATATACAAATTATGTAGTTTCGGTCCTACGGCAATGTGTTAATGATTCCCGTTCTTTGAAAGGAGACAAAATACAGATTTTCTTTTTTGCTGATGACTCACTGCTTGGTTCAAAAACACCTACGGCCTCCAAATTTTGCTGGACAAATTCATGGCTTTTTGTGAGTCAAGTGGTCTAGAGCTGATTTGCTCTCAAACTAAACATATGTTCTTTGATGCAGGAACCTCTAGATGCAGTAGTATTGCTGTGTAGTGGCTAAAAATACATAGGATCTGCACATTTTAAACAACATAAAGTAAGGGATTGGTGTCCAGACTGATTCCGGACACCCCAAAGGATATGTTAGCCTTCAGACCAACTAGCACATGACAACCCTTGATCCTTCAGGGATTGCGGAAACAGTTATGTTATGTTATGGTGCTTTTGTATAGCGCACAGCTACTCGAATGAAGTGTCCCGGCGCTTTCCACCTGCAACTCAGAGTAAAAATACCACAACACAGCAGGAATAGAATCAGAAACAGAAAAGAAAACAGTAAAAACAGCCTAAAGATTAAAAAGCCAGGTCTTCAGGCTCTTCCTGAACTGGAGCAGATTGGCAGTGCTGCGGAGCGAGAGAGGAAGCGAGTTCCACAGCTGGGGAGCTTTACAGCTGAAAGAGCGCCCTCCCGCACGGGCCTTCCTCACCCGCGGAACCACCGCTGTAAAAAGGGATTCCGAGCACAAGGAGCGGACTGGACGATAGAAGGTCAGTCTCCGCCGTAAATATCCGGCCCCTGATCCAAACAAAGCTTTGTGCATCAACGTCAGGGATTTGAACTGAATCCGCTTCCGGATGGGCAGCCAATGTAGCGTCTGTAGCAGCCCGGAAGCTCGAGCTCGTCTTCGCAGGCCGAAAATAGCCCGGGCGGCGGAGTTCTGCACCACCTGTAGGCGCTGAACCAGATAGTCAGGGAGGCCGAGAAAGAGGGCATTGGCGTAATCTAGCCTTGATCCAATAAGAGCCTGCACAGTAATCCGCCTGTGCTCCTCAGACAATAGGGGCAGGAATTTCCGGAGCATTTTCAAAATTCCATAGCAGGTGCCAGCCAGACCAAGAATATGTATTCTCAGCGACAGCTGGTTGTCCAGCTTGACACCCAGATTTTTAGCCACCAAGGAAGACTGTGCAGGAGGACTCATATCGGACGGCCACCATTGCTGCCACTCCGGATCGGCGACGCAACCAAAGAATAGCACCTCAGACTTACTTGAATTGGCCTTCAGACTGTTCCGTACAGTACAGTCAATTGTGCTTACTTAGCCACAGAGAGATATACAGAATAAATGATGGAGACGTCTCAATAAGCATCTATTGAACCAGGATCATTTTAGTATGGAAACATGTTTGGTGCAAAAATCATAAGACAGAAACAGATATATAAGATTACAAATACTGACAGAGTAAATAAAAAGTAGAATTCTACCACAGTGCTAAAACAGTAAATATATGCAGGCGTATCAATACATGGCAGTAATTGAGCATACTCCTAAGATACAAACCCTAACTAAGTGTACCTAGCAAGTATGTGGTGTAAAGCCAAGAACCCTCTAGGAAAGAGCCAACTCAATTACTTGATGGAGAGAACGAAGGACCACGTCTTGGTTTTGAGTTGGACACCCCACAAGGGATGTCAGACCACTGCATGCTGGATCTTCAGCGGGCCAGGACCTCAGTGTAGGAGAGTAGGGTCTGCAATCCTATGATCACCCAGATTTTTTGCTTTTGTTTCACTGGTTTACGACTTTCTCTGGCTGTGGGCCTGCTAATCAGACCCACAGCCTGGCTGTCCTCTTTCTAAATTACGACATGTACCCTAGGTGCATTTACCAATTGGTACTGGGCCACCTTATCAGACCCTGTAACTCAGGGCATAGGTGTACCCAGGGCCGCCAGGGGCTGCAGCATGTATTATGCCACCCCTGGCTGGCCTCCTAAATTTGACACAACTGGCTGCATGACAGCTGGGGCGAAGTCGTGTAATCACACTTTGCTTTAGATATAGTAGCCCTATATCTAACCATACAATGGACATCCGAGTTCCTATCAGTCACTCCTATGGCAGGCCTTGACAATCCTAAAGGCAGAGTGCATGGGCTCGTGTGAACTAGGCTCTGGCCCGAGCCGAGCCCGGTTGCAGCTTGCGGAACCAAGACCCAATGGCTGTTCCATGGTAACGCGTACCACATCGGTAACTTCGGTGTCGCGTTATCAAAACATGTCGAGTAAGGTGTCATACGAATCGGGATGCTGCCCTCTCACCAACTCTGGCGACGAGGTTAGCATTCCGCCCTTTTAGAGGGACACGACATGTACGTAACTGTGAACCCCGGTTAAAGTTAACTAAAGCCTCAGCTCCACAAAATGGATGCTGCCACCACAGACACGAGTCTGACCTCCTGCTGCTGGGAGTCCTTCCAGCGAGGAGCACTTGGACAAAGGGTTTCCTGTCGAGGGCGGTGTTCGCACCGTCCCAGACAGGGTTTGTGTATTCTGGGTAGGTAGGGCTTTTGCGAGAAGGTGACTGCGGAGTGGCACCCCGGTGCTCACTACGCATCTGCCGGTCAGAACCAGTTCCAGGGGCGCCAGCCCTGGCCTGGGGAAAGTCCGGCAGGGGAGAGGGGTGTAACTACCCCCTTCCTGGTCCCACCCTTAGGGCAGGACCTAGTCATGTACCCACCCCTTTCTTTAGAATAAAGGCCGGAGCGGGGACCCTTCCAAATCAGATCATCTTTGAATCAAGAACTACTTTCTACGAAAGGACATTCGAGACTCTTCTCAAGATTTCTCCCTTGTGACTAAGGAGTAGTCACCCTGCATCAGCGGGCACCATCTAAGAACTCTGCGGTTTGCTGTAAGTCCTTCCTCAAGGAATCCGACGGCCCAGCTCGACGAGAACCGGCTTCCCTGGCACCTCTGACCTCTACCCACGTCATCAGCTCAGCTGTGATCTGTGGGTGCGACGAGACCTCGAGGGACCGGCCATCATCAAAACCTGCACGCTTTCTTAACCAGCACGACCATCGAAGCAATTCTCTGGTGAGTGCTCTGGGGTCTGAGAAGCCCCGACCCTGAGCCACTCCAGCACCGAAGTGCAGTCTCCCAGCATCTCCACGATCTGCGTGGGGCCCTTCTGCTCGCTGCTCAGCACGTTGTCTGGTCACTAGCCGCTGGCTTGTGCCCTTCTGTGACGACATCCGACAATCAACACTGCTGGTCTGGTTGCTCCAGACTGGCCCTTGCTTCCATCTTTGCGAGAAGCACCCCGGGCCCTCCTGGTCCACTCAAGACGCCATCTTAGGCCCACCACGTGGCCCTGAGATCTGCCAAGGCTTGTTGCCCCATCCTGGGCCCAGCGACGCCGACAGCATCATCCTTCGTGGGACAGCTCGCACCTCCACCGTGGTCGCCGACAACGCCTCCTGGTCCGTGAGACTGCAGAGCCTAGCGTCGCCCACTCACCTGGTCGAGGTGACGGCCAACCGGTGCCTTCCTGGTACCCTCTGACTACTGGCTAGTAGTACGAACTTGGTCCCCTCTGCTTTCAGGTATCATCAATCTCTGATCCAGGCTTGGATCTCTACGAACTATTCATCACTGGTCGCCGGCCAGCAACTCCTTTTCTTCCGGCTCCTGGCTCGTCAGCGAAGACCCCGACGCCTGTAAGACTTGTGCAGCCGCAGCCCTCGTGGCTAGGTAACTCGGCATTTCGGTGCCTGCATAGCCTCTTTACTCTAGGGTCCCGAGTCCCTCGCTTCCGACTTGCCTTATCGGGTCCGCCCGAGACCTTAAACTTTCCGTGTCCTCGGACACTTGTTTTAATTGTGCAATTGAAGTATTTTCCTAAGAGATTTGGTTTGTGCTTAGTACCCTGTCCTCATAACGAGTACAGGGCTGTTGTGATTCTTAATAAATATCCTGTTTATTTTCATAACACTTGTGTGGTGTCCTTTCACTTGGTGTTCAAGGGGTACATGTGTGGTAAACAGCTGGCTTAACACGCCCTCTTGAGTCTTTAGCCTTAGACTGCTCGTATCCACGCTACTAGGATAGCTGGTCTTTAGGTTGACTTACAACCAATCATCATAAGGGTCGTTTGGAACGATACATAGCGGTCGCTAGAATAGCGAACGCTGCATATCGGGCCAACTTCTCACATTGGTGAGCAGCGGTTGGGATTTGAGCTTGCTGTTGTTTTACCACACGTATCCTAAGAATATCTTGTTGAAAGATCACACAAGTACTGTTAGTACATATAACTAAAGCTTAGAATACTCTGAGTTCTACTGAACCAGCCGTTGCAGCTCCTCAAGGCTTAGCACACCTTGGCTGCAACTCTTAGCAAGGGAACAGTAGGTAAACACATAGTGTAGGTAGGTGCATCACTTACACCACACTAGAAACAGTATGTCGGACAAAGGAGGAAACTCCGAGTCTCCCCTTGTGTCAGTTGACCCTCCACAGGTCATCCCTTCGAGATATACTGTGCTGAGCTTCAAGGAGTTACGACAAGTGTGTCACTCCAGGAAGATCAAGCAGGGGTCTAACCCCACAACGTCCTTTCTGATTGGTCTCTTGGAGACTTATGATGCCAGAAAAGCTGAGACCCGTCCCAGCTCTTCTAATCCAGAAGGAGACATGCCTCCCCTCGAGGGAACCAGAGATGACCCTGACCTAATCCTCCTCGCAGCCGAGAATGAGAATGTGGAGGAGGATGAGGATGAGGATCTCTCTGGGGATGAGGCAGATCAGGGACAGGTAGAAGTCGTTAGACTAAGCAGGTCCAACTTAAGCAAACATGATAGTGGTACTGGGGGACCCCCAGCGCTACTGTCAGGTCCGCTTAACATTGGGAATGGACGAGCCCGATCTCTGTCAAGAGACTCTGGCAGATCCCTTCAAACCAATGGCTCTCACAACTCTTCTCAAAGAGGGATGACGTCCCCTCAGAGGAGAGTGTACGAAGCTAAGGAAAGGGCAGCTAATCTGAGGATTGAAAGGGAAGAACTTGCCCTGGCCAAAGAGAGGCTTGCCTTTGCTAGAGAGCAACAGTTAAGTGGGGTAGTCCCCACTGGTGGCAGCATTGTACCTAGTAATAGGGAAAGGAGTTTTGATACGAAACACCTTGGTAAGATAGTGCCCCCCTTTAAACAAGGAGACGACATCCACAAATGGATTACTGCTTTGGAGAGGGCCTGCACTGTGCAAGGTGTTCCCCAGAGTCAGTGGGCAGCTATCTTGTGGCTCTCCTTTGAGGGTAAAGGAAGAGACAAGCTCCTCACCACAAGGGTAGAGGATGCCAATAATTACCACGTCTTGAAGAATACACTCGTTGAAGGGTTTGGCCTAACCACTGAGCAGTACAGGGTGCTGTTCAGGGATACCCAGAAAACGCAGTCTCAAGATTGGTCTGACTTTGTCGATTGTGCCACTAAGGCTTTTGAGGGCTGGTTGCTGGGCAGTAAGGTTACTGATTACAAAGGATTGTATAATTTGATGATGAGAGAGCAAATTTTAAACAATTGTCAGAACCAGTTGTTGCATCAGCATCTTGTCGACTCGGATCTGACCTCTCCCCAAGAATTGGGAAAGAAGGCAGACAGATGGGTTCGCACGAGAGTTAAACAGAACCAGGGCCAGAATCAAGGTGGTCAGAAGAAAGCAGACCAGAAGGGTAAAGATTCAAAGGGGGAACAAAATGACCAGAAGTCTTCGACAGGTCCCCAACAACCCAAAGAGGGTGGGGGTCAGGCTCCCCAAAAGAAGAAAGAAGGCCAATCCAAAAGATGGTGCCAGTACTGCAAAAGTAAATCTCACTGGTTTAGTGAGTGCACCAAGAAAGGAGGAGGGCAGACTCCTGCCACTGCAGCCCCTAAGGCACCTGTGCCCCCTAGTACAGTCAGCAGTGGTAGTGCGCCTCCCAAGGGTTTAGTAGGGTTAACCCTGGGTTCTGAGGGGCGTGACAACTTAGTTGGCACACTCACTCAGGCTGTCCTTGTCAGTACAGGGGACGCGGACGTGTCCCCTGACATAAGTCCCAATACTTTGGGCAAATACAGACAGACGCCTTTCATAAATGGAAAAATGGCTCAGGCCTATAGGGACACTTGTGCCAGCGTCACCATGGTGACGCCTAACTTTGTGGACCCTGGACAGATCATGCCAGGTACAGAATTCCTGGTGACCAATGCAAGCAATGTCACTACCAATCACAGTATGGCAATTGTAGCTTTCTCCTGGGGAGGGGTAACTGGCCAAAAGAAGGTTGTAGTTAGTCCAGTCCTCCCAGTGGATTGTTTGTTGGGCAATGATTTGGAGTCATCACAATGGTCAGAAGTGGAGCACCGGACTCACATGGAAATGTTAGGTTTGCCAGCACATGTGTTCGCTGTGACCAGGTCACAGGTCAGGAAATGCCCCACTGAACAGGTGCTGGATCCTGGAACAACGGACCAGACACCTCCCAAGAAAAAGAGCAGTAGGGTTAAGGCTGCGCCTTCCCCCTTGCCCCAGGTCGTGGATCAAGTCTCAGAGGAGGCTGACCTACAAGAATTGAGGGAAACTGAGCCTAGGGAGTTCGAACTTGATCAAGTTGAATTCTTGGGTTCAGGGGGACCCTCAAGGGAAGACCTGGGGAAGGACCAGTTAGACTGCCCTTCTCTTGAACCCCTCAGACAGCAGTCTGCTGCTGAGGCTGCTGGGAACGCCACAGGTACCCACAAGGTATACTGGGAAGACGGACTCCTGTACACTGAGTCAAGAGACCCCAAGCCTGGCATGACCAGGAGGCTGGTTGTACCCTTGTCTCAGCGAGGTTTCCTACTTACCTTGGCCCACGAGATTCCCTTAGCAGGTCACTTAGGCCAGACGAAAACGTGGGACAGGCTTGTCTCGCACTTTCACTGGCCTCACATGAACGAAGATACTAAGGAGTTTTGCCGCTCCTGTGTCACTTGCCAAGCCAGTGGTAAGTCAGGTGGCACGACAAAGGCCCCCCTTATACCAATGCCTGTGGTGGGGGTGCCCTTTGAACGTGTGGGGATCGACATCGTCGGTCCCATGGAACCACCAACAGCATCAGGGCACAAGTTTATACTGGTGGTAGTGGAACATGCCACCAGGTATCCTGAAGCTATTCCCCTTAGGACCACTACAGCACCTGTTGTGGCAAGAGCCCTAGTTGAAGTATTCTCCAGAGTGGGCTTCCCTAAGGAGGTCGTCTCCGACAGAGGTGCAAACTTTATGTCGAGCTACTTGACTGCTATGTGGAAGGAATGTGGTGTTAACTACAAGTTCACTACACCCTATCATCCACAATGCAATGGGCTTGTTGAGAGATTCAACAGGACCCTGAAAGGGATGATTCATGGACTACCGGAAAAGCTTCGGCGTAGATGGGACGTCCTGATCCCCTGCCTCTTGTTCGCCTACAGAGAAGTCCCACAGAAGGGGGTTGGCTACAGCCCTTTTGAACTTTTGTACGGACATCCTGTAAGAGGACCCCTGTGTTTGGTGAAGGAAGGATGGGAGAGACCTCTCAAAAAGCCTGCAGCCAACATAGTGGACTATGTGCTTGGCCTCCGCTCGCGGATGGCTGAATACATGAAGAAGGCATCTGAAAACCTTAAGGCCAGCCAAGAACTCCAAAAAGCTTGGCATGACCAAAAGGCTGTCTTGACTGTTTATCAGCCCGGACAGAAGGTGTGGGTGCTGGAGCCAGTGGCCCCAGCAGCACTCAAGGACAAATGGTCCGGGCCCTACACCATCCTGGAGAAAAAGGGAGAGGTCACCTACCTGGTCGACCTGGGAACTCCCCGGAGCCCCCACAGGGTGCTTCATGTCAACAGGCTCAAGGCGTATGTCGACAGGAAGGACATGAGTTTGCTCATGGCCCTAGATGAGGGACAGGAAGAGGAGAGTGACCCTCTCCCCGACCTGCTCACTCAGAATCCTGACGATGGATCGGTAGATGGTGTTGTCTTTTGTGGCAGCCTCTCCGAACATCAACAGAGCGACTGTAAACAGGTTCTTCAGTCGTTCAGACATATGTTTTCTCTAACCCCCAGTCAGACCAATTGGTGCACCCATGAGGTCGACACTGGTGACAGCTTGCCCGTTAAGAGTAAAATCTACCGGCAGCCTGATCACGTTAGAGACTGCATCAAGAGTGAAGTGCAGAAAATGTTGGAGCTGGGAGTCATTGAACCCTCGGACAGCCCTTGGGCTAGTCCCGTAGTTCTAGTGCCGAAACCTCACACCCAGGGCGGTAAGAAAGAGATGAGGTTCTGCGTAGACTACAGGGGTCTCAATGCAGTCACTAAGACTGACGCCCACCCAATACCAAGGGCAGACGAGCTTATCGATAGATTGGCTTCGGCCAACTACTTAAGTACGTTCGACCTGACAGCTGGGTATTGGCAAATCAGGTTAGCTGAGGACGCCAAGCCTAAGACCGCATTTTCAACCCCTGGTGGGCATTATCAGTTCGTGGTGATGCCCTTTGGTCTGAAAAATGCACCTGCCACCTTCCAAAGGTTGGTGAATCAAGTCCTTACTGGGCTGGATGACTTCTGTGCGGCGTATCTTGACGATATCGCTGTCTTTAGCTCCACCTGGGAGGATCACCTGGTCCACCTGCGGAAAGTGTTAGAGGCTCTGCAAGCGGCAGGCCTCACTATCAAGGCCACCAAGTGCCAGATAGGGCAGACACAGGTTGTATACCTGGGCCACCTTGTAGGTGGAGGCCAGGTTCAGCCACTGGAGAGCAAGATACAGTCAATCAGGGACTGGGCTCCTCCAACCACCCAGACTCAGGTTCGAGCTTTCTTGGGCCTGACTGGATACTACCGGAAGTTTGTCAGGAACTATGGTTCCATCGTGACACCATTAAACGAACTGACAAGCAAGAAAATGCCAAAAAAGGTTCAGTGGACAGCGAGCTGTCAAAAAGCATTCGATGACCTAAAGCAGGCCATGTGCACGGCGCCTATCCTCAAGAGTCCGGACTACTCCAAACCATTCATTGTCCAAACAGATGCTTCTGAGTTGGGTGTGGGAGCTGTTCTTTCTCAACTGAATTTTGATGGTCAAGACCAGCCCATTGCTTTTATAAGCAGAAGGCTGACCCCTAGAGAGAAGAATTGGTCAGCTATTGAGAGGGAGGCCTTTGCTGTGGTTTGGGCCCTGAAGAAGCTGAGGCCATACTTGTTTGGCACTCACTTCAAGATTCAGACCGACCATAAGCCCCTCTTGTGGCTAAATCAGATGAAGGGTGAAAACCCCAAACTGCTAAGGTGGTCCATTTCCCTACAGGGGATGGACTTTACAGTGGAACATAGACCTGGTACTGATCATGGCAATGCCGATGGGCTCTCCAGATATTTCCACTTAGAACAAGAAGACTCACCTGGTCAAGGTTAGCTTATTGTTCCGACGTTTGGGGGGGGGTCATGTAGGAGAGTAGGGTCTGCAATACTATGATCACCCAGATTTTTTGCTTTTGTTTCACTGGTTTACGACTTTCTCTGGCTGTGGGCCTGCTAATCAGACCCACAGCCTGGCTGTCCTCTTTCTAAATTACGACATGTACCCTAGGTGCATTTACCAATTGGTACTGGGCCACCTTATCAGACCCTGTAACTCAGGGCATAGGTGTACCCAGGGCCGCCAGGGGCTGCAGCATGTATTATGCCACCCCTGGCTGGCCTCCTAAATTTGACACAACTGGCTGCATGACAGCTGGGGCGAAGTCGTGTAATCACACTTTGCTTTAGATATAGTAGCCCTATATCTAACCATACAATGGACACCCGAGTTCCTATCAGTCACTCCTATGGCAGGCCTTGACAATCCTGAAGGCAGAGTGCATGGGCTCGTGTGAACTAGGCTCTGGCCCGAGCCGAGCCCGGTTGCAGCTTGCGGAACCAAGACCCAATGGCTGTTCCATGGTAACGCGTACCACATCGGTAACTTCGGTGTCGCGTTATCAAAACATGTCGAGTAAGGTGTCATACGAATCGGGATGCTGCCCTCTCACCAACTCTGGCGACGAGGTTAGCATTCCGCCCTTTTAGAGGGACACGACATGTACGTAACTGTGAACCCCGGTTAAAGTTAACTAAAGCCTCAGCTCCACAAAATGGATGCTGCCACCACAGACACGAGTCTGACCTCCTGCTGCTGGGAGTCCTTCCAGCGAGGAGCACTTGGACAAAGGGTTTCCTGTCGAGGGCGGTGTTCGCACCGTCCCAGACAGGGTTTGTGTATTCTGGGTAGGTAGGGCTTTTGCGAGAAGGTGACTGCGGAGTGGCACCCCGGTGCTCACTACGCATCTGCCGGTCAGAACCAGTTCCAGGTGCGCCAGCCCTGGCCTGGGGAAAGTCCGGCAGGGGAGAGGGGTGTAACTACCCCCCTTCCTGGTCCCACCCTTAGGGCAGGACCTAGTCATGTACCCACCCCTTTCTTTAGAATAAAGGCCGGAGCGGGGACCCTTCCAAATCAGATCATCTGTGAATCAAGAACTACTTTCTATGAAAGGACATTCGAGACTCTTCTCAAGATTTCTCCCTTGTGACTAAGGAGTAGTCACCCTGCATCAGCGGGCACCATCTAAGAACTCTGCGGTTTGCTGTAAGTCCTTCCTCAAGGAATCCGACGGCCCAGCTCGACGAGAACCGGCTTCCCTGGCACCTCTGACCTCTACCCACGTCATCAGCTCAGCTGTGATCTGTGGGTGCGACGAGACCTCGAGGGACCGGCCATCATCAAAACCTGCACGCTTTCTTAACCAGCACGACCATCGAAGCAATTCTCTGGTGAGTGCTCTGGGGTCTGAGAAGCCCCGACCCTGAGCCGCTCCAGCACCGAAGTGCAGTCTCCCAGCATCTCCACGATCTGCGTGGGGCCCTCCTGCTCGCTGCTCAGCACGTTGTCTGGTCACTAGCCGCTGGCTTGTGCCCTTCTGTGACGACATCCGACAATCAACACTGCTGGTCTGGTTGCTCCAGACTGGCCCTTGCTTCCATCTTTGCGAGAAGCACCCCGGGCCCTCCTGGTCCACTCAAGACGCCATCTTAGGCCCACCACGTGGCCCTGAGATCTGCCAAGGCTTGTTGCCCCATCCTGGGCCCAGCGACGCCGACAGCATCATCCTTCGTGGGACAGCTCGCACCTCCACCGTGGTCGCCGACAACGCCTCCTGGTCCGTGAGACTGCAGAGCCTAGCGTCGCCCACTCACCTGGTCGAGGTGACGGCCAACCGGTGCCTTCCTGGTACCCTCTGACTACTGGCTAGTAGTACGAACTTGGTCCCCTCTGCTTTCAGGTATCATCAATCTCTGATCCAGGCTTGGATCTCTACGAACTATTCATCACTGGTCGCCGGCCAGCAACTCCTTTTCTTCCGGCTCCTGGCTCGTCAGCGAAGACCCCGACGCCTGTAAGACTTGTGCAGCCGCAGCCCTCGTGGCTAGGTAACTCGGCATTTCGGTGCCTGCATAGCCTCTTTACTCTAGGGTCCCGAGTCCCTCGCTTCCGACTTGCCTTATCGGGTCCGCCCGAGACCTTAAACTTTCCGTGTCCTCGGACACTTGTTTTAATTGTGCACTTGAAGTATTTTCCTAAGAGATTTGGTTTGTGCTTAGTACCCTGTCCTCATAACGAGTACAGGGCTGTTGTGATTCTTAATAAATATCCTGTTTATTTTCATAACACTTGTGTGGTGTCCTTTCACTTGGTGTTCAAGGGGTACATGTGTGGTAAACAGCTGGCTTAACACGCCCTCTCGAGTCTTTAGCCTTAGACTGCTCGTATCCACGCTACTAGGATAGCTGGTCTTTAGGTTGACTTACAACCAATCATCATAAGGGTCGTTTGGAACGATACATAGCGGTCGCTAGAATAGCGAACGCTGCATATCGGGCCAACTTCTCACACTCAGCATTTCTTGTCAGGTTGAAACTTCTTCTCTGCCTACCTAGTGTTAGAATGGGTCTTTTACAATATAAAGATAGTTTCAGGGTTCCTTACATAATCAATGTGTTGTAAGTATGATTATGCAAATAAGCCTAGAACAATACCTGCATTTATGCAAAGTAGTTCTTTCGCCCTAGGATGAAGATGACCATGGCATTTTACATAAATATGTTCATGCTGTTACTTACAGGGGCTTTTCTAAGAATCCTCATGCATAATGAATGAGGCTTGTTTCCAAGAAACGGATCGACATTTATTCAGCACATACCTGAGTAAAAGGTCATTGCTAAAACCATTATGCAGAGCAAGGTAGGACAAATGTAGGTAAAAGGTTGTGTTGCTACCTAGGCCTAGATTGGGATACATTGGGGCACAGAACACCCACTCCTCATCCCAAGGACGATAAGGTCAACAAATGCTATACTATGCCTGTCTAAAAAGCATAAAAACATTATTATAAAAACCAGTGTAAAACACCTAAAACATGGTATCTGTAAACACTATGCTAAAAGTTTAAGAAGCTCTAAAAGTCCTCTAAATAGTCAATTTACTGTTAGACCAGCTGAGCACATCAAAAGCCATGGTGCTCAGTGAGTGCAGGAGTAAAAAAACCAAAAAAACACAATGTTTTCGAAATTGTTTTGGAAAAAGGCAGAACTGTTCTCATCACACGGAGAACCAATCGTTTATTTGTTCTGTGTGGGAGAAGAAACATCACTGTCGCTTGCTGTGATCACTCTGTTGGGTATGATGCTCAGACGGGGAGTGATATTACCATGGATTTAATGGCTCAAAGATAACAGTATGGTAGGACACAGTCCGGGGAGCAGTGCCTTTGCACCTCACATGGGGCAGAAACAGTCTTAGTGGTGTCAGTTTCTTCACCGTACACCAGTGTGGCTCCTTTTCTACAGGGTTCCTGGGTCTGATCAGTGTTTTCTTGCTTTTGTCTTGTCCCGTCAGAAGAAGGGTGGTGGTTGGCATATGTTCCTCAAAATATAAATAGTAAAAAAATGGTCAGGCGTCTATGGATGGCTCCTGTGCACACACTAACCCTTCACCTTCACCATGCTTTTCTCTGTTGCATGCTCTCCATGCCACAATGTCAACTTCTATTCATGCCCCGACCTCCACCTACCCAGTGTGAGGAAGTTCCAGAAGGGTACTTGCCTTGAGCCATGGACCTCTAGGGTCGTTGGCAGAGAGAGTTGCACCGCCCTTCTCTCCACTGTGATGGCTTGACTAGACAGCAGTGCATCTCTGCGTCACATCTCCTGGTGCTCTGGCTCTCTGGTCCTCGTAGGCTCCTGTTGTCACCTCTGGGCATTCTGCAACTTCTCCTCCTGGGTCGGGGGCTCATCCGGTCCCTACGTTGCTTGTCTCTTCGGTTTGCGGTCTTTCCTCCTTACTCCTCTCCATGTCTGTCGAGAGACCTCTCCTGTTGCTGCTTCCGTCTTCTTGACGTGGCTCAGGACACTGTAGTATGTGGGCCTTTAAGGGGACCAGTAATATGTCTACATCCGGTGGCGCAACCTATGGAACATATTTCCAACACACTTTCGTATTGTTGAATAGGCAGCGGAGCACAGGCAAGATGCAGTCAACCCAGACTGGTCTGAACAATAGGAACCAATGCTCGCTTAGCCCCCAAAGCCGAAGAGTGCCCAGATTGAATACTATGCGTTCCCGGCAATGTCGCACCAGGAGTGCCTTTTCCATCTCTTTAGGAACTGCGAAGCAGGAAATTTAAAACTAGGATACCCACTGCAAGTATTAGGACCAGCGGAAGCCCTCCAAAAATGCTTCCCAATATAGAGTGTATAAATGCTTCAATGACTCAGAAGATTGTCTGAAACATACTTAACCCCTTCCATGCTAATGACAAGGTCAGCTCGTCATGGGTGTTACCTGCGCTGTGCTTATGACGAGCTGACCTTGTCATGAACAATGGGAAATAAGGATCTGCAGCACAGGAGGGGAAAACCCCCTAGCAGCCAAGGTGTTAATAGACCAGCACCTATGCTTCTAAATAGGTGCACAATACTTCTCTATCAGACATGTTTATGATACTATGTACGATTTCCCCAAAATGGAGCGGGAAGTTTGTACGGACTAGCACCTGTATCTCAGATGAAGACCTTGCAACCTGGAGATCAAAAGTCTCTCGGGCTGAGGTTAAGGCCATATCCGTCTGCAAAAGCATAGCTTTCAGTCTGCTCAGAGAATAAAACCGCATAAAGGAAACATTCAATGAGGGCCATAGTGTCGCCTCCCTAACTGTGTGGGTCGGTGGAAAAAATACTTGCATACAACAAGTAACCCTGGAACTTACTTTGATTAGATATGCAATGCCTGGTTCCATCACACAACAACCTTGATCATTCAGCATCAAATAGCTTCCATTTGAAAGCAGATCGATCACTGGATGAATCACAGCAGCTGGGGAACCCTTCAAGTGACATGATAAATTCGCAACCAAAGCATTACAGGCTCCATGAAGCAAAATATCATTGCAAACTAGAGAGTCACTTAAAGCAGGTTCCCAGTGTGAACCGCTGAGAAAAACGTCAGTGTCTCCATTCCTGCATCTCAATCTGTATGGTAATTCCCAGTACTTATGTATATAATACACTCCCAATGCTTCATACCTGCCTACCTGCAGGTACTGTAGACCACATTGGAATTGGAATGTCATGACTGGCAGTGTAATATAGCCATAGATTAACCATTCTATGGAAGGTGAAAGGTTATTTGTCCAATTTCTCAAAGTGAAGCATTGCATATTTTGCATCTCTTCGTGCCATTGGCATCTGTCTTTACATTAGATTGTATACCAAAAACAGAGTCATGCTGTTGATGTAGCGCCAGAGCACATGACCAGAAAGCAATGGTTGCAGCGTCCACCTCAATAATAGAATAGATCACAATTGCGATTGTCCATGTTGTAGAATGGACAAATCCTGTTCCATTATATTTATAGCAGAAGACACAATGTTACCCTGTGAAAAAATTCTAGCTTATAGTGTGGTCATGACATTGTCGACCACTGTCAAACATTTTCTAGGTTAACCCTGTCAATCTCATGCAATCTCTCAGCAGCCTCCTGTTGCGAGATTTTCCAAACCTCTTCGTGAATAGTGTATAAGAAGCACTTTTGACATGGCTTCTGGGGCCCTAACAAAAAATCCCTAAAATCCATGTCATCTGAGAGTAAGGACAAGTATTTGTTTCACCTGGGACAGTGTTGAAGTTCTAGCCACCCTAGGCATAACTTCCGAACACTGTAAGATGTCACCATCCCTGTGTATTCAGATTGTACATAGCGTTGGTGAGGCTTGTGGCTGCTAAACCGTTCGGTAGTACCCCTGAATCGTGACTCACACCTATTTGTGTTGATAGGCCAAATCAACAATCCCTTCCAATTGGGGTCAGCTGAATTGTACAAACCATCATGTAGAATGTCATCGAATGTATCCTCACTATGTTGTGTAAAGTTTTGCCATCCCTCAAAGTGTGTGAGGGAATCCGAGGTGTGTTCAAGTCCATGAAGTCTGTTGCACAGTGCTGTTCAGGAAGATCATTTGATGTGGTATGAGGCATGCTCTAAATAAGGCCTCAGTTCCCTGAACCTGCCAATCTTTAGTCCCTAGACAGATTTTGTGTCTACAGTGTCCTTCAAAAGTCGAAACCCTGTAGAGTCAGCTGGGTAATAAAGAAAGCAGAGTATTTCTGTTTCGTGTTAGTGAGCATATTTTTCTTTGCAGTTGTAGTTGCAAGCTTATAATAATAAGATGTTGGGTCTGATTTGTTATAAGTGGAGAAGTGTGGCTCAATGGTTAGAGCAGCAGACCCTGATGCAGAGGTCTAGCCCGGGACCAGCGTTCAATTCCCCGCCTCGGCGGGTCTTGGGCTCAAAAATTCCAAGGACCTGATAATTCTCACCTTGGTGCCTATTCCAATTATGGAGTCCCACTCTGCAAATCTGGACAATAGCTTGCTTAATCTCCACAACGGCCCCCACAACGCTAAGGATGTCTGGCCTCCACCTTGGGGGTGCCCAGGAGTGGACGCCTCACAGGGAAAGCCAAGATGGGTTCCACAGCGGTATTCGTACAAGCGCCTTGAGACCCTTGCGGGTGAGTAGTGCGCTATACAAGTATCAATTTACAAAACCAGAAAAATAAGCATACGTTTGTGCAAATGTAGCTGAACTACCTTTTGGTGGTGTTGGGCAATGTTCTCATTGATGGTAAGAGAACATTTTACGTGGGATACTTGCTTTGTGCAAGAAATGATGACCATCGTGTTGGTAACAAAACATGGTGTCAAAATTAGCTGTATCTTCATACAATTCATTGATTGAAAATGCAGCAGATTGTTCTAAATCAGATAGCATAGTATTTACAGTTTCAAAATCCCAATCATCAGAGAAAGTACTGGAGGTGATGATATCACTTAAAGGCATATTAAATAAGTGTGGTATTTTAAAAAGTTAATTAAGGCCAAATACATCAAATGAATCTCTGCCCCAAACTAATCCTTCAGGAACAAGAACTGCTGTAATGTTCACTAAGGGCAGGTCTCTCTGTTCGCATGTGATGATGCATGTGGTTCAGGACCAAGTTCACATGTGGTACTGCAGAGTGTTCTGAGAGGTAATGTCCATTCAGGAGCAAGAAAAATACCTTCACTATACCAATCCAAAGGACTTGGAACAATAGGTTAGTTGCAATCCAGAGCTGTAGCCAGGAGAGAAATAAGGTGAGTCTTTTTCAGCCAAAGGTAGAAATCGCAAATTTGCTGTATGTTTGAAAGAGGTGGTGGCAGTAATTCAGGTTCACTTAGATCCAAAGAGAAAGTATCATAACCAATAAAATAGATAGACGCAGTTTGATCTATCTTTAGCAGCTCAGCAGGTTTTGAGGAACTGGCATAAGTCTTCTGTCGAGACATATTCACATAGGTGTCAGTATTAGGCCAAATTGAAATCTATGTTTCAATTGTAGTTTGTTGCTGTTTAATTTCAACAGGTACAAGTTCCATTCCATTGTTGGTAACTCCTTCACTTCGTATAGTAGAATCCTTAAAGGTTATTAATCCTTCTGTCTGAACTTTCTGTATGGTAGCAAGAGGAGATCTGGTGCTACCCAGGAGCCCACACAGCCTACTATTGAGTATCGGCCACATAGTGCGGTTTGATCAGATCAATTGAGACTAATCATTTTTCTTTCTTGACGGCAAGAGGCAGAAGAAATACTGTTTTTGTTCCTACAACAGCCAGGACAGGTAAAGGCGCTCTGTAAGACAGCCCAAATTCATTTTTGTCCACAATCTTTTCTCTGACCAGGTCTCCAATCTTCAAGACCCAGCCTGGTCTTGCAGGAAACAACTTTCACTTCTTCAGTGGCGGTACTTTTTACTTTGACGTTGCTTTGTAAAGCCTGACATTCATTGAGTTCCTGTAAAACTGACAAACGATCATTGATGTCAAATGGTTTTTCATCTGCACTGTGCTGCCACAGTCAAGGTCAGGTGTCCACATTCAAGTCCAGAACAGGACTTCATATGGAGTAAGACCGCCAAGAGAATTTCATGGCATGTTGTTTAGTGCCCTCTGGACCCCATATTGACCCAACTGTTCCCCAAACCTGATACTCTAGCTATCAAGGACTGCTTTAAGTCCTCATTTTTCTTCTCTACTATTGAATTTCCCTCGGGATGACATGGAGAGAAGTACAGCAATGCAACCCCCAAAGTTCCCATGGCTCTTTTGTAAGCCTGTGAGCTAAACGGAGGGTCACTGTCAGAATGTAATGTGCTAATTGCTAATGTCCCTACAAGACCCTCAAATCCTTTATCACAGTTCAGGCATCAGACGAGCGCTGGGGCAAAACTCACAGGACTCTAGAGCATGAATCCGCTGCCACCAGGATGTACCTGTAAGCCCCGTCAGATTGTGAAGGCCGCATTGTTTCAAATAGACACATGCGAGAGGTCTGTCTGATATCAGTAATGGTGTTTGCGGCGGACGTGCTAAAGTGGAAACCTTCATCTGCTCACAGATGTCACACTTAAGGACATAACCCTTGGTCTGTTTAGTGCGACCTGGCCACCAATACCGCTGCTTTAGTAATGAAACAGTTGCAGCGATACCTGCATGTGCTGAACCTCATGTGCAGCTAGAATTAAACCTAATCTGGGATCCATGTTTGGTATTACTCTATCCCCGACTCCCGGAATTTGAGCATACCGAATATTTTGTGCATCTAACTAGTAAGAGTACTTGAGTGGAAAATGTTTTGGCACGGCTGAGCTGTTATTGCGTCTATTCTCCTAAAAGAACGAGTAATTGCAGAAATGGCAGCAGTTCTCACTGCTGCCTTGGTGGCTTAATCAGCCAGTGAATCCCCTTAAATAGCACACAAACATGCTAATGACTCAGTGTGTGAATTACATCAGCCATGGCAAGCCTTTTTTCAGCTCTGCCACTTGTTCCCAAAGCAGCTTGTGCTTTATTGTGCACATTTTGAAATTGTTAAACCCATTCTGTCCCCAGTAGTGAAGATATCCATTGTATGACTGGACACAGTAAAATGAATCGCACACAAGGAGTGTGGGTAATTTCCGATCCGTATTTTTTGTGCCAGTATCAGGGCTTTTAGTTCTGTCAGCAGTGCTGTGCAGTCTCCTAGAGAATGCATCTGTGTATTGCTAGGATGGAACTTGCTGTCCCTCTTATGTCCTTTCAAAAGCGCACATGCTGCCCTGTTTACTTCCTACAGCAGGCTGGGCACATCCATCAGTGTACATTATGTATCCATACTGATCTAGAGGCATTATTTCATTCAGGAGAGGATATGCTTCTTCTTACTGCAGGACTGCTTGCGTTTTTTATGTAGAGTCAAATTTGTAGTCTACATCTCTTGCATTGAGAGAATTAGCCCATTGTATCCATAGAGGAAGCAGAGCTTTTGCGTTTGGAACAGTTGCTTCGGTACCAGCCACTATGGTTGGTACTGGAGTCGTACAAATTGCGTTTCCCCTGAGCTAGTTCTTGTTCTCTCACTACAGCAGTTTCTCCTGCTGTCAGTATTTTTTCAGTGGATGCAAAATGCATTTCAGCATTTGTGTACAAATGAGATTTGTATGCAATGGGTACCGTTTCACCTTCATTGAAGGTAAGGTTAGTGTACCATGACTGACCCGCGACTACATAGATCACCAAATTCATTGTGTTTACACAAGATTGTAAGAGTTTAGAAGCTACCATGTCAACTTGTACGGAACAAAGAATTTCTGTATGTTCTTGTGTCCAATTTTGAACTGCAAAATCAGGTTTAATTAAGTTGTAGAAAGTTTCTACCTTGTCTGCGTAATCCAGAATGTATGTTCTGCCAAAATTTAGGAATCCTAAAGTGGATTGTAAACCTTTCAGAGTATTTGGAGGCTGGAGAAACACACATTTTTCTACAAAAAATTAGCTGCCTGGCTTTTTCCTTCACTTGATAAGTGATATCCCAAAAATATGACATTGAGGTATTGTATTGTATTGTATTGTATTTTGCTCTTGTATGGCGCGGCTGCCACCCTACGGGTATCCTGGCGCTCTGGGGAAAAAATTATCAGATGGATACTGCAGATTGAGAGGCTAAGTAAGTGAGCAATTTTTGATTTTTTTCAAGTTACATTTGTAGCACACAGCACTAAACTAAAATCATGTTGTTCACCTTGTGCAGGTGATCCAATAACTCATTGTCTGTCAGATAAATATCATCTAAATAGGACAATGCCTCCTCATCACAATTTTGAAGTAACTCTGTTACCCTTGCTGAGAACAACCCAGGGCTATTCTTATACCCTTGGGCAGTCTACAGAATTAGCGCTAAGAGCTGAGTGCTGAAAATACTATCAAATATCTGCTTTCAGGCTCTATATTTTAGCGGAAGAATCCATTTGAGATATCTAGTGTTTTTTTGTATTTCTTACACACAATGTTATTCATTAATGCAGCACAGTGTGCATTTTGTACTGCAAATGTCTTTGTGCATGTGTTTAAATGCCTGTTGTCTAAAACTAGAAGGTATGAATTGTTGGGTTTCATTGCATGAAAGAAAGGATTATTCATTGGGGAAGGTGCAATTCTCAATCATACCTTGGTATTCAAGTTGATCTAAGATCTTCCTGACTTGCTTCTTTGTGTCATGTGTTATTGGGTACTGCCTCTGTGGTGTAGGAGTCGTTTTAACTGGGATTTGATGGTGAGGAGCTCTGGACGGGAGCTGCCTGTGGCACTTGTCCCGGGATTTTCTCTCCCCTTCTGCCACCCACTCCTGTGGGGATCAACTGACTGTGTTCCGGCATTGTCCTTCCCCTCCCGAGCGATTTTTGGGGTCTGCTACTCACCTTCTGAGTCTCCCGATGGAGCGCCTGTGGAACGGTGCCATCATGGCTGCTACCTTGGTCGAGCTGCCTCGCTGCAGAGAGGAGATGATTTGCCGAATCTCCCCGCCGGCCGCCATCTATCTCCCTGGACCAGACCTTTGTGCTTGATGTCCCCCGGTCCTCCCCCCGAACATCCCGCGGTGCCTTCCAGTTTCTACCGCTGAAACACACGAGTGTTGTACCACCGACAAAGCTGCAGTGTGAGTGCAGGGACGCTTCCGTACTTTGCCCCGTAGATTTTTTTTCCACTGCGAAGTCTGAATGGGTGCACCATCCTGGCCCCGAGCTTGTCCTGCATGGCCAACCTGAAAGAGGGCACCCTTTCAGACCGCGTTTTGGACTTGGCCCAATTTCCCCCGAAATGTTTTCTTTTCACCCCTATGATAGGATGTCTTCCCCATGGAAAATAAACTGTATAGGCCATATGTGGTATGAGATGCCCTGTTTACGATGACAATGTAATGCAATGGTGTGAGCACTTGTCAATCCCCCATCAAGAAAATGTACCCTGGTGACCTGCTAATTTTTAAAATGGATGCCATGGCTATGTGTTGTGCCACCTGACTGCAGTAGGTTAGAGGTCTAGATGTTTGGTACCCAGCAATCCCAGCATTTGGAGGGAAAGCCTGGCAACCAGGGTGCTCTAGTCCTCCCACTGAGCCAGTTAGAGCTAGTTCCCCTGAGAATTCTAGAAGGCTCTGGCACTGCCTGGAAGGTGGGGAGAGGGGCATATAAATAAGGGGGATGTGCCACCATGTGCCGAGACAGAGCAGAGACAGGAACGTGAGGGGACCTGCTGCCAGGGGATACCGCCACTTGGGCCTGTGTGCTGGACCCTGCACCCATCTAGAACCCCTCACTGTCCCCAGGGCAAGTGGAAGCCCCACTGCAGGAGTTCAGGATGCTGTGTAGGAGGAGGGCCACACTACAGTGGAGGATGATGATAGCCTACCGCCCTGTTTTGATGAGTTCCCACAAACTGCTGACCTGGCCCAGTAGTGCCTGCTGCTCTGGTCCCTGGCCCCTGAAGAAGGAGTGCCATCCCAGGTCCCGGAGGCTGCTGGGACCATGCGCCACGCAAGCGCTGCGTCTAAAAACCCCTGAAGCAGAGGAGAGCACCATAGTGGGGCTGGACTGGACCCCGCCCCCAGAAGGTGGGAAACATTACCCTGGGGCTTGCTATTGGGACTGCCGCGCTGGGCCTGGTGAAGCCGAGAAGGGTGGCATCATGTGGCTGGGGCGCCGGCTATGTCTCCGTCCACGCCCCCAGCCCACCGCACACTGATTGGTTGTTGCCGCCACACCCATTGGAGGGCGCGCCCTGATTGGTGGCTGGCGCCGCACCTCTGTGCTTGATTGGCACTGAGTCCCAGGAACCGTCCGGAGCGTCGCGCCAGTCAACAGAAACCCCGGGTCCCAAGAGGGGGGGCCCGGGTGAAGACCGGAGGAGGCCACGTTGTGGGTCCCCTCCCCAGCGACCACCGCTAGCCCTTGTGTGGGCCCTGGCTGCAGGAGGGCAGAATGAGACGGCTGAGAAGCAGGAAGAAGCCGCGAAAGACACGGGACCGCCTGGACATCGCGGGGGGGGAGCTCTAGGAGAGCAAGGGCCTCCTCGGCCTGCCCAAGACCAAGATGAGGAGCCGGTGAGTGGGGCTGGGTAAATCAACTGTTGAGGCTCCTAGGACCCGCAGTGGGAGCCAGCGTGGGAATCTGCCCGCACAGCTGCACCCAAGAGGAGGGGCTCTGACATGGGGTGAGCTGCCCGGCCTGATTTATTGAACACAGCTGCCCCGCTGGACAGTGGGCAGCTGCAACAGGAGGCATTTTGGACTTCCGAGTCCCAGACGTGGATGGTCTTGGGCTGAGGGATTGGTGCGCGACATGCCTCTGAGTGGGGATCCTTAGGCGGACACGTGCCAAGGGTGTTTTATGTCCCAGATTGATAACCTAGCGGGGTTCCTGCCAGTTAGCCTATGGGCATGTCAGCCCCATCGCAGGTATAACCACAGGTGTTTAGTTATCTGATTTACCTGTCCAAGTGAGCCTAATGACCTGCCCTCCATAGATGTTTGATTCCGTGTACCGGCAGGGAACACATGCCTAGGGTTGATTTATTAAATGATGCACCCGTGCTGAGGAAGATGCCCAGACGTCCCTCTGCTTATGTTTATCTTGCCTTTATGGGTAATGGGGCTACTTCTAAAGTTATGCCTCTCTGTTCTTATGCTTTGGGCTGATGAGGTATAGTGAGTTATATGCCTACGCATAGTTTCTACCTAATGTGTTATGCGCCTATTGTTCCTTTTTGCCAGAGACGCCAATGCAGGTCATACTGAGTTCTTACCCCTAATGATTAATTCTAGGCCGATGCCATGCATGATGTGTTTTCACGCCTAATGTTTTATTTCGTGCTGACCTGCCCAAAGGCTGATGCCTAGTGTTTCTTTCCCTCATGTTTATATTGCTGATGTTTCATGTCAATTGATTCGCTTGCTTTTATTTCAGCCTTGGAGCTAATGGACTTACTTACTTTTTGTTCTTTTCAGTTACCCTGTAAAAAATCCCCGGGTACATATTGCCCTGGCGCCAGTTGGCGCAACATTATGATTACTGTGGTTTTCTTTTCGCAGGTTGGACCCAATACAAGAGTTATTCTTTTTCCAACCAGAACCGGTGTTGTGTCTCTTTTTGTGGTGTGCCTGGTGTGTCGACTGGGCGTACTGCGTGGATGCTTCACACATGTCCTCAGGAGTTTGGCCTGCCCGCTCTGCTCCATGCTACCCCCGTAGAATTGGCTACCCCATTTCTAACACCCAGTGGCTGCCTCTCCTTGTCTGGGGCTACTGTCTGAGCCCCCGAGCCCTATATGATCCTTCAGAGCCATTGCTGAGTCGAGCCCTGCTTACGACGGGCTGTGTGGAGTGTATGTGAAGAAAGTGCGGATGTGGTTTTGCAGGGTTAGTGTCCTCCCAAAAGCAGATAGCAAAGTGGGGGAGACACTCACAGTGTTGGCGACATGGCTCAGTGGAACTGAGAGCACTTCTGAGAGCATGTGGTGCTTGGAGACGTATATCGAGATCTGCAGGATGGACACTAGAGGGAGGCTGTGGCTGGTCACTGTGCCTCCACTTCTGAAAGGCTGGAAGGAGGAGAGAAATGCCTCAAAATTGGGGGCATGTTTTCTTGCTTTTTATGACTCAATAAATGTTACTTGTGAGCAGCCTGACTTCAAAATGGCCACCATGGACTTAAGCATTGGAAAGACAGGGAATGATACTATTAAAAAAACTACCACTGTAGGAGGGGAGTGGCTGGGGAAGTGACGACGCCCCTGGGCGGAATCCACATACAGTGTACAAAATGCTGAGTTCGACCTACATGGTCGATGTCCGGTGGAGCTGTTTAGGCAGCTAAAGAGGAGATTGGCTTTGGTTTCACCCCCATGGCCGTCACCTACCCAGCTGGACATTGGACATTCCTGCCTCCCCGCTGTGTTTCTTTCCCCCCTCTTCTCCATCCTTGTTCCCGTGGCTGCCTCCCTCTCCCAGACTTGCCTGACTGGACTACTCCTTTGCTCTCCTTCTCCTGGTCCCCCAGCGCCCCCCCTTAAGTCTCCCTTTGGCCTTTCCCTCTTAGCCTTTCATGCCCCATTTTCGTGGTTTGTTGTGCGCTAACAAACTCATGTTATTGTTTAATCACTGTTTTTCTCCTATGTTATACTTGCTAATGTAACTTTTGTAACTTGTAATTCGCTGATCCTCATGTAAAGCACTCTGATACCTCCGGGTCTAGCCAAGGCTATATAAAACTTTTCAAATTAAGTGTGGTAGCTAGCACTAATGCACACTTCTGTGCATATGTATGTTTAAATGACTCTGGAACAAGATCAGAGAAAGCTGGTAAAATTACATTTTCCCCCTTTGGGCACTCGATGAAGAACTTATCCGGCCAATCTTTTTCAGCCAAAAGAATATCATATCCATATGTTAGGTTCACCCAAAAGGGACTTTAAACTTCTCTGGGTATGCACCATATATATATTTCACGGTTTTTAAGGTTGTATTTTCGATCACAGGGCTCCTATTGAGGATATCCACCCGGTGATCTTGATTAATTCTGCTTATTAGTATTTCATTGTTTGTTATCCCATTTCTTTTTAGAAGAATTGGGTGCCTGCTTTGAGTTAGCCTTTTCAGGATTACCTGTTAATTGTGGTTTCACAGGTCTAGCTCCCAAGTTATCCCTACCCAGAGAAGCATAGTTATCTTCCAAAATCTTAAGTAGTTCTCGCTTCTGTTCTGCAGGAGTGCATTCCCTCAGGCGCTGAAGTATAGCCACCGCTGATGCCTCCCCTTTTTTTTTAGCTAACATAATTGTTGATACCTGGGCAAAATTACCAATCAATTTCATCCCCGAGTCAAGGGCAGGCTCTGGCTTGTACTAATCTTGTATTTATTTCAATACTTCTAGTATCACTGCTATTGAGGGGATACCATAAGTTCAGGTATAAAATGCATAGAAAACTGTCCCCCAAATGATGCAATCTTGTATCGGTGGAGCTATCCCCATTAGCAAACAAATTGTCAGTTTTCTGTGTTTTTCTTGCGGGCTCGTATGTGGAAATATTGCCTCAAGCTGTGCAATTTTCTGTGCTATCCAAAACAGCATTTGCCCACGTCTAGTGAACATTCTTCCCATTCAGAGTTTGTGGGGTGATTTTTTGTCACTGTTCTCTGTAGTTGACCAGCTTGAGTGACACTTTAAAGTTGAATCGCAAGTGTTCGCATTACAAACTGTGTAAGATTACTGTTTAGCTTTACTATCTCATTATAAAACGTATGTACGTCTCAGTCAAATGTGCTTACTTAGTCTCAGAGAGATAAATAGAATAAACAATGGGGACGTTTTCAAAAAGCATTTATTGAACAAGCGTCATTCTAGTATAAAACATGTTTTCTGCGACAATCATTAGACAGAAAAAGATGCATGACAGTAATCAAGCATACTCCTAAGATGTAAACCCTACCTAAGTGTACCTAACATGTATGTGGGTGTAAAACCAAGAACCACCTAGGAAAGAGTCAACCCTATTACCTGATGGGAGAGAACGAAGGACCCCCTCATGGTCTTGAGTTGGAAATCCGCAAGGGATGTCAGACCAGAGCGTGCTGGAGCTTCTGCAGGCCGGGACCTTAGCATATTGTGTCAGCTTTAAGCTTCTGCTCTGCCTACCTACTGTTGGTATGGGTGTTTTATATCATAAAGATAGCCTTGAGGTTTCTAACATAATCGGTGTGTTGTTAGTATACAAATGAGCATAGGACAATACCTTTGCATTTATGCAAAGTAATTCTTTCGCCCTAGGATGAAGATGACCATGACATTTTACACAGTATATGTTCATGCTAGTATGTAAGTCCTGTGCAGGGACTTTTCTAAGAATCCTCATGCATAGTAAGTGAGGCTAATTACCAAGAAATTGATCAACATTTATTCAGCACATAACTGGGTAAAAGGTCAGTGCTAGAACCGTTATGCAGAGCAAGGTGGGAAAAATGTAAGTAAAAGGTTGTGTAGCTACCTAGGCCTAGATTGGGGTACATTGGAACACAAAGCAGTATCAAAGCTGGTAATAAAAAACTTGGTAGGGTTTTTAGCTTTGATTATCTGGGGGTTACACTGTCTGATAATTTCAAGTGGGGCCAACAGATAGAAAAAAGTCTCACCTATTCTCTCACATAGATCAAAAGCAATTTTATGATTTTACAAAGCCACATACACTTGATCATTTTCTCCAGTCCTAGAGGCCTATTGTGCTAAGGCCTTGAGTGTGGCACTATTTTGTGCAGAAGTGTGGGGAAACAATGATATACAGAAGCTTGCAGTAGCAGAAAATAATTTTATTAAGGGTTTGGTGGCAGTATCAACTAGGACACCTCTCTTTCCATTTGGCAATGATTTAGGCATTAAGTGTGTTTTTGATATTGTGCAGCTGAAACCACTATTATTCTGGGTACGCATATGGCCGACTCAAGAATTGCACAATTATAGAGGCTGCTTAAGTGATCTAATAAGGCAGTATCATGCTTCAAAAGTTTCCTGGTTAATGTTTATTTATAGCTGGGGTAAGAATCTAAAGCTATTAACTTTTTGGGAAACCCCCGAACAAATCTGAAAGGTGAGTGGTAAGGCCCTGAAAGCTTCATACTGGTATCTTGTATATCAGATACAATTTAAGTCGAACAGTTTCTGTCATATGACTGAGAGGTTCCTGAACACCGTAATTTGAGCAGCACCTGGATTCTGTAACCCCCTCTTCGTGCCAAATGCTTTTACCGAGGATTCAGGTACGGCTGCTCGCCTTTGAGAGTGTTCATCAGCAGCTGGAATAAAAATCACTCTTCTATAGCGTGTTCAGTCTGTGAATTGCATTTGTGGTCACTAGATCACATTGTAATCTTATGTCCCGGTTACCAGGACCTCCATTATAAGTGGCTTAAATAATTTGATTGAAATTGGGGGTCACACAATAATGGAAGGCTCAGCAATTACTGGGAAAAGATACACCAGAACCTGTTGTGTTCTCGGTGAGCCGATTCCTTCTCAATGTCTAGTATCAGTGTGAGACATTTTTAAATGAGGCATCTACAGGTGACTGGAGTTTCAAGCAGTAACAAATAGCCATGCCTTGGGGAGGAGAGGGGATACAGTTAGTTTTATTTTTTAGCTTAATTTTAATATTTTGCCTGGATTTTAAACGGATCTACGATGCACTTTGATATGTGATTACTGCTTTTCATTGCTTTTTCAAATTGTGTTTGTTCAACTTTTATCTGTAAATCATGTGTGTTGTATTAATGTATACTTTGATGGCATGTTCTACCGAATAAAGTATTTATGTTGATGATGTGTCTTTTCTTGCCTGTTCCATAACCTATCCATAACTCTGACAATCCTTGACTTATGAACATTGCAACAAATCTAAGTAGCATAATAATGACATCTGTGTCGTTGACAATACAATGACTCTATTGTAACCATTTCGAACAGCCAACTCAACATATTGTACATGACGGTGAGCTTCCTCTAATCTGCTGTTAAGGCCTTGAATATTATGGTTTGTACCTTTTGAATATATCTCTGCAGGCACCAACTCCTCTTGACAATCATTCCACTTGAAATATTTGGGGATTCAATGTTCACTGAAGCATCAGCAATGATCTGATTAGTTAACATCTCCAAGATCAGCTTGTTCGATGTTGACGACCAGAATTTATCAAGTTGCACAGGTATAGGTGTCAAATTTTGGATACAGGCAGGTCAATTGTTCCACTTGTTAGAAATGTGTCTGATTATCTCACATTCTTTGACAGATAGTTCAAGATAACTGTCTAAGACATTATGCAGTTCTCGCAAGGTGCACACTAACTTTGATATCTATAGAACAGTCTGAATAACCTCTCCAAAGTTTTACATGGATGAAATCTTGACCATTTGCAATTGTGACATATAGTCCACAACAACAACAGTTTTCAATGAGGACACCTTTTCGAATTTAAAGTGTTCAGGTGAATGTTTTTTTTTTTTAGCTCTTGTATGAGTTTGTGCTTCACTGGTTTGATTGCAGCATATCCATCAAATAATGAGTTTGTTGGAAGAAGATCATGCAATAAAATCTCCTTTATAAATGTACCCCTTTCTTTTGCTACATCCATCTCTCTATGTGGTTGCAGAAGGTGGTTTTTATACATTGTTTTTGTAGTGGCTGGTTGGACAAACTTTTCTATGACAATTAAAGTGCAGAAACTTTAGTAATTATGTCAAACAGCTTTTTCTCTTTCAATGCATATCTCTCCTGCCTTAGTTCTGCGTAGAATTTTGATCCATGTCCCAGGACATCTAGTAGACGTGTCTGTATGTTCGTTATCCACATATTGTTTGGTCACGAAGTTGTGAAGCTGCACAAGGTCAGTCATTTCATTTAATTTTTTCATTTTCATTTCATAAAGCTTTATTCGGTGCATATCAAACAATGACCATAAAAGCACATGATAATAGCATACTAATATTTACAGATAGCAAAGTTGCAAGGGTAATATTTACATTTGAACATATATTAAAAACATCATACTTTTCCTTGCATGAATTGATATGTATACATAGGTAGCAGTAAAAAAGCAAACATCGGGGTGATGCATATTAAAAAGCAGTTTCATAGAATCATGCACAGTGCGAACTCCATATTTTACAAAAATTGGTTTTAGAAAGGCTATGCGTAAATTTCTGTACAAGTTGCATATCAAAAGAAAGTGCAATGTGCATTGTTCTGAAGTGTCATCATACGGGCAAGGGCCAACTGGATGTTTTTTAGGAGACGGAAAGGCCACCAACTGGTGTACAATCCCAAGCCTCAACCTGGTTAGGATAAACCGATTTGAGGCTCTGGTCACTTGACTTAGATAAATTTGATAGCCTTCGTTACCCCTGAATTTATTGTAAAACATACAGGTCGATAGTTGGCCAGTACTACTCTTCCGTCTCTCTACCCTGTAATTCATGAATGTATTCTTCATTTCCTGTTTTGACAATACTGTAGCAGAATAGCGGTCAGCAACAATGTTAATACCAAAAATTTCCTGGAAACTACAGATAGTATATTCTAACCAAGGGATCTTAAGGTGATTATCAACAGAGAGACAGTCATTGATAACTGTTCTATTCAGGGCTGTCTCATCCTTCTGCCAAATCGAACGCCATAACATTAGCGGCCTTAAAGATATCAAATCTGACAGATAATTCAATCAATCAATCATTGACACTTATAGAGCGCGCTACATACCCGTAGGGTCTCAAGGCGCTGGGGGGGGGGGGGGGGGGGGGGGGGGGTGCCGCTACTGCTCGAACAGCCAGGTCTTCAGCTTCTTCCTGAAGGAGAGGTGGTCTTGGGTCAGGCGCAGGTCGGTCGGGAGGGAGTTCCAGGTCTTGGCGGCCAGGTAGGAGAAGGACCTTCCTCCTGTAGTCGCTCTTCGGATGCGGGGGACGGCGGCGAGGGCGTGGTTGGCTGATCGGAGGTGGCGTTTGGGAGCGTAGAAGTTGACTCGGCTGTTGAGGTAGCTCGGGCCTTGGTCGTGTAGGGCTTTGTGTGCGTGGGTGAGGAGGCGGAAGGTGATTCTCTTGTTGACGGGGAGCCAGTGAAGGTCTCTCAGATGTCCGGAGATGTGGCTGGTTCGTGGGATGTCGAGGATGAGTCTGGCTGAGGCGTTTTGGATCCGCTGGAGTCTCTTCTGGAGCTTGGCGGTGGTACCGGCGTAGAGGGCGTTGCCGTAGTCCAGTCGGCTGGTGACGAGGGCCTGGGTGACGGTCTTCCTGGTCTCTGTGGGGATCCACCGGAAGATCTTCCGTAGCATGCGTAGGATGTTGAAGCACGCCGAGGAGACGTTGTTGACTTGCCTGGTCATGGAGAGGGAGGAGTCCAGGATGAAGCCCAGGTTTCGTGCATGGTCTGTCGGTTTGGGTGCGGTGCCCAGGGCGGGAGGCCACCAGGAATCGTCCCAGGCGGAGGTTGTTGGCGGCCTGGGTGGGGTTCGCTGAGCTGGCAGGAGGGTGCTGGCTCAGGGAGGTGGCGAGCTGGTCTGCTGTGATCTTGTTCCAGCTTCTGCGGGCGGCCTGTTGCTGGTGATGGTGGGTCGTCGTTCTCTTGAAGGTGAAGTGGACGCAGCTGTGGTCCGTCCATTGAAGCTCTGTGGCGTGGCTGAAGTCGATGTCTGTGCTGGATGAGAAGACTGCGTCGAGTGTGTGTCCGGCGAGGTGGGTGGGGGTGGACACCAGTTGCTTGAGTCCCAGGTTGGCGAGGTTGTCGAGCAGGGTGCTGGTGTTGCGGTCGTTGTTGTTCTCCAGATGGAAGTTGAGGTCTCCCAGGAGGATGTAGTCAGCGGAGGGGAGGGCATGCGGGCTGACGAAGTCGGCGATGTCCTCGCTGAATTGCGTGCGTGGTCCAGGGGGTCGGTAGATCAGGGTGCCTCTGAGGGTGGTGTTCGGGTTGGTGTGGATCTGGAAATGCAGGTGTTCGGCGCTGGTCAGGGTGTTGTCGGTGCTGGTCGTGAGACGGATGGTGCTCCTGTGGATGATGGCGATGCCTCCTCCCATCTGGTTGGCGTTTCGGTCCCTCCGGACGATCTTGTAGCCCTCTGGGATGGCGATGGCGATGTCGGGAGCTGAAGAGGCGTTCATCCAGGTCTCCGTGAGGAAGGCAACGTCAGGGGCTGTGGCGTCTAGGAGGTTCCAGAGTTCGATGGCGTGTCTGTGGACGGAGCGGGTGTTGAGCAGGATGCACTTGAGGTGGGTGCTGCTGGTGTTCGACTTGGCGGGTGCTGGTGCGGGGCTGGTCCGGATGCATGTGATAATTGATCCCTAGCTCTCTGTGGGTTAAGTCATTTGGGGCAGAGTTGGGTAGACACAAAAGTTTTTTGAGAAAAAGATTTTCCTCAGCTTGTAGGCTACTGTTGGAGACGAGTACCCATAGCATAAAGGGCGATAGACAGGCATCGCAATTGATAAATCTGTAGCATGTCCCTAATGCGTCTATCCCCTATTTTAGTCGCAATTTTGAATACCCCATGGGCACTTTTAGCCATCTTAGCCCGCACATTGATAATTTTATGTGTCCATGTACAATCCTTTGCAAATGTAATTCCCAAGTAACAAAATTTGTCAAACTAGTGAACCTTGTGCCCATCAATAAAATAAGTATGGGGTCTCCTGCGACCAATCCCACAGGTCATGGTATAGATTTTAGTTTTGTTTAAAAGTAATTTCCTATCCTTAATAAAAATTGAGAACCTATTCATCAGACGTTGAAGCCCTATTGGGGTCCTTGACAGTAACACGGCATCGTCCGCATATAACAATACCGGTACATCTAGGCCATTAACCTTTGGGGCATCAGCACTAATTGCTTTTAAAACTGAATCTACCTCGTTAATAAAAAGGTGAAAAGCAGGGGGGCAAGTACACAGCCTTGTCTTATCCCACGCCTAACCTTAAACTTTGGGGTGCACTCCCCATTTGTACTGTATCGTACACTAGTGCGAAGGTTATCATATAACCGGGCTAGGAAAAAGACAATACTTTCTGGTGCCCCCATTTCTAACAACTTCATCCAAAGAATCGAGTGGTCGACCAGGTCAAAGGAACTACTTAAGTCTGCAAAGCAGAGGTGGAGAGAGCCCTTTTTGGCCTGTGTATACTTCCCGATGAGAAGTTTTAGGTTTAAACACTGGTCCAGGGTTCCACGCCCTTTAGTAAAACCGTACTGGGTGCTAGCCATGATACCGTTGTCTTCTGCCCATTCTTCCAGCCTTACCAGTAACACCCTGCCCATAATTTTGACTTCGGAATCTAATAGGGATATGGGGCGATAGTTCTTAAGGTCTCCCCTTATCCCTTTCTTATAGATCGGAATTATAATTGATTCCTCCCAAGTCGGTGGAACTCCATTGCACACTGCAGCGTTATATACTTTAGCTAACACGGGCCCCCACATCGCGGGAATGGTTTTATATACATTCCCCCTTTGCTTGCACTAATACCTTGTAAGACATCAGCAATGGTGATATCCAGCGGTACTATGGGCCAAGATCCGTCGTTATCCCCATGCGGTTTATCAGAGTTAAAAATAGTGGAGAAATGAGTTACCCAGGTTGGCATATTGACATTAGATGTTAGTTCTCGGGCAATATCGTCTTTAAGGAAGGGGCAGTTGACTTTTGCCCAAAATAATGCACAGTTAGAGGTTTCCGCAGCCTGTGCCAACTTTTCCCATGCCTCTTGCTGTAACTCAGCCTTCCTCTGTTTAACGGCTAGCTTATAGTCATGCCTAAGTTGGATTACCACGTTCTTGTCTCTCGGCCTGGCTGCCAAGGCCTGCTTTAGTTCAGTTAACAACGCGGTACATGCGTGATCAAACCACCCTTTATTATAAACTGCTTTTCCCGGGACGGTTTTAGTAAACTTAGTGTCAATAATATTATTAATAGTTATAAAATCCCTTACAGTATCAGCGGCGTCATGATCACTCTCAAGGATAGCGTTAATTTCTCCAAGACATCCTTTGACAATAGATTTTAGTACCGCATCAGCTTTTTGACCCTTTGTAACAACCGGATTTTCAGACCAGATATCACCAGCTCACCAAGACACCACCAATCCAGCCGAAACGTAACCATCTCCCTCCCCAGAGCCTACTTACCACGGTACCTAGGTAACTTCCTGGGGATGGGGAATTAGCAATATACAAGCTCATATCATCAAAAACACCACTAAATCTATTGGATTACTAGGAATACTCACTATTTACTAAGGAATTCCATATTCCACACCACACTCATACCTTATAGTCTCGCGGCAACTAAGGCCCAGACTATGCTACCCTCCTACTCATAGTGAAGGGGGCAGTTCTGATTACTTACCATTACACACTGACCTCAATCAGTGCTCACGCAAGCCACAATCCTGTAGGTATACACATTGACCACAATCAATGCTCTCATTAATGCCACTCTCTCTAGCAGCAATCTCACTACACACCGTATCCTCCTGGTGCTCTCACTTCCTTCACAATCTGGTGCGGATACACACTGACCACAATCAATGCTCTCACTATTGCCACTCTCTCTAGCTGCAATCTCTCACAAGCCGCAATCCTGCGGGTATACACATTGATCACAATTAATGCTCTCACTAATGCCACTCAATCTCTGTCCTATGAATACCTTCAGCTCTCTCTCTCTCTGTTGGCAAGTTTCTCTATATATATCTAATATCTACTGGGAATGTAATATTATATTTTATGTGGTAGATAGACAGTTCAATCCTCTCACACAAGAATGGCCAAATTACAATATGCAAAGGTTATTCTCTGATATAAGTGCTCCCTGCTCCCTTGCTCAGTTACCACTTACCCGGACGGGAAACGCATCTGTCCACATAACAGCATCTGACTAGAAGAAAGGTTAACTTTGCCAAACAAATAACAGTTACACAATGGTTCACTAAGGACTGGGGTCCCTTTATTACACAATAGCAAAATATAGCATCACAATAACTAGCAAACTAGGCATAGCCTGAAAAGTAAAGGGGAATAGACACATCTAAAGAATACATAAAGCTTTATTACTAACACATCCACATATAGCTGAATAATGAATTATAACAGGACTGCACACCGCTGAAAGAAAAGGGATTAATCAGCGTAACAATACAGTAGGGAATATAGCTTAGGAAATAAAGGAAAAGATTAATGTATATATATATATATATATATGGGCACTAATATAACAGGACAGATATCACCTGATTATTATGAAGTCTTTGTTCTAGCTGTCATCTGGGTCCCTCTCTCGTCTGTGCCTTGGCTCATCTCAGATTCTCCCCTGCACTCTTGGACACACATCTGCGCCGATCACTCTGCACTGGATTCCTCTCTCCCACGAACTGTCTTAACCTTCCAACTTCAGTCTAATGATATAGTTTCTGCCGCTCTGATAACCGTTCGCTCCACTAGCTTCTTCACTCTGTCTGATTGTTCCAGCTCCAATGTCCAACTCACTCCAGCTGCTCCCAGAGACTAATCCACGATATACCTTCAGTCTCTTCCAAAAGGTATCACTCCAAACTCCAGCTGTTAACTGCCTGCTCCAACTGATCACAACTCCTACTGATCACAACTCCTTCTGACAAATAACTGCTTCTGACTGCTTTCTTCAGCTCCAAAAGCCATCTGCCTTCTACCATTCCAAGATTCATCTGACTGCTCCAAGATCCATCTGACCGCTCTCTTCAACTCCAAAAACCATCTGACCACTCTGCCTCTAGTCTCAGCACTTCGCTAATATGGAATGCTCTCCCCTAGTGGAAAGTTCCAGCCAGTAGCCTCCTCCCACCAAATTGATGTACCAGGCTCCCTGCTCCAGACACCCTCACAGTGATCAACTGCTTGTTTCGTCTAGAGACTTGAGCCCAGGGACATTTCTTGATAAGATTCAGCTCTAGACGGTTCTCTCTAGTTTGCAAAGAGCGAACAACACCTCATAACTAAAACATCACACTTGACCTACATGCATCTCAGTCTGCAGAGGCAGAAAGCAAAATGGAGTCTCTCTGGTTCTGGGCCTTGTAGGCCCGAAAAGGATGAAATAGACACTTAGCTCTATACACAAACCCTACCAATAGGTAATATAAAGTCAGAACTACAGGATCCACCCTCTACTATAGGTCTTCAGGTCTGAGAATGATGAAAGGACACATAATTATGTCAAAGCCAATAGGCAATAGATGGATTAGAGTCAGGAATAAGGGATCTATCACCATATAAAGCGGCTATCCTCTAGTTTATGCTTCTAGGTCTGAAAGGAGGCCTGGAAAGGAACAAAACAAGCTAAGAATAGGGATCTAGGATGGCAGCAAGCTAAAGTCACCATCACTCAGAAATAGAACCAAAAACCCGGTCACTACACCCTTCCATCTTATTCTTACACCATTGGGTCTGTGGGGTTCAATAATCGTTATAGAACATACAATTGGTAGAGACCTATCTTTCCAAATAGTAGCTTCAATGATGATGCAATTGTGGTCGCTTAAAATGGTATCAACAACCTTAGGAGCCTTACACAGTGAGATAATATTAGATGACACACATATATTATCAATCACTGTGTTAGCATTTATTCCCGTAAATGTGGGGATTGTATCACCTCGTTCATCCTTGGCATAGGCCAGGATTTCCAGGTCATGGATCGCCAGTAAGTTATTCAATGACTCCCCATAATGGTTTTGCGGCAAGTGCAGGTCCTCTTCCTCAAAATTGTTTTTTTTTTTTGTAAAATTTTTATTTTGTAGTATGCAAGGTGAAACGGAAAGGGGGGAAGGGTATAGAGCAAGAGGAGCAAAGGAGAAGGAAAGAAGAACAGGCGACATGCCGCCACAAACCCCACACAGGGGGAGCAATGATTGGGGAGAGGAAACGTCCGCTAAGCAAGGCCAGCTGAACTCCAAAGTCCACACCATGACGCCAGGGACCGGGCAAGCAACAGAGGCACGGGTAGGAGGCCTACCCATCATAGCGTCCACATTAAGCCAGGCGTACCAACAATAGAGGTAGTGTCCCTGGAGAGGGGGAGCAACTCCAGCCCTAAGCAAGATGTAATGTTCATCCCAAGAGTAAAGTAAGTCGCAAAAAAGGAGAACGTCCCCAACTACCCTCCCACCCTCATCCCACCCCAACATTCACCTCCCCCCAGTGGTGGCGACACCAAACACACAATCCATCACAGTCACTCCCACAATCAGATCTGGAAAAGATGAAGGGATCGCAGTGCTGACGGACACACTGCCGAAGGAAGGCCCCGGGACAGAAATCGTACAAGTGGGCCCCAGTTGTGCATAAAGTTCTTAAAGTTACCCAGAAAAATGTCAGAGAGACGTTCCATGCTCAGCAAGCGCCACAAACGGGCGTGCCACAAGGAGACAGCAGGGGCAGACGGAGCCTTCCAGGCGGCTGCCAAGGTCATTTTAGCCGCACCCAAACACAACCACATGATACGCTTATCCGCCCTAGTTTGATGCTCGAGCAGAGGGTCCCTAAGGCCTAAAAGGACAAAAGCCATGGAGTCTGGGATTGGGTAACCCAAGATATCCCTCATGTGCGAGAGAATCTCGGCCCAGAATGGCTTGATGGAGGGGCAGTCCCACCAGATATGGCTAAAATCCCCTAACATTCCACAGCCCCTCCAGCACCTATCTGAAGCAGTCGGAAATATGCGTCGCAATTTAGAGGGATACAGGTACCAATCAAAGATGAGTTTCATATGGGCCTCCCTGAGATCAGTGGAGTGGTTATGCGCCGACACGTCCCGCCACAGGCCCCGCCATTCACAAGCTGATATGTCCCTTCCCAACGTAGACTCCCAATGGTCCTGGTACCGCGGTCTCGGAGATATAGTAGTGTCCAATAGCAGCTTATATATGAAAGAGATCGCCCCCTTCATGGTGGAGGTGCGAAGAAGGAAAGATTCGAAAGTCGTCAAGGGCCTGGTGGCGGCATCCACCACTGAGGGCGACGTCGCCCAGTGGAGGAGCTGGAGATGTCTAAATCGCTCCGTTGGCAGCACCCCGTAATCCCTCATACAGTCGTGGAAAGTGAGGGGCTCAGTGCCATGAAATAAATGGGTGAGGGCTCTACAGCCGCCCTCCCTCCAAGCCTCAAAAGGACCCTCTGTCAAGGCCGGGGGGAAGGCCGGGTTAAAATGAATCGGGGTGAACGGGGACGGAAATGTGGTCCAGCGGTCATCGCCACTCACCACGTCCCACACCTTCAATACCGTGCTCGTGGGGGTGCTAATGTATGCGTTCCTGGGCCGGTCCATCTTAGGTTTCCATGCCAGATCCCATATGGAGCGGCCCGCCACACTCCGATCCATATGGAGCCAATGTTTTTCCGAGCGTTGTTGGGACCACTCCACCAGAACTCTCAGTTGCGCAGCTCTGTAGTACAATTGCATGTCCGGGAAACCCACCCCCCCATCTAAGCGTGGGCGCCGAAGAACCGCAAATGGAAGCCGGGCCCGGCCACCCTGCCACACATATTTCAGCATCACGGTCTTCAATCGGCGGAAATAGTCCAGCCCCACCGGAATCGGCAAAGCCTGAAAGAGGTACAAGAGTTTGGGAAGAAGAACCATTTTGAGGGCGGGAATCCTGCCAAGCCAGGAGATGAATTTGGGCTTCCACCGTTCCAGTTCAGCCCGGATTGAGGACAATATCGGCGGAAAATTAGCCTGAAACAGGGCTCCCACGGTGGAAGTCAGTCGCACCCCCAAATAAAGCAGGGACGTGGACGCCCAAGCAAGCGTAGTAAGCATCCGGGTCTGTTGCACGTCTCCTGGGGACAGGGTCAGATTCAAGATATAGGACTTATCAAAGTTAACCTTAAAGCCTGCCACAGCCTCGTAGGCGGAGAGGACTGAGAGGACATGGGGTAGGGACTGAGCAGGGTCGCGTATGGACAGGAGGACGTCGTCGGCAAAGAGCGAGATCTTATGTTGTTCACCTGTAAAGGGAAGCCCCAAGATCCGCTCATTTTCCCGTACCGCCAATGCCAAGGGTTCGATGCTGAGGGCGAAAAGGAGGGGTGAGAGGGGACATCCCTGGCGCGTCCCCCTGGAATGGCTAAAACTCTCGGATCTGTGGCCGTTGACCAGAACCCGGGAGGTAGGACCTCGATAATTGGCCTCAATCATGCGAATGAAACCGGGCGAGAATCCGAAGGCCTCCAGCGTCCGGTGCAGGAACCCCCAATCCACGCGGTCGAAGGCCTTCTCCGCATCCAGCCCTACCAGCACCGCAGGTATGCGGAATCGTTCCGCCTTTTCTATGAGATGTACCACGCGGCGCAGATTGTCATGAGTCTGCCGACCTTTGATGAAACCAGATTGGTCAGGATGGATCAAGGCCGGCATGAGGTCCTGCAGTCTGCCCGCCAAGATGGAGGAATACAGTTTAGCGTCCAGGTTGAGGAGCGCTATCGGGCGATAAGACGTACAAGAGGAAGGGTCCTTCCCCGGTTTGGGGATTATGGTGATCAGCGCTTCGGCCATGGAGTCCGTAGTCCTACCGTCAGTCGCCATAGCATTGAAGAGGGAGACCAGGTAGTCACAAATCTCCGAGGCGAACGTCTTATAGAAGAGGGCCGTGTAGCCGTCAGGCCCAGGCGCCTTATGCAGCTTCAGGGCCTTGATAGCGTCCAGGACTTCCTCCTGAGTGATGGGGGAGGACAACAAATTGTTCCATTCATTGGAGACCTTCGGGAGAGGGAGCCCCTCCAGGAATCTGGACTGAGCCTCCGGGTCGAGAGCATCACTCGAGTAGAGTGCTGCGTAGAAGCGCCCAAAGATGGCCGCCTTGTCCGCATCCTTATGCTGAAACAAGCCCGTGCGATCACGCACCCCTCCAATGTATTCCCGCTCGCGCTTGTCACGGAGTTGCCGGGCAAGATGGCGCCCAATCTTGTTGCCCTGGGAGTAAGAGGTACGCCGCAGGCGCAGAAGAGTGAACTCCGCCCTGTTATTATAATGGGCCCTCAGCTTCCCGCGCACCGCCGTTAGGGGCCGTAAAGTCACCCTGGAGGGGTTCGCTTTGTGGGCCTGCTCCAGAGTGGCAAGTTCCGATTCAAGAGCCTCCCTCTCCTCGCGTCGCAGTTTGTTCAGGCGCGCATTGAGAGCGAGACAAGTGCCCCTTAAGGAGGCCTTGCACGCATCCCAGGTGTTGTACACCGAGGTGTCCGAAGGGGGATTGAGAAGAAAGAAATCGCCGATTGCCTTACGTAAAGCCTTACAGGACAGGTCATCCCTCGCCAGGGCTGCTGGGAAGTACCATTTGCGCCAACCGTCCCCCCCAGGGGCCCAGTGTAGTCCCAGAACCACCAGGCTATGGTCGGATAAAGAAAGTGGAAAGATATTAGATAGTTGTACATCACCCCGGAGAGCTTGGCCCACCAAGACATAATCAATGCGAGAGTACGAGCGGTGAACATTAGAGAAAAAAGTGTAGTCCCTAGCCTGTGCATGGACAAAGCGCCAACCATCCACCAATCCCATATCACCCAACTGACGCTTAGTTTCCTCCGAAAAGACTCCAGTGACCGCCCTTCGTGCTCCAGAAGCGTCCATGTCACTGTCCCACACCATATTAAAGTCACCCAGCAAGATCAAGTGTCCCTCCACAAAATTCCCCACCTTATCAAGCAAGCCTTGCAAAAAGCCATTTTGACCCGTATTCGGGGCATACATTACAACAAAGGTACAGAGGCGGCCATGCAACCCCCCCTTCACCATCAGCCAGCGACCCTCCTTATCAACATTCATTCCCAGGGGCTGAAAATGCAGGGAAGCTCGGAATAGAAGGGCCACTCCCCTATGTTTCGTGGCCGCAGACGCCCTGTAGATAAGAGGAAACTGTCTGTGGCGGAGCCGCAGTTCGTCTTTCCTAGCCAGATGGGTCTCCTGAAGGGCAACCACGTCTAAGTGGTGGTCCACAATATACTTCCATAACTTCTGCCTCTTCTGCGGGGAGTTGAGGCCCTTCACATTCCATGTACCTATGCTAATAGTCATAACGGGAAACTAGAAAGCCCCGCCATGCATACGTCCGAACAGCCACACAGCCCAGTCAGAACCTCGCGGTCAAAGGCCCAAAGAGGCACCAGGGCCCAAGGACCCCTCAAACAGAGCATTTCAGGAAGCGTGGGAATAAACAGGGTTGTAATCACATACACCATACCGCTAACACACCAGGTCGCCACCACCACCCCCCCAAACCCCAGCCCCAACCAAAACTGTACTGCCACTACAAGCGCTTGCCAAGCACCCACTGGCCCACCCCCCCCAAACAGCCCAAAAACCAAAAAAACAGAGCACAAGGCCCGCAACCTGAAGATTACAGTCAGCAGTTCCAATGGGCCACAGGTCACACGGTCCGCATCAGACTGGTATCGGGACGGGGGCACCAGATCAGGGGCCCCCAGGGCCAAGGCCCGGGGTGTCTTCTCCAAAAGTACCATAGTACCCCAGGGCCGTCGAAGTAGAGGCGCTCCGGCGCCCAACCTTGAAAGAAGTCAGGGGTCAAGCCGCTCCAGAGGAGTGCTGAGAGTCTGCAAGAGTGGCCGAGGCCACCGACGCCACTGCTGATCCTCTCTCCTGCAGGCGAGCGGAGTGGTCCGGTCGCAGCCGCTCCGGGGAGGCCCCAACTCTGTGCCATGACGAGGAGCGATGGCGGCGCCGTGAAGGCGAGGATCGTGCTGCCTGTGAGGGTGGCTCTTCCTCCAGTCCCAACAGCTCCCTCGCGGACTTCAAGGAGCGGATTTGCACCAGCCGGTTCTGCCACCGGAAGATGATTCGGAAAGGGTGACCCCAAGAGTAAGAGATGCCCTGTTCCCTCAGATAGGCAGTCACCGGCCGGAACTCCCTCCGTTTCTGAAGGGTAGACGCCGCCAAGTCCTGGAACAACTGTGGCCGATGGTCTCGAAAGGTCAAGGAGGAGGGGGCCCTGGCATTCCGGAGGATGCGTTCCTTGATCTGAAAGTCATGAACACAAGCCAGGATATCTGGAGGAGGGCCCCCTCGCCTGGGCAGGCCCACTCGATGCACCCTGTCCAGTTTAATCTCTAGAACGTCCTCCTCATCAAGCACCTGGAGGAAGAGGGCCTGCACGTAGCCCCTCAAATCACCAGCCTCACCGTCCCAGGGGACCGCTCTGATCCGGATGTTGTTTCTCCTGGAGCGGTTCTCCAGGTCCTCGGCGTAGGCTTGCAAATTCAAGTTCTGGTCCGTAAGGCGAAGAACATCTTGCTGTAGCTGGCGGACGTCATTCGCCATACTCAGGTCATGGTCTTCCAGTACGGCCACTCGCTCACCAATGCCGTCCACGTCCCTCCGGACTTCACGGAGGTCCGAAGCTAGTTGGGCTCGCAGGTCGGAGATGTCCTCCTTGATCGAGGCAAAGAGCTCCGACATGAAGGCCTTAGTGGCCGGCGCCTCTTCATCCGATTGTCTCGCCGAGCCACTCGCCCCTGGGGAGTTGGGCGGTTGCGATGCCTTGGAGGTCCCCTCCTTCACTGTCCTTCCTTTGCGGGGCAAGGTCGACATGGCGGCGGGGTAGCGGCACAAGGCCGTCCGAGCTGCAGGGAAGAGCACCTGCACACAGCAATGGACGCTCGAGAAAGGTTCCCCAGCCGAGGAGCCAGGGAGTGGCAGCAAAGTCGACGGACCGGACTCGCAGAGCCAGGCCGTAATCAGTCACTCGGCACAGTGCACAACTGAGCCCTCCGTCTCCCGGTCGCTCGGGCCCGGTGGATGGGCCGTGCGACAGCCAAGTTGCACCAAGTAGTCGGCCGTTGAGCTTCCCAGCCGACCAAAGCAAGAGGTGAACCTCCAAACCAACGTTCTGTTGCAACGAAGGGGGCCTGAAAGCTGAGAAGGCAGAGGGCGTCCGCTGCTCCGTGAAGCCCCGCCCAGCCGCCGCCGGCCCACTGCGCTCCAAGGCGGGCTCGTCTGTACGCAAGGGCGGTGCTCAGTAGGCCCGTTGCTGTAAAGCTCTGAATGGCGCCGGACGACCACTCCGGAGGGCGCCGATAGCACCAGACCACTCCGCCCAGCACCACGGACTGCTGTTGTCGTTCGGGAGCGGATCGAGGCCCCGTAGGCGATGCTGTACAATGCTTAGCAGGTCGGGCGCCGGAGCGACTCAAAAGCACGTCTTACTCCGACGCCATCTTGGCCACGCCCCCCTCAAAATTGTTTTTAACCCCACATACCCCCAGGGTATACAAAGTGCAGATGGAAGTGTTAAAATCGCCCACTCAAATAAAATCAAAAACAACTTTTGCCCCTACAATTAACTCATCTAAAGCGGCCTCCAAGTCATTCACAACTTGGTGCCTCGTGCTATCAAAAACATTATTATAAAAGTGTATTAAAATAATATTGCGTGCCTGTTTCTGGTATAGCCACAAGATCTGAGAATGGGCCCCAACCGTAAAGTATCTTTCCACAGTTATAGGGAGGTTTACAGAAACCAGTGTCAGAAGGCCTCCCTTAGCTCTTCCAGATAGCGATGCCAGCGCTGGCAAATTAAAAGAAACATGGCCAGTATAACTAACCCTTTCCTTACACCAGGTTTCCTGGAGGCAGATAATGTCGTACGACTTAATAAACTCTGTCCATCCCAGGGTATCTCCTTTAGCAGCTAACCCTGCAATGTTCCAGCTGGCGATGGAACATAGCGGGTAGTGATTACCTTTGTTTGACATGGTAGTCGTCTGACCATAAACTCTCCCCCCTGGTTCGCCCCCCTCAGTTCTTTGAGTTTTAGTGGGCCCAAAAACATCCTCCTCATCAAGGCTATAGTCGAGTACATGCGTCACCGCCAAATCTCCTAAATTATCCCCAATCTTGCCATCATAGTTACTATTTTCAAATGCATACTCGGTCTCTGGCTTTCCAGAATTATCCTTCTCCGACCCAACCTTCCTGAGAATGGCCTCCTCACCTATATCAAGGTGATCCTGTTCGAGTCAATCATTTGTATCTAGGCCGCTCAGGGATCGGAACCTATTAAAAGTTGGGACCTCATATTTACTAGATATGTCAGTACTACTGCCTCTATCTCTATTAGGTTCATCATTGGTTTGGTACATTAGATGGCTATAAAAATAGCCAAGAGGGCGTAATATAATTCCCTGGTCTTTATAGGGTAACGATGTAGCTCTTATCAGGGAGGTGGTGGCGAAATGTGGGTTTTTAAAGTATATGATGACACAATCCCCATTGATAGTTTTACCTATCCAGTTAACTCTTCTGGTGGTGAGGATCTGGTCAGAAAGTGCTACTGGGAACCCACATTCCCGATTTAACCATGAGATGGTTTTATTTTTAAGCGATTTATGGGTCTCTAACTGACTTGAGGGCATATTTTCGTTTACAGGTAGGACGTTAGTTAAGACTGCCACATACGGCGCACAGTCAGGCGGTAGGTTAATAGCCCTACTGCACTGAATATTACGGCGTCCTGTTTCCCCCCTTGATTCAGGAACTGCCTTGCTTTTTTCTACATTGGAAGTTTGCCTTGGTGGTTCAGCACTCTGTATTTGAGGCCTCCCATCGCTACTTTGGGCAATAGGTTTGGTCACTTCACCTGTTACTGTGTTACCAACCAGATTGCCCGGGGTGTCCATGCAGCTTTTTAACAGTTCCATTTGAGCTGAAATTACCCCCCTATTCGTTTAACCTCTCTACAAAGGTTATCCAATCTATCTGATAGTGGTTTAATGGATCCTTCTAATTTAGCGACAAACAGGTTCACTAGGCTCTCAAGCTGTACATTATTTAGTGTTACTACACTAGTGTTGCCTATATGGTCGTCTGTTCCTGTTACAATCCCAGAAGACTTTTTGGCACCCTTACCTTGGTTGGTTGTGCCTCGTTTACATTGTGCTTTCCTATATCCCCTTGTGGTTCTGGGGGCTGGCGAACTCTGGGTTGACGTATTAGAGGTATGTTTTTTTCACCTTGAGCTTCTTCACTCTTTCCAAATACTAGACCGATATCTTGGGTAGTTTATGCAATCAAATTCACGAAACACTGTCATCAGTGACTCCACAGTCTTCTTGTGCAGCTTCCAATCACCATTTACCAAGATTTTACTAGAGCTATCATGTAAAAAAAAATTCCCCAGTACTTCGCAAAGTATACTTTTTCTTAACATTCTTTGACAAACTCAGTTTTCTGATTTTGAACTGAGTGTATTGGGCATTGACTGGCTTTGAATTATGTCTTTTGAATGAAGCGCACCCTGTACCTTGCTGTTACTAATCTCCAGGCACACAGAAATGAGTTGTGGTCGTGGTTTCAAAAGTCTTTTTATTCCTTGATTTTGGTGTTAAGAGCCCTTATGCCAACACGTGTTTCGCTCAAGCTGTTGGTGTCACAGCAGGCCTCCTCAGGGCAAGATTCTATGATAAATCATATTCTAAGATTTAAAAACTAGTATTGAAATCATATTTCACAAAGTCAAGGAGTTGTGACAGGCCCACAACCTAGATTGCATGCTCTCAGAATACAGAAGATGTTTTATTTGGTGTTTGGTGCATCTTTAACTCAAAGACACTCTGTATCAAACCTCAAGCTTATATCCCATTGTGTTGTGTTTTTAGGTGTACTAGAGTACTGGAGTATTTTGTGTCAGGTGAGGTGAATCAATACTCGCTCGGTCTCTCCAAACAAACTCAATATTTTGGTTGTTGTCATGTTCTATCAGCGGTTGTCATGTCAGACTAAACCCAGAGTGAATGCTATCAATGTTTTGCCATATGAATTTACCAAACGTAATACAAAGTTCTGTGGTTCCAAAGTGCACAGTCTTACCTGCAGCTCTTAATCGCTGTGCTTGAATTCATAATATATAAGAAGTGGAAGTATCTGTAGATAAAATGCCTAATTACAGATAATCTAACCCAACTGAAATCTTCATATATGATATAATTCCATCTAACAGGAAATCCCCTGCTCTGATGTGGTAACCTTCACACGTAAGCCAATACCAATTAACAGATTGAGTGAACAGAAGAGAGGTCTGTTCATGCTGCATGATCTGACATTAAATTCCCAGTAAAGCAACTAACACTCAGTAATTACCATATATGTGATTACTGGTTATGCCACTCTGCTCCCCTACCAACATGAGCCAGTGCGAACTTAACATTCTTGTCCTCTATGCAAAATTAATCAATGGCATGTATTATCACGTTAAAGAACAAGTTATAAACAAGTTATGCAATTTCCCCTCGTTTCAACTGGAGGTGACCTCATAATCTGGCTATGAATGTACACCTCATATGGTATTATCTGTGGCATGAACCTCTGTTAATGTCAGCCTTACAACTTGACAGCTTAGTCCAATGTACTTTACTCATAAACATCATACTATGGCTAGTACATTTCCAACTGCACCATACAGCGTTAGTGTACCGGGTGACAGCGCAACTCAAAGTTTAGGCAGAAAATATCCACCGTTCACATAACATTCCGCCCAACCACATCAGCCAAACAATCTCACTTACTTTAAGTCAATGTGTTCGTTCCTTTAATTATCCGGACTGCCTCGAGTGTCGACAACTAGTATATGGACGATGTGTGTCAGGTATGAGCACAGTTAAGGCTGGTGAGGGATTCCTATAAAAGGGCTCGCTATTACGATTGAGGCTGCCTACTTAAAGTCAAACCTGTGAAAGAAAATCAGCAGATAGTTTGCATTACTAAACATTCAACAGTTAATGCCAAAGTCAAACAGATTATTAATTCAAGCTAACACATCCTTAATAGCAACTGTTCTGCCGACCAAAAATTAGTTAAACCTCTTTTTGCGCACCGACGCAATAAAAACATTAAGGATCATATCGTCCATTCGCGGTTCGAAGATCCTTCGCATCAGCAGAATCTAGTACAACAATCAATTCTCACAAATCAACCGATTAGAGGTACAATAACATTTTCCATGAGCAAATCCTGCAATAACATCATCCCAGGTGAGCAGTTTAGTCACAATGGACATATGACCAAAGCCAGAGAATTATGGAACTGTAAGACCTCCAATGTAATCTATTTTATCCAATGCCCATGCTCGCTTGGATATATAGGAGAAACTTCTAGATCCATCCAAGTACGCCTAACAGAGCATCGTTAGGCAATAAAAACAAAGAAAATGTTGGCAGCTTTGGTGAAACATTTTGTCGAACATAATCATGGCCCTGAAGATTTCAAGTGGAGAATACTTGAAAAAATACACATACCGGAGACTAAAGGCGTTACGCAGACTAGAAAAAAGCGCAAAGTCTTTTGAATGTTTATCTTTGACACATTTAAAAACGGGTTAAACTGTGAAATCCCATTGGAAAACGCGATTTGTTAATCTTTTAATATAAATACTATCATTTAGGTAACTTCATAAAATAGGATATTCCTTCATAGCAAACAGAGAAGTATGAGTGACTATTTATTTAGTCATTGTGTTTTCATTTTTGTTAATTGAGAATTTTCAGTTTCTCTTCAATATTAGTTTTGGTAATCTTCAAAAAATAACAAATATATACAATTTTAGATATATATTTACTTGCTGAACCTAAATAATAATGTTGCACTATATAAGATCGAGATCAGAAAAATATCTTAAATATCAAAGTCGATTTATTTTTCGTAAAAAGATCCCCTTCTAATTAATAAATATTCTAAATAACTTCGTTTTTGATCCCTGGTTGATAAATCTTCGTATGTAACGTTATATCTTCGCTATATAGAATAGAATCGAAACTATAGAACAATTGGAATTTATTTGACCATTGCCTATATGATATCCAGTCTGTTGTCAGTTTCTTTTGTTATGACGTGGAAACAGAACCGATTATTGTTTGTTCGGTCGGGTCCTGTTCAGTAATCAGTCGGACACGTAAATAAGTTCTACATTAATAAATCGCAATAACGGGTATATCCTCTAAATACAAGAAAATATCAAATTAATTCCATAACATCCAAATACTGTTTACGTATTGTCTCCTTCACAAATCCGGTTTTGTATACCTATTGACATCGTTGTTTCTGGAAATAGATGCTTTTGACCGTTACCTGAATGCTCAAATAGCTTGCGCAGGAAACATTTGTTTGCTCCGCTTGTATCCCGAAACTAAGTTGCTTGTGTGCCGCCCCTGGTTTGCTACACATTAACAAAAAATAGGGTGAGTGTGGGCTGATTTAGGGAGAATGTTGTATACAACAAAGTTGCGATTAGCATATCTTTAAACGCAATACCTTATTATGCCGCATTTTTTACTTATCTTTTAGTGGGAGCATCGAACCCGAGCCCCATACCTTGGGATATCTTATTAGAGGTATCCTGCCATCAAATTTAAAACTAAGGTAAATTTTAGACACCTTATAACTAAACACCTTGTTTTTGGAGATTTTTCAAATCTCCTGATAATGAAAAACGTATCGTATTTCGTTTTTTAAATATTCATTTTGCTTTTTCTTATCAGTTTACCACTTACCTAGTTTGGCAACCAGGAGGCAAAGCACATTGTATTGTATTTCAGGTAATTGCTTGTGAATAACGAACTCTTATTTGTTGTACCCCATCTTGATTACATATAGTGAATGCAATTATTTTACTTGCAGCTTGCAGACTGTAACGTTTACGCTATTATTATCGTCACTGCTTCTTGATATTGAAATATTTTGTATATTATCCTAAAGGTAATTATGCAAATCTATTTTATTCTTTGACCTCTCTATGCAATTCCTAGATAGGTCCTTCTAGCTGATTTATCGCGCATCTCTTTTAATTTCCCGATGTCATTCTTAGATAGGTCCCTCTAGGTGATTACTAGACCTAATTTAAAATCAAATTTACTCAATTTTTGACCTGCCTGTAGACATTGGTCCCCATAAAGAATGTATTATTGAATAGGCGTTAAGCAGCACTATATAAAATGCAGCTGTATAAAATAGACCCAATATATAGCCAGCTCAATGCCATAGATAGACCTGTTACATAGCTATTCCAATGCCATAACACTATAATTAGTGAAAGTACGAAGACAATCACCCTCATATAATTAATTTTTTCTTCCCTCTTTCTTTATTAACCATAATAAATAGCATATAGGGTAGAAATAATAAGAATGGAATTATTCGATATTGAGGTTGGTTTGGTTCACCCTCTTTTATATATATTTTGCAGAAAATGTGTTACCTAAAGTGAATATTACCGACCTGACTACACAGGAGTTCATGACCAAAACATCCTATATGGATTTAACCGAAATCAAGACACTTTTTTAATTTTTTTTAAAAATGTAAGTTCTGCACTTATTATATTCATTTTTGCATGTATTAAGCTAACAAGAAATTATTTATTATTACGACTTATATAAATTTGTGGGGTTGTTTGACAACATTCCATCATAGAGTCTAACAATAACTCTACCTATATATTAATAAGACAATACTTTTTTTGAAATGAGTTTGTCAATACTCAAAGTAATAGAGTGCCCTTTACCTTTTATTGCTTAGTTAAAGTTGGCCACCATCCTTTTCTCCTCCCCCTTCCCCTTGTCCTATCCAAAGGTCCCATATTCATGAACTTTTTATAAGTTAACGAGCAATGACCTAAAATCAATTCGAATGTTCGCTGACTATGAAAATCTGTCCTGTATACTATGTGTTGTAGGCCTGTTCGAGACACAAAGAAAAGTTTATATAATATTAGTTTCTAGATTTTTTTGCTTCTATGTGTTGTAGACTATCTAGAACGTTGTCAATTTTATAAAAATAGTATATATTTTATATCATTATATCTTATAGGTATTACGTGGCTACTCCAGAAGAAGGCGCTGGTCGCCGAAACGCGCGTCGAGAACTTATCTATGTCTCTTTTTTAATTGTATTTGTTTTCTGTTCATTGTATTTTACAGTGTTGATTGAAATGTACTTTTTTATTTGATTGCAATAGAATTTTTTTCTCCCCCTTTTTTAATGTATAAATACATTTCTTGTCTTGGAATTTTTTGGTATTATAAATTCTTTTTCTTTCTCTGTGTCTCTTACTTCACAATTGTTAAGAATTTATTGCCTAGGTTGTTATATTTCATACACAGTGTCAGGTCTGTCGTGGTTGCTCCTCAGGATTGGATCGATGCTATAGGGGGGCCCACCTCTAGATCATCCCAAGTCTGACAGTAAAACGTCACAGACTGTTAAGGAGATCAAGCGGGGGAAAAAGATAGGTCCGGAGGGGAACAGCTGGGCAACTGGAACCGCAACCTGTAATTACAGAAGAAAGGGATAAGTGCACCTATAACCCTAAGCTGGAAAACAGGCTAATCACTATACCACATGCTATCTCACCTGTAATCCTACAGGTCTGTATGAACAAAAGAACAATTTAAAGGGCGGCTTCTAAATCCCCTGGTTCTGCTGCTAGAAGATAGAATAAAGAGAACATTAGAAAACCCCCATGTTCCCTCCCTTCCTTTGGGCTGAACCTTATGGATAAAGAAACTGGAAGGACACCTACCCAGATGTAGGATGAAGATAACCCAACACTGCCCAGAACAAAAGGAAGGATGAGAATTCTCATTGACAGAAGATCACAACCCAAGGTTCCTCCTCCGAGGAAATGTATGAAACGAATGTTCCCGGGAAATTGCAGGAAGAGTCAACCCCAAGTTGTTGCATACATTCCCTAAACAGGTTGTTGATCAAATGAGCAAAAGGTACTAAATCATAAGCCCAGCATAAAGCAAAAACAAAGCGTCTTTACAGATCCATCTCTGTAAGCGCTAATGGGTCAGTACTGTGCAATGTTTGGTTTGGCGGCACCTAAGCCCAGGTGTCCTGCACGAACCGGAGCAAGACGCTCCCTGAAGGTATTAGTAAAGCTAATACACAAACACCAGTTTCCAACCAAGTAATTCACACACTCAAGCACCCCACTCCGTAACGGAAAACCTGAGACTTTGTTGACAGTTCACGATATGGGCGTTTCCTAAGCCCCACCAGGGTAATCCAGAAAGCAGGTGCCAAGAAACATGTGGACCGTTCAGATGTAGGCGCTTCCTAAGCCCCACCAGGGTAATCCAAGAACCACCAGCCAATAGCGCTAAAGCACAGCGCTCGTAGTGGGCGCTTCCTGAGCCCCACCTCGGTAAACCACGATCCAGACCAAACGTACCAACGCTTACCGCCGCCGATCACCAAGAAACCTTCAGTTCGATAACAGGATACACGCTAAGACACTCTCCTCGCAAGCAGGAATAATCGGCAGCGCGTCCACCGTAAGACGCCATATTAATTCCTTTAGTCGCACCGCGTCATAGCAGCGCGCCGCGCAAGGGATCATGGGATATGTAGTTTCCCAACCCATTCCATAGAAAAGAGCAGGCAGTGATTTACCAGCGGTCGGGGGAATCGTGACACACAGTTAAGAGCGCAATATGAGTGACGTAAATGTCATTCAAGTTCCAGTCGCCACTAATCCGTATTGTGGTTGGTGCCCATATTAACTCAGCTAAATTTCACATATAGGCATCATGGATGGCGGTCATATTAGACTGGCTAAATTTAACAGTGACACATGATACAGTATTTATTTTAACGATTTGTACAGCGCATGGTGACCCGAGGGCATCCCCGCGCAACCTATTTAAGAAAAAGGTAAAATTCCCTGCAAATCTAATCAGCATTAGTGCTTGGGTGAAGATGCGTAATGTGCACAGTTTCCTTACATTGGCAATCACAATCGCCATACTCGAGTAAATTAATGCGTCACATCACTCTACCAGGTCAATGGTGGTGTCCATATTGTCACAGGCTATATCCATTGAAATTCTATTGACCATCTAGTGGGTAAAGCTTCGAATAAAACGTATTCCTGCTCAGTGTTTGGTTTCTAAATGTATTACCTCCCCAGTGTCGGGTTGGACCTGGTTATCAAATTCAATCAATCGGGTGGTACATTTTGTATTATATTGTATTATAAAATAGAGTATCACCATTAATTCATGCAGTGTGGAGAGTAGGTCATAGAGTAATGGGTTATACACATATTTCGTCTCACAGTTGTTGGAGGCTCCTATTACAGGTATGTCATGCCATCCCCTTACATTGCGCACATCCTGTTCAGTAAAAGAATGCATTGTACAGGATCATTTTCATACGGTTTGAGGGTCGTCCATGAATGCTTGGGTTGTTGACATTACTACATTTTACAATTGGTAAAGGTTCTTATTACAAGTAAGTCCTGCCTTACATAAGTTAAGTAACATCCCAGTCAATACAAGAAGTAACATCTCAATAAATACAAGAAGGCATCATCATAGTACATTTGTTGCTGATCGTCATATACAGTATGTTCCAATTCACAAGGGCCATGCTGCACGGGCCAACCATTCTGTTATGCGGATGGCATACATTTCCATAATTGAGGGCTGCATACCAGAAGACGCAGCAGTAATCCTGCCGCTGCATGCCTGTTCCGCATGTTCCAGTATTGTTCATTCATCCACAACAGGTGTGTTCCTAATCTCCCAGGAAGTAGTGTAACTCACTGTCAATGTTAAGTCCCAGGCCGACCGCCCTTAGGCGCACAATCCATATTGCCTCCTTCTGCCTCAACTGGAGTTACCGATTTCTACCCCTCTCATTTTGTGGTGTAACTTCTACGCCATGAAATTGGAACATTCTGAGTTGGTCTTGCTTGTTGCATGTTAACTTGTGTAGGGCAAATGGGTATCTCGGGTCACCTTGTTTGACTGCTCTAAGGTGTGCAATTATTCTCTCTTTGGTCATTCAAATAGCACTTCCTACATAGATCTTCTCACACTTTCATATTAATACATAAATCACAAATCGTTCAGTGCAAGTAATTTTGTGGGAGATGTGGTAGGTCATGCTGTTGTTATATTTAAACGATGTGACCTCTTTGCTTAATCTACATATTGAGGAATGTCCACACTTGTGGAAGCCTAATGTTCGTGGTGTCAATCAATTAAGTCTGGTTTTGCAGCCTGGGTAGTTCAGGCTGACTATCCCTTTCAGTGTTTCTTTTGTCTCTCCGGAATATCATCCCCACTTTCTTGGTGATAAATGGTGCAATGTGGTTATCACCTCTCAGAAGGTGCCAGTGACAGTTTAAGACCTTGTTAATGCTACTAATTTTACTGCCATAAGGGAATATTGGTTTGATAAGATCTTTGTATCCTTTCTATGCTGTTTGTGAGTAAGTCTCTTCTCTCTGTAAAGTGTTTTTGCCCTTTTATATACTTTGTCGATGGTATCTTTGTCATAGCCCCTGATTTTAAATCTCTTTTTCATGTCAACTAGGCAATCTGTATACTCATTGTCAGAGCTACAGTTCCTCCTAGCTCTTACCATTCCTCCAAATGGTATAGCTTCCTTCTGGTGTTTAGGGGGAGCGCTGCTAGCATGTAAGATTGCGTTACAGGAAGTCTCTTTTCTGTACATTTTACTCATAAGTTTGGTGCCACATGTGTACAGTTCAATATCTAGAAACTGGATAGTCTGATGATCAAAATTCATGGTGAAAGGCATATTGTAAGAGTTGGTATTCAGATACTCTTTGGACATCTGCAATTCATCCACAGTCGCTGTCCATATCATTAGAATGTTATCTATAAACCTTCCCCGGTAATGGATGTGCTCTATCCAGTGTGCGCCTGTACGTCCCCATACCCGCTTCTCCTCAACCCAACTGTTAAAAAGGTTGGCATAAGAAGGAGTGAACTTGGATCCCATGGCAGTCCCGCTTGTCTGATAGTACCATTTCCCTTTGAATAAGAGGGTGTTATTGTTCAGTATTAGTCTGGTGATCTGAGGCAACTTCTCTGTGTGTCAGAGTAGACCAGCTGGTCTTTTGTTCAGATAGTGTGTTATTGCCAACACCGCAAACTCAGTCCCGATATTGGTATACAATGATACCACATATAATGTGGCTGGTATCATGCTTTTATCCCAAACCATATCGCTCATAAGATTCAGTACATGCTTTGTGTCCTTAATGTGAGATGGTAGGATGGAAACAAACGGTTGTAAGCATGTATCCACAAACTGTGATAGTCACTCAGTCAGGACCCCTATTCCTGATACAATGGGTTTACCTGGTGCCTTGTTCACTTCTGAGATAAGATATGCAAAAAATAATTTGTCTTTCTTGTTCCAGAAAGCATTCCAACGCAATGTTTTTATAGCCTCAGATATGATGAGTGAACTAACATAATGAGTTCTGCTCAATACTGACTGGACAGTTTTGCTTTCAAAGATTTCAGCCTCAATAAGTGCACCATCTATTCCACATCCACTGAGAACTTCCTGCACACTGCAAAGCAAATTTTACCATATCGACAACTCCCATCATTGAATACAGATCATCAAATGTTACTGGATTGCTCTTAAATATGTCAGCTATGATATGAAATACACCTTCATCGCAGAAAATTGGCAGTATAGGCTGCTTTTCAAGCTGAGCACACACATTTTGGAATTTTTTCAGAGCGGTGTATACTGTTGCGTAGTTTCTGACTGGAGATGGTATTACTGATAAACACCCAAGCTTCTTCAGTGGGACAGTATTCTTGGAGATCAGAGCATGAATTCTAGCCCATGGAGGAGCTAGCTTTACTTCATCCTTCAGTCCACACTGAATAAGTGATATGAAAAATTAAGTTAATTCAGCTGTGTAGACCGCAGCATCAAGCAGAAGATTCATGTCCTCAGCCACTTTGAAACTTTCTGGTAGACTGGGATGTGTTGATGTCTTCTAGTGATTTTGCACACGTGAGCAAGGAATTTGGGCTATTAGTTTGCAGCTTTTTTTGTTTATGCCTACAGCTGACAAAGTTTGTTTTCCAGCAGCTACTTCATTGGTACAGTCTCTAAAAAGCACCATGGCAGTATCATGTGTGCTGGATGTACCAGACATAGAAGAGCTGTCTCAAAATCAAAATCAAGAGCAGCAATTGCAAATCCTTTCGTGTTAAAGTGACTTGTAAGTGGTGTGCTGTCGGATTTACAAGATTTTACAGCATGAGCTGCTAACAAGTTCCTGCTCTGTACTATGTCAATATAACTTGTTGATAGACAAAACCTATTCATTGAAGTGATTAGCTCTCTACTTTTGCACTTGTCATAGATTGCTTGAGCAGTCATCATGTGTAACAGAGTTTTCTTTTTGCTGTGATGTGATACAGAAAACATGATTTTGAAAAGACACTACATTTGCACAGCATAAGCCCGCCGGTTAATGAGACTGTCTCCAACTTTTTTGCTTATATCTTCAAAGCCATCCTCAATGTTGTCGGCTTCTGCTCCAAACTCAAGAACTTTAGTTTCTAACAGTTTGGCTTTGCTGATTTTAAACAATGATGTAACAAATGTCAAGACAGCAACAAATATTCTTGTTGAATCCCATGATTGGCGGAGCTCTGGAGCATCAGGCAAATCTTGATCCCCATGGCTGTTCCTCTAATCTGGTGATACCACTCTACCTCAAAAAGAAAATATTCAGGATCAAGTCATTCATTTCCAAAATTATGTGGGAGTGTTCCAGTATATTAGCAGTCTTATTTCTCAAAAAGTGTTTCAGTGCTCTTTGTCCTCGATCATTCCTGCTACATCTAGTGTGACAAAACTCACGATCTCATCCCACACTACATCTTGCAATTTGCTTAACACATCCATGGTGTATCGGATTTAAGAAGGTAAATTCACCACAAGTGATTTTAAAAATATGTCCACAAATTCCAAAAGATGTTCAGTCAAATGGCCTTTGCTGGAAACAATGGGTCTCCCTGGGAGATTTTCTCGGGATTTATGGATTTTAGGAAGTGTATAGATGAAGGGAAACCTGGGATTTGACAGTGTGATGATTGGTCGGGGGAGCAAGCGCAATACGAGAGCCAGAATTGGCAGAGTAAGTATGTACGGTCCGATGACCGGATGTCTGGTGGAGGACACCATTACAGAATGTTGTAGTTACGGATAACTGCATCTGATTGGAGCATACCGGGCCCTACAGGAGCACAGGGTTTCCTCTCTGGTCAGGCGTGTCAGTGATTGGCCAGTCCGAGGGTTATTTATTCTTTTTCTAGGGTTGAGGAAGGTGTGCCTCAACTGTAAGATGGGGTTTCGTCTCTGGTCCGACCGGTCCGCGGGAAGGTGGACTGTGTTCAAGGGTGAGATAAACAAGCTTAGATTTGAGATTTAGGCTTGATTAAAGGGATTGAAGTATTTTTCCATAAGTTATTCCTTCTAGAGATCCAGGGTAGATTACTTTATGTTTCTTCCTGTCTCTTTGCGTTACTGACTGTTACCTTTTGGTGAATGGAGGAGCAGGCTGTTGACGCTCGCTAATTTATGCATGGATTGCGGCTTAGAGGAGACTAGCAATCTGATTGGTTAATTGATGAATGGAACAGAGAAGAAACTGAAATTTATAAAGAAGGCTGTGATTGGGTGACAATCCGGTATAAAGAATGAAACATAGAGGCCTTCAAGGTTAGGCGTGGATTCAATGGACATTGGACCACAGAACAGAATTCAGGAAGGTGAGCATGGGGAAGGGAGTGTATTGTTTGAGCTCCTGGGCTGGATATTGTAGAGGTGTTTGTATTTAAGGTTTTTGGGAATGGAAAGTATTATTTTGCTTGGGGCTCTGGTGCACAGTGGATTATATTCTACTCTTTTTTCTTGAAAGATTAATAACCATATATTATTAGAATAGGGGATGTGATGGTTGTTCTTTTTGCCTTTGATATGGTATTCTGGCTATGGGTCAGCTACAAAGGTGGGGTTGGTCTTTGATAATATTAGACTAAAGTTTCTTTTTGGGTTCAAAAGAGGACACTGAACCTAATCCCTTTGCTATAGGTATGGTAACCCGATACGTCGTCTAATGGTACGAGGCTGTATCCTTGAGGAATTATGGAACAATAACGGACTCTACAACGGGTGTAATACAATGCTGAGATATTGATCAGGTGAGTGGAGTCACTATTGGGCTAGATAATTACATCAGGGAGGAAGGAGCAGGGCGTTTCTAGGTGTTTTGCCGCCCTAGGCGAGAATTGAAAAATGCCGCCCCCTCCCTTTTTCTACCAGCACTCTCTCCCCCGTCATCCAAGCTAGAAGAATAAATGCATTAGATATATACGAGGGCTGGTTGTGGTGAAATGCTGTGGCGCTCTTGACACCAGGCACAGGTCCACCTTCCACGCACTGCAGTACTGCACCACGCAGCTCAAGGTAAGGGGTCCTTTGCTCTTCTTTAAGGCACACTCTCTTCGCGCTTCCTTGACCCTCTCTCCCGTGTCCTACTACTCCTCCACATCATGCCTGCCAAGTATCACGCATGGGGTGTGACACTAACGCATTTCAGTGTAGTGATCGGCATCACCGCACTGAAATCCATTGTCACGCATTATTATTCATGCCAGTCTGAAACTGGTTGCGCGGTGATGCCAGCGCACGCCACCGGTGCCTATAGCATATTATGTGCCTCGGGTCTTTGCTGCTTCCCACAGACTTGCGTTGCCAGCAGCACTCTGGCTCCTTAAGTTAATAGTTAAAGAGATCTGACTGCTCAGCTCTGGAGTCAGTGCTACAATGTTATAATCTGCCTACCCTGCTGGCAATACCCTTGACAGTTCATTCTTGTGCCACAGGCATTATTTTCTTCTCAGTTGCCACCTGTCTGCCCTGTTACCGCTGAGAACTGACTGTACATCACATAGCAGTCTGTCTTCTTCTCACTGACTGTAAGCAGTGTTAGTAGCCGCTCACACCTGGGTTAGGTGATTGATTGTGAGAGCCACTGTGGTGCTTGCCAACGTAACTTCTCAGTGCGCCAAGTATCAGAGTCAGCAGAGCTAGTTGTAGTGTAGCTCTGTGTGACAAACTGTGAGTGGGGTGATGGTGACACAAGCAGGGTTTAGCGCAGGTAGTGGGTGGCATGCAGGACCATGGCGCACTGCTCAGTAATACAGATGGTGAATTATGATGTGACTCGTTTTAGAGGTCCTTGTTGCTCAAATGGGTCTCATTTCTGTAATTTATATATTTTTCTTGTTTTCATTGCTAGACTTTGCTCATGAAAAAGTGTCACTCATATTCGTTGAAATGTCACTCATAATTACAATGAATTCAAGAAAATGTCACACATAGCATCCAATCTGAAACCTTGGCAGCTATTCCTCACATGCAGGGAGATTCCATCACCTCACCTCAGTCACAGGCTGGAGGGAGGCCTGGACAACATGGGGCTGCCACCGCCATCTTATGATCTTTAGCCACATCTCCCCCTGCCTCCCTTGGACAACAGAATTTAAATATTGGGAAACCCCAAGTTTGAAATTTGGGGTCCATTGATATGCGTGCAGCATGTTTCATAGCTCAACAGTTCAGGCAACATTTCTAAAATCATAGCTGAATGGCCCTTGTTCTGGGAAAAAACACACAAAAACAAAAGCGCGCACCGTGAAATCAGGTTAGGTATTTAATTGTTCTGTCACTCTTCTCCCAAATGTTGACTAATGTAACTTTGTGAAACTTTTACAAAGTACATTTGCCATTCACGTTCCCTAATCTCACAAACAGAACCCTCTGTAAACAGAACGTTATATCTAATAGGGATCATTTTGACCAGTGAGACAGTCTCGTACTTAAAAATCAACACTCGCAACAGGTTCTCCAAAACATTTCTTCAAGAGAACCATAGCCAGCCTGCCTGGCCTGCTGCACTTGGCAACAAACAGACCCGCCCCGCCCGCGCCACCATCCAAACCTCACTCAGACACCCGTCACCTCACCCCTCACAGTGTTGTTACCCAGCTCTCACTCAGTGTTTTTAGCCAGCAAATTCGTGTCATTACTATGGATCCTGAATTGGAGATTTATATTAAGGGAGTATATCTATACCTGATCTTTATATAGATGGCAAACACCAGTGAATAATGGAACTAGGTGGGAGGTCAGGACACCACAGTCACTGTTTAATTAAACTGGAAATGTAATTCACTTTAATGTTTGATTATCATTGCAAATAGATTATGTGTCACATTGTCATTGTAAAGTCACTCAGCAAATAGAATATATTAGTATGTACATAGGCAAGGAGTCTCGGTGGGGTATGTGTGGATGGTTGCTTTTCTGTTAATGATCTAGGGGTCATTTTTTAATTATGTATATACAAAACACCATTGGTGATTTGTTTATTTACATTTTTTAGCCCTGATGAAGTCCCAAGGGCACGAAATGCGCTGGCTGGGCTGAATGGATTGTAATGTATTTAGGCGGCCCCCGCTTTCACTCAAATATGCGCTCCTTCCCCCACTGCACGGGCAATGTGCGAAGCAGGCGCTGTGTTAACTAAATAAATCTGCAGGCGTCATTGTCCCTCCCGCCCCCTCTCCTCCATCAAGGCTTACAAGCGCAGCAGGTGAGGTGTGCAGCCTTTTTTTCCCCTTGCGCACCTCCAGAGCACTTGGATGACATGCGACAAGGGCCGGAGAACAAGACACATTGGTAACTGCAGGCGCTTCATGACACCTCACAGTGAATCTACAGGTACTTGAGAATGTGGCTTGTTTTTTTTTACTTTGCCGATCACGCTCAGCTGCAGTCACTTTCTGATCACCATATATAGACCACTTTATAATTCCCATTGCTCCTGTCTAAAAGTCAAAGCGACGACGCTCATAAATTGTGTAAGAAAGGGAGGCAAGTCTAAACAACAACTGCTTTCCCCTCTGCGCATAAACTACCCATACCAGAATGCACTGGGTTGCCTCAGGTTGATATTTCTTGGTCTGTAAAATAACTGCATTTGGAAGACGCAGTGTGTGTCCCAACATAGTTACCTAGTCACATTAAATCACTACTGATAGATAGATAGAGTGAGGGAGATAGATAGAGTGAGGGAGATAGATAGATAGATAGATAGATAGATAGATAGATAGATAGATAGATAGATAGATAGATAGATAGATAGATAGATAGATAGATAGATAGATAGATAGATAGATAGATAGAGTGACAGCGATAGATAGAGTGAGTGCGATAGATAGACAGATAGAGTGAGGGCGATAGACAGATAGACAGATAGATAGAGTGAGGGCGATAGATAGATAGAGTGAGGGAGATAGATAGATAGATAGATAGATAGATAGACAGACAGACAGACAGACAGACAGACAGACAGACAGACAGACAGACAGACAGACAGACAGATAGATAGATAGATAGATAGATGGCGATAGAAAGATTGAAGGCGATAGATAGAGTGAGGTTGATAGATAGATCGAGTGAGGGCGATAGATAGATAGAGTGAGGGCGATAGATAGAGTGAGGGCGATAGATAGAGTGAGGGCGAAAGATAGATAGATAGATAGATAGATAGATAGATAGATAGATAGATTATCTATCAATCTATCTATCTATCTATCTATCTATCTATCTATCTATCTATCTATCTATCTATCGCCCTCACTCTATCTATCACCCTCAATCTATCTATCTATCGCCCTCACTCTATCTATCTATCTATCTATCTATCTATCTATCTATCTATCTATCTATCTATCTATCTATCTATCTATCTATCTATCTATCTATCTATCTGTCTGTCTGTCTGTCTGTCTGTCTGTCTGTCTGTCTGTCTGTCTGTCTGTCTGTCTGTCTATCTATCTATCTATCTATCGCCCTCACTCTATCTGTCTATCGCCCTCACTCTATTTATCGCCCCTCACTCTATTTATCGCCCCTCACTCTATCAATCTATCTATCTATCTATCGCCCTCACTCTATCTATCACCCTCACTCTATCTATCTATCGCCCTCACTCTATCTATCGCCCTCACTCTACCTATCTATCACCCCTCACTCTATCAATCTATCTATCTATCGCTCTCACTCTATCTATGGCCCTCTATCTATCTATCTATCTATCAGATAGATAGAGGGCAATAGATAGAGTGAGAGCGATAGATAGATAGATTGATAGAGTGAGGGGTGATAGATAGGTAGAGTGAGGGCGATAGATAGATAGATAGATAGATAGATAGATAGACAGACAGACAGACAGACAGACAGACAGACAGACAGACAGATAGATAGATAGATAGATAGATAGATAGATAGATAGATAGATAGATAGATAGATAGATAGATAAATTATGTGTTCTGTAATTATGTGGCACTGAGTGGTGTTTGGAGTGTATGTTGCCTTGAGCGCAGTGTAAAGATGTAGCATATAATTATGTGGCACTGAGTGGTATTTGGAGTGTATGTTGCGTTGAGCGCAGTGTAATTATGTAGCATATAATTATTTGGCACTGAGTGGTATTATGAGGATTTTATGTTGTATTCAGTAGAGTGTAATAGTGTGGCGTGTAATTATTTGGCACTGAGTGGTATTGTTTGGAGTGAATGTTGCATTGTAATTATTTAGCATATAATTATGTGGCACTGAGTGGTATTGTGTGGAGTGTGTGTTGTATTCAGTAGAGTGTAAATATGTGGTGTGTAATTATGTGGCACTGAGTGGTATTTGGAGTGTATGTTTCGTTGAGCGCAGTGTAATTATGTAGCATATAATTATGTGGCACCGAGTGGGATTGTGTGGAGTGTATGTTGTATTCAATAGAGTGTAATTGTGTGGTGTGTAATTATGTTGGACTGAGTGGTATTGTTTGGAGTGTATGTTGCATTGACTGCAGTGTGATTATGTACCATATAATTCTGTGTCACTGAGTGTTATTTTTGGGCGTGTGTCTTCCATTCAGTAGAGTGTAATTATGTGGCACTGAGTTGTATTTGGAGTGTATGTTACATTGAGTGCAGTGTAATTATGTGGCGTATAATTATGTAAAAAGGAAAAACCAAAGGAAATGATGGACGGAGCATTGACAATACAAATACTCACCCCCAGTCAACTGATCTGGTTTTAATCCATCACCGTTCTTTAGCCCACTCTGCCACCCCAGTTCCGACATGGCCATATGCAAATCAGTCTGACCCTGTGCCTCATGGGAACAGTCCAGCCCAAACTGCCAAGCCATGCCTTCCCTGGACCGGAAACAAGCTACCGAGGACCGGTTTCTGGCATTTCAGTCGTCTTCAGCACGGCTTGCTTGAATCCAGTGGCAAAATGAGCAAGGGACTCACGTCTAAGCATACCCTGCCAACTTATGGCGAACAAAGAAAAACCAAAGGAAATGATGGACGGAGCGTTGAGAATACAAGCACTCACCCACAGTCAACTGATCTGGGTTTAATCAATCACCGTTCTTTAGCCCACTCTGCCACCCCAGTTCAGACATGACCATATGCAAATCAGTCTGACCCTGTGCCTCATGGGAACAGTCCAGCCCAAACTGCCAAGCCATGCCTTCCCTGGACCGGGAACAAGCTACCGAGGACCGGTTTCTGGCATTTCAGCCGTCTTCAGCCCGGCTTGCTTGAATCCAGTGGCAAAATCAGCAAGGGACTCACGTCTGAGCATACCCTGCCAACTTATGGCGAACAAAGAAAAACTAAAGGAAATGATGGACGGAGCGTTGACAATACAAGCCCTCACCCCCAGTCAACTGATCTGGGTTTTATCCATCACCGTTCTTTAGCCCACTCTGCCACCCCAGTTCAGACATGGCCATATGCAAATCATGTATAATTATGTGGCACTGATTGGTATTTGGAGTGTATGTTGCATTGAGTGCAGTGTAATTATGTTGCGTGTAATTACGTGACACTGAGTGGTATTATGAGGAGTGTATGTTGTATTTAGTAGAGTGTAATTGTGTGGCGTGCAATTATGTGGCACTGAGTGGTATTGTTTGGAGTGTATATTGCATTGAGTGCAGTGTAATTATGTGTTGTGTAATTATGTGGCACTGAGTGGTATTTGGAGTGTATGTTGCATTGAGCGCAGTGTAATTATGTAGCATATAATTATGTGGCACTGAGTGGTATTATGAGGAGTGTATGTTGTATTCAGTAGAGTGTAATTGTGTGGCGTGTAATTACGTGGCACTGAGTGGCATTGTTTGGAGTGTATGTTGCATTGAGTGCTGTGTAATTATGTGTCATGTAATTATGTGGCACTGAGTGGTCTTTGGAGTGAATGTTGCGTTGAGCGCAGTGTAATTATGTAGCATAGAATTATGTGGCACTGAGTGGTATTATGAGGAGTGTATGTTGTATTCAGTAGAGTGTTATTGTGTGGCGTGTAATTATGTGGCACTGAGTGGTATTGTTTGGAGTGTATGTTGCATTATAATTATGTAGCATATAATTATGTGGCACTGAGTGGTATTGTGTGGAGTATGTGTTGTATTCAGTAGAGTGTAATTATGTGGCACTGAATGGTATTTGGAGTGTATGTTTCATTGAGCACAGTGTAAATATGTCGCATATAATTATGTGGCACTGAGTGGTATTGTGTGGAGTGTATGTTGTATTCAGTAGAGTGTAATTGTGTGGCGTGTAATTACGTGGCACTGAGTGGCATTGTTTGGAGTGTATGTTGCATTGAGTGCTGTGTAATTATGTGTCATGTAATTATGTGGCACTGAGTGGTCTTTGGAGTGAATGTTGCGTTGAGCGCAGTGTAATTATGTAGCATATAATTATGTGGCACTGAGTGGTATTATGAGGAGTGTATGTTGTATTCAGTAGAGTGTTATTGTGTGGCGTGTAATTATGTGGCACTGAGTGGTATTGTTTGGAGTGTATGTTGCATTATAATTATGTAGCATATAATTATGTGGCACTGAGTGGTATTGTGTGGAGTATGTGTTGTATTCAGTAGAGTGTAATTATGTGGCACTGAATGGTATTTGGAGTGTATGTTTCATTGAGCACAGTGTAAATATGTCGCATATAATTATGTGGCACTGAGTGGTATTGTGTGGAGTGTGACTTACATTCAGTAGAGTGTAATTATGTGGCTTGTAATTATGTGGCACTGAGTGGTATTTGGAGTGTATGTTGCATTGAGTGCAGTGTAATTATGTGGCGTGTAATTATGTGGCACTGAGTGGTATTTGGAGTGTATGTTGCATTGAGTGCAGTGTAATTATGTGGCGTGTAACTATGTGACACTGAGTGGTATTTGGAGTGTATGTTGCATTGAGTAGAGTGTAATTATGTTGCATGTAATTATGTGGCACTGAGTGGTATTATGAGGAGTGTATGTTGTATTCAGTAGACACATTCACCAAAGACACAGCCCGCACGATGAACACCATCCACTCCGGATCTCCGACTGACCCCTGCCCCCACCACGTTTACAACAAGGCCGACTCCACTATCGCACCCCAACTCTGAGACATCATCAACACCTCCTTCAACACCGCCACCTTCCCGGAGAGCTGGAAGCACGCCGAGCTCAGTGTCCTACTGAAGAAACCCAAAGCGGACCCCACCGACCTCAAAAACTTCCGCCCCATCTCGCTCCTTCCTTTTCCTGCCAAAGTCATCCAGAAGATCGTCAACAGACAGCTTGCCGCCTTCCTCGAGACAAACGGATCCCTCGACCCCTCGCAGTCCGGTTTCAGAGCCAACCACAGCACCGAGACCGCCCTCATCGCAGCCACCGACGACATCCGAGCCCTGCTCGACAACGGAGAAACAGCGGCACTCATCCTCCCGGACCTCTCCGCAGCGTTCGACACTGTCTGCCACCGCACCCTAATCCAGCGCCTCAGCAACATCCGCATCCAAGAGAAGGCACTGTAGTGGATCGTCTCCTTCCTCGCCGGAAGAACACAGAGAGTCCGTCTCCCCCCGTTTCGATCCGAGGCCACCGAAGTCATCTGCGGCGTTCCGCAAGGTTCATCACTGAGCCCCACCCTCTTCAACATCTACATGAGACCTCTTGCCGCCATCGCACGCCAACACATCCTCAACATCATCTCCTACGCCGACGACACCCAGCTGATCCTCTCCCTCACCAGAGACCCCGACACCGCCAGAACCAGCCTACACGAAGGGATGAAAGACGTCGCCGAGTGGATGAAGGACAGCCGCCTGAAACTTAACTCAGACAAGACGGAAGTCCTCATCCTGGGACCAGCGCCCTCCGCCTGGGACGACTCCTGGTGCCCCCCAGCCCTGGGCACTGCTCCCAAGCCAACAGACCACGCACGCAACCTGGGCTTCATCCTGGACTCCTCCCTCTCGATGACCAGACAAGTCAACGCTGTCTCCTCATCATGCTTTCACACCCTACGAATGCTTCGCAAGATCTTCTGATGGAACCCAACCGAAACCAGGAAGACGGTCACCCAGGCCCTCGTCACCATCCGACTGGACTACGGAAACACCCTCTACGCCGGAACCACAGCCAAGCTACAGAAAAATCTCCAACGCATCCACAACGCCTCCGCACGACTCATCCTGGACATCCCCCGACGCAGCCACATCTCCGGCCACCTGAGGGACCTGCACTGGCTCCCCGTCAACAAGAGGATCACGTTCAGGCTCCACACCCACGCACACAAGTCTCTCCACGACCTGGGCCCCAAGTACCTCAACGACCGCCTGACCTTCTACCCCCTCCCCCAAGCGCCTTGAGACCCTTCCGGGTGAGTAGTGCGCTATACAAGTGTTATGATTGATTGATTGATTGATTAATTGTGTGGCGTGTAATTATGTGGCACTGAGTGGTATTGTTTGGAGTGTATGTTGCATTGAGTGCAGTGTAATTATGTAGCATATAATTATGTGGCACTGAGTGGTATTCTGTGGAGTGTGTTGCATTCAGTAGAGTGTAATTATGTTGTGTGTAATTATGTGGCACTGAGTGGTATTTTTAGTGTATGCTGCATTGAGTTCAGTGTAATTATGTTGTATATAACCATGTTTGCAAAAACAACAGGTGATGGACCGAATGAGGATCAATGTCACACATTCAACCCAGTCAAAAGATCTGGGTCCTAATCCATCGTTTTTTTGCACTCCACACCACCCTGGGTTAGACAATGGCGATATGCAAATCAGCTCTGACCCTGTGCCCCATGGGAACAGTCCAGTCCTCACTACAAAAGCCATGTCCTTCCCAGAACGGAATCAAGCATCCGAGGACCGGACCGGTTTCGAGGTAACACCTCTCATCAGCCCGGCTAGCTTGACTCCAGTGGTGTGGAGTGCCTGGGACCCACGTCTGGGCATCCCCAGTACACTTATAGCGAGTTTGCAAAAACAACAGGTGATGGACCGAATGAGGATCAATGTCACACATTCAACCCAGTCAAAAGATCTGGGTCCTAATCCATCGTTTTTTTGCACTCCACACCACCCTGGGTTAGACAATGGTGATATGCAAATCAGCTCTGACCCTGTGCCCCATGGGAACAGTCCAGTCCGAACTACAAAAGCCATGTCCTTCCCAGAACGGAATCAAGCATCCGAGGACCGGACCGGTTTCGAGGTAACACCTCTCATCAGCCCGGCTAGCTTGACTCCAGTGGTGTGGAGTGCCTGGGACCCACGTCTGGGCATCCCCAGTACACTTATAGCGAGTTTGCAAAAACAACAGGTGATGGACCGAATGAGGATCAATGTCACACATTCAACCCAGTCAAAAGATCTGGGTCCTAATCCATCGTTTTTTTGCACTCCACACCACCCTGGGTTAGACAATGGCGATATGCAAATCAGCTCTGACCCTGTGCCCCATGGGAACAGTCCAGTCCGAACTACAAAAGCCATGTCCTTCCCAGAACGGAATCAAGCATCCGAGGACCGGACCGGTTTCGAGGTAACACCTCTCATCAGCCCGGCTAGCTTGACTCCAGTGGTGTGGAGTGCCTGGGACCCACGTCTGGGCATCCCCAGTACACTTATAGCGAGTTTGCAAAAACAACAGGTGATGGACCGAATGAGGATCAATGTCACACATTCAACCCAGTCAAAAGATCTGGGTCCTAATCCATCGTTTTTTTGCACTCCACACCACCCTGGGTTAGACAATGGCGATATGCAAATCAGCTCTGACCCTGTGCCCCATGGGAACAGTCCAGTCCGAACTACAAAAGCCATGTCCTTCCCAGAACGGAATCAAGCATCCGAGGACCGGACCGGTTTCGAGGTAACACCTCTCATCAGCCCGGCTAGCTTGACTCCAGTGGTGTGGAGTGCCTGGGACCCACGTCTGGGCATCCCCAGTACACTTATAGCGAGTTTGCAAAAACAACAGGTGATGGACCGAATGAGGATCAATGTCACACATTCAACCCAGTCAAAAGATCTGGGTCCTAATCCATCGTTTTTTTGCACTCCACACCACCCTGGGTTAGACAATGGCGATATGCAAATCAGCTCTGACCCTGTGCCCCATGGGAACAGTCCAGTCCTCACTACAAAAGCCATGTCCTTCCCAGAACGGAATCAAGCATCCGAGGACCGGACCGGTTTCGAGGTAACACCTCTCATCAGCCCGGCTAGCTTGACTCCAGTGGTGTGGAGTGCCTGGGACCCACGTCTGGGCATCCCCAGTACACTTATGTGGCACTGAGTGGTATTTGGAGTGTATGTTGCATTGAGTGCAGTGTAATTATGTGACGTGTAATTATGTGGCACTGAGTGGTATTTGGAGTGTATGTTGCATTGGTTGCAGTGTAATCATGCTGCGTGTAATTATGTGGCACTGAGTGGTATTTGGAGTGTATGTTGCATTGAGTGCAGTGTAATTATGTGGTGTGTACTTATGTGGCACTGAGTGGTATTAGGAGTGTATGTTGCATTGAGTGCAGTGTAATTATGTGGCTTGTAAATATGTGACAATGAGTGGTATTTGGAGTGTATGTTGTATTGAGTGCAGTGTAATTATGTGGCGTGTAATGTGGCACTGAGTGATATTTGGAGTGTATGTTGCATTGAGTGCACTGTAATTATGTAGCGTGTAATTATGTGGCACTGAGTGGTATTTGAGGTGGTGGTGGAGTGGTGGTTGTGGACGTGGTGGTGGTGATGGGTGTGGTGGTGGATGTGGTGGTGTTGGTGGTGGACATGGTGGTGGTGGACGTGGTGGACACGGTGATGGTGGACGCGGTGGTAGTGGACCCGGTGGTGGTGGATGTGGTGGTGGTGGACGTGGTGGTGGTGGATTTGGTGGTGGTGGACATGGTGGTGGTGGATGTGGTGGTGGTGGACGCGGTGGTGGTAGACGTGGTGGTGGTGGATGTGGTAGTGGTGGATGTGGTGGTTATAGACATGGTGGTGGTGGACGTGGTGGTGGTGGTGGGATGGTTGTGGTGTTCGTGGTGGTGGTGGATGTGGCGGTGTTGGTGGTGAAAATGGTGGTGGTGGTGGTGGACATGGTGGTGGTGGACGTGGTGGTGGTGGTAGTGGTGGTGAATGTGGTGGTGGTGGTGGTGGACATGGTGGTGGTGGAGGTGGATGTGGTGATGGACATGGCGGTGGTGGATGTGGTGGTGGTGGAGGTGGTGGTGGTGGATGTAGTGGTGTACTTGGTGGTGAATGAGATGGTGGACGTGGTGGTGGTCGTGGATGTGGTGGTGGTGGAGGTAGAGGTGGTGGTGGTGGACGTGGTAGTGGCCTCGTGGTGGACGTGGTGGTGGCCTTGGTGGTGGACATGGTGGTGGTGGACATGGTGGTGGATGTGGTGGACATGGTGGTGGTGGACGTGGTGGTGGTGGAGGTTGGTGTGGTGGTGGATGTGGTGGTGGTGGACATGGTGTTGGTGGACGTAGTCGTGGTGAACATAGTGGTGGTGGATGTGGTGGTGGTTGTGGACAATGTGGTGGTGGACATGGTAGTGGCCTCGTGGTGGACGTGGTAGTGGTGGTGGTTGTGGACGTGGCGGTGGTGGTGGTGGACATGGTGGTGGTGGACATGGTGTTGGTGGACATAGTCTTGGTGGACATAGGGGTGGTGGATGTGGTAGTGGTTGTGGACATGGTGGTTGTGGACGTGGTGGAGATGGAAGTGGTGGTGGTGGACGTGGTGGTGGTGGATGTGGTGGTGGTGAATGTGGTGGTGTTTGTGGTGGACATGGTGGTGGTGGTGGCCTTGGTGGTGGTGGACATGGTGGTGGTGGTGGACATGGTGGTGGTGGACGTGGTGGTGGTGGACGTGGTGGTGGTGGTGGATGTGGTGGTGGTGGTGGTGAATGTGGTGGTGGACATGGTGGTGGTGGTGGTGGTGGTGGACATGGTGGTGGTGGACGTGGTGGTGGTGGTAGTGGTGGTGGTGGACGTGGTGGTGATGTACGTGGTGTTGGTGGACCTGGTGGTGGGGATGTGGTGGTGTTGGTGGTGGACATGGTGGTGGTGGACATGGTGGTGGTAGACGTGGTGGTGGTGGTGGTGGACGTGATGGTGGTGGTGGAGGTGGGTCTGGTGGTGACGCTTCGCCTGGTCCTCTGTGCTCCTTGCTACAATCCCACTCCCTGCTTTCTATCACGAAAAGCAAACCCCACTGTACAGTAGAACATTTCAGTAGCAATATAGGAGCTAAGCTCCATCGTAATATTATAAAAACAGCGAGAAAACTCTGTTTGTGGCACGAATCACAAACAGGGCTCCGTTTCAGCAGGAACAGGGCATTTAGAAAAAAGTTTAGCGCAAAGACACACCTACTTGCAACAAAGCCTCAGCGTTGCTGTCTATTAAAGTGGAATATGCTTATTTTAGTAGAATTACCAGGTGGTTTTATGCCACCGGGATACAAGATGTTTCCAGACCATGTTTTGTATTTTACTACCTAATGCACTGTGACTTGTAGTCTTGGTGCTCGATCATGTCATTTGAGCCAAACTGACCTTTGTTGTACGCTTGTCTTATAAAACGCTATATGCAACCTTCTAAGACAGATTTAATGAGGGTTACTTAATTACTGCATGTCACTGGGAAATTACCGCCTAAACCTCACCCAGCTGCAGAGGGCAAAGAAAAATAATGGAATAGAATTACCTACACAGCATTGACCATGGACACTTGAACGCTCTTGACACTACATTTTCAGTACTGAGTTTTGGTAAAATAAATTTCAAGTCTCGTCAACTAAACTACATTGACCTCAGAGAAATGAATTGATAAAGGGAAGATTGGGGCTGAGTTTTTGCTGTCTCTGTAACCGTGCACCATGTGGTAACCTTAGAAACTAGGAGTGCATGTGAGTAGGTCATCCACTGCCAGTATTTTGTTTTGTATTCTTCACATTTGTAGATGTATAGTCAGAGACGAGAACTATGGACTACAAGTCCTAGAATGCAGCGAGCTCTTAACACATGAGGATAATGTTCTATGCATCAGACTACAGTTAAGTGGTCCTGCGTACATTGCAGACGAGAGGCTGCACACAGCTGTACACATTCTGGTGTCGGGTAATCAGAGGCACAGCAGGGCACAGTGTCGAGCACAGCTGCCTGGGACGTTCCCCGCCCTGGAAATCACGATGCCCCCTGTGTCATCTCAAGCTGCATTTAACACAAATACCTAAATGACCAGCAGCTCTTGGGAAGAGGTTACTGGTGCTCATGTAAATGCTCTAATATCTTTGGGTAGAGGTCGCTCAGTATAGCACTGCAAAAACTAAAAGAACTTAACACCAGGTTGCAATTTCGTTGTTTTGCAGTGTGTGGTTTAACAATGTATACAGAGTTTGAAATAAAGCCCGAGTGAGAGGAACATGTAAAAACACAAAGAAAGAAGCTCTCGGCATTGCGAGGCGAGGGGGCGGGGGAGCGGATTTCTTTGAAGTCTGATGGGGGGGGGGGGGGCGGGGGAGCGGATTACTTTGAAGTCTGATGCCAAGGCTCACAAGCTGATAACAAACGGTGTGCGATGACATGCGCCCGGCTCACATGCACTGTAGGCAATCCGCCTTTAGGTGCACTTTTAAAAGCCTTACTTTAATCTCGCCAAAGCATCCCTTACGGGATTGCTTCAGCGAGACCTAAAAGCACTGTATTCCGATGCCCCGCACATGCTTTACAGCACATGTTGCGGGTCACTTTAAATTCGGACCGAAGGATTGTGATGCCGGGCGGTCACTTATAACACCACAGGCTCTTTCACCCCTGGCTGTCCGTTATTATAAGTTCTTTCACCTTCGAAGTGGGGAAAAGGACCCACGTGCACACATATCAAGAAGCTTCGGCCTCTCTTTCCCACCTATATTGTTATATTTAACATTCTCAGATGGCATACATTTTTGTTTTTAAACAGACTTTCGACTTCTCTTTAATTGGCGAGCGCTATAAACACAGTTACAGGAATACAGTTGGTGAATTGCTTACTGGTCACAAGGAGAGAAAGTGTATACACCAAATTGAGAGTATTTCACATTATGGCTGCGTTTCAATAGATTACTGCAATTGGGGGGCGGGGGTCCTCCATAAAACATGTTCATAATGGGTGCACCATTTAGCAGTGTTCCATTTGCACCCCATTCCGCATAGCCCTCCACTATGGGAGCAAGACTTTTCTGCTGCCTTCAATGCCTACAGTTTTCTGTTGAGGGATGTCGCGCACTGCAGTTGCTCGAATTTAATAAGAAATACAACGGTAGAATTGGGGTCTGTTCTTAAAACTGAGATGTGTTTTCCTTTACTTTGTTTGTGTGATGGTTAATGAAAAATGTTCCTCTGTGACTGTCAGCGTCTACATATGAATTAGTTTGTCCTTCTTTCTCTGTAGGTGTGTACTTGTCTCCATGTGTGTGCTGCTCTCTACATTCCTTTGTGCTGAATTAGAGCGGCTGTGTGCATTTAGTGTAGGTTTGCAACTGTCAATGTGTCTGTGTGCTTGCATCTGCATGGTTGTGTGCTTACAGCTGCCGTCTTGTCTGTGTTAGTGTGCACACTTGCATTAGTCGCAGTGTCTGTGCACACGCTCTTCTGTCGCCATATCTGTATTTGTGCACGCTAGCGTCGGTCTCTGTCAAATAGCCTCTACTTTCCTGGTGCTGTGATTGTAATGTATTTCACTCAAATAATATATTTTGAAACTCATTATGATTTGGAATGTATTTTTTGTAGAGCACTCGGCCGAGAGGAGCAGGTACTGAGCAGCAGGCGCACAGGTGCGTCGAAGGCTTTCTGCTGCTCTCGATAGCCACGGTTTTGAGGAAGAGGATAGTCCGCTTCAGCAGAAGCTGTAAAACTGAAATTAAGCATATTGCAGGATAGACTAATAACTTTATACATCCAAAGGCCCCACTACTTCACTTAAATAACCTCTTTGAGCAGTCACTTTTCATATTTACAGTGAGGGCCCCCCTTTTTTTGTACCTCTATTCTCCCCCTGCACCCTCCAGTGCATGCCCCTAATCGCATATGTTAATTTCGCCTACCTCTTCTATTTCTTTTCAGTCCTCCTCTCTTCAACTTCTTTCACCACTACCCCTTTGCACCATTGTTTCATCTCTTCCCTGCCTTTTGCTGTTCACCTCACATACTACTTCTCTCTGACCTTCTCCTTTCTCTTCACTATTCCAATTTCTCTCCCTTTGCCTGCTCCACCCACTCTACATACTTTCTCTCCACTCTTTTTCCCAATTCGCCTAACTCTCTTGCTCATTTTTATGCGTGTAAAACAGATAAAAACATAAAAATATAGGGGCATATTACCAAGGAGTGCGTTGGAAAACGCACAACGCACATTCCCGTATTGCTGGCTATCGCCGGATTTCATCGCCGTTTTAGTGCGCAATTATTAATGCGCATCAGGTAGGCGAATTGAAATCCGGCGATAGTCGGCGATATGGCACATTAGCGCATGAAAACAAACGTTGTTTTCATGCGCTAATGTGTGCATTGATAATATGGGGGGGGTGGATTCAGCTTTATGATCCACAACCCCATGTTATCAATGCCTAACGCCTGGTCAGAGCAGGCGTTGGGAGACCTGCGATAAACAAGTTTATCGCAGGTCTTTTCCTCCCAACGCTTGCCTTGGTAATAGGGTGTTCCCATCTCCAACCACATTTTTCATGTGGTTGGACGTGGGAACGGCCACTTTGCATGTCATTAGCGATGTTTATCGCCGACATGCAAAGTGGGCGTGGGCCAGGCTTTAAAATGCCCTTGTTAATAGGGCTCTAGCCGTATCGCCGCTTTCTCGGCACAATTCGCCGAAAAAGCGGCGATACTTGCCCTTGGTAATATGCCCCCTAATCTTGTCTATACTACACACCTCTATACTCTATGCAACACCATTCTATACTAACACTGCTCTTTACTACTATTTACACACTAAGCTCCACTATATGGCGAGACCTATTGGTATTGCCAATGCTTGTCTTCTATTGGATTAGTTTGGTTGCATTTGTGTTACTGATCAATTTTAAATGTTGTGAAGTTTTTGAATATGAAATTTAAATTGTTTCTATGTTGCTATAGATTGTAATCGTTTTAGGTAACCAAACAATACATTAATATATTAAATATGATTTTGGTGTCCAAAGCAATCTCTGTAAGGTTCACAGTTTACGATGTGAAGGCACAGGAGATATCCTGTTTTTGGTAGCAGATTCCCAGATTTCTAACCAAATGATTTCAGTTGGTAGTTCAGAAGTATGGAGGGATCGAAGGTCATTCTATGTATTTAATATTTTTATGATATGTATAGTGCTATGTTTTCTGGAATTGAGTAGTTTAGAGAATTTCAATATGGCATGTGGTTGGTTGGAGTTTTGTTTGTAATTGGATTAGATACAAGCTGTGAGGTTTACTTAGTTTATTGCAGCTTTAAGTTTTAGGAAACTATAAAAGTCTATGTTTGTAAGTTTATTGAGATTTTGTAGTTCTGCAAAAAACATAGGGTGTGTTATTTCACCTAGATACCTTTCTTTGCCCTAGTAAGCCAGATCGATGGTGTGCCATTATTTTAGATTTTTTTCGTTTATCCCATAGGGAGGCATATTTAGAGACTTGAATTATTTTCTTAATTTTACTGCAAAGCATTCTCAGAGCTAAAATGGAGTCCATTATGATACTGTTGGAGTGTTTTATTTTAAGGTTTTTCATTGTAGGTACAGCTTTCAAAGGGTATAGTTGAAGAGGTATTCTTCAGTTGAGACCCATAGTGGCTTGTCAAGCCTTGATCTTTGAACCTGCCATAATGTCTGTCTACATAGAAAGGCTTGTTGATAATTATAGAAATTTGGAAGACTGGTTCCTCCCTGGAACTTGATTGTTCTTAAATTGTGAAGTGATATTCTCGCTTTTTATTTCTCCTAAGAAAATCAAAGATTAGTTAATTGAGAATAAATGTTTTTATAAAAGTGAGTAGAAAGTTGTAGTTGAAACCTGAATGTGATAACATTTATAGGAGAGTAGGGTCTGCTTTCCTATGGTCACCCCACTTCTTGCTTTTTGCTTCACTGGTTTTCGACTTAATGTGGCTGTGGGCCTGCTAATCAGACCCACAGCCTGCTGTTCTCTCTCTAAATTCACAGACATGTACTATAGGTACATAACCAAATTGGTACTGGACACCTTGTCAGCCCCTATACAGTGTACCATAGGTGCCAAGGGCATAGGTGCATCCAAGGCCTACCAGGGGCTGCAGCATATCTTTTGCCACTCCTGGCTGGCCATCCAAAATGACACAACTGGCTGATCACTCAGCTGGAGCAAGGTGGTGTAATCACCCCTTGCTTAGATATAGTATACCTATGTCTAAACCTATATCTGGACACATATACACCTATAAGTCACTCCTATGGCAGGCCTTAACAATCCTGGAGGCAGAGTGCTTGGTTTTATGTGAGATGGTGCTCTAGCAGGAGCTGAGCCTGTCTGCAGCTTTCGGAACCATGTCCTTATAGCTGTTCTGGGATATTGCCATACCATATACTCTTAAGTGCATTATGAACCTCGCGGTTAAATGCTATCCATGCTTTGGCTTTATCAAAACATGTTGTGTAAGGTGTCATATGCTTTGGAATACTACCCCCTCGCCAGTCCTGGCGACGGAGGTAGCATTCCACCCTTCTAGAGGGAGAAGATATGCTACTTTCCTTAAACGCAGTTAAATCTAACCAGAGACTCAGCATCACAAAATGGATGCTGCTGCCACAGACACAAGTCTGACCTCCTGCTGCTGACCGAAACTCCGGCAGGGGAGGCCTGGACAAAAGGTTTCCTGTCACAGGGAGGTGTTACACCACCCCAGACAGGAGATAGTGGATTAGGACAGGGAGGGCTGAATGAAACTAGACACTGCCTGGGGCGCACAAGGTGTCCCAGGAAAAGCCCAGTTCAAACCGGTGCTGGGGCACTCCAGCCCCAGCTCTGGCCCGAAACTGGACAAAGGGAAAGAGGTGTAACCACCCCCTTCCTGGGTCCCACCCATAGGAGGGACCTAGCAGGAGATCCAGCCCCTTGATTTGGAATAAAGGTAGGAGCTGTGCCCATAGACATTAGATCATCCTGACTGAAACTTTGATACAAAAGTCTGGACCCTTCGACATCCTACTCGACGTAGAAGACTGAAGAATCTCCCTTGTCGTCAAGGAGTGGCCACCCTGTGCAAGCAGGCACCATCAGCGCTCAAAGGTTTTCTTTGCCATTGCTCCCGCCAGAGCTCGAACGACAAAGACCAACAAGACCTAGACTCCCAGACTTCCAACAGCCCGATCCACAGTCCTAGCAAAGCTGAGACCCGTGGAGGTGACGTGAAACGTGGGACCGGCCATTTTGGAAAGCCAGCAAAGTGCTTCCTGTGCAGCTCCCGAGGCACCCTCAAAGCTGTGCTTTGGGGATTGAGAAGCCTCATCCCAGAGCAGCCGGTGCCCCGAAGATCACCTCTCCACACTCACCGAGTGCTGCGTGGGGCCCTTTTGCACTTTTCCTGCTTGATGCGTTATCCGGTCACTTGCTCATTGGCTGGTGGACTCTGTGATGACAAACCTTCAACTTTACACTGCTGGTCTGGTTGCTCCAGACTGGCCCTAGCTCCCCTGAAAAGGAGCCACGGATCTAACCTTGCTGGTCCGATCCAGAAGCCATCTTTGAGTTCTGCGTGGGTTGCATTTGCCAAGGCTTGTTGACTCTGATTCAAGAACCGACACCTTCTGACAGCGAGAGCCTTTGTGGGACAACCCGTGTTTGACTCCTGGTTGTCATTGATACTTCCTGGTCTACATGGCAGCGGAGACAAACTACTCAATATCACCTGATTGCAACCCAACATCGCCTGGTTCCTTCCTGGTTCCATCCTGGTCACTGACTGGTGACCTAGACTCTGTCCCCTCTGCTTTCAGGTACTCTACATCTTCGATCCACCCTTGGATCCAACCGGACTCTTCTCTCCTGGTCGCCTATAGCATCTTTTCCTCCAGGCTCCACAGAACTCCACAAAGAAACCCGACGCACTTTGACACCTATGCACCCGCTTCCTGTGGGTGAGGTAATGAGGGTACTCCAGTGCCCCTGTAGTGATTTACATCCCTGGTGTCCTAGTTTCAAGTGGCTAAGTTCTAGTCCAGTCGGAAGACTCCCAAACCTATAACTTTCTAATTTTTACGCACCATTGACTTGTATGGTAAACGCGGTTGCCTATAGACACTGCACCCGCATCCTGTGGGCCTCCTATGTCCTAACCTTCATTAGTCCAGTGTAGTCCCAGCGATTCCCAAGGCCCTAGGCCTTACCATTGTTCATGACGTGGTACTTATACCACTTTTTTAATATATGGTTTGACGGGCCATCCCGCCTATCCATAGCTGTGCAACTTTTGTATGTTATATGAAGTTCTTTGCTTAACGTGTGCTTTTGTGCTCATAAAGAGTATAGGGGATTATTCTAGTAATAAATACATATATTTTATAATATATAACTTGTGTGGTGTCCTTTCATTTGATGTTAAAAGGATTGCATATGGTAAAACAGCTGGCTTCACATGCCCTCTTGAGTTTAGCCTAAGACTGCTTTTGTCCATGCTACCATTAGGATAGCTGGTCTATAAGGTTGACTTACAACCATTCACCATAAGGGTCGTTTGGACTGGTGCAAGGTGCTCACTAGAATTAGTGATCATCATATACCAGGTCAACTTCTCACAACATTTATTTGTGGAGCTAACATCATTTTAATGGCTTTGATTGTGCCCCACCAAGTCATAAGTTTGGGAGACCAGGCGTTTATGAGATTTTTTGCTTTAGAGGTTGTTGTTTGTTGGAGATTATGTTTGATGTCTAAAATACTTATTGTACATTGATTGCCTAATTATTTTAGTTGTTTAGATTGCCAGTGTAATTTAGTATTGTAAATTATTGATAGGGTACGTATATTATTAAATGGTAAAATGTTGCACTTAAGAAGAATTAGGGAACAGTCTGAGACTTTCTCACAACTTCCAATGTCTGCTAGGATAGCGGTTATTGCAGAATCTGATTTTCCTGCAAAAAAAAGGATATCATCCATGTATGTGGTGAGATTAGATTTTTTGGGTGCGATTTAGATGTACTCTGTCACACTTTTCACCTTCAGAGAGGTTAAGATCTTCCATCTCAAGCAGAAAGAGTAGAGACAACAGTGGGAAACCGTGCCTAGTGCCTTGAGATAATAGTATTTTATCTGATAAAAAGCCATTAATCTTAATGCAAGCTGATCGTTGAGAGTACCAGGCAAACACCATGCATTCGTAAATATCCCCTAAATTAAATCTCCTTAGAACAGATTTTAGGAAAGTCCTTGATATTTTGTCAAAGGTTTTTTTGGCATTGCCAGAGCTGTAGTCGTTTTATGTTTTAGCTCTTTCAAAAACATGACAAAGTAATCTTATGTTATCTGATGCCAATCTGTCCTTGACAAAGCCAGTTTGTGATTGGTGTATCAATTTTGGTGGATTTGTTTCTAGTCTTGTTGCAAGGATTTTGGCGTATATCCTACATTCCAAATCAAATCAAATCAAATCAAAAGTCTTTATTTAGATATAAAAAAAATATCTTTAAAAGGGAATTTCCGATTCATATTGTTGCAAATACTATAAACAATACAACAGTCAAATACATAGCCAGAATATAAATAATCATCTCCTCGATTTCCTAGTTACAAGAATTATTAAAACTGCTCCCCTGAGCTGTGATTACATACATAAAACAAACCATGATCACAAGATACTATTTAAACTATTCTTATCACTAATTGCCTAGTGGTTTGAGATTTTTAAAATGTGTTAATTCATTTAAAATAGGTAGGGAGAAGGCTGTGGTAGACCACTTTTGTTTAAAATTGCGATATGCATACTGAATCAAGTTTGTCAGTCTTATATTTAAATCTGTATTATCTGGGTTCAGTGCCGCAATAATGGCTTGCCTACAGTCCGAACACCCAGCCGATTCCATTCCCCCCTCAGCTTAAGCCTACGTTGGAGGTCGAAGGCGGGGCAAATGCAAACCACATGCAGTAGCGTTTCTGCTGCTTCACCACACCCTCTGTAAATTATGTCCTCCTCCGTACAACGCCAGGGGGGTACATTTTGCAAAAATCGCCAGTCACCCATTCTAATAGTTATAAAACTGCGTTTTAAGTACAGTGAATAAGGGCTGGAGAGGTAAGAGGCAGGGATTAGCCGATTGTAGGAGTTTATTACTGCCCATGAGTGACTTCGTTTTGAAAACAGTGCTTTGTCAATAATGAGTGATCGCGTTCTTACACATTTATTGATTGCAAGCTTAAATGCAGGCTGGCTGGGATTGAGGATCTGCTGACATTTGTTGGATATAATCCTTAAAAAGACGACCAAATGTTCCTCCTGGGTTTTTCTCAGTTATTTCTTGCCAGACTAGGGACTCCAGTGTGCCTGGGTTAGATTGTCTTAATTTGTGGCAAAGATTAAGAAAAACCCCAATACTGGAAACATCATAATTCAGTAACCCCATCTCTAATCTAATCTGTGGAGCGGATGCAGAATATGGCAACTGAAGAACCCTTTTGTAAATTTTAATTGTGTGCCGATTTGAGCAGTGTTCAATTTGCCCTTAAATATCCCTATACCATACAACAGGGTAGGGACAGTTTTCGCTTTCAGTACTTCCAGAAGGGGTGACAAAGTGGGACCTGAAAGGTTTTTAGAAAGCTTAGTCAATGACAACGCAAGCGTTGTTGCTTTGACCGCAATCTCATCCCGCTGCTTTATGAGTTTGCCCCTGGAGTCAAGGTGGACCCCCAGATATTTATACGACATGCCTGTGGCGAGGCCAATGTTGGTAAATGACCATCTCCCGCCGGCAACTCACTTCTTCCCAAACGGGACAACCTGGGTTTTCTTCATGTTGACTTCTAATTGGTTCTTCATCGTATATTGCAGCAGTGTGTCAAGAAGCCTTTGCAACCCCACCCTGGTGAGGCTTAACAGAACCAAATCGTCAGCATATAGAAGATTACTTAATGCCATACCTCCTACCTTTGGCGGATGGCTATTTACATTGTCCAGGGTGCTAGATAAATCAGCTATGAACAAGTTAAAAAGAAGAGGGGCCAGCACGCATCCCTGCTTGACGCCCCTCGTTGTCAAAATTTTTCGCGAGAGATGCGCGCCGTACCCTAACTTCACTCGAACCCAGGTGCGTGAGTGCAGTTGGATAATTGCATTCAATAATTTATCAGGGAGCCCCCACTTCCTCAGCTTTTCCCATAGGGCCTCCCTAGGGCCCCTATCGAAAGCGGCTTTGAAGTCGACAAAGCAACAAAACACAAACCTAGATGTAAAAAGGGCTTTGTTGACAATGGATGACACCACTAATAAGTTAGGCATGGTCCCGAGTAGGCATTGAACCCGGTTTGGTTCATTGGCACCCGATTGTGATTGTTTGCCTAGTGCCTCAAGTCCTCCAAGAGGAGCCCTGCATAGTGTTTCGCCTCAATATCCAGAAGGGCTATAAGTCTGTAATTATTTGGGACAGCACGCGAACCTGATTTAAAAATTGGGTGAATTATTGCGCCCCGCCACGAGTCTGGGATTGTTGCAGTTCTCAGTGCATAGTTAAAAAGATTTGTTAACAATCCAGACCAGAAGGTTATATCCGATTTAAACAGATTTTGTGGGAGGCCGTTGGGACCGGGTGCTCCATCTTGTCTAACCTTTGTCACTGCAATGATGACCCTGTCTTCGAGCACCTGATAAGCCTCGTCAGACAAGTTTGTTGGCTCAATGGGGGTACACCCATTAATTCCGAGGCTGGTGCCCGTTTCTCCTGGCGATCCATGTCCTGCAGAGTCTGAGTGGGCTTGTGACTTAAAATGGTCCGTAAGGTATTTTACCCATTCTGCTTCTTGAATATTTGCAGTTCCAAAGCTTGAAAAACTCGAGTTTGCATGATTAATTAGGGCCCAGAATTTCCTTGAGTTTTTACTATTACTTTCCCACACCAGTTTGCACCAAAATTGGTTTTTGTATGACCGCTTATCCTTGCTAATCGCCAACCTAAAAGCCTTTTGGGTTCTGTGATATGTAGTTAGGATTTCACTGTTCCCGGGGAATTTGACGAGTTGCCGTAGCGCATTGTTTCTTGCCTTTTTAAGCGTTTTTGTTTTTAATGATGCTGCAAACTTGCGAGACTGGGATCGGATGTGAACCTGCGTTTTAGCTGGAAAACTGCTGGTCAGGTGGGAACAAAGCATCGTCTATGTAGCAAACGGTGAGACGCCTAGATTGTTGCCACCTTTTATGAAATCCATGCACACTTGTAGAATTTTGGGGCGGGGTCGTCGCTCCACTTCAGGCGCTTTAGATTTTTGGTGTATATTCCCTGACAGGTTGGAGGTGCAGATTTATGAGTCCCTGGCCTTGTGTTAAGAGAGATAACCTGGGGCCTGTGGTCACTCTCGGTACGTGGAAGAATACTTAAGGTGTCTAGGTAGTAAAGCAGATCAGCATTGCAGATGGTGTAGTCCAGATGGGAATATTTGCTACCATTTGACCAGGACCAATTTGGCGGAGTGTCACCTACAGACCTTCCATTCACTACCAGGTAGCCCGCACTATGGAGTCTCGACACGCAGAGTTCTCCCAGTTGGCTACGGACTTGATTAAGCGGTCTAGTTTGGGTTACGGCCTCAATGATGTTAAACAGAAAAAGCTCATCAGTATCCGCTATTTTTCCCTGAAATAGATTGATGTTGAAGTCCCCCGTAGCAATACAATCTGAATTTGGGTGCTCAGCGGCTATGTTGCTCATGATTTCAATTAGGCGGGCCAGATGCACTTTTTTGGTGCGAGAGTTTGGGTTAATATACACATTTAAAAGAAGTAGTGAATGCAGATTTTGCCACCGATTGATTTCAACCCCTAAAATCCAGTCTTCTTTGATGGGTAGTTGTTTAATTGTGCCTTTTAAATTGGTGGATATGTAGGTTGACAGGCCACCTTTAGCATGTCCATGGGGACTATCCTTAAGGGCTGGATTCCAAAATTCAATAGACCCAATAATAGGGTGGCCGTCAGTTGCCCAGGTTTCCTGCAGAGCTATTGCTGTGTGCTCACATAGAAAAGAAAAAGTTTCTTGGTTCTCGATTTTTTGGTGAAGCCCACTGATGTTCCAGGAGCACATTGGGAATGTAGCATGCCCTTGATGTTCATCGGTAATGGGAAAAGCTTCTGACCGGGTTGGCACGCCCAAAGAATTGTTTATCGTGCACAAAGGCCCTGCCACTGGAATTCATTTTGTACATTTAGTTGACTGAATCGCTGGGAGCCACCCCCAGCCTTGGCTAAGGTCAGCATCAGGAACCTCTGTTTGTAGAGTTTTAAAGTGATCCAATGGCCCTGATGCATTTTTTAAGATCGAATATGGTCTGACATTTGCAGCCGGTCTTGTACTCGTGGCTTGTTGGAGTAGTGGCGATTGGGTTAACAAGGAAATAGGGTAGCCAGGGATGGAGTATGGATAAACTCTAATACCACAATTTCGCAAAGTGGTCTTGTGGTCCAGGAAAGCTCCCACCCAACTGGCCGACTTAAATGACACCAAGGTTACCTTAGACGGCTGGGTGCCTCTGGGAGGGAGGAACTCTATAGATTCAATATCCTCTGAGACCAACCCTTCGAGCCCCGGAATACCAACCACTAATTTTAGTATGTTTGATCTATTCAGGGTGTCTTGGCGGCCCTTTGATATGTATTCCGGGACCAGTAGAAGCTGATGGTGTTGCGTATCGTTTTTATTCACATGCTCAGACATGTTTATTTCATTGGGTAGCTGGCCTGCATCTGATTCGTGCTTCTGATGGGTATCCCAATAAGAGGTCTTCAACGATTTTTGTATGAGACTAGGCAAGTTTACATGTTTATTGTACATTGTTTTTTTATAAATTATTCTTGGTGTAGCACTGACTGCTCCAGGCGGTGTTAGGGCCGACGCTAGATTAATTTTTCCTTGGTTCATCATCGGCCTCATTAGCTTAGCCTCCTTGGTTTCGTTGGTTTTCAACCTTGGAATTTCTATAGATGTGCTGGGCTCATCTGTTGCTATTTCCATAATTGGTTCGCTTAAGTCAGGGACACTCGTCACGCCCTGTTGAATGGCGGACCCTGTCGTTCCCTCTTGCGGATTCGTCGCAGGTGACGGGGCACACGTCTCAGTTAAGGACCTGTTGATTGCAGTTTTTTCAAAGAGGGGAAAGAGCTTCCGGTGTGCCGTGTAGACGGGTGCCTTTGTTTTATTTCTGTTTTTTCGCTGGTGTTTACGTTCTCTCTAACTGCTCGGTGGAGGGGGGACAGATGGTTCATCCAGTATGGACCCATTCAGAGACACTGAGCTGACCTTCAGCCCTGTGACTGAATGATCCGGGCTGCCTATGCGCCCGCGCGTAGCCCCACTGTTTTTAATCGTCGGTTCAGTTTGAACAGCGCTTATCGACAAGATTTGTGATTGCCCGCTATTCACCTGCCCATTGTGTTGGGTTGTGCAGGGAGCTGTTCCATCGGGTGACTCCGTTTCTTCATTTATGATTGGCCAGGAGTTGGCGGGGTGTTGGGACAGGGCAGATTGATTTTGATATTGCAAGCTGGATTTTGTTGGTGGATTGCCTCCCTTCATACACTTAACTTCCTTTATGATGCCAGATAGAAGCTCCGGGAGCGAAGAAAGAGAGTCAATAATTGGGGAGCAACAGCAAACCGATTGTATGAACTTTGTGGACGCTTGTGCCCCCAATATTAAATTATTTAATTTATCAAGTTTGCTATCAATCCCTGACGTAAATAGCGCTAAAGTGTTTAAAAGATCAACCTGAACCTCCAGCTTTTCCGAGTGGTAATTTAAAGCAGTGACTGTATGTTCAAAAGTCTGGAGGAGTTGTGGCCAAACGCTACTAACGGTGTGCTCTTCTTTATAAGGTTTATTATTAAGCGTTGAATTAGGCGTTAAATTAGGAGAGTTTTTGGTGTTTTTGAAAAAGATGGATAGGTCCGCTAAAAGCTGCTCGCTTGGGTCAGGAGATTTTGGCTGTTTTTGAGGTGATATCAACGGATGTATGATTTAACAACTACTACTTTAACCACGAATTCCTAAACCACGAATGATAAACCACGACCATTTCCCAACCACTACATTCTTAACAACGAATTCCTAAACAACGAGAATTATTCTATTTGCTCATTTCCTTAAAATACCTTTCACATTTCATGTAAAAACGAAACCATCCAATTACACCAGATACTTCACTTTGAACAGAGGAACGCTGTGCAAAGAATTCACATCTGTTTTATTTTAAAGTGATTTAAAATCCTAGCTCAAATGCAGCCTTTTGCTCGCAAACAGAAAGGACAGAAATTCAAATGCCCGCACCTATTTTTTTTTTGTAGCCTATCTCTCCCCGGTGTTGTCTTATTTTGCTGACAGCCTTTGTCAACCACGATGCAAGGAGAAACTTTTAACATACCCCATCGTCTTTATAAAAGCGCAAAGCAGAGACTTTCAACACCATGGGCCTTATTTAAGAAGGCCTTGCGCCGCCGGTGCGTCACTTTTAACATGGAAAAAAGTGACGCACTGGTGGCGCAAGGCCTTCATAAAAAAGGCCCCATGTTTTTTAAAAAATACACATATGTTGCATATATTTCTTTTTGAGGAGACATGGGCCAGAGATTTTTTTTTTCTCTGTAGGGACTCTATATACATATATATAACTAATGAACACTTGTGAGAGATTACAGGCAGTGCATCAGGGTATACAAATTTAAATCGTTTCTTAAAGGAGATTATTTTACAAAATTCTTGTTTGTTTGCTTTTTCCTTATGTTCCCCAGATTTCTATGTCCAGTGGGGATGGTGCCGAATTTGTACAACGTACTGCTTTTATTTCAATGTATTTTCCTCTATCAGTGTCACCCCTTGGGGAAAGGCTTTTCCTTAATTTTGCTTTATTTTATGTTAGGCTTGACGAATGCACCAGGCTCCATCTTTCCTTTTTGGGATTCCCATGGTTATGAATAATAATAACAAAAAAACACGTAACAATAGTGCCATCTATTGGCCAGTTAGAAGGTCATTTTATTTGTGGTTTAGGAAAGTCGTTGTTCGTGTTATTCGTGGATAATGATGTCGTGGTTCACAGAAAGGTCGTTGTTTTGGATTCGTAGCTCAGGTCAGTAGTTGTTAAGGCTTCGTTATTAAGGCTGTTTCCCGATATCAACATAGCTCCTGGTGATGAAAATGAGATATGCTCGAAGCTTTGCGCAGCTGACTGCTCCTTTAGAGAAGTTAGGTTTGAGGTGAGTCAGGCAGTTGACTATTATTTGTGCATACGTTGGTGCTATGCCCATGGATTTGCGCATGGGTTAGTTGGTACGGAATGACCTTTAAGGGGTCCATTGGCGCCACCAAATTTTGTTTTATGAGTGTTTGTTGGAATTCTGGCTGCTGTGTTGAATCGGAGAGGGGGCTTAATTCAAACTGTGAGCCCACCAACTGGGGTTGCAAATAGCCTGATACTTCTGTATCCACTGTTGGAAATGTGGACAACTGACCCAGTGGCGGCTGAGCTTGGTGGTTGACATTAAGAGTTTGATTAAGAGTTGCATCGCCCGCATGGTCCCTGGGCTGATCACTGAGTGATGATCCAAAGAAGTAGACTCCTGAGAGTTGGGCCGACTTTTTAATTTCAAATGACCAAGGTTGGGAAGATGTCAGATGCCGAGAGGAAGCAGTTAGCTCAGCTGGTTCAACCGAGGCTCTAAGCCTCATTGCCTCAGAAGGCTGGGGCTGCCGCTGGAATGACAAATTGCTCCTTGTTGGATCTTTTTTAAAATAATTCAGCAAACTTGAGGGTTTTAAAGCTTTTGACCTGTCCGTAATACTGTCTTTGTGCAGGTCCCTACCATCGGTCAATGGTGATTTTGCCACTTTTGCTGGATCTTGCGGAGTTCTAGGCAGTTTTTGACTGCCTAGGAGGGGCTCCTCTTCCAAGACGGGCTGTTTAGATCTCCTCCGTTTGGAGGCCACTGCAAACTTCCTTACTTTTCCTGATCTCATGGTTCCAGCTGCTAAAAGTGAGACTAGTGCTATACGAAGCTCCGAATACGGAGCACTGCCAAGGGTGATATGGTTTTAGATTGTCCTGTCCCCACAAAAGAACAAGAGGTTGTCCGACGATCAGTGGCAGGGTGGTTAGTTGGCTGGCTGACTGGCTAACTGACTGGTTGTCAAGATGGCTGGCTGGCTGGCAAGCTGGTTAGCAGAGTGGTTGAGGAACTGGCTTCCTCTTGTCTTTAAGAAGAAAGAGATTAAAAATTTCTGTGGTGTGTCCTGGCTTTTGCCCCACGCCACAATGAGTGCAGGTGCTGGGTCAAAAGGCCAAAAGACACCCCCCCACTCAGCTGTACTCACCCACCCAGATCACCTGCTGCCGCAGCCCTCACACACTGAACCCCTCACGCCCTGTCCGGGGGTCAACCCGTGGCCGCACAATTGTGGTCCAGGCTCACTCACCAATGGGCAGAGGGGGCAGCGGGGCTGGCCACCTGGCAGGCGAGCAAGAACTGCGGGAAGAACGAAGGGAGCGAGCTGGTGCGTGCCAAAGAGAGCAGGAGCAACACAGGGTTAACGGGCGAGGCCAGGAGAGGTCAGGGAACTCGCGGTGGAGGGGCTCACAACGCGCGGCACCAGGCAACAGCGGAGAACAGTATGGTGGGGGGATAGAGAGGGAGCGTCCCGCAGCAACAAAAGAAGCGACAGGCAGCACCTCTCAACCCACACCCCCGGCACGGTCTCAAACTCGACACAATTGCTTGATAACTGTCTGCGCTTGATAACTGTCTGGACCGACTTACCGGTGAATGCCCGCACCGTTCCGTCTCTGCCTCCGACCTCAGCACTCAGATCCCCGAAGAGCCCCGAAGCCAATAACGAGGCGGATCACCCCGGCGGGACCTTCACAGCCTCCGCAGACCCCACGGCTCCACGGCTCTCTGTTCTCCTACTCCCGAACGGCTCGCACACACGCTAACCCGCTAACCCGCTCGCTCGTCCGCCACTCTGCCACACCTGTGCTTCCGTTAGTGGGGTGCGGCCAAAAAGCTTCAGCACAGTCTGCTCTCACAGATGGTGTGGGTATCCTACTTTCCACATTTAGTAGGGATATGTGGTGATACATTTTTGATTCAAGGGGGCCTTTCTCTTCTTTATGTATGACTGCTAATGTGGCGGTTTTACCTGATTCTTCAAAGTGCTTAAATAGATTTCCCACATGAGTTAGTAAGAAGCTTTGAAAAGTCTTATAGAAGCTGGCTGCTAAGCTATGACAGCCTGATGCTTTTCATGCTCTTAGTGATTTTATTGCTAGGCTCATTTCTGAAAAGTCTATTTTTTTGATCCGGTCTTGTTTTTCCATATTATCATGGGTGATTAATTATATTCCCTTCAGATACTCCTGGCACATTTCTATCGAAGATATATTCTCAGGGTTGCATAATTTTAAGTAGAGGTCTGGGAAGCATTTAACTTTATCTTCTGTGCTTGAATGAATCTTGCCCAAAATGTCCTTTTTTACTCAGAAGGGGTCGGAGTTGCGTTTAAATTTTAGATAGTCCACTAGTGATCTACCCCCATTATTTTGTTCTATATATTTTTACTCTTTGATTTTTTTGTCACCTGTGTGGGCTTGGGAGCTCAGTATCTTATTATATTTATGTTTCTTGCATTTTAGTTCATGAAGGAAGGTCCCACCTCTAGAAGTAAAGAATGTATGTTCGAGGTATGGAATTTGTTTTTAGTTCTTCAAGTTTTTGGTTGGAGAGTCTGTTTCTTTTAGCCATTATATAGATTTTGTCTCCTTTATTTGTGGCCAAAGTGTTTCTGGGGGACAATCATTTGTGCTATTTTTGTAGAAGAAATTTTTGATCACAGATTTTATTAGCTCTAATATAGTTTTGTCAGATATTATCTTCTTGTTCAGTCTCCAAAATCTTGCTTTCAGCTCATATTTGGTCATATTAAAGTATATGGAGTGCAGTCATGGTCTGAAATTATAATGGGCTCTATTGTGGGGTTACAGCCTTTGGGGGTTTGAGCAATGTTTGTTAATATGTAGTTGATTCTTGATAGAGAATTTTGAGGATGAGAATAGAATGCAAATTCCCTACCTGTAGGATAGAATAGGCACCACATATCAATTAGATGATTTAGTTTACACAAAGATTTCATTTGGGTAAGGGTTTTACTCGGTTTGTATTTACTGGAGGAGCTCCTATCTAAAGTAATATTCCAGATTAAGTTTAAGTCGCTCTGACTACTATATTGGCATCATTCTGGAGTTTGCAGCTTTCTTCTCAATTAGTATTAATCCCTTATTCTATTTCTTTGTTGCTGGTGAGCAAAGAGCATGTTGAACCCATTAAATTAGCATTGTTTTAGTTACAGTATTACCTATTTTCATTACGTTTTTAGCAGAAATCAAGTATTTTTTTAGGTCTCACCTAAGCGAAGAGACACTTGGTATCTAGGATATGGGCTTCAAAAAACCCTCCACTTTTTCATTGGTTCCTCTTACTGTCCTTTAGAAATGCTTGATTATCATTGGTAAATACACGTAGTAGTCCTTCCTCTTGCTCTGCCCTGGAGACCGGCCCTGCTACATGAATATTTTCACTATGGAGTCAACAAAAGCGGGGGGCACTGTTCCAGAGTGAGTGGTGCCAGAGGTCACGCACTCACTAAGGGGGAAAGAGAAGCGAGAGAGAGAAAGGGAAGGGATAGGGTGCTAGGTCTGGGAACCAGTGGAAAGACAAATCTTGTCTCTTGTTGCCCTCACACACCCCGAAGGATGTCATGCTTCATCATTGGGCAGTTGCTCCTCGTCGGGCCGGCGATGCAATGCCCTACAGATCCCCCGAAGGGTCACTTTAGCGGAGATCTTTTAAGAGAACTGCTGTTGGGTGCATGTGGGTGTGTGGATAGAGTCCTACGTGAAGGGTGATAATGTGAGTGCAGTGAGTTAAAACTGCCTAAGGGTTACCATGAGAAATTTTAATGGAGAGGTACCCTTGGCAGAGTAAAAAACCCTTAGGTTCAGAGTTACCAACAAAAGCGTAATGTGCCCAGGTAACTATAAGGTTGACATGTTTCATGCCAGAAAGATCCCTGGCATTTCATCAGGACCATAAAGAACTGTGAAAGTGGTGTAGTGCACGAAGGTGAAAAAGTAGAGGGGTAACATTAGCCCTCAAAACGATCCGAGAGGGCCAATACCCTTGAGTACTATAGGTAATGGCTGAGGCTAAATAGTCCACATATGCCCTCTTGATCGTGACCCAAAGTGGAGCTAGCAGTGCTCCCTAGGCTCGAGACATAGGGTGCCCGCACCTTACTGGGGTCTATGCTCGGTTGTCGGCTCCAGTAAACCTGCCCCGTCCTGACGACTGCCTGTAGTACCTATAGTACTCAAGGGTATAGCCCCCTCTGATCGTTTTGAAGGCTAATGTTACCCCTCTACTTTTTCACCTAGCACCCTATCCCCTCGCTTTCTCTCTCTCTCTCGCTTCTCTTTCCCCCTTAGTGAGTGCGTGACCTCTCGCACCACTCACTCTGGAACAGTGCCCCCCTTTTGTTGAATTCATGGTTAGTTTGGAGCAAGGGCACTAGACGATTACCTAGCTCCTGCCCCCCCTCTCTTTGTTGACATTTTATTTTCACTATGGCCTTATGTTTTGCTTCAGTGCACTACTTTGCCTTTCACTCTGTCCTCGCTGCTGCTCCCAGTTCACTTAATCTCCCTGGCCTTCTCAGAACAACACCTTCCCACCCTCGCAGCTTGTTTGTATTCTGAATAGCTTCTCTTTGCTCCCTGTCATGAGTTGCTGTTGCCTTCTCCTCCCTAATTGCTTTTATGCATGTTATATTGTAATAGGTTGTTTTTTTAGGTTGAGCATCAGTGCACCTATTGTATTTACTATACTGAGTGCAATCCCGCCTCAATCCTGCATGCTGCTTTGCATAGGCTCACTCAATCAATCAATCAATCAATAATCCTTTATTCGGTATTTAAAAAACACCATAAAAGTTCATATTGACACGATTAAAAAGGCACCATACCAAACACAATTCATAAACATCACATGCCCACTGCAGAATAAAGTAAGAAAACACGCGCATAGGCTCACTCTTGCGACACTCCTCTTTCCTGCATCCTCATTTGTTGGCGCTCCCGAGACGTCACTTCCGTTTTCTGCTCTGGAGCACCGGACAAATACAGTTTCATTACCATGTAGGTGTGTATTTTGTCCTTTGGGGACTACTGTGTTGATTTTTAGGTCTCACCTACGCAGGGCACATTCGCTGCATAGGAGGGCCTTTAGCCGTTGCTCTGCTCATTTTCAAGCACACACTCTTGCTTGTGGCGGCATCCACCTTGTAGGAGCAAGCTGCGGCACGCATGCTAATTTGAAACATATGGATCTCGCACCACTGCTGCTCGCTCCCGCAAGGCCGAGGCCAGCACAAGCATGAGTGTGCTTGAAAACAGCTGCGTGTGGCAACTTTGGCCTTTAGCGCCATATTAGATTAGGAGCTTTTTTTTCCTAACTTTAAACACGCCGGCCTCCTTGAACTTTGGCTCTGTCGCGCTGTAATATTTTTTCTAGAGACACTCTCCAGTCTTCATTTTGACTATCCTGGGCATTTAGAAGTTATGACACACTTATTGGTCACTTTTAAGTTGTTTCACAGCATTCCCTAGATGTGCTGATTACATTGATCGACCAGAAATTACTAGCCCCACTTTGTTTCTCTTGACTCTATTTTACTTCACTTTTTTTTCCACATTGAGAGGGTTTGTTATTAAGTTATTTGGAGCATTCAGCACCAACCTTCTTGGCACTGTTGTATTACTCAGCCTTGTTATCATGATCACCTATAGGATGTTACATTACAATACATCAATAAAGTTTCTCCTCGTTTAAATTAGACACACCTGCGCAGATCGTGTAGCATATTTAAATAGCAAAAGACGCGGTTACAAACCAACGTCAGCACCAGGTCACATGATGTTGGACGACTTGCATGTCACACGCCGGTGAGTTTTGGTAGCTTCGCTGCTTCTCACTTAGACACAAAGGCCTTTTGTAGTGCACATCAGAGATTAATCAAGCGTTAAATTCCTTTCAGAGCTTGATAGCGTAGTAACAGTTTTCTGGTAAGATCTCGAAGTTCTGATTGCTCACTAGGTGTTCGGTATTCAAGGTTCACAATAATTTTAACGCACAAATTGGTATCTTGTTTTTTCAGATTTCGAAATCCGTTCATGTCCGATATCTGTAAGATTTTAACCCTACATGGAGTTGTTTTTTACGTTGTTGACTCTGTTGTTTTGTGGTTAACATATGGTTGTTCCTCTTATAGACACACTGCCATATGAAACAGCACTTTCACTTTTAAAGGTACCTCTACTGACTGTTCTGTGTGATTACTTGATTGTTTGGGCACCTGCACTTGGGTGCAGTTTGACACTACCACTGTTATGTCTTGTAAAAAAACACTGGGACCTTACTGTTTTGAGACACGCGTGAATACTGAGTAGTTAGAGAGCACACAACAAGGACAGCACATCCATTCACACATACCTCAATGTCAGGGTGAGCTCCTTATTAGTAGCATGGCAAGGCCATCCTGGGCCCTGAAGCAATGATTTAAATTATTGGGTTAGTAACTGGTTGTCAGCTGCAGACACGTGGTGTGCAATGCCAACTGCACCTGCCTACACTGTACCTCTGTAACCAAGAGCCTCACTAGATAGCTGTACGATGGCCCCAGTCCCCTAGAACAGACCAGGGCTCTGATATTAGACTTACAGAAGGTGTTTTATACACACTGAGCACAGGGGTTTGAGGCTATACAAGATTGCACTTATCCACTAGTATCAAATTTATATCTGCAAATTTTAGGTGCTAGGGACTGGAGATACAAAACCCCTCGATCTCCCTAAGACTAAAAAGTCTCAAACAAACACAATTCTCCAAAATGTCCAGCACTCTTTAGCAAAATAAGAATGATCTATTACCATGCAATGTAGTCATAACAATATTTGATAAACAATGTTGTATCACAATATTCCATTCAGCCAGTCCCGGTAAATCATGAGTCTTCAGTGGACGAGTAATAAATTCTTTATTTATTTCAAAAATCTGAGTTCTTTCTTCATATAAACAAAGCTGTAGCCGGTGCCTACGTGTTTCGTCCAACAAGGACTTCTTCAGGGCAGATAAATCGCTGTCTGGAATGAATTAAGGTTTTACTGTTTCTTCCCGCGATGATTATATACATGAGTCACTTCCTTAATATATTTGTTGCAATTTCTGTATCATTATTGTTCTTGTGATTTTTCAATTAGCGTCTTTCCTGATATGTATCTCGTAATCTTTCGATGATGAATAGTCTCTGATGCGCTGGATTTTTATAAGTCCAACATGTTGTATTCGGTCAGACAGCTGGCTTCGTGGCGTCGTATCCACAGCGCCATGCACCACTCCCACAGGCAACTGAGCCAGCGAACACTGAGGCTAGCATCATATTGCAGCTCTCCGAAGCGCCACCATGTTTAGAAGACAAGCCCATCTGAATTGCCCCTACACCACAAAGCAGCAATGAACACTGGCTGCATCACAGGGCAAAGCTGATGAAGTAAGTAGATGCTGTAGCACCCAGGATAATGTGCTGCATGGCTAAATACTTATTAGGTCCCAAAGGCGAGACCTATTGGCTATGCCAATGCTTGTTTCAATAAGTCTTGCCTAGTTCGGTGGCTTGCTGCTGCTCATCTAACGCACTTCTGGCTCAGTACATCATGATGTTGCACGTAATCTGTAAGAACGGCGGCCCCGCCTTTATTTTGATCTGCATGAGGGGACTTGCCCACCTCTTTTTTTATTAACTTTGAAAACACTTTATCATAATTTAGCTTAGTGCGATGCTCTTTCATTTCTCTTCTGACATTAAAAAATTTGTTTAACTTTCCTTTTTTTCTCCTTTCCTTCTTTCAATTTTTTTTTATATGCAAAACAAAATGCCACTGAATAAGGACAGGGCCACATGGACCACTGTCAGGGGTAGGCACTTGTTAGAAATAATACTTGTAGGTATAACACTTAGCACATCAACATATAATGACTGTAGCACTAAAATAGTAAATGTAGCACACAACCAGTAATCACTGGTAAAGAGTAAATACCTCCTACGCAACCCTAAACACTGTAGGAAAATCACGCAGGGAACTAGGACCTTATCATCAGGACCTATAGAAGGACAACCATCACCTAAGCAGGTCACTTTTAGCAAAGGGAAGGAAACCTAAACAATCACCTAAGCAGGTCACATTTAGCAAAGGTAATAACATAAACAATCCTCTAAGCAGGTCCCTTTTAGCAAAGGGGATAAAACATAAACAATCCTCTAAGCAGGTCACATTTAGCAAAGGGGATAAAACATTAACAATCACCTAAGCAGGTCACTTTTAGCAAAGGTAATAACATCAACAATCCTCTAAGCAGGCCACTTTTAGCAAAGGGGATAAAACATAAACACATTGCACATGAGGCATTAAAACACATTCAGAGGTGCAGGTAGAACATTTGTGCAGGAATCACATAAACAAGTAAATTACAATGCGCAGGGTGCATATAGCACAACACTAGAATTGTGCCCCAGGCCAACTGGCCTCGCAAGGGCTGGAATGCCCTGAGTCCAAATGTCAGGGAAGGCTGCGCAGGCAGCCAAGAACACAAAGCCTAAACTTAGCAACTGTCCACTAAGTGCTGGACAGTTGTAAATCAGGTGATGCCAACGTTGGAGCCTCGTGGGCTCAAGAACACCGGTGGGGCGAAACACAGCGTGGGAGCCACGGGGCTCTGACCAACTGCCTGTGTCCCAAAAGCCTCTCTGGGCTCTAAATAAAGAAATGCCCTCCTCGAGCCTCGCAGGCTCGTAAATTAACTGTGGGCGTGGAGCCTCTCGGGCTCGAAAACGGGATTGCCCTGAACAACGTAGGAGCCCCGCTCGGGCGGCTAGAACATACGATATGCCCCCTGAGCCTCTCGGGCTCTCAAGGCCAAAGGTGCGGCTGTCTGGGGCGGTGGGGCCCCTCATGGGGGACCCGCGAACACTGGGGGTGCCGTTGTTTGGAGTCCCCCCCTCTGGGGGACTCGAGATAATGGTAATGCCCCTTGAAGCCCTCGCGGCTTCTAATTAGCAATGAGTGCGAGATCGCGCTACCCGGGGGGTCGGACACCGACAATGTGTCCTGGCGCCCCTCCCTTCCCTTCTGCCACACTCACCGGGTTCTGGCGGTGGCTCGGCTTCCTTGCCCGGGGCTCTTCCTTCGCTTGGGAGCCTCTGGGGCACGGTAGGCTGCTTCCTGCTCCTTCGGTCCTCCCTGATGACGCGGCGGGAGGCTCGGCCGGCTGGGCCAATCCCAGCGCGGCCTGACGATGACGCGGCAGCTCCTTCCGGGTCGCTCTAGGCAGCGGCTTCAACACTCCTAGGCTGCGGCGGTGACTCTTGAGGGGCAATGCCGGGTGGGCACCGGCTTCCAATAATTAAATAAAACGGGGCAATGCCGGGTGGGCACTGGCTTCCAATTAAATTATAAAGCGAGGTAGGCACTCGCTATGCGCCGCAATTTCTGGCAAATGCCGGGTGGCACCGGCTTGGCACCCAAAGCGCTTCCCAGCGCTAGATGAAAATGAAAAGCGCTCCCAGCGCTTAGCAGGGACAATAAAGAGCTCTTAGCGCTAACGGGAACAAATAAAGCGCTCACAACGCTATGGGCCAGAAGTAAAGCGCTCCTAGCGCTAAGGGCATCCAGAAAGTCCAGCTAAGTCCTTAGGCAGGCAGGGGGGCAAGGCTGGGCCCAGAGCCAGCACACTGGGTCTCCAGGCAGGGAGACAATCCAAGTGGCGGTCCTCCTGACCCCAGCAACAGCAGCAGCCCCCTCAGCTAGGATCCAACAGCACAACAAATTGTATGGGGACACAGCCCCTTCTTATACTGTAAATTCCTTTGTCTGTAGGTGCAGGGTGGGGGAGAAACCAGTCGCAGCTGGTTTTGAAGTACCCTTGATAGCTCAACCACCCATTTCATTCACTGGCAGGGCTAGGGTCATTAGTCGCACCACAGGGGGTGGAGCCAGCATTGTGTGGGGAAAGTCCAGCCCCATCAGGGACCAAGTGCACTCCTCCCCAGCCATCAACATGCTAATCTCACACTCACCACCGGGCAGACCCATCCAGCCTTCCTGGAGCCAGGCTCACCAGCCAGCTCCAGCCAATCACACCGCAGGCATATTTTACATTAATATGCCAAGTCCTAGAAGTGGCATTTCTACACAAGACACACTCATGCCACATACATCATTGCGAAGCATTCATTCTCACGAGCTCGCACATACCAAATTCGAGTCTGCACTCCCCACGCATCAGGAACTACCAGGGACACAGACATTCCCCATGTATCCCTATGGGAGAGCAGGCCAGCCTAACTACATGCACGCACTTTACTCTGGGACACAGGGAAAAAGTGCGCAGAGACCAGAAAATCATCAACACAGATCACAGATTAAAAGCAAAAAGATTAGGGGTGAACCTGCCAGAAGGGCCAAGTCCAACAGAGACCACGTGCATGTACCGCAGCCCCGCCTTTATTTTGATATGAATGAGGTGGCTCAGTCACCCACCTCTATTTTCATCAACTTTAAGGACACTTTATCATAATTTAGGTTAGTGCGGTGCTCTTTCATTTCTCTTCTAGCATTGAAAACGTTGTATAACTTTCCTTTTTTTCTCTTTTCGTTCTTTCACTTTTTTTTATGATAAACAGAACAATGCCACTGAATAAAGCGAATTGGAGGCACACGCCTACGCGTACGCTGCTTAATAAAACAACTAAGATGCCACTGGGGTTTTGTCCGTGAACAAAAGAAACTACAGACACAAGCACACAGGATAATTACAGAGATAAAGGACGGCAAAAATAATATTTTCATGGCAGAAGAGGGTGCATTTAATAACGGAAGGTCAACGTGTATAGTGTAATGCATTCCTTTATCATATTCATTAATGGTTCCAATACGATAATGTTGACAGATGTGAAAAATGGCCTTAGGAGATAAAATAAAAGTAAACAGCATCGGCAGTAACCACTGCGGGACGCTCCATAAAAATATAAGGGATATGAATGTCCTACAGTATGTGAAGGACGGGCTGTTATTAATTTTGCTTGTTAACTGTTTTTTTTTCACCACAGCATGTTTTAATTAACCCACTGCCATTGATGTGATGTGTCTGATGCGAACCATTGCTTAGAGACGGAGTAATTAAAACGTATTGTCCCTAAGGAGATAGTTTGTCACGGGAATAAACCTGGGAATCAGTGTTCCTACACGAGTTTGCCCAGCTTTTTATTTGGCATTTTGGCCTGTTTTCCCTAGATACACTTTGCCACGTTTTTCGAACAGAGAAGTTTTTGAGGAGAGGAAAACGTCAGGTCTGTTTTATTGCAAAACGTCCGTTCCAATGCAGATAGAACTCCTGTTTCCACACACATCAAAAGTACAGGGTAACCCTTAAGGAGTCTTTTGAGACAGAATGACTTCTGGGTTTCAACAATGTTAAGTTTTGCAAGGACAAAGCCTGTACTTACGACCAGCTACATAAAACTTATTTGGTTTACAGATAGTACAAACATGGCAATCAGCATAAAAGGGCTGCAGGAACAAGGACTTTATGAATCATAGCTCTGGATGTTCTAAAGTTTGCCTCATGTTGTACAATAGATAGCTTACCAACTATGTTGTGATCATCATCTCCAATCTCTGCTCACTGACAAACCTAGAATACTCTCTTTTAAATAGGTCTAGCATTTACGAGAGTTTAAACTATTGACATTGTAAATGACAATGCCTTTTATTTGTGTGTTTTGAAAACCTGCAAGGGTGCATAAATACTTAAGAGACGCAAGGCTGGCAGTAAAAAGGTATTGTTACTGCCAGCCTCGCTTCTCGTGAGCAACAACTATAAGTATAAAGTGCATGTTTAAGCACCTCTTGCAGGTTTTCAAAACATATAAATAAAAGCCATTGTCATTTATAATGCCAATAACTAAACTCTCGCAAATGCGAGACCTATTGCATTGCAAATGCTTGTTTATGTTGTGCTTGTGTGCTTAAAATATGCATGGTTACTGTTTATCGAAACACAGAGTGTGTTGCCAAATTGGTTTGTGGATTATTTTAATGTCCATACATTGCAACATTTCTTTAAAAAAGAGAGGAACCCTTTGGAACCCAAAGGACTAGCGGCCAGATTCATGAAAGACCCGTTTTGCGAGTCTGAAATAGCGATTCATAAGGAATCGCTACTACAGACTCGCAAAACGGGATTCATGTAGGAATCGCAAAATTAAATGCGATTCCTACAGATTCCTTATTTGCGATTAGCAAATTGCTAATCGCAAATAAGGAATAACTCCCCATTCATTCCTACGGGCCAAAAGGCCCATAGGAATGAATGAGGAGTATTCCTTATTTGCGATTAGCAATTTGCTAATCGCAAATAAGATAGCAATTTGAAGGGTGCCAGGGGTGTCCAAAGGTCAACAGGTGTTGCGCACACACATGTCCAAAGGACATGTGTGTGTGTAACATGCAACTTAGAAAAATGCTTTTAAAAGCATTTTTCTAAGTTTTCGCTATTTACCACGAGGTTTGACCTCGCGGTAAATAGCGGCCGAAAATCGCAAATTCGCAATTTTAAAATGTTTCAAGAATAGCATTTAAAGAATCTCTAATAGAGATTCCTTAAATGCTATTCCTCGCAAAATTGCGATTTTCTAAATAGCGAATTTTGCATTTGGGATGATGAATCCCAAATGCAAAATTGCACTCGCAAAGGGCCAGATTCTCAGAATCTGTCCCTTTGCGAGCGCAAATATGATTGATGAATCAGGCTGTAGGATTCAAAAAGAAATTCTAAAATAAGCGTCCTCTGGAAGTACTAAATTTTAGTTTCACAATATTCCTTCACAGACAACTTTTTCATTCAACCAACAACCATTACACATTCAATCAATTGTCGATTTTATTGCTTTTTGCCCTTTTCCCTATATGATGTGTTTTTAATTTTGTATTACATTTGTAATAAACTCAGCATATCAATGCATCAGTTGTAGGTTTCTGTGTCAATACATGGACCGTTGGTGTTAACAGTGATCCTCTTGATTGAATGTGTAATGGTTATTGGTTGAATTAAAAAGTTGTCTGTGAAGGAATATTGTGAAACTAAAATTTAGTACTCCCAGAGGACGCATACATTGCAACATCCTTAAGAAATCAATGCAGCGAATGCACGCCACTTCTTGTTATAACAAGACACTGGCATATTACTTTTGCCGCTCGTGTTGCTAACCTGCCAGTCACTTTTAAATTGTGCCGACATTGAGAACAGATTTTGAAACAGCCCTGCACTTCTTCTGGCTGCCTACCCCTTTACAATCTCACAAAGCACTGATAGATAGAACTGTGTCTCTTCTCAAAATATGTAACACACTAGCCCAAGGAACTCCTAGGGGAGGGAACAAGAGGCGTGGAGCACTCGGAGCAAGCTGGCCTCCAACCTAATATGAATTTTTCCCGCTAAAGCGGCGATAATTTTATCGCCCTATTACCTAGCTGTCGCTAACACCAGTTAGCGACAGCTAGTAGGAGATAGCGATCATCTTGGGGCCAGCTTTGCAGGTCAGCGATATTTATCGGTAATATGGCCATTTAAAAATGGCCATAATTTACTGCGAGGAACTAGATTGAAAGCTGACCTAAGGTCAACAAAAGCAACGTAAAGTGACCCTTTCCCCAGGACCACAGTATGCCAATATAGCGTTATAAAATGAAAAATCTGATCCACTGTACTTATTTTTGACCGAAAACCCGCCTGGAAGGGTGACAAAATTGAGTGCTCATCAATCCACACCTGGACAATGTTCAAAACCATCCAGCCCACAACTTTTTGTAAGCAATCTATCAAGCTTATAGGCCTGTAATTTTCTAGTCTCGACTTGTCCCCTTTTTTAAAAATGGGTACAATTTCAGCCCCTTTCCATGATATTGGGACTGGAGCACCTTGAACAATGGCATTAACCAGAATGGTAATATACTGGACCCAGTTAGATTCATCATTTAAAAAAAGATCAGTGGGAATTCCGTCAATACCTGGAGCTCTGCCCTCCATTACGGCTCCCAACGCTCTCTCTGTGTCTACCGGTAAAAAGGGTGCATCTCTAAAAAATATGTACTCACATTCCTCAGATGCCCTCGCATTATCATCCTTAATGGCATACTGAGGTTTAGAGAAATCCACCCACTGATGTTTGTCAATATGGTTCTGTGGGCGTTCCAGATGGCCCCCATTGCCCCATTTCACGAGCTTCCAAAACTGTTTGGTATCTCTATTTGTACATGCCACTCCTAAGTCCTGCCAAGTATTCTCACCATACTCTTTTTTAGCCTAAAACTGAATCCTCCTATGATTATTTTGTGCCTCTCGGACTCTCTCAGGATTCCTTAATTTAAGCTCTACAAGCCTCATTGAACCAAGAGGTCTGCGTCTGAGCAATAGTTTTTGCTCTTGACGTGCGCCTAACAAAATGGGTGCGTAGCCTAGAGAAAAAAAAGTTATGAATTCCAGTGATTTCCTCTCGGAAGTCAGGATTGTTTTGAAATCCATCCTCAAAACTGGCTAGGGTGCCAATCATATCTTCATGAATAGCAGTCAATGTTTCTGGACTCTCGACAAGTTTTGCCCATTTCAAATGGCATATGTCATTCGAGCAAACCAAATCAAGAGTGGTGATTCTCTCTCCGTGGTTACTTACATTAAACTGGCCCCGGAGTTCAAAGGTAGAGCATAGAGGGTTGTGATCACTTTCCATACACTCCTCTATGAACATATCCTTTAAGAAGTGCCAAAATTTAAGATTGACAAACAAATAATCTATTCTGCTGTTAAAGCAGCCATTATTGAAGGTATGAGCTCCATGGAGGTCCGAAGGTGTAAGCCCATTTGCTGCCCTTAGCCTTTTCTCTAAACAGAGCTTCTTTAATTGTATGGCTGCATCCGTCTATTTGTTCACCGGAGGTAAATTCAACTTAGGAATACCCCACCTTTCATCCTCATCGCCTGCAAGATCAGATTCGCCGGTACCCAGTGGTTCGAAGGTTGTATTAAAATCTCCGGCAACCACGACCATTGGGTCCTGGGAATATCCATCAAGTAGTTCATCCAAAGTCATTAAAACATTTGAGCTTTTTCCCCTGACCATACCCCTAGCATATACATTGTAAATATCTATGTTGATTGCAAGACTCACAATAAGGCGTATCGCAAGAATATCATTACTCTGGGTTACTAAGGGATGAATTTCGAAACCAAGATCTTGCCGTACCCAAATAGTGAGTCCTCCTGCCAGGCGACCCTTACTTCGCTTTGTAGCCACTATATGAAAGTTAAGGTAGCCTAAGTGATACATTGGGGTAAGTTGCCACGTCTCCTGAAAGAGACATATATCATATATATATATATTTTTAACTTTATTTTTTTCAGTTTTTGCGCAATAACATTACAAAAGGACAGCATTATTAGCACGTAGACATCTCATTACAACATCTGTTACATTCTCATCTTGTGAGCAGAGGTGTGAGCACATAAGCATGGCGATAGCATATCATTATCAGCAGCAGTCTGGGCAGTGACCTGGAGCCTGACATCAAAGCATGCAGTGGTACAGATTACATAGGTGATTTGTCCATCACACTCCAACAACAGACCCCCACAGGTTACAGTCATGCAGCTGTCTACAGTTTGAAACGCAGGGAGTGCTAAACGTGCACATCTCAGTGTTAATCATGAATCGTCCCATCCTCTTCCTCCCCACCCGCATCTTCTGTATCAGTGTGCTCCTGTGAAAGCAGATATGTCTGTAGGGGTCCCCATATGTCTTTGGGCCTAGAGGCTATTGGTTGTGTTTCAGCGTATATGCCAACCTGCTCCTGACAGTACGTCATATCAATCAACCATTCCTTGAATTTTGGAGCCCTTCCCCTCCCCCATCTGCATGCAATTCCTCGTTTAGCCAACAATAACACAGTATCTTGGAGACGCTTCGTGGGTATCTGTGAACAGCTCTGGGGATACCTGCATTGGTAGAACGCACCAGGAGGCTCTGGGGATACCTGCAGTGGGAGCAGGCATCGGGACTCGGTGTCCCAGCAGCAAACGGAGCCGCGAGCAGGAGCGGCAGCCCCTCCCCCCTCCCCACCGGGACTTCATTTGCTTCTCGTGCCTCCCGCTTCGCGGGAGACACTTCGTGGGTATCTGTGAACAGCTCTGGGGATACCTGCATTGGGAGAACGCACCAGGAGGCTCTGGGGATACCTGCAGTGGAAGCAGGCATCAGGACTCGGTGTCCCAGCAGCAAATGGAGCCGCGAGCAGGAGAGGCAGCCCCTCCCCCCTCCCCACCGGGACTTCATTTGCTTCTCGCTCCTCCCGCTTCGCGGGAGACGCTTGGTGGGTATCTGTGAACAGCTCTGGGGATACCTGCATTGGGAGAACGCACCAGGAGGCTCTGGGGATACCTGCAGTGAGAGCAGGCATCGGGACTCGGTGTCCCAGCAGCAAAAGGAGCCGCGAGCAGGAGCGGCAGCCCCTCCACCCTCCCCACCGGGATTTCATTTGCTTCTCGCGCCTCCCGCTTCGCGGGAGACGCTTCGCGGGAGACGCTTCGCGGGAGACGCTTCGTGGGTATCTGTGAACAGATCTGGGGATACCTGCATTGGGAGAACGCACCAGGAGGCTCTGGGGATACCTGCAGTGGGAGCAGGCATCGGGACTCGGTGTCCCAGCAGCAAACGGAGCCGCGAGCAGGAGCGGCAGCCCCTCCCCACCGGGACTATTTAGCCACATCCGGTGTCCCGCAACGCAGGACACACGCGGGACGGCGCCGGGCTAAGCCCGGGCAAAGGGCGGGCCATCTGCGGCCATCCGAGGCCAGAGGAGGATGGGTCGGGCAACCTCTCTTGGTTCTGTGGATCAAAGGACATGACCCAATGTATACACCCCTAGAGACTACCTTCGAACTCACTTGGTTTCCTTAAAGGGTCAAAAATACTGGTTACTAAGATACTCACCTGATTTTTTTTTTACTGTGTATTGCTCAATAGTCCGTAGCATCATGTCTTCTAAAGGGGGTGTAAAACAAATTTTGTCTCAGAACGAGTCACTCAAGTGGACTCTGGACCACTATCTAACCAGGGTATCATCGGCAATAGTGAGAGTAGAACATAGTCTTGCCACAGAAATTTCACCCAGTATACGATCCCCCATGATGCCAATAGACTTAGCCAACTCCTCCCTAATGAGGGAACTAAATGAAATCTGTAACACCAGGTACATCTCAATAGAATAGGAAAAGGAGCGACCTGGTTTTCTGGCAAGCCCCATGGAGAATAGAAGCCCCCAGTTTAGAGTATTACACCAACTAAATAAAAGTCCTCTGGAACTCCACCTCCCAATAATAGACAAAGTTAACAATCATCCGATAGCAACCCCCAAGGCCCCTCTTACCAACAGAAAGCGAAAAAGAAGTGGAAGATACGGGAAGGCTAGCGAAACAGCAGAAAATAAACGCAAGTCCCCCACGGGTTATTGTCACCACCCCAGAATTATTTAAGGCATGTCCAACATTGGAGACTCCTGTATCTATTTTACTATACGAACTGCTAGCCCAGAATGAAGAACTAGTTAAAACCTTAATATCCCCGCTGACGAATAGAATAGGGGAAAAGGTCACAATGATAGAAAAATCCTTCAAGGCAAACATGCCCACAAATAGAATGTCTGGGCACCAGCAAACCCAAACTCAGAACTTTGCTGCCCCCAATATGCCCAGTAAAACGGCCCAATACCGACCAGCCGCTACTAGTTTATTGGCTTTAAAAGCCAAGGAAGTAATCAAAGAATCTCCAAATGTACCGAGTTCTGCTCCTAGAGCAGGACTGATTAACGTAGCCACGTCTTCTGAGGGGTCTTCTGCCAATCAGAGCAATATGCAAAGAAAAACTAATTGTATAAATTTACCTCCAGAGGCAGCTCCTTTTGTGTGTGTCCTTTCGGGAGTGCCCGAGCTTACAATCGGGAAAGTTGAGGGCTACCAGGACCTTAAAAATAAGGTATCATTTTGGTTCACCAAAAATAGACCCCTTCCACCACATATTGATGGTAGTATCCTAAATGTCAGAAGGGTGGGGTGGGTAGGATCTCGTCGCATTTCTTCGTAGGCGGCAGCCACAAACAGGAGATGGGCCAATAGCGACAAGGGAACTGTGCGATTTTTATCCCAGAATCGCTTATCTGCCACCCCCAAGATGGAGTGTAGAGAAAAACTACTTGAAGGGTGGGAGAGGTCCCTTACGGAGTAGTTACAGGATTCCTACCTTCAACTGTTATGACTTACTCTATGGCTTACCCATGCTGAACTGATAGGATCAGGATATCGTCCTAATTATAGTCCATAAAGCACAGTCACTTTTTCCCGTATGAAGTACTCCTTGACGCTGCCAAATCTAATGAATTTGAATTCTAACGGATGTTGTCGAGTATTCTTTTTATAGATCAATTTTAGCTTTACATACCTTCTACACTTTTTATTGTTTTTAAATTGTTAAATCTCTTTTGATGGATTGATTTTTATTGTTTGTCCACAAGGAAACCTGATTTGGATAGGGAATTATGTGTAAATATTATATTGTAAATGAAATTTTTATGCTGTATGCTTTTATGGTTATTAACTTTAACGGAATAAAGTTATTGCTTGTTTGCAACACAGTATCAATGAATTTCCTGGTACCCTTAGGTATATCTCCCGCGTAACCTAGAAGCATAGTGAGTGGGCTCCTCTCAAATCTCGTACCCAACATAGTCTCCAAGGCGGTATGCACCTGTTCCCAGTATTGCTCTATCTGTGGGCAATCCCACGCCAGATGATAAAACCCGGCACCCGGACATTTGCAGCGTTCACAGCGATCTGTGTCAGAGAGCTTAAATCTAAATTTCCTAAAAGGTGTATAGTATGTTCTATGTAGAAATGTATAATGTATGATCTTAAATCTACAGCTGGATGTAATGCGTCCTGTTATCTCACAGCAATACTCCCATTGGTCATCCGTTATTTCCTGTCCTAGGTCCTCACTCCAGTGTTGTCTGGATGAGCTCAGTGCGGCTGGGGCGTGATTACGGAGGCTGTTATACATTCCCGACACCAAATGTTTGCCGTAGGGGCTGCACAATCCAATCCTCCACCGCTATTTGTGGCATATAATTTGTCGGTTGAACACAATGGTAGAGGTAGTGCGCCTGGGCAGTGAGATAATATGTTTCGAAATCAGGGATATCGAAGCCCCCTTTGCTATACGGTTGTGCCATAACCGCCCACCGCAGCCTCGGTTGCTTCCCACCCCAGACTAGACTGATCAGTTCAGAGTTTATCGTTTTGAAAAAGAAAGCTCCGGGATAAAATGGTATATTAAAGAAGAGATATAAGAATCTATGCAACACAACCATTTTGATTAGCGAAGCCCTACCTGCCATGGAAAGCGGCAATGCAAGCCAGCGGGTAACGGTGTCCTTGAGTTTAATCACAGCTGTGCCATAGTTATTACGTAACATCTCATCCTTGTCTCTCGATACTCGAATCCCCAGGTATTTTAGATCGGAGTGGCACCATTCAATAGGGTAATCTAGTGGGAACTCAGACACTGCCGACGTGAGTGGAAAAATCTGCGATTTGCGCCAGTTCACTGTGATGCCCGACAATACGCCAAAAACCACAAATTCCCTCAAAAGAGTTTAATTTGTTCTGCGGATCAGTGACGTACAACGTCACGTCATCCACATAAAGCGAGATCGATATCTGTCTTTGAGGCATCGGAATTCACTGTCACCATGCAATTGCCGTATCCTGAAAGCCAAAGGTTCTATTGCAATGGCAAAGAGAAGGGGGGAGAGTGGGCACCCCTGACGTGTGCCTCTGGTTATAGATACTGCGGTCGAGAGTCCGCCATTTACAAGGATTTTCGCAGTGGGTTCATTATATAATAGTTGGACCCATGCAATAAATACTGGCGGGAATCCCATTTTGTGCAACACAGTAAAGAGGTAATGCCACTCCACAGAATCAAATCCCTTAGAGGTGTCCAGAAAAACGGCAGCTAGCGGGAATTCCGGTGATACAGTCTGTGTAAGTGATAACAGGGTGCGGAGGTTATGACTAGTTGGTCTGGATGGGACGAATCCCGACTGATCCGGTAACACTATTTGAGTCATCAACAACGACAACCTTGTAGCTAATACCTTGGCCAGGACTTAGAGTCGCAGTTTATCAGAGACAGGGGGTGGTAAGAGTCACAGTCCCTGGGATCTTTACCCGGTTTTAGAAGAGAAGTGATCACCACTTCCCTCATGGAGCGTGGTAAAATGCCCACTTCCAAGGATTCTTCAAATACTTCGCGCAACACCGGAGCCATAATGTTGATGTAACATTTGTAGAATTCAGCCGGTAGGCCGTCTAGTCCCGGTGCTTTCCCATTGCTTAAGGACATAATTGCTTCCCTAATCTCGTCTACCTCCAGTGGAGCACTCAGAAACTGCCTGTGCACGTCACGTAACCAGTACAGGGCCAAATCACCTAAGAAGCCATCAAGATCCATACTACCATTTCCTCGTGTAGTGTACAAACTCTTATAGTGCTCAGTGAGTATTTCCATGATACGTGCAGTTTCCCCAGTAGTATCAGAAAGTACAATTATAGTGTTTGCGCCCCGTATATTCCTTATAATGCCAGATAAAGTCTTTCCCGGTAGTTCACCTTCCCCATATTTACGAGCAGTCCAATATTTACTCCGGAGTTTCGATTCCCGGTGTGCTTCCTCCTCATATTCCGACAGTTTAGTCCGGAACTCAGCTTGCACCTCTGCCCCCTCCCCTCTCCACATTCTGTGCTCTAGGTCTTTTAGGTCCGTCTCCAATCTTTTAATAGTGCGTTGAATATCGCGGAGCACTCCGAACCCCTTTGCTATGCACCATCCATGCACCGTGACCGTAAAGGCCTCCCAAACTATCTCTACGCTATCAACTGTGTCTTTGTTGCATTGGAAGAAATCCTGTATGTCCGTACGCAGCTCTTCTCTAAATGCTGTGTCAAGTAGAGCAGTAGGCTGCAGCCGCCAGGGCGACCTGGGGCAGTCAAATCCAGACACCGTCAATTTGACCAACACAGGACAGTGATCAGAGTAAGTGCAAGCAAGGTGCTTCGCAGCCTTCACCCCGGCCGCTAGTCCCCTCGTTAAGAGGCAATAATTCAGACGTGCCCATGTACCTGTGTACGATGTAAAGTGTGTGCCCTCCAGCTGTGTCGGATGCTTATGCCTCCAGCTATCTACCAGGGAACCTTCCTAGATTATACCCTGGAGGGCTTCCCTAGGTTTCGGGTGATAGTGTGCCAGCCCATCCGCCCTGTCCAGTGTAGGTGTGAGTGCCACATTGAAGTCCCCACCCCAAATTACGTGTGTGGAGCCTATGTCAAGGATCTTACACCATAGCAGCGTAAAGAAGTCTGGGGTGTCAGTGTTGGGAGCATAGCAGTTTACAATGGTTACCATACCATCCCCCAGCCTCCCCACAGCATCACATAATGTCCGTCTGCATCGGCCAGGTGACCAAAGGATGTGAATGGGGCAGCTTTTTTGATCAATATTGCAACACCCCTAGCATAGGAGGAGTAGGAAGAAAAACATCTACTACCAGCCCACCTGCTGGCAAAGGAGGGATTAGTCTGCTGAGAAATGTGTGTTTCTTGCAGTAACACCAGCTGTGCCCTATGCCGATCCAAATACGCCAACACTTGCCTACATCTACGAGCGTCATTAAGACCCCTGACATTTCAGGACAAAACCACTGGAGATTTGTAAGATGGCTCGCCCATGCCAAAGAGGTACCACTAAAAGCAAATAATACCAACCAGACTGCAGAACCTCATCCTCTGCCCATCCAGAAGAATCTTGTACAATGTCAGCACGTGCAACTACGCTGTCATGAACTAACCCAACTAGTCCCCCCTCCATCCCAGATCCACCCCTAAACCCACCCTCCACCCACTGAAGCAACCCCAGCTTGCCAGACCAATCTGCCCGCCCTCTATCCCTCCCCCCATTATAAACTTAGTTCCATCACAATGAACACATTTCAAATCAACTCCACCTGCCCTCCCCCAAAGAAGATTTAGCAGCATTGGGGTATACCCATAGGGGGGAATCACATAGGGAGCACATAGCCACTGTTCCCTCCTCAAACCGTAGGACCTGTGCCACCATCGGGGTCGGCCGTGGAGGGGCAGTGGTCCCTGGAATACATTACCACTGGATCAGGTGTGGGCCACACAGCATATCGAGCGCACAGTGTCCCCAGTCTCTATAGTCCACTTGAGTCCATACAATTTGCAGCTGTATCAGGCGAACAATCCATACGGTGTTTGCACATCACACTATTCGTCTCCTGCTTCTTGTGCATTTCTCCGGTGCGTGGCTTCACCATCATTTCCTCCTCTCTGCGCCCTTTTTACGGCTTTTAGGTAGTCCTCCACCTGTTGCGGGTTTGTAAAGAACCTTTGTTTTCCTTGATGCGTTACACAGAGCCTTGCAGGGTACAGTAGTGCGTAATCGATTTGGCAGGCTCTTAGTTTCTTCTTGACCTCTAAGAACTTGTGCCTTTCCTCTTGGACAAGCGGAGTGAAGTCCGGGAAGATGGAGAAAGATATCCCATTATACGTCAGAGTTTGTTTGGTTCGGGCTGCTCTCAAGGCCACAACCCGATCGCGATAGTTCAGTAAACGCGCAATAATGGGCCGTGGTGGAGTCCCAGGTTTTGGCACTGGGCCCAGCGTACGATGTGCGCGTTCAACGATGAGGTGCGCAGAAAAAGCCTCAGTTCCAATGGATGTCAGGAGTAGCTTTTCTATGTAATCCTCCATTCGCCCCGTGTCTGTGGACTCCGGAATGCCCGTAACGCGGATGTTATTGCGCCGACTACGGGCTTCCAAATCCTCATTCTTTGCAGCAATTACCCTTAGCAAGTTATCCATCCAGGCCAGCTGAGTTGTATGGCTGGCGGTAGTATCATCATTCTCCGATATGCGCCGTTCGGCTTCTGTAATCCACTCCTCATGTTGGTCCATTTTGTGTACCATCGCATCCATTCTGGAGGACATTCGGTCGACTTTATCCACTATTGTGGCAAACCCCTGTCTCATTTCTTGTAATATTTGCTGCATATCCGAACCTACGGGCGGCGAGCTACTTCCCGCTGCGTCTGCCCCCTTCGCATTAGGTTCCTCCGAGTTTGGTTTTGGGCCTTTCTTGGCAGCGTCAAAAGTAAGTTTCGGCTGGCGTTGATCCAATTTCCCCATTGTGCCAGCATCTAGTGGGCACTGCGGAACTCCCTAATCCAGCACGCTATTCGTCCCCCAGTATCTGCTTGTTGGTAGGCCTACTGTTGTATTGTGGCACGTTTCAGTTCCGCGATCTAGCAGATGGCGCCTATTTACGCGGTTGCACAAAAGCGCCTTCTAGTGTCCCCACAGGGCTGGGTATACAACGGGGTCCAGTCTAGGGCATCGGCAATGCCCTGCGCCACTCTCCACCAGTCCACTAGTGCCCAACAGTACTCCGGTCGGTCCGCAGATCCACTCGCCGGCTTCCTCGTGTGCCCGTCGTGCCCGTCCACAAATAAGGTATTGTTCAGAGTTAGCTGGGTGGTACAGGCGCCGTTGTGTTCCAGGGATCTGTGTATCTCGCCTCCATCCACCGCCACAGGGTAAGCTAGTGCTCTCAGGAGCCTGTTCGCACAATCCTATGTCGCTGCAGCTCACCACAGCAGGGGGGCCCCCTGGATCTCGGTCTGCCGTTTGCTCTGCGCCACAGTGGTCAGACTCTATGCCACAAATTCTACCAGCATGACACGCAGCACCAGATGCAGTGCAGGCAAACGTCTATGCAAACAAATTGCTCAGTCCAGTGCTGCAACCAGATATCAGCACAGGAGCAGTTTATATTGAAGGGGCCGATCACAGTCCATATTTCCACCAGCCAGCACCAACTCTTGTTTCGCACTGCAACATACCTCCGTGATGTGTTGGTTGTTAGTCGCCTCAGTACCAGGTCCTAGGATATGTCTTGGGCCCAGCACAGTTCAAGTTTCACAGCCACAGCTTGCGCCAAACTGGCGCCACTTCTTCACCCGCAAAGCAGTCCAGGGCTGTTAGGGGCACCTCATCGCCGCTTCAGTCGCTTTCAGTGCGCTATTATCTGTGCCACACTTATGAGGATATCCGACCCCATGTCCTGCTGACATACGGTCCCTGCGTTCCAGCCCGGACCGTTGCAGTGCAGCCACAGGTGTAGTAAATTGTAGCAGTCCGCAGTTTCTCTATGCCTATCCCTGATTACAGTGCTCTACCCCTGCCCGAGGTATTGCTGTCCGATGTCTATATCGAGGGGGGCCAGCTCTCCCTCCGCGCCAGAGGTAGCAGGCACAACTCCGCCACCCGACTTGGGCAGCGTTCGGGGCCTAACTCCCTCGTGGCGATCCCCGGTCTTTCCCAGCGCATGTGCCGCTCACCCCAGCTCCTTCAGTTCCAGCGCTGGCCTTGAGGAAAGTTCTCCACTCGCTCAGGGTGTCACCGATTGTTGAATCACCTCCAAAATCGGACAGAATCTGGGGATATACTTTATCTTCAAGTCCGAATCATTCCAGCCCGATTCCGATCAAGTTTAGAAGGATAGTTATACGATAATTAATCCAGGGAACAGGAGCCTCACCGTAAAGCGGCCATTCTGTTTGTGCGCCCTCTAGCGCCCCCACATATATCATATAGTTCTATAAATTGTTGCCAATTGGGGAAACTTGCCCTAGCACTCAGACCAGCAATGTTCCATGATAATAGTGAGAGTTTTATAAGGTTATGTATATTTTTATCACTCCCTAGTGGAACAGCCTCAGTGAAAATTCTATTGGTTGAACTCAACGAACATTTTGACTGCAATTTAGGCACCTGCTCATGGACCGGCACTTCAGATGTTGGTTCTGTATTTAACTCAGATGGGATGCTGGTCTCAATATTACTTGAGCATGGTAGTTTATGAGTACTTTGTTTTATTGGGGAGCAAACCGACTGTGTACCATAAGGGTCTACAACTATTACCCGCTAGTAGTCAATCACATTCTTCAAGAGATGATAAGGGCTCGAATCTGTTGCCCAGAGGAATGCCCCCTGGTATTACTGGGGTTACGCACCCCCTCCCTCCATGCCCAAGCTGTGGGTTGATGTCCCAGTTCAATCTAGGCCTTTGGGGCATGGAATTATCATAGAAAATCTCTAGTATTAGGGGGATTATCCGAGAATTCCTATGCTGGGGGGATAGAGATTGAGTAACAAAATGGGCAATACATCAAAATGAGCAAAGTTTATAATAATACAATCCCCATAAAACAATTTTTTTGATTTCCAACCCAGTTCAATCTCCTTGCCATAATTATTTCGTTGGCCAACATACGTATCCCCTTTTCAGTTATATTCGTATTATTTGAAAACCAGTGGAGGCATTTGTTCATTAAATTTGTAGTAGTCTCAGTCTGCTCTCTTCTGAGGGGAGGTACATTTGCCAGAACTAAGGCCAGTGGGGCAGCTGCTGGTGGAGGGTTAAGAGTCACAGAGAGTGGTTGTTAGGATTGATTATGAGGGACATTCGATTTTGCTGGACTAGACCCTTTGCGGCTGGAATTGTCAACGTCTATGGGTAGGTAAGGGTTAGGATTGGTGGTAGATACATTAGTACCTAATGCCATAGGCATGTTAGGTTGATCATGTCCCGGCTGTATGACTAGAGGCAGGGGGCTAGTGAGAGCTGCCCCAACTACTCCCGGCACATCTGTACTCTGGGGACATGTATGGGAATCACAGACCAGTGGCCTAGAAAGTACAGCCGTAGATGGGGTAACCGTGGGATCGTGTTGACTTGTCTCCAAGTTTGTAATCCGCTTCTCAATAAGGCAACGTTTTTCCAGTAAAGGTGCCATAGCAAAATCAATTTTTAATGTAATGTCCGCCCATATAGATGTCAAATTCTGAGCCGAAAGAGCAGGGGGCTTTGCAGAGATAGAATTACTGACAGCTACTGGTATTAATTTTTTTGTTGGGGTCTTGAGCCTAACAACTCATGGTTTCTGAGGCTTAGCTTTCCCAAGCTCGGATAGGCCTCCGGCTCTAGTGCATTTCTGAATCCGAGGTGGTGATAGTAACTCCTCGGATTCGTCTTGCAAGATTGCCACTATACTTCCATCTGGCATGGCACTTGTTTCCAAGCTGGGTACAGGGGAAGCACTAGTGAGTTGAATCAAATCACAAGGAATGCCAGGTGATGACGAATTGCAAAGCGGGGACGGTAAAATAATGGAGCCAGATGATAATCTCGGGGGCACTGGCAATTCCCTCGTTCACAGCGATAAACGCCTTTCAGTCATTTCGATTCGTGAGATACCACACATGCTGCTCTGGTAAGATAGGGATCCAGGGTTGTGACAGCCCCCCCCGAAACCTTGTCCTTAAGGCCACTTCTTCTTGCCATCTTTCTTAACAGTCAAAATGATAAATAAGAACAGGTACCTTCTGTTATAGTGGATGAAAGAGATGTGGCCCAGCCCAGCCTAATCTGGTCGATGACGCGCTGCGGGAGAGCCTTAATGATTATGAGGGCCTCCGGCGCCCTTGGGTGACGGGGTTCACCTGCGCCGGGCGGGGGCCTTCTGGGAATTGCAGTCCTTTGCCCTTCGCAATGGTGAAACGAGACCAGCAGCAAGGCTCCGATGGCTGTTATCCTCATGGCAGCGAGGAGTGAGCAGGAGAGTGAGTTATAAGCCGTTTCCCTCACGGCAAGATGCAGAGAGATGGCGCGTCCCGCGCTGCGGGAGAGCATTGATGATTATGAGGGCCTCCGGCGCCCTCGGGTGACGTGGTTCACCTGCGCCGGGGGAGGGCCTTTTGGGAATGGCAGTCCTTTGCCCTTCGCGATGGTGAAGCGAGACCAGCAGCAAGGCTCCGATGGCCGTTACCCTCACGGCGGATAAAAGCATATTTGGGAAATAATTTTCCATCTTTCTCAGTGGCAGTTAGCTGCACGTCAAGCAGGGTTTGCCTTTCCACTAACACTGTCCCAGCCCTTTCAGTCTTTCCAACATACAATCCCATGCCACATATTTCCAGTACACTCAAAACAACATACATACTATCCACATAATTCCACTGCACACCTGTCTCATAATTCCACTACTCACATCCACACCACACATTTCCGCGCTACGCAATTCCACAACCAACAATTCCAATCCTACCCACATAGCACACATAATTCCACTCCACTCCACACCACATACATTCACTTCACTCCATAGCACATGGGTAAAAGACATTGTTATTTACAACGGCAATAGTTCCAACTCTCGCAAATACGAGACCTATTAGCATTGCACAAAATAAATTAAACTTTGCAACATGGCAAATAATCCCACACCATATAATACTACCCTACAACATGTCACATAATTCCACTCCAAACCTATCCCACTTTGTCCCACACAACACACAATTCAATGCTAAACAATTCTACACCACACAACATAATTACACTCTACCTAATACCACTCATCACTGCATAATTACGCTCCACATATTTACACTCTACTCAATACGACATAAATACAACCCTCATAAATGCAATCTATGCCACATACCAGTAATCCACACAATAACACGTAATTCCAATAAGCATAATTTCAGTCAACGCCGCACAGTTCCAGGCGACACAATTCAACTCCACGTTTTTTCAATACACACCACATATTTTCACACCAAACAACATATTTTGAATACACAGCACAATTCTGCACCACGCCTCATACCCCCAATCCACACCACAGATTTCCACATCATGCTATGTCATGCCACATCATGCCACAAAATTTAACAGCACACCACATAATTCAAATTCACAACATGCCACTCCGCAACACACAATATCATTCCACATAATAAACTCCACAACACACAATCTCACTCTACATGATTCCAGTGCACTTAATACTATTTAATTAATATCAACATTCAATTACTATCACATAATTCCACAGCACACAATGCCACATATTTCTACTACACAAATCCACACAACACAATACCACAACTAATACAATACAACCCACATAATACCACTGCCCACCACATACATACACTCCATAACACATAGGGAAAAAAATTGCCATTTATAATACCAAATAGCTTTAACTCAAACAAATGCGAGACCTATTGCATTTTCAAAGCTTGTTCTTCTCTACAGGATGGTTAAGACCCTTAAGGTTTAGGGACTTAATTTTTATTGTTCCTTTATGGATGTTTCTATCAGGGATTTTAGGGGTCAGAGTGGGTTCAGGGAGACCTATTTTTTTTATTTTTGCCGGATTAAAGTGACCAGCAAACTTGCGCCTCGCAGATTGCGACTCATTTGCGAGTTGTTATTTGTGAGGTGCAATTTGTCATGTACAACAGTGTGTTTAACACTGTTTGCCATGCCCAATGGGGTCAGAAATTACGAGTCTCATTAATATTAATAAGCCTCTTGCAATTTGCGAGCGCATTGGGAATGACAAGCCCTCCCAGGTATGGTGGCCTGCTGGGCTCAGCAGACCACCATGTCTGGGACTGTTTTTAAATAAAGGAGTTATTTTTTTTAAATGCAGCCCATTTGCCTAAAAGGAAAATGAGATGCATTTAAAAAAGAAAAAATGAAACGTTTTTGTTCCATTTTTTAAGGGCAGGTAGTGGTCCCTGGGACCACTGCCTTCCCTTAAAAAATTATTTTAGAGACAGTCACAAAGTGGAAGGGGCCCCCTGGGGATCCCTTCCAAATTGCGACTGCATTACCATCCTCTTGAAGAGGGTGGTAATTTGCGAGTGTTTTGCGACCGCAATTGCGGGCACAAAACATTTATACATTGATTTGCGGACACAATTAGGAAGGGAACGCCCCTCCCTAATTACGACTCACAATTCCTAAATAGCGAGTCCCAAATAAATTGCGACTTGCTATTTACGAATTGTGCATGGCCCTGGGCCATTTTGCATGCGCAAACGGGTCACAAACCATTCGTGCTTGCAAATTAGGGTCGTACATCTGGCCCAAAGTGTTATGGGGGTAATGTATTGAATTGTTGTGTTAGTGTGTATGTCTGCGCTTTGGCAATAACATTTTCGATAGATATTTTTGGTATACACTTGTTTGGTAGAGGAAACGATGTCCTGAGGGTAAACGATGAGAACGTAAAGAATATAAATAGAAGAGCAAAAAAATCTAAAATATAAGATAAAGCCCCATTCCCTGCCCATCCAATACCAGAGAAGAGCTGCGAAGCAGTGGGAGCCTCGAGGTGCAGGAACACAACTGTAGAGGACATATAGTGAGGCAGGGTAGTCATTAGGTAAACTCATAAGAGTGACCTAATTACAATTAGGTTGAATGAAGCCCTAAGAGGTGCACATAAAAGTGTATTTGTACTTATTTTGTACTTATAACAATTAAGTTAAGAGTCAACAAGTATCACTGTATTTGAAGATCAAATCAGTGAATAGGAACATAAATTATGGGTGAACTGTGTTAAGAAACAGAGGAACAGTCAATGTCAACCAAACTTCTGTAGAATAATATCTACAGTAGTAACAATATGAGAGTGAGGTAAAGGGACACCCTCAATCCCCCGGGCAATCTCAGTCACACAACAAGAGAGTGTCAAAAAAGTAAATAAGCACAAAAACAGAGAAGAAATTCTTCCTATAGGATTCAAATTGGAAATCACTAGGAATTTTCTTAGAAGCCCTCACTCACCACCCTGGGTGGTGACATGCTTCTTCATCGGGCCCAACAGGAGAAGCCGAGTGCTTCCCTGGTGTGCTACAGCGCCAGAATACTGCGGAGCTGGATTTTTTGTGACAGTGATGTGAAAAAATACGTGATGTTAAAATTGTCAAAGGACTGTACCATAAAGAAAAATGTTTTATTCAATGGTCAGCCTGACAAGGTTAAAATATGTGTAGGGAAATGTGCCACTTAATGTATTGGTTATTTCCACTTAAAGTGGGGTCGACATGTTTCAGCCCTTTATGTGTAGAATTACTGGGCTTTCTTCAGGACCATAGGTAGTGTACCTCGGCGGTGTGGGCGCGCTAAGGTCCACCCTACCAGAGGACGTGAAAGTTAAAAATGCAGTGTAAAAATTAGTGCAAGCAACAAACCATCAAGTTGTGGGATTTACCTTCGCTTTAGAGGAACCTGTATAGTCTGGAGATAAAAAAGAGACATACAAACAATGAAGACAAACATGGAGTTAGAGAGATCTATCAGTGATGTTGTCTGGAAGACCACTCTCTGATTATAAGTGCTTTGGCTAGTCAAAAAAGACGTGACCGTTGTGCCATACATGCTACGTTGATGTCAGCAATTGATGCTTCAAGCATGCAATATGGCAAGAAGGAATGTCCGATTAAGTATCGGACTGTGGTAACTACACTCGTGGTTAGCGATCAATAGGCCAGACGGTGGGGGCCAGTGGGAGTGTGTGTACCACTCGAATACGAATTACTGTATATCACAAAACACACAAATTAAAAGAACATTCTCACTTGTAAATAAAAAGATCCACGCCCCATAGGTCTCGGGAGGGTGGTGGGACGACAATGGCACACCCTGCGGAGGGACAGAGATATAGCAAAATGGTAAATATAGTAAACGAACACAGGGTACTTAGCTTTGTAGTAGTAGACAAGGATCGTTCTTACGCCCGCAACGCCCAGCACCCGCTCAGCACCTAGCGTCTCCTGCTACCGGACCTCGTGGATGGTCTCCGGCAGGTAGGAAAACGCTAAAGAAAGGAGCCGGTAGGCGTGGGGGCGTCGTCGAGAGAGCGCGGTCCAATCTGGGTTGGTGCCCAGAAAGAGGCTTGGAATGCAAGCCTCTTCCTTCAGTTCAGTCATTGCGGTGTCAACCAACCACACCACTGCTTATCAGAACGAGGCTTGAGACGCAATCAGGAGAGAAGTCCGATTGAAGCTTGGGCAGTAAGCGAGGCTTGGATTGCAAGCCAACTGGAATTCACGAACTGGAAACTTTATTTATCCCAGTTTGAGGACAAAATAAAAAAGGGTGTTGGAGGGGCTCTAAATAGAATGCTCAGTACTTAGTGAAAACAACCCGCTAGACGTTGTGTACATCAGACGTTATGCAGAGTTGATCTGGGATAGAAAATAAATATAAAAGAGATAGAATGGCAGAAGGACCGAATAGGGACTTCTGCCATTCTATCTCTTTTATATTTTTTTTCTATCCCCTTCTTTATTTTGTCCTCAAACTGGGATAAATAAAGTTTACAGTTCGTGAATTCCACTTGGCTTGCAATCCAAGCCTCGCTTACTGCCCAGGCTTCAATCTGACTTCTCTCCCGATTGCTTTTCAAGCCTCGTACTGATAAGCAGTGGTGTGATTGGTTGATACCGCAATGACTGAAATGGAGGAAGAGGCTTGCATTCCAAGCCTCTTTCTGGGCACCAACCGGGATTGGACCACGCTCTCTCGATGACGCCCCCATGCCTACCGGCTCCTTTCTTTCGCGTTTTCCTACCTGCCGGAGACCATCCATGAGGTCCGGTAGCAGGAGACGCTAGATGCTGAGCGGGTGCTGGGCATTGCGGGCGTAAGAACGATCCTTGTCTACTACTACAGAGCTAAGTACCCTGTGCTCGTTTACTATATTTACCATTTAGCTATATCTCTGTCCCTCCGCAGGGTGTGCCATTGTCGCCCCACCCCCCTCCCGAGACCTATGGGGCGTGGATCTTTTTATTTACAAGTGAGAATGTTCTTTTAATTTGTGTGTTTTGTGATATACAGTAATTCGTATTCAAGTGGTACACACACTCCCACTGGCCCCCACCGTCTGGCCTATTGATCGCTAACCACGAGTGTAGTTACCACAGTCCGATACTTAATCGGACATTCCTTCTTGCCATATTGCATGCTTGAAGCATCAATTGCTGACATAAACGTAGCATGTATGGCACAACAGTCACGTCTTTTTTGACTAGTCAAAGCACTTATAATCAGAGAATGGTCTTCTAGACAACATCACTGATAGATCTCTCCAACTCCATGTTTGTCTTCATTGTTTGTATGTCTCTTTTTTACCTCCAGACTATACATGTTCCTCTAAAGCGAAGGTAAATCCCACAACTTGATGGTTTGTTGCTTGCACTAATTTTTACACTGCATTTTTAACTTTCACGTCCTCTGGTAGGGTGGACCTTAGCGCGCCCACACCGCCGAGATACACTACCTATGGTCCTGAAGAAAGCCCAGTAATTCTACACATAAAGGACTGAAACATGTCGACCCCACTTAAGTGGAAATAACCAATACATTAATTGGCACATTTCCCTACACATATTTTAACCATGTCAGGCTGACCATTCAATACACATTTTTTCTTTATGGTACAGTCCTTTGACTAATTTTAACATCACGTATTTTTTCACATCACTGTCATTTTTTGTGATTTTTCAGTGCTCTGGCATCTACTGGTTAAAACCCTTTGCCATAAGCACAGTAAGGTTATAACCTTTTTACTATCATTGTGCTTTTTGTCTTCACTAAGTCCTTAAAAATGCAAATTTAATGAAATTACCAACTTATTAAGTCCCTATTCGGTCCTCTTGCCATTCTATCTCTTTTATATTTATTTTCTATCCCAGATCAACTCTGCATAATGTCTGATGTACACAATATCTAGCGGGTTGTTTTCACTAAGTACTGAGCATTCTATTTAGTGCCCCTCCAACACCCTTCTTTATTTTGTCCTTAAACTGGGATAAATAAAGTGTCCAGTTCGTGAATTCCACTTGGCTTGCAATCCAAGCCTCGCTTACTGCCCAAGCTTCAATCGGACTTCTCTCCCGATTGCTTCTCAAGCCTTGTTCTGATAAGCAGTGGTGTGATTGGTTGACACCGCAATGACTGAATTGAAGGAAGAGGCTTGCATTCCAAGCCTCTTTCTGGGCACCAACCGGGATTGGACCAAGCTCTCTCGACGACGCCCCCACGCCTACCGGCTCCTTTCTTTAGAGTTTTCCTACCTGCCGGAGACCATCCACGAGGTTCGGTAGCAGGAGACGCTAGGTGCTGAGCGGGTGCTGGGCGTTGCGGGCGTAAGAACGATCCTTGTCTACTACTACAGAGCTAAGTACCCTGTGTTTGTTTACTATATTTACCATTTTGCTATATCTCTGTCCCTCCGCAGGGTGTGCCATTGTCGCCCCACCCCCCTCCCGAGACTTATGGGGCGTGGATCTTTTTATTTACAAGTGAGAATGTTCTTTTAATTTGTATGTTTTGTGATATACAGTTGTTGGACCTAAAGTTGTCAGGTCACCTAGGGTAGCCTGGCCTAGGGTAAGACAGTCACTAATAGAGGCACATGTGTAAAGGTTGCATACCACCCAGCAGTAACTTCAAGCAATTCCACTCAAAAACGACGCTACACCAATCTTTGTGTAAAAATACGAGCTGTTTTATAAAAATATTCTTTGTTGACTTCTCTCCCTCAGTAGTTTACAATTAGATACACAGTACAATTTTGATCCGTTCTTTCCATAAATCCAACAGTATTAGGAGAACCCAGTTCAGCAGTGTTTAACCCTTCAATATTGAGTTATCCTTAGGAAACACTTTCTTAACAGACACTAATAGCACTTTATACAGTGATAGATGGTCCACCCAAGCTGAGGTTTCCTGGATACACCAAAAGAACATTTACACTTTTATATTTTACCAAATTCAGCCTATTGCTTTGGAAGTATCAAGGTCATAGGACTCTGGGAGATTTCCTTTCCACCCACTGTGTGACCCCTTCCTCACATTCAGTGAATAACCCCCAGAATTTCAGTTCTCAACTACTACATAAACAGCTCTGTTAACATTTATTCAAAGGTAAACCCTGGTTGGAGTCACGGATTCTTCTTCCCCACCTCCTCTGCACAAGAATCCCACAGCTTACTCCAGCATTCAAGTTTAGTATCCCCACTAGCGCATATCACTTCACCAGCACCCTGGAGAATCACTAATTCACTTGTCCCTCTGAGCCTGTTACCCAGTAGGCTTATCCACGGCTCTCCCTCGCCCTATCTGAGCCCAACACAGAGATCTCCAGATATCAAGAGAATGAGAGGGGGTCCCAACAGTTAGTCCCGATTTAGGGGCATAAAAGAACTCCTTCCCAGCTTCTTGGTTGACTCCCCCAGTCACTCTTTACTCCTCACTTATTTCTCCACCTTACTTGGGATCGGGGCCGAGGGTGACGCTGACACAGATCCCCCAGCTCTCCACCTTCGCAGCTGTTCCTCACTCAATACACGGCCCTCCGCGCCTGTGCCAGCAAGGGGCTGAGTCTGGACTGAGGCGACCGGGGTTTCAGTCACCCGTGCAGGACGCGCTACTCTCTGCTGGATCGTGAGGCAGCGCAGGCGCGGGTGAATAGTGTCCCCGCTAGGCGCCGCCTCACTTGCTCGATTGCACTTTCACTGCTACTGAGCCTGCGCGGAGTACGCCCTTTCGCCGGCTCTCTCCTCACACTGCCGCGCTGCGAGACCTGCGCAGAGTCCAGCGCTTACTTACTCCTGCGCCCAATTCAGCAATATCTACGCCGTCACTCCCATCGCTTCAGCGACTTCTCAGAGGCGCAGGGCGTCGTACCTCGCTCCGGTTGGCTCTACGGAAATGCCGGTAGGTTAAGTCCACGAGGGGAAATGAAGGGAGCAAGCTCCTAGATAATAGCTAGGACAATGGGGGAGGGGGGTCAAAGGGCTCAGGGGGCCAACCGCCACAACCTGGCCGATTCCCACAGAAGGTGAAGTCTAATGGGAGGGTTTGGTCAGGGGCCAGAGGGGGAACGTCTTCCTGAAGTGGTTGTCTATCACTCAGACAAACTAACTGCTTCCAGTGCGTCCTCCTCCTCACACCCCTGCCTCTCTCCTCCAACTCCCTGTACTGCACAAAATGGCTTCCTGACCCCTGGCCTTATATAGCCTGTCCACACAGGGTCCAGTAGGGTCCGGAAGGTTCTGGAAGGCCTCTTATTAACCTATGGGGCATTATAGGGATCTGACAGTTGTGGCAGTTAGTAGCCACCATTTTTTTGAGCTAAGTGAATTCCTGTCATGAAAGGCACCTAGGCCTGAGGTGAAAAATCATGAGGGCAAAAGAACATCTATCCCCCAGGCCAACACCATAACAATCTAGTGGACCCAAAAAGATATAAGGGGTATGAGGGGCAAAAAGGGGACAAAATAAATAATGGATAGGAGGGGCTACGCAAAAGGCCAGACAGGTCTAACAACAGTAATTCGTATTCGAGTGGTACACACACTCCCACTGGCCCCCACCGTCTGGCCTATTGATCGCTAACCACAAGTGTAGTTACCACAGTCCGATACTTAATCGGACATTCCTTCTTGCCATATTGCATGCTTGAAGCATCAATTGCTGACATAAACGTAGCATGTATGGCACAACGGTCACGTCTTTTTTGACTAGCCAAAGCACTTATAATCAGAGAGTGGTCTTCCAGACAACATCACTGACAGATCTCTCTAACTCCATGTTTGTCTTCATGGTTTGTATGTCTCTTTTTTATCTCCAGACTATACAGGTTCCTCTAAAGCGAAGGTAAATCCCACAACTTGATGGTTTGTTGCTTGCACTAATTTTTACACTGCATTTTTAACTTTCACGTCCTCTGGTAGGGTGGACCTTAGCGCGCCCACACCGCCGAGGTACACTACCTATGGTCCTGAAGAAAGCCCAGTAATTCTACACATAAAGGGCTGAAACATGTCGACCCCACTTTAATTGGAAATAACCAATACATTAACTGGCGCATTTCCCTACACATATTTTAACCATGTCAGGCTGACCATTGAATACAAATTTTTTCTTTATGGTACAGTCCTTTGACAATTTTAACATCACGTATTTTTTCACATCACTGTCACAAAAAATCCAGCGTTGTAGCACACCAGGGAGGCACTCGGCTTCTCCTGGTGGGCCCGATGATGAAGCATGTCATCACCCAGGGTGGTGAGTGAGGGCTTCTAAGAAAATTCCTAGTGATTTCCAATTTGAATCCTATAGGAAGAATTTCTACTCTGTTTTTGTGCTTATTTACTTTTTTGACACTCTCTTGTTGTTTGACTGAATAATATCTACATCCATATTACATGAAACATCCTTTACCCGTCAGTCTCAGCAATGACCAGCCTTTCCATTGCAGTCACTACCCTGGCTGCCACATTACCATGAGTTACCTTAACTTGCAAGTCATTTCAACGAATTGCTGTAGGGGATAGGTTGTTGGACTGGATTTGGATTTTTAAGTGCAACACCTTCCCTCCCGTTGCACAGATTGGAGTTGAAATATTAATTAACACTATTCTAAAGTATAGCACTCCCTAAAGAAATTCATTTTAATGACTTGGGTGGTAAAGTAATGCATGGTAATGTTGCATTCGGGGTAGTGACTGTGTTTTAAAGGCATGTGGGTTAAATGCATGTGGAGTTTCATCATACAACACCATATTACAGCTGTAATAACAGCTGTAGAATTACATCTCTGTACAATACCATCCCGTTAATCTGTAGAAAAACATTTGTATAACTGCATCTCGTAAAGAACCTTACAAGGTGAACCTTACGAAGTGAACATGAAACTTTATGAAACAGTGGACGCTTCCCTCTTCCAGAGTACAGTTAAAGCTAGGGTAGCAACATTGCTAGTTTTCCAAATCACAGAAATCATATAAAATAGATAGCAGCCGTACAGCTTCGCCTCCTCTCAGAATAGGTACAGTGTGGCATTAGCCAAGCAAGCTTTCCACTCTCACAGAAGGTGATCGGTGTATCTTCCATGCCCTGCAGGACGGATCCAGCAGGTAAGACTAGTACAAACCTCCATTGCTCACCGAACATGCATAGTTAAGGCGCTTGATATGTAGGCTACAAACAGATCTTGGGGGAATGCTGGGTGAGTGGAAATGTGTGGCTCCCCACAGATTTCAGAACTTTCTATCACAGAAATGTAAGAAAAATGTTTTTGTCTTTAAAATTTTAGGTTTCCAAGGGATTCTAGGTAACAGACCTGGGGAGAGCCACACAAATCACACCATCCAGGCTTCCTCTGGGTGTCTAGTTTTAAAAAATGTAAAGGTTTGCTAGCTTTCCCTAGGTGACGGCTGAGCTAGGGTCCAAAATCCACAGTTAGGCACATTGCAAAAAACAGGTGAGATTTCACTGGGAAAATGTGATGTGACCATATTGCGTTTTGGGCCGTTTCCTGTTGCGGGCACGAGGTCTACCCACCCAAGTGAGCTGCCATTTTTATTGGGAGACTTGGGTAAATACAGAATAGTAAAACACGTGTTATTACCAATTGACTTTCTATGCAATTAAGCTTTCCAAATGAAAGACAGTGTGTAAAAAAGAAGTCATTTTGAAAAATGCCCTCTAATTCACATGCTAATATGGGTCCGCTCAATTTCAGAGATGTGAAAATAACCACTGCTTCTGTAATTCATATGCTGTTCCCATTATAATAATAGATAGGTTTCCTTGATACCTATTTTTCACTCTTTATATTTTACCAAATGAATTGTGGTATGCCCAATACACAATGAAAAACCATTGGAAGGTGCAGCTCAGGTATTGGATCTGGGTATCTCGGGTTCTGTGTGAACCTACAAGTCTTATATATCCCCACAAACAGAAGGGTCCAGCAGATGTAACGATTATTGCTTTTAAAAATCTGCTATACTTCGAAGAAGTTAAAGTTGAAAATGTAGGCACATATGGCCTTTTTATTTCAACTCTTAGTTTCAATAGGAAAACCCTAAAGGATCAACACAAATGGCAGCTTGCTGAATTCAGAATTCGGTCTACCTTATAGAAATGTATAGTATTCCAGGATCTATAATTGGTTTCACACCAATTTCTACCACTAACCGGAAGGAGGTTAAAAGCATAAAAAATAGGAAAAAATAGGCTATGTCCCACTAAAAGCCAAAACTGTGTGTAAACGTTTGGTTTTCTGACAAAAGTTTGTCTAGTCATGAAAGCTGGGAAGATGGTGAGTGTAGTACCACCAACCCGTCATTGATACTATTTGCAGAGTAAAAAACAGATGCTTTCTTCTGCAGCATGTTTTCCCTTTTTTCCCAAAAAAACACGATTTTACATATCTATCACTGAATTTAATATAATAATGGGTGAGAGATATTTTTGGGTCCAGCCACAGTTATTTGGAGAACAGGTCAATAATAAAAATAATTGACAAAATGCAAACGTTTTCACAGAATTATCCCAAGAGTCACTGTTGCAGTTTCACTGGAGAAAACTACCTGCACCTCTTGGCGGGAGTTTGCTGTGATACTCCCACTGGTCCGGATGATAGGGCCCTTCTCAGTGTTACTGTTGGCTCAACAGTTGCAGGGTTAGAGGTGATGGCAGCTTGCTCCTCGGGTTGCAGTGTCTCCCTCTCTGTCGAAGAGGTCTGCGCATGTTTTTCCGATGATATGAGTGCACAGAAAGGGGTAGATAACTCATGAATAACCCTGCACATGTCCTTAATCTCATCCTGCACCACCCTAGACAAGGAGTACAAGACAGCTGTTTCCCTCTGTACAAGGTCATTATGTTCCCTCTACAACTGTTTAATGTCACCCGTAAGCTCTTTATTTGCTCTTAGAAACTCTATGACCTGACCCATTTGTTCTTAATGCCAGATGGCTGCTCCAATAATATTTTGCCCCACAGTTTCCATAAACCTATGGGTACCAGTGGCCTCACTCTGGTCTCCAAATGGTGGATTCTTCCTAGCCACACTGCCCTATGACCTTATCAGAGTTGGCACCATCCAGTTGGGTCCTAGCTCACCTGCAGATGATGGAGTTGTAGCTGTCAAAACAGGAGCCAGGACTGGGGTGCCCTCTGCAAATGTCAATTGTGATGTTGGGCCACAGGGAGCAGTGACGACTACTGGCTGTTGCGGAGGGCCAGACCCAACAAGGGTCGTATGCACATTGAGGCTCACCCTAGCAGCCTCTCCAAACAGACCTCATTGACTGAGCTACTACTCATTCAGATTAGGACCAGCAGGAGCTGTCTCCTCACTGAAGGCTTCTGCAGGAGTATGTATGGTTGTCAGAGGTGTGGTTCCAGGACCTTCTGCTCCGGGAGCTGGTCTTCCAATATGATATGACATAATGATTGTTAGTACATCTGTGCATCTGTGTGTAACAGTATAAGTGTAATGGTAAGAATTAGTCTTTTTAAATTCAGAATGCATATTTATTAAATCAGAATGTTGAACACAGAATTGATAAGCATTCTCATTTATTGGATCCTAAGTGAGAGGAGTGTTTAATTTACCTTTGATTATAGGATCAATTTACACATCTTCAGTTGGACTCAGAATCGCCCACTTATCATAAGTATGATGAAGAAATACGGTCAGTATATCTAGCACATCACATGTGTAAGTTATCTGCCTAGAGTGAGATCCAATCCTTTATCATGTTGAGCTCCCTTACTCTACAAGATATTGTCTTTGTTATTTTATATTTGAAAACGACATCATATTCGTTTGACATTTATATGACATGAGACATAAATTGTACAGGAAAGTTACCACATGTAAACACTTCAGATTGTTAAATACACAATAGGTGCCATTGTACACATCAAAGTACAAAGGATTCACATTGTGAGTGTGGCACCACAGACACAAGTAACTCTCCTTAAACTATGTATGTTTGGAAGGGTGTGAACATGGATTGTTTGAAGAATGTGACACATGAAGAGATGTCTTATGAGACCAAGATATAGTTTTATGAGAGTGACACATCACAAAAATATATTTTATCTATTTGAAAGCATTATGGCAGCTGTAGACATTGCTCACTGATCGGGTAGCTGCTGTTGTGCACTGCACCGAAGAATGACTCCATATAGGTTATCGTGAGATGAAAATGGCAGTTTACAAATGCATCTCATGTTATAATGGCAGGCCTAAGACATGTTTAAAGGGCTTCTCAAGTCGGTGGCACAATAAATGCTGCAGTCCCACTGGTATAATATATTTTACATGCCCGGTTACATGTATTACCACTTTACTAGTGACTTACAAGTAAATTGAATCTGCCAGTTGGGTGAAAACAAATTTCCCCACATTTTAAGGAGAGAGCACAAGCACTTTAGAAGTGATTAGAAGTGGTAAAGTGCACAGTGTCCTAAGAGCCAAAAAAGAACGGGTTCAGAAAATGGGAGGGTAAAGGCAAACAGGTTTGGGGATGACCCTGCAGAGACAGCAAAGTCCTACAGTAATGCAATGACCTAGCAACTTTCTAACACATAAATAGTAACTATTAGTGTTTTGACCACTAATGATGTGTACAAGGGGCATACCAATAAAATAATGTGTATTTTTTCAAGTGATATGTATGTGCAGGGAAATAACACTTACCCACTATCACACAATAGTTACTTGTTAACTCAGTACAATAAATGTGTGAATGTAGTACACATATATGGCTGTTTTGAAAACCTTCTAAAATGTAAATGAGGTTAAGGAATGTTGAGATATTTGTAAAAAAAAAAGGTGGGCTCCACAAACACCTATCAGAAACCTTGGTCTACATTTCTATAAAATATATAGGTAAAAACACTTTAGGAAATTAAATAGCACAGTTCCATAAACAAATATTTGCTGTCCAATATACTGTGCTACTTACCCGTCTCCACTCCACCTGAGATTCCTGCGAAGCCTTCTGCGTGTAGGATCCCATATACCTTTTTCTCCCAGGGCAAGAGTTTCATAGGCCTGGGGGAACCACCACCAGTCTGCTGGGCTGCTCTGTGGGATTTGAAAGCCAGGAATCTTACCCTCCATTGTAGATCAATACAGAACTTCCTGATTTCCTCCTGTGAACACCTACTGTTAGATACAGCATTCACTCTTGAGACAATTCTATCCCACATTTACTTTTTCTGAGTAATAGTTGTACTTTGATGAAGCACACCGAACAAGTGTGGCTCTAAGCTAGTTATATCATCCACCATGATTGTCAATTCTGTGTGTTAGTGAACCTGGGCTTTCTTTTCCCAGACATAGTTTTAAAGATTAAATCAAGTGAGAGTAGGAAACAAACTATGGGGTAAGTTTCGAAAATTACACAGGGAAAGCAAAGTAGAGCACACAAAAATAGCCTCGCTGCTGTTGCTTCCTTCTGAGAAATGCAAAGGATCATGGTATGGAATGTGGTGTATTTTATAGTGTGCTCTGCAAGTATGATAAATTAGTACATCACTATCAGATGTGTGACATACCTGTCCGTCTTTTAGATGCAAGGCTATACCACCGCTAAACGGATCTGCAAAATATTTACTCCGACAGAACACCGCTGCAAGCCTGCCCCAATGATGGACATGTATAAATTTGGCGGACGGCATACCACCACGCCACCACCAAAGGAGAGGTAAACGCGGCAGGTGATTGATCCCTTTCTATGCGGTATATAAATCAGAAGGGAATTACTCTGCCAGCCCAATGGACAGACCTCCCTCTCGGTAGACAGATGGCTAAACCACCAAGACAGAAATTGGTGTTGTCAGTCTCGACTGCTAGGCCAATAATTTTGCAGACTTTTGCGCAGGACTACTCAAAAACCACTCTGGATATGAGGAAGGGATTCCTTTTACTAAGGGACATATTGAGAGCCATTCAATTTTCCTTTGCAGGTTCAGGATCTTTGGAAATGGCAAGGCACATTTCTTCACAAATCCGAAAGACCTGGCAAAGCACTTGGAAGCATCGCCGGTCCAAGAAATGGACCTTTCAGCAGCAGCCTCAAATAAGAGGAAGACATGATATCCTTTTGGTCATGTAAATGTTTTTTATGGGTCTCAGTTCTGTAGCACCCTGTCCGGATGCTTGTCGTTATTCTGGCCTGATATACCTTCTTTTTGAAAAGTTATTGTGTGCTGATAATATGACGCTACTTACACTCCCTAGTAAGCTTTCTCCTTGATATAATGTTTTCATATGTTGAGGTAATATGAATTTTTATGGTCAATTGTGTCCCCTATCGTAGACCCCAACGGCTCCATGTACGTGCTTCAAGTACATGTATGTTCCCTCCACAACCAGCTATGAAGACGCAAATACATTTGCGTCCAACGTTAACATGTCATCTTTCAGATCCACCATGAATGGGTCGAATATTCCGTTCCTAAGTATGCCTTGCCACCGTCTTTACATGGTGCACTTTTCACGTTTCCCTGGCTCTGGCGAGTTAGGCCCTGATTTCTGCCATCGAGCCCTTCTCTGCCTTCTGTCTATGAAAGCTGCGGCCTGCTGTATCCATGACCTCTGCCTTACTCCCTGCGCGGCGGGCGGTGCCTGGCTCGGCCTGCTTGCCTGCCAAGACTGTATTCAGCCTTCAAGTTATCTGCTCCACTCCTCGAAAATACATTCCTGTCTAGTAGTTTAGGTAAACATCCTCCCAGCTGCAGAGCAAAGGGCCCGGCTTCACCGTCTCCATGCAAGTAATTCATAGCTCCTGTTACTGTGGTAGGCCATGGTCCCGCACTACATGCAGACACATAGGCGCTTATACACGCACTAGCAGTCAGTATAGAATAGCCTCTGCCCGAGAGACCTTTCCTTCCAGATAATACAGTTCCTCAAACACAAGATATTAGATATGATTTGGGATTAGGTTGTTCTGACACCCCAGACTTCGGTCTCCTCATGTAGGGCTAAATGTCAAGTCCCCTTCACCCTCCAGTTCCACGTCAATCACACGTCATGCTGCTGCGCGCGCATCTCTGCCATGTATTTCTGCTGACTCTGCAGGATTCTCCTATGGATCCACCCACCTGTGACTCTTCTCTATGACGTTTCTAGCACACACCTTCGTGTACGCCCTTGTGCACGCCTTCTGTTACGCCTTTTTATTACGTACATGTGTTCTTATCTCTCTTCTCTGAGCTGTTACGCCTTCTGCATCTATCACTACTGTAATGCATTGACTATATATATGATGTTCTGTCAATAAAGCATTGTGATTCCCTTCCTGAACCCTTGTGGTGATGGAACATGATACCTGGTTCGAACCAATTCCTTTTTAAAGAATAAAACCCTTACAAAACTCAGATGCCACGGACTCTGCCTCTTAATTTTTGACTGAGTTATTCTTATTGAACTTTACCGCATAAATTAAGTATAGGTAATTTAAATTTACCACATAATTGGCGCCCGAACAGGGACCCCTCCCCCACCTTACGCGCCGGCGGTGCGTTGCAGGCCCGGTCCCCTGCCACAGCCGGACGGACAACTACGCGTACCCGCAGGATTTCCTGTATCTCCCTCAGGCCAACGGAGGTGACTGAGGCTGCGATCGACACCCAGACGAGGCGGTGAGGAGTGCGGAGGATCCCGACCAGAGCCTAGCTGAGAGAGCAAGGTCCGAGGTATTCAGAGGCCCACCAGTTCCGAAGTTCCGAAGTACCTACGTCACGAGTCGAGTCCAGTCCGGTCCAGTCCAGTGTCGAGTTTCCGAGGCCTTCCGTTCCGTGCTTCCCGGTGAGTACCGTTGCTGGGGACGCATCTAGACGGGTGCATTAATTTGTGCCTGGTCAAGACGGGTTTGGGTACACAGACCCGGTCTGCACTGTTTAGCGGTGTATCTGTACTGTTTAGCAGTATATCCAGTATGCAGTTAGCTAGTTTTCTTCTAGTTATTGTTGTTCGTTTTCAAAATGTTTAAATGTGTTTTAATGTCGTGGTATGAGTGATTGTTCGATCTTCATTATTGTGTTTATTGTATTAGTTGTGTCCAAATACGAGTAAGTATTAAGTATCAAGCATCACGGCTCAACATGCCGCTGTTTTCGAAACTGAAACAGATAGGAACTAGAAAAGGGATACTCGAGAAAGCTGTTCCCATCCCACCCAGGGACACTCCCGGATATTTTATGTACCACAAACACGGCTTAGATGCTGTATTATTTCTCGACTTGTGGGTGGACTACACCAAAGATTTAGCAGAGAATCAGAGATGGCCCGTTACAGGGACATGGGATGCCGAGTGCATCATAAGAGTAGAAGAAGCATTATGGAAAAAGAAAGCCAGACAGTCACAGAAAGATGCCATTGAATTATGGCGTAAAGAATCGCATAGACGCACAGAGAAAGCACTCAGAAAAGCAGAGAGAAGTAAAGAGGATTCCGAAAAGGCCAAAGAAAATGAATTACTAGAAGAAGGAGAACGAGTTAGAATAGAACAACACGATAGACGTCGCAATGCTATTATGACAGGATTGTATCCAGTCCTGGCCGAGGGCCTGCCCAAGGCGACCCCGGAAGTACCGAAAGATCTGCCCCCTCCATTGCTCCCGACTAAATTACGTCACAAGACCGCAGAAGACATTTTCCTTTCCTCTTATTTAGATGATGTAGCTCCCGAATATATCAATGTTCCGCCGGCACGCATTCCACCCCCTGACCGTCATCCCCAACGGCAGAGTCCTCCACCACATCCTGCACCCCCCATTAACCCTATTAATCAGCCTACTCCTTCTGGGCCTGACACGGCCCTACCGACAGATTCTGCTCAAGCGTCGCTTCAGGAGGTGCGTCAGGAGGTTTCCTGACCCCGCCACCAACGCATCGAATAAATACTAAAGAAATAGCCATGCAACGTACTCCGAGACCAATGAGCAGTGAAAAAGCGAAAGAACTTATCACATATTGTAGATATGACCCCATACCAGGCAAAGATGGTTACATGTTATTAGCCTCAATACGTATAAGACGTGCTGCAGACTTTTTAGTTCTGCTTCCAGGAATGAAGGTTCATCTAGACAGGATATATCATTTTGTTCAGACAGGGGAGGGACCGGAATGTATTCAGGAGGCTATGGCGTATCAGAAAGTAGACATTCAGAGCCTACTATTAAGATTCCTCATAAACTGTTTTGTAAGAGAACGAGACCGGCCTGGTGTAAATGAGGAAGAGATGAAGGTACTAACTGCATGGAGCCAGAATATTTCAGACGGAAAACATGATAAACAAAATTGTATAGAGAGCATGTACAGAAAAATTCGTAAAGAAATAGTAGTATTCCATGCAAAAGCGAAAGCTGAAAGGGAAGCAGAATCTGATGCAAATAAATCCTCAGAGGAGGAGCCAGAGGAAGAGACAGAAGATAGAGGAATGATAGCATATGTAGGGAGGGGTAGACCCTTTAATAAACCGATGCGTCCAGAAAGCAAGAGACTTTTTCACGCTGCTATGTCAAACCCGAAGACGCCTGAACATCTATTTCAGGCCACCGATAAAATACTTCAAGAACGAATGGGGTACCATGTACTCGATTCCATGGATGAACAAGAATTAGCCAGGTCAGCCGTACAATGGGCTGACAATTCTGATAAATATAGTGATGACGCATTAGCGCAGACATTTTTGAATCTTTCCCCGGACGAACAGCGACTAGCTGGTATGTACATGATACAGCACCTCCTTATATTGTATAAAAGCCAACACTCTGACCCTGGTCCCCTACCTGATATATTAATAGAGCTACTCATGAATAAATGGAGAGGTCTAGGTACCGATTTAATTAAAGTAATTCTAGAACATCGGCACAGATATAGTACTTTCCTGAATCCACAGTTTGTTCCAGCTCCACCCGTAGAAAGAAAAATGTATTATATAGACAGACAAAATCCCTTACGAGAAGTGCACCCAGTCAGGAATGATGATAATACCTTTAGACGTGTGTTTGTATACACGCCCATAACAAAAATGGAACTATTGGAAATGAAGAAACTAGTGCCTAGCCATGACAAAGACCCAGCAGGTTTTCACCGTGAAATAAAAGACATGTTACTCATGGGTGATTATACCTATCCCGACATCATGAAAATATTGAAAGTACTACTGCCTGCCGGTATTTACGAGAAACTCAAGGAAAAGGAATGGGAGGTGGGAGAACAAAAGATTGATTGGGCTGCATTAGAGAACGAAGAAAATACTCGAACCCCAGGTTTAGGTCTTGGGGATAAAACTAAAGCATTACCAGGATTGTTAGTACAGGTTTTGCCACGCTTGTTAGCAACTAAAAAGGAGGACTGGGGTGCAATCTCAGCCTGCAAACAGAAACCCGATGAAGACACTAGTGACTTTTTTTCCCGATTTGAGAAATGTTTCATTATTAACAGTGGCCTGAAAGCAAGTAGCGAGTCATATCCACATCTTTTTGTAACAAAACTAGTCAAGAATTCCCTGCCCCAGGTTAAGAACCGAGTACTGAAAGTCGAGAGCACATGGCAAGCTAATACCCCTTCACAAATGTTACAGATGTTACAGTACCACCAGAACAGAATTAGAGAAGAACATGATCACGAACAAAGACGTATGAAGGACACGAAAATGAAAATGCTAGTTGCTCAGTCAGTTCCAGCAGACAGTCAGAAAAAGGGCATGACACAGTCCAATAATTCAGCAGCTCCTGTTAAAGGGACATGCAACTATTGTAAACAGCCAGGTCACTATATAAACGATTGTGCAGTTTTGAAACACAATATAGCTTCAGGTAAAACTAAAGAGAGGCCCCGTCCACCTAGAGAGGACCAGGTCCAACAACAAGTACCACAGAATATCCAGCCTATCGGGCTTCACAACAGACCATACAGACCGTAGCAGTACCACAGCCACAGCCCATTGCCGCAACACAACATACGTCACAGCAGATGTACCAGTATGCACAAACTGATTATCCCGATTATCAGCGATACACATGAAACAGCCTAGAGAGGGAGGTTGACTTGCCTCTTATTGAGGTTCCTGTAGATCAAGAGGGTCCTTACGTTCATAGTCAAGTGTTAGGAAAAGATAGAAAGTTTTTGATTGATACAGGGGCAAGCAGGACGACAATAAGTCATGACGAGGTTCCAGGGGCACCCCTCTCAGGCTCACAGAATGTTTCCCTTGGATTTTCAGGCAAACCTATTGTGAATGAAGTATCGAAACCAGTACCTCTTTTAGTTGGTCCGTTGTCTCGCACTACAGATTTATTACTCACAAAATCATGTCCAGAAAACTTGTTAGGCATAAAGACACTGAAAGCTCTAGGAGCTGTTATTTGCTGTTCTCCGGAAGGAGTAAGACTGTTTTTACGTGACTTTAAGGGTCACTATGTATTGAGAGATATTGATCCCAGATTACAGAATGTTCCTGCACATTTATGGGCACAAGGTCCCACTGATGTAGGTTGTATGCACATTACACCATATCGAGTCACACTCAGGCCAGGAGTAGTACTACCACGAATGCGACAATACAAGTTACCCCCAGATGCTGTAGCGGCTTTACTGAAAATCGTTGACGAGCTCATAGCACAAGGAGTGGTTGTTGAAACCGACTCGAATCTATGTAATTCCCCTATCATTCCGATTCTTAAACGTACTGATCCAAATGCACCCCCAGTTTATCGATTAGTTATCGATTTGCGCGAATTGAATAAATGTATCGTACCACAATACCCTGTGGTTCCAGATATTTAGTCTCTATTGACTGCCATTGATTCCGAAGCAACGTTCTTTACTGTAATTGATCTGAAGAACGCCTTCTTTAGTGTCCCAATTGATCCGGAAAGCCAATACCTTTTCGGATTCTGTTTAAATGGTTGAAGCTTCAAATTTGCACGCGCACCTCAAGGATTCACAGAAAGCCCCAGCATCTATAGCCAAGCACTGAAAAGACAACTAGACAGTATACACATGCCTGATAACACTGCCCTACTTCAGTATGTCGATGATCTATTGATCACCGCCCGAAGTGAACCCGAATGTGAACAAGCATCACTGACGGTTTTGCATTTCCTGGCTGACAAGGGACACAAGGTGTCCCCTTCGAAGCTTCAATTCTGTGTTCAGCAAGTGGTTTACCTTGGGCACTTGCTGTCCAAAGGGGGGAGACAGCTAACACCTGACCGCATCCAGTAAATTGTAAACATGTCACCACCCAAGACACAAAAGGAGGTACGGGCTTTTATAGGCCTCACTTCTTACTGTAGACAATGGATCCCTCAGTATGCATTTCTAGCGAAACCACTCATACAGTTGACAACACAGGAGGCAGCGTCTTCGACTGTCCTCCCATGGACTCAGGAACATACACAAGCTTTTGACGACTTAAAGAAAGCCTTATGTCAAGCACCTGTTTTAGCGACACCATGTTACAGCAAGCCCTTTACACTTTTCGTCACAGAACGTGAAGGTACTGCATTGTCAGTACTCACTCAGGATCAAGCAGGTTCACACAAACCGTGTGCTTATTTTTCTAGTACATTGGATCCAGTAGCCCAGGCGCTGCCTGCGTGCTTGAAATCAGTAGCAGCAACAGCCCTAGCAATCAGACAAAGCGATTCCATAGTGTTAGGACACCAATTGACAGTACAAGTTCCACATTCCGTGGAAGTTCTTTTAAACCGAACACAGACTCAACACTTGACTATAGCACGACTGACAGGTTATGAATTGACATTGTTTCAGCCACACATAGAAATCAGACGTTGCAATACATTGAACCCTGCTACACTTTTGCCATTAAGTGAGACAGACCCATTGGCACATGATTGTATTGAAGTCATTACCATCACGACGAAACCCAGACAAGACTTGACAGACACCGCATTACTAGATCCAGACCTGACACTTTATGTGGATGGTTCATGCATGAGAACAAGTACAGGAGAATTAGTGGCCACCTACGCAGTCACGACAGAAACTGAAGTCATAGAAACGAATTGTATTGATACCCTGTCAGCTCAAGCAGCAGAGCTCATCGCTCTGACTCAAGCCTGTATTCAAGCAAAGAACAAGAGAGTTAACATATACACAGATTCGCGTTATGCATTCGGAGTTGTACACGACTTCGGAGTGCTCTGGCGAGAGAGAGGTTTTTTGACTTCTCACGGTGCCAAAATTCAGCACGGTCCCCTCATTCAAGCTCTGTTAGATGCAATTCATTTGCCTACAGCGATATCCATCATGAAGTGCAAGGCACATACGAAAGTCACAGATACCATTTCCCAGGGTAACGACCTGGCAGACCGAACAGCCAAGCATACAGCTCAGAATCAGACTCACACAACTGACCTGACCAAGTCAATAGTCCCGACATCGACACATTGCATGACAGTTAAGGATCCCGCCCTAGATATAATTGACATACAGACACATGCTACACCAGACGAAATCAAGAAATGGATTGAACTAGGAGGGATCCAAACAGAACAGGGATGGATGACGAAGGGAAAATCCACATGGTTTCTCCCTGACTCTATGATTCAAGTTATCATTAATACAGTACATAGCCCGGCACATTTAGGAGAAAAAGCCATGTTAGACAGTATTCAAAACCTTTGGTTCAATAAACATTTACGAGCAGCAGCTAAACAGAAAGTGCGTACTTGCATGATTTGTTGCCAGACCAACCCAGGTAAAAGCATTCCCGTAGAGCAAGGTGGATTTCATCCTCCCGATCACCCTTTTGAAGTCCTCCAGATGGATTATATCCAGATGGAACGCTGTCGAGGATTCAAATATGTCCTCGTAGTTGTATGTGCACTCTCCCGTTGGACAGAAGCATATCCAGTCCCAGATTACACTGCTCCGACCACTGCCAAGCAGCTGGTATTTGAATTCTTCCCACGGTACGGCTTGCCCCGTATTGTATACTCAGATAACAGTCAGCCATTCTCATCCGAGCTTATGAAGCAGGTATCACTCCTGCTAGGATATCAGTGGAAGTTCCATTGTATCCGACATCCCGAGGCAGCAGGTCTCGTGGAACGTCATAATCAGACTCTGAAAATTCGTCTTGCCAAGATCTGTAGAGAGAAAGGCGTCGACTGGATAGTAGCTTTGCCAGTTGCACTCTTTTTTATGAGAATGGTCGCACACTCAAGAACAGGGCTATCCCCGTACGAGGTGGTCTTTGGTAGACCACCAAATATGTGGGGGACGCCTCTGCCGAGAAAAATTACCGATGTTGATTGTAACATGCTGACAGATTACCTTGCTTCCTTGATGTCTGCACTACAATCATGTCGTTCACAGGTTGCTGCAGCCTTTCCCGACAACACCGAGGTGAAGCCACATGAGGTTGTTCCGGGGGACCTCGTCTTCGTGAGGAACTTCGACAGGAGGAGTCCGCTGGAGCCCCGTTGGCAGGCGCCGAGGCTAGTACTATTGACTACAAGGACTGCGATCAAAGTGGAGGGCCGTAAGGGCTGGCTTCACTCGAGTCACATTAAGAAATGCCATGGACTGCCGCCAGACTTAGACTCCCAGCCCTGCCCTCCTCCACAGACTGACTCAAAACTCCCCCTGGTAGAGAAAACTTCTTCTCAGGAGTATAAATCCAAATTGAGGTCTAACAAGTCAGACAGTTTAATTGTTTAAGTCCTCCCCTAGGTGAATCGGTTAGACAAGTCTCTGACATGTATCCCCTAGACCCCAATAGAGAGAGAGATAGACAGAAACAGCTCAAGAAACGTGAATATTGTAAATCACTTCGTAGTCACTGTATCGTGACACTATTGATTATGTTTTTTCTGAGTCTTTTGATTATTGCTGCAAGTATACTGTTACATATATACTATCCTATTTTCAAGCGTGCACATTCTTCCTTGAATGTCACTGCCGAGCACTCTTTCAGTGAACTGCCCCCGCATGAGTTATCTTACCGACTTGCGCTGCGCAACAACACATTCATTAGTATGTTACATCATTCCCATCAAACCAGCAATGCTACCAATTGTTGGATATGTGGCCGACTCCCTCCCTATCAGAAATACAAGGGAGTTCTGCCCCTCTTCCCGTACCCGTTCACACGCAATGGTTCCTGTGGTGCATGGTTTAGTTTGATTAATTCCTTAGATTCTGATTCCGTAGTTTACCAGGGCAACTGGGTATGGGGAAATCTGAACACAGTTCTGCATAAAGTATGTTTCCCTGACAAGGAGGGTCTTCCAAAAAGGACAGGGACTGATCTAGAAAATGAAGTATATGGATTAGGTAACTTTACACTTAACCTCATGATTCTGAATGTTGAATCCGAAACCGAACCAGTCTTGCCCGCTATGTCCGTATTACCAGTCAAAGGTGAATTATGTGTCAGAAAGAATGGTTCAGTACACCTGGGTCATAGTAGATGTACTACTGTGATCGAATTCAGTGATAAAGGCAAGTCTACATTTAAAGCTTCCCGTCATTCCTATTTTATTTGTGGTCATACAGCATATATACGCTTACCTCTAGATTGGGATGGCACCTGTTACATTGCATTCCTTCTGCCACCTGTTTTCCTAGCCCCTCCTGATTATCATAGGGACTCCCATCTAGTACACGTTAGACCCCAGAGAGATCTCCCGATTGTCGACTACACTGAAACGGCATGGGAGCAATATACAGACTTCAATAAAGGTTTCTTTCCCTACTTAGGTGCTGTCTTTAATAGTAAACTGATACGTAAATTAACCAGAACCCTCGAAGCAGTAGTGAATGAAACTACTTCTGCCCTAGGCAACTTAACAGAGGAGCAGTCTGCTATGCGGATTGTTGTTCTTCAAAATCGTCTTGTCCTTGACGTCATCCTGGCCGATAGGGGCGGAGCTTGTAGAGTCATCGGATCGAGTTGCTGTGTTTTCATTCCAGAAAACGCGCCATCAGTATACAGAGCCATAACCCGTCTTCACAAAATTGCAAGTCAGATACACCAGAATCCAGGCACCTGGACTTGGTCCGGTTGGTTCTGGAGTGTGTTATCAGCCTGGGGATGGAAAGTCCTATCCTTCCTAGGAATAGCCCTTCTCATAGTATTCAGTTGTTGCCTATGTCTGCAATGTGGGCCAGCGATTTGCGGCTTGTGCGCCACATCATGTATTCCTCATTCAAGTCCACGTTCAAAACACCGTAAGAAGAAAGAAGAGCAAATGATGTTACATGAACAGATTGATAGATTAATGAGGATTGATATCTCATGAAGGGTCCGTAGGGGACAAGGAGGGAATGAGGTAATATGAATTTTTATGGTCAATTGTGTCCCCTATCGTAGACCCCAACGGCTCCATGTACGTGCTTCAAGTACATGTATGTTCCCTCCACAACCAGCTATGAAGACGCAAATACATTTGCGTCCAACGTTAACATGTCATCTTTCAGATCCACCATGAATGGGTCGAATATTCCGTTCCTAAGTATGCCTTGCCACCGTCTTTACCTGGTGCACTTTTCACGTTTCCCTGGCTCTGGCGAGTTAGGCCCTGATTTCTGCCATCGAGCCCTTCTCTGCCTTCTGTCTATGAAAGCTGCGGCCTGCTGTATCCATGACCTCTGCCTTCCTCCCTGCGCGGCGAGCGGTGCCTGGCTCGGCCTGCTTGCCTGCCAAGACTGTATTCAGCCTTCAAGTTATCTGCTCCACTCCTCGAAAATACATTCCTGTCTAGTAGTTTAGGTAAACATCCTCCCAGCTGCAGAGCAAAGGGCCCGGCTTCACCGTCTCCATGCAAGTAATTCATAGCTCCTGTTACTGTGGTAGGCCATGGCCCCGCACTACATGCAGACACATAGGCGCTTATACACGCACTAGCAGTCAGTATAGAATAGCCTCTGCCCGAGAGACCTTTCCTTCCAGATAATACAGTTCCTCAAACACAAGATATTAGATATGATTTGGGATTAGGTTGTTCTGACACCCCAGACTTCTGTCTCCTCATGTAGGGCTAAATGTCAAGTCCCCTTCACCCTCCAGTTCCACGTCAATCACACGTCATGCTGCTGCGCGCGCATCTCTGCCATGTATTTCTGCTGACTCTGCAGGATTCTCCTATGGATCCACCCACCTGTGACTCTTCTCTATGACGTTTCTAGCACACACCTTTGTGTACGCCCTTGTGCACGCCTTCTGTTACGCCTTTTTATTACGTACATGTGTTCTTATCTCTCTTCTCTCAGCTGTTACGCCTTCTGCATCTATCACTACTGTAATGCATTGACTATATATATTATGTTCTGTCAATAAAGCATTGTGATTCCCTTCCTGAACCCTTGTGGTGATGGAACAAGATACCTGGTTCGAACCAATTCCTTTTTAAGGAATAAAACCCTTACAAAACTCAGATGCCACGGACTCTGCCTCTTAATTTTTGACTGAGTTATTCTTATTGAACTTTACCGCATAAATTAAGTATAGGTAATTTAAATTTACCACAATGTAAACAATACTATATTCAGATTTAATTGTTCGACTCCATATACCATGTTTCTCATGGAAAGATCGATGCTCTGTTTAGGTTGTTTTTAGCAGATTCATCAAAATTTGTTTAAAGGCTCCTTTCTCTGTTTGACACAGTAGATAATTAAGATCTCATACATTTTATTGTGTTATCAGACTGGAACTGTAGTGTATTACAGTGGTTAAGTAGGTTCTGTTGGCCCTAGTCGTTATGGCCAATACCCATATTAATTGGGGTAACTGTTATCTACGGAGTCACAACTGATAAAGATGTTCTTGTTATGTTTCAGAGCTACTCCACAATGTTAAAAAAAAACATGTTAGAACCCTCCATGCTGCAGTCCGACGCTCCTGTGATCCCATCTCCCACATCCGAATTTATCAGGTAGGGGAGGGAAGGATGGGGGTGGGGTTGTGGGTTTGTAGGTAAAAAACCTCTTGGTTTTTTAGTTTTTCTGTATGCTTTCCTTATCGTTTTTAATGTTATTCTTGAAGTGACAGGTACACACTACTCTACACATAGTGGCAGGGCCAAAGACCTATTTAGAATCGGTAAGAGACCTCCCTATAGGGATACTACCCTTAGGGAACTAAACACACCTCTTTGTGGGTGGCGGGCAGATATTCACACATACATTATGAAAACAGTGGTTATTATCGCCATCACTAACTCAGTCGATGTCTCAGATTAGATGTAATACTATTGCGGAGGCCCCCAATATTGTTTCATTGAATGTGAAGGGACTAAATCACCTATTTAAACGCGGGAACATTTTTGATTACTTAGCTAAAACTAAACGTGATATCATACTTCTTCAAGAAACAAAACTATTCGAAGAAGATGCTGCCTATATCAAATACAACTGGATCTCGCACATCTCATGCTCTCCAGCAGACCATAAAAAAAGGGGTTCTTACACTTATAGCCAGGAAATTTAGCAACTCTATTTAATCACAATCTCATGATGATGAAGGTAGGGTGGTAGTCACACACCTGGAAAAAGCTGATGATTTAATTCATGTCCTCAATATATACGGCCCTAATGCCAATGAGCCCAACTTTTGGGAAAACATCTCAAAAAAACTATAGAAACTTTTCCCCAAGATGATCTTATCATAGTTGGTTGCGATTTCAACTTTTAAATACAAGAAACCTGGGGGTCTATCATCAAGACAAAGGTGTGTCTAAAGCCATACATAGTGTCAAACAACCTCCCCCAGCCTCAGACACAGCTTGGGGTAACGACGGATAGAGCGTGGCCTCCCTTGCTCTGAGCTTGGTCCAGGTGAGGTGAGGTAATTTCCCCTGTCAAGAAGGGTGATTCACACACCAGCTGACATGGAGGAATAGGAATATATCCTTTAAAATATGTCACTGTATAAGATTTATGTATTAAGTTGATTTATTTTGAACACTTGCAGTAGCAAAAGTTTCTAAGAACAGAGGCCCTGAGGAAAGCCAAGGGAGTGTATCCCCTACTGGTAGAAACATGTCGGCCCTAAAGCAGTCATTTGTTTATACTGCTGTTTTTGCGCTGTTCTGGTTTTTAAATTGAAAGAGGTTCTTCACTCATTAAAGTTTACCGTGAGTCCTCTATTCTTTTTTAATGTCACTTTCTCTTCACACCTTCACTCTTTGCACTGCACCTTTTTCCAATTGGTGATCCCACGCATGGTCGGCTAGTGACTGCGGGCGTGACCCCAGTCCTGACAGGCTGTCCTGGTTGTAGTCTCAATTGATCTAGAGACACACCAGCCTAGCCCTGTGGATGACCACATGAGAAAACTACATCACCAACAAGATTTTGATGGTAATCCATCTCTGGATATTGGATTTCACCTAAAGTTGCTGGTGGTTCTATGCGTTGGTTTACTATACTCTATATAACTAGACCATTTAATTACCGCACAGTTATTCAGTTGTTTGACACTATGTATGGCTTTAGACACACCTTTGTCTTGATGATAGACCCCCAGGTTTCTTGTATTTAGATATTGCATTAGGGGAAATTACCTGGGCCGGTCTTTAAATTCCCTTAGACCCTCCAACTCCCGTCTTTGTATTTGCGATTTCAACTTGCCACTAGATCCTGTAATTGACTGCCAATCCAAGTGTAAATATCAAATCAGCCTCTCTCATGATGTTGTTCAGAAAATTTGCTCTAAATTCAATCTTAAGGATTTCTGGTGCCTCCAGGACCCGGACTCTCGAGACTGAGTTTTACTCGGCCCCTCACAACTCCTATACTAGAGTTGACTACATACTAATGTAGGGCTCCTTCATATATTTAATTGACCAAACAGATATTGCACCCAAACTAGTGTCAGACCACTCTTGTATAAGCACCAAACTAGCGGGTACCCATACTACGCCTCCTACTAAAAGGTGGCGTTTTAATGAAGAAGTCCTCTCCGATCCGGAAGACAAAGAGAAAATGGAGGACGCAATCTGGGAATATCTTAAGCACAATGATCTTCCTGAGACCGACCCTTTCCCCCTCAGGGATGCGTTGAAGGCAACCAATAGGGGAGTCCTCATTGAGGAAAAACGAAAATTAATAAAAAACTTAATTCTGAATTAATTCGCTTGGAACGTGAAATTAAGCTCCTAGAGACCTCACATGCCAATGCGTTAGACAACAACAACACCCTTAACCAATTGGTACAGAAAAAATATGAATATAATAAAATTGTAAGCAGGTGGGTGGGTGTGTGGATCAATAAATTTAAGGTCCTTAAACTTTGTGAAGCCAATAGAGCAGTCAAATTACTAGTTTCTTACCTCAAACATAAACAGAGACAGCATACTATCTCTTCAATAAAAGACTCTAATAACAATACGTAGACTAAACAAAACGAGATTCTGAATGCCTTTAAGTCCTTTTATGAAGATTTGTATAAGAGCAAACAAACCCTTCATTCGAAAAATTGTGGTAGATACTTAAATACATTAAATCTATCTTGGTTATCGGAGGCAGATAGCGCAGCATTAGGGAACCCCATTCCTGAACTGGAAATAACTAACGCCATCAAGTCCTTGAAAAGCAATAAGGCCCCTGGCCCTGATGGCTTCTCAGCCTCCTTCTACAAGTCATTCAGAGGGTCAATCCAACCAACCATGCTAAAAATATTTAATGCTATATCTCAGGAGGGACGCACACCCAACTCAATGAAAGAAGCCAACATTATAGTCATACCCAAGGAGGGGAAGGATCCTTTATTACACAAAAAATATAGGCCAATATCTCTGATCAATGTAGATTGTAAAATATATTCAAAAATACTTGCCACAAGACTGAATGGGGTTCTCCCGCAGCTGATCAGTAACTCCCAAGTTGGATTCCTTAAAAACTGAATGTCTAATGATAACACCCACTTGTTATGTCATGTCCTAGAGCAAGCAAAGGTGAAGCCAGAAGCGACTATAGCAATCACTTTAGACGCAGAGAAGGCGTTTGATAGAGTGTTGTGGCCATTCTTGAAACATTGCATGCAGTCCTTCAATCTCGGAGGTTCATACATTAACATGGTCATGGCTATGTACTCTGTGCCTACTGCCCGTATTGCGATCAATGGGTCACTCTCGGAAGCCTTTATTCTTGAGCAGGGTACTAGACAGGGTTGTCCTCTTTCTCCATCACTTTTTCTTTTAGCCCTTGAGCCCTTTATACAGGACATTAAACGTAATGAAAAGATAAAAGGTGTATGTTTTAATGAGACTCTAGTTAAATTGGAGGCCTACGCTGATGATAGTCTCATAGTCACGGAGGACCCGGGTTCTTCAATTGATGTCCTGGTGCTGTCCATAGAGAAATATCCTACTTACTCAGGATACAAGTTAAATAGGGGTAAATCAGAAGTTAAGCCCCTCAAAGTCCACTACACTAGGGAGGTGTTGGGCGACTCGGGCCTTGCGTGGCAACCTGGATACATAAAATATCTGGGTATTGAGTTTGGCAGTAATATAATTCATACTCTTCAACAAAATGAATCCTCCACTCTGGGGAAGATTAAATCTGTCTTAGACGCATGGTCACCAAAATGTTTTACATGGTGGGGTAGAATTGAGACCATCAAGATGATGATCACATCTTTGGTAAATTGTCTAATTGCCATGCTTCATCTTTTAATAACTGAGTATTTTCACTGCATATTGCATACTCTTATATCCAGATTTTTGTGGAAAGGTAAAAAGGCCAGAATTGGATTGAAAAAAACTTAGATTGGACTAGTCTCTCGGCGGAGTCAACTTAGCCGACTTTAAACTGTATCAAACAGCATTCTTGGCAAAACAAGGCTCTTATTGGATCATGCCGCCCGCTAACTATAATCCAGTATGGCCAGAAGTTAAAAAATCTTTACTTAACAACTTTGCCCCGGTAGCCCTGCTTACATCCCACTACACGTATGTCAACTGCTCTAAATCTATATTTAAAAACACAAAAGCAGCCCTACTGAAACTGGATAAGAAATAAGACACCAGTATGAGACGTTCCAAACCTGATTTATTATGGGACAGCCACAATATTTTATATAAAGGGAAAACTTTACATTATGATGTCTGGATAGATAAGGGGATCTTTTTTCCTTATCAGCTGGAAAATTCAGCGTACCTGATCACTTTTAAAGATCTTCAACCTATGTATAATCTGGACAATCTAGAGTTTTATAACTTTCTAAAGGTTAAGGCAGCGCTGACGAAGGCTAAACTACATTCCTCAACTTCCTCCTTGCCACACTATGTAACAAAGATTAATCAATTAGGTCAGCAGGTCTCTTGGATACATAAACTAATTCATCCAAAGCACTCTTCCCTTTAAAAGAATCTTATATCCTTTTGGGATTCACATTCCTCTTCCCTGATCTCTGCAGCCGAATAGTCTCAAAAATGGGGTTCCGTTTCCAGAAAAAAACTTTCCCCAGTCCTTCCACAAACAAAATTTTGGCTCCTTCATAAGGTTAATTGGACGCCAGCCCGCCTACACTTGCATAATATACGGGATGATCATGTTTGCTGGAATTGCAAAGAGTGAACAGGGGATTTGGCCAGTTTGATATTATACTACAAAGGTGTTGAGCCATTTTGGGACAAGGTATTTGACTTTATTTCCAATTTATTTACCTGCACCCATAAAAAGGAACTATCCACTCTGACTACTAGCTTTCTATGTGTCGATCCACTAAAAGAACATGACAAAACCCCACTGGACCTTCTTCTTACAGCAGCTGTTAAGATCATCCTAAACAACTGGAAATACACACAGAAGTTGCCTCTTAATTGCTGGTTAAACTAGATTTCCCAACTTAGGGTTGCTGATAATATTGCTGTCCAAAACTCCACATGGATACCCCCCCATAGACATATGTGGGATAGCCTTATTCTATATTTCAAATCGCATAAACCCCCATGGTCCACAAGGGATAATGTGTTGTTATGGTCCCTTCTCTTGTCTAAGTCCTGTGCTAGCTGTCTTGACCATGTTCTTCCCTTAAATAGAGGTGTATTAAATCAAGATGCAACATTATATTATTGTCTGTATAGGTTTAACTTTAACTTTAATTGTGTCCTTCTGCTCTTTGTATTTTAAATGATTTGTATCAGGTGTTTTTAAGACCCATTATCTAATTTATCAACGTGAGATAATGTGTATCTTTTGCCATGATGTACAGAGTTAATGTTACCACTCTATTTGCCATACATTACTGTAATTTTTATTTTCTTTTATTGCTTCTTTTTTGTTTTTAAATAAACAACCAACATAAACATTTGAACACAAAAAAAGCAATTCAAGATTGTACAAAGAAGGAATTGACAATGGGAACAAAAGAAAACTGACAGCCTATGAGGCTGTGCTTATAAGGAGAGGCTTGCAAGAAATGGGGAAGGGAACCCGAAAAGTTGAACAAAAGAATGAAACAAGGACAAAGAGAGGAGCCTGATAATATTCGTAAACATACCTGCAGCATTTTCAAGGCTCTCAAACTCCTTCCCTTCCACATTTTTTTCCACTAACACAGTTCACTCAGCCTACCTCAGCCCGTCTGATTTTATTTATTTATTTAAGACACGTATCCTAGATCGGCCTCCAGAGAAGACTAAAGATTTACAGAGATCAGTTATATTGCAGAGTCATTAGCACCTCACCCTTGGGATTCTGTGCATAATAACTTTTTACAGCACCATGTCCCACATTTGCTGAAATCGGTAAACCTTTACCGTCCCTTTCCAAGACCTGAAAAAAACTGCAGCAACTCCAAAAGCACGATGTGTGTTTTACACGTCATGCTTTTGGACTTGATGCATTTATTTTCTTAATAGAAGGAACGCGACTGCGGGCTGATTATGGGCCTTTGTGAAAGTATTCCTGTTACTCGCAGCACCGTCATGCGCTGGAAATTAACCCCTTCGATGTTATTGACGGAACGGTTCCGTCATGAGCATCGGTTGGCCTGTGCTCATGACGGAGCCCGTTGGCTCATTAGAACGTTCAGCACAGCGCAGGAATCTGCGCCGCGCTGAAGGTGTTAACATACATATTTTCACAATGGCCCAAAATCAGCCCTCAGCCGCGCTCCATTAAGAAATGAAATGCAGCAAGTGCAGGAGCTACTTTCTGCTGAATGCATGAACAGGCTCCCGAAAAAAGGAAACGTATTTGCCACTCTCGGCGGCGCGAACACTCTCAAGGGATGTACTGTGTGTACGCTTCATGTGATAACTGCACCCGCGTTTGAGACGCACAAGTAAGGATGCCGGTTCACTAGAACTGTCTGAAGTACTCAGATCTTGAATTCAGCGCATTGAAAATTAACATACCACACCCCTGATGAAGGGCCACCACCCGAAATGCATTGGGCTAATAAGAAGTGCTATATGAATTGAATTTCTATAAACCTTATGATGAAAAAAGAATAAACAACTTGAATGAGAATACCCTATGAGTATAAAGTTCATTGAATTACACATCACATCGAGTGCGAGTGGGAGACGTCCCTCTACATTGGAGGATCGCGCTAACGCACAGTTCATTACACTATCTTTTCACTCAAAAGGATTGACTCACCTGCACCACTACCTGTTGACAGCATCACACTGATAATATTAGAGTCGGCTGACCTAGCTAACAGTTCATTGTTGTCTTTTTTATCACAAACCTGTGGGTCAGACATCAGTGCTTCAGAGATCTAAACATCCTTGGTTTATGGCCCTGATACTGTACCTCCTCAGTCTAAAAACTGCAGCCTTGCCTTGACCATTAATGTTTATATTAAATTCCCCACAAATTATAGAAGGTAGCGGCCAGCAAGCCAATTCATTGTTAAGCCAGTCAAACATGGTCAGATCATCGTCCACAGATCCATAAACGGAACATAATGTAGGCACATTGTTGTCTACACAACATTGCACAATAGCCCATCGGCTATATTTATCCGCCCTGCTACGTGGAAACCTAGCCCTCCCCTTACGAACCATAATGGCCACCCCCATTTATGCATCCCTTGGGTGGTGTTAGTCACTAATTGATACCCTGCTAACTCAAGCAACTTCCTGTGTATTTGCCTCTACATGGGTTTTTTGAAGACAGACAATGGCTGTCTTTAGGAATTGTATATCAACATTAACTTTCCATTTTTCATGGGATTATTTAGCCTGAAAATGTTTATTGACGCTATCCTTAATTTACTCATCTATGTTTAGTTGTTATCCACTGACAAATATCAACCGTCCTTCCCATAACCACTCCCCTTGCAAAGCGTGCTTGGAACATCCCCAACACAGTAACCTCCCACCTCCCATCCCCCCCGGACCACCCCCGGACACCCCCTGGCCTACCCCCCTCAATGTGAAAGCAATAGGGTCAAAGAGACCCTTGTGATGCCTCTTGCTCGCACACCGTCACCGAGCAGCCCCCTCAAGCCCAACCTCACCAACTACTAACACTCTGGTGATCATAAAAATCCAAAAAATGTAAAGGGACAAAAAAAATTAGAACAATACCCAGTTACAATAAAACACCTCTGCCCTCCCTGAGATGTTAATTAGCTCCCAGGGCAGTTTTCAATTGCCACCATTACTGTACCCTCTATCATAATAGATTTAGTCTCGCCCAAGTAAATTATTCAACCAATGGTCACACACTACTACCACCGGTCAAAATCTCTTTAAAAAATTCTTGGGCTTGAATTTCTGATGAAAATGCCCCGGGATTTCATTTAAAAATTACCTTGAGACAGGTATGGCTCAATAAGTAAACTTCACAGCCAAGTCTTTGGAAGGGCCAAATCAATTGTCTCAGTCACCACCTTCTCTCTACGGTCACATTGCAGATATCCGGTGTAACAAAAAAGGTATGCCCATCAACTGTACGTTTGGCCTTCTCAAAAATTGCCTGGAGCAAGAGAAAGTTCCCCCCAAAAATCAGAATGGCTCTAGGCTTCTCATTTGAATCTGGTAGCCCCCTTTTTTTTAACATAAGTGGGAACCGATGTACTCTCTGCACCTCCGCCTCCCAATCCCAATGTTCCCGCTCAGGGAAGGCTCCCTTTAATACTCTCAGCATAAAAGCCCGGATATCGCCCCTTCGGTATTCCCAGCAATACCAAGAAGCCTGAGATTATTTACTACGCTGGCGATTTTCAAAATCTTTGAGCTTCCACAGCATGTCAGTTACCCGAGCTTCTTAAGAGAATAGCTGTATTCCTATTGCCTCAGCTCCAGCCTTTAGCACTACTGTCTGTTCTTCCACAGCCATCGTGCACTCTGAGATTTGGGTACAAATCATATTGACCTTACGCATGGCCCCTTGAAGCTTTTCGTAGCCACATGTGCTCTCTTTTTCTCCACGCAAGCTTCAATTTGCATTTGCTTCAGTGTAGAATAGATTAGTCCCATCGTGGGGGGAGATTGGGACTACAGATTCATAATTGGCACTTCCCGCGGGGTTCCTTAAGCTGCTGCACCCCCCTCCCCCAGAACAAATTTGAGGAAGAGTAGTCCCATCTCAACTGGTTGGCCATACTCTGGTCAGACTCAAAGCCAAGCTCGCCAGACCTCGCTTTTCCATTAAATGTCTTCCTTTTTTGAGCGGCCACCCGTTTTCGAGGGTCCGGCTTAGCTAAAGAACTATCAAGACTATCCCCAGTGGTGCCTGGTGCCGAGTCCCCTTCAGATTGGACATCAATAACCCCAGATAGGTCAGATTCATCAATAAGAGAAAATTATTTCTCAGCCCCTTCAGGCTTACCCCCTGCTTTCAACTTTTGCCCACCAGGACTAGCACTAGGAACAGTGTTTGCTTCAGCCCCGGAGGTTGGCTCTCCGAGTCCACCAAATATTCAGTCAGTAAAGATTGACTTATCAAAGAGGCATGATCCATGATCTCAACCCCTATTTGCCTAGAGGCAGCTTAAAACCTTCTTTATCGGCCGCTATATCACCCGGAAATGTCAAACAGGTTAAAGCGGTACTCACAGTATTTATCCCAGATGAGGAATTTGCTGCCATTCCTGTTTCCTGATAAGTCATGGCCGGAGCCACCGCGGAGCGGGCTTCCTTTCTGCCTGCCTCTACACTTGCAGCAAAAATCTCCAGGATTACCGTCTGCTTCCCTGTCAGCAGGTCAGCACTAGACCGCAGATCCTTCTGTTTCAATTTGTTACCAGTGGCATCACCTGCGTCGCCCCTCTCAACGGAGGCCACAATGTTATTCGACCTTTGCCAGGCTAAGGATTTCTGGCTCTGGGTGGGTCCTCATGCCCCCGTAGGTACTCCAGCTTCGGTGCGATCTTCGGACAAGAACCACACTCCACGCTGTTACTTGAAGTGTAAAAGGCCATTTTTATTAGGACAAGGTTGCACTCCTTTAGACTTTATTACATAGTGCATGAATGCAATAGATGTACTTTTCCCCACCCCATACCGACTCATTCTCCATTCCTCCTTCTCGAACCATCTCACCTGTTTGACTCTTCCCCCATTCACTCAGTGACCTCCTTCCTCTCCCCATTCTCACCTTCACTTGCCCTCCGGGCATCCTCTGTTGAATTTCCTTCATTGCCTCCCGCGCCCCGCTATCAGTCACCCGTGTACCGTTCTCCCACTCGAGGGGTGGATTGCTCGTATGTGACTCACCACCCCTCCAAAGTACCGCCAACCAGGGAACCCCCTTAGGGTGGTTCCCTGCCCCAGCCCCTTGTGCGGCTAATGCATCCTCCACCTTGTGGCCCCCCGGTGGCCGACCAGCCATTACCGTACCATGCGACATGCGCAAATAAAAACATCTCCGAGGCAATCCCTGTCCGGGAAAGATGCCCCCCTTTACCATGAAAAACCAAGTACCACTCCTTGCTCGCAACCTGTGTAACCCTTGCCATGCCAAAACTCGCAGACAGGAACCTCCCTGTCGTCTGTGAACAACCATCCACCACCTGTATCTGTATCCAGATGTACAAATCACTGTCCAATAGGCCAATCCGGGAAATACAGGTGCCCCTTTGTTTGCGGTGAACGACCATCCACCACCCATTTCTGCGTTCCACATAAACAAATCAAGTAACGCAGGCCACTGTTCGTCCTCGAAAGGTGCTCCCCCCCTCGCAGTGAACGACCATCCACCAACTGACACTGTGTCTAGTATAAACATATCAACTATTGCGGGACACTTTGACCATGAAGGTGCCCCCCCCCTCATGGTGAACGACCATCCACCACCTTCGTCTGTCTCCCGTGCAGAATAGCTGATAATATTTGGGCCAAACCTGGTGAACCACACATGCTCCCATCCCGGTAAATGACCATCCACCCTGCCGTTTGCAGCCAGTGTAACAGAAAATATGTAGGGGCCAAACGTTTGCCTGTGACAAGCGCCTCCCCCTTCCTGGTGAACGGCCATCCACCCTGGTGCTTGCAACCAAATGTAGCCAGATAGGATTCTTGAGCCCAAACTAAGCTCGTGCCGAGAGCCCCCCCTCGCGGTGAACGACCATCCACCCTTCTGCTCCCTCCAATGCAAACTGTTCGATTTGATGGGACCGCAACTTCGCTTGTGACAAGGACCCCCTCCCCCCCACGGTGAACGACCATCCACCCATTTGTTCGCACCCTGTGTAACAGAACAGATTTACGGGCCAAACTTTGCCAGCGACAAGCGCCCTTCCCCACCCGGTGAACGACCATCCACCTTTTTGCTTGCCTCCAAATGGAGACCGACAGGATTCTTGGGCCAAAACCCTACCTGTGCTAAGTGCCCTCTTCTTGGTGAACGACCATCCACCCTTTCGCTTGCTCCCATTGTAAACAGATACCATTTGACGGGACCTGAAACCACGTGTGTGACAAGGACCCCCTTTTTCGGTGAACGACCATCCACCCACTTGCTTGCACCCCATGCAACCAAGAAGATATCTGAGGGAAACCCTGCTTGCAACAACCGCCCCCTCCTCTGTGGAAACCATCCACCCTATTGGTTACCACCAACGGGGACAGAGTGGATTCACATACCAAAACGTTCCTCTTACCCTTCCACAGTAAACGACCATCCACTCGTTGCGCGCCTCCATTGTAAATCGATAGTATTCGTTGGGACCAAAAAATGTGCTTGCGGCCAGTGCCCCCCCCCCCCCCAAAGTGAATGACCATCCACCCCGTTGCATGCACGCTGCATAAACCGCCGAGGTTATTCAGGCCAAACTCCGCTTTGTGACAAATGCCCCCTTCGCGGTGAACGACCATCCACCACCAGTACCTGCACCCGGAGGCACAAGCAACCTTTTTACGGACGGGACGCTCCTCGACCAAGAAAGGGCCTCCATCCCTGTGCAAACCCCCCCTTTTCACCTGTACCTGTATCCAACGAGGACAAGCAACATTGTTAGCAGACTGACCTCGCCCGTGAAAGTAGAGCCCTCCATCTCAGTGGACGACCCTCCACCACCCCAACCGGCGGCCCGTGTCAAAGTTACCAGTCAGGACCAAATCCTCGACCACCCGCACCCTTTCATCGGTCCCCTGCCCTGCAAGTCAGGTCAATAGCCCTACCCCTTGTCGACCCGTTCTGCTATCATGTCCAATTCAAACTCAGCGACCCAATCGCCCCTGTCATCTGCCACGGTGCACCAGGTCCCCTTCATGCCGCATAGTGCAAAACCATACCACTGATACCCAACCTACATCCGTGACCCACCATTATTCTCCGATCAGGCAACTCAGTTCTTGCAACACAATGACATCTGCACCGACCACAACCACACCCCCATTGCGGCCCACAGGCTCCCTCATCATTGCACATCCCTCCTGCAAACTGTCTAGTTCGCCTCCTCCGCCGGTCCATGCCTGGGAGAAGAGCCCACCCCCCACCAGGCGACCGCCTGGGGTCCTGCTCCACTCCCGACTCCTGTAGTAGGAACGAATATTTAGTCCTACATGAATTACATCCCTCTTCCCCTCGCCCCTGCACAGCAAGCGTCAAGTCGCCACATCATCCCAGAAACACCTTGCCGTACACCGGTAGCTTGAACCTTCCGCCCCCCCCCCACCCCCTTGGCCCTTCGTCTGCCCAGCTGCTACAGCCCCCCTATGGAAGAATCGTGCACCACCACTACCCACCCTACACAACAGCCCGGCCTCCGAAGGAACCTAGAACCTAGAACGACCTGCCGAAAGGAGATCCCCCTACCTCCGTTGGAAAAGACAATTACCCCCCAGCCCTAGGTCTTCACTCGCCAATCCCTAATCTAGGTGCCCTTGAAAACTGCCTGCAACCCCAAAACCCACCCTAACTTGCGGGCCCCTTGCCACACCATCAGCACAAGGCGCCCCAAATCACCAATATTGTCCTGCTTGCCAATCATGCGGCCCATAATGTACGCAGCCTCGCCTTTCACCAGAAAACATCACCCATTCAACCGCCGCTCCCCATGGACCTCAGCGACCCGCCTCCAGGGGGAAAGGAACAGACTCCCAGGTCTCCTGTAATCCTTGAGAGGAGCATAGTGCCAGAGCCATTCAGCCCCGCTACCTAAATTGTAATTAAAGAACTAAAGACAAGGAACGGCCGAACTGTCCAGCCCCTACTCACACTATAGCACAAACCAAAGACCTACCCAGTCCACAACACCTGCAGCATGTTAGTCAGCCAACCAAGACACCGGCCCCCTCGGGGTGGGCCTCCATCGCAGTCGCCCAACCAGCACAAGCGTCCCTGGGCCAATGCACACCCCCCTTCCATCAGAACAACTCCCGCAATTGCACCAAAGTCCCAGCTTTCACACCTACGACCTCGAGCACCATGGACGCCCAATACCACGGACTTCCTCACCCCATCCATCCCTTGCACAGTGGTGTTAGGCCCCGTGACCACTGGTAAAGAAATCCACAATGCTGAACTGCCAGACCCATTGCCTAAAAATTCCATTCTAGCAACCGGTGCGCTCCCTTCAGTACTCGGTCCTCTCTTTCCATCACAGCCCAAAGCACCTCGGCCAACCCGCCTTAGCCCCACCGTCCTTGCAGCTCCCCCCCATCCCTCAACTCATACCTGAGTGTCCATTCAGAACCTCCTCCTCAGATGTTCCCCATCGCCGTCGTCTGCCCTTGTCTGTAGCTGTGTGTGGCTCCTGGAGCAACAATAAAAACAGTCCGGTTACCGGAACCCCCCACCATCCCCCCCACCCCCCCAGTCAACCCCCACTCGACCGCCGTCCCATACACACTGCCTCTCCACACCACACCCACTACTTAATCCTACTGCATCCCACCACATCCACATCAACACAACCCTTCTCACTCGCAAACCTCCATGCCACTGTTACACACCGTTCGCTAGTTTGAAAAAATTCCATATGCTGAAATGGGCTTCCTGCGTAATCCCGCGATGGAGAGGCACGCCGCCGCGGACCCCCCTACAGCTTCTGGCCAGCGCCCGAGGGCGTTATGCGCCCCACTGGCATCCCAATTACTGCCGGCACGATACCGGTCCTGGGTCCCCCCCACCAGATCGCTCCAACCAGGTGAGCCCTGAGCACCACCGGGCCTCACGCCGTGCAGGCGGTCCCTCACCCCTACACCCGGTGCCCCCTAAAACCCCACCTGCCTGCCTGACATCAGCCCCGGGCCGTGCTACACAGCAACCCCAAAGCAAGCCCTGTGATATAAAATAATGTGGCACTCCCTCGGCGTCATGCACTTGGACCAGCGGAAAGAAGCAAACTACCACCGCTCATCTGCTAATGGGGTACAGAATTCAGAAAAGGGGGCCTCCAGTACAGCCCCCCCAATGCCGCCCCCCCAAGGAAACAAGACTGCGGTAGGGCAGCCCCAGCAGTCCACAAACTATTCATACCAGTGTCCCGCCCCCCCCCAAGCCCACGTGCTAAGCGACTGAGCTCGCCGTCCCCGCAGTTCTCCGATGCAGTCAGCTCGTCCCCAGGCAGGGCAGAGCCACGCGTAACCCCGCTGTAGGCCGCCACCCTCCCCCATCCCATCCTTGACCTCACTTGTCACCCCGCTCCCACCACAGGGACGCCTACCGCTCCGCGTGCCGCCCCACCTCCGCCCAACAAGGACAAGGCAGCGTGTACTCCCCGGTGGTGCTTAGGTGTTCAGAAGAGGCTGCTTCCTTCTCTCCTACCACCTTTAAACCCTCCCATATCCCGCCCCTTCCCCTTGACCCTCTAATCCCACCCCCACACCTTGTCCTTCCGGTCTATGTGCGAATTCCCCAGGGAAAGACTGGTCTGTGACTTTACTTCCCCTGGGGCCCGCATTGGCAGCCTTATTCAGCTTCGGGGACATTGTGACCTGTCGACTCTACCAAACTCGACACCGAAGCCTGCCAAGCACCTCTGTCGTGGCCCGTAACAAACGCAAGCTAAGCTTTTTAGCTTCAATTGGTTCCAAATAAATATTTCCTTTAAAGAGGGCCTGCAGCTTTCTCACAGCCTGTAGCAGCACAGCTTGCATTGTTAAATGTCACCAGGGGGTCAGAGGCGCTTTAAGGCATGGGCAAAGTGGGCTCTGGCCCAGGGCCCCAGCCTTAAAGGGGCCCCCCTGATTGAAACAGCTGCATTCTGCAGAGTCTTGCACAGATGACCTTTACTCATTTTTGTACAGATTGTTTTAAATGCCGTTTTCCTTTCATTTATTATTATTGTGGGGGAAGTGTGAATCTGTACCAGAAAATTGCAGAGAAATTTTAGGTAATGTTTCATGCAACAGCCATAAAAAAAAGTTTCTTTTTGATTGAAACAGAACTTCACATATTATAAATGGGTGGGTGTCAGAGAAATTGTTTGTAGAAATATTTGTGAGTTGCTGCCTTGTTACAGTCTTGAAAACACACGTCACTATCCCTGAATAGTAGACGTAAACACTTTTATAACTTGGATGAGTGTGCCTGTACACTTTCAGTGATTTTGCCAAAGAGGATATGAAAAGTTGAAAGTGGATCGATCATACATTCAAAGCTGTTCTGAAGAGAGACCCCCAAAATATGTTTGGCCCATGGTCCCCAAAATCCTTAAGATGTCCCTGCCAGGGATATAAATAACTTATGGTGAGCTGGAGCAGGCGGCTCGCGCAGCGCTCCAGCAGCCGCCATCTTGCTCCTTGGTATCCTCTTCATGTTTAAATACAGAAATCCCCATCATTTTACAAAATTCTCTTGTTTCTCTGTTGACCATTTTCCTCTGCTTCTCATTCACACCTGGCTTCCTAGCACCGCTCCAAACTCTCCTCTGGATGTACGTCCTTGACCAACATTCTTTAATCCTGACCCACTCCATCTTCATGGTGTAATGGAGTTGACAGTCCAGTAGTTGGGGTGGGCGGAGCTAGGTGGGCAGAGGGGAAGAGGTGGGGACAGGACAGGAAGGGACCAGTTAGAGTAGGGACGGGGACCTGTGTAGATGGAAGAATAAAGAGCTTCAAGATATACCCGTCGTGTCCGTGTGGTATTGTTGTAGGACACGACAGCTGGCGACGAAGGTGGGATAAGGCAGAAACCCACCCGAGAGTGCCCCGTCCCGCAGCGTGGAGCGTCTAGAGCTCCGCTGCAACCTTGACCCTGCGGTGCCGGTAGCGAGCCCCCCAGGAGTGGCCTGATCTCCCCTCGCGAGCGGAAGAGGGTAGCGAAAAGAAGACGGCGAAGTGGACAAGCGCCGAAGCGCCACATGAAGGAGCGCTGAGTGGAAGCGCAGAAACGCTGCAGGAAAAGGCGCCAAATGAGAGCGCCGGAACGCCGATCGCGCTGGACGCGCGGAAGAACCTGAAGTGCGTCGAGACCGAGTGAGGGCCGGAAGCTCACTCTGACGCTGCCCAAGTGAACCTGCAGCGCCGCGAAGGCGAGAGAAGTGCCCCAAGTGCGCGTGGCAGAGTGTTCAAAGCCAGCGCTGAATCAGCCGGCGGGAGTGAAGCCCAGCCGCCTGGTACGCGGCGCGCGAGGCCAGCAACCCTCGCAGAAGAGACTGCACTCACCCAATCCCCGCCGGAAGAGTGGAGACCTGCCACAGCCCAAAAGTGAGTCCAGCAGCACCGAGTGTGTGTGTGCCTGGGGAGAGAGAAACCTCGTGGGCAGCAGAGGGGGCGGCCATCTTAAGGTCAGGCAGCCCGAAGGACAAACCCTATCTGATTGAAGGGCGGCCATCTTTGGGTCAGGCGAAAACCCCAAAACAAGCACCGGCAACGCTAAACTGATGTACTGTGTCCTGATAACCGAGCAAATGTTATCAAGTGAACGCTAATAACAGGAAACAAACAAGCATTGGTGGCTACAGTGAACAGTGGTGGAAGTAGACGTCAGTAACCGCGACCAGAGTCAAGCGCAAGCCCTGAAGGCCCACCGCCAAGATGTCCAATCCTCCCGCGCAAAACGCACAAAACCCTCCCGCGCAAAAGGACGTCAAAGGAGGCACACACCTGCGAGCGCCGGAACCATTAACGATCACAACAGGAAGTAGCATGGGCCTAAAATGGCAAGAATCGCTAGAGGACTTTGAGGACTATATTGAAGGCTCCAGAATCGAAACAGACAAAGACAAGATAATAACCCTTCGCAATCTAGGAGGGCGTGAGATCAGCAAAATAGTGCGAGAAATCCCAACTGATGACGGCGATACCTATGCCAAAGTGAGAGACGTATTGAACAACCGTTTCTTGCACAAAAGAAATGTTGACTACGAGCGACACAAGTTTCACCAACAGCGCCAGGACAAAGATGAGCCACTAACCTCCTTTATACATCGACTGCGACGTCAGTCCCAATACTGCGACTTTACAAATTTCTCACCGGATGCAGCCATCAAGTCCCAAATAATCTCTGGGTGCCACTCGGAGTCGCTGAGACGACGACTGTTGAGGAAACCGCAAGAGCTTGCGGAAATTGAAGAGAACTCCCGGCTGTATGACCAGGCCGAAGAAAATGCGGCGGATATCGAGGTCAAGCCTAACACTAGCCGCGAACATGCCAACCGTGTCTCTGACCGACGACATGGAAGACAGGAATACAGAGGCAACCCGCGTGACAGGTCACGCAGATCCAGATTCTCACCCAGACGTCGACCGGACCACCGACCAAAGGATTCGGAGAGGAGAGATCGACGGCCTGAACGCACGAGGCGGTGCTTCAGATGCGGGTACGACTACCCTCACATTGACTCTTGCCCCGCTATGGGCCAACGCTGCCGAAAATGTGGACGATCCAATCATTTGGAGGCTATGTGCAGTGATTACCACAGAGAGAAATGCGGCAGCAATGACCGGCGTGCCAGCCAACAAAGACCCTCGAGACCTGAAGCCAAACGGCACCATGTCAGAGCAGTTCAGGATGAACCTGCTCGGTCCCCTGCGTCTTCCCACTCCAGTCACGAATCTAGACGCTCCAGATGGGATCGTCGCTCTCCTTCAAGAGACTCCAGATCTTCATCATCCAGGCGATCTTCCTACACTACAGAATACATCAATATCGCTGACAACGATCAGCTCAAGCGCTACCCACGGCTCGACATCATGGTGGGTAACCATGCAGCAAAATTCGTAATGGACAGTGGCGCATCCCTCAACTACATCTCCGTTGCCGAACACGATCGAATGGTTCCCAAACCTCATTTGCGCTTTGCACCCGTCCGGGTGTATACCTGGATGTCAAGAAAACCACTCCCGTGCCTAGGCAAGTTCGACACTACCCTCACGCATGGCGGTATCACTGTCCCATTAGTCATCCATGTCATCAAAGGGCCCGATGCTGACTGCCTACTGAGCCTCCCCACTGCTGAACGCCTGCGCCTGGTGCATATCCTATTCAACGTGAACGACAGTTCCAATTATGCCTTGAAATTTCCATCACTGTTCCAGGGCCTGGGCAAACTGAAAGGCCGGCAAGTGCATCTGCACATCAATGAACGAGTCAAGCCAGTTGCTCAACATCCGCGGCGAGTGCCTTTTCATCTGCAATCCGCTGTGGCCCAAGAACTGCAGGACCTCTTGGACGCTGGCATCATCGAACGCACCGAAGGGCCCACTCCCTGGGTGTCCCCGGTGGTTATTGTCCCCAAAAAAGGGACTCCCGACAAGGTCCGTCTCTGTGTGGACATGCGCCTGCCAAACACGGCTATCGAAAGGGAGAGACACCCCGGTCCACACCTGAGCGACATGATTACGGCGCTCAATGGAGCTACGGTATTTTCCAAACTGGACCTCAACAAGGGCTACCATCAGCTCGAGCTGGATGACAGCTCTCGTCCCATCACCACCTTTGCCACGCACCTTGGTCTCTTCCGCTATAAACGGCTCAGTTTTGGCGTCTCTTCAGCCGCCGAAATCTTCCAAGAGGCGATACGCTTGATCATCCACCACATACCGAATTCCCTTAACTACAGTGATGACATTCTGGTATATGGTACGGACCTCCGAGAGCACGACATCGCTCTTGACCGTGTCTGCCATGCTCTAATGGACGCAAACTTAACTCTCAACAAAAACAAATGCGAATTTCATCAGTCAACACTGAAATTCTTCGGTCACATCTTTTCATCGAGTGGTATGAAACCAGACCCCGACAAGGTAGCTGTGCTCAACAACACTAAGAGCCCGGCCGACGTGAACGATCTGCGTTCCTTTCTCGGAATGGCGAGTTATTGCGCTCGTTACATTCGTGACTATGCCACAATAAGCCACCCCCTGAGACTCCTCACGAAGGCTAACCAGCCTTTTGACTGGACCCCGGAATGCGAGCGCGCCTTCAGAGACATCAAACATGCTGTGGAATCATCAGATTGCCTTTCGTACTTCAATCCCAGGAGGAAAACGGAAATCACTGTAGACGCCAGTCCAGTGGGTTTAGGGGCGATCCTGGCTCAGTATGACGACGACTCGGAACAACGGAGAATCATAGCCTACGCCAGTCGAAGCCTCACTGATCCAGAAAGGAAGTATTCCCAGCCTGAGAAGGAGAGCCTGGCCGTTGTGTGGGCGTGCGAGCACTTCCACATCTTCATCTATGGGAAACACTTCACGCTCATAACCGACCACCAAGCGCTCGTCACGATTTATGGCAATCCGAAGTGCAAGATGCCCCCCAGGATCGAGCGGTGGGGTCTCCGTCTGCAGGAGTACACGTTTACAATTGTCCACAAACCGGGGAAGGGGGAGAACCCTGCCGATTACATGTCCCGCCACCCCCGGGACTCTGCAGAGACAACTCCTTCCATCGCGGAGGAATACATTCATTTCGTGGCAAGTCACGCTCGCCCACCAGCCATACCCATGCACACCATCAGGGAAGCAACCAACCAAGACGCCACTCTACAAATTGTAATGAAACGCATACAATCCAACAGGTGGAGATGTCACCCACAAGACGAAGAAGAAAATCCTGACACCAAGAAAGAACTCCAGGCCTTCAGACACGTCTCTGACGAACTCTCAATAACCGAGGACGGCCTCCTTCTAAGAGATCACAGAATAGTCATCCCCGCCATCCTGAGACAAGGAGTAGTCGACCTGGCGCATGAGGGTCATCGAGGGGTCGTGTCCACCAAGAGAGCACTAAGAGAGCGTGTTTGGTTTCCAGCTCTAGACCAGATGGTTGAGGACACTTTGAAAGACTGTCACCCCTGTCAACTGACCAGCCACAACAATCCGCCTGCACCACTACAGATGACCCCATTACCCGACGGGGTGTGGCAAGAAGTTGCAATGGATTTCTATGGGCCCCTACAATCAGGGAAATACATAGTTGTCATCATGGATGAGTACTCCCGGTTCCCGGTAGCTCAGTTTATCTCTTCCACTAGTGCCACCTGCACCCTCAAGGTACTCGAGGAAGTCTTCGCAACCTGGGGTGTCCCCAAAATCATCAAAACAGACAACGGGCCCCCATTCAACGGGCACGAATTCGGCGACTTTGCGAAACAAATGGATTTCCAGCACCGCAGAGTCACCCCACTCTGGCCGCAAGCCAACGGCACCGTTGAAAGGTTCATGTCCACCATCAAGAGAACTTTCCAACATGCCACAGCCGAGAAGAAGGATCTACAGTCGGCGCTGAACGAAGTCCTCTGTGCCTACAGAACCACTCCTCACTCCACGACGGGCATATGCCCTGCCACTCTCATGCTTGGGAGGACAATGAGAAACCGGATCCCAACATGGGAAGGAGCACTGAAGAAACCCCTCTCAGATCAGCAGCTCAACGACATGGCTGCAACGGATCAGTATCGCAAAGAGAAAATGAAGGGACATGCTGACCACAAACGGAGGGCGCGGTCACCCTCCCTCAAGGAAGGCGACAAGGTTTTCGTCAAGCAAGAACAGCGCCAGAAGACCGACTGTCGCTTCAAGGACGAGCCTCTCACAATTGTGCAACAAAAGGGCACCATGGAGACCGCAGAATCAGAAAATCGGCGAGTCACCCGCAATGCATCCCACTTTAAGAAGTGCCCTCCTGGAAAACATGATTGCCTACCAGCAGCTTCCACACTTGAGGATCACGATGATCCGGAGGCTGGCGCACCCGACTCTTCACCCTCCATGGTGCGGGAACCAGTAGTGGAGAACATTGTGTCTACACCGGCTCGACCCAGACGTCAAGTGCAGCCTCCAAAGAGACTAATTGTAGAAATGGATTAACTTCCACTCTCACTGCTATTTTGTTAAGAAAGGGGGAGATGTAATGGAGTTGACAGTCCAGTAGTTGGGGTGGGCGGAGCTAGGTGGGCAGAGGGGAAGAGGTGGGGACAGGACAGGAAGGGACCAGTTAGAGTAGGGACGGGGACCTGTGTAGATGGAAGAATAAAGAGCTTCAAGATATACCCGTCGTGTCCGTGTGGTATTGTTGTAGGACACGACACATGGTTCTTAGTAAATCAATGACAGACAAAGAACCAATATTTTTTCCTCAAGATCGAAACCCAATTAGTCTGGGCACTCTCTATCTGTCATGTTTCGCCGACAGGCTCAACAATTTACCTCACCGCTTGCAACTCTTTTCTCACTATGAGACTACCACCCTGGCTTCAATAAGTCCTAGTTGTCTGCTGAATAGCCTGACCTCCGCATGTTTTGCTGCCCAACAGACAAAGGAATGTCCCACGATCCATACAGCAGAAGTGTTACTGCGCTGGCCCGCAACAAAACTTTTGAAAGGAAAAACAACATTTAATATGCTTAACTAGAGAATGTTACTCACGTTTTTTCTTAGTTAGAAACAAAGGTAAGGGATTCAACTACTTGATCGCCACCCACCTAGCTGTTTTACTGTCTTGTCAGAGAAACCTAATTGGTTGGCCTCTGTCATAGCCTCAATGTCCTACTGTTCCTAATAATCAAGTAAGATTGTGCGGTTGGACAACATATGCATAGAAATACGGTAACTGATTCCACATCATCAGAATATGTTAGCGCAATTACTGACTAGCTCGCAGTGCACCATCTGCACCTCTAAACCTGAACGGGTACTGGATGGTGTCTGAAATCTGAAAACCTGTCTCTCCCAAGGAAATCATGGAAACCGACCTACCCTTTCATGGTTACCTTAGGCATGCCCAAAGGGAGACACAAGAAATGCGCAAATTGGCATTTGAAACATTTATCGAAGTAACTAGCTGTACCCGGCCACTTGTTGCTGTGGCTGAGTCTTGTTAAATGGAAGAAAAAGAAAAGAGTAAGCGCACGTTTTTAATATGTTTGATTTCACAATGCTTGTAAATTGTAAATTGTAAATTGTAAATTGTTGTGTCTTGTAAAGCGCACTGCTACCCGGAGGCCTCGTAGCGCTATAGACCGCTGGGGAACCCGTCCTGGCTTTCCCTGTGAGATAGTCCCTCCTGGGGGTCTCCAAGGTGAAACCAGGCGTCCCCGGCGTTTGTGTGGGGCCGTTGTGGAGATGAGGCAAGCTAATGCCCAGAGTTGCCGAGTGTGCTCCCTGGTCGGAGTAGGCACCGATGCGAGAATTATCAGTCCGCTGATCCTGGTCCAAGACCCTGCCGCATCGGGAATCGAACCCTGGTCCCGGGCCGTTCTCTGCACTCGGGTCTGCCGCCTCTAACCAGTGAGCCACACCTCTCCACAAGCTTGTGGGTATACAATATGTTTTTGTCCATCCTAATATATGTTGTCTATATGCGTCCCTTGTATTTGTTGCGCAGCAACCAAATCAATAGGGTCTGTTCGGGTTGCAAAGTGAACCAACTCCTCCCCCCTCCCTCCACCCACTTCCCGGTCTGCCATCCTGGCACCAACTGTCCATCCTAATATATGTAGACTATTGTCTATATGCGTCCCTTGTATTTGTTGCGCATGAACCAAATCGATAGGCTCTGTTCGGCCTTTCGATTAAAAACACACGCGCATTTGAATCCAAGGTTGTGTATATATAAACATGCGCTAATGTTGCAAAGTGAACCAACTCCTCCCCCCTCCCTCCACCCACTTCCCGGTATGCCATCCTGACACCAACTGTCCATCCTAATATATGTAGACTATTGTCTCGATGCGTTCTTTCTTAATGTTGCCAAGTGAACCAACTCCTCCCCCTCCCTCCACCCACTTCCTGGTCTGACGCGCTAATGTTGAAAAGTGAACCCACTCCTCCACCCTCCCTCCACCCACTTCCCGGTCTGCCATCCTGACACCAACTGTCCATCCTAATCTATTTAGACTATTGTCTCTATGCGTCCTTTCTTAATGTTGCAAAGTGAACCAACTCCTCCCCCCTCCCTCCACCCACTTCACAGTCTGCCATCCTGACACCAACTGTCCATCCTAATATATGTAGACTATTGTCTATAAGCGTCCCTTGTATTTGTTGCGCAGCAACCAAATCGATAGGGTCTGTTCGGGTTGCAAAATGAACCAACTCCTACCCTCTCCCTCCACCCACTTCCCGGTCAGCCATCCTGACACCAACTGTCCATCCTAATATATGTAGACTATTGTCTATATGAGTCCCTTGTATTTGTTGCTCATCAACCAAATCAATAGGGTCTTTTCAGCCTTTCGATTAAAAACACGCGCGTATTGGACACGCACGTATTTGAAACCAAGGTTGTGTATATATAAAAACACGCTAATGTTGCAAAGTGAACCAACTCCTCCCGCCTCCCTCCACCCTCTTCCCGGTCTGCCATCCTGACACCAACTGTCTTCCCTAATATATGTAGACTATTGCCTCTATGCGTCCTTTCTTAATGTTGCCAAGTAAACCAACTCCTCCCCCCTCCCTCCACCCACTTCCTGGTCTGCCATCCTGACACCAACTGTCCATCCTAATATATGTAGACTATTGTCTCTATGCGTCACTGTGGTTGTTGCGCGGCAACCCAATCAATAGGGTCTGTTTGTCCTTTAGATTAAAAACATGCACGTATTTGACACGCGTGTATTCAAATCCAACTTTGTGCAATATCTAAACACCCGCTTATTCGAATTCAACGTTGTGTCAAAATTTCAAATGAATCGGTGAAGAACTTTCGTAGATGTAATATTTTTATCAAATGCACATTGACATTTTTATGTGTCTGTTTGTGCTTTTGATAAAAAACACACATGTATTCGACACGCGCGTATTCAAATCCAACGTTGTGTATATAAAAACACTTGTGTATTCGAATGCAACGTTGTGTCAAATTTTCAAAGTAATCGGTTAAGAACTTTCGGAGATTTGAGATTTTGAAGAAACGAACAGTTACATTTTTATTTATATCAATAGATTTCATGTGAGGCTGAATGGTTCAGTGTGATTGATTTATGTCAGGCTTTTTTCTCTATTCCCTTACATGAGGACAGTCAGTACCATTTCACCTTCCATTTCCAGAACCATGTTTTGGCATGGTGCCTAGTCCCACGGGGGTACACAGAAAGCCTTTCAATCTTTAATCAGATCCTTAACCCTTTCCATGCTCATGACGAGCTCAGCTCGTCATGAGGCACAGTGGAGCTGTGCTGATGACGAGCTGAGCTCGTCATGAACAATGGAGTTGACACTAAATCAGCACTGGAGGGGAAAATGCACAGCAGCGATGTGGTTAAAAGAAGCTTGAGTCATTAATAATGCTCTGTAATTCAGTCCTAGTGCAGTATACTGATACGCTCTTGGTCGCATCAGGTACTCCAGAAGCTTGTAAACAAGACACCATTGCACTCTGAACCATTTGGTTGAGAATGGACACAAAGTGCCCCCAAGTAAGTTGCAGTATTGTCAAAAAGAAGTTCTGTATCTCAGACATCACATTGAGAATGGAGCAAGGAAGGTGTTGCAAGAAAGAATCTAGACGATTCTGAAAATAAATCTGGCAACCACCCAGAGAGAAGTCAGGATGTTTAGGGGAATGGTGGGCTTCTGCTGCTGTCGGCAGTGGATTACCAACTTTTCCCTAGTGGCCAAGACTTTACAAAGGCTGATGAAGAAGGATGTATCTTATCTGGTACCCTAGGATAACTAAATGCTTGATTTCCTTCCTAGAGCTCAAAGAAAGTCTCTGTCATGCCCCGGCACTGGGAATGCCTGATTATAACAAAGATTTTGGTCTTTTCAGCAGTGACAGGGAGGGATGCGCTCTCTCAGGGGTTACACAATTACATGGAAATATATGAAGAATAGTGGCTTATTTCTCTGCCACCCTTGACCCTGTAACCGTAGGGCTTCCTGGATACCTTAAAGCCATGGCAGCTGTAGGTATCAATATTGAGCAATGTAAAAGTATTGTCATGGGAAATCCCCTTACTGTATTTGTGCCCAATTCAGTGGAGATATTGTTGATATGTACATGAGTTCAATACCTGACCGATTGGCTAAGTATGATCAGATTATTCTTGCAGCTGATAACGTATGACTCAGAAGGTGCGTTACTTTGAACCCTGCTTCTCTATTGCCACTACCTGAAATTGAAGGCGATGACAGAGAAGTTGAGCATGACTGTCTTGATGTCCCTGAACTATGCACCACACCTGGACCACATATACAAGATGAGGCACTGACTGAGTCTGATCTCATATTGTTTGTTGATGGGACCTGCTTGAGAGATGATGGGGAAACCCTAAGAGCTGCATATTTGATTGCTCTTACTATGGTGTGATGCGTTTCTGAACAGCTGCAAGTGATGATTTTCACTGATAATAGGGCTTTGTGTTGTTCATGACTTCGGTCAGCTATGGTCATAGAGGAGATTTATGACATCATCGGGATTCCCATTTCGTAATGGTGCACATGTTATGAGATTGCCTACCAAAATTGCTGTTGTTAAATGTTCCGCCCACCACAGGGGAGACGACTATGTGACAGCAGGCAACCGGTAAGCTGATGAGGTTGCGAGATACTATGCCCATTCGGCTTCTGTGTTCAATGAGGAATATGCTAACAAATCTGAAGATGAGACCAATTCCAACCTTTTTTAACTACATCTGATACTTGTGAAGAAGTTGGTGGTTACAGGAGGAAGAACCAGAGGCAGAACAACAAACTTAGATCAATGCAGGCCGTTTCAAAAGAGGTGATGACGTGGGTTTCAACAGATGGAAGACCTGTACTGCCAGATAGCCTGTTTTCTCCAATGGCTAGACATTTTCATGGTCCTGCACATGTTGAGAGGGATGCAGTGGTCAGATTGTTTCGACAAACTTTGTTCAATCCCCAATTCATGTTGATGGCTGAAGGATTGTGTGACAGATGTGTTGTGTGCCAACAGATGGATTTAGGGAAAAGAACAGCAGTGACAATGAGCCACATAGGAAGATGAGGTGGTCCATTCAACAGGATACAGTTGGACTTTATAGAAATGCCTGTGTGTAACGGGTTGAGATTTGTCGCATGAATGTGTGCATCTTCTTGCATTGGGTTAAAGCCTTCCCGAACAGAAGAATTGACAGTCTCATCGTAGGTAGATTGTTGTTGAGGGGGCTCATACCAAGGTTTGGTTTCCTAAATTTGCTAAAGTCAGATCAAGGGACTCATTTCAATAATGTGATCTTGTAAATATTGTTTGTTTGTTTGTATATGCTTTATTTCGACAACTTGTATCATAAAAGCTTCAAAAAATATTAAAAATTAGGTAGAAAGGTGCAAGTTGACATATGATACAATAAAGTGACCCGGAAAGAGATACACAAACATACATAAAAGTGCACTATTTGATCTAATGAATACTGTTGTCAAAAGCTGTACAATAGATGCTATTAAAAATTAGCAGATAAAAACATTAGTGATTTACAATAAAACTATCATTAAAAAGGCACAAACAAGATGATCCTCCCTGGCATAAGCCTCATGATACATGCTGTATGGGACCCCCAAGGTATGCCAAATAAAACACCTATGTTGGACTTGCTTTCAAATAATAGAAGAGGAGGTCAGATCAAATATAAAGTGCCAGTACATATAATATAGATCCAGTAGGGAGTTGGACAACCATCTAACTCTTGGGTAAATCTTTGCAACTTCAGGAGTACGCTATTAGGTCATGCCTGGCAATACTTTGCGTCTAATTAGACAGGCATGGATAAGGAACTTGGCCACACCACACACAAAGAGAGGTCTTGTATCAGACTTTAGGATGCGCAGAGAAACCCTATGGTCCTGCGTGCCCAGTTGTTGGCAGATTGGTTTTAGCCATTTAGACCTGGCTGCTTTATAAGCTGGGCAAGCAAACATAACATGTGCAACGCACTCCAATGGGACTCTACAACAGGTGCAATCTTCTGATGTCTGTTTCGGTGACAGGTCCCGTAATATCGAGACGTGAGGAAGTTGAATCGTGCAGCTCCTGATCATTAAGTGAATAATAAGTACACTGTGTATTCCGGTTTTATCTCCCGACCTAGTGGCAGGATTCATATGAACAGTCTGCTGTGGGAAGATTTCTGCCCAGTTAAGCCTTGCAATCACCGGCTGGTGGTGCTTGATATAATTGTGCAACTGGTCCTGAGGATGGTCCTACGGAATTAATTAACCGAAGAAGGACCGAAACGTCGACGCTTAACACCGTCTTGCTGATATTGATATCATTTTTTATGTCAAAGAAGAATGTATTATCATGAGAAATTCTCTCATACATGGTATTTTGTATGATCCATGTGTCTAGCATGAGGTGTTGTATACTACGGATAATTATCAACTGTTGTAGTATTTTTGTTGCCAAGCTTAAATTTTGACGAGAAAACATTCTAACAAATTAAGTTGTTGGAAATAAAAAAACAGTAAGAAATTGTATCTACCTTGCCTTGGATGAATGATTGATCACTTACAGTGACAGTACGAATTAATGAAGTAATGTATAAATTATTCCTTTGAGGACAAATGTTTATCTGTTTCGGTGAGTGTCATTTTGCGGTAAATGCGCGGACAGGGAGCGAGCTGAAACTAAAGTAAATTAACAGTGTCCTGTCCCTTGGGACCTGAATTAAGTCTAGATAAGGCTCTAGGCGTCTAGTCTGCTTATGGAGGTACAATTATTCCGTCAGTCTACCCACATCAGGTTTGTTGATTCCCTGGCTATCCACCCTCATCCAATACATTTGTTTAATCTCATCTTTACTTGCTGGGTCCTGTCTGTCCCAATGTCCTGCAAGCCCAGAGCTGACAGTGTCTTCCTAATACTTGAGATCCATTTAATTCTCACCGCAGTGAGTGCATCAGCATATTTGGAAAGCTCAGGGGTCCGCCTAATGTGAGCCAAAAAGAGCAATCGGCGCAGCTTTGCTATATCACTGATTGACCTCCTGCCCATGTTGAGCATTAACAGTGTTAATGGTATGTTGCGGGGAATCATCACCACGTCCCTCAAAAACTTATGTTCAAATCTGCAGATGTTCTCAACGTTTTCAAACCCCCATAGCTCGGCTCCATAAAGAGCCATGCTAACTGCCTTGGCATCATAAACCGCGAGGGCCGGTGCAACTGGCCTATTCTGTGAGGAGAGTTGTTCTTTGCCTAGTGCTCCGGCCACACGTTTATGGCCCATAGCATCTTAGCTAGGTGGGGACTCCACGACATTTTATCAGAGAGTCAGACACTCAGGTAGTCAAAGGTACTGACCCTCTCCAGGGGTGCCCCACCCAGAGAAAAATTGCTTCTAAACAATTTATGGGGGCTAACTGCCATGAACGTAGTCTTTGCGGTGTTGACAACCAGTCCCTGGGAATCGCAGAAGAGTAGGAATCTGTTGAGCAATCTTTGTAAGCATCGTCAGCGAAGAGGAGAGTGGGTACCTTATCACCTGCCAGGGTTGGTGCGTCAGCTGGGTCTTCTTGCATCAAGCTGACCACCCCGTTCATATATAATGAGAACAGGGTGGGTGCCTTAACACAACCCTGGTGGACTCCCCTGTTAACTGGGATCCGCTCAGTCAGCTGGCCTTGTGACCCCCATATCACCTGGGCATAATTACCCTTGTGGACCTGAACCAACAGGTTAAGGATAAAGGGTGAAACACCCATATCTCCAAGTATGTGCCACAACCTATCCCTGGGTATCAGGTCAAAGGCAGTCTTTAAATCGATGAATGCAAGATAAAGACTTCCCTTGCCAATCACCACTATCTTCCAGTATATAAGCAGCAGCCTGAAAACCTGATCTATAGTTCCAGTGCTGGCCCTAAAGCCAGCTTGGTATTGAGAGAGGATGGCTTCATCTTCTGCCCATAGTTGGAACCTCTGTAACAAAACTCTACTGAAGACCTTCTGCATTGTGTCTATCAAACTAATTGGTCGATAGTTCGTAGAGTCTTCTCTGGCACCCTTTTTTATAAATCGGGAACACCTCGGCGCCTTTCCAGGACCCCGGTACAGGGTTACCACTGGGAATAGCGTTAACGAGGAGCAGAATGTAACATGCTCAGTTTGTGGTGTCTGCGAGGAAAAAATCTCCAGGCAGACCATCCGGTCCAGCTGCTTTGGCAGGGATTACCTTCTTTAGAGCAGCCTCGATCTCGGCCAGGGCAAAGGGCTCAATGTCACTATCAGCATTAGAGAGGTTATAAGGGACAAATGGCTCCTCAGATGACAAAACCTCTGGTGCTGAGTAAAGCTTCCTAACATGGTCATGCCAATCATGGCTGGAGATGTGATTGGGGATTGAGCAGGGATCTTTCTTATTGCCCCGAGTGACTAGCGTCCAAAATAAATTAGTGTCCTTGTTTAGGCTAGATTCTTTCAACTTCTGCCAGTAAGATTTGTCCCATTCAACCTTTGCTTGGTGCAAAGCTGCTCTATAGTTCTTCCTAGCAACTTTAATCCGGGGGCAGTTCTTATCTTTGATTGCTGTTATTAAAAGCTGTTGTTTCTGCCTGCATTCTTTCATGTACCAGGAATAATGCCTTTGGAGGGGATATTGGGCCTATTGCTCTTGCCGGGGACTGAGAAGTATGCACTCAGTTGTTCCACTGTGCGAGAATGGACAGTGCAAGCATCTACCATCCCGCATAAATCAGAGACCGTGGCCTGAAAGTCTCGGGTGCTCCCGGGCCAAGACTTGCCGTATACCAAGTATTTTAGATACTTGGATAACAACCTTGTGCCATTTTAGGAATCTTTTGCAATTAGAGGGAACAAGCTCTCTGGTGATGGTTGAAGGCGGGGTGCTCTCAAGATAGCAGGGGACAGCCTACTGAAGCTTAATTGCAGCGCAAAAGGGGTTATGGTCACTATCGGTGGTATTGCCCACATGCATATCTACCTGATCTCCCCAGAGCTTTACATTCAGTAGGATGTAGTCGATGCGAGAAGGGCTACTTTCTCTATTATAGGTGTTTGCGCCCTGACTATCTGATGGGGTTCTTCCATTCAGTGCCCTCAAACCAAATTCTGTCGTGAGGCCATTGAGCTGAAGAGCCAACTGTGTCCATCTTTGAGATACATTTAGTGGGGGGACGGCCCATTTGTTGTCATCATCTTCAACCCCAAGCAGATCCTCTGTGTCTAGGGGCTGAAAAGTGCAATTGAAGTCTCCTGCCACCACAACTCTAGAGTGAGGCGAGCAACTGACTAGGCTTTCTTCCAAAGCTGTGATGATAGGTAAAGGCCTGCCCCCTTTGGTCTCCCTTTCTTAGACATTTAACAAATCGAGCATGCTCCCCCCCTCCCCAGGCCCCCTGATGCTAAGTCTCAGAACATCTGAGCAGGAGCTAGATTGTAAGGTGATTCGACTCCCCATGTCAGGATACTCTCCGCAGAATCAGGATGTAGCAAGAATGGTCCACCTCCAGATCTCCCCAACACTCTGATGACATAAACAGAGTGTTCGAATGATCAGGCGAGGGAAGGATGGGAAGGGAACAGCGGGGATTAGAACCTGAAATGACAAGACACACGTTAGCAGTAATTCACATATACAGGCTACACTCATATGATCTCACTAATAAATGATAAGCACCTTGGTAGGTCACCATGAGTCGTCTTACTTCTAACACACTCCAACAAGGTTCTTGCTTTCTCAACTCCCCTATGTAAAAAAGGAGCGTACAATGTTAATACTATAACCTCCTGTAATAACACCACTGTATACTTGTATTGAATCCAACCTACCCTAGATACTGGGAAAGCCAACTGTGTAAGTAAACAGGAATAATCTCTTCCCTTCTACTGGTAATGATCCTTGGTGCTGTTATGGTATCCCCCCCTTTAGTGTTGGCAAATATTAATCATCAGAAGGCAACCAGTCAATTTTCCATAGATAAGTTCCTTTCCTCCGATGGGTTCAAAACATAAATCAAATGAGACTTGTAGGTCAGGTTACCTCACCTAACCTTCGCTTCTGTAGTTAGTAATATTGTACTTTCTCAAGAGTTCTCCAAATACGGTAAAACGTGGTTCAAACCACCGTTTTCCGCTTTGGCACCTGTAATCCACAGTAGTTAATGGTAGAAAGTAAACATAGGAGAAGCCACTCCTTCGTAACGGCAATGCACGGTGTCTACCGCTGCATTCCGCTCACTCTTGTACCACAATCCTCTCTGCTGTTCGTGATGGTAATGCGCGGTGCCCACCGCTGCATTCCGCCCACTCATACACAACAATTCCACATCAAAGAAAACGTGACGGCAATGCGCGGTGCCTACCGCTGCAGTCCGTTCGCAATAACCCAGCCGTAACTGCCGTCCCAGTCTGAATATAAAACCCCAACCAGCGAGGCGATGCTCCTCAGCTAACGCCCTCTGCACCCCTTACTTTGAAATTGAAGCGCAGCTTGAACAGCATCCTCCTTCTCTTGCGTGTGTCTCCACACACGTCGGTGCCGAAATCTCTCCTTCTCAACCCGGAAACCACCAAATCACGCAGAACACGTTGCGCGTCTTGCCTTGATTTATGACAGACTCCCTGCCCTATGAAACATGGGAGATGTAGTTCCATGGGCAATGCAGGCGCGGTACGCTAGACCCTGACACCCCAAGGCAATATTCACCCAAATGTTCAGACCCCCTGATGGACGCCCTCTCCCTATCGTTGTTGCTGGCGAGTAATAACATGTGTAGTCTGTTTTTGGAAGAGGGACCAGACTCTGTGTTTCTTGGAAAATACATATGTCAAAACCCTCAATAAATGTATTAGAGTGAGGGATTGACAATTTGCTGCTTAGCCCTGCCAAGTTCCAAGTTAGTATCTTCAGCTGATGATATAAGACTGGCCCAGCAACAGTGTTTCTACTTGTGATGTGTTGGCTAGGCAGGGCTAAGGGATTAGACAGTACCTGAGAGTCTATAGATACTGGATATTCAACTCCTTTTACCCTCTCAGTAACTAAAGGGGTGTTAGTATGGTCCATCTTCCCCTGGGACCTGTCTTCCACAAAATCAGTGTTTAGGGTCTGTGTGTTATAAGAACTTGACTTACTGGTTAAGAGGGTGAAATGTGACTCGGGGTACAGTTGGAGCTCAGGTGATGGTCAATCTATGGCCTTCAGTGAGGTGCCTTCGGCCAAAAGAGTGGATCATTGCATGGCTGGTGGCCTACTCCTATTGGCAAGGTGAAATCGCCTAAACTGTATTGAGGAAGATTCAGGGGGCAGGTACGATATTCCAAGGCAACGAGATTTTCAGCCAGGTCGGCCCTGGTCATTGTAAGCTCAATGCAATCTAAGAGTTGGGAGGGAAACGTACATCTCCAAGCCTTAATGATAGCATCTCGTATCACTGAGCGACAGCCTCTAATGTGGCGAATCGAATGGATGGCTTTGTTGGTCAAAGAAACTTTGTGCTCAAGACCACTCACTGGGCCAAGCTTGGGGACATTGACCATGCCAATTTTCTAGGCTTTGGGCGAATAAGAAGTAAGTGGATAGTTCAATTTGTTTTTAGCCTTTCGTGAGGGTGATGTACCAGGGGTGGAATAGAGGGCTGATAGGGTTTATAGGGTTCTGAGTTGCTGTTAGACTATAAAGAAATGTGTGAGTGCTAGCTTTTAGGTTATTTCAATGCTTAACCATGAGGTGGAATGGAGTGCACTTATAGTATCGGACAACGGAGGGGTGCGAGATGGAATCATGGCCTAATGTGCCCCTGTCGTTGGTGGCTGTTACACACGCTGTGTGAGGTTGTGGGTTGAGTTTATTCAACAGATTTGTACACTGCTGGCTAAGTGGGTCCTTTTTGTAGTATCAGTTTCACTAAGGTAGTGAGGTCTTCAATCATGGATCTCATGGTTCCTATCTCAGACCTGGGCATGTTAATAAGATGGGATGTGTCCTGCGAATCTGGGATGGGCTGTACATTAGACCCTCTGGTAGGCATTGATGATTGCTGAAGCGTGACTACCCTGCAGTCGTCTGGCAGATGCGCCCGTGGTGAAAACCTATTTGCAGAGGAAATAGTAGAATCAGACTTAAAGAATTATCATATGCATAAGTAGAAGTGTAGAGAAGAAATTCACTCACTGCAAACCTTGCTTAACGATCTGTTTCTAGAGAGGTTTTGGAAACTGATAACCATAATGGACGTAGGTTCATATTAACATGTGTATTGATAGCCATGATTGAAGTGTTAATTTCTTTGCTTGTAGGGTTATATTCACCGATATCTTTCAATTTAGTTGAGGTTAGATATTGACCCATGCCTAGAACCCCTCTTTCCACTGATAGCAGTTTGCGATCACTTGATCTTAAAGATTTGCATATAGATTCTTCAAGAGGAGACTTTACTTTGAATGCTAATTTAAAATTACTTTATAAGTACATTGACACTATAGATGTAAGGGATTGCTATGTTTGTATGCAGTTACCTGCATCAGCTGCAGAGGGCATCACATATCATCATATTCCTCTGACTAATGGTGCTACTTGCAGCCTTTTATTGAGTCTTTTGTATGGAAAGGGTCATTTTCAGTATTGTTTTTCAAATTATGATTTAGTTCTTTCAGAATGCCCATGTTTAAGTGTTTAACTTGTCATCCCAATGCCAAGGAGATGGAGACAATTGATAGTGTTTTCAAACCTAAAATGACATTTGATACTGTCTATGCTCACAGGAACAACCTGACTTGTTTTTTTGACAGATATTGAGAGAAAAAAATCAGATGTAGTTGAAGCCAAGAGAAGAGCAATGGATGATAGATCGAAATCAGGGAAGGACCAAAAGTATCGAAACAAGTGGGCTAAAGATAAAATACAGCATCAAGAATCAGGAACTATCAATCAATCAATTAGGATTTGTATAACGGTGCTAATCACCCCAGAGGGTATGCAGGCGGTGGTATGCTGCTGCTGTCAGCCGAGGAGCCATGTCTTGAGTCTCTTTATGAATTCCATGAGCAAGGATGCTGTGTGGAGGTCGTTCCAAGACTTGGTGGTGAGGTGGGAAAAGAAGCGAACTCAGCTTTGGCTTCAACGGATGCGCGGAGTGTGTGCGAGGGATACGGTGGTGGAACGCAGGAATCTAAAGGGTTGGTGAAAGTTCAGGCAGAAGTTGATATATGCAGGTCCTTGATTGTGGAGTGCTTTGTAGGCGGCAAAGCTCTATATCAGCACCGACTCTAGATTGGAAACATAAAGGAAAATTAAACATACTTGGAGGTAAATTCATAATTCACGCGAAATTTATGGGAAAAAATGGCTGTGATCACACTTTTGAATATGGGTGAAATAGTCCATTATTAATGGGAGGTAAGGATTCTCTTATTCGTGGGGTTCATTATGTTTGTGGAGAAGATGCTTATTTTACGTTATCCCAGGTCGGTATGGTTCATGGTATTTAGAGTAGTTTTCCCAACGATTTATCATGTATAACATCTAGATCAATGTTTTTCAAACTTTTTAATGCTACGCTCCCCAGTATGAAAAAAATAATTGCTACCTCCCCCAGAATTTTTCACAATTATTCTATCACATTTGCACTATTTATATATGTCTAGACTTATAGAAACATTACAGTTATGTTAAACCCTTTAAAAAAGCAAACAAATACTGATTGCCAAACCTACTATTCATGCCAGCTAGGCCTAAAGTGGTCACAATTTGATTATCCAAAACAAGGGTGGAGAGGTTTGAAGAATATTTGTAGTCTCTTCCTTTTTGACACACTCCCAGCCCTTTATAAATGACAAAATATGTTAGTAATGGCACATTACACAGTGGCTTCTGCTGATTCTTTGTTTTAAGCTTAGAATAAAGCACTGCTAACAGCATGATGCTTCTTTTAAACAGAGCCTGGTGCCCCCCACCCCTCAGATCAGTTAAGGCCCCCTATGCCCCCCAGTTTGAAGACCCCGGGTCTAGATGAACCTGTGTGGAGTACACATGCTAGAAGTAAATTAAGTAGTAGTGGCACTGAAATAGTCGGAAACAAATTTGATGCATTGATTCCTTCTGTAGGAATAATTCAGAATAATTTCAAAATTATAAAATGGTCTACCATAGTTGATAAGTTATCCACTAGTACTGCAAGCTCATTATAAGCTGTGGACACTGGAATGATAGCTGTAAGGTCTATGGTTTTGCACAATCGTCTTCCATTAGATATCCTTCTTGCAGAGTCTGCAAGATGTTAAAGTCTCAGCAATGCTGTACTTATGTACCTGATAATAGTGAATATTAAAAGAATTATATGAAGAACATTATAGACTTAAAGGGAGATCTAAAGGAATTAGAAGTTACATGTGCTTGAGAAGCAATTGAGGATAGATTTGCCACAGTTGGCAAATTGTTTGGAAACTTGGAACTGGAATATTTGGTGCCATTTTGAGACCCCTTGTTATAATTGCCCTGTGTGCAATATCTCTGTTTGTAATCTTTAAGAGGTACAAGTACATTCAAGGCCCAAATTCAAGGACGGTAGGAGAGGAGGGGAATAGGGAGAAAGAGTAGTAAGTAAGTAAGTAATATATTTGTTTGTTTGTGTATGATTAATTAAAATCTTTACAAAAAATTAAAACTCCATATGGCAATACAAATGATTTAAAATACAGCAATTACTATTATCAATTCAAGGTTGTTATTAAGTCCCGATAAGTGTGCTTGAGTCTTTCCTTCATTAAATCGAAGAACTTCACAACCTGACAATTCAACTTAATATCGCTGAAGGAAAAACACAGTTTAACTGCCTGCCTACAGGTCGAACGGCATATAATCTAAAAAAAGGTAGCAACAACTTATGTCTCAGGTCCGCCAGCCTCGGGCAAATGCATATCACATGGATAATGTCCTTCTTGCCAGATTTACATAGCCGACATAAGGCTGAGGTATGAATTCTCTCCCATGGCGGCAGGTGTGGTAATATCGGGATGGCTCCAAGGCGCAATTTTAGGATCTTTTCTTTGATTTTGATTTTCATTCCGAAATTAAGATATGCTTGTGGCCGTATTTTTCCGTAGTCTCCCACCGTTATCCAGCCATGCGCCCTATTGGCTAGGTCTTTCTTATCTTCTATTGTCGAAATTATTCGGGCAGATTTCTTTGCCACTTTTTTGAAGGACTGGTGGTCTATGGCGGTTTCCCAAATATCGGATAAGCCTAGCACATCAAGAGATCCAAATAGGTAGTCCCTAGGCAGTGAAGTGCGACATCTAAGTAGCTCTTCCCAGACCCTGGCATTTAAGGAGTTCGGGTCTGCATCGCGGATCTTCCACCAATTAATTACATATGCGCTCCGTCTTTCTAGTGTTTGTTTGACCACCCCAAATTCTAGACGTATTTGGGCCGGAGACGCATATTTGGGAAGATTGAAGATCGCTTTTGCTGTGTCAACTGTGTCCATACTTGGGAGTTACTATAATTGTTACCAGCAGAGACTGCCCTCACACTCTAATGTGGGTTACCTGATATGCACTTTAAAAGATGGGCTAATCGAGACTATTAGGGCTCTGTATCAATATTCTTTATAATTTGTCTAAAGACTGTGGGTCTTAAACTATGATCACATCTTAAACCTGGTGTCATTCATGCAATGCCTCCACTGTGCTCGATAGGTGACAATCCAGAGGTATTTAGTAGTGCCTACAGGGCGTTTTTTGAAACATCTCCAAACCTTTTGGTATCTGGAGCCTCCAATTGTCTCATTGCTAACCTCGGTGTAGATAACTTAGTGGTCTGATACTTGGGTTTCCATCACACGTTTGTTGGTTTTTTTTGTGTAGAGCTATTTGGCTGGGCATGGAAGATGACGATCACTTACTATGTCCTTTGTCTACACTATAGAGCGGGCCTCATTCTCCCGAGCGGTTGCCGGGTGAGGTGGGGTCGTCACCCACACAAAGCTGGGTGAGTATCACTATGAGGAAATGCCTCTGTGTGATGTAGCTATTATGCTTCTCGTTTTAGTAATGCGGAATATAAATTGTTCACGCATGTGTGTTGATCTGAGCAGTGTATGTGTATTCATGCGGATGTATGTAGGTGACTTTGTCCTGTTTTATTGTGTTATCTTTTGTCTCAAGATAGGAAGAAGTCTTGTCTCCCTTCCTCCAGCGAACATTGGAGTGCAAAGTTCCTGGTAGATATGTGACTTCTCATAAGCACAAATTTTTTACTGTCCCTCATATCACAAATTATTGTCAGTTGCAGTAGCAAGTTTATATGAAAGGTCCTGAAGAAAGCCGGGGTAGTTCCCCTACAGGCTGAAACATGTCGACCATCTTGCTTAGCGCCACAGGGTAGTATCCATTTTCAACTACCTGGCGTGTTTTTAAACCTTTGACACCTAGACCTCTATTACGAAAATTTCTTAAGTCTTAGTAGTCAATTTTATTCACTATGATTATTTGAGCACTGCACTTTATTAACACTATTAGATTGAGGAACGATGTACATAGAGTTCCTATGTTATCCTGGCACTAAATGGTCGGGATAGGGTTTGAATACTTATCAATTCCCAAATGATGACATTCCACCGACTAGGTGGGCTGATGGGATTTATTCAAACCTTTTGTAACTCAACAGTCTCTGGTTTCATCTACATCTACATCCAACTGCTTCACAGTCGCTTGTCCAGACACACACCACCTCCAGACTTGGTCTACTCTTTTGTTGTCAAAGATTGAAGATGGCCCTGTGGCAATTGGCTAAGACTGTGTCTAATAGGGCAGCGTCCTTCCCATGCAACGATTCACTCCCATAGGTGAGCGTTGGTTGAAGTTTCGCTCAGAGGATTTCAAGGAATGGTTTAAGGGTAAGATCGGGGAGTTTAGTCTTTAGAGATTTCAGTGCGAGGTGGGTCATTATTGCCTTCCCTCGGATGGACTGGAGCTGAGGCCTGGACGTGTTCTTAGAATCCAGCACAACACCAAGGTACTTATATGTGGCTACCTGTTCGAGCTTTACTCCGTTCAGGTACCAACAAGGGATCCTTTTCTTCCTGTAGTTCACCGTCATGACCTTGGATTTATTGAGGTTTATTTCTAGGGCCTTCTTTACCGAAAAGGCATGGGTACAATTCAAAAGGTGCTGAAGGCCTATTGGCGATCGGCTTAGCAGCACTAAATCGTCCGCAAATAACAAACTAGGGAGGGTGACTTTTCCTAGTTTGGGCGCATGATTGCGGCATTTGTCAAGTTCTTCCGGTAAGTCCGAAATAAACAGGTTGAACAAAATTGGCGCAAATAAGCACCCCTGCTTTAGACCTTTAGTTGTCTTGATCTGCTTCGAGAGGTACTGGCCAGTTCCAAGTTTGATTTTAATCCAGGTGTTGGAGTGAAGCAGCATTAGGACATCTAGGAGATGTTTCGGAATGCCCCGATTGAATAATTTTTCCCAAAGTTTGTTTCGGTCCACATGGTCGAAGGCCGCCGTGTAATCAATAAATGAGAGGTATAGCGGTAGCTTGGTGGTTTTTGCTTCGCCCATCAATAGGGATAGGGCCATGATGTTAGTTGTTGTCCCTTGGCCTTTACGGAAACCTGTTTGATTAGGAGGGATGATGGCTTTTTTAGACGCCCACTCCGATAGTTCTTCCAGAATAAGGCCACTGAAATATTTTGCTTCTATGTCAAGCAAAGCAATGAGGCGGTAGCTGTTCCGATTACTCTTGCTCCCATGTTTATATATCGGACTAATGACGGACCCATGCCAGGAGTCCGGAAGGGATAGGGTAAGTCTGGCCTCGTTAAAGATCTGACCCAATGATGCACTCCAAAAGGCTACATCAGATTTGTACAACATGGGGGGGATTCCATTCGGTCCCGGGGCCCCATTTGGTCGTCCCTTGGTGATTCTCCGCTCGATGTCTGCTGGGGTGTATCCCCTGAGCCCTATCTCCTTGTCCTTTATAGGTCTTCCTTTCCCTTCTAAATGATCTGGTTGTGGGGAGGTCATGCCCTTATACTCCCTCAATCCACATATGATTGTCCCGCTTTGATTGCTGGAGTTACCATCACTGCCAAGCTTTGTGATTTCCATGCAGGGAGACTTTGTTGTCATATCTCCTATTTTGTCATTATTAAAGTGTGACAATAGGTATTTGGTCCATACTTCCTCTGCTATGTGCGAATTTTGCCCCAGGTGGTCAGGGTTCTGGATTCTTTTCACCATTTGCCAGAACCTAGAACTGTTTTTCTGTTTTCCTTCATGGACAAGTTTCCCCCGGAGATCTTCATTCCTTTGTTTTTGACTTGCCCATTTCAGACGTTTAAGTTGCTTTTTTGCTTCCCTAAGTACAACTTGCAAGCTAGGGTTACCCTGATCCTTTCGTATCCGCCTCAGAGTTTGAATAATCAAGCGTTTTTGTGTTTTCATATCCCACCGCATCTGTCTTGTGTTTGAGAATCCCCTCACAAGGCGAGAGTTGGTAGGCCTGGTACTACCCAATTGTTCCCCGATGGTACTGATGAAGTCATTCCAGACATTCACCAACTTAGATGAGCAATGAATTTGATGTAAGAGGGTTCTCGCAGTTGAACCAATAAGGTCAATTTTGTCTAGATTGCACCGTATCCGTTTTAAGAACGAGTAGGGATGTGAAACTAGAGTATAGTCAGTAAAGATACTATGATGATATGAAATACTTGGACGATTCCAGATGGAAAATGATGAAAACCTCAAGATTTTGATTGGTCATCTGATAAGATTCATATGTTGTTTGTGATTGCTAACAACGCCATCAGAGGAGGATTGGTGTAGTGTAATTTAGACTTCACCCTTCCCCATCACAGAGATGCACTTATATACGTGACCTGACTTTGCATTCACTGTGTGCCTTAGATTTTATTAACATGAGTGAAACATTTAAACACATTACTAATTTTTTTTTAAATTAAGATGCATCACAACATGTGCCACTAATTTCACTGTAAAAACTAGAGATTTATTTATGTGTGTGTACCAATGTTTAGTTTATACATGAATTATGTATTTTTCGTTACGTTTTGCACTTGCACTTCAAATTATATTGCATGTTTAAACATGTATTCTTTTGCTCACCTTTTGCAGTTCATTTAAATTTACATGTGGGCATGTATTACCATGTGTTCAAAGTGCACCTTAAATGCTCTTTTAAGTTAGCTAGACTACAGGCCTCAGTTGAAAGGCTTTTTACTTCACCAGAATGTTTTCCCCTTTTCTCTTGCAAGTTCATTATCATCACCAGCAAAATTGTGTGAAACACAACACATAAAAATGCAACAATTTGTGAATGAAAACAGGATAAAAACATTTGTATGGGTAAAAACAATCAATAGCAGCCAGTGTAAACATAGTGTTGATGCCATAAAAGTACATTAGCACATACAGAGTAGAATGCAAACCTGCATGGCATTTAGGTTAAATATTAGTTAAAAGGAATAAGAACTTAGATCTGAAGTACAATTAAAAATCCACTGAGCACCACAAATAGAGGAATGCCAGGCAGCATGCAAAAACGTAGTCATTGCAACCACAATCACCTCACTAGTATCGGAACGCAAGAAGTGAAGTGAAGGCGCATATTGCCAGAGGCCCAAATGTTTGCACAAAGGTCTTAGCCATTGATTACATGGTTTGGCATAAGCGGACATGTCTGTGGAGAAAGAGCACAACTACTTCAGGGGAGCTGGATTTGTTGGGGCTGATGCCACGAAAACGAGTACATCCTGTGGGTTTCCTTTTGTTGAAGAGGTTCCAAAGGGAGCACGTTCCAAATTTTTTGGGCAACCAATGTGGCTGGAAATTACATTTGAAGAAGATAAACTGGCAACCATAGTTGGAACTGTGACAGAGACTCCCTGATTACCTCTTTTAGTTGGAATAGGATCAGAAGCATCGGATACCAGTCTAGAACACAGTCAATCTTGACTTTCCAGGAAAGACAATGGTTCAAAATAAAGTTAAGGGAATTATATAGGGTGCATTACCACAGGTACCTGGTCTGCTATCAGGCCTGGACCCAACTTTTGTGTTAATAACAAGAGTAGTGGGTCTATAAAAACAGGAGTTGCCAGCTGGCTTAGGCACCTCAGAAGCAAGTTACCCAGAGGAGGAAACATGAAATACTCTAGCACACAGTCCCCCACACAGACTTTGGAGTAAAGGCCAATGCAGGGTGCTCTTTTAACAGATCAGGCTTCCTAGGTTAAACCGTGAGACCACCTTGCATTAGATTTTAAACAGTGAACTGTTTTATTCTTCAATATCTCAAGATTTTCACTTGTATTGGGAGGACGTTCAGGGATATTCCTCAGAAAAATAATATAGGGTGTACACTCTGGAGAAGTTGGGGGCAGCTGGTGGAAGGTCTGCCATTATGGCAGGTTGAGATATCGCTCCTGCTTCCTGCCAATTGATGAACCGCACTATTAGCTTTACCTTGCCCCTCAAGAATGCCCAAAGAGTGCTAGTTACAGTTAGATCCTGGTAGAGAAGGGGTTTAGATGAGATTGGTGGATTAGGCCTGCCAGGGGCCTGCTGCTGAAGCTGGAGTTAGAGCTCTGCAAGGCATGATGATGGGTTTCCTGCACGTATGGGAGGCGGGCCCTTGGTGACTCAAATTGTGCTTCTAGCGTATCGAGGTGGGCCACTAAGGGAGGAGGGTCTACCTTTAAGATGCCCCTAAATTTCCAACAGGCAATTCTCCACAACCTCATTCATAAATTCCGTAGCAAGTGGCTCAAAAGGTTCTTTGGACACCCAAGGGAATATGGGCGGGCTATGTTGCTACACTTAGAAGATTTGGCTACAAGACATTTGGGTTGGTTGGTGTATATGGGACTAGGGACCTATGGACCCTTCCTAACCTTTCTATGGTGTTTTGTACAGGTTACCCTTTTAGGCTTCTTGTTATTTACTAGGGAGGCTGTCTGGCCAGTGCAAGTTACCCCATCAGTTTCACCACTGTTTCACCACTGTTTCTCAATGGAAGCTTGGAGGGCTCAGGCAGTGTGCCCAGTTGAAAGGAGGCACCTCCAAGGTGTACCTTTTTCCACGTCTCACTGCATGGACAGTTGGACTTGCAAAGTAGAACAGTACCTCTTACCAGAAAATCCAAGGGAGGCGGCCCAAGTCGGCCTCTTCTGGGTTATAACGAGACAAGAAGGGCTCGTAGAAGAAGGCCAAAGTCCCTGGTAGAATGCAGGTAGTAGGCGTGGGCGGAAAATCCGTTCCGCTCGCGGATTTTGCGGATTTTCGGGAAATCCGCAATCCGCGAGATTTGCGAATTTCCCGCAAAATCCGCAAATCCGCGAGCAGCGGATTTTGCTCGCACTGCTCGCACTGTTCGCGTGAGTTCGCGCCCCGCGAATAAGTGCAAAATTGCAGAAATACGATCTTAGCAAAACTGAAAGTAACTACTTACCAGGTTCAAAAGTTCAGGCTCATCATTAGTAGCCATTTCCTGGAGTGCTTCCTGAGGGGCCCCTCCAGAGTTCAGTTGCCAGTTGAAACTAGTATGTGACCCTGCTCTGAACCTCAGAATAGTTACACATATGCCACAAAGGTCCTGAATTACAGCTAAGGGAGACAAGCAGGAGCCAGGCTGGAAGTTAAAATCCATTAATCAGCCCCTAATTCATTATTGTCAGTTGGGGCAGGGCAGGTGTTGTAACTAATTTTGCAACAATGAAAGCACTTAGCAAGTGCAAAAGATCACTAATCAGGGCGCACTAAGGAAGCAGGTGCCAGCTAAAAAAATATTCTGTGACACATGAATCAGCCCCAAATTAATTCAGGTCACTTGAGGCAGGGAAGGTGTGCTTTGCTTTGCCGAAAATAATGTACACTGGACAACCAGAGGGTGTGGTGATGAAACAGAGGGTGGCATGGGTGGGCCAGAGGGTGGCATGAGTAGTCAGAGAGTGGCAGTGGTGACAGAGAGTGGCAGTGATGAAGAAGAGTGTCCCAAACAGGCTGGACACGTAGAAACAAAGAGTTCGCGAAACTTGCGACCCGACAGGTAAGTTCGCAATTTGCGAAAGTGTACAAAACCCTCGCGAACTGGCAGAAACACGGGCGAACACAAAAAAAAAAAAAATCCGCAAATTCGCGGGAATTCGCGGATTTTGCGGATTGCGAATCCGCAAATCCGCAAAATTCGCGAACGCGAGATCCGCAAAATTCGCTCATGCTTAGCAGGTAGGGAAACACTATTGTGGAAACCCCAAATTATATCAAAAGTGGCAGCCAAGAGCGGTGGCCCTGGTCTGGCCTCTTCTGCCCACTGACGGACTTGAAAAGGCGCTTTATAGCACCATGACAAGCAGGTGCGGTGAAGACCAGCCTGCCTACGTGGCCGTAGAATCGTGGGACTGCCAGTCCCTATGGCTTGATTTCCTCACAAAGAGCTCTCAGCAACACAGCAACACAGTGTTCCAGCCTTGCCTCACAGGAAGGCAAATGATCACTTACCTCCTCTCCAGGCAGTTGCTGGAGCCACTGCCTTCATCCACAAGCTCAAGGAACAGTTGCAGGAGCTCTTTCAGGTGCGCATTAGATATACTAAGGATGTATCTCCAGGCATCCGTTTGGGTCCTCCGCTGTCCATAAGTGCTGACTATAGGAAAAGGTCTGCAACCAGAACGAATTCTAGGGAAAGGTTTATTGTCTGTATTAGACAGCTGACAGAGAGGCCTAAGAAAGACTTGGCAGTGAACATGGAGGAACAATGATTGAAAGAAGCTTTCTGTTCACCGTGTGCCAGAATGGCAAGATGGTCAAGGTTGAGGACTGCAGCCTTTCGCTGATGCACTGGGAATTCAGAGCTGTGTTGCAGGAACACATTAATAGAGCTCTGATTGGTTGTTGGTGGTGTGAACAGAGATAACATTTTTGAATCTCATGTTTCTATATATAGGTGTTCTCACAGCCTCGAGTTAGTGTGTTTGGAGTTAAGCTTTAGGAGAGATCCCTTTTAGACTTTGAGAGGTACAGACCTCTCTTCTTACCATATTTTTGCAAGTGTGAAGCTTTATGCTAAACACTAATTTTCTTTTCTTTTAGACTTCAACTGAAGTCTGACCATGCAGACACCTACCTATTCTTTTAATCCTAAGTTAGAAACACTTGATAGGTGATTCTATATTTGACTCATGTCAGAGAAAAGAAGGGCCGTTTCTTTATTGAACACGTGTTTACTGTTATTTGCTATTATATGCTTGTGGCAGTCACAATTTGGTATCTCATGCAATAGCATCTCAAACAAACTAAGATATTTTACGTTGCGTATTGTGTTAATGTACTTATTAAATCTGCATCTGGCTTCGGTATTGACTGCATTAGATTGGTAACCCAAATAAAACCGTTTAATCATATTCATTGATTCCTGGTTCTCATTGTGGAGTCCCATAGGCTTCACAAGTTAAACTATACTGTTGATGTTTTCTCCCTTTCAATGCTTGTCAGCTACAAAGGTTCATCAAATCCATTGAATAAATCTTCGACGATTTTACTGAAAAGATCGTTTTTGTAAGGCCCAGGATGCTCTAACAATGTCTATTTAACATTGCATAACTGCGGGAAGGGACTGATTAGAAAGAGTGCAGAGACAAGGGGAGTATGAGAAATTGAACAAGCAATGATAAATGCATTAGGTTTCATCCATGTGTTTATGAATGCTTTTTTCATGTTTTAGCTTGGTAATCAATTGCGCAATATAAATTAAAGAAAGCATGAATGAGCTGGAGGAGATAGGAGTGAGAGGGGCTAGAAACACCTGAAAATTGAAAGGGGGTAGCTGGAGGACAGGGTGGTTTGAAAACAAAAGCGGAGTTCAACATATGAGACTGCAGGGGAAAGCACTATCTACGAGTGCAAGGTTTAAATTCAAATAAAAATAAAGAGTACCTGCAGCCAGTAGTTCAATTAAATTATACATATGAACACCTTCCGCGCAACCTTTAGCTATCAGGCGGCGAGTGCTTAAACATATGAAGCTCGGACGCAGGTGTCCGCGGCAATGTCCAGCTTGTGTACAGTGAGCCTCAATCCAACCACTAGAGTGCATCAAACCGAAATGGTGCATCTGTGGTGGAATCAGTAAAACTAAGGGCAGCACAAGCATTGTGCTCCAGAGAGCAGGGAGGGGGTGGTTGGAGGTCAATGAAGGAGACTGAAGGGACATGCACTATCTACAAGTGTAGGGCTGAAATGTAAATAATCAAAAAGAGTACCTGTGGCCAGTAATTCAGTAAAATTATACACATGAACGCCTCCTGTGCAACCTTTACTTATCAGGCGGCGAGTTTTTGAATATGAGAAGGACGTGCACAGCATGTAGATGTGTCAAGGAATGAACACTAAAAGTAAACACACAGTAAATGGTATGCCGCGTTAACTAAAAGAAAAGGTTTGACCAACAACAAGGTTGGGAATGAGTAGTTAGGCCAAGGGAAACTAATAAGAGAGACAAAGAAAGAAGAATAGGCTACACCCAACAGAAATGGAGGAAAGCAACCTGACAAGCACACGGACCAATAAGAAGGGAAGTCCCTTTTAGGATATATTAAAAACAATAGATTTCACAAGCATAGCACAAGTTCTGTGCAGGCAAAACCTAAAAAGAGAGGCCGAGTCAGAGAGGAAGAGTGTTGGTGCCGGTGAAGAGAAAAAGGAGCCAAAGAACATTAAAGAGAAAGTGTATTTGAGAGAAGAAATAGAAGTTAACATGTGTGTTGTCAGCAAAAGGCAGAAAGGGGGAATCTTGGAGTATTACCAGTGATAGACTGCATACATTGTCCCAAAAATGTTTTGGGGGCTTGGCTTGTGTTTATTCATTCTGTTTGTGTAGAGAGCCATCCAGGCTCATCACTGCATTGTATCACATACACACACACAGCATACACTCCTCGGGGCGGGCTTGTCCTTGTTCCCCGGACCGGCCGCGCTACATTGGCGATGAGGCCAGTCGCAACTCACGCGTGCACCGCCTCCAAGAATTCTCCCAGCAGGGAGCACACGGAGCCCACCCACGACACTCCATCATCGTGGCAGTGAGGATTTTTGACTACGCACACGTGAGATGCCGTTTGCAGCCTGGGCCTGCCTCCTACACCCTGCGCTGCTGCCGCTGCTGTGCCCATTCATCGCTCGGCACCCTGACTCCTGCCGACGCGCCATGCACCCGCCGGCACGCCTCCCCAGAGCAGTGGGAGTGTGCTCAAGCCAGCGGTGCACACTGCCTCAGAAGACGTCACCGGTGAGTGGAAGGCCCGAGAGGGTACACCGATGTGGTGCATAGCAGTACCACAGGCCTCCTGCACAAAAAGTGGTGAGGGAGTCTCACACGTGGCCCGTGCCTTCCCCATATGCCAGCTCCCAGACAATGCAGAGGCCCAAAGACACTGGAGAGGCCTAGGAACACTGCGAAGCCAGCATACCCCAGGCAGCCATAGCAGCTCTGCAAGTCTGCCTGCACACTTGGGAGGAAGGTCAGCTGGGCCCAACACCAACCACAGAGGCTGAGCAATACCTGTGTGCTCCCCACGCCGGCAGGAAGCGGGCCATCTGCCGAAGAGCACGCAGGGGGACAGAGCCAACTCACCCAGGAGAACAGGCCCAGAAGACGGTCATTCACACGTGGCCAAGCGCCGGTGCTCAGGTTTGCTCACAGGACCCTAGCACCAGGACCGCGCCACCACACCCGCGCACGAGCGCGCCAGTGCCATGAGCAACCAAGCCCCAGCAGGCGCTGCTGGTCAGCAGTCCGAAGTGGACAATTCAAACAGGGGTGCCAACACACCACCTCCAGGGCACAGCAACACGGTTGTCTCCCCACTGCCGCCCTTCAGCGAAACAGCAGACCCCGCCACAGCGGCCCCACGTGGAAGGTGTGGATCAGACAGCTGAACCACTATTTCAAGGGTACGAGAGAAACTGACGGTATCGTGAAAATGTCGATGCTCATCTATTACGGAGGTGCAGAGATCTACGATCTTTTTGAAACCACTACCCAACACAGGCTACGATGATGACTATGAGGCGGTGGTCGCCGTGCTCAACAGGCACTTTGACCCCCAACTCAACCCCGACTTCGAGCGGTTCAAGTTTAAACAGGCGTCACAGTCAGACACCGAGTCCGTGGACATGTTCTACGCGTGGCTGTGCAGGCTGGCCAGCACATGCCCCTTCCTGGACCAAAGGAAAGAAATAAGCGTCCAAGTCATCCAGGGGTGCCGCTCAACACTGTTGTGGAAGCTGATCCTTCGACAACCAGGGATCTTGCTGGACGAGTTCCTCATCCTGGCCAGATCTCATGAACTATCTTACGTCCTGGCTGGCGCAATGGAGGCTGCGTTACACTAGACCATTGTGGTGCCACACGCACCAAGATATGTGCCCGTCAAAGAGGAAAGGGTTGAGGCGATCCAGCGGTGCCCCACTATGGCTCGCCAGGCACCAAGGACGACGACCGGAGGGCCATGCGGCAACTGCGGAGAGGACCACCCGGCAACGGCAGTATGTGGCGCAAGTGGGAAGATGTGCTCCCACTGCAGCAAGGTGAACCATTTTGCCAGGGTGTGTCGAAGCAGCCGGCCCCGACAGGCCCCTCCAAGGTCACGGGATGTCGCAACGCCTGCGCCAAGTTTCACTCAAAGACGCGCAATCACAAGAAGATGACCCGCCACGGGAGAGCTGCCTCACCCTCGAAGATGATGACGACGAAGTGTTTGTCGTGTCCTTTGTCAGCAGGTCTGACAACCACTGGAGGCCACCACCGATGTGTTCTGTCCTGGTATAAGGAACTTCTGTCCAAGCGCTTATCAACATGGACGCCTCGGTCAACGTTATGGACTTGGAGCAGTATGACAGTCTGTCGCCACGGCCCCCGCTCGCATCCACCAAGGCCCAAATTTACACATATGGAGGGATGGACCCACTCCCCCTCTGAGGAATCATCGAGGCCAAAATCACCAGCGGAAACATGTCACGGTGGCTTGGTTCCACGTCACAGAAGGGAGAAAAGGCACGCTACCCAGGTGCCAACCGGCAGAAGACCTGGGCCTGGTCTTCTTTGCCTACCAGATCCATGACTCCCATGCCAAAACCATCCTGAGGGAGTTTCCAACACTATTCACTGGGCTTGGCAAGCTAAAGGGAAAACGGTTCAAGCTCCACATTGACACCACGGTGAGGCCCATCACCCTGAGACATCAGATGGTGCCGTTCAACCTCTGCCCGCAAGTGGAAGAAGAGCTGAAGAAACTGGAGGACCTCGATGTCATCAAGAAGATGTCCGTCCCAACTCAGTGGGTGACCTCGCTGGTCGTGGCTCCCAAACCAAAGCAGCCCGGAGCCATCCGGCTCTGCGTGGACATGAGGCTCCCGAACCTGGCAGTCAAGAGGGAATGCCATCTCACGCCCACCATGAACGACATTGTGATGGATCTGAACGGAGCCAAATGGTTTTTGAAGCTGGATCTGAACACGGTGTACCACCAGTTGGAGCACGAACCTGAGAGCAGGTACATCACCTCGTTCTCAACTCATGTTGGCCTCAGGAGGTACTAGAGACTGAGTTTCGAGGTGTAGTCAGCAGCCAAAGTTTTCCATAATACCATCAGGGAAGCACTGTCGGGTCTGCAGAGTGTCATCAAGCTGAGCGACGATATCCTGGATTTCTCAAACACCCTATAGGAACATCATACTCACCTCCGGGCTACCCTCCAGCGACTCGAGGACTGCGGACTGACCCTTCACAAGGAAAGTGTTTGTTCTACCAGGAGTCTGTTGATTTCTTCGGGTACACCTTCACCAGAGAAGGGCTACAGGTAGACCCCAAGAGGTAGGTAGCCATACGAGCAGTCAGCACTCCAAAGACCCCCACGGAGGTTCACAGTTTTCTCCGCATGGCCACGTACTGTGCAGGTTCATCCCGAATCTGGCCTCCTTATCAGAACCGCTCCGCACCCTCACCAGCAGTGACCACAAGTGAGAGTGGACTGTGGCTGCCAACACAGCATTCAACAACATCAAGGCCACGCTCATGGATAAGACGGTGATGGCCTACTTTCACCCGGGACGGCGCACTGAGTTGGTCGTCAATGCCAGCCAGGTAGGTCTTGGAGCTGTCCTCCTTCAGGAACATGATCAAGAGACCTGGAGAACCGAGGCATACACCAGCAGGGCACTAACAGACACGGAGACAAGGTACACCCAAATTGAAAGGAAGGCGTTAGCAAAAAATTGGGCGTGCCAGCACTTTCACCTGTACTTGTACGGACAGGATTTCCAGGTGGTCACTGACCGCAAGCCACTGCTCCCGCTCTTTGCAGGGTAATCGAGTCTGGCACCCCCGAGAATTTAGAGATGGGCCGTGCAGCTACAGGCATATAATTTCAAAGTTGTTTTCCGCCATGGAGCACACAACCCAGCAGACTACCTCTCAAGACACCCCGAGTCCATAATGCCTCGAAGTTCACCGACGGATGTAGCATACTCCGATGCATTTGTAAAAATGATCTCGCAGGAAGCATGCCCCACAGCCATGATGCTAGAGGAGATTGGCCAAGCAACGGATGAAGACGAGACACTGACCAGAGTGAAATCCACCCTGCTGAGCTATGGATGGGCACACTTCATGGATGGGACTCAGGCACTCCGAGCAGAAGACAGCCACGCTATACCACAAACTGAGTGTAGGAGAACAGGGAGTTGTTCTGAGAGGACGTTATCATAATCCCAAAGAGACTACAACAATGGATTCTTCAGCTGGCGCATGTCGGGCACCAAGGGATGGCGAAGACAAAGGCCAGAATATGGAACAAAGTCTGGTAACCAGCTATGGATTTAATGGTAGAAGACATGGTGACATGGTGAGGCAAAGTCACGCTTGCAGAACACTCATGCAAAGGGGGCACCTGGAAAAGGATAGGGTATCTAAATCAGGGGAAATAAGCACGCTACTCAAAACAAGTGTTCCTACCACAATAAATTAAATGTGCTACAAGTCGCTGATGTGTAAACACTAGGGAAGCTGGCCAAAGGACAAAGGCATGTCACAATGCAAAATTTAGAAACATATCAAAATGTAGTAATGATTCTTTGACAATTATTAATTATAAATAAAACAAACAAACATATTGCGTCCTGCGCCACATCATTCACACCAACAGACTCATACTCTCGCATACCAGAAAGTCCCGGAAGTCAGGGGTTCAACCATACTCACACCAACAAAGGCAAAAACAGAGATAAATGGACCAATCTGTACAAGTGACAATGACAATGGTGGTAATCTATTGGTAGATAAATCCTCTATTTTTGAATGGCGCCAAGTATATCCACGGCCATCCAGTTACATTTAGGTTATGGTGGTAACCATAAGCATAGATCGTACGTTTGATATGGTCCATGAAGTAGTAACAACGCCGACGTCCGTTTCGGTGTTTGACCCGGTTTGGGTCTCACCTTCCTCAAGGCGGGTGGATCAGAGGAAGTGGCTGTGGGACGTGCCTGAGCCTGTCGTCAGGCTAAACATTCTTAGTTGGAAAAAAGGAAATACCAGGGTCGTAGTTGGATAACAATCTAAGTAGAAAACCTAGATAAAAAACAATGGTCAAGACAACGAGAAAGCCTTCAGTTTCATACTGTAATTGTGCAACATGTATGGGGGAGACGGGGATCCTCCATGAAAGTTCACAAGGGCGGTGCTCCGCCTTAGAGGCAACGAGGAACAATAGGGCGGGGTCCAGTCAGGCCGTTGGTTCACTGGCGCTGTAAAAAGGTAAGGCGCCACAATTTGATAAGAAAGTCGAAGCCAAAACTCCTTCGTCACAGATGTGGAGCAGGGGGCAGCAGTGGGTGACGAGCAACCCGTGGTTGAGGTAGAATCCAGGCGCCGGGTTGATGAACAATGTCACGCTTGCACCATCACTGGGAGAGACCCGGCACTGGTGATCACTGAAGAGCCACTGAAATTCCATGGGCCAAAGTCAACCTCGATTTTGGGAGCTTCCTGGATGGGCGCACCATGTTGGTGATGGTCGACTCCTTCTCAAAGTTTCCAATTGTGGCGGTAGTGGCGTCAACGGCATTCGTGCATATCAGGAGAGTCCTCAACAAGACATTTGCACTCATGTGCTTGCTGGAAGAGATTCGTTCAGATAATGGACCACTGTTCAAAGGCCGGGAGTTCTTAGAGTACTTGGAGAAAAGGTTGTCCACCACAGGAAGATCACCCCTCTGTGGCCCCAAGCCAACGGGGAGGTGGAACGTCTCAGGTGAACACTCAACCGGGCCCAGCGCATCACCGTGGATCAAGAAGAAGATGCGGAGTCCACACCCAACCAGTTCCTTGATGCCTACAGGCAGATGCCACACAGCACGACCAAGTGAGCTCCCTCTCACTTACTCTTCAAAAGGCCCCCATGGGATAGCATCCCGACGGATCCAAGGTGGAAGCCCCCAGAATGGGACAGCACGGCCATCCAAGCAAGAAGGACAATGACTAATCAGAAAGCGAGTGAAGCCTGCAGGGTAAAAGAGACACAGCTGAAAGTGGGTGACTGTGTTGTGGTCAAGGACAGACACCCCGGCTGGAAATTCAGGACACCCTATGAGCTAGAAGGGTGGACTGTTGTTAAGGTACAAGGAACTATGGTCACCACCCAGCGAGGGTCGCAGGCCGTCACGCGGAATGTGTCCAGCTTCAAGAGAATTTATGATCAAAAATCTGGCCACGAAGAGTCAGAGAATCCGGAGGATATCCCAAGTCTTGCTCCACCCGGCTCGCCAGAGCTGCTGATTTCCCCACCAAGAATCTCGCGATCGGGGAGTGAAGAGGCTGCCCCAGATGCCGGCAGACTCAGTCAAGATGTGGGGGCTGGGCTACCCCCAAAGACTCAGTCGGATGCAGTGGTCAGGTCCAGCTCCCGGAGCCAGAAATATGGGCCCCCGTCGAACCCTGCACCCAGCCAGAGGCTGAAAGACTTTGTGTTTATGTCGCCATGAATCGAAGGAACCTGGTGGTCGGTCACTAAAAGAAAGGAGGGATGTAGAGAGCCATCCGTGCTGTCCACTACATTGTATCTCACACACACAGAGCATACACCCCTCGGAGCGGGCTCGACCCGAGGGGCTAAATAAACGGCAGGAGACCGCTCAGAGTCTTCTGTCCAATGTAAAAGTAACTGGTGTGTTGTACCTCATTTAAGCGCCTCTGCGTTCCTTGTTCCCAGGACCCCGTTGCGCTGCAATTTGGCTCGCCCACCTTTAAAACCAGGTTTGAGTTCAAGTTTGACTGACCAGGAGTGTCCGGATCCGAAGTCACATGCCACTGCAGCTGCAGCCGAGTTTCGAATCGAGTTGGAGCCGAACAATGGGGGACTCTCCCAGCAGCTCCCAGGCTTTTCTCCTGAGCCGACAATGAGGGAGCAAGTGTGGCGGCCGTAGTCTGCAGCTGTGGAGAGTTTGCCCCAGGTGACCCGAGGAGTCGGCCCGGTTTGATCCGGATGGGGCTTGCAGGCGTGCCTGGTGTGCCTCATTCACATTTTACCTCGGCCTCACAGCGCTCTCATTCTGACTTTTGGAGGGGCCCGGAGTGGCAAACATGGCAAAGAAAATGCGAGAGCGGGAGGGAGGCGGTACACAGCAGCGAAGCTTGCACCTGCTGGCATCTGGTGTGCCGCAGTTCTTTCTGTGTGCCTGTGTCCCTGCAAGGGAAGAAATGGGGGGGTGAGCGGAGGAGCTAGGTGCTACAGCTCAGCAAGAAGCTACAGCCTGCTCCTTTTGCTCTCCCTTGCTCTGCTCTCCCTTGCCTCTCCCCTGCTCACTTCATGATTGCTGGAGAATTTTGGCACCCTGTCTTTCTGCTTTGCTGCCTTGTCAGCTCGCTACCTTGCTTCCTTCTACCTCCCATCGCTTACCCCAATCCCTGGTTGCCCTGAGCACAAGTGCTAGGGTGAAAGTGAGCAACCAGGCATACAGACAGAGAGTAGACAAATTCAAATTCAAAAAGCTTTATTCGGTACATTTCATTTGACCATAAAAGCATACTAAAAAACATATATAAGAAGAAAATATTTATTGTTTGCACAGTCACTGTTAATTTACGAATACAGGCCATATTTCAATAAAGATCCAAGAAATCAATTAATTCATAAAAATACTATTAATTCACAAATCTTAAAAATCATCTAGCATGGTACATTAAAATGCATTCAATTTAAAAAACATCTAACATAGTACATTATAGTGCATTTAGTTTAAAAATCACACATTTTCGATGTTGTGCATTTTGTTTTCCTTTTTCAGTTCTCATAGTTTTCAAAGTTTAAAACCTCCAAATGAGAATAAGTCTTTCTTTTCCTAATAGACATTTGAATGAAATTACAAGCAGCATTCATACTTTTTTCATCCTCCAAGCTACATATAATATTAAAGGCTTGTTTATAGTGATAATATGTGTTTACATTAAAAAGAGGTTTCAGCGTGAATTTACGAATGTCCCTATAAAAATCACAAAATATTAAAAAATGCAGCGTTGTTTGGGGAGATTTTTCATCAAATGGACAATTTGGTAATACATTGTACTTTCTCCTAGTCCTTGGGAACGCGACTAAAAAATGGAGGGTACCAAGTCTTAGTCTGTTCAGAAGGAAACTATGCTGGACATTTCTTACTGTAATAAGGTTGGGTTGTATGCCCATAAAAAGTGGGCGTTAATGATAAGAAATAATACTTTGTTTTGTACTATATTCACCCTCCCTTGCTGAATCCATAGCGGTAATAAAAAAAAAATCAGTTCTTTCTTGCCATATTCTTGAATAGACATAGGTTCCTTTGGGTCTAGATTTAGATTGCAGCTTTTTAACAGGGTTTGTATATGTTTAAGCCACATGATTTTCCTACTATTATCTAGAGCCACACAATCAAGTATTATGCTCCTAGTGAACCTAGCTTCTTCTTGCGTCCAAATTCCATGCCATAATGATAACCCCGCTGTTTTTACAAAAGCACCAATATAGGGAACAGACAATTCTTTGTGAACTAAAGAATTTGATGTAGAACTTGGGACTGCTAATAAACGTTTTAAAAACGTATTCTCTTGTGTTTGGAGAATTGCAATATTAGCTCTCCCCCATAATGCTGCGCCACAACATGCAGTAGAAATTGCTTTGCCTCTATAGAGGGTGAGCATTTCCCTTATCGGTTTATTTCCGTTTTTTTCTGAGAATCTTAAAATGCCCTCTATACATCGTGTGAATTTTAAATTTGATAAATTTATATGTGAGCCCCATGTACCATTTTTGTTAAAAAGTAAGCCCAAATAGGTAGAACTGGAAACTCTCTAGATCACAGTGCCATCCACATAATGCTTTTTAATCCCTTTTCTAGTATTACCACAAGTCATGACAAAGGTTTTTGCTAGATTAAATTTTAAATCCTTTTTTGTCATAAATTGTGCAAACTTTTCAATCAGGCATTGCAAGCCGTTTGCCGTCCTTGAAATAAGGATGGCATTCTCTGCATAAAGGAGCACTGGTGTTAAGCGGGGTCCTACTTTGGGTACGTCAGCCTTAAGATTCTGTAGGCAGCAGTCAACATTACTTATATATAGTGAGAATAAGAGGGGTGCTAAGACGCACCCCTGTCTTATCCCACGGGTCACCCTAAAATCAAGCGTGCATTCTCCCTTGAGTCCGAATCTGACTCTGGACAACAAAAAAGTATAGATCTGGGACAAATAAACAACAATATCCTTGGGGGCACCTATCTCAACCAGTGTTTGCCACAATTTTTCATGATTTACCAGGTCAAAAGCACTGGTGAGATCCACAAAACAAAGGTGTAAGGACCCCCCCTTCGCTAAGGTATATTTTCCCACCAGAAGATCCAAGTTTACACATTGTTCTATTGTCCCAATGCTTTTCCTAAACCCATACTGGGCCTCTGAGAGAATATTATTCTCAGAAGCCCAGATCTCTAGCCTTCCCAGTAAAACTCTCCCCATTAGTTTCGATGTAGAGTCAAGGAGGGATATGGGACGATAGCACTTGGCATTTCCTCTATCCCCTTTTTTAATATGGGCACTATAATACTTTCAACCCAAGATGTAAGCAGTTTTCCATCGAGGGCTGCATTAAAAAAATTCAAAAGAATAGGTGACCAGAATTCAATGTCATGCTTAAAAACGTCAATTGGGACCCCATCAGGGCCAGCGGCTTTACCACTACCACTTTTTTTTTAAGCGCTCCTTTGATTTCTTCTAGAGTGATTGAGGATAACCCTACTGGTTCAACTGTTATAAAATTATTTCTCTCCTTTTGAGGGGTATTTATCCCTCCTGGATTAAAAATACCTCCAAAATAAATTATCCAGTCCTCCATTGGCATTAGAACATCTATTTTTTCTGCTGCAGTGTATCTAAAAAGTGGATAATTAATTGTTTTCCAAAATAGAGTAGTATCTCAGGTTGCAGGAGCTTGGGTTAGTTTATCCCAGGCCTCTTCTTGGATCTCTGTTTTCCTACCAATCAGGGGTAGTTTATACTTTCTCCTTAATTGTCTTATTTCGGAATTATTCCTAGGTTTAGTTTTTAAAATATTTTTCAATTCCCTTTTCAGCCTTGAGCATTCCTGATTAAACCATCTCAGGTCTTGATTATGCACTTTGTTCTTCTGTTTTATTTTTAAGTCATCAGCTATTTCTGTGATGATGTTACAAAAAGCACCGATAATTTCTGGATTTGTTGATGATTTGAGATTTTCAGCTCGGTGGCGGTGGCCACACTGATGTTCTTCGTTCAGCGCCACCTCCCCGAAACCGTTGCGGCAGGCGGCAGGCTCGGTGCCGGGTACGGGCTCCGGGAGCGTCGCCAGCTATGGGGGAAGGTGTGCCGGGCCATGTATCGTGAGTCTGGGGTCCGGCGCACCTACAGCCAGGCGACGCACCGGTGGTCCGACGTCCTGGACCGGGAACACGACCTGCTCGACCTGCTAGGCGTCGAGGTCCCTGGGCTTAGTGAGTAGTGGTAGCTATTTAATCACTACTCTGTTTTCTCCTGCTCTATGTTATCATATTGAAAATGTTTGTTTTTTCCGAAGAGCAAGATTGCTGCTGATTACATTAAGGGTAAATTATGTTTCAAAAGCTTCTGTGATTGCAGGTGCTGACCTGCTCACTGGCAGTGCTACTATGCTTACTTTTTTTCAATTTTGTGTTCATTTGGCCTGGATGATGATGATTATGTATCAGTGTAATTTACAGAACTGCGTAACGCTAGACATTAGAGACTCAAGTCCAGTCCTTCCTTTGTACTCCTGCCACTAAGAAGAGATAGTGGTGGTTATCATGACAGACTGTGTCTGTCACTTCGCGTGCTGCGGAGTGCTGCCTGCCAGTCCTAGTAGAACCTTTTTGTAGTTGGTTTAGTGAGTAACATAACTTTCCAAGTATAGGGTCCGCAAATCCAGCAATTTCCTATTAGACTACATCAGATAGGTCAATAAATTTAGTGCAATTGTTGTCTATTTCCCCGAAATAATTTGTTATTGTTTTTTTAAATGTTTGATGTGGTTGACAACAATCATCCATGTTTGTGTCTTTCTTTCATGTTGTACATCAGCTTCCCCCAGGGGCAAGGGGACACAGGAGGAGGTAGCGGCGCCGGCGGAACAGGGACAACAGCTGGAAAGCCAGGATCGGTCCGGTGAGGGCTCCTCTGCTGGCCCCAGTAAGTTTTCCTGTTAATATTAATAATTATACTTTTCTATCTTTTACAGCACCTGTATTTTTTCCAAACGTTCCTCATTCTATTTTTTACTAAATCGTGTTTGATCTTTTTGTAGACTGTTTCTAAATTCTTATCCTGCCTCTAGTATGACTCGCTGTGGTACTACTAGATTATTATTAGTCTGTCTGTGTAGCTAACTAAGCTTGCACAGTTGGCAAAAGGTGTTAAACAAAACTCCTATTCTATTCATTCAGCAATAGATCTATGCACTGAGTGCAGCCCTCTGGGTTGTCCTTACTGTCTATTGAAGTCTTCTAAATGTTTATGCTTTGACAATTCCCAACAATAAAATGTCAATGGCCACCAAGAATAAGATACTAGTTTACTTTTTGATTGGATAGGAGGACAATCCATACTACTACTGTTGCAGGGCCTATTCTGCACAAACAGAACTATGGAAAAGAAATAGGGCATTGGTTATGAGTTATAATAGGCGCAGTTAGACTTTCCACATACCTCAGTCATAACAGAAGTTGAACCCCCAATCTCCTTACTGACTAGCTAGTGTGTCAGAGTCATTATTTTAGCTCCCGAATGCAGCGATGATTGATCCCCAATGATTATACAACCCAGGACATACGACTACGGAGTCAGAGTCCCGACCTCTCTGAGCCACGGACTCATGCTTGCAAATTGCAAACCCTTTCGCTCACTCACTCATGACCAAAAACTATAGAGTTTATGTAAGTTTTAAAGCGTTATTAAAAGTAAAAACATTTATGAAAATCAACTTCATCATATAAGATAAACGGTGAAGGATTCAAAACTGAAAAGTGGCTGATTTCACACATTAATTGTGGGAGAGCCCTCACCTGGTTGGAACTTCAAGTCTTCTTTGTGGGGATGATTCGTTGCTGACTCCAAGTGATGATGATCTGATCTTGCTCTTGTTCTTAGAAGGGAAGCTTCTGGCTGTTATGAGAAAAATGGTGCGTGTTAAAAAGCAAGCATTCATCAGTTGTGTCAAAAAGTGTAGCAAGACATGTTACGGCTAAGCATAAATAAAAAAAAGCCTTCCCTGAAGTAAGGGAAATTTGAAGTTTCGAGACTAGAGAGTCACAAATTATTAAACTTGTTAATGTAGTACTAGTAACATTTTTTAATTTCTAGAAAAAATAGGGAGTGGTGTATATGGCATCTAAGAATATGAAATGTATTTTCTAGGCGGAACATCGGCACAACCATCCACCATTGCCGGGGCCAGCGTGGAGGTGGGCACTCCTGGGGCGGAGGCGGTGGAACAGCCATCAGGAACTGCTGTGGGGATGCCACGGTAGTGGCGGGCAGTGGTAAGCTATTATATTCCTTACTTATTGAGATTGCAGACTGCAGAGTGTGCTCTCTGCACGGGTGTATATGTTGTACAGTACAAGTACACTTTACTGTTAAGAAAACGTACTAATTTAGAAGTAAGTTTTTGTCAACCAGGTAGAAGACATTCACCCTTGACTTTGCATGAGCAATAGCAGTAGCGGCAGGAGTTGATGAGTAACCAATGGCCTCCTCTAAATTTGACTTCAACTCAGCTGTGAAAGTTTTATCGAGAAGCCAAGTCAGATCAGAGATGAAGTTGATGGATGGGATTAACGAAAAGGGAAAGAAGGGTGTAAGGAAGGACAAGCGAGTTAAAAGTAATGACTGGCAAAGAATGATACGTGTTTTTGAATGCTGCCCGAGGTAGCTGGGAATATGATGCATGGCCGGCTGAAGGCTGAAGCAAGGATGGGTGGAAGGAGAAAGGGAAGAGGACTGCCTGGGTGGGTGAAACAGAAACTGTATGGGTGTGCAATATATCCTTTGGTTCAAATTCAAATGCAAGTCCAGCACGGATGCATGGTTGGCGGTTTCCAAAATAAAATAAAAAGGTTGTTTTTCCGTGAGAAAAACTAAGGTTTGTCCAGTTGAGACATTAAGAAGAATGATTGACATTTACTTTGAATGGATGTATGCCTGGATCATGGTACTCTCTTACTCATAGATAGCATAGATGTATGTAGACAGAGTAGACGGTCACTGGATGAAGTAAGTGTTACTTTGAAGAGCATTTTAAACCGCACCCACATGTCCGTTCCAGTCTAGCAAAGGCGAGGAAAAGAAGATGTAATTTATCAGAATACTACCATTGTCAGGGTTCAGCCTGGAGCGCCTGCCTGACTGCTGGGTAAAAACTATAAATCCCATGAGCCTTCGCTGCGTCCTTAGGATATAGTGAGGGCAGAGCGCGAGAACGTTGTACGTGATCTTGCATTCAATTTCGGCGAGAGTGGCTGCTCTTGAGTTGGTGGAGGCTTACCCCTATTTCCTTCGTCGAGCCGCAGGGAAGTGGCGTTCTAATACGGTAAAGGTACTGTGTATGTTTGTGCTTCACTCAATGGGAAGTCTCCTGAGCGGTAGCTGTATTTCTCGAACTGGTTTCGTTTTGGAACAGAGAAGCCCGAGGTCGGGGCTGCTCTGTGTTAAGGGCATTAGCTACAGCTGCCGTTTTAGTGAGCGGAATGCGGGGGGGCTCCTCCGCATTACCGTCACGAAGAGGGGACATTTTCTTTGATTACCTTTGGGATTACGAGTGCCAAAGCAGAAGGAGGTAGTGACGGAACTACACCTTACCGTATTTGGAGATTGCAAAGTAGGATTTTGAAGTCTGTATTGATGCGGAGGATAGTGGTAAATGGTACCACATCTTACCGTATTTTGGGGCATACCAAAAGAGATTATGACATGTCATTTATTGGATGACAGAATCCATGAATTGGTTGGAACTATTTACTGAATAGAAGAAGGGATCTTCTATTAGGTTTTGCTCTCTGAAGAACTATTTGGAAAGCTGTTTACTGTCAAGAATCAATTGACTTCAATGGAGAATTATGTTTTCGGAGTACTTGTATGTTTAGAGGGTGAGTAGAGTACACAAAACACATAACAAACACTCACATGTATGCACCTACCTATTGCCAATATTAAGGTGTTTCTTGTGTTGTTTAGGAAGGAAGACATATTGAGAAGTACACACCTTGCTGCCGCAGGGGACATAGAGACAGCCCAGGTGATTTACTATTGGTTAGCGAGCATGAAATGAGAGTAGGAAATATTGTATGTATTTTAACCTGAGGTGTGATTTCTTTTACAGCTTCCCTTCCCCGCTGTCCCCTTCCTTTCCTTCCCTCGCCCGATCACTTGAACACCCTGTGTATATATACATTTCAGTGTGTTTGGGAGGTCCGGAGGTGGAGCATATTTACTACAATCGAATCCTGCAGAGTGAGGTTCCGTGACGATTTGAACTCGTGTTTTCAACATTGTCGTAAATACATAATTTTGGTATCAGTGAACCGCAAATGATCCATTTAGCATATCCTGGTGTTTTCGCTATGCTACGAGCAAGAGTACTCCTGTTACAAACACATTTCTGATCTACCCATGGCATCCATCTTAGATTATGGCAGCCATTTTGTATTTCTTGCCCTCACATAGTCAATGGACACGCAATGACCTCTGATTACTTCATTTTGATTAAGGACACGTAGGTTTTGACCGGCGATTCACCTCTCTAGTGACACGTGCACCTTAAGACAGAAAACGCCATGGTTGCATGACTCGACAGGAACTGCCTCCTTTGCCTAAGGCCAGTCCTGCTATACTGGTTCTCGTGTTCGTTGGCCTGATCATGATTAGGCGGACGAAGCTGGTAGCCTTGCCCATTTACGACCCACAAACATTTCTTATCCTGCTTTTCTATCTCCTGCACCTGGCTCTGCTCCTTTCCTTCTGGGCCTTTATTAGGGGGAGGTAACGAAATTTACGATGAGGCGGTCCGGCTCTTGAATAAAAAGTTGACATGAGATTTTGATGGAATAGTGGGAACCCCTCGTTCGTAATGTTTTGACATCAGATATTGTTGACGATTCCTGTGCAACGCCAAATATTTATTGTTTAGGACACAAAGGTTTAGGAATGTACTAACATGTAAAGAATTTGCCCGAAGCCTAATATTTAGTATATAAGGAGCAACCCTCTTTGTACAAATCGAACAGGCTCCTAGATACTGCCCGTGTGTAGTCTCTGTGACTTCTGTGTCCCTGCAGTAATAAACCTTTGGTCTTTGACGCCACCATCGAGAAGCCTGTGTTTCTGTTTATTTGTGCACCGAGACAGGTAGAACTCCGGGGTCTTCGGGTGTTATCCCTGACACCTCTGGACGGAACCAAAAAGTCCAGAACTCCAATTGGCGCCCAACGTAGGGCGACGTCATTCGGTACCGGTCCAAAAGCCTGAAGAGTTCGAGAAGCTTCGTGTGAAGATTCCTGAGGGAGGCGCCCCACTTCATCGATCCCGGCATATCGCAAAAGTGACCCGACGTTCTCTTCCACGAGGGTTCCCGTTCAGGACGGCTGCAGTGGTCCGTTGCCTTGACCGTCGCCATGTCTTGGACCCGAGGTGCAGTCCTTAGTACGGCGAGACGTGACGGGTTTCTCCTTGGTGACGTCCTCAGTGCCTCAGTTAAGTATTAAGTGGTGGTTGCTAGTTGGTTACTTCGTAAGGGTTGCTCCTGTTTGGATAATCCTTTTAGTTCTTGGTTTGGTTTGGTTTCGTAAGATTATCACTGGTTGTTCTGGTTACGATAATATCTTGGTTTAGTTTGGGTATCAATACATTTGTTCGCTTTGGTAGGCCTAAGTTCTTGGTTCGAGTGCACATTTTTGTTTGTGTTTTCGTTTGTTCTGTGTTCCGGATTATAAAATGGTAAGTCGGAAAAATTGTATGTTTTCGTGTTTTGGTTGCAACAGTGATTCCCGGTTGGAGGACTCATGTCTGGTTCCTCCGATCGGAACTCCTCTATATGATCTTTACTGTAAGCATGGTGTGGGTCCTATATCTTATAATGAAGTGTGGGTCCGATATACGGAGAAGGACGGTGTCCTTAGTTGGCCACTGCATGGTAGTTTTGAACCCGAAGTCCTTGATAATTGGGAAGTGAAATTGTTTAAGAAGAAAGCCCGGCCGGCAATGTTTGATTCTTTCCGTTATTGGCGAAAAGAATCTAAACAGAGAGAAATTGAAAAGTTGAAGAAAGAACAGAAAGAGCAAGAGTTGACTTTAGAACAGTCTGCTAAGCAGCTGCAACTCAACGAGTCTGAGAAAGCAATGGAGGTGGCTACTAGAGAGCGTAATTTAGCGATAGACAAGTGCTATCCTGCCTTGCCATCGAGCACAGCTAAGATAGTAGAGGACCCCGAAAATGATCCTCTGTTGTCTTACTTGTTAAGGTCACCCCCACCGTATGCACAGGGTGCTACGGCTCCACCTTTACCGAATGTTCAATTGCCGGTTGCTGGACAACCTGGTATTCCTGCTCCTGCCCCCTTGAATCAAGCTCCTGTACCTCCTGTGGTCAATGTTAATGTTCCTTCGGCACCCCCTCTTCCAGGGTTGCCGGCTTCTTTGCCTATACCTGCATTACTTACGCCTGCTGTTTCACAAGCTACTTTGCCTGATAGTCCTACTGTTCCTGTTCTATCTGTTCCAACTGCTACTGTATTTTCCACTTCTGCTAGTATTATGACTCCACTTTCTGTTCGTCGGAGAATCACAGATTCCGTTTCTAATATTCTGTCTCCCTTCTATAAAACTTTAATTAAGACTCCTGCCTCTGACTCTGTACAGAGACGTAGTCAGCTTCCCAGTACTGAAGAATGGGGAATATTGGATTCCACAGCTCTTAGATGGATTTCAAAAAGTAGGAGATATAGTACTAGAGATGTATTAGATACATTTATGCAGTGGAATGAACCGACACAAAGATATGTGTTCGATAAGATGTGCTCCCTTTTACGTGAGGAATTGGAAGAAGATGACTCTGAATCAAATTTAGAAGAATTAATTAATGTACAAAAAGAGTTTGCTGCTGGTACGATAGTTGGTCAAAATATAAAGGAAGCGATGGAACTAATTTTAAGCTATAGGAATGATCCATCCCTTCGTTCACCGAGAGAGTTAGAGAAACATAGTGCGAAGCAGAATCGCCAATAGCCAATGAGGGAGGTTCCTCCAATTTGGCGCGAAGCTGTGCCAGCTGATGCGAACCGTGGTATTGCAGCTGCTCCGGCGCAATTCCAGAGAGTGTGGATACACATTCCGTGGAAGCGAGCCGAAGTGTTAGCAGTGAAACAGGCCTTGCCAGATCCGCGTAAGAATCCTGCCGGATACTATAAAGAGTTAGCGCAGACAGTTGAAGCTTGCGTGATGAATTTAGCGGACATTGACATGTTATTTGGGAATGTAGTTCCGCAACCTATTTGGGCTAAAATTCGTAAAGAGAATCATCCAGTTGCCCTAGGTGGTGATTGGGCAGCTATAATTGCGGCAGATGGTCAACAAATAGGTGGTTCCAAACCCGAACCTCTAATTGCTAATCTTCCTGGGAGAATAATTGAATTGATGAAGACTCTGATGCCAGCATTGCGCGTTAACTGGGACAAGTTGTCCGCATGCAGGCAGAAGAAAGACGAAAGTGTCTCCGACTTTTTCACAAGGTTCGAAGAGACTTTTGTAGATCACAGTGGTCAGGATATGAGCACAGAAGGAGGACAGAGACTGTTTGTCGATAAATTTGTACACAACCTGCTACCAGAGCTCAGTAATATATTGAAGGATTCCGAGAGTGCGTGGGCTGTCTCTACAACTGCGCAAATACTTGCAACTGCACAGTATTATGAAAATAGGGATAAAGAAGAGAAGGAAAAGTCAGAAAAGAAGACGAAAGACTTAAAAACTAAAGTTCGTTTACAGCAAGCATATCCGCCTCGCACGAATCAGACTAATACACAGCAAGGGTCATATCAAAGGACAGATTATAGTTCGCCGAGGCCGCAATATCAGTGGAACCAGTGTGCGTACTGTAAAAAGGAAGGTCATTATAAGAATGACTGTCCAGTCTTAGCGCAGAATAATGCTGCAGCAGCTCAGAGAGGTCGTGGTGGTTCCATGCAAAATTCTAGAGGTCGAGGACGAGGTGCTATGCCTCCACAAACGAATGATCGCCCTTCTAATCACTTTGATCAGCGAAATGGACAGTCTGCCCAACAAAATAGATCTCAACAGTATCATGTTGAAGACTATTGTGAAGTTGATGAGGGATTTCAACAGAGTGAGTACTAGGACAGCCATGGACAAAGAGAGGGAGTAGTATCAGTTCCAGTGGATCAGAGTGGGCCTTATGTCGCAGTAGCATCATCAGGTGTAGTCGAACCGTTTCTGTTGGATACTGGTGCCGCAAAAAGTTCTATCATTCATGCGAAACTCCCTGGCACACCTTTGTCTGGCTTAACAAATGTTTCAGTAGGTTTTTCAGGCGCCCCTGTGTACAACCCCGTATCTGGTCCTTTGTCTATTTCTGTTGGACCGCGTCAATTGAAAGCACCCTTGATTTTGACGACAGGTTGTAATGAGAATCTGCTTGGTTTCGACTTGTTAAAACGCCTGTATGCGACATTGTACTGTTCTCCGTCAGGAGTACAGCTTACATTGGGTAAAAGAATCACCTCTCCGATGTACTTGTCAATGGATGCACTCCCGCCAGAGCTGCGTTCACTCCCTGATACTCTTTGGACGACTGGTCCTAACGATGTAGGCCTTTTGGAAATTCCACCTTATGTAGTCACTTTGAAAGCAAATGTCAAATTTCCACGAATTCCACAATACAAGATTTCTAGTGAAGGTGAACGTGCGCTTTTATTGATTGTGCAAGATTTGATTAAGAAAGGCGTGGTTGAAGAAACTAGAGGAAATGTCTGTAACAGTCCTGTATTACCAATTTTGAAACGTACTGATCCTTCAAAGCCTCCAGTGTATAGATTTGTAATCGGTCTTAGGGAGGTTAATAAAATTGTGGTTCCGCAGTTTCCTGTGGTTCCAGACATTACTGCATTGTTAACGTTGATTCCTGCTACAGCCACATGGGTTTCAGTAATCGACTTGAAGAATGCCTTTTTCAGCATTCCGATAGCCGAAGAAAGCAGAGATATTTTCGGCTTTTCTCTAGGAGGTCGAAGCTTCAGATTTAAACGTGCTCCACAAGGCTATTGTGAAAGTCCGTCCATTTACAGTCAGGCATTAAAAAGTCAGTTAGATTCCTTTGTACTTCCTCCTGGTTCTGCTCTAGTGCAATATGTAGATGATCTTCTAGTGGCTGCCAATGACAAGGAGACTTGCAAAGCAGCTACAATTTACTTATTGCATCATTTGTCTAGTTTGAATCACAAGGTGTCACCTTCGAAAATGCAATACTGTTGCCAAGAAGTGACCTACCTAGGTCATCTCTTGTCAAAGGAGGGAAGGAAGTTGACCCCAGAGAGAATAAAAGCAATTATACAGATGAATGTTCCCCGCACACAGAGAGAAGTACGTGCCTTTTTAGGTATTACCTCATACTGTAGGCAGTGGATCCCAAATTTTTCTCTTTTCCGAGTCCGGTGCCATGGTCTGCTGAATGTCAGGAGAGTTTTTCTGAATTACGAAATGCACTATGTTCAGCTCCTGTGTTGGGTACACCCGATTACAGTAAACCATTCACGCTCTATGTTCACGAGAGAGAAGGTTGTGCGTTGAGTGTTCTGACACAGAGATTTGGTGATAAACAACGCCCTTGTGCGTATTTTTCATCAACATTAGATCCGGTAGCTAGAGCATTGCCTAGTTGTTTGAGAGCTACAGCGGCAGCTGCAGCTTCCATTCGACAGTCTGCTGGTTTGGTGATGAACAACATGCTAGTGGTCATGGTTCCTCATGCCGTGGATACGCTCATGAACCGAACCAAGACGCAACACCTTACCAGTGCTAGATTATCAGGCTACGAACTGACACTGTTAGCGAGTCATATTCAGATCAAAAGATGCAATATATTGAATCCAGCAACATTGTTGCCGACTAATCAGGAGTCGAGTAATTCTGAACCACATGATTGCTGTTTCAGAACCGAGGAAGAGACAAAAGGACGAATTGATTTAAAAGACACCCCGTTGTCAGATCCAGATGGCACGTTGTATGTTGATGGGTCGTGTTTTAAATTGGAGAATGGTGATGTGACTGCTGCTTACGCAGTAACGACTTTGAGTACGATTGTGGAGACTGCGAGAGTGAGTCAGAATTCGGCCCAAGCTGCGGAATTAATCGCACTAACGAGAGCATGTGTTTTAGCTAAGGGAAAGAGAGTGAATGTGTTCACAGATAGTCAGTACGCGTTCGGCGTGGCCCATAGTTTTGGCCGTTTGTGGAAAGAGAGAGGTTTCATTACGTCCCATGGGACTAAGATTCAACATGGCCAGCTAGTTAACGACTTGTTGGAATCTCTAACCTTGCCGACTGAAGTTGCGATTGTGAAATGCAGTGCTCATAAAGCAATCACGGATGATGTTGGTCATGGAAATGCTTTTGCTGATGAGACCGCTAAACAGACAGCTAGAAATATGATGAGTAGAATGTATGTTGCTATGTCTGCAAGATGGATTTCTGAATCTGGAATGTGCGAGGACACAGTGGAAAGTGTGAAAGAAATTCAGAAAGAGGCGACTGAGGAGGAAAAACTCGTATGGAAAGAAAGCACGGGTAAATTGGACTCGAGTGGATGTTGGATTGATTTGTCGGAGCAACAGCATTGGATGTTGCCTGATGCGTACGTGCTTGCAGTAGTAACGATGGCGCATGGAGCAGCGCACATCAGTTCTAAAGGGATTTGTAAGATGTTGGCTCCAGTCTGGAAGAATGATGGGATTAGTAAGTGTGCAGATAGAGTGGTGAAAAATTGTATGGTATGCCTGATGCATAATCCTGGCAAGGGAATCCCCACACCTGCTGGTCACTTCGCTCCTCCTTCCTGCCCCTATGAAGTGAATCAGTTAGACTTCATTCACATGGATCGTTGCAACAATCTAAAGTACGTCCTAGTGGTAGTTTGTGCTTTTTCTAGATGGATCAAAGCATATCCACTAAAGGACAACACTGCTTTGTCTACTGCCAAAATTCTTCTCAAGGAATACTTCCCCAGGTATGGCATGCCACGGATTGTATGGTCAGATAATGGAAGTGAGTTCGTAGGGAAAGTTATGCAGAGTGTGTGTGCCGGTTTAGGGATCAAACAAAAATTCCACAGTGCGAATCATCCCCAGTCTGCTGGTTTAGTTGAGGGTTACAATGGCACCCTCAAACTGAAACTAGCTAAGATACAAGCATCCACGGGTTTGTCTTGGCCAGATGCATTACCTTTGGCTTTGCTATCCACAAGAGCGACAGTACATTCTAGAGTAGGGCTTAGTCCATACGAAATAGTATTTGGTCGTCCTGCTAATGTTTGGGGAGTACCTATACCAAAGGAATTTAAACAGCTGGAATACCCAATGTTAATTGATTATCTTTTCGACTTGACTGCTAAATTGAGTCTTATTCACCAACAGGTTTTCGATGCATTGCCAAAGCCACCGGAGAGTCCAGGCCATCAGCTGAAACCAGGTGACCAAGTGGTCATTCGTAATTTTGCCCGGACAAAAAATCTCCAACCCAGATTCGTTGGCCCCTTCCAGGTGTTACTGGCGACGAGAACTGCAATTCGTGTGGCCAGAAGGAAGAACTGGATCCATACAACACACGTCAAGCGTGTGCCTCTGCCGCTTCCTTATGATGACTGGGTGAAGAAAGGAATCGGTGCCTCTGAATCTGAACAGATCCCCAGGTTTATCCCTTTCAGCGATGCAGAACTAATCACTGACACATCGACCTTTGACTCCCCTTCTGAAACTGCTCTTTTGAATTCTGAACATTTATCCTCTGCATCAGAAGAAACTTTGCCATCTGCGAACTTGAACATTGCAACAACTGCTGAAAATACACTGTTTCCAGATCAAACAGCTCCTGCAAACTCGAGATACAATTTACGATCTCGCAATATGGACAAATAAAGCAGGAAACTGCCTATTTTACACATTTGAATTTTGATACATTGCCTCCAGCCAGGAAGTTTGCTAATACTTTGTATTGTTTTGTTGTTTTTAAAATTGCCTTGCCGTCTGGGTAGCCGTAGGGTCGTGGCTGTGTGCCTAGTTGAATCTGCGGGGGTCAGACACTAGGTCGATCTTTCTGTTAGTTCTGGGAACTCCCAGGGCTGATAGAGGCATTTTCATCTACGTACACATCATCAGTGGTCGCGAGCGGATTGTAGAAGATGGAGCTTCCTGAGCTGCAACGAGAGAATGTAATTTAAGTTCGCAGAAATAGACTTTACAGAATTCTTCACAGCAAGTGCTTTCTAATGCAATGTGCTATTACGTTTTTGATTGTTTTGATAACGTTCGTGGGTGGAATCGTCTTTGGTGTGCATTTAATTCTTACACCGGTAACAACTACAGTACCTCCCCTTGATCCTGTTTCTTCTACTGTTGCTTCTGTGCATTCTTTTCACTCGTTTCCTGAACACGAACAAGCTCGACGCTCAGAATTCATTAATAACACATTTGTACAGCTCTTGCACCAACACCAACTGGTAGTTAACACTACAAACTGCTGGGTGTGTGGCTTGATACCCCACACTATGGATAAAGGTATTCCCTATCTAGTCTTGCCTTTTAGCTATAATGGATCATTTCAGGCCTTTCAGACCATCTTTGCCTATGCCCTTGAGACCTATCCTCCGCGTCCACCACGTTCCACTAAATACAACTCTGTCAACAAAGCTTTAGTCCAGGGAATTATTGACATGATTAAAGACGTCAATAATACTCCATCTTACCCTAAAGATGAATTACGGGTATATTTGAGTTGGAATTCTACAGAGTATCGCCTTAGTTTGGGAGAAAGCAAGCGTAAAAGCTCCACTCCAGTCTGGGTCGTACCTCACCGAGGTCAAGTCTGTTTGCAGGGAAATGGGAGGAATCCGAAAGCTCAGCTAGGGAAGAGTGAATGCGTTGAGACTTACGTGTTTCCGTCCAACTCTTCCCCTGCCTTTCTTACTGCTAGGGGTACCTACTTCATCTGTCAAGACAGAGCGTATACATGGTTGCCTGCTGACTTTTCAGGTTCATGTTATATTGCTCGACTGTTGCCTCCAACGTACACTGCTTCTTCAGATTATCACAAGACCAGAGTAGCAAGAGGTGTTTTCAACAAGGAAGATACCGCTGGTCAGGAAGCTGGAGACTTCTTCAAAGGTTTCCTTCCGTTCTGGGGGCCTATGGCCAATAGTAGAAATCTACGTCAGCTAACACGGGTAGTTGAATCTACTATTACCGAAACTGCTGGTGCCCTTAGTAACTTGACAGCTGAGCTTGAGGCGGATCGTCTCATGACGTTGCAGAACCGTATGGTTCTAGACGTAATACTTGCAGATCAAGGTGGGGTATGCAGAATGATCCAATCGAGCTGCTGTGTCTTTATTCCCAATAATGCTCCGACTGTCTATGAAGCGATCTCTAAACTACACAAGATTTCCGACTCTATACACGTAGACAAGGGAAACTGGTCCTTAATGGAGTGGTTTTGGACTCTGCTATCAGCGTGGGGATGGAAGGTTCTGATGGTCATTGGTGTCATCCTAGTATTCCTGTTCTCGTGCTGCCTTATTATCCAATGTGGTCCCGCTTTGTGTAGTCTTTGTGCTGCAACCTGTTTCAGAAAACCACCTGCGTTTGGAGAAAAGGCGCGAGAAAGGATGATGATACAGCAACATGTCACTGACCTGATGAGCATAGAGTTAGACTCTGACATAGACTGAGTAATTGCCTATGTAAGGGCAAAAGGAGGGTCTGAGGTTCCGTGACGATTTGAACCCGTGTTTTCAACATTGTCGTAAATACATAATTTTGGTATCAGTGAACCGCAAATGATCCATTTAGCATATCCTGGTGTTTTCGCTATGCTACGAGCAAGAGTACTCCTGTTACAAACACATTTCTGATCTACCCATGGCATCCATCTTAGATTATGGCAGCCATTTTGTATTTCTTGCCCTCACATAGTCAATGGACACGCAATGACCTCTGATTACTTCATTTCAATTAAGGACACGTAGGTTTTGACCGGCGATTCACCTCTCTAGTGACACGTGCACCTTAAGACAGAAAACGCCATGGTTGCATGACTCGACAGGAACTGCCTCCTCTGCCTAAGGCCAGTCCTGCTATACTGGTTCTCGTGTTCGTTGGCCTGATCATGATTAGGCGGCCGAAGCTGGTCGCCTTGCCCATTTACGACCCACAAACATTTCTTATCCTGCTTTTCTATCTCCTGCACCTGGCTCTGCTCCTTTCCTTCTGGGCCTTTATTAGGGGGAGGTAACGAAATTTACGATGAGGCGGTCCGGCTCTTGAATGAAAAGTTGACATGAGATTTTGATGGAATAGTGGGAACCCCTCGTTCGTAATGTTTTGACATCAGATATTGTTGACGATTCCTGTGCAACGCCAAATATTTATTGTTTAGGACACAAAGGTTTAGGAATGTACTAACATGTAAAGAATTTGCCCGAAGCCTAATATTTAGTATATAAGGAGCAACCCACTTTGTACAAATCGAACAGGCTCCTAGATACTGCCCGTGTGTAGTTTCTGTGACTTCTGTGTCCCTGCAGTAATAAACCTTTGGTCTTTGACGCCACCATCGAGAAGCCCGTGTTTCTGTTTATTTGTGCACCGAGACAGGTAGAACTCCGGGGTCTTCGGGTGTTATCCCTGACACCTCTGGATGGAACCAAAAAGTCCAGAACTCCAAGAGTGCCAACCTGACAACCATCACTAGTAACAGTAGTTTGCAAGCACAGCATATATCCTGCCATTACGAAGGCCACTCACTACCTCTGTTAATAATTTTATTACAAGTCTGTCATTCATGTGTGGCCTATCAGTGTTCACTCAATAAAAAACAAAGCATCCCATATGTAAGCAAATATCCTGTGATGGGATAGATAATCATATTATTTAAATTTTTCATTTTCCTTTTCTAGTAGTCATTGGCACTGTAGGGTGAAAGTTAAATTAATCAAGCGCTGGGATGCCTCCGGGTAGCCATGCGCTATATAAATGCTTCTCACAATCACAATCACAGTAGCCCTTGTAATAGAGTATGGCCAGTGCCACCCATAATAGAAAAGTAAGAGCTTCACCACCTGCATGTACTAGAGTGGTACAGTAACGCAAGTCTGTGTCATCATGGCTTGCGTCTGTTTTTCTCGGGTGCAAGTTGACTGCGCTGGCATTATGCCGGCTTTCACAAGTTTACATAACAATTTCGCTAAACGAGAGAAGAAGTAGACTGGTGTACTGTCTGAGTCTAATGTAGTGAGTCCATATAGTGTTAGTAGAATTCCTGAAACTTCCAACTAATGTTAGAGCAGAGGCCGACGAAGTGGGAGGTTAGATAGATACAGGCCACAAATGTTATGTACTGTGCTTGCAAGTTGCTAGTGCTACTGTGACACAACTTTCTGCTGAATTAATTTGTGTTAATCTTAAAGAGTATTGGTTACAGTATGTTTTTCTTTCTTCATATAGATGCTCCTTCCAAACCAACACGGAAGGAGCTGGCTAGACGGGCCCGGCAAAGGAAGCTGGAGGCGATTGTCGCCGAATATCGGCGGCTGGTGGCCCAGGAGGAAGAGGAAACGCAGTCGCAGTCCACAACAACATCCACCAAGACAGCTGCATCCTCCTCCGCGCACCCTGCGTCAGCCAGTCAGCGCAAGCCTCCAGTGGTACGGAGCCGTGGTACCGCAGCCACCCGCCACCACCAAGCAGCCAAAAAATCAGCTGCCCCCCACAGCAGGTACAAGGCACGCATCCACCGCCTAACCCTCAGTGTGTCCAACCTTGAGCAGGAGATGGAGATAGTGAAAACCCTGCTCAAGAAGCACCTCCGCAGGGAGCAACAGGACCACCTGGCCAAAGGACACCGCCGGCGGCAGTAGAGGAGGAGAAACTGTCCCTTGCCCCTTTTTTAAAGACTTTTGGGGGTGGGAATTGGGAGTTGGGTTTTTTGGACTTTGGGGACTTTTTATTTCATGGACATTCTTTTGTGTTATGGAGGGGGGTGGGTCGGGTCTTGCGGGCTAGTTTATTTTTGTTAGGGATAAAAATAATTCTTTATTTTCAACTTAAACATAGCATATGCGTTTTTACTGTTTTGCAGGGAAGGCGGGGGGGGGGGGGGTAACTGTACGTTTGTTTTCCTGAAACTTAACTGGCTGCTTGATTCAAATTGTCTAAGTGATCTCCCAAATGTTTACAAAAGTCACAGAGTTAGTGAATTCAATTGTCTTACTACTTTACTAGTACTACCGTCAGTCTCTCCTCTCTCCTCCTACTCCTTTATTCTTCCTCCCCCCAAACGCTTATCTTACCTGTGATTCGTGTTTGAGAATAGGGCTAGGCACAGGGCTGGCTGCATGGCAAATGGCGATGAAGGTTGGCAATCCTGGGTGGATAAAATGGCATCGTTGTGATGGTAGTAGTGTTGGTACACAGTGGCAGTAGCAGCATATGAAAAAAAAGAAATTGAAACCTTGAGTGGCCTGAGCGGACATTAGAACAGTACAATAGATAGCACAGTACACAAGAACAGTGCCATAATTTAGCCTAACAGATGCTAAAGTATTTAATTCAAAGTATAACTACTAGTTGCGTGGAGTTTGGCTTTGGATACTACAACAAATAGTACTGAAGTTGAGACAGCAGCGTAATCATTCGCCACGTGTAGGAGGAGGATGTTCTTGATGATCAATCCAATTGATGGCGCACATGAAAATCAGATTCACCACGGAGAAAAAATATAAGGTACGCTGTGTAGTGCAAAATAACACTTTCAGTTTCAGAGTCGACAGTATTACAATATATACAAGCATCATTTCGAAAGTGCGTACTCTGAGTCTCCTTTTCAAGGAGAAATAAGTGTGGGCGAAATTTGCGGATCTTTCCCCTCAAGCTAGGTGTAAAGTGTAAACTGCCATTTTAGAACAAAATTAGACCTTCCCAGAAGTGCCCCTAGACCCCTCAACCCACCCCCAGAAATGGAGAACACCCCCAACAGCCCCCCAAAAACAGGCAGGAGTGCTATCCTCAGCGAGGCCTACCTTTAAATCGCTCCAAACGGGCTCTGCAACTGGGCCCTAACTCCCCTTTTCCACCATGGATTTTCTTCAAACCACTTGCAATCAAAATTAGACCTTCCCAGCAGTGTTCCCAGCCCCCCAACCCACCCCCAAAAACCTAGAACCCCCCAAACAGCCCCCAAAAACATGCAAGTGAGCTAAAAAATAAAAAGTTTTTCACCATGGATTTTCTCCAAACCACTTGCATCCAATATTAGACCTTCCCAGCAGTGCCCCCAGACCCCTCAACCCACCCCCAAAAAAGTAGAACACCCCCCAACAAGCCAAAAGCAAAAATGAAAAATACCACACTTAGAAAATCTAGAGGCCTACCTGAAAATCACTCCAAACACGCTCTGCAGCTAGGCCATAACCCCCATTTTCCACCATGGATTTTCTCCAAACCACTTGCAATCAAAAGTAGACCTTCCCAGCAGTGCCCCCAGACCCCTCAACCCACCCCCAGAAATGGAGAACACCCCCAAACAGCCCCCCAAAAACACGCAGAAGTGCTATCCTCAGCGAGGCCTACCTTTAAATCGCTCCAAACGGGCTCTGCAGCTGGGCCCTAACTCCCCTTTTCCACCATGGATTTTCTTCAAACCACTTGCAATCAAAATTAGACCTTCCCAGCAGTGTTCCCAGCCCCCCAACCCACCCCCAAAAACCTAGACCCCCCCAAAAAAAAAAAACACGCAAGTGAGCTAAAAAATAAAAACTTTTTCACCATGGATTTTCTCCAAACCACTTGCATCCAATATTAGACCTTCCCAGCAGTGCCCCCAGACCCCTCAACCCACTCCCAAAAAAGTAGAACACCCCCAAACAAGCCAAAAGCAAAAATGAAAAATGCCACACTTAGAAAATCTAGAGGCCTACCTGAAAATCACCCCAACCACGCTCTGCAGCTAGGCCCTAACCCCCCTTTTCCACCATGGATTTTCTTCAAACCACTTGCAATCAAAATTAGACCTTCCCAGCAGTGCTCCCAGCTCCCCCAACCCACCCCCAAAAACCTAGAACCCCCCCAAACAGCCCCCCAAAAACATGCAATACTGCTAGGCCTCAGTGTAAATTGTGCCAAAAGGCTGTCTGCAACTAGGCCCAAACCCCTCTTTTCCACCATGGATTTTCTTCAAACCACTTGCAATCAAAATTAGACCTTCCCAGCAGTGCTCCCAGACCCCTTAATCCACCCCCACACATCTAGAACCCCCCAAGCAGCCCCCATAAAACATGCAATACTGCTGTCCCCAAAACATGGGAAATCGCAAATCGCGCCTTGACAAAAAAGTGCTGTTTTCAGCACTTCCACTACTTCGATCCTCTTGAAACTTACCAGGACACTTGTTCCAGTGATTCACAAGAATCTCAGCAAGGCAGAAAAAAATCGATCCACTGTAATGTGTACGACTAGTTCACCCAAACACATGCGCCTGCAAAACACCAAAAAAGGCCACAATTCGGCCAATTCTGAAAAACCGCCAAACCCCCCTAAAACCTTGCCAACATCATTTTGAACGAGCCTGCATCGGGCCCTGAGCCCTAGACTCCGGGAACCCTACCAAATTATTCATTAAACCCAAAAACCCTAGTAAACAGCACTGAACCCTAAACCCTAGATATGCTTTGTCTGTCTGTGTCAAAGAGCCTAGGTATGCTTCACCAGGTTGCTTCACTCAGTGGGGCCTGCCTTGACCGTCTGCATGGCCCTACCGCAAGCATGGGCCAAAAACCAAAACTCCGTTCCGCTCACGAAATTTACTGTTTTTCGGCAGCAAATTCACAATCCGAGAATCTTGCGAAATTGCCGAAAATTCACAAACTCTTGAGCGTAACAGATGTTTGGGCCATGCTTGCAGCAGGGCCATGCAGACGGTCAAGGCAGGCACCACTGAGTGAAGCAACCTGATGTAGCATACCTAGGCTCTTTGACACAGACAGACAAAACATATCTAATTGTATGCAACAAGCCACATAGCCCAATTTTACATGAACTGCTGTACTCTGTAATCTGCCTGGCATAACAACACTACACTGCCTCGACTACTCCATACCACGACTAGACAGACATGTAGTTCTGCTGTAGTAGTTGTTGTAGACTGGTTTACCTGTTTGCCACTCACAAATTGGCCATAGTTCTTCCCTAAACCGACGCTGATGATCCATCCATCCCATTGAGTGACTGTAAAGAAAAAATATATAATACTTAATCAATCATCATGGTATATTCGCAAACAGTAAATCCAAGGACATTTTGCATATTGAAAATGCAACGTAGTAGCCCCTGCAGTTGAAGTACAATTTGAATTAAACAAGGTAAAAAAAGCAGAGTAGACTTGAGTCACATTTAGTGTGTAAAAGATTAAATAATAACAGAAAACATATGATTCATTTCATGCACAACAAACAAACAGCAATTGCTTTCATCAAAGCCAGACACCCATTCATGTCCACTGCAGGCCATTTTCTTCTCATTATACCTGTTCCACTTTTTGTCCGCATCTTCTTCTGAAAGTGCGGGACCACAGGGCAGCCTCTCCTGTCAATCAATTTCAGAAGTAACTGTCAGCAATCAGCAAGCATGTAGTCAGTAATTCCAGTCCCACTTGAGGGGACTCATCTACGAGTTAGAAGACAGAGTTTCTTCTTTATTCTGCGTAATCCAGCCATCTGCCTTGAGGGAAATGGAAAGGGGGAGTCTGGAGGAGGATAGATGAGCATAATTGAGTTGTGAGCTTGTGAACCTCAGGAATGCAGACTGCGGCACCTTCAAATCAGTAAGGAAAGAAGATGAAGACAGTGCTGCTGATGGACTTGTTGTGATTAGGTGATTAGAGTTTTGTTGTGGTAAAATTTGTAAAACAAAGAAAGACACACAGGAATAAAAGTGAATAAGGACGAAAAAAGGAAGTCATTTTCAGGCATCGGTGTCAGGGAAGTAGAGCTCGTCCTCAAACTCTATGAATTGAGACGGGAGTAGGTCAGCTAACAGAGAAGAACTTCCATCACCTAAGTCGGTGTCCTCTTCTTCCTGCGTGCATTCACGTATTTTGTAATGTGGTGGTATGAAGTGCTGATTCATCTTGATCAGTGTTAACCTCTCCACAATTTTGGTTGAGAGGTGGGCCCTTTTTGAAGTTACAATGGCACCAGCGGCACTGAAAACACGTTCAGAAGACACGCTTGCAAGTGGACAAGACAAATAATTCAGAGCCAGGTTGGTGACCAGTGGCCATAGAGCCCTTTTCCTCTACCAATAGAGCAATGGGTTCTGATTAACAAAGACCTCTGTTGGGTCATCCAGATAGGCCTGCACCATCGACTGAAGGTTCTCCAGGGTTGCTCCACTTTGCGTACCATCTGTGGCCTTTGCATCACTGGAACGAGCAAACCCTTGATGAGTTAGCCGATCCGGTTCCAACAATATCATGACTGGGGCTGGGCCTGGTGCAGGTGAGGATGATGATACGGTTGCTGGTGTCGTTAACGGCTGTGAAGGAAAGTAACTCCCTTCCGCCCCAGATTCAGAAGTGGAACTTGACGCCGGATGGCCTGCTGATTCCGTTGTACTTTTGCCGGCTCCTTCAATTTTCTGCCGCTCTTTTTCGAACCGAGTGGCTGACACAGCTAGCCAATGTTTGTACTTTGAAACATCTGCTTCATCAAAAGGAATCAATGCTTTGCTGGCTACTGCCTTTTTGTACCGCGGATCCAGAATAGCGGCACAAATGTAATGTTGTTCTGTATGTATGGTTTGAAGCCTTTCATTGGCAACTAGGCAGCTTAATAACCTCTCTGCCAACTGATATGCGTCTTGCTTTTCAGCATCATATTGGAACGTTGAAGACAACGTCTTTAGTTGATGCTCTAGCATGCGCAACAATGGGATAGCTTTGCTCAAAGAACAGTCCTCTCTGCTGACTTCACGCGTGAAGACCTCAAAAGGATGAAGCATGTCTGTCAGGCTTGCAACTAGCTTCCATTCCTCCAATTCTAGCCTCATGTCTTTCATAGTAGAACCCAGTTTATAGACATACTCATTTATTACCCCCCACTGCTCATACAGACGCTCAAGCATATAAAAGGTTGAGTTCCAACTTGTTGCCACCTCCTGGATGAGTCCTTTGACTGGCAGTCTACGTTCATGTTGAATGCTCCTTAGCTCCCTCCGGGCCTTAAAAGAATGGCTGAAATGTGTGCAGATTCTTCCGCAGGTGGTCAGTAACTTGCTGACTGTGGGTTTTTTTTTCAAGAAATCTTGCACAACAATGTTAATACTGTGCGGCGAACACGGCACTCTGAAGTAGTTACCATCTTGCATCGCCTTAACTATATTACTGCCGTGGAGAAGTGTGGCTCACTGGTTAGAGCAGGCAGACCCTGAAGCAGAGGTCAGACCCGGGACCAGGGTTCAATTCCCGACGCGGCAGGGTCTTGAGCTCAAATGTCCACGGACTCGATAATTCTCGCTTCGGTGCCTGACCTAATCATGGGTTCACACTCTGCAACTCTGGACATTAAGCTTGCTTAATCTCCACAACGCCCCCCCCCGCGGCGGGATGCCTGGCTTTCACCTTGGGGATGCCCTGTAGGGGCTATCTCACAGGGAAAAACCAGGACGGGTTCCCAAGGCAAGCGCAGAGATACCCCTTCGGGGGTCGATTCTGGCGCTATATAAGAAACATAATAATAATAATAATATGTGGAAACATAACCAATTATGCGATTTCTTGGAGGCAGACATTCATTGACCTTCCTCTCAAACTCCTCCAAAAGGCTAGGTGCAGTATGAGTTTTCTCCATGGCAAACATGGCTATTGTTGCATGTTTCCGAGTAGCTTGAAAAACTGTGTCCGTGTCAACACCTACTTTTAACTTGTCTTTAACCCCTGCAAAAGAGACCCAGTGTGCAGTGATGCACATGTAATCAAGGGCTTGGCAACTGGTCCATATGTCTGTTGTCAGGTGGATAGTGTGAACAGCACTCTTCTGAATAGCTGCGCCAATCACCTCCAGCACATCTTGATGTAGTGCTGGAACAGCAACCCTAGCAAAATAGGTCCGGCTACGAACCTTCCATTTAGGGCAGACTGTTGCCACAAATTCTAGAAAACCCAGCCCTTCCACAAAAGAAAAAGGGAGAAGGTCCAGCGCCCGCATTTTAGCCAGCTTCGCGTTATACAGACGTACTGTTGGATGGTTGCGTTCAAATGGCGCATCCGACCAAAACATTCTGCTAATGGTGGTCTGGACCGTTTTACGTGATGATGATAATACAGACTTCTTCAGACCAGTTAGGCTCATTGATGTACTTTTTCGCATTGGTGTCTCTCCCAGACTCTTAGTGTGCCTCATACATGTTGCCGGGGTAGAGGGTGTGGGCGCTACCACTGCAGGGCTGATGCCAGGGGTAATGGGTGTACCAGAAAAAATGTCTGTCGCTTTTTCAGCTCCCCCTGCATGATCAGCCCCTCGTCATCATCAGATGCAATATGAATGGATACATTTGGATTTGTTGTACTTTTGGGTCCCTGGATCTTCCTTAGGTGCGCCTCCCAAATGAGAGTGTGGTATTTTTGGAGATGACCTCTCTGGCCTCCGGTACCATAGTTGGTACCAAGCTTACCCCGACTAACTACAGTTCTACAAATTGAACAATCGACCATGTTTTCCGCTTTTGGGCTAACACAAAAGAAGTCCCAAACTGGGGACTGGAAATGTCTGCTGGTGGTGGAGGTGCTACTTTCAGTTTCAATGCCAGATGAAGTGGAGGATGGGCGTGGCTAAATCCGACTCTGTTGTGCACTTACAGCACCACTACTTGAGGTAATGGAGGTCGAGCTGGATGGAGGTCCCTGCCGGCCCTTCTGAAGAGAAAATATGGAAGCTGTAGGTCATGTTGGTGTAGTAGTTAAATGCGTTGGTGGTGGTACCAGTGCCACGCCGCCCACATCCCGCTCAGCAGCAATTCGGGATAGGGTAAAAATGTCTGTCTGCTGCATGTCCGCTGGGGCTGGAGTGACGTCTGTGATGACTGGGTCATCGTCAGAGTGTTCATCAGCAGCATACACCACTTCTTGCTCGTCGTCATCATCAGCCATAAGTGAAAGCCTTGTGGGAACCTTCCTTTTAGGCTTAGCTACCTTTGTCGGCTCATGGCATGCCTCCCCCTCAAACTGCATTTGTGGGTTCCAATCAAGATCATCAGAAGGAAGGGTGCTTGAAAAAGAACTTGTATTAGTCCTCCTTGACCTTTTTCTTGCTGGGGATCTGGAAGACAATGGATCATCCTCATGAGGAGTGGCTTCCTCGGATGATACCTCCGCTTGAATCTCGATTTCCTGATGTGCCCCTACTTCTGGAGGAACAAGCATTGTGGGCAGTTGTGCCGCTCCATGCGCCTCTAGTTGCGTCTCTCCTTGCGCCTCTCCTTGCTCCTCTACTTGCGCCTCTCCTTGCGCATGTACTTGCGCCTCTCCTTGCGCACGTTCTTGCGCCTCCCCTTGCGCATGTAGTTGCGCTTGTACTAGTTACACCTGTGGTTGTCGTAGCGGCTGTGGTTGTTGAACACTGGTCAGCTGAGTTACACCCTGCGTTGATTGGGTGCTACTTTCTTGCGATGAGCCAACATCACTGGTCAATGGTGATTGAACAACCAAAGTGGCTGCCTCTGCAGCACTCATGGACTTGGACCTTACTTGGTGTGGTGGCACTGAGCCCAATGAAGCGGAGGTGCTGCTCCCAGCTTGGTCCCCGGCGGACCCCGCTGCTGCAGGCGCTGTTTTTTTTTTAGCGAAAAAAGTGTCTGTGGGCACACCAGTCTCCTTGGTAAGTGGCACCACTTGCTTCTTCTGCTCCTTCTTACTGACAGTGGCAACTTTCTTTGTAGAGGAGCTACGGCCACCTTTCTTTGGGCCCATCTTCTTCAGATGTCAGAACAGCAGGCCGTAGTTGCACGAGTTGCAGAGTTGTCTGTGGCCACACGTGACGTTGTGCTGCACACACCTCTGAAGGACTTCTTCCTGGCACTGGTGGTTCTCGTGTTCACCTAAAAGCAAAGCAAGCCAGAGGAACATCAGTTAAACACCCCAAAAAGTCAAAAAACAGACAAAAAAACACCACAATCCAATGCCATCTATGCCTTCAATGATGTTTCAATTCAAGAGGCCCCACAGAAAGCCTTGGTCCATGCACCACTCACTACCCCTGGGCATAATGGGTGAAAGCAGGACAGGCTGGGTGCAGGCCTATGGCTCAAAGCACACTGCCCGGCTTCAAAATGCCCCCTTGTCCCCCAGCCACATGGCCAGGCCCTGCCTGGGCCAGGCCTCAAAATGGCCCCCACCCACATGGTCAGGCCCCAACAGCACCCACAAAAAGTCGAAAAACACACAAAAAACGCCACAATCCAATGCCATCCATGCCCTCAGTGATGTTTCAATTCAAGTGGCCCCACAGAAATCCTTGGCCCATGCACCACTCACTACCCCTGGGCATAATGGGTGAAAGCAGGACAGGCTGGGTGCAGGCCTATGGCTCAAAGCACACTGCCTGGCTTCAAAATGGCCCCATGTCCCCAGCCACATGGCCAGGCCCTGCCTAGACCAGGCCTCAAAATGACCCCCACCCACATGTCAGGCCCCAACAGCACCCACAAAAAGTCAGAAAACACACAAAAAACACCACAATCCAATGCCATCCATGCCCTCAATGATGTTTCAATTCAAGAGGCCCCACAGAAAGCCTTTGACCATGCACCACTCACTACCCCTGGGCATAATTGGTGAAGGCAGGGCAGGCTTGGTGCAGGCCTATGGCTCAAAGCACACTGCCTGGCTTTAAAATGGCCCCTTGTCCCCCAGCCACATGGCCAGGCCCTGCCTGGACCAGGCCTCAAAATGGCCCCCACCCACATGGCTAGGCCCCAACAACAACACCCCAAGAAGTAAAAAAACACACAATAATCAACACAATCCAATGCCATCCATGCCCACATGATGTTTAAATTCAAGAGGGCCCACACAAAGCATTGGTCCATGCACCACTCACTACCCCTGGGCATAATGGGTGAAAGCAGGGCAGGCTGGGTGCAGGCCTATGGCTCAAAGCACACTGCCTGGCTTCAAAATGGCCCCTTGACCCCCACCACATGCCCAGGCCCTGCCTGGACAAGGCCTCAAAATGGCCCCACCCACATGGCCAGGCCCCAACAGCACCCAAAAAGTTAAAAAAAAACCACAAAAATCGCCACAATCCAATGCCATCCATGCCCTCAATGATGTTTAAATTCAAGACACCCCACAGAAAGACTAGGTCCATGCACCACTGAGTACCCCTGGGCATAATGGTTGAAAGCAAGTCAAACTGGGTACAGGTCTGAGCACACTGCCTGGCTTCAAAATGCCCCCTTGACCCCCACCACAATGGCTAGGCCCTGCCTGTTCCAGGCCTCATAATGGCCCCCACCCACATGGCCAGGCCCCAACAAAACCCCAAAAAGTCAAAAAACACACAAAAATCACCCCAATCCAATGCCATCCATGCCCTCAATGATGTTTAAATTCAAGACACCCCACAGAAAGACTTGGTCCATGCACCACTGAGTACCCCTGGGCATAATGGATGAAAGCAAGGCAAACTGGGTGCAGGCCTGAGCACACTGCCTGGCTCCAAAATGGCCCCTTGAGCCTTGACCCCCACCACGTGGCCAGGCCCTGCCTGGACAGGCCTCAGAATGGCCCCCACCCACATGGCCAGGCCCCAACAACACCCCAAAAAGTCGAAAAACACATAAAAATCACCACAATCAAATGCCATCCATACCCTAATGATGTCTAAATTAAAGACAACCCACAGAAAGTCGTGGTCCATGCACCAATCACTACCCTTGGGCCTACTGGCTAGTGAGGCTTTACAGGCACCCCAAAATTAAAAAAAAATCAACATATAACAGTGAGCTAAAATTCCATGACATAAATGAGAATTAAGTTTAAAAAATCACTGGAAACAGTTGTATCATGCACCCATGGCTAACCCTGGGCCTACTGGATACTGTGGCTACCCATAACATAATTTTTTTTTAAATTGTGAAAAAAGTTTTAAAACTGTAGTTGCAGCAACGGCAATGCCCCCAAACAAACAACACCAACTTACTTGTAAAATCTCAAGTCCAAAAGTGATCCAAACTCCAAAGTCCAAAAAGTCCTCAAATACAAATATCCAGCAGCAGCCACAAAAGTAATCCTTCCAGCTCCAGATCCAAATCAAAAGTGACCAGGACATGGACAAAGCACTGGGAGGAGCCTGATGGGCAGGAACAGGAAGTTGGAGACTCTGGGGCACTTCCTTCCTCCCACCTCCCCCCAAAAATGGACTCCTTGCACCAAAAAGTGCAGCCAAATGTCAATCTGAGGAGTTATTCTGATCAAAATCATCATTTTCAGAAGGTTTATGCTGCCTGCGGTGGGTCACTTGTGCAGAATTGCAATTTTTGCAATTTCGGGAAAGCGAGCTGTTCAAATCTCCAGCTGGAAGTCAGCTGCGCGCCGCTTCTACGTGTTCGGCATTGTTTACGCCCGCGATGCGTGATCGCGGGTCCTTATGACGTACTCGCGTTGTCAAACTCTCGCTGTGCAAGATGGCGAGCCGTGATGACGTAATCGCGGTCGAAAAACTCTCGCGCGATCACGCAGCAAGATCCAAAATGGCGCAGCACCCGCAAACCGGGAGAAAAACAACTCGGCGAACACAGAATCATGGTAAGTCAACTCAGCACGCGCGATATTGTATTTTTCTAGCGCGACCAAGCAAAAAAATCCGCAGCTTGCGAATTTGCAGATTTTTGGGTAAATTTGCGCAATTCGCAGACCGCAAATTTGCCAAAAATCCGCAAATTCCGCGAACGAAACAGATTTTATGCCCACGCTTAATGGGCAGGCGATTGCTCATCTACATCCTTTAATTCCAAGATTACTAAATCATATTTATGGATGATGGACTTTATAGCTTCCCCATAATTATCATGGGGAAAATGTGAAATTTGATCTCCATAGTCATTTAAGTGACCGCATTGTTCCCCAGCTATGTTTTCACATTTTTCAATATTAAAATCACCGGCCCATATGAGCATGAAATCACCCCCTGTACCTATCAGGAAGCCATCAAGATCCTTTTCTAGAGTATTGATAACCCTGGATTTTGTGTTGTCAAAAACGTTGTTATAGAAGTTTATTACAACAATGGGCTGTTTCCCCTCGACTTTAAAATAAAATAATTGATAAAATTGCGATAAGATAAATTATTTTTTTTAAACGAGGGAAGAAGACAGTGAGATTGCGACTGCGAGGCCATCTTTTGCGCGTCCCATTCTAGATGATGTGGCATTAGTGCATATAGTTTGATAGCCATTTATAAAAAAAGGTTCGGTATGCCACGTTTCCTGAAACATAATTAGGGCACAATTTTCAAAACTTTTTTGCCATTCTTCTTTTTTTAATTTCGCTTTTACCCCTGCCAAGTTCCATGACATTGTATTTAAATTGTCTTGCAAAAGTTGGCATGCGTCAACCGCTTGACTAGTACTCATCGCTTCCCTTTCACAAGCTAGTAACCACTGTTCCCGGGGTATCTTTCTTACGCAGTCCTCTGTGGTAGACATCCTACTCTCTTTCTCTTAATCTATCTTGATATAGTTGGAATTTGCTTCCTGGTCATCTAATTGCATCGCAATGACTTCCATTTCTTGTCAATCTATATCGCTACAGAGATTTAGTGGGTTAAATCTATTTGATGTAGGGGTAATTCCCCTTATTTCAAACATTTCTGAATTGTTGATTTCGCTATAGCTATACTCATTTATTGGCCTATAGAAGTAACCAAGAGAAACGGCGGTAATATGATCACCTGAATATATAAAGGTTTCTACTATGTGATTGCAAAACAAATTTAACATATTACAAACCAAAACCCTACTACGAAAGTTCACTACCTACCACACAGTCTACTTGGCAAGTTTTTCTTGAATTCCCTACCCAGCTTACTCTTCTCAACATGATAATATTTTGCTGTAGTAGGTTAGTATTAAATGTATATTTATTAGAGATCCAGTGCACCACCTGATTTTTTAATGAATCATATAATTCTTTCTTGGCCCTCCTCACTTTAGGAACATTTTTCAAGACTATCACATAAAGTGTTGCCTGTGGAGGTAAATGTAGCACTTCAGGCGAGTTATTAGGGGCATATTATCAAGGACAGGTGATACATTGTCGCCGCTTTTATCGGCAGGAAACTGCCGATAAAGCGGCGATAATGGCCTTGATAATATGCTCTATGAATTCCAATCGAAGCCCATGTTAGATGTGTTCACATCTAACATGGGCTTCGATTGGAATTCATAGAGCATATTATCAAGGCCATTATCGCTGCTTTATCGGCAGTTTCCAGCCGATAAAAGCGGCGATAATGTATCGCCTAGTTAATAGTTTTTGTCCAACTGTCATTTCTGAATTATTAGCTTCAGCTGTGGATTTGGGGTCATTTCTATCCATTCTTGACCGTTGACCTGGTACAGTATCAGTTTGTTTAGGAGGTACTTGGGATATAGATCTTAACTGATTTTCACTCCCTGCAGTTCGGGACCCGTTTTGTATCTCAGAGCCATCTGTCTGTATTGCAATAGCTGGCTTTGTTGTTAATGTCCTTTCCGACATATTGGACGGCGATACATCTGAGACCAATTCCAGGAGATGTATAACATCCTTCCTCACTAGATCTATTTCTGACATCAGTCTACGTTCAATACTGTCCATTTTCCCATGGAGTTTTTTTAAAAGGTTTTCCAAATTTAAGGATTTTTCGTTAGGTATACACCCTTCATTTTTTGCTTCTTTATTAGCTTTTGGTTTGGATTTAACCTTTTTTATTTTGCTGGTTTGATGTCAGTGTTTCTTTTTTTTTAGGGGGTTGTTGCTTCATGTTTTTGGCTGGCGGAGAGACCATTTCCAGGGAATCAGACAGTACGGAGATTTCAAGCGGAGTTGTCAATATGCAGGCATTTTCCGTACCTCTAACACACGCCGTAATATTTTCACAATGACTAGGAGATATAGATTCGGCCGCGGAAGCCTTTTCGCTTCCCTTATCAACATCCTTTGTAATATTGGGCGGGGAAACAGGTAGCATACTTCCGCCTCTAAATGCGATTTTTTTAGGGCTCGCGCCCTGCGTTGCACTGCTGTAGCAGTGCTCACGCAGGGCGAGAGCCATTTTGTCCGGGGTCTGAAAACGGACCCTGGAATCGCACACGCTCGAGCATGTGCAATTCCTTTTCGGTTCCGGTATTGGGCTTTGTGTGCGTGTATTTTTAAAACAGAGCACGCAATAGGCCAAAGGCGAACGCATTGCTCCGCCCATGGCCTATTGGTGTTGGTTACACGCACACAAAGCCCATATGTTTTCAATTATCGTGCCAGACACTGCGCGATAATCGAAAACATATGCTCGCAGTGGCGCGCACGCGTGCCCCACTCACGGCCGTGTTTTTTACATTTACACTGTTTAAAGATCATGGGGTCATGGGACCGCCAAACCGCATGTGTGACTGCTACGAGCAGTGAAAATATATTTAGCGCTGTAGGGAAAATAGAATGTTGTGAACTGAATGAAGTTTCCCATAAATTGAGAAAAAGACGTTTTTAGACGCTAGTAATTTGAGGCCACCACTAGGTGGCGCCTAAAGCTGCTGAACTACTTTGCTTTATCTTCAAGTTTTTATCGCCCAGTATAAGCCTTGCCTGCCGCATCAGCTCAGCCCTTGCAGCCATGTGATCTTGCATTTAAATGTCACATGCGTGCACGCTCCAGCCAGTCCCTGTACCCCAGTCTGCCTCTGCTCTATCCCCAGTGCGCTTTGATAAGTTCCTTTCTGTACCTTCATCTCCAGAGTATATTTGCTTTTTTGTGTTGTTCATTTTCTGTGACGAACAGCCAAGAGCGGTGGACGCAGCTTCAGCCCTGTGGGGCACACAGGGATGCTCTGCCTGCCTTGCCCCGGAGATAGGCAGTAGAGGCTGGACCCCCTGCCTGCTCGCTGTTTCATTGGAGGAAGGCGTGTCATCCTGGGACTGCATACGCACGCATGCCTCCTGGGGGGCTTGGCACTGTTTTCCTGTGCAGTGAGTTGTCTTAAGGAGAGAAGCAATGGAGCGGGAGAGGGGCAGGTGGTAAGGTGGAATTAGTAACTGGTAGTCGTATATGCTACCCATTAGTAACTGGCAGTCATATATGCTACCCATTCTCTCATTTGTTTTTATGTATTTATTTCCAGTTGTGTATAGCGCTGATCACGTGTAGTCCACGTCAAAGCGCTTTACAGTGGAGTAGAGGATACAATTGAGGAGATGAGGCAGCATTAAAATATACATTTGTTAAACAAGTGAACTTATAACGCTGACCTTGAAAACTACTGTGCTGATACTAACAGTTGTGAAACAAAATGTGTAGACATATTTACGTCTTCAAAAAGGATATACCAGGGTCTGAAATAGACAACGGCATGTATTGAGGATGGGACGGTAATGATAAGGACTACCAGCGTGCCACAGGCATGTCCAGTAAGTGATGGGTTAACACAGGTGTCTTCATTTTGGGATAGAAGTTCTTTCGTTTTTAATGACAAATTATAGCCTAGCGTAATGGTGTGCATTTAGGTTGAAAGGCTGAGTGTGAACCGCTAGTAATGTACCAAATGCTGCAGCTGGTGCATTTATCACTACTACATTTTACAAGTTTGTGTGCACGAAGGTCCTTCAGAGCGGGGGTGGGGACACTCCAGTTTTCCATGCTGGGTGTCTGAAAGCATGCCCGAGTGTGTCTGATCCTAATGGCATGTCCAAGCTTGATATGCTGGGCGTCTGAAGGCACGCCGGAGTGTGATACGCTGAGTGTCTGAAAGCATGCACAAGAGTCACACGCTTGGTGTCTGTAGGCATTTCCGAGTGTGCCTGCCCGAGTGTAACACGCTGGGTGTCTACTCATGTCCGACTCCAAGTGTAACACAGTAGGTATTTGAAGGCATGCCCCAGTGTGACAGGCTGGATGTCTGAAGCTCACGTGTAACCTGCTGGATTTCTGAAGGCATGCAGAGAGTTGTTGTGTATCGCTTATTCTACATCCTTCTTCAGCACACAATGCCAGGCACGCGGCCACACGTGATAGGCTGAGCACTTAAGTATGGATAGCTTTACATTTAGCCTGGGCTCTGACAGCCCGTGCCCTGGATAAGTGGTGTAGGTCTGTACAGATGAAATCTATTCTCACATGTGCCTCAGGGGTGACTGGACTGTAACAGAATTTTTGAAACCCGTTGGGCCCGACCGCAAAGTAGAGAATAAATGGCTGAAGTGCCAGACCTTGACAGAAAAATCAATGCCTGCTTTATACAGACATGACAGACCAGGCCTGCAATTCTCTTCCCAAAAGTTGGTGCATTTAGCGCACTTGAGGTTAAAAGGACCTTGTGCCCCTGGGCTTGTGTGTATTGTATTAACTGCTCTTTTTACGTGCACCTGTTTTTTTGCTTTCTTCTTTGTGCAGGAAATTTACATGCAGCCTCTGTGACAGATGTTTTAGTGAGAAGTGGGCTCTGAACAACCACATGAAGCTGCACACCGGAGAGAAGCCGTATAAGTGCACATGGCCCACCTGCCATTATCCATTCCTCATGGCTTCGGCCATGAAAGACCAGTACCGGACACGTACACAACCACACATACAACCACACACACACACAACCAGACTCAACCACACACACAACCACACATACAACCACACACACAACCACACACACGCACAACAACACACGCACACAAACCACCACACAACCACAAACACACACAAACAACCACACAACCACACACACACACAACCACACACACACACAACCACACACACAACCACACACACAACCAGAACCACACACAACCACACACACACACAACCACACACAACCACACACACACACAACCACACACACAACCACACAACAACACAAAACCACACACACACACACATCCACACACACACACAACCACACACACACACCCACACACACACAACCACACACACAGACAACCACACAACCACACAACCACACATACAACCACAGCCACACACACAAACACGCACACACACAACCACACACACATCCACACACACAAACACACACACACCACACACACACACAACCACACACACACAACCACACACACGCACAATAACATACAACCACAACCACACTCACAACCACACACACACACACAACCACACACACACACAACCACAAACAGAACACACACAACCACACACACAACAACACACACACTCAACACCACACACACACACACACACAACCACACACACACAACCACACACACACAGCTACACACACAATCACACACACAACCACTCATACAACTGCACACACACAACCACACACACACACACACACACATACACAACCACACATACAACCACACACACAACCACACCGTCAGGGCACTTTTTCACCAGGCACAGACACCATCAGTCGTCAGTGCACACTTTCATCGGGCACAAACACCACCAGCCGTCAGTGCATACTTTCACCGGGCACAAACACCACCAGTCGTCAGTGCACGCTTCCACCAGGCACACACCACCAGACGTCAGAGCACGCTTTCACCAGGCACACACACACACCACCAGCTGTCAGTGCATGCTTTCACCAGGCATACACACCACTAGCCATCAGTGCACGCTTCCACCAGGCAAACACACCACCAGCCGGCAGTGCACACTTCCACCAGGCACACACACCAGCAGCCATCAGTGCACACATCAATTGTTAACGCATCCACAATTAACTATTGTAGCAATTGCAGTATGGCGCGCTTTACTTTCAAACATGTTCATCTAAACCGCAGCATGCCATCATTGCTACAAAAAGAAATACACATTTTTTTGACCTACAATTTATAGACTTTTGTTGCAATTGGTGTTGCAATATTTAGCAATGCCAATAGCTCAAACTTAATTAATGCGAGACCTATTGCATTACAAATGCTTGTTTATTACTGCATCTAGGGCATCTTTCGTGGCTGCAAGTTCTTCTTCAACCTGAGTTATTTAACTGTTAATTATCCCCACAGCACTCTGCAAAAAGTTTGTTATAGGTACGTTATTTGTTCTTGTCTTCCCACTATTTGGCGCTAATTTCCTCTTGCCCATGATCTAATATTTTGCTTTGTAGTTTATGGTTATAAAAATGATGACTTCTTACCAGTATAATGTCACTCCTAGGGCCAAGGGCCAAGGGGGGTGGCCCAGCCCAGCCTTGGCCTGCCGCAGACTGGCCCGCCCTTGGTCCGGGCTTCATCCGGGCACGTCTTGCGCGCATCCCACGTCGAGTTCTCCTTTGGCTTTAGGCGCCTCCTGGCGCCGGTCGATGACGTCGCGGCAATGCACCGCCGAGATCAGGTAGGGAAAGCTGATCCCCGTAGTCCTTGGTGCCGCGGGTGCAGTTTGCTGGCTGCTGTGGAGCAGGAAACCACTGTGGCAAGACGGTTTTGCTGGAAATATGAACCACAAGTAGACATCCTTGGCTCATTAGCTATCCTTATCACAGGCATCGACAGTAAACTGCATACTCTGACTAGTCTGATCAAGTGTGCGCAATCTGCCGCAGAACTGGCTGACCCTCCAGGAAAACTAAGGGGCGCCTGCCCGTGCTCTCCAATTTTAAACAAGCTGTCTACCTTACTGCAAGCTATGGAAACGTTGCTGAAGGACCTTAAGACACAGCTTCCTTAATCCAACCTCCTAGCAAGAGAGCACGCTTCACAGTGCTTCTCCGGAGAATTGACAAGCCCCCAGGTACACCAACATGCCCTTTCACAACTTCAGCTCTGGAACCCGTGCAAGCACCAATCTACCAACCGGGAATAAAGCACACTCTTCTGATACCCTGATACCAGCACAATCCCTTCAACCAACCACTGGTTCTCTTTCTCTGCCAGTATAACATTACCAGCAAGGCTAAGCAAACGCTCTCGCAAATGGCTAAGGAAACAAAGGAATACAATTCACAGCGCACCCACCACAATAAAGCAAGTCCTGTTAAGTACAAACATAACAACACCTTTTACTCCCCAGATTCAACAGCACCGCCCCCAAAACCTGCTTTAAACTTCAGGCGTCAGAACTTGCCATGATGGAACAACCAAATTCCCAAGTTCCACCTGAAGTAGCAGCAGGCGTCAACACCGAATGGCCACAAAGGCAGGACAATAGACAGGGTCAGAGAAAAGATCCCCCATCTCCTCAAGAACCGCCACCTCAAGCATCTATCAGCGTTCCAGTGCACACCGATCGCTCAAGCATTTCAAACAGCTGGCCATACAGGAGACTCAAACAAAAAACTAACCACAGCTGAAATAATATTCTTCCAGGCCCCTGCTCCAATTCGTCCATCAGAGCACCTCAAAGTGAACACAACCATGAAGTCAACTAATACTATCACTCTCTGATTCTGATGCCAAACACCTGTGACTCTGCCAACTGTCCGCATGTCCCCCTGGATCAATCAGCTGGTCTTCACACCTGAATACCAATCAGGGGGGGACTCATGACAGAGACAACATTCTCCTTCTGCTGCAATCGACCACCGATTTACATAATATAAAATCATCCGACCTTTCTGCGATATATTTTTTAGGGCAAAGAAGAAAGTATGAACCAGAACCCACTCAGGCCATGCTCCTTTCTCCCACAAGGGTGGAAATGATTCAGGCAAAATCTGCAGTCTTTGAAGACTGGGGCATGAAACTTGAGAGAGAGAGGACTAAAGGTTATCCAACTGTGCTCTCACGCCAGCATAATCCTCCCACTCACTTCATACTAAAAAGCCTAAAAGAAATGTAAGGTTAAAAAGTAACTGCCATGCTAACTCGCACAATGTCCCAGAATAAGCCTTTGGCTGCTAAAAAACAACATGGAGAAAATGCTTCTAGTAAGCTAGAGGCAAACCATTATGAATGGGGGCTAGCTGTCAACTGCCCTTTAGGCAAGAAATATTCTGTGGCAAAGCAATACAACTCACATTGGGCAGCGCCAGCATAGGGACAGTCTCATCTGTGCCCCTGGCACACACACGGGCTCATGCAAAAATTGGAAGCTGAAGAATCAGGATCTTTTTGGAAGGACCTCACCTCCTTATGTTATAAGAAACTTGGGCTCAGTCAACTGACCCTCTAACAGGCGACGTCGAGTTTCAGAACAGCTAACAGGTATGATCACCCAATAGATGGCCGAACTGTTTATATTGCTACATCATTGCACCATTTGTCAGAGGAGATAACTCTGAAAGTACCTTGGGCTTAAGCAAGCCATGTTAGCATGCTCCTACACTCCGAAGTTCACTCTCTCCTGATTAATAATATCTACTTCAATCCTACTAAGACTAGGAAGAAGTATAAACTGAGAAACCTAGTCTCAATTCTATCTGACCTCAAACTAAAATTTTCATCAGCAAAAATCTTGCTATCCACCACCTTTAACACAATCTGTTTGGAGGAGCAAAAAACCACGAGTATGATATAATTGGACTAAATTAGCAGAATTTCTTCTAAATGAGTGTGATTCCCTAGCTCTCAGGCTCCTGGGTGTTTCAGCTGCAACATACCTCCCGGCTGGACAAGAGCTGCAGGAAAGTCTATCTCTTACATCAGATTTAGCCTCAGCACTGTAGGACTCTTCCATTGCATCAAAGACTTTTCCTTAAGATTTGACTTTGATAGCGACCACAGACCACAGTACAATAATCTCTCTATTAGTCCATTAAAAATGGAGATTGCACCTTCCACCAGCTCTGGGGCTCGGACTGAAAATTTTAAATGCCTGACATGGGACAACAAAATCAGCCGGGAAATCATGCCATGGGTAAGAGCCCAATTCAATGCAGCTTCAGCTCAATGAAATCCCCCCATCAGCCAGCGGATATTCTTCATTGAACAAATCATTCTTAAATTTCAAGTCAATTTCCAGCTATGTCCTAAGCCACATAACTCGCCCTTTTCTCATTTTAAACTGACGGAAGCCCTAAAGGCCTTGAAAAGCAAATTCAACTGCAAAATGCTAATTCTCGTCAAGCAGCCTTCTTCACTTGCTGCAAAACTTTGTCTATGCAAATCAAACACCATCTTCAGTAAAGCAATCTGGTGTGCGTAAAAGGAAAAAAATAAGGACTTCGGGATACGACCGTTAGCTGCAAGTAAGGAAAAGAGCGCAAAGAGATTTTAGTATCTGATCAATCAAGCCACAATAGGAAGTAGGAGGGGCACTAATGCAAACAACACTGAAACCATGTGGGTCTCATTCCTGTTGGCTCATTTCTCATCACAGCCGAATGTCTATTGTAGGAAGCTGGCTCTGAATATACTATACCAAAGTAAGGTATAGTGTGCACAGAGTCCAGTGGAACCCCAAAGGTAGGCACATGTAAAAGTAGATAATACCTTACTCTCTATTTGTGGTAGTGTGGGTGAGCAGTAAGGCTTTATCAGAGGATAGTGTCAAGCCTTTATTGTAAAAACTCTGGCAAGAAATTATGTCACACACTCAAAGACTGAACTCAGACCAATTTGCTTGTCTAAAAAATATTACTTAGTTATTTTACTTCTAGAACCAAGCCAGGCCTGGTGCAGGTAAGTGAAATAATACTTTTCAAGATTTATGCAGTGAATTATAGTTGAACGCAGGAGACAAATTCCTGCCAAAAAATTACTGCTTAATAGCTCTCGTGGACAACGAGGCAAAACATTTTTCAGGAATACTCCTAGAAGAGCTCCAATCCTGGGCCGAAGGAAAATCAATTATTCCCCTAAATCAGATTGGCTTCTCAAAATTTGTTGGAACAGCATCAAACATCATGACCATGGCTTTGTTGATCTACAGGGTGGAAACAACAAAAATGCTAATACACCTATTCTTTATCGATTACAGGGCCGACTTTGACAATGTAAATCATACCAGACTGTGGGCAAAACTGGCAAAATGGAGAATACCACAGCCACTGTGGAACTTGATAATCAACCTGCACACAGATACATGGATCTAAATAAAGCTGGGAGATGGATTGTCCCTGTCAAGACGTATAGCAACAACGAAGAGGCTCAAGCAAGGTTGTGTATGGGCTCCGACTCTGTTTAACCTGTTCCTAGCAGACCTCGTCCCGACACTGCATGCTAGCAACTCACACCCCCCAAGATTAGGGGGCTTAGCACTACCATACCTTCTTTACGCAGACAACTTAGTCCTAATCAGCCAGACACAGGTGAGACTACAGCATCTTCCAACCACCGCACTGGAATACTCTGAAGCCAACTGCCTAAGTATTAACTTGGAGAATACAAAGACTATGACAATCAAGAAGAATTCAAAGAGATCAACGGCCTTGTTCTGGGGGATCATACGCATTGAATCTGTATCTGAATACAAAAACTTAGGAGTGGTTATTGACAAGGGTGGCCACTTCACTTCCCAAAACAACTCAATCAGAAGGAAGGGCATTGCCCTGGCAGTTTCAGTTAACTGCAAATTGAGTGGCCCATCGATTCTTCCCTTAGCTCACGTCATACGGGTAAAACTCCTACCGACAATAGTCTATGGCAGTGAGGCACAGTCACAACAGTGTACCAAATTATTTTCGGCCTGCCAAAACATACCTCCCTGCACAGATCAGGCTAGAGTTTGGCGTACAAAAACAGACCCTGGCATTGCAAGGAGCATATATAATCTTTTGGGACAAAGTCTGGAAATCTGCATCAGGAACTCTAAAGTTCCACTTGTGGTTAGAACTACAACAACAAACTTTAGCACCTGCCGCAAAATATTTTCAAACAAGTCTGATCAACATGGGGCTAACTCAGCTCTAGAAAACACCTACCAACAATTGCATATTTACAAAGCTAGAATGGAAAGCAGTCAAACTACTATTTTGGATCGTGGACAAAGCTTCCCAATCAAAAAGAACTCTTGGCTAGATGACTCTGAACACTTACTCGACCCCTGCTGCTCAAAAATATCTAGCCTTGGGTACGCTAAAACTATCAAAATCCAATTTTTTAAATATCGAATAGGCCTGCTTCCCTGCACAAAGCACTTTCCGCATTGGCTGAAGGCTCAAACTGACTCCACCTGCCGCTTATGTGGCATAGAACAGGAGGATATGTTGCACCTACTTTGTACTTGTAAGGAACTCATGAACTAACGAAAACAACTTTTAAAACCATTTTTTTACCAATGAGTCATTTGCACCTGGAGACAAGCTGTGCTGGCCTGCCCCGCACCTGATGACCCACAGTTAAATTGCCACTTAGTGACGTTTCTGGGACAGGCGGGAAAAAATGCTGGAGCTCCTGGAGGAAGCCCCGGTCCCCAAACTGTACCATCCTCTACACCGTGACTGCATAGCAATAACTTAAGCCTAAATGAAAAGGCTCTCAACAGACGCCCAGTGAATGAACTTCCAATCGCAAACTGAAATAGAAATTAACAACTACTTATGTCAATTAAAATCCTTTCTTTATTTATTACTATTATATAACTTTTAAAGATTTTTTTTTGTGATGTGTTTGAAGCAATGGTTTTAAGTAACTATGCTAATAAAATAAACTTGAAACTTGAAACATTTGAATGCCGGTTCAAATGCAGTTGGTTGAGTTACAGGTAAGTAAACAGTTCAAAATTACTTTAAAGTTGCTTTATAGATTACTGTACATGTTACTTCTTGGATTACTTTTTAAGTTACTTTTGCTAATCAGTGTGATATGCCTAGATATCACATTGAGTCATTTTCTAGACAAAAGGTAAGTAATTCAGTTTTTACACATATACAGTTTTTCAAGGTTTCATACAAACCAAACCCACACTTAGAAGAAATTTGAATGAAAAACAGTCAATGCATCCTATGGGAGGAAATTAAGTTATCGGTTTACAGGTAAGTACTTGTTTGTGGGAGTTGGATTTCTGGGGTTAGAACCAGGGTTCCCCCCCAGGGTTGAGAATGCACTCTCAAAGCACCCTCAGTGGCGTTGGGGTGGCTGGGTGCAGAGTGCTGAGGCCCAATGTTATCCAATGAGGGATAGGGTGCCTCCGGTTGGTGGCTGCTCACAGGCAGACCACATGTTTGTGGGAGCAAAGCTCCTGGTGTTAGGCTCAGGGCAAAGGGGGATCCATTTTAGAACACAAAGTGCACCCACAGAGGCACAGAGGTAGCCGGGTGTAGGGTGCTGGTTTGGCATCGGATGCCCTGTTGATTTCAACGGGGATTGCCGGTTTGGGTTCTTAGCTGCAGGCTCGGTCCAGGAAGTCTTCCAGGAGGAACCAAAAGCTGGGCAGGCCAGTTGGAGGGCTCTGGGATGTAGGAGCACCTCAGGTCCTCTTCTCCAGGGTGTAGGGCGGCCGTATGCAGGGGTGCCTTTTGAGGTTGGATTTCACCTTACCGGGCCACCTGCGGTTGGATGGGGCTCTGTGCAGAGGCTGAAGACGACATCAGGGCATCCTGGAGGGCTCAACCCATGTTGGAATCTGACTCTGGAGCGCTCGGGGTCCTCACTGGGACCCTAGGGCCACTCGAATTTGGTCGTAGGTGTCGGGTGCAGTAGTAGTTCCAGGAGCCGGGTTTCTTTGTACTCAGCAGGTTAGGCGTCTTTTGTTGGTGTTTCTTTTGAACAGAGCTGCTGTTCACAGGAGATCTAGTCGTTGTTGAAGGCAGTCAGTCCTCCCAGAGGTTCTGGAGGTTGCTGGCTGCAGGACAAGGCAACTTTTGGTGCAGGAACTCTGGAAACTGAAGACGGGTGGTAGGGCTGGGGCCAAGTCAGTTCTTCTCTGCAGCCTCCTCTGATGGGCATCTTCTTGCTTCCTTCTCCTTCATAGGTTGCAGGAATCTGTCTTCTTGTTACAGGCTGCCCCCTAAATACTGTATTTAGGGGGTGTTTCAGGGCTCTTGATGTCAGTAGCCAATGAGCTACTGACCGTAGGGTGACTACACTCTTGGTGTGCTCACCCCACGTGAGGGAGTGGGCGCAATTCCTAATCCTGATTGGACAGTGTCTGCTATGTGCAAGATGGTGGGCACTGACAAGTGACCTTCACCAAGCCTCTCCCACCTGAGGGGTGGGGTTGGCAGAGGTGGGCTTACCTTCTGGGCTGTTGTAATTTGTACCACCTACCTTCCCGCCGCAAAGAAGGGGAGACAGGTAGGGGGCCTGCTCCTGATAGCAGGAGAGGCTGGGGGTCATGTTACAAAGGCAGCAAGGCCTTTGAAGCACCCCTGCCACAGATTGCTCTTCCTGACCTGGGGGAGGTGTGAACACCTCAGCCCAGGGAAGGTTTTGTTTATTGGCTCAGGGGGTGAAGGTTTCCACCCCAGGGTCCAGAAACATGTCTTGTGGTGGCAGGCTGGTGTTTACCAGTCAGAGAACCCACCAGAGGCTGGTCGTTTTTCAGGGGGCATCTCTAAGTGCCCTCTGAGTGCATGGTATAATAAATCCTACACTGAAATCAGTGTGGGTTTATGATGCTGAGACGTTTGCTACTAAACTTCCTAGAATTCAATATAGCCATTAGGGTGCTGTGGAGTTCCTAATGACAAACTCCCAGACCATATAGTGGTAATGGATTACCTACACTTACAATGTCTAAGAATGGACTGAGACACTGTAGAGGTACAGTGCTCATGCAACTGTACCCTGGAATATATGATGAATTCCCGCATTCTTTTTCTCCGCATGGAATCACAACGCGGTCGTTTTCACAACCGCGTTGTGATTCCGCATACCATTACTCCGCAAGTTGTAACAACGTCTTGCGGAGGGGAGGCGCTGGCAGTTGGTATTGTATAATTTACTATTCCAATTCCAGTCTGTGCGGACACTAGGGAAGGTGTTGGATTTTAAATCGAACACCTACCCCCCCCCCCCCCCCCTCCGCAAAGCGTTGTTCCGACTTGTGGAGTAATGGTATCCGGAATCCCAATGTGGTCGTGATCACGACCGCGTTGTGATTCAAAGCGGAGAAAAAGAATCGTTGTAAATGCTGTTTACAATACCCTCACCAGTGGCATGGTGCACCCAGCTAGAGGGGTGTCTTACCTATACCATAGGCAGAGGGGTTGCAAACATGCCACACAGGAATGTGTATCAACAAAGGGGGGAACAGTGGGCGGACTATATTTAACAGGGTTCAGTGTACATGTCCGAAAGACTAGTAACACAAGAAGGGTACAAAGTTCCCAGATGAGAGTGTGAAATACAAGTGAGTGTAAATGCGAGAGGAATGTGTGCCATGTCGACTTTTCACTTTTCTCTGCACCAAAACACGCAGCCTGCAATGGCAGTGTATGTGTGTTAAGGTACAGGACCTCTAATTGTGGCACAACATGTGCTGCAGCCCTTAGAGGCCTTCCCTGGTCACTGTGCCCTTGGTACCCATTATACCTTTTACACAGGACTTACATGTTACCAGAGAGGAGCCAATTTAGGGTACAAGGGTACAGTTTGGGGAAAGAACACAGGCCCTAGGAACCACCTGATTGGCAGGGGCCCAAGGCAGATCAAGTCAAAGTGCATCAGAAATCTGGCAAAAAGTGTGTGTAGGGAGGTTACTGCAAAAGAAACCCAGCTTCCTACACCTATCTATCCCCTGTAGCTCGTCAAGCAACTCATCTGTAACTTGGAAGGCTTCAGAAATGTTCGGCTCTCCAACTTCCCTTGAAATTTGCTGCCAAATGGAGGAATATTTTGTACTAAAGGAGGCAAAGCTGCCGAAAGACAGAGCCCTAGGCCCCAACGGGTAGACAGTCAAAATATCGAGTTGTAAATATCGACTTACCATAATATCGAGTCTGTAATATCGAAGGAGCATAATATCGAAGGCAAGAATATCGTTGGACAGAATATCGACCCAAGGTAAGTAATATCGAAATACTCAATATCGATGTAAGTAATATCGAAGTCAGTAATATCGATAGCATATATATCGATGTTAATAATTTCGATGACACTAATATCGATATTTGTATTATTTTATAGTTTTTTATTATGTATGTGTTATATGTTTAATTTAAGTATTTAAAATAATTACTATTATATGTGTATACATTTTCTATAATAATATAGAAATTTATAAGTAAATTTGATGTTTTAGTACCGGAGCGGGTTGTGGGTTTATAGGGGAATAGGGTGGGAAGTAATTTAATTATGGTAAGTTGATTAATAATTATTAGGATTAATTAATTAATTATAATTATTTGCTAATTAATATTGATTAATTGGGAAATAATTAATTGATTAATTGATATATATTTTCTGTAGCGGGATGTGGGTTTATAGGGGAATAGGGTGGGGAGTAATTTAATAATAATTAATTAATTAATATATGTTTTTAAATATTTATAAGTAATTAATTGGCAAATAAATAATATTAATTAGTTAATTAATTAATATAATTTGGTACATATTTTAAATTAGTAATTAATTGGTAATTAAATAATATTAGTTAGTTAATTACATTATTAGAGTAATTTATTTATATATAATTTTTAGTTACTGTTAATTAATTAATTGGGGAAAAATGATAATAATTATTAAATTATATTAATTACAGCTTATGTGCTAATATATTTACTTTATTGTTATTGTTAATTAATTATTAATTGCTAATTAAATAATATTATTTAACTTTGGGTTAAGGAGTATTTTTAGGGTTCAGGGTCATTTTTGGGTTTTTGGGTAAAGGGGTATTTTGAGTGTTTAGGGGCAGTTTTCAGTTTTTGGGTAAAGGGGTATTTTTAGGGTTCAGGGTCAGTTTTCAGTTCATGGGTAAAGGGGTATTTTTAGGGTTCAGGGTCAGTTTTCAGTTTTTGGGTAAAGGGGTATTTTTAGGGTTCAGGGTCAGTTTTCAGTTCATGGGTAAAGGGGTATTTTTAGGGTTCAGGGTCAGTTTTCAGTTCATGGGTAAAGGGGTATTTTTAGGGTTCAGGGTCAGTTTTCAGTTCATGGGTAAAGGGGTATTTTTAGGGTTTAGGGTCAGTTTTCAGTTCATGGGTAAAGGGGTATTTTTAGGGTTCAGGGTCAGTTTTCAGTTCATGGGTAAAGGGGTATTTTTAGGGTTCAGGGTCAGTTTTCAGTTCATGGGTAAAGGGGTATTTTTAGAGTTCAGGGTCAGTTTTCAGTTCATGGGTAAAGGGGTATTTTTAGGGTTCAGGGTCAGTTTTCAGTTCATGGGTAAAGGGGTATTTTTAGGGTTCAGGGTCAGTTTTCAGTTCATGGGTAAAGGGGTATTTTTAGAGTTCAGGATCAGTTTTCAGTTCTTGGGTAAAGGGGTATTTTTAGGGTTCAGGGTCAGTTTTCAGTTCTTTGGTAAAGGGGTATTTTTAGGGTTCAGGGTCAGTTTTCAGTTTTTGGGTAAAGGGGTATTTTTAGTAAATTAATTATTAATACTTATTGTTTAGTACATATATATTATATCTTTACTGTATATATTTTTATTTATTAATTTTAAACATTATTAGATACTTTTAAATATGTTTATTTTATTTATTAGTGTTATATACTTACTTTTACATTTATATATATTAAAAAAAAAATCGATATTTTTAACATCGATATTTTTTACAACGATATTATTTTTTCGATATTTTTGTACTTACCATGTTGTAGATAGGATGTCGATATTTTTGCCCTCGATATTGTTGACTCGATATTCTTGTAGGTCGATATTTTTGTAGTCGATATTCTGTCATAGATCCGCCCCAACGGGCTGCTCGGTGCTTTCTTTACATCCGACGCCGTTTTTTGGTCTGAGGTGCTAGCTCCTCTGTTCAAACACTGCGTGGTAACTAACACCATCCCAGAATCTTGGAGAGAATCCCTCATTCAACCAATTTTTAAAGGAGGCACAAAATCAGACCCCCATAACTATCGACTTATTGACCTAATTGATAATGTCGCTAAACTTTACGTCAGCTTTTTACTCAATTATCTTAGTGTCTGGGCAGAAGAGCATCAGATCATACCGAAAAATCAATGCAGTTTCAGAGACAAATGTGGCACCACCTCGAATCTGATGGCCCTGGCTCTCATGTGTGACAAAGCAATCAGAAGCAAAAGGTCCCTTTATTCCTGCTTTGTGGACTTCAAACCCTCTTGTGATAGCATCCCAAGAGGTCCCCTCTGGCACAAATTGCAGGACTGGGGTCTGTCAGGTGCCTTGCTAAGAGCAACCGAACAGCTGTATACCAACATTTGGGTGCAGATCAAATTAGCTGAAGGCTCTTGTATTTCAAGGAGGATCCTCACAAACTTTGGCTGAAGCAAGGCTTGTGCTTGCCCCCTTGGTTTTAAATCAATACATAGCCGACATGTTGAAGCACCTCGATGAAGCCAATTGCCACCCTCCCAAACTAGGAGGCTAACACATGACACACCTGCTATACACAGATGATCTGGTGCTTTTTAGCCAGACAAAGGTCGGCCTTCAACGGAAACTGACCACCCTACATGCCTATGCTGCCAAGAATATGTTAGAAATTAATCAAGAAATGACCAAGACGGCTGCATGCAGACTAAAAACTAATCTGGAATGTATGTGGCAACTTAATGGCATCTGGCTCCACCACAGCAAGGACTACAAATATCTGGGCATCCTTCTAGATATTAAACGGTTGTTCACATCTCACCTACGCTCTATAAACAACAAGGGCTCCAGTTTAATGTTTCATCTCTCAGCCATCACACTGAAGCTAAGAGGACCAAGTCTCGGTCCCCTTCTCCAGATGATGAAAGCGAAACCCATCCCCACACTAACCTACAGGAGTGAAATTACCGTGGGCAGGGAAGCTGGGTCAGTAGTCAAACTGGATACCCGAATCTACAAAGACATTCTCCGCCTTCTAAACAGTGTATCACTGGCGCAAGTTAAACTCGAGTACTATATCATAAAACAGCAATGGGCCAGAGGCAGCTGTTTCCTTAACTTCTGTCACAGGCTCAGGTCAGCACCACCCAACTCCATGCATGGTCTAATCTGATGCAAATTAGAGAAGCGCTGATTTAAGATCGTCATACAGGCAACATCTGGAGGACAAATTGGTGGATTCTCATTGTCTGAGGCCTGCAGTAAACACCTCTCTCACTAGATCTTTAACCCCTTCGCAGCTAGGCTTCCCCCCCTCCCCGTGCTAAGCCTTTTTTGGCTATTTGGGGTAGTGCGCGCTTAGGCCCCTGTCAATTTTTGACCACATAAGGTATCCATGCCAAATTTGCGTCCTTTTCTTCCAAAATCATGGGGATTCTAAAGTAACCCAGGGTTTGTGGATTGTCCTGGAGGGTCCCAGAAATTAGCAAAAATACAGCAACATGTTGTTTTTGGGGGAAAAACGGGCTGCAAATGAAAGCGTCTGGATTTTTCCCTGCAAATGTTATCAAAAAATGGTTTGTGGGGCTGAAGTAATAATTTCCCCATCTTTTAGGGAATGACAGACTTTTGTCAGAGAACCAACATTTTTTACACAGTTTTGGCATTTTTCTGGGACATAGCCTATTTTTGCTATTTTTTTGTGCTTTCAACCTCCTTCCAGTTAATAGTAGAAATGGGTGTGGAAGTATTAATGGATCCTGGAAAGCTATTCATTTTTGAAATGTAGACAACATTTTGAATTCAGCAAGGGGTCATTTATGTAGATCAATCAAGGTTTCTTTATATAAACTAACAGTTACATTTAGGAAAAATTGAAAATTAGTTGAAAAAACAGCCTTTTTGTGTCAACGTTTTCACCTGTAACTTCTTCTATTTATGACAGCTCTTTGAAAGCAATATACCGTTACATCCGCTGGACCTTCCTGGTTGTGGGGATATATAGGACTTGTAGGTTCACCAAGAACCCGATGTACCCAGAGTCAAAAACTGAACAGCAATTTGCAATGGCTTTTTATTATGTACCGGGAATATAGCAATTATAGTGGTAAAATGTAAACATGGAAAAATCAGTATGAAAGACACCTATGAATTTCTGAAATTGGAAGAAATTATAGCGTTTAGAAACAGTACATATTTGCACATTCTCAAAATTGGGAATACTCATACTAGCATGAGAATTATCAATCATTTTTAAAAATTACTTCTTTTTTACACAATGTCTTTCATTTGGAAGGCGGAAATACATCAAACATCAATAGGTAATAACAGTTGCTTTACAAATCTGAATTACCCTAAGTCTCCCTATAAAAATGGTACCTCACTTGTGTGGGTAGGCATAGTGCCCACGACAGGAAATGGCTCAAAACCCAACGTGAACATAGCACATTTTCACAATGAAAATGTACCCTTTTTTTGCGCACTGTCTAGCTGTAGTTTTTGAACACTAGCTCTGCCGGCACCTGGGGAAACCTAGCAAACCTATACATTTTTGAAAACTAGACACCCAGGGAAATCCGGGATGGGGTGACTTAACTGCTTCCCACCAGGTTCTGTTACCCAGAATCCCTTACAAACCTAAAGAATTGACAAAAAAATACATTTTCCCCACATTTCTGTGGTGGAAAGTTCTGAAATCTGCGTGGATCCACAAATTCCCAGCCACCCCGCATTCCACAAAGTCTTCCAAGAAAATGGCACCTCATTTGTGTGGGTCGGCCTAGTGCCTGTGACAGGAAACGGCGCAAAACGCAACGTGGTCACACCTCAATTTCGCAGTGAAATATATCCCTTTTTTGGCAAAGTGCCTAGCTGTAGTTTTTTAACCCTAGCCCTGCCGGCACCTAGGGAAACCTAGCAAACCTATACATTGTTTAACACTAGACACCCAGAGGAATCCAGGATGGGGTGACTTGACTAACTCCCACCAGGTTCTGTTACCCAGAATCCCTTGCACACCTAAAGAATTGACAAAAAAATCATTTTCCCCACATTTCTGTGGTGGAAAGTTCTGGAATCTACTTGGATCCACAAATTCCCACCCACCTGGCGTTCCCCAAAGTCTTCAGAGAAAAATGGCACCTCACTTGTGTGGGTCGGCCTAGTGCCCACAACAGGAAAGGGCACAAAACGCAATGTGGACACACCTCAATTTCGCAGTGAAAAATTACCCTTTTTTGGCAAAGTGCCTAGCTGTAGTTTTTGAACCATAGGTCTGCTGGCATCCAGGGAAACCTAGCAAACCTACACATTTTTTAAACCTACACACGCATTGAAAACCAGGATGGGATGACTTAGCTGCCTCCCACCAGGTTCTGTTACCCAGAATCACTTGCAAACCTAAATAATTGTCAAAAAAACACATTTTCCCCACATTTCTGGGGTGGAAAGTTCTGGAATCTGCGTGGATCCACAAATTTCCACCCACCCCGCGTTCCCCAAAGTCTTTCAAGAAAAATGGCACCTCACTTGTGTGGGTCCGTTTAATGCCTGCAACAGGAAACGGCACAAAACGCAACGTGGTCACACCTCAATTTCGCAGTGAAAAATTGCTCTTTTTTGGCAAAGTGCCTAGCTGTAGTTTTTTAACCCTAGCCCTGCCGGCACCTAGGGAAACCTAGCAAACCTATACATTTTTTAACACTAGACACCCAGAGGAATCCAGGATGGGGTGACTTGACTAACTCCCACCAGGTTCTGTTACCCAGAATCCCTTGCACACCTAAAGAATTGACAAAAAAATCATTTTCCCCACATTTCTGTGGTGGAAAGTTCTGGAATCTACTTGGATCCACAAATTCCCACCCACCTGGCGTTCCCCAAAGTCTTCAGAGAAAAATGGCACCTCACTTGTGTGGGTCGGCCTAGTGCCCACAACAGGAAAGGGCACAAAACGCAATGTGGACACACCTCAATTTCGCAGTGAAAAATTACCCTTTTTTGGCAAAGTGCCTAGCTGTAGTTTTTGAACCATAGGTCTGCTGGCATCCAGGGAAACCTAGCAAACCTACACATTTTTTAAACCTACACACGCATTGAAAACCAGGATGGGATGACTTAGCTGCCTCCCACCAGGTTCTGTTACCCAGAATCACTTGCAAACCTGAATAATTGTCAAAAAAACACATTTTCCCCACATTTCTGTGGTGGAAAGTTCTGGAATCTGCGTGGATCCACAAATTTCCACCCACCCCGCGTTCCCCAAAGTCTTTCAAGAAAAATGGTACCTCACTTGTGTGGGTCCGTTTAATGCCTGCAACAGGAAACGGCACAAAACGCAACGTGGTCACACCTCAATTTCGCAGTGAAAAATTGCTCTTTTTTGGCAAAGTGCCTAGCTGTAGTTTTTTAACCCTAGCTCTGCCGGCACCTAGGGAAACCTAGAAAACCTATAAATGTTTTAAAACTAGACACCCAGGGGAATCCAGTATATGGTGACTTGACTGCCTCCCACCAGGATCTGATACCCAGAATCCCTTGCAAACCTAAAAAATTGTCCAAAAAAACACATTTTCCCCACATTTCTGTGGTGAAAAGTTCTGGAATCTGTGTAGATCCACAAATTTTCACCCATCCCGCGTTCCCCAAAATCTTACAAGAAAAATGGTACCTCACTTGTGTGGATCGGCCTTGTGCCCGCGACAGGATATGGCACAAAATGCAACGTGGTCACAACTCAATTTCGCAGTGAAAAATGACCCTTTTTTGGCAAAGTGCCTAGCTGTAGTTTTTGAACCCTAGTTCTGCCAGCACCTAGGAAAACCTAGCAAACCTATACATTTTTGAGAACTAGACACCCAGGGGAATCCGGGATGGGGTGACTTGACTGCCTCGCACCAGGTTCTGTTACCCATAATCCCTTGCAAACCTAAAAAATTGTCCAAAAAAACAAATTTTCCCCACATTCCTGTTGTGGAAAGTTCTGGAATCTGCGTGGATCCAAAAATTTCCACCCACCCCGAGTTCCCCAAAGTCTTATGAGAAAAATAGTACCTCACTTGTGTGGGTCTGCCTAGTCCACGCTACAGGAAACGGCACAAAACGCAACGTGGTCACACCTAAATTTCGCAATGAAAAATGACCCTTTTTTGCCAAAGTGCCTAGCTGTAGTTTTTGAACCCTAGCTCTGCCGGCACCTAGGGAAACCTAGCAAACCTTTACATTTTTGCAAACTAGACAACCAGGGGAATCCAGGATGGGTTGACTTGACTGCCTCCCACCAGGTTCTATTACCCAGAATCCCTTGCAAACCTAACAAATTGTCAAAAAAAACAAATTTTCCCCACATTTCTGTGGTCGAAAGTTCCTGAATCTGCGTAGATCCACACATTTCCACCCACCCCGCGTTTCCCAAAGTCTTTCAAGAAAAAAGGTACCTCACTTGTGTGGGTCGGCCTAGTGCACGCGACAGGAAATGGCGCAAAACGCAACGTGGTCACACCTCAATTTCTCAGTGAAAAATGACACTTTTTTTGGCAAAGTGCATAGCTGTAGTTTTTGAACCCTAGCTCTGCCGGCACCTAGGGAAACCTAGCAAACCTATATATTATTGAGAACTAGACACCCAGGGAAATCCAGGATGGGGTGACTTGACTTTCTCCCACTAGGTTCTATTACCCATAATCCCTTGCAAACTTAAACAATTGTCCAGAAAACCCCATTTTCCCCACATTTCTGTGGTGGAAAGTTCTGGAATCTGCGTGGATCCACAAATTTCCACCTACCCCAATTGCCCTAAAGTCTTACAAAAAAAATGGTACCTCACTTGTGTGGGTCGGCCTAGTGCCCATGACAGATAACGGCGTAAAACGCAACGTGATCACACCTCAATTTGGCAGTAAAAAACTGACCCTTTTTTGGCAAAGTGCCTAGCTGTAGTTTGTGAACCCTAGCTCTGCCGACACCTAGAGAAATCTACCAAACTCACACATTTCTGAAAACTAGACACCCGGTGGCTTCTAGGGAGGTATGGCTTGCTTGGATCGCCCAATGTTTTCTTACCCAGAATCCCTTGCAAACTTCAATTTTAGCTGAAAATTGACTTTAATCACACATTTTTGTGTGGGAAAGTGTGGCATCACCGGGCTCACACAAATTTCCTACCACCCAGAGGTCCCCCAGGTCTCCTAATAAAAATGGTGCCTCACTTGTGTGGGAGGCCCAAGTACCCGCGACAGGCAAGGGCCCAAAACATAGTGAGGTGACATCAAAATTGCCTATCTCAAAACCACATGGTTTTGCAAGGGGGTCACCTGGGTTATTGGCACGGTGCTTGGCGGCCATCTAGGGAAACCTACCAAACCCCAAATTATTTAGGCCCATAAGGAAGCAACCCTTGCCCAAGGTGGTCGCTTCCATTTAAAATGTAAAACACTCCCTGGTGTCTAGTGGGGTTTTCTGCCCAGAAAGGCCAATTAAACAAACCGATCTGCCCCCAGGCGGGGCAGAATATACTTTTTAAAATACTATGGCCCCAGGAAGCGACCCTTGCCCAAGGGGTTGCTTCCAATTTTAAAAAAACGAATTCCTGGCTCTAGTGGGCTTTTCTGGCCACCCCCCCCCCCCTCGGTCCAGAATCGGCCAAAAAACTGCTGGTCTGTCCCTGGGGGGGGGGCAGAAAAGTCTAAATTAAAATTTCCCCCATAGGAAGCGACCCTTGCCCAAGGGGTCGCTTCCTTTGCACTGAAAATAACATCCCTGGTGTCTAGTGGGGGCATTCCTGGTGCACGATCGCGACGCTATGCGCGATCGTGCACCAGGAATGCCCTGCATTGAGACATCAGGGGAGAGGAAACACTGTTTCCTCTCCCCTGATGCCTTAAGGCATCCAAATTTGGCCCCCCGCCCCACTGGAGGCCAAAACCTACCTTCTTCTCCGTGGACGAGCTGGAAACAAATGGTTTTCAGCACGTCCAGCGCTTCCTGATGACGTCGGCACGCGCAGTGCGCGCTGACATCCTCGGGAAGCTTGGAGGGGGGTCGGGGGTGGCAGCGGAAACTCTTCCGCTGCCATCCCTGTTTGTGAGGGCAAGATCGATGTCCCAGGGGGGAGCGCCAGCGCTTCCCCGAGGGGCTGTGCTCATGACGGCGGGGTTGAGTGATAAGCACAGCCCACCAATGCTCATGACGGAACTGCTCCGTCATGAGCATCGAAGGGGTTAAGAATCTCACAACATCCATGGAAAAACTGGAGGACCTGTCAGACTTAAGCAAGTGCTCCCATGCATGGTCTGTTATAAACTCTATTCTTCCAACAAGCGACAGAACTACATTTCCTGTACATACTCTATATGGATTAGGGCAAGGCTTGCGGCATTAAGACTGGGTGAGCGAACCCTTTGTGCTCACTTTCCGGCCTCGTGACTCTCAGTTCCTCATGACACAAGTTGCCGCTTATGCAGACCAGGAAAAGAATCCTTACTCCACATCCTATGTATCTGCCCTCAATTGCAGAAGCATAGGAGAATTCTTCAACGTGCCAATTTTATTCAGCTAGGAGTGCGCACCTGCCTGCAGTCAGTCATTACCAGTCCAAATACATCTAATCCATTAGTAAACATCAAAACTTTTACGTTTCTCTGGATGGTTGCAACCAAACTAGACGATGTCAATTCCACCAGTATCGTGGAAACATGTTCTTAAATGATGTAATTCTTGTTCCATTGCATCACCCATAACTTCATGCCCAATATTGGGCTGGGCAGAGCCCGCTTTAGTAATGCTATGTACTTCACACTATAGCTCAATGTCAATTATATAGAGTCTGGCATAGCTTGGTGCACATGAGCCGGGTTCAGCTACGTCATCTGTACGTTTTGTTTGTAATAGTTTTAAAATGATCAAATCTGCTGCTCTTCTCTCTGGGTTTGGGCATAGCCCAGTGGTTTTACAATATTTTACTGACTATCACCATTCTATGTACTGGTTTGCTCTAAACGTGCACTGCCTAGACTGTATTAGGTCAGCCTTTGAGCAAGACAAGTTTGTGACCTCTTTTAGTTTTTAGTACCGTTTGCAGATTGATGTTCCACAGCAGGCCTTCGTTCTGCGTATTTTGCACATTGCTTCATAATCTACGTGTAAACATGTGATTTGTTCCTTGCACTACCCTTAAAAATGTATGGCCAGACGTACGACCAAGAAATTTGCGACTCGCAAATTGCGTTGCAATAGCAACTTGCAATTTATGAGTCGCAAATTGGTCTGTACAACAGTGTCTGCGACACTGATTGTGATTTCCAATGGGGTCGCAACTTGCATGCCTCATGCATATTCATGAGGCACTCGCAATTTGCCACCCCATTGGGAATGACTGGCCCTCCCAGGTATGGTGGCCTGCTGGGCTCAGCAGACCTCGATGTCAGGGACTGATTTTAAATGAAGCTTTTTTTTTATGCAGCCCGTTTTCCTCAAAGGAAAACAGGATACATTTAAAACAATTTAATTTGATTTAATTTGCGTGTTTATATAGCGCTAGAATCACTCCCGGGGGAGTATCTCCGCGCATCGACCGCTGCGAAACCCTTCCAGGCTTCCCTGAGAGATGGTCCCTTTAATGGGTATCTCCAGGGTGAGACCAGGCATCCCCGGCGGTCTGGTGGGGCCGTTAGTGAAGATGAGGCAAGCTAATGCCCAGAGTTGCCGAGTGTGATCGCTGATCAGAGTGGGCACCGAGGCAAGAGAATTATCGAGTCCGCTGACCCTGGTCCAGAAACCTGCCGCGTCGGGAATCGAACCCTGGTCCCGGGCCGTCCTCTGCTCTCGGGTCTGCCGCCTCTAACCAGTGAGCCACACTACCTCACGTAGTTTTCAATGCAATAGGTCTCATATTTGCGAGCATTTAAGCTATTAGCATTGTAAATTACAATGCCTTTTATTTATATGTTTTTAAAGCAACACATATATAAAAGTCCTTGTCATTTTAAATGCCAATAGCTCAAACTCTCGCAAATGCCAGACCACTCTAAGGGTGGCTGCGCCCCTTTCTTTAGACGCTGCTCGCCGTATTCAGATTACAGCGAGCATCGTCTAAAGAAAGGGTCGTGGCCAACATTAAAGTGAAAGCACGTATGGTGCGCTTTCACAAAAAGAATTAATGAATTTAAAAGGTTATGTGGCTTGGCCACTAAAGTGAAAGCGTCCTCGCAGTTAATTAAATAAATAAATAAGCAAGGCCGCTAAAGTGAAAGTGGCCCGCACTGTAAATTAGATAAGTGCAGCCGCTATAGTTAAAGCGAACCGCGCTATAATTTAAATACAAATAATATAAAAGTAGGCAGCCTCCTGCGATGGCGTGGGTGAACTAGGGGAAGATCAATAAACAAAATAGTGCTCACCAACTTATAAAGCAGCCCATGTAACAACACAAGTAAAAAGTCCAGTCGTTATTGGAGGATACAATTGAAGACAAGGCGCTACCAAGGACAGACTACTAAGCCTATTCACAAATGAGAAGCAACGATTTTGCAAGGACAGTAACAGGAGCCAATTGAAAAGATGAGAGGGAAATGGATGGGGCTTCTATGCCGTACCTCAATACAGCATACCTCGCAGAGCAGCCCATGTGCTACCCAGGCTCGACCTAAAAACAGGTACAGAAAGAGCAGAGAAACTGGGATGGAAAGAGGAGAGAAGCTGAGATTGCAATGCAGTAAAAGGAAACCTGAGGGACAAGACATGGGATGGGAAGAAAGAGTTGATAAAAAGACATCGTCTGACAGTGCGAGATACATGCCAACAGAGAACAGACCTGATTCTGTCAGGAGCCTCCAGGTTTTTAAAGACAAAAATAGCTTTATTTTAGCTGTCTCCAGCCTAAATATGCAAGGGGAAAATACAGTCCCCCTGATTTTGTATTCAAAATCTCCCATTATTCTGTTCTAAAATGTTGCCATGTATGGGAGCTGGATACACAGGGGTAAGTACGAAATGAAAGGGTGGTGGGGTGGAGGGATTGTCCAAAACCAGATATAGGGATAGTGACAGACACGGGAGGAGGATCAAATGAGGGAGCTTGAGGCAGAAGGAAATCGAGAAAAGGACAGAGTAAACAGCTGATTTTTGTTCAAGAGTTTGGTGAATACAGGATGTAGCATGGTGTCGACCCCTGTGCGTTTTATATTATAGCTGTTCCTCTTTTATGCTTCCTGTTCCCATGGCCAGGGATACTGGGATAGTGAGGTTCTATGCCCGGGGATGTTTCTGCATAATTATGGATTTGCTGCATTTCACACATTATCTTTAGCATAAGTTGCTGTTTTAAACAGAAAAATAAATCGTTTTTAGCTCAAACAGATCAATAGGTACTAAAAATGAAGCACCGTGATCGTGCAGGGTGGAAGCCCCATTGTAAATATTAACTGGTCATCTTTTAGTTGCCTATTTCTTTATTTGGTTGGTAAACTGGCACTAATGAAGAGAAATCTATACCCAGAGAGTATTACCATGTGTAAAAATGTCAAAATAACGAATACTATAAAAAAAAAGTGCTGCATTATGCGGCATAACTTAGCTTTTCTTGGCACATAATTTTGCCAACCCTGCAGTATAATTTGGTGCCCTGCTGACAGATAATAACAGTGGCCCTGCCTATGCTGACCGGTCAAGGGAACCCTGGCCTTCCACTTGTTCTTGTTATAGCTTCTCGGGGCACCGCTGCAATGAAGGGCACCCAACGGACCAGGGGAGGGGTCACAACAGAGGCAGTAATCGGCCGGGCACAGCAGGGGAAGGGACTGTTTAGCTTTTAAAGTGAGGAGTCTACCACTGTGCTGCCACCTTTATCAAGGATGCGTCACAGTGGCTGGACAGTTGCCAGGGCAGTTTCGAGCCCATTGGCTAGGAAGGCCAGCGTAGCGCCAAAAATGCAGGGAGATGAAGGATTGACAAGGAAGCCTTGCAGCTTATCAGGGAGAGGGACAGAGAAGATCTCTTGGTTTCGGTGCGCCGAAGGAAAGGACTGCCAAAGGCAACAGGTCTGGGTTTAATGGGTAACACGTGCAGCCTTAGTACATTACAGTGAGTCACACAGTAGTTTGCCTGAATAGCGGACCGATTGGGCTTAAGTTGCAGTTGTACTGAAGCACTTGAGTGGGTTTGGAAGAATACAAGCAAATAGCCATTCGGTGAGGGATGCATGCTCAGCTGGGCTGAGCTAAGGCAGTGACAAAGTCTCAAGCCATAGGCTGAAAAAGGTAAGGCAATGGTTGAAAGGGGCAGACCTAAAACCCACTCTGTGTATAATGTTAGCAATAGGTCTGTTCAACAGCTGGTTAAGAACCATAACAAAAAAGATACTACATTTAAGGACTAACGCGAGGAGTGAAGGATCACTAAGGTCCATGCAGTGCAACAACCAATGTTGATTCAGATAAACTTGTGAAGTCTGCTGCCATGAGGCAATCATGCACTCTGCACTTTCTTCTGGTGCAAATCAGTGTAATTGGTCCACAACATTTGCACAGTGTTACTGGATAACAGACGGCAAGCAAGAGGACCAGTATCCTTTCCGCCCCCTCACTGCAATTCTCCAAGATGAACAACCACCCCATCGCGGGGAAGAGCTGCCTACCCGCTTTCACATCAGGAGCCATTCCCTCTTTCAAGGGCCCCTCACAATCCCTAGCCAAGCTGCAACTCAGGTAAGAAGCTTGCCACCATCCTGGTGTTCAAAGTTCCTTGCAAAGATGTAAAACTGGGCACTGTCCCTTTGACCCACGCAAAACGCAAAGGTCAGCCATCCTAACAGCTTCCCAATAAGGCCCAAGAATGCGCTCACGCTCTGGTAATAGGAGCCACCGATATTGTTTAGTAAAATTTGCCAGATTTAGTTGACTGGCACATAGTTGACAAACGCCCTTTTAATTGGCAATCTTTGCTCATATATCTGTTTAAACATGGGGTTTTTTCTCACATTGTCTGTTTCTTTGCATTCGGCCTCCCTGCTCCTATTCCGGCGGCGTATCAGGGGTTCTGCGTTACTTGAAAGTAACGCAGAACCCCGGATACGCCACGTGAGCTCGATTACCAATAATCAGAAGATACCAGAATTTCTCCAATCATATTGAGAATTCTTAAAGCAAGCAGTACATCCAAACCCGGATCATATAATCGGGCCCCTGTTCTTCCCTGATTAATCTGGAGGAAACATATAATCTCAGAACTGGTCCTGAAGAAGGTTGTTCATTAGTTTCTACAAACCGAAACGCTGCGTCGACCCCTGTTCTTGTGAACATTTTAACCAAAATTGTCCCTTTTTTTTGTATGTGTTTTGATTTTATATGGTTTTAACTAACTGAATTTTTTAAAAATAGTATTGTAACAATATTCCTCTCTTGAATAAACGTATATATGTATTTTTTATAACACCTCTGCCTGTCTTGTCTTAAATTTCATTAATAATGAGTAATTCTATGTGATATGTATTAATTGCTTTACTGTGTGGTCATATATTGAGTTGGAGGTCTCTGTAAATTGTGAGGTTTTGATCCATTGTGAGATTGGTATTCTCAAAAACAGGTTGGGGGCACTACCAGATTAACAATAACCATCTTTATGGTTAGCCAAGGGGACTCTTTTTCTTCCTTATCATATGCATGAGTAGTCAGCACCTGCATATTTAAAGGATTCATTGATGGAGTTAGAATGTAACATTAGGTTAAGAATCAGTGTGCTAGGTAGTATGGTGTTCATTAATTGCTAATAATGTAGTGCCTTAAAGAAATCATGATGCTGCTTAACATAAGAATTGTAATCACATGTGAAGTGTTGCATTAATATAAATGTGCTTCTTTGAATTAGAAATGTGCCTTTAAATGATTGGATTAACCCTGGCTAGGCAAATGTATTTTCGTATTAGAATGATGTTTAAAATGGTGAAATGTAATGCTCATGTTACATAGTTAGTACATTTAAACGTGCAGAGGCCCAGTACATGGTGAAGTCGTCGAGGCCTAGCTGAATTTCCTTACTTAGCATTAGTTGGAGAAAATGATTTCTTTATGGGAAAGGCTGCCTTCAGCGAATGTTGAAATGTAACTTTGAGTATGTTTGGAGCTGTTCTCATTTGTTTCTTTTTGCAGGTGCAAGGTCAAGTAGCTTGTTAGCTAGAAAGGCCCATTGTGTAGGGAGTTAGGATGGTAGGCACAAGCGCGGAGGAGCAGCCAAGGAATTCTGGAGTGCAACATTTAGCGGAGAAGGTGTCTGGGACCCAAGGACGTTTCAACGGAAGTTGGTGGAAAGGTGCCATGCTGGAAAAATCCGAAGACCACCACCTGCCAGAGGGGCGTACCTGAAGGCGTGTCAACTGTATTTGGAGTTTTGTATTGGGGACTGCACCCGAGGGTGGAGGAGCGGCAGTTGGACTTAGACAGCCTGAGAGTATGTCAGGAGTTATAGAGGAAGGGCTTTAGGGACAAGTAGGATGCAGGTAGATGGAGAACTTGAGACAGAATAAGAGGTAGTAAGGAGAATCTTAGAACAAGCTTGACAAAGTGAGTGTACTTCTTTGGAAGCCACCACTGCTGACACCTTTTGTTCAGGTTGAGATATGTTAAGTAGGGATGTCACTTTAGTGTTAGAGTAGGGACAGACTAACCTTAATTTCCTTTTTGTAAATGCATTCTAAAACTCAGGTGATAGCTGTCCTTGCTAGCCTGATGGTTCTGGAATTTATCTTAGTGTTATTTCTGAGTCGTCTGAGACTTTTCCGTAGGATTATGTTTGTATTAGTGCCAGTCTATCTTCTGAATCTTTTATTGAGAAGTCTGTACATCCAATTGTTCTTGGCTTTGTAATAAATCTTTAAACTTTATTCAGTAGTAGGTGGTTCTTTGAGTTTAGTACATTGGGATTGTTATTTAGTTGCTGTTTGATAAATAGGTTTCTTCTTTACGCTCCATGACAGGTAGAAAGGTCCAGCCGACCTGCTCTGGAATTCTAGTTAATGGTAGGTAAAATTTGGATAGGAACCCCAGCTTCCCCAGTTGGTAGCTACAGAGGATGGTTTCCCTTCTGGAGCGAGGGAAATCTAGATCAGGTTAAGTGTTCCCTGAGGCCCTTAGCGATTTAGTGATAATGGTCCAGAGCATCATTGGAGGAAGATGGCGTTCCATGGAAACTGACGGAGAGTGACGGTGCGGCGGAAAGCAGCAGTTTGTGCGAGAGTGAGTATGAATAAGGTTATGCATTGTTAGATTGTGGTGTTATGTTGTGCTTTGTGTTGTAATGTCTTGTGGAGTTTTGAAGGCCTGTTGTGTGAAAGGAGATCAGGCTGTGAGCACGCGCAGCCCGGGAAAATCTTAGGCTCAAGGAGTAGCTTAAGTGGTTCGGGTGTATCGAACACCCATAGTAATTGTCGACCAATCTGAAGGGGATCGTGAGGTACCATCGATCGCCCGTAGGACAGAGATAGGGGGAACGAATGTGTGAGTGCGTGAGTAACCGACGCTGGTCATGAGTTACTGTGTGGTTGTAACCTATCAGTGAGGTGATTGTCCGGTCGTTTCGTGGACAGACAGTTGCCATTTCGGTGACAATTATGCGACTGTGGATGTACAGTCAGACTGTGGACGTACAGTCAGTGAAGTGATTGCTTGGTCGGAAGTAGTAATTTCAAGTGTATGATTGGGACGCGTGTGAGAGCGAGAGACGAGCTGTGAAGGAGAAGGACTGCTGCGAAATGGAGGCAAGTGACGTCAGAAGGAGTCGCGCTGGGATAGGGCGGTTGGTATGAAGCTGCGCTGGGATTGGTGGATTGTCATCAGGAAGTAAAAGAGCGCTGTAAACAGAGAAACGTTGCGTTTTCACTATAAAATGTTTTCAATGTTTGCGAGATATGTTCAGAGGAGAAAATAAGTTAGAACCTCGAGGGGGGAGGAGGCCCCGCCCGAAGATACTCCAGCTCATTACATGGCTACGATTGTTGGGTTGCATACCATATAGTGGCTTGAGAACTGGTGTAAGATGACTGATGGAAATGAGGATTTGACCTTTCCCAGATACGGGACATTCAGATTTGAGGTGTTGTATCAGTTGAAAGCGATTATGTCTTCCTTGCGATCTTTGCCCAGACCGACACAGTTTGAAGCATTGAATGCGTGGATTAGGGCAGAGCATGAGAGGAAAAGGGACAGGCGACCGGAAAGAGTGAAGAGATCAGTCAGGGCGGTCCAAGATGCGAGATGGGATGCACTGGAAAAGAGATGGAGAGTGCAGACTATCGAAGGGGACAGATTGTATCCGCTGTTGGTCAATACAGGGGACGCGCAGAGAAGGAATACTGAGGACGACGACAGTGAGACGGACGATAGTCTGATAGAAAGGCTGTTGTCGGAGAGGCCACTTCCATATAATCCCGAGGTAGAGGACAGGTCAACCCCTGTAGTGGATAGGTTTGTTCCCGTAGTGGACAGGCCAGCTCCTGTAGTGAACAGGCCAGCTCCAGTAGTGGACAGGTTCGTCCCAGTATTGGACAGGCCAGCCCCAGTAGAGGAAGAAAGGTTACCTCAACTTCCTCCTAGGATGGAGGTAGTGGGAAGGTTCTCGGCAAGAGAGGCACAGAATGTGGAGGGTGTCAATTTTCAGAGGTTGCCGAAGGCTCTTACAGTACCCGTTACCATTGGTCCCATAGTATCATTATACAGTTCAGAACAGACACGGAGTGGGGGTCCGCCACAGGTAGACACGGAAGTGAGTGTCAGTCAGGAAAGGAGTAATGTGGTGGACGGATGGAGTCAATTGCCAAGGCCCGTAGAGTAGAGTACCCAGTTGGCAGCATCAGCAGATCCGTCAAGAGGACCGATGGGTCTGAGAGGACCACGGCCAAAGTCTCTTGGGGAATTAAAGCCCGATTTGAGATCCTGGGAGAATGTTGTAGAGGTTCAGAGTAACAGGTCAAGAGAGTACTGGGACCGTGGGAGTCTGGAATATAGGAGGGTTCCTCACAACACACCTGAAGAGAGTAGACGTGGGGGGCAAGGCAGTGATTGTGGGGGATCGAGTGGAACATCTAGTCAAGGTACATTGAGAGCTGCAATAAAGGCAAGGAGGATTGATGTGATGCGGCTAAAAGCAGAGGTGGATGAGATAGTGGAAGGAAACTTGCCACTAGAGAGAATTGAACTTTAAGAGCCAGATGAACTGTTGTTCGTAGCAAAGGATGTGACTCGAAAAGCCAGGTCGACTCATGAGAAATTGACTGAATTAGCAAACGAGTATGATGTGGACTTGTCGAAGACAAAAATGTTGCAGGGGAATCACAGATTGCAATATACTGACCAGGACTTAGATCAGAAGGGGGTGATTGAATTAAAGACCCATATTAGAGAGCTGATAATATTGATAGGAGCATGGAACAAGCTTGACAAAAGGGAAGAAAGGTGGTCAAAGGAAAAGAGTGTTAGGCGGAGCACCACTGAGACACCCCCTGTGGTGGGAGGATTAGGGAGTATGGAAGCGTACCCCTTGCGGGAGGTGGCTCATGGGGGTTATGTGCATGTACCCTGGAGTAGGGGAGATTTGGCTGCCTTTACAAATTCATTCCCAAAGTTGCGAGAGAGTCCAGTTGAGTGGTACAAACAGGTAGAGAGGTTTGTCTAAATCTCCAAAGTACTGTGGATTGATTTGAACACCTTGTTTGATATTGTGGTTCCAGGGGATTTGTGGATAGAATTTAAAGTCAGTGTCGAATGGCCCACTGTGGAGCCAGAGCGAGATGCTGCCTCAAATGGACCTTCACCTACCGTAATGAAAAAGTACAAGCAGGTGATTACGTGGTTGAAAGCTAAGGTGCCACCACAGGATATAGACAGGGTGAAGATTGACCGAACAAGACAGGAACCCAAGGAGACGGTTCATGAGTACTATGAGCATTTATTGCAGATCTTTAAACAGTACAGTGGGTTGGATGGGATGGACCCGAGGGACATGGGACAGTTTGTGTCATGGTTCGTTTTGGGACTGAGACCCGACATCTGTCTAATGATGATCCAGCAGCATTTAATTTGTTGGCAGAACAAGCCACTGGATGAGATCCTGAGGTATGCTAGGTACTGCAGTGATAAAATAGACTCAAAGACTAAAAAGCTTAAGGATAAGCTGATGTTGGTTCAGATGCAATCGGATAACAAGGAAGGTCAGGCCCAGTCGGGAGGTGGAACTTTGGGGAGGAAACAGGGTGGTCAGAGGAAGGGAAATGATGACGATTCGAGGCCAAGGGTGGATTTAGCGACACTAAAGAAGACTACTCAGTGCCACCAGTGTCATCAGATTGGACACTGGAGACGCGAGTGTCCCTTTAATCCTGAAAATATTGTACAGCAGGAAGAGGAAGTGGAGGTGCAGGTTCCTCAGATGAAGACAGCAGCGGTAGCAAAGACCAAGATGGTCAAAGGGGGGACTTCAGCCCCTCGGGTTCAGGTTCCCCAGCCACCGAAGGTCTCGTCAGGGACTAAGGTTTATAAGCAGACGCCTCTTTTAACAGAAGGGGATGACTGTTGCTTTGACCCGTTGGCATGACGGTGCCTGAGAGGGGAGGAGGACTGTACTCTTGGGGCAGTCCTGGAGGTAGACCAGAGGGGACCATTTGTAGAAGCTGAAGTTGATGGTTACCCCACCACCTTTTTGGTTGACACTGTAAGATCAGCAGTAGCCCCTAACCTACCCCTCTCGGGACAGACAATCCAAGTTGTAGGTGTTGCTAACAGGAGAATGACAAATCCTTTGACTGGGTCAGTTCCCGTGAAGATAGGAAATTTCAGGGATAAACACCAATTTGTGGTGTGTGATTCGAGTCCTGGGTGTTTGCTAAGGAGGGATCTCCTGTGCAAGCTTAACTGTACCATCTATTGCACCCATAAGGGAGTGGAATTGCAGATGAATGATGACGATGCTGCCTTTAAGTTCGCAAATACGCATGTGTGCATAGAGATGTATCCCGTTTTGACGGTGGAGGAACTTCCGCTTGACTTGAGAGACTCAGTCTCGCGGGAGGTGTGGGACTTTAAAGGAGAAGATATTGGATTAATTAAAGGAGTTGAGCCAGTTAAGATTCATGTAAAACCGAATGCTGAGTTCCTGAGAACACCCCAGTACAACTTGACCCCGAAGACGATTGCAGGGATAAAGCCTGTAATTGAATCCATGATTAAGCAGGGAATTCTGAAGGAAGTCATGGGCAGTCCATATAACTCCCGATTATGGGTTTGCAGAAGCCTAGCGGGAAGTTCAGGATTGTACAAGACCTGCGGAGAGTAAACAACATAGTTGTTCCATGTTGTCCAGTGATACCGAATCCATCAGTGATACTGTTTCAGATTCTGTGTCAAGCTGAGTGTTTTACTGTGGTTGACCTTTGTCAGGCTTTCTTCTCAATTCCATTGCATGAGGAAAGCCAATTTCTTTTCGCGTTTAAGCTGGAGAACCGTGTCTTAACGTGGTGTCGTATCTCTCAAGGGTACACAGAGAGTCCATCGATCTTTAATCAGATATTGAAAAAGAATCTTGAGAGTCTAGTACTGCCGCAGAACTCCGTTCTCGTCCAGTACATAGACGATCTCCTTGTCGCGTCAGAAACAGAGGATGCTTGCAGAACTGATACCATTACTTTGTTGAACCATTTGACAGAAAATGGGCACAAGGTATCCCCGAATAAGTTACAGTACTGTCTGTCTGAAGTGCAGTGTCTGGGTCACAGAATAGAGAAGGGTAAGTGGAAGGTGTCGCCTGACAGAATTGAGGCTATCATGAACATGATGGTGCCTTCGACCTAGAGGGAGATTTGGATGTTTTTGGGGATGGTTGGCTACTGTCGCCAGTGGATTGTCAACTTCTCCCTGAAAGGGAAGCCTTTGCAGAGACTGACGCATAAGGATGTGAGTGATCCGGTATGTCAGGTCCAACGGTCCTCATGATCTCACGATGCTCTATAGGGTCCACCTCTCGACAGCCCCTGGGTCTGAATGGGAACAGACGCACAGGAATGATCGAGCGAGGGATTAACAGGAAGGTAAGGGCGGGAACAGCGGGGAAGGGAAGCTGAAACGAGAACAAGGCACCATGAGACAAGCACAGACTAAATATGCAATGCAATTTGCAAAAACCTGTTGCCCCTCCCTTGTGAATTGACTGAGTTATACCTGGTAGGAATAAGTGGGAGGCTTTGCCTGGCAATCATAAAAGGTTGAATATGATGATAAGTCTAGAATACAAGAACCTATGGTCAGTATCTTAACTCAGCAAGATCCATAATACATTACACATTACACAGTACTACATACCAACGAAAATGTAAAACGGGGCTTCAACAGGGGTCAGTATGGAAGTTAGCCTGCCAGGCGAAGCTCATAAGCCCCTGTTGTCAGAAAGAAGAAAAAAGGAGACAACAGTTATTGTCTTCACTCCCTAATTTGCATTGCCCGGTTAATTCACCTGACAATACACTCTGCTGTACACAAGGAGTAATACCAAAGTCCTGGGTCCTGAAGTGATATAGATACACCAACAAAGCTAAACCAATAATGTCATCCGTTTGGCTGGTGAACCACAGAATATGCACCTTAGGAATACAATGTCTCTTATGCAGGTAAGTCCGTTGTACCCCTTAAGCACAAGGCAAATGCATGGGGGATGAATGAAAGATCAATAGCCCTGTAAGTCTGAATTCAGGTTGAACCCAGAGCACGGAATGGCAGTTCACAGAAAACAGTGTTCCCAAGAAAATCCTTGAACCCTCTAACACTGTACACACTGCCTGGAAACCGGCGTCTCACTAGCCAGTGAAACGCTAGAGCCTCAGCCGAGAACTCCACTGAAATGGGAAGCGCCAGCCGACGCCACCCCTCGACAGAAGCGGAAGGCTTCTATTGCACTCACCAGCCGGTGCAGTACACTCGTAAAGGATACGCTGGAACTCCACTGAAATGGGAAGCGCCAGCCGACGCCACCCCTAGACAGAAGCGGAAGGCTTCTATTGCACTCACCAGCCGGTACAGTACACTCGTAAAGGATACGCTGGAAACTCACGATCTCACCAAGATCAGGATCGGAACCAGAATCAACGGCGGCGCCTTCTGTTTCCTCGCCGGTAATGTTCTCTGCGCGTGTGACGTCATCACACGGGCGTCGCGCGCGCAGTACCTGGAATCATGGGAAATGTAGTTTTTTGGTATTAGATCGCGTCTGAAGGCAGGGTTCGCGCCTAACCTCCGCTGTGAGATCTGACAGTACATCCCTCTCCCGAAGAACACTGACAGAGACAAGGTTTGGTCGGAAAGCGTTGATGGAACATCCTCACAAATCTGGGTGCATGGACATTGGATGCAGGCTCCCAGGAGTTTTCATCATTACCATAACCCTTCCAAGCTACCAAATACCACAATCTGGTGCGGTATATCTTAGAGTCCACAATTCCTCTCACCTCATAGTCTTCTTCGTTATCCACCGCGATCTCAGCAGGCACCAGTTTTCTGTGCATTCTCGAGGGTTTCACCAAAGACACATGAAAGGCAGGATGAATGCGTAAGGAGGATGGCAGAGCCAGTTTAACCACCACAGGATTAATGAGCTTAATGATCTTGTACGGGCCTATATATATGGGATTGAACACACTGTAACGCTTAAAGCGTATGTTTTTGGTGGACAACCAGACGTAATCACCCACCTTGTATACGGGCCCTGTTCGTCTGTGCTTATCCTCATAGGCCTTGTATCTCGCTTTGGACTGTCTTAACTGGCTCTTGACATGCTGCCATGTCTTATGAATACTCCGTAGTCTTTCTTGTACCTCTGGGACATGGGTGTTTGATGCAGGATGGTGAAATGGCAAGAAATTAGGATGGAAACCATAGGTGCAGTAAAACGGAGCGGTCTTGGTGGAGCCATGTACCGCGCTGTTATACGCTATTTCAGCTAGCCATAATCTATCCACCCAGTCTTCCTTGGTGACCTCAACATAGCATCTCAGATACTGTTTCAGAGTTTGATTAACCCTTTCAGTCTGCCCATCGGTCTGGGGGTGGAAACTGGTGGAGGTACTAGATGTAATTCCTAAGGCTTTACACCATGTCTTCCAAAACCATGCTGTGAACTGGCTGCCTCTATCTGATATTATCACTCGGGGTAACCCATGTAGCCGTACTATGTTGGTGAGAATAAGTCTGGCTAACCCGCTAGCTGAAGGAACCTGTTTACAAGCGATGAAATGAGCCATCTTAGTTAAATAGTCAACTACCACCAAAATTGCAGTGCACCCCTGATCTTTAGGCATGCCCACTACAAAATCCATGGAAATGTTTTCCCAAGGTAAATCAGGAGTGGGAAGGGGTTGTAGCAAACCAGCCTGTCTAGAGTGTTGCGCCTTCATTTGACTGCAGATAGGACACTCAGCCACCCACTCAGCCACGTCCTTCCGAATGTTAGGCCACCAAAACTGTCTTAAAATCCTCTCCAAGGTTTTACTGAATCCATTATGGCCAGCGCACGGCGCACTATGGCACCACTGGAACACTTGTTTTCTTAAGGATTGAAGGGGCAACAGCAGCTGTCTCTGTCTCATTGGAAGACCCTGAACCATCTTCCACTCGTTGTGTTCACTCAACCATTTCTTCCATGCATCATTCTGAATGTTTCTATTTACGCTTCTGAGGAACATCTGGGTACAGGTGACTCTGATCACCTTTTTTGGGTCAATTATGGACTCCTCCTTTGCGTTGCTTTGATCTGTTTTGGTGAACTGTCTTGATAAAGCGTCCGCCTTTCTGTTATCCTTTCCTGGTCGGAATGTGACGATGAAGTCGAAGTCTGCAAAATGCATCATCCAACGCATCTGTCTAGGTGTTAAATGACGTGCAGCAGTCATGTATTGCAAGTTACGATGGTCGGTAAACACTGTTACTACATGTCTTGCTCCCATTAAATGATGTCTCCATTCCAGGAAGGCGGTTCTTATTGCCAACAGTTCCTTTTCAGCAATCACATAATTCTGCTCCGCTGAATTCAGGGTACGAGAGAGGTAAGCCACAGGATGTAACTGGCCAGTTTCAGAGTGACGTTGGGACAATACTGCTCCTACCGCCGTGTCAGAAGCATCCGCTTCAACGATAAAAGGTTTGCCAGGATCCGCGTGTACCAGCACTGGAGCAGAAACAAATGCCTTCTTAAGGTCATCGAACCCTTTCTGGGCCTCCTCCGTCCATTCGAAGGGCACCTTCTTTCTCAATAACCTTGTCATTGGGGAGGCCATTGCTGAGAAATTTTCAATGAACCTGCGATAGAAGTTCGCGAATCCGATAAAACATTGAATGTCCCTTACGGACTTGGGTATGGGCCAGTTCTTTACTGCTAGGATCTTTCTTTCAGACATTTCCTGCCCATGTGGAGTGAGCACCACCCCTAGAAACTCCACTGATGTAGAATGAAATTCGCACTTGCTGAGTTTGCAGTAGAGTTGGTGTTCCAATAAAGTTTTCAATACAGTCTTTACATGTTCCACATGTTGTTCTGTGCTGTCAGAGTAAATCAGGATGTCGTCTATGTAAACCACCACGAAACGATCTAAATATCTTTTGAGTACATCATCTAGGAAAAATTGGAAGGCGGCTGGCGCATTACAGAGCCCGAAGGGCATCACCAGGTACTCGTAAAGGCCAAAGCGGGTCTTGATGGCCGTCTTCCACTCATCACCTGAACGCATCCGAACCAGGTGATAAGCCCCCTTGAGATCCAGTCTCGTGAAAATCACCGCATTTTTAACTTGTTCTAATAATACATTGATGAGCGGCAGGGGATATTTATTTTTGACTGTAATGGCATTTAGAGCCCTATAGTCCGCACAAGCGCGAAGTTCTCCATTAGCCTTCGGGATGAAGAACAACGGGGAGGCTGCTGGGGATTTGGATTCTCGGATAAAACCGATCTTCAGGAGCTTATCTAAGTAGTCACGGAGATGTAGGGTTTCCGGCTCAGTAATTGCATACACACGCCCTGCTGGGATCTTAGCGCCTGGAATCAGTTCTATTTGGCAGTCGTACGACCGATGTGGTGGCAATGATTCCGCCTTCCTTTCGCTGAATACCTCCGCCAATTCGCGATACTCGAATGGTAATTCTACATTTTGTTCAGCCGCGGTAGCGATGTGATGTATACCAGCCAAACCATAAGCAGGTCCTGATTTCACAGAGAAACAGTTTTGATGACAATACTCTGACGTGAAATGTATGGTTTGGTTTTCCCAGTCTATGGTGGGGTTGTGTTTACGCAACCATGGAAGACCCAGAATCATTCCATACTGAGGTGCATAAATTATGTTAAAGCATAATTCTTCCTGATGCTCAGCACCCATTGTCATGCTAAGCTCTCGGGTTTGCAGTCGAATAGGACCTGAATCCAACTTTCTGCCATCCACTGCATACACTGCTTCAGGAATCTCTTTGTCTACAAGGGCTAAGCCTAACCCTATGGCCTTGGCATGATCCATGAAGCACCCGGTGACTCCCGAATCCAACATGGCTTTTATGTTTAGTGTCTTCTTTTGTACTTCCAGCCTCACATCCACAAAAAATTGCAGACCGTCCTGTCTCTCCGTTCCGTCCAATGAAGGGATGATGAATGTACTTGAAGGTCTCCCTTCCTCCACCTTCAAGCATTCTCGTTTCCCGACTCCTTTTCAGCTGCCACCACCGACACCTTTTTGTAAGCGGTTCTTGTTTTGTTTCTGTTAGGGCATTCCCTAATGAAGTGTCCCTTTCTACCGCAATACAGGCATAAGCCTTTCTTTCTTCTGTATTCTCTTTCTTCCGTAGTTAACGGGGACCTCACTGCTCCTATTTCCATGGGTTCAGGTGTAGACTGGCTTGCCCCTTCTGACCCCCTGGGACTTTCGTATCTTGGGGTTAACCGATCCTTTCTACGATTGTCACCCTTACGGTCACTCAGACGATGATCCAATCTCAGGACTAGGCTGATCATGTCTTCACATGTAGTAGGCTGAGGATCAATCTGGGCAAGTACATCCTTCATTTCGTCAGTGAGGCCATTATAAAATATTGCATGTCTTTTTTCTTCCGGCCAATCCGTTTCCGCGATAAGCCTTCTAAAATCATTGAGATAGGTTATCAGATCTCTATTACCTTGTTTAAGTCCTAACAACTCCCTATCTGCTGTTAGTGTGGCTGACCTGCGATTGAAAGTTTTTTCAAACTCCGCCCTAAAAGCCTCCCAGTCCCTTAACAAAGGATCATCCTTTTTTACCAGTGGCACTGCCCATTGTGCAGCATCCCCTGCTAAATATGAGAGTAGATAAGCTACTCTAGCGTGATTGGTGTTGAATACTTTGGGTTTGCAGGAAAAGTGCAATAACACCTGTGTAAGAAACACCTGCACTTTGCCGCTGTCCCCATGGAAACGTTCTGGAGGGGCTAGGGGGATCGGAGTGGGAACTTCCACTACGACAGAGGAGGCCTGCTGAGTACCCACACTAAATGGGTTACGACTCAACCTATCCACTTGAGCCTGCAAAGCAGCAGTCTCAGCTCTTGATGCCTGCAACTCTGTTTGGACCAGTGCTAGGGCTGCTAATATATCATCGTTTGTGGACATGGTATCGTGAAATCGGGAGGACAATATGTCTTGGGCCGTTGATTCTGTCAGGTCCAACGGTCCTCAGGATCTCACGATGCTCTATAGGGTCCACCTCTCGACAGCCCCTGGGTCTGAATGGGAACAGACGCACAGGAATGATCGAGCGAGGGATTAACAGGAAGGTAAGGGCGGGAACAGCGGGGAAGGGAAGCTGAAACGAGAACAAGGCACCATGAGACAAGCACAGACTAAATATGCAATGCAATTTGCAAAAACCTGTTGCCCCTCCCTTGTGAATTGACTGAGTTATACCTGGTAGGAATAAGTGGGAGGCTTTGCCTGGCAATCATAAAAGGTTGAATATGATGATAAGTCTAGAATACAAGAACCTATGGTCAGTATCTTAACTCAGCAAGATCCATAATACATTACACATTACACAGTACTACATACCAACGAAAATGTAAAACGGGGCTTCAACAGGGGTCAGTATGGAAGTTAGCCTGCCAGGCGAAGCTCATAAGCCCCTGTTGTCAGAAAGAAGAAAAAAGGAGACAACAGTTATTGTCTTCACTCCCTAATTTGCATTGCCCGGTTAATTCACCTGACAATACACTCTGCTGTACACAAGGAGTAATACCAAAGTCCTGGGTCCTGAAGTGATATAGATACACCAACAAAGCTAAACCAATAATGTCATCCGTTTGGCTGGTGAACCACAGAATATGCACCTTAGGAATACAATGTCTCTTATGCAGGTAAGTCCGTTGTACCCCTTAAGCACAAGGCAAATGCATGGGGGATGAATGAAAGATCAATAGCCCTGTAAGTCTGAATTCAGGTTGAACCCAGAGCACGGAATGGCAGTTCACAGAAAACAGTGTTCCCAAGAAAATCCTTGAACCCTCTAACACTGTACACACTGCCTGGAAACCGGCGTCTCACTAGCCAGTGAAACGCTAGAGCCTCAGCCGAGAACTCCACTGAAATGGGAAGCGCCAGCCGACGCCACCCCTCGACAGAAGCGGAAGGCTTCTATTGCACTCACCAGCCGGTGCAGTACACTCGTAAAGGATACGCTGGAACTCCACTGAAATGGGAAGCGCCAGCCGACGCCACCCCTAGACAGAAGCGGAAGGCTTCTATTGCACTCACCAGCCGGTACAGTACACTCGTAAAGGATACGCTGGAAACTCACGATCTCACCAAGATCAGGATCGGAACCAGAATCAACGGCGGCGCCTTCTGTTTCCTTGCCGGTAATGTTCTCTGCGCGTGTGACGTCATCACACGGGCGTCGCGCGCGCAGTACCTGGAATCATGGGAAATGTAGTTTTTTGGTATTAGATCGCGTCTCAAGGCAGGGTTCGCGCCTAACCTCCGCTGTGAGATCTGACACGGTACCATGGGACAACGACCGTATGAAGGCTTTCCTTGAGCTGCGAGAGGACTTGTGTCGCGCTCCGGCGCTGGGAATGCCCGACTACAACAAGTCATTTTCACTGTTCTGTTGTGAACGAGAGGGATGTGCATTGGCAGTCTTAGTGCAGGATCATGGAGGTGTCCGTAGACCAGTTGCTTACTTCTCAGCTACTTCAGACCCAGTAGCTGCAGCGTTGCCCGGATGTCTTAAATCCGTTGCCACAACTGGTGTCAGCATTGAAAGATGTGAAAGCATTGTGATGGGCCATCCACTGACAGTGTATGTTCCCCATTCAGTGGAATTGTTGATGACCAGGACCAAGACACAGCATCTGACAAACAGCAGGCTCACACGCTACGAGCAGGTTATACTTGCTGCGGAATGTGACCCTTAGAAGGTGCTTTGTTTTGAACCCTGCTACCTTGATGCCTTTGCCGAATACATTAGATGAAGATTGTGAGGACCACATAATTTAAATTTTAAACCTTCATTTTCATTTGGCCAATTATCTCCTTTTCTTGATAATTTTCTTTTTGGTTCTGCCAAATTATATTCCACTCTCCAAGCTCTTTTCCTTGATCTTTTCACTTTTGATTCATCTCCACTATCATCTCTTTCACTTTCTGTGTTGTCAACTGATTAATTAATAATCAGTTTTATTGTATCAGATTCTTCTTTAGATTCAGGTACTTCTTTACTCCGCAGTTTCACTCTGTTAGGAACAACATCCTTATAGCTAGTACTTGGAATTTCTTCTTTTTTTTCTTCTTCTTCAATTACTTCCAATTAACTAGTTTCAGAATTTTCGTTCCCTCTTCCAGAGCTTCCAATCTGTTTTTCAATACTCTCCTGATCTTGATCTTGAATCACTTCTTGTTCAGCTTCTTTTTCTGCTTCTTGATCTAGCAGATCTTTATCATTTTCTTCTTCAGAATCTTGTATTACAATCTCTTCATTTTCTTCATTCAATGCTTCATTCACATTTGCATTTTCCATATGTCGACTTTCTTGTCGATCTTCAGGATCTGGTTTTTTTTCAGGTTCTTCTTCTGAATCTGAATCAGCTGTTGTATCACCTTCGTCAGGATTCTCAGGTGTTGGCACACGTATGGTGTGACTAGCATGAATCCATCTCTTCAATCCCCTACACTTTACTGCATTTGTTGTGACTAATATCACTTGTCTTGCCTTCTGCCACCTTGGTACTAGGCAATTTCTTCTTCGATGTACTTTTGTTCTTACCCAGTCTCCTGGTAACAGATCATGAGCTTGTTCTTTCTCTTTTGTGAATACTTCAGTTCCTACCTGATGGAACACAGAAGTCACACAGGCAGAGCAAAGAGAATAATAAAGCCAAATCAGAAGTACAAGTCACCTGAGTGGACCTACATTATAATTCCACCAGTAGTAGAAGTAAATAGTAGTCAAGAACATTTTGATGATGCAAGTGATAATGATTGATTTTGTTCATTGGGTGACACAAGGTTGAAGAAACTGTGTTAGGTGACACAAGGTCGAAGAAATTGTGTTAGCTGGAAAACACATTGATGTATGACATAAGGTCGAAGAAAAACTGTTAGGAGTGATCTGTTAAAATAAATAAATAAATAAAAAAAGAGGGGAGTATATTTAGTAATTTCTCAGTTTTTTCAATTTTTCATTTTTTAAGGCTTTTTGTTTGAAAGTAAAGATGCCATATACTAATAATAATTCGAGATGCTCAATTCTCAAAAGATGTCGCAAATTGTCTTCAATATGTGTAATCATGATAATTTTAGTTTGGTTAATTTTAGCTGTCATTTTTCCTTTTGGAATAGATAAAGAGATATATAAAACTAATATGACTAACAAAGTTATAGTTAATCATGATAAAGTTGATAAGACAGATAAAATCATTGTACATAAACCAGAGATTCATCAAGATAGATCTGTGGGAGATTTTTCTAGTAATACCTTTTCAAGACTTCTATCTGAATATGTTAAGGTGATGGACGCAAAAGACTGTTACATTTGTGTGAAATTACCTACTTCTCTGTCTGAAGGTGTTACGTATAATATGCTTCCTCTCACTTATGGTAGATAGAGTGAGCAACCCAGTAAACCTTTGGGGGCTTGGGTAAAAACGTAGTAGAATGGGTAAAATTGCCTCCAAAGGAGTTTGTTATACCAATTAGATTGATTCAATTGTGTAACTGAATTGAATACAGGTAACCTAGTTATCCTGGATGAAATTAATTGCAAAGGCTTAAATAAAAAATCATGTACTTAAAGACTAACTAGACACAACAATACTTGACATTAAGACAAAAACAAATAGACGTGTGTATAGGCAAAAAAGTGAATTTTATCAAAATTAGATCATAAAAGGAAAAATACAAAGCATAAACAATGTGCAAAACAGGAATACAGGATAAATGTCAGGAAACAAATCAAAATCTCTGTAAAGCCTGTAAGCCGCCTATCCAAAATAAAGATTTGAAGAATTCTCCTTTGGATAAGGCTGAGAGTCGACGTTTCGGTCTTTACGGGCAACTCTTCAAGACCATCATCAGGACAGTAGAAAATTATATTGTAAATCCCTAATAAAAATAGAATAAAACAGTATGACTATGACATAATAACTGAATTCAAAGTTCATTGTTGCACTATACACATATGTACACACAGAAAATATCTAACCTAGCTAAAATGAAGTCATTATAATATATGACCTATGCTAAAATATTCAACGCAGTACTGACATTTAGACAATATTAACAATGCGGACAAAACAGTGACATAGAAATGCTGTACAAAGATAGCAATAGAAGCTTATTTACAGTGCGTCTACTCATTGCAGCATAAAATTTATATTGAATCAAAGATTTAATCTCATTCTGAAGAAAATCAAGGAATGACCTAAATTAATAACACTTTAACAAAAATAGAACATAACAAAAGCACGTTTCTGAGATGCGGCCAAACACAAGGAATGTCGAGTGCCTTGAACTCATAGGGCATCCATGTTATTGCATGCTGATATTATTAACTGGCATAGTGTTATTAGCCTCCGACATACTAATCTAGTCATGTTTCTATGGTTAAATCGGTACCTTAAATCGATAACCTTAACTCCGTGTGATGGAGGGAGATGTATGGAACGCCGGGGTGAAGGTTAATCTGTAACATTGAAGGATGGGGGATTGTCAATACCCACTTGTGTGTCATTAAATAAGGTAGTTAGATATTAGCATGGTTATATCATTACCTATGCACTCAAACGAAGTTGGCACTCAGAGCTTTTCTCTGGCTTGGTCGAACCTCGCCCACTTTGTAAAGGGGATCACAAAACAATTCAAAAGTCGTCAAAGTTGGACGATCTATAAGGATAAAATGGGTCAGAAATTTAGAGCCCATAACTGGAAAAAGAACGGAATGTAAATGGGTCCACAGACTCAGTGCATAAATTGGAAGCATTTACCTGTGAAAGCGGAAAATGAGCAATTAAAGCTCCTCTCTTTATATGTCGATCCTCGCAAACTTGTCAAGGGAATCACCAATAGTAGCAAGGTCGCCAGAAATGAGCGATCTGAGTGAATAAAATGGGTGAAAAAATTACAACCCATATTAAGAGTTGCAAAGTTTAAATGAGTCCCAGAGGACCAAACGCGTGGGCAGGGAGCATTTACCTGTTCTAGTTTTCAAAGTTCCCGGATAGCCAGAAGTGTCCACCGTCACTCTGCAAGCAAGAAGCTGCAGTGCGGGATCGCGTGAATTTAAACATGAAATGTTTGGAGATCCAAAGAGGGCTATACTGTCTGTATTTGGGCGCCATCTTGTAATGGTGAAAGAAGTGTGTTAGTAAACATGGTCAATTGTAAAATCGGATGTTGAAAGCTAAATCAAATTGTGTTAGCTAATGATTAGGGGTATGTGTGCTACTGCAATAGTGAACATTTAAACATGATTAAAATGAAAACGTCGCGACTTTCTGTTTGTGTTTTTTGCAAGCGAACGTACATGTTCATACAGATACATTTATATCAGATAGCCTATTTGGAGACTAGCAAATCATATGCAAACAAGGACATTACAGTTCAGTATAAAAGGCTATCTGCAGAATGTCAATGATTACATTTGTTCATATAGATACATTTATATCAGATAGCCTATTTAGAGACTAGTAAATCATATGCAGACACGGACATTACAGTTCAGTATAAAAGGCTATCTGCAGAATGTCAATGATTACATTTGAATCTCATCAAATCGATACATGTTAATCCAACAATGTTAAACCAAATGACAAAATGTATTAAAAATAATTGTGTACTGCATCAACACCCGTAATGTAATTTCAGCACATAGAGAGTAGACTTGTTTCAAGGGGAACCAGAATCCTATGTTAGGCATGCCAACGAATGCCATTCTGTGGAAGAGTTTAGTCCCTTATTGACCGTATCTGTAATGCATATCAATTTGCCCTCTCTTAAAGTGAGTATTCTGTCCAAATTGTTATGTCTTTTGTTGGGCTTTATGACCTCTAGAACCCACCAAATCATGTCGGTTTCTTTGTGGCCAAAACGAAGGTAATGCTCAACCAGTGGTGCATTTTCCTTCTTACACCTGATGCGAGATTGGTGCTGTAGAATCCTCTTTTTGACGGGTTGGATTGTTTTACCGATATAGTGGAGTAGACAAGGACATTGAATGCAGTATATGACGGTAGTTGTGTTACAATTTGAAAAACTTTTAGCTGTGAATTTAATCCCATTAATTTCACATGATTTAACTGTTACAGTTGTGGAACATGCTGAACCAGGTTCACGCTTATGAAGAACCGGCTGTTAAAAACTCACTGACCACTATGTTGCAAACACCACCTGTTGTAGGTCATTTTAAATGTCATAATTGTACAGCATGTTCCACAACTGTAACAGTTAAATCATGTGAAATTAATGGGATTAAATTCACAGCTAAAAGTTTTTCAAATTGTAACACAACTACCGTCATATACTGCATTCAATGTCCTTGTCTACTCCACTATATCGGTAAAACAATCCAACCCGTCAAAAGAGGATTCTACAGCACCAATCTCGCATCAGGTGTAAGAAGGAAAATGCACCACTGGTTGAGCATTACCTTCGTTTTGGCCACAAAGAAACCGACATGATTTGGTGGGTTCTAGAGGTCATAAAGCCCAACAAAAGACATAACAATTTGGACAGAATACTCACTTTAAGAGAGGGCAAATTGATATGCATTACAGATACGGTCAATAAGGGACTAAACTCTTCCACAGAATGGCATTCGTTGGCATGCCTAACATTGGATTCTGGTTCCCCTTGAAACAAGTCTACTCTCTATGTGCTGAAATTACATTACGGGTGTTGATGCAGTACACAATGATTTTTAATACATTTTGTCATTTGGTTTAACATTGTTGGATTAACATGTATCGATTTGATGAGATTCAAATGTAATCATTGACATTCTGCAGATAGCCTTTTATACTGAACTGTAATGTCCGTGTCTGCATATGATTTACTAGTCTCTAAATAGGCTATCTGATATAAATGTATCTATATGAACAAATATAATCATTGACATTCTGCAGATAGCCTTTTATACTGAACTGTAATGTCCTTGTTTGCATATGATTTGCTAGTCTCCAAATAGGCTATCTGATATAAATGTATCTGTATGAACATGTACGTTCGCTTGCAAAAAACACAAACAGAAAGTCGCGACGTTTTCATTTTAATCATGTTTAAATGTTCACTATTGCAGTAGCACACATACCCCTAATCATTAGCTAACACAATTTGATTTAGCTTTCAACATCCGATTTTACAATCGACCATGTTTACTAACACACTTCTTTCACCATTACAAGATGGCGCCCAAATACAGACAGTATAGCCCTCTTTGGATCTCCAAACATTTCATGTTTAAATTCACGCGATCCCGCACTGCAGCTTCTTGCTTGCAGAGTGACGGTGGACACTTCTGGCTATCCGGGAACTTTGAAAACTAGAACAGGTAAATGCTCCCTGCCCACGCGTTTGGTCCTCTGGGACTCATTTAAACTTTGCAACTCTTAATATGGGTTGTAATTTTTTCACCCATTTTATTCACTCAGATCGCTCCTTTCTGGCGACCTTGCTACTATTGGTGATTCCCTTGACAAGTTTGCGAGGATCGACATATAAAGAGAGGAGCTTTAATTGCTCATTTTCCGCTTTCACAGGTAAATGCTTCCAATTTATGCACTGAGTCTGTGGACCCATTTACATTCCGTTCTTTTTCCAGTTATGGGCTCTAAATTTCTGACCCATTTATCCTTATAGATCGTCCAACTTTGACGACTTTTGAATTGTTTTTTGATCCCCTTTACAAAGTGGGCGAGGTTCGACCAAGCCAGAGAAAAGCTCTGAGTGCCAACTTCGTTTGAGTGCATAGGTAATGATATAACCATGCTAATATCTAACTACCTTATTTAATGACACACAAGTGGGTATTGACAATCCCCCATCCTTCAATGTTACAGATTAACCTTCACCCCGGCGTTCCATACATCTCCCTCCATCACACGGAGTTAAGGTTATCGATTTAAGGTACCGATTTAACCATAGAAACATGACTAGATTAGTATGTCGGAGGCTAATAACACTATGCCAGTTAATAATATCAGCATGCAATAACATGGATGCCCTATGAGTTCGAGGCACTCGACATTCCTTGTGTGTGGCCGCATCTCAGAAACGTGCTTTTGTTATGTTCTATTTTTGTTAAAGTGTTATTAATTTAGGTCATTCCTTGATTTTCTTCAGAATGAGATTAAATCTTTGATTCAATATAAATTTCATGCTGCAATGAGTAGACGCACTGTAAATAAGCTTCTATTGCTATCTTTGTACAGCATTTCTATGTCACTGTTTTGTCCGCATTGTTAATATTGTCTAAATGTCAGTACTGCGTTGAATATTTTAGCATAGGTCATATATTATAATGACTTCATTTTAGCTAGGTTAGATATTTTCTGTGTGTACATATGTGTATAGAGCAACAATGAACTTTGAATTCAGTTATTATGTCATAGTCATACTGTTTTATTCTATTTTTATTAGGGATTTACAATATAATTTTCTACTGTCCTGATGATGGTCTTGAAGAGTTGCCCGTAAAGACCGAAACGTCGACTCTCAGCCTTATCCAAAGGAGAATTCTTTAAATCTTTATTTTGGATAGGCGGCTTACAGGCTTTACAGAGATTTTGATTTGTTTCCTGACATTTATCCTGTATTCCTGTTTTGCACATTATTTATGCTTTGTATTTTTCCCTTTATGATCTAATTTTGATAAAATTCACTTTTTTGCCTATACACACGTCTATTTGTTTTTGTCTTAATGTCAAGTATTGTTGTGTCTAGTTAGTCTTTAAGTACATGATTGTTTATTTAAGCCTTTGCAATTAATTTCATCCAGGATAACTAGGTTACCTGTATTCAATTCAGTTACACAATTGAATCAATCTAATTGGTATAACAAACTCCTTTGGAGGCAATTTTACCCATTCCTCTCACTTATGGCATAACCTGTAGTGTAATAGCTAGTTTGTTTTATAAAACTGGACGTTTGGAATACTATTATTGACATTTTGATGAGATTTTTGCAAATTTAAAAGTTGTAGATAACTTGAATAAGATAAAAACCTGCTAAATAGATGAGGGAATTTTTCTTAACGACTAGTGAACTTACTTATGAGTATGCTTTTAGAAATAATTTAACATGTAAATTGAGAACAGAAGAGAAGTCGTTCTTAAATATGCTGGAAGAGAGAAGGGCCATTTACAAGCGAAATGAGATGTTGAAACCTATTAAGTCTAAATTTTGGCAGATTGAAGATGAAAAGCTCAATGGCAGAAATGAAAATGCTGCAATTCATATAGATAAACCTGTTAGTGGAAAATTTTGTATAAGAAGAGATAATACTTTATATGATAATTATTTTGTAGGTGCAAGTCAATGTGAAGACACTTATCATATTATAGGGGTTTGGGGATTTAAAGGAGGCAAGGATCATTTTTTCCTGGAATCTATTTGGTTTGTCGGAATAAAGCCTATTACAATCTCCCTGACCATTGGTATGGGACGTGTTATGTAGGTTTAGTTTTTCCTAAAAATGTTCATGTAGATAGAAATGCAAAAGGTTCATTTGAAATTAGCAATCACTTGAATAGATTTAGAAGGGAAAGTTTTACAGAAATAATGGGAGATATATTTGGTGCATTAATACCTATGGTAGGAATCACCCTGAATGCAAACAGAATTAGAAAAATGTCCACAATTGTTGATAGATTGTCAACAGATACTGCACGTGGATTTCAATTAGTGAATACAGAACTTGTTGCCATGAGAACTATGGTGATGCAAAATCGTCTTGCATTAGACATTTTGCTGGCAAACGAGGGTGGAGTCTGTGGATTTTTGCATGTTCAACATTGTTGTACTTACATACCTGATAAAAGTCAGAATATAGAGATGTATATAAAAATTATTACTGGGTTACATACAGAAATAGAACCTTTAGAAGACAAATGTTTTTCAGAACGTTTAAGTAAAAGATTTGCAGCAATTAAACACTGGTTTCAAAAGATTGGTAGTTCAATAATAGGTAAAATAGTTTTTCCTTTAATAATTATAGCTATAGTGATACTTTTGTTAAAAATTATTTGCATGATACACAAGAGAAGAAAACATGTTATAGAAAAGAAGAGAATTTACAAATTAAGACAGGAAAAAGAAAAAGAAATAGAATTAGAAGAGTTTCAGTGAATTCAATATGACAAATGCAGGAAAACAGATGAATCTAAAGTTTAGAAATACTAATATTAAGAAAGTCCAAAACATGTTCAAGGGTTGAAAATTTATACATTTTGGGTATTATTTGGTGATTTAGAAATCACCAGATGAGGGAGTTGATGGAGCAAGGTAAAGAACAAGATTTTGTTCAAACTTGTGAAATTGATATCCCATAACGGTAATCAAATTAATGAGCTTGTGGTGAAATTACTAATCAACTTAGTTTAAGAATACATTCATCAGTACACGTGGGATAAACTAATGTGCTCTATGTTGCACACGCAAAGAAAAAATAATAAACTAATCTTGTCTATTGTCTTTGTCAGTATTAAATGCGGCAGTTAAATTAATGGCATGTTCTTATTTATGTGCTTATGTTATGTTCTTTCTGTGATGAAAAGCTTGTGAAAAGTTTGTGATGATCAAGAAGGAAAAGTAACTATAATGCTGCATTTATGTGCTTATGCTAGGTAACATAATAAATAGGATTAATTAGTAAAGGGGGCGGGTAACAGAATGAGTCTCAATTCTTTAATTAATTGATGTCTTGTGTTTGTTTAAATAATAGTTTCCGAAGTGAGGACTAAAGGTGGTTCAGAAAATATGGCTGACAGAGCTGCAGACGTGAAACCTTGTCCAGTTTTGGAGCCTTTGCACATGCGTAGCTGTGAAGATTTCTACTGCATTATCATTGCTGATTGAAAAGCAGTTTCCTTGGTCGCGTTGAACGTGCTCATGGAAAGAGGGCTCAAGGACAGGAACTTGATGTGTCTGCCAAGGTTAGGATGTAAATGCTTGAAACCCGAGAAAAAAAGTAACTTTCTTGAGGAAGCCGAGAGACTTGGAAATAAAAGACAATAGGGCTTATTTGAAGCCTAACTTGGTCAAGAGTCGGAGATGACATAATACATTTTATCATGGACTGACACTGGACAGCCAATGAAAAGCTCGGATTTGCTCAAAAGAATGTAAAATGTAGAAAGTTTAGCTAGAGAGAAAGGTATAAAGTCTGACACAATGAGCAGGGAAAAACTCTTACTTTCCGATTCCTAAATGACGTGACATGCTGATGGACCTTTGGCGCATGTAAGGACAGCAGACTTTAAATGATTTTTTCCCTTTTAGGTGAAGTGAGAAATAATCAGGGAAATAGATTTAGGGAATGGAAACTGTTATTCTGCTAATACTTCGTTTTTCTGAGTTTGCTTTATAATGTCAGTTTTAATTTATTTCCTTAAATAAATGCTGCTTTCTTAATTGTTTATGAAATAAAGATTCTAAAAACGTTAAATGCTTTTTCCTTATGAATAATAAAGTCAATAAAATTAGATTTGAAGTGACAAGCTGGTCTTGTTAATTCATGGTCTAGTTTCCATCAGTTGATCCAATCGCCTTAGTGGTCAGATTAATAAATAATAAATGTTTATAAAACAATGGTAAAAATGATAAAACTGCAGTTGTATATAATAATGTAAATAATAAGTGAGTAGATATATTAATCATACCACCTGATTCAGTTGCTCAGAAATTGTCTAATTGGTTTATGGGCCTTTATATGTGTTTTATGATTAATGGTGAGTATTGAGGTGTTAGGTAGCGTTTATGAGACAGTTTTTCAATCAGAGCGCTGAATCACATTCAAACTGCGCAAATGGTTGAGTTGGGTGAACACGGAAATTCACAAGGAGGACTGAGCAGTACACAAGCCAATCAAAGATCCCACCTGAAGATGATGCAGTGAAGTGCAAAAAGTATGATAAAGACTTTCTGATTAAAAATAAGTTACTTCTCTAACACTTCCATTTTCTTGTATCACCTTTACTACACCAACCCCCCACAATCCACCCACTCACCTACATTTTCTTTACCTTTTACCATGTCAATGTATTAACAACTATGCGTCTCATTCACACACATTAGCATGACATCACAATTACAATTGACCATGGGTACTCGAAAATATTTTCCCAGGGCCAAAAATATTTGGTCATGGTGTGACAGAGGGCTGCATTGATGCCTGCAGGGTAGTGGTCAAGGATTTGGTAGGCGTTAAGGTGGGCTTAAAGAAGCATGTACATTTAGTGGCTGAATTAATTTACACACTGTGGTACCAGAAAACTTGGGATCAATACTGGCTTTTCCGCTTGACTTTGGCTGGCTGCATATTGCTGCTGAGAGTCACACAGTCTGGGCCGCCGCAGCACGTGACACTGGCGTCATGCAAATGTGTCCATTTGCCGCCACTGCCTGCCCTCATGCATGACTATTGCGCGAGCAGAGGATGTCGCAGTCATCTCTTCAGAGAGAGGCAGGATATCAAAAGATGTGACTGCCTCCAGTGTCTTGCTGAAAGGAAGAGCTCACTAGTTGAGTGGGATGCTCAGGTCTGGTAATGTTTGAATTTTGACAAGTTAATGTACAACATTAATAGTACTTGGCAAGAAGGGATGATACTAGGGTTTCTGCTTGGAGAACGGCATTAGTGATTGAGCGGGTCTTGGAAAGTCTAAAACCTCTCAAAAACAGTTGCAGATGAAATAAAAGCAAGCTTTTGCAACAGAACTATGTTTGAATCTTTAACTCCAGCTAAAGAAAATATGCTCACAGCAGTGCATTTAAAATAAATTGCTGTGCCTCTATTAAGCATTGATAACATACCAAAGTGTATGTGTAATGACAAACTATTAAGTGTTTTAAAATAGCCTCTCATGAATTCCAAAAGAGGAGGGAGGGGTGTTATTTCTGATATTTATATTTTACCTCGTCTTCTTGCTTGTGAGAAAGTGTCACTCAGTCGTTCGAATGCAGGGCCGGCTCTAGGTCCATGCAATCGGTGCCACCACACTGGGCGCTAACTTTGGAAGGGCACAGTGTTTTCAAGTACAATACAGTTTGACAAGCACCTGCTGCTGCGTTTCTTGCCTCCGGCAATTTTCAGGCAACCATAAAACTGGTATCAAACAAGGGGAATAGAGGTGGACGATTTTTAATGGGGTCCAATGTACTCGTCCTAAGAAGCAGCAAACAATGAGTGTTGTACAGAGTTCCCCAATGGGAGCCAGTGTTTTAGCTCAGCCTATCTTCTCTCTCACTAGTTTAAAACAAGGGGGATAAGTGCATGGTGTAGACCCTTTTCAGAATATAAGGATACCTCACACAGGCTACCGGCAGGACCACAACTGTTGTCCCAGCCGATGACCGTCCAGCGTCATCATCGGTATCCTGCTCCTACGGCAGGCTGGCGGTGCAATGCCCGTCGGGCAGCAAGGGAAGCTGCACTTTGGCGAGATCTTCTATTCCGAGCCAACGGGTGTGTGTGTGTGAGGGGCCTAAAAGAGTGCAATAGTGAGCGTGGGGGTGTGTGAATCTAAAAAAAGTCAGTAGAGTCCCTTGGAGATTATTTTAATAGTCAGGCTCACTGCTTTGTTAAAAATAAAGGGGTATTAAGGAGTGGTGGGCAATGAAACCAATCCTTATTCAACCCTTGATGTGAATGCGGTCGACATGTTTCTTGCCATAAGGGCAATTCGTCAGGACCTTCGTGCTCATATAATTGCTGGGCTCCTCTCAACTAAGAGGACACCGGTATACGACCTGTGTAGTATCGTACAGAAATGGTTCCTTGCGAGGGACCTCCTGGGAACTGAAGAGAAATAAGCAGACATTGATGATGTTAAAGTAATTGTGGCCGGAATACATCATATCGTGCCTATATTCATAGTGACTAAAAGACGTGCCCAGTGGGTATAATCTGCCTAAATCATGACAGAGTAAGGTGGTACTGTGAGAGAGAAGGAATTGAAAAATCAACAAATACAGTGCGCGTGAGGGACACGCACTGTATTGGGCTGCCATGCAGTAATGCTATAGCATGCATCAAGGTGAAGAAGCCGATCTCTCGGCCGTGCAACATGCTGGGTAGGGTGGGTCATCACAATTCAAGACCAGTGGTAGTGTTACACCCTAGCACAGTCAGGTGGCGTGAGGAGCCAGTGTTTAGAAATATATATAATTGTAGACTATGGATTTTAGCCACAATTGACGGAAAACAGCACAGATATCACGATCGTATAAGATTTGACACTCTGTCTCTAAGTGAGGTCGTCACTGGCGTGGTGGTCGTGAGCACCAGCGAGGTAACAAATAAACAACGTGCCCTGCTCGAAGAGTGTACGTGAGCGAGGACAATGTCAAGATCAATGGTGCACTTACCCGTTGTGATTCCTCCTGAAGGCCTCACGAGCTGTCCAGGTGGGGCCAGCAGCGAGTGAGGAATTCCTACAGGGAGAGTAAGGCATCCCGCGGGAACATTAGGAAACTATAAGCCATCCGTAAACCCGTATAAGGGAGTAGGTTTTCCGCGTGTACTAGCAGAAGGCACGCGGGGTATCAGGGATTAGCTCAACACCTTACCTCAAAGGTCGCTGATGGCAGGCATCTCAGCACCTACCCCTCCCACAGCAACTCAGAAGACTGGACAGCCGGCAAGGTAGTTGGGCACTGTCCGGTTTAGATAAGGGAGAGTTGAGCGCGCACCAAGGGGTGTGTCCCTCCGGTTGCTAGGTAACGGCACGCGGGAGTAGAGAGCAAAGAGGGGTTTGCTAGAAACAATGAGGCCAGTGCAATGTAATGCGGGGGCCATCTTGGAATGGGCCGGGATATCTAGTAGGGCATGTTGATATTCATCTGGGAATGGACAAAAAGTCCAGATTGATAACTATCTGGCGAGTGTCGTCCAGGGCACCCCATCGTTTAATCCTAGTTTGTCGCACTGTAGTCGATGTATCCATCTCTGTTCGAATCTGAAGAGGGCTAGTTGATTGAAGTTTGGTAAACATTCAATGACAGTCCATCGGATGTTTTCTGGGGAATGATTGTTTTCTTTGCAAGTTGTTTTGGAGTACAATGGTCTTGCCCTGGATAGTCTGAGGGCATACGACGCAGGTACCGCAACGATAGTGCCCAGTTACTGGAGAAAGGTCCCAGAGGGTATTGACAGCTTGGGTGTTGGTTTTCTTGGGACGGGTGTGAATTAGAGTGTCCTTAAGGTTAGCCGTCCTCTTGAAAGCAAAACGTGGGCGCGGTAACTCCATCCCAGCGGAGTTAAGAATGCCCCAGTGTGTATTGACAGTTTTTTTAATGAATGAAGAGTTTCTCGTGAACGAGGTCACGCAGGTAATCTTGTCGTCTGGCTCCTTGGGATGCACCTCAAGCAAGGCCTCTCTGTTATTATTAAGGGCTCTTTTGGTGGAATTTTTCAGAAGACGCGTGGGGTACCCCCGGTCCCGGAGCTTGGTTTGTAAGGAGTGTGCTTGTTGTTTGAAATCACTGATTGCACTACAATTTCTCCGTAGGCGGAGAAATTGTCCGAAGGGTAGATTGTCCCTCAGGGATCTCGTGTGGTGGCTAGTGTAAGGCAATAGACTGTTCCTGTCAGTGTCCTTCTTGTAGAGAGTGGTGCTGATGGTGGTTGGCTCCAGGGCTATGGTGAGGTCCAAATAAGGTATAGATTTATTGGAGATCATGCCCGTGAACTTTAAAAATGGGTCTTGTTGGTTTATCCACGTACAGAAGGCTTCACATGTCATCCGATCCCCCTTCCAAAACACCAGGATGTCGTCGATGTATCGACGCCAACACGTGAGATTTTCACGGTATGGGTTGTGTTCAGGGGGGTAGATGCATTTCTTCTCAAACGATGCCATATAGATGCACGCCAGGCTCGGCGCAAAGGTCGAGCCCATCGATGTTCCATGGATCTGGTGGTACAAGTCGGATTCATATTTGAAAACATTTTCAGTAAGCGCAATATGTGCCAACTCCATTATGAATGAAACCGGGGTGGGGGACAGCCACTCCTCTTGTCGTAGAAGGGAGTCCACTGCTTCCAGCGTTGCTTGTTGGGGTATGTTTGTGTACAACGCTTCCACGTCGAGGGTAAAGAGGAGATCAATATCTTCTCTGCCATCCATGTCGTCAATCAGACGAAGCACATCTCTGGTGTCTTGCAGATAAGACGGGATAAGTTTGACCAGAGGTTGAAGAAAAGCATCACAGAATTGGGAAAGGGGTTCTAAAATAGAACCGATGCCAGACACGATCGGTCTTCCTGGGACTGGGGTGGTGCCCTTATGTATTTTGGGCAGAGTGTGAAAGTACGGTATGACCGGGTCCGTAGTCACCAGAAATTCTGCCTCTTTTTTGCTTATCCATTCATTAGTCTCTGCTTCAATGACCAGAGACATCACGGTAGTAGTCAATCGGTTGGTGGGATCCTCTGTCAGTAGTCTGTAGTGGGTCGTATTTGCTAGTTGGCGTCTGCACTCCCGATCATAATCGTCATAGTTTTGTATGACGGTAGCTCCCCCCTTGTCAGCTTGCTTGATGACAATTGAAGTGTCCTTACCAAGGGAGGTAGCTGCCTGTCTTTCAGCATTGGATAGATTGTTGAATGGTTTGATTGAGGGTTTGTTCTGCATGGTTCTCAGGACTGCTCTTTCGAACGTCAAGACCTCCGGTGGTACCATCCCATCAGTGGGGGTGAAGGTGGAAGGTTTCCTCAGACCCGTGTCCACAGGGGATATCTGGCCGATTATCAAAGAAGGCCCGGAGACGTATCTTCCTAAAGAACTGCTTCAGCTCAATCATTTCCTGAAATGAGTCGGGGATCGGGGTGGGGACAAATCCGAGGCCTTTTTCCAGAACATTCTTCTCTGTGGCTGTAAGGGTTCTTTCAGACAGGTTCACGATCAAACTCGTCTCCCTCTGGTTGTCGCGCTCCTGGTTTCCACCCCAGTCGGCTCTGGCGTCTGATCTTGCCACTGTACACCCTTGTTCCCGCCTCGCTTTCACCCTCTTCCTCTGCCCCAACCTCTGCCTTGAAAAGGAGGCGGATTAAGGGGGTAGAATTGCGGGGGGGCCTGTGGGTAGAAGGGATATTGCCACGGTGGTGGTAAATGAGGTGGGCCATGGAACACTGGTCCTTGGTGATATCCATGCTGCCAGGGACGCGAGGGTCGTGTGTTTCTCGCCGGGTAGCCACCGCTGGAATCACTGCTCGTGGACCCACGTCTGGTATCCGTGCTCGAATTTTCGTCCGAAGAATAGTTGTTCTTCTTCCCTTTAAAATCATCTTTGAGGTAGGGGTATACTTTCTCCTTTGCGAATTTGGCTATGTCCTTCTCCAATTTGGTGGTTTTCTGTTTAAGAAGGAAGTCATGGTGGTCAGCCATCTCTTGGTTAATCTCAGAGAGTTTTGTTGTAAATGCTGTTTTATTATTTTTTGAAGTGGCATTCTTCATGGTCGCTTCTACGGCAGAGATTTTCTCCTGGAGCGCTTCAGACAATCGTTTGGCAGTCTGGCTGATCAGAAACAGCAGGTCCTTGGTACATTTCCAGGAGACCTGGCACCAGTCTACTTTAAAGCGTTTGTCATCCAAGAACAATCTCGGGATGATGTTTACAATTAGGCCCTGTGGTGCTATGTTGCTCCTCGGGTACTCAGTCATCATAATCCCATGGATCGTTATTCTAATCAGTTCTTTCTTCATCTCACTAAGTATGGACCACTCATCAGAGGAGGCTCCGGATGTGGCCGCAGGGGGATTGTTGAGTAGTGAAGGCGTGTTCCTTAATGTTTCAGCTATGGTGTCTTCATTAAAGCTAAGACCTGGGACATCCTCCATGTTGAAGTGCGGTATGGGTAGGGTGCCCTGTACTACGTGAGCCAGGACAGAGTGTCAAAAATAAGGTGGACTAAAGGTTTTCTGTGCGTTTTGGTCCAGTGGGACGAGAGCTCCTCGCCCCTGGTAACCTCAGGCAAAAGATTCCCGTGCGAGAAGCACGCTGAAACTGGTATCAAACAAGGGGAATAGAGGTGGACGATTTTTAATGGGGTCCAATGTACTCGTCCTAAGAAGCAGCAAACAAGCTGTCAATACCCTCTGGGACCTTCCTCCAGTAACTGGGCACTATCGTTGCGGTACCTGCGTCGTATGCCCTCAGACTATCCAGGGCAAGACCATTGTACTCCAAAACAACTTCACATGGACAATGAACAAACATACCAACTGCAACAGCTCTAGATGCATTTATGTTTTGATCTGCCCTTGTGAATTGTTGTACATCGGGATGACCATGCGCCCCGTTAAACATCGGATAATGGAGCACAACAGCAACATTCGGTGTCACAAGACACACACCAAGCTCTATGAACATTGCAAAGAAAACAATCATTCCCCAGAAAACATCCGATGGACTGTCATTGAATGTTTACCAAACTTCAATCAACTAGCCCTCTTCAGACTCGAACAGAGATGGATACATCGACTACAGTGCGACGAACTAGGATTAAACGATGGGGTGCCCTGGACGACACTCGCCAGATAGTTATCAATCTGGACTTTTTGTCCATTCCCAGATGAATATCAACATGCCCTACTAGATATCCCGATATTCCAAGATGGCCCCCGCATTACATTGCACTGGCCTCATTGTTTCTAGCAAACCCCTCTTTGCTCTCTACTCCCGCGTGCCGTTACCTAGCAACCGGAGGGACACACCCCTTGGTGCGCGCTCAACTCTCCCTTATCTAAACCGGACAGTGCCCAACTACCTTGCCGGCTGTCCAGTCTTCTGAGTTGCTGTGGGAGGGGTAGGTGCTGAGATGCCTGCCATCAGCGACCTTTGAGGTAAGGTGTTGAGCTAATCCCTGATACCCCGCGTGCCTTCTGCTAGTACACGCGGAAAACCTACTCCCTTATACGGGTTTACGGATGGATTATAGTTTCCTAATGTTCCCGCGGGATGCCTTACTCTCCCTGTAGGAATTCCTCACTCGCTGCTGGCCCCACCTGGACAGCTCGTGAGGCCTTCAGGAGGAATCACAACGGGTAAGTGCACCATTGATCTTGACATTGTCCTCGCTCACGTACACTCTTCGAGCAGGGCACGTTGTTTATTTGTTACCTCGCTGGTGCTCACGACCACCACGCCAGCGACGACCTCACTTAGAGACAGAGTGTCAAATCTTATACGATCGTGATATCTGTGCGGTTTTCCGTCAATTGTGGCTAAAATCCATAGTCTACAATTATATATATTTCTAAACACTGGCTCCTCACGCCACCTGACTGTGCTAGGGTGTAACACTACCACTGGTCTTGAATTGTGATGACCCACCCTACCCAGCATGTTGCACGGCCGAGAGATCGGCTTCTTCACCTTGATGCATGCTATAGCATTACTGCATGGCAGCCCAATACAGTGCGTGTCCCTCACGCGCACTGTATTTGTTGATTTTTCAATTCCTTCTCTCTCACAGTACCACCTTACTCTGTCATGATTTAGGCAGATTATACCCACTGGGCACGTCTTTTAGTCACTATGAATATAGGCACGATATGATGTATTCCGGCCACAATTACTTTAACATCATCAATGTCTGCTTATTTCTCTTCAGTTCCCAGGAGGTCCCTCGCAAGGAACCATTTCTGTACGATACTACACAGGTCGTATACCGGTGTCCTCTTAATTGAGAGGAGCCCAGCAATTATATGAGCACGAAGGTCCTGACGAATTGCCCTTATGGCAAGAAACATGTCGACCGCATTCACATCAAGGGTTGAATAAGGATTGGTTTCATTGCCCACCACTCCTTAATACCCCTTTATTTTTAACAAAGCAGTGAGCCTGACTATTAAAATAATCTCCAAGGGACTCTACTGACTTTTTTTAGATTCACACACCCCCACGCTCACTATTGCACTCTTTTAGGCCCCTCACACACACACACCCGTTGGCTCGGAATAGAAGATCTCCGCCAAAGTGCAGCTTCCCTTGCTGCCCGACGGGCATTGCACCGCCAGCCTGCCGTAGGAGCAGGATACCGATGATGACGCTGGACGGTCATCGGCTGGGACAACAGTTGTGGTCCTGCCGGTAGCCTGTGTGAGGTATCCTTATATTCTGAAAAGGGTCTACACCATGCACTTATCCCTCTTGTTTTAAACTAGTGAGAGAGAAGATAGGCTGAGCTAAAACACTGGCTCCCATTGGGGAACTCTGTACAACACTCATTGTTTGCAACCATAAAACTGTCAGGATAACTCTAAAGATTGATGGAACTGCTGTAGAGAGATCTGAGTTTTGTCTAGTGGAAGATTTGACTCATCATAAAGTAGCAGAGGAGGTTAAAATGCTTGATGCAAAGAGGCTGGTGAACCATGCAGATCACAAATTGCATGCAAAGTAAATAGGTCAGTGTATTACTGCTTCTGTCAGAGAGCCCCTTTCGTTACTTGCAGTTTATACGTTTAAATCCTAATATAGAACAGTGAGCTATTAACAATGAAAAAGCTGCATGCAAACTGCAAGGTATAGATTACAGCACAGACTCAATGCGGCGCTGATGGTGGTTCAACTGCCCAGAGCACCGGGATCCCTGACTGTGCAGGTAGCTCTGAGTTGTGCATGCCACATCATGCCCAGAGGCCGGCTACCAGGCGCAGAGAGGAGAGCCAGGCAGTGTCAATTGCAGCTGCCTGCTGTCGTTACAAAAGTTGAAGGACAGGCCAAATGTTATTTGCCGCTATATCTAACTAAAGGAGAAAAAGCAGTTGAGTGTTGTTATGGCTGTCTTTTTGCCAGCTCTCTGGAGAAGGAGAATGATGGAGAGTGACTCCAGCCTATCACCCTCATAGCATAGGGATTAGGCCGATAGACAGGGACCCTGTCTTACAGATATAAGGGCATTTTCGTGCCATTTCCCTTAGAGTAAGGCTTATGAATTTAAGTGAGGGGTTAGATATATAAGTATTAGTCATGATTTACTCATTTGCTAACATGCCGATCTGTTTCTCATGGAGCTATGCATATTATGGGCTCCGTAGGCCTTAAGCGAGACAGACTCCATTTTGCTTTCTGCCTGGTAGCTCGAGAAGGCTTTCTAGGTTAAGAGTGATGTTTTAGTTTCAAGCTGTTGTTCGCTTGGAGAGAACCGGTTCAGGCTGACCCTTATCGAAGGAATGTATTTTTCTCCACTCCGAAGACACAACTTCAGGCCGGCCGGCTGGGAAAGTGTCCTTGGTACGGGGAGGTACAAGAATTTGGTGGGCGGCAGGTTACTGGCCGTGAATTTCCATGAAGGAACGGGCTTTGATATTAGCGAAGGTGTTAGTCTTTCAGTCAGTCAGTCCGTAGGCGGCATCTAGCCGTTAGCATCTCTACCATTATTCATTTTCATGGTGGACAAGTCGCCATCTTTGAAGTCGGAGAAAGATTTAAGACCGAAACTCTCTGAAAATAGACTGAACGAGAAGTGGCGCGGAGCGCACTAATGCAGAGAGAGAGAGAGACGGTAGCTAATTAACAGCAAGGTTCCGAGGTCCTGAGGGAGAGCAGACGAGTTTGAGCCTAGCAGTGCAGACGTGTACTTGTGATGGCTGAGGGTGACTGCAAGGCGAGCCAGGACCCAGAGACGAGACAGGAGCCTAGATGACTGCCGAGTCCCGATTTCCCATTAACCAGGTGAAGTCCGACCGATTCTTATAGTATGTGCACCCTAACCTTTATCTTTTATTCCCTTTGCAAATGTAATGCTGCATAGTAATGTGACTTATGTTTATTGTTAATAAATATCCTAATTCATATAGAATTATCGTGTACCTGGTGCTTGTGTTCGATCTTGGTAAATGGCATTCCTAGTTGGGCACTGTTTAGGCGAACGGATGAGAAATCCTGATCAGACGAATGGTAACCAAATAAGGAGGGAGTGAGTGGACCTTTGATGTCATGAGCACAAAGTACACTATATAATCTGAATCCATATCCAAAGTTATTACTTTAGTTTTATCCTAAGTAGATTGCTGAGATATCGTCCCAATAATGTTTCATAGGAATGTGGTCGTCGTTGATATGCGGCGTTAATGAGAGCGACAGGAAGGATACTGTCGTGTAAATCCACCAGATTGTGGCTTAAAATAAATGAGAGCGTCAGGAGGGATACTGACGTTTAGGTTTCGCAGGATCGCGAACGCTTTGGAAAAGGGAGCATTGGGTTCTGCAGGCCCATGTGTAGACACGCCGGATTGTGTGTCAGATCTGCCCTGGGGTAGAACGGTCTGGGTCAGAGTGACCGCGAGGCCAACCGATGTGAATAAGCTATTGTAGAAAATCCATATATGTATATTGTCATTCCCCATTCTTAGGTGCAATCTGTATATTTATCTGTATAGCTACTCATTGTGAATACGATCTAAGAAGGGAAGGTGAGTACGTTTTGGCTGGGTCACAGGGGCCCCTGGGGGCTGATCCCATCTAGACAGAAAATCCAGCCATTACATCTGGCGTCACGAACTGTTTACGAAGCCTGTGTGCATTGTGTTGTTTTAATCTAGTTGGTTTGCGCTCGGCTTGTACGTATAAAATTTTGTTTATAATTGTGTATATAATTTTTTGCGTGTTATTATGTTTCCGAAAAAATCATCGTCGGTTTTTAAATTACCGATTCAGATTCCCGGTTGGGAGTCTACGCCTTACGAGGCCTTGGCCCGTGAGTGGGCTGATTCTACTGGTTTGAGTGAAAATTGGTCTTCATGCTTGGAGCAGGCGGAGCCTGCCGATGTGATTTCATGCTTACAGAAAGCGCCAATAGTGAAGGGTGATGAGCTTCCTATTTTAGGACGCAGAGGGTGGATTATTCTTAATGCATACAGAATATTGCATGAGAAGTTTGTTCAACTACAGAAACAATTTAAAGATACGGAAGGACAGTGTGTCGAGTTGCAGAATGCGCACACTTTGTTGCGTTGTCAGAATAAATTGCTTGCTGACAAACTTGAAACATATCAGACCATTGCCGAAAGAGCTGCGGTCCGTATTGCACGATATAAGTATAAACATCGTCGTGGACGTGTGTCTTCACGCAAAGTGCGTATGATTGTAGCAAAAGCTGGAATGGATTGGAACCCCGATGAGTGGGACGGTAATATCTGGGATTCTCATACTTCTGACTCCTCGGCAGAGGAGGGTGACAAGCGCGAGGCTTCTCGCTCCGGACGTGATTGTAAATCTGCTTCTTGCATTGATTTGACTCCTGATTGTGACCGTGCTCGTTCTTCCCGTGCGGATGACGTAGCTTGCCCTGATTGTTCTGTTAAATCTAAGATGCGGGCCTCCTCGGAAGCTCTTCCCGCAGTTTCTGCTCACCCGATCTTTCGGCGGAAATTACAACAAGCCCCTGGTAATCCGGGTGGTATCCCTCTTGACTGTATTGAAGATTTTACTCAGCAGGAGATTAGTGATATCCTGCAACGATTTAAACAACGGCCTGGTGAGGCCTTGCTTACCTGGATGGTGCGTCTTTATGAGCTTGGCGCTTCCGGTATTATGCTCGATGCTGTTGATTGCTTACGATTTTGCTCTTTGAGTTCTGATTCTACTATTCAGGACCATTTTCGGAATTTTAATGGTAATGTCCAAACTTCTTTGCTCCAGCTTGCGTCTGATGGCTGTAATCATAAATATCCAACAGAGTCTGATTGGCCCTCTGATGAAAAGCCGTGGTACACTCTGCGCGATGCGTCGCAACGTTTAAAGGAAGAAGTCATGAAAACGTGTATCTTCCTTAGTACTGCTGACAGGTTATTGGATGGTCTGTTAACATCTTCCGTGCGTAACCGCATTATTCGTACTTCTCCTGTTGCTTACAAGCAGGTCATGATGACATTATTGATTAACCAAACTGGCAATCCTTTGTCTGCTGTGCTTGAGTCTGTTCGTCAGCTTGGTGAGCTGGGTGAATGGTTTAAACCTGAAAGACAATCCCGACCTGAGGGTCGTACTGGTGGGGACTATAAGTTCTCTAGACGTGACATGTTTCTTGCTCTCATTGCTGATGGTGTCAAAAGGGAAGAGATCGATGGTGAACCTAATAATATCCTATGGGATATGTTTCGTAAGCGTGGTTTGGATCGGAAGGAAGGTGCCCGTCGTGTGCGAAAGAATGATTATGATCGTGGTTCGGATGACAGTGGTGATGAGAGACGACGTGTGAATTCTGATCGCCGTGATGATCGGCGCCAAGAACGTGGTGGTTCCCCCCGTCGTAGTGATGGGAGGGGGAGAGAGGATGATCGTGAAAGGGGAAGAGATGATCGTGGTTCTAGCAGACGTAGAGATGCAAGGAGTTTTTCCCCTGATGTACGAAGGAGGGAGGATCGTAACAGACTCTCTGACCGTAACTCACAACTTTTTGAACCTGACACTAATCCGTTTCGTACTGGAGACGGATATGAACAAGAAATTCTGATACCGAAGAAAACCGAAAACATTTACCCTGATCTGTCTTGGTTGACGGAACGCAGGAAAAATGACTAGGAAATAGGTCAAGCTCCGGTACGCAGGTGGGCCCACAGAGATTATAGACCATATGTAGATGTTGAGATTTTTTGGAAACATCGTAATATCCAAAGGGCCCGAGCGTTGGTTGATACTGGGGCGGAGGCCACTTTAATTCATGGTAAGTCAAGAAAATTTCATGGACAGTCCTTCACAATTACCGGGCTGGGTGGTAAAGAAACACCCGCAGTTCAAACTGTACTTGAAATTAAAATTGGTAGGATTCCTCGTAGAGAATACTCTGTGTTGGTTGTGCCACTTTTGGAATACATTATTGGAATTGACATCTTGAAAGGTATGACTTTGCATTTGGATGATGGTTACTATCAGTTTGGTACTAGACAGTACATTTCGACCAGACCCGTACGGGTTGGCCGTTTACGCATGCCACCTATTAAGATCCCTTTAGCAACGAAAGTGATTTCTCAGAAACAATATCGCATCCCAGGTGGTCATGAAGAAATTACAGCTACGATTCAGGATTTGGTTGACGCAGGAGTCATTACTCCGGTCACATCCGCTTGGAATAATCCTGTTTGGCCCGTGCGCAAAAGTGACAACTCTTGGCGCATGACTGTTGATTATCGAGAATTGAACAAATATACTCCTAAATTGACTGTGGCAGTGCCTGACATTGTTACACTGATTGAGAGAATTCAAAAGCATCCGGGTACATGGTATGCTTCTATCGATATTGCTAATGCATTCTTTTCGATTCCAATTGCCCCCGAATGCCAAGAACAATTCAGTTTTACATGGAATGGACGTCAAATGACGTTCCGGAGTCTTCCTCAAGGCTATGTACATAGCCCTACGATCTGTCACCGGCTGGTGGCGGAACATTTATCTGAAGTGCCTACGATTCCACAAGTTCAGATTTGTCATTATATTGACGACATTTTGATTCAAGGTGAAACGCAAGACCAGGTACAGTCTCATTTAGATCAGATTATTGACTGTTTGCGAGCAAAAGGTTGGGAAATCAATCCTGACAAATTACAAACTCCATCCCAAGCTGTAAAATTTTTAGGAATTAATTGGCATGAGGGTCACAGAGAGGTGATCCCACAAGTTAAACGTAAAATACTTGATTTTGCTGTTCCCAGAAATAGGAAAGAGGCGCAATCCTTCATTGGGTTGTTTGGATTTTGGCGTCAACATATTCCCCATTTGAGTCAAATCTTGGCTCCACTGTATCGAGTCACTCGTAAAAAGAATGCGTTTGAGTGGGGTGAACCTCAACAGACTGCTTTTGATTTGGCTAAAGAAGCTATTCAGTATGCTTTGGATTTGTGGCCCGTGAGTGAAGGTAATGTGGATTTGAATGTATCCGTGGAAGGTCTGTATGCCAATTGGAGTTTGTGGCAAAAGCAAGGCAGACAAAAAGTGCCATTAGGTTTTTGGACCAAAAAGTTACCAGAGGCTGGTGAGCGTTACTCACCTTTTGAAAAACAGTTGCTTGCTTGTTACTGGGCTCTGGTGGATACCGAGCAATTGACTTTAGGCCATGCTGTGATTTTGAGGCCTGAGATTCCCATCATGCAGTGGGTTTTGAGTTCACCGAAGTCCCATCGAATTGGACATGCTCAGGAGGCTAGTGTGATTAAATGGAAATGGTACATTCAGGACAGGGCACGTGTGGGTCCGAAAGGTGTGGCGGTTTTACATGAGCGAGTGGCGCAGGCGCCCTCCAATGAGGCTGAAAGTGAGCGTTCGGTTCCCGTAGTGCAGGAGTCTCCCGTGAAGTGGGGTAAATCATTTGATGATCTATCCGCGGAGGATAGAAAACATGTGTGGTTTACGGATGGTTCTGCGAAGTTCATTGGTGACAAGAGACATTGGAAAGCTGTCTCCTATAACCCGATTACACAGAAATTATTGAGCACAACTGGAGACGGTAAGAGTAGTCAATATGCTGAACTCTATGCAGTTTACCAAGTTTTGAAACAGGAGTTACCAGGTACATGTCATATTTTTACTGATTCTTGGTCCACTGCAAATGGACTAGCGGTGTGGCTGCCTACATGGCACTCGCATAATTGGGAATTACACTCCAAAGAGTTGTGGGGTAAAGAGTTGTGGCAAGAAATTTGGGAACTGCTTCCGCAGAGTACTGTAACAATCTTTCACGTGGATGCTCATACTCCAATCGACTCCCTTGACAAATTTTTCCATAACATTGCAGATGAACAGTCTAAAATTTCTGAGGCAGTGGTTGACATGCAAGATTCTGATTTGGCGGGATTGGCGAAATGGGCCCATCAGAAAGCAGGACATTTTGGAGAGAAAGCCACTAACAGATCATTCTCTGGACTGCTGCTGCAGGATGTGTCGGCGTTGGACTCCTTTTGGCCTGCTACGCCGGGAGAGGAGAGGATCTATCGACGCCGAGTGATGGGATAACAAGAGCTGCGCGATCTGCGTGGCGGACATCATCTAACTTTTGGATCACACTCGCTAAGCGAGTGACGAACTCTCCGCATTTTTGCCTTACCCCCATGAAGTCTGTTACTGACATATTATCGACCTGTTTGGTTGCTGTCCCTGCATCTACTGAAACTCTGCACCATATATTCAATGTATCCAATGCCCGACCTAATGTTATTCTGGGCGACTTCTTGGCCCATGAATTTTGTCCTTCATGTACTCTTCTTCCAGACCAGGATGTCCTTATTAATTCCAGAATTACTACTTTTAATATTACCCCTGGTGATCTTTGTTTCATGATGACCTGTAATCCTAAGGCCATCTCTGAATGTCTGCGGTTGAAACTCCAAGCCGCTACTACTTTTTCATTTCATCAACGTTTGCTGTGCTCGAAGAGACTTCCTAATTCATGCCTTTCAGTGAAAAACAATATGACTTGTAAAAGTTTGGTTGTAGCCACTAGCCATTATCGTTCAATGTTGTTACCAGCTGGATGGCTCTTTTCTTGCGGGAATTCATCTTGGCCCTATATTCCTGCGAATATTTCTGGTGGCCCATGTGCCATCACTAGATTAAGTTTGCTAATGTTTTCTTCACATCCTCCTTCCCATTCCCGTATTGTTCGAGACTCTATGTCATTGCATGAAGATTGTGATTCCTCTGTTCATCTTTATTCCAGATCGGAATATCTTGGTTTAGCTTTTTCTATTATTGGTGTTCCTGCATTGGCCGTTTATAATGCCAAAACAATCGGCAAGATGGCCTGCTGGATGGTCAAATCGATCAACCAAACTTCTACTGTTTTGTCAGATTTATTATTAGATTCCCAAGGTGAACGTAGAGCTATTTTGCAAAATCGTGCTGCAATCGATTATTTGTTGTTAAAACACAGGCATGAATGCTCTGAATTTGAAGGTCTGTGCTGTTTTAATTTATCTGACCATTCTAAAGATATCCAATCCCATATTAATAAACTCCACGACTTGACTGCAGAAATTAGAGAACACATAGATCAGGGTTTCTTTGACTGGCTTTTTAATTGGCTCCCTGACATGCATTTTTTACGACAAATTTTGGGAGGGGTTATTATTATTGTCTGCATCCTTATAGCGATTTGCTGCTTTATTCAGTGTATCCCTTCCCTGCTACAATTTTTTAGACTTACGAAGAGTCGTAGATCAGTTAGTTTTGTTTCATATTATTCGTCTACTGACGTTAGTTCCATTTAGTTATTGGTTAATAGACTGGAGTCAAGGGGTGTAATGTTATGGCTGTCTTTTTGCCAGCTCTCTGGAGAAGGAGAATGATGGAGAGTGACTCCAGCCTATCACCCTCATAGCATAGGGATTAGGCCGATAGACAGGGACCCTGTCTTACAGATATAAGGGCATTTTCGTGCCATTTCCCTTAGAGTAAGGCTTATGAATTTAAGTGAGGGGTTAGATATATAAGTATTAGTCATGATTTACTCATTTGCTAACATGCCGATCTGTTTCTCATGGAGCTATGCATATTATGGGCTCCGTAGGCCTTAAGCGAGACAGACTCCATTTTGCTTTCTGCCTGGTAGCTCGAGAAGGCTTTCTAGGTTAAGAGTGATGTTTTAGTTTCAAGCTGTTGTTCGCTTGGAGAGAACCGGTTCAGGCTGACCCTTATCGAAGGAATGTATTTTTCTCCACTCCGAAGACACAACTTCAGGCCGGCCGGCTGGGAAAGTGTCCTTGGTACGGGGAGGTACAAGAATTTGGTGGGCGGCAGGTTACTGGCCGTGAATTTCCATGAAGGAACGGGCTTTGATATTAGCGAAGGTGTTAGTCTTTCAGTCAGTCAGTCCGTAGGCGGCATCTAGCCGTTAGCATCTCTACCATTATTCATTTTCATGGTGGACAAGTCGCCATCTTTGAAGTCGGAGAAAGATTTAAGACCGAAACTCTCTGAAAATAGACTGAACGAGAAGTGGCGCGGAGCGCACTAATGCAGAGAGAGAGAGAGACGGTAGCTAATTAACAGCAAGGTTCCGAGGTCCTGAGGGAGAGCAGACGAGTTTGAGCCTAGCAGTGCAGACGTGTACTTGTGACGGCTGAGGGTGACTGCAAGGCGAGCCAGGACCCAGAGACGAGACAGGAGCCTAGATGACTGCCGAGTCCCGATTTCCCATTAACCAGGTGAAGTCCGACCGATTCTTATAGTATGTGCACCCTAACCTTTATCTTTTATTCCCTTTGCAAATGTAATGCTGCATAGTAATGTGACTTATGTTTATTGTTAATAAATATCCTAATTCATATAGAATTATCGTGTACCTGGTGCTTGTGTTCGATCTTGGTAAATGGCATTCCTAGTTGGGCACTGTTTAGGCGAACGGATGAGAAATCCCGATCAGACGAATGGTAACCAAATAAGGAGGGAGTGAGTGGACCTTTGATGTCATGAGCACAAAGTACACTATATAATCTGAATCCATATCCAAAGTTATTACTTTAGTTTTATCCTAAGTAGATTGCTGAGATATCGTCCCAATAATGTTTCATAGGAATGTGGTCGTCGTTGATATGCGGCGTTAATGAGAGTGACAGGAAGGATACTGTCGTGTAAATCCACCAGATTGTGGCTTAAAATAAATGAGAGCGTCAGGTGGGATACTGACGTTTAGGTTTCGCAGGATTGCGAACGCTTTGGAAAAGGGAGCATTGGGTTCTGCAGGCCCATGTGTAGACACGCCGGATTGTGTGTCAGATCTGCCCTGGGGTAGAACGGTCTGGGTCAGAGTGACCGCGAGGCCAACCGATGTGAATAAGCTATTGTAGAAAATCCATATATGTATATTGTCATTCCCCATTCTTAGGTGCAATCTGTATATTTATCTGTATAGCTACTCATTGTGAATACGATCTAAGAAGGGAAGGTGAGTACGTTTTGGCTGGGTCACAGGGGCCCCTGGGGGCTGATCCCATCTAGACAGAAAATCCAGCCATTACAAGTGTATCCTCCTTTTATTATTTTATGTTAGGATATTTTTAATACATGCTAGATTGTACATTTATTTAAAGGGCCTTGTGTCGATTTTAACTAATAATTCGCTGAAGTCCAAACATCCTTGTGTCTTGGAAGTATTGTTTCAGGATAGCTATCTCCCCTAAACATTAGTTTCCCAGTGGAACAAATGACTAAAGATCGGAAAATGTGTTCATCTCAGTTTACGGTATTGCTAAATATTCACCCAAAAGGCAAAGAGACACAGACAGAGAACATCACAGATCAATTTGCTGAATATCTTCGGCGCCTTTCACAGTTGATGCAGAGGAGCCACAAAATAACCCCTCACACTTTTTAATTTGACGTCCAACTTTCTGCATGTTGTCTTGAGGCCGCTCTTGGCTCCTCTACCTTTTTCTTCTTTTTTGATCTGAGGACGCCGTATGTGGTGGGTGCACATGGGCAATAGATAGTGAGTAGTGATGTGTAAAAAAGTGGCTTAAAATAGGCACAGGAACCCATCCACAGAAAATTGTAATTAAATGGGTCCAGGATTAAGTAAAAACAGTGGGCTATCTTTTGGTCACTAGGTGGAGGAGTGTGGCTCAATGCTTAGAGCGGCAGACCTTGATGCAGAACGCTGGCCAGGGACCAGGGTTCGATTCCCGCCTCGGCAGGTTTCGGGCTTAAATTCCACTGACCGGATATTCTCGCCTCAGTGCCGAGTCTAAGCTTGGGTCCCACGCTGCAACTCTGGGCAATTGCTTGCTTAGTCTCCACAAAGGCCCCCGATGCACAAGGGATGCCTGGTTTCACCATGGGATGCCCAGGAGTGGACACCCCACAAGGAAAAGCCAGGAGGGGTTCCCTTGTGGTAGGAGTACAAGCGCCGGGATGCCTCCGGGTCACTGTTCGCGCTATACAAATACGCCACATTTACATTACATTTACAGGTACCAGGATAGAGTTATGGGTGCGTGGTCGACATTTTTTGTGCCAGTCAGGCCCAACCGTTGGGGGGCACTTCGTCAGGACCTTGTTAATGAGTGGTACCACCTTAGTGGTGTTGAAGGTCTCTCTGCTGTTCGAGGATGACCAAATGAAGTATGCAGCTGGTCGCCGATGTAGTATTAGTGTGAAAAATCCACCTCAGAGGTTGGAGTTTATCACTTCATAGGCAGATAGGAGGGTCCCGATCTCTGTGGGGGACACTTGGTGTATAGATCGGACAGTGCCGTCTCACATACTCAGCTCCATCACATCTGGATCCAGACGTCCTCAGATCAAAAGACCTCTGCCAAAGTAGCCACCAGGCCCGTCAGACATTGCAGCACCGGTCTGACGAGGAGCGCCCCATGATGAAGCATGACACCCTAACAGGTGTGTGAGGGCATCACAATCTGAAATTCAGATCTCCCAGTGACACAGTCTCCGGCCAAGTAACACCCACTAGTGCCTTGGTGTGAAAGAGGAACGATCTCCTTCCTGTGATATACTTGATACAAGAACCTGGAGGAGCTTAGGAGTAGGACCTCTTTAAATAACTTGCTCTTCCATACCCTTTTGATTTAAGACTTCTGAATACTACCAATTTCTCTTACATGTTAAAGTAGTGTAGTACATATTAAAATAAATGCCAGACTGCCCACCCCCCATGTGACACACCTACAAACCTCAAGCTCGCATTTGAAAAAGACTTTGTGGGTTCTACCAAGAAGGGACAGGATGTAGCCTAACGGCTAGGGAGGTCAACCTCAAATCTGGGCAAGGACATGCAACAGCCTGTTTTTTTGGGCAAATCACTTAATATCCCCGTGCATAACAAAAATGAATATGTCCTCATGTAATGCCATGGTGCTCGTGTAAAGAGCTTTGATACCTGATACCTTTGGGTCAAGTTCACACTATATAAAACTCTGTTAAATAACAACAACTCTGAATTCTGTGAATTTTGGTTTGGGCTATTCAGAATTCATCAACCTTGATTTACTAAGAGATGTGTGGATGAAGTACAACTGTGGATGTATGGTTCATTTCTGCATCACGATACTCTTTCCATAAGGTAATACAAAGAGAACTGATGTACAGTGCCTGTAGCATTTCATTTAACCCCAGAAACACTTATGCAAAGTTTAAACATTCTGTAGCTGTACTATAGTTTGCTTTTTTCTGAACTTTGTACACATAATGTATTTTCCATGAGCTTAGACGTGCCAGCACATGTGGTAATTGGAGCCATCATATTTGCAGATGGCGGAACCAGGGACATCCTAAGGATTTTGGGGGCCCTGGGCCAAGCATATTTTTTTTGGGGGGGGGGGGGCTGTAAGGAACAGCTTTGAATTTATGATTGTACTTCAGCTCTTTCATACCCTCTTTGGCCAAGTCACTGACAGTGCACAGACCCACTTGTCCAAATTCTAATGTGTTTACATGTAATATTCAGGAACAGTGATGTGTGTTTTCACTATTGTAACACAGCAGCTGCTTACTAATATTATTGCAAATAATCTCTGTGATTTCCCATATGTGCGGTCATGATTTGATCCAAAAGAAAGTATTTTATGGATGTTGCATGAAACATAAACACAATATTTCTCTACAAAATGTAATAGGCACACATATTGCCCACAGTGAAAATAAAGCAAAGGAAAATGATATTTAAAACAATCTGTTTAAGAATCATTCAAAGCCATCAGTGCAAGCAAGACTCTACAGAACAGAGCTGGTTCTATCAGGGTGGGGAGACCTGAAAGGCTGTGGCCTGGGCTAGAGCCCACTTTGCCCATGCCTTAAAACGTCTCTGACATTGGCCCTTAATTGGTTGCAACAATCTCCCAACCAGTAATGGCAACGTAATAAGAGGCAACAACCGTGACCTGGGGAAAACAAAGGAGGCCCTAGCAAGAGGCTGCATAGACATGCTGAGGCGGGGGCCCACTCTGATGTACCTAGTAGCAGCAGGCAACCCCCCCAAAAATCAGCAGTGCCATCACAACCTCCAAAGGAACCGCACCCAGCCCCTTCCTCCCTTGCAGCGGCCGGAGTCACTGGATCCCCTATTTAAAAAAACCCAATCATTGCAATGCCCTCGCAGGGCTGCATGCAGGCTAGACAGGGCTGCATGTAAAATGATTGCGCAGAAACGGCCTTGCCTACGAAAGCTTGGTATATTGTAAAAAATAGAGGGCCAGCTGCAGAGGCCGCTGTCACGTCTTTAAAAAGCTTTAGAGTGTAACCTGACTGATGTCATCCGAGTTGGGGAATGGCAATAATAAATACCAGCTTACTGTAAAGCCCACAGTCACAATGAAAGTGCTGTCAATAAAGCATGGCACATAAGGCTTTGCTGCGCCGGGAGAGAGAATGGAGCCACCATCTGCTGTTGTAATGTAATGTAATGAATGTAATGTAATGATGTCTTGTAAAGCGCCTGAATCACCCCACATGGGGTATCTCTGCGCTGTAGACCGCTGGGGAACCTGTCCTGGCTTTCCCTGTGAGATGGTCCCTACTGGGTATCTCCAAGGTGAAACCAGGCATCCCCGGCGTGTGTGGGAGGCCGTTGTCGAGATGAGGCAAGCTAATGCCCAGAGTTGCCGAGTGTGATCTCTGGTTAGAGTAGGCACCGAGGCGAGAATTATCGAGTCCGCTGACCATGGTCCACGACCCTGCCGCGTCGGGAATTGAAACCTGGTCCCAGGCCATCCCCTGCTTCCGGGTCTGCCGCCTCTAACCAGTGAGCCACACCACTCCACTCCGTTGAAAATGAAAGCAGAACCACAGAATCAAAACTCTCAGAACCTTTTTGGTCCCCAAACAACATGAACGGCGGCAGCACACCCAACAGTGGGTCAGACGCAGGCTAAGGGGACATATGTTAAAAAATACAAATAATCACCAGTTCTTAAGAATAATATTAATAGGAGACTAGTGTGGAAATAATATCTATAATTATGCCCCTTCGCTGCCCTCTGCGCGATCTAATTATGCCCCTTTGCGCGATCCCCTTTGCGCGATCCCCTTTGTGCGATTAATAATTGCCCACATTAAAAGCCGGCACCATTTTGTTTTTAATTCACCCTTTGGTGTCCCAAGACATGAAGCACGAGCCTGACACCCCTGCACCTGGCCTTCCTCATTTTCAACATCTGTCTCTGTGGTTTCTGCCAAGTCCGGGAAACCAGTACATGAGTTCCTGCCCCCCCCCCGCAGAGATGGTTCATGTTTCTGACATGAAGCACGAGCACAAACCCCAAATGAGGAAGCCTCCCCCTTCCAACTGTCAGACTATTTCACATCGCAAGTCCCCTCACGAAGCCTAAGACACGCCCCCATTTCTTCACACTCTGCTCCTCTTGCTGATCTTTGTTCCTCTATCTGCCACGACCTGTTTGTTCCTCTATTTTGCCCCGTGACCAAGACTGTATAAAATGTTCTGCTGTTAAAAATAAACACCCCACTTCAAGAGAGGGACTTGAGAGATTGCTCCTGTGCCCGCTTGGTGCTGGAATCGCTCCCCTTAACTCAAGTTATTGGTCTCCTCCTCCTTCATTTGAGCACCACGGACTCCTCGCTTTGCATTGACAAGAAATTATGATTTATTAAGCATAGAAATTCAGAAATGAGGTAATAAGTAAACTTAATTTACCACACTAGGACCGCAATTTTAATTATGACCTCACTCACCCTCTCAGTGCCACGGACCCACCGGACCGCCGCCTCACGTACAGCTTTCACTGTGCAGTAACATTCCAGTCCAGTCTAACAAATACACTGAAGCACACCACTCTTAAGTTACTCTAATCCTTTGTACATAATCCGCAGCACAGCCAATCAAAAGGTTTCCTTTGAAGTTCACCACAAATGATGAGTCAGGTCACTGTTGGTGTTTTAATGCATTCCATTACAGCCCAAAAAGCAGCAACCAACGTGCGTTTCGTACTCCATGGCAAGCCAAACACTCGTTCCTGACGGAGAGTTTTACTAAGAATGCAGTGCCGTAAAGAGTGGACTTATCATGGTCCTCACTCATTGAAAACGGAGCTCATCTGAAATGATCGTAAATTGAATAACACGTGATTTGTGACAAAAACAACTTTTTTAGAAGTACATAGCTGCTGATATTTGGAATCACCATTCATCCATAATCTTGGATATACAGATTTCGACTTGAATTACACTGGAAGTTTAAGTCCAGAATTCTTTTATACGAACTATAGGATATTGAAAGAACGCTCAATACGTTTTTGGAACTCAAGCCTTGAGGAAGTCCATGGAGGACGAAACACGCGTCAGCTGCTGCTTTTTGTCTGTAATGGAATGAATTAAAACACCAACAGTGACCTGACTCATCATTTGTGGTGAACTTCTTCAAAGGAAACCTTTTGTTTGGCTGGGCTGCGGATTACGTACAAAGGATTAGAGTAATTCCAGCATGGTGCACGGACCCTGCTGTCAATTACTGTACTGTGTGCTGAGGGGGCGCCCTGGAGCTCAGGCCCCCAGCAACACGAGGGCTGCGGGGGCCTGTGTCAGTCAGTCAAAATTAACTTTATTTGGTTTATCACAACCCTAAAGTATACCTATAAAAATAACAATCAAGATAAAAAAATAAAAAAATTCATATTCTTAAAATATTTACAATTTCTCGAAAAATTCTCATTTCAGTCCCAACTCTTAGTCTATTCAACTTTCGAGAGTAAGGTCTCTACTAGAGTCATGAACTTTACTCCACGGCATATAAGAATGTTCGAAGTGGTACCCATCCAGCTTGTTACCGCCTGTCTGCAGGTACAAATTTTTAAGATGTTTAAGACTGATTTCACAATTTTCTTTTTTCATCTTTTACTGTCTCGCACGTGCACATTAGGTGGTGCAAACTTTCAGTATGGTACCCGCATAGGTGACATGACTTTTCTTGCTGTTTGCTTTTCCAAGTCGGAATCAGGTCTTTTGAGTAATGATCGCCCAGTTTATATGCCATGAATTTCATTTTTAAAGAAAGCCGGAAGTAAGCTTCAAGATAAAATTGAGGTTTTAATCTTTTATATGAATTGATTACGATCCAAGCATGGCGGCGTTTGGCCAATCTCCTTTTATCTTCCACCAAGGATAGTGACTTTGCATTTATGTTACAGATTTTATTAAATGATGTTCGTTCCAAGTGGCTGTTCCAAACTTCCTCGATATTTAATGTCTCCAGGGCGATTCGCAGGTAATCTCCCCAGGTGTTTGGTTCTTTTTGATCATATTGTATCTTAATTTCCAGCCAACATAGGTTATTCGGTGATCCTATTTCTGATGCTCTAAGTTTCCAGCACCATTTTGCGAAAATTGCTTTCCTTTGGTAGTCTTGATTTTGTAGGCCAAATTCTAGGCGTATTTGCGCTGGGGATGATCCTTTAAAGAGATTGGAAACTGATTTGTAAACTTTTATCTGTAGTTTATTTAGGATATCAGTTTCTTTTCCCGTGCCATATTTCCAACCCATAAGACAAGGTTGGTAGTAGTTGAGCTGCCATTACTTTTAAAAGATGTCCATATGAAGGGCATTGTAGTTTCTTTTGGAGCTGTTTATAAGCAAAGGTGAGCGATTTGGCTTTGGCTGTGATATCCCTCTTTTGTTCCAACAGGGACATATTTCTGCGCAGTTTAATACCCAAATATTTATTTGTGGTTATCTCCTCAATTTGTGTATTCTTTGCATACCATTTAAATTTTCCTCGGCTCGGGCCCGCCAATCTCACTATCTTGGTTTTTGTTTTGTTAAGTTCCAGGCCTAGAAGGTCAAAATAGTTGATTAGTTTATTTATGACCCTTTGCAGGCCTATCAGGGTTTGGCTTACTACCACGATGTCATCTGCATATTGCAGGAACTGAATTGGCTCATTTGCCAATTTTGGCGGATGGCCATTTACGTGTTGCAGGTAGCTGTTTAAATCTGCTAGATATAAATTGAATAAGCTTGGAGAGAGCACGCAGCTGCTCCTCCCTCCCACTAACAAACAAATAGGTAGTCCCGCGAGCGGAAGCGCTGTGACCGTCCTGACCCAGTCAGCTACGGTCGCTCCACTCGCTCCCTGGACCTACTTGCGCCTGATTGTGCCCCCGATCTCGCCTGGTATCATCTGGAGACTGATATTGCCCTCAGCTCTGCTGCTTGATCTCTGATTGTGCCCCTGATCTCGCCTGTGATCGTATCGCTGTATCTGGTATCGTATTATTGTTGCTTTTCAACTGTTCTGCCTTGCTTGCACCTGGTTGTGCCCCCGATCCCCCCCACTGCATTTTGTACTGTGCCATTTGGTCCTAGCTCACTGCCGCTGCTCCCCCGCGGCCCCACCCCTGTTCCCTCGAGCTTCCTTGGACATCGCCACCCCACTCCCACCTCCCAGCTGCTCCTCCCTCGCTCTGCCCCCTCCACTCTCCACTTATGGCAGAGTCGCATACGCGCAGCATTCACGTGCAGCGGACGAGCCCCATGCGTGCCGAAGGCGCGCCAAAGGTAAGCCCGTCTACGCCCATCCGTGCCTGGACGGCGCCCAGAGCCATACCCCCTGGCCCCCGCAAAAACCACTCCACCCACCTAACGTACGACGCCACATCCCTCATTGCACTCAACACCGGCCGACTCCCCGACTGCCACCAAGCCGCCCCAGGACGCACCCACGGACCCTTCACCTGCCTAACCTGCAAGTTCTGCTGCATCAGAACCCACACTGCATCCACAAACGCCAAGCAGAGCTCCAACAACAACCACCTGAAGTGCATCCTGCTCAACACCCGCTCGGTCCACAGACACGCCATTGAACTATGGAACCTACTCGATACCACAACTCCGGACGTCGCCTTTCTCACGGAAACATGGATGAACGCCTCATCATCGTCCGACATCGCCATAGCCATCCCGGACGGATACAAGATCATCCGAAAAGACCGCATCAACAAAACAGGAGGAGGTATCGCCATCGTTCACAAAAACACCATCCGCATCACGACCAGCACCGATGACACCTTCTTAGCCACTGAACACCTCCACTTGCAAATACAAACCAACCCCAAGACCACACTCAGAGGCACCGTCATCTACAGACCCCCAGGACCCTGCACACAATTCAGCAAAGACATCGCTGACTTCGTCAGCCCGCACGCCCTCCCCTCCGAGGACTATATTTTCTTAGGAGACCTCAACTTCCATCTGGAGAATAACAACGACAGCAACACCACCACCCTGCTGGACAACCTCACCAATCTCGGACTCAAACAATTGGTGAACACCCCCACCCACTACGCCGGACACACACTCGACCCAATCTTCACCTCAAGCAAGCACATCTCCTTCAATCACGCCACGGGACTCCACTGGACTGACCACACCTCTGTCCACTTCAGCTTCAGAAAGACCACGACCCACCACCACCCGCAACAAGTTCCCCGAAGATACTGGAACAAAATTACCACCGACCAGCTCACCACATCTCTAAACCAAAACCCTCCCGAAAGATCAACGGCCCCAAACCAAGCAGCCATCAATCTCACACAATGGATCACCCACTGCGCTGACGAACTAGCACCCTTGAAAAACCCTCCCAACAAGCCAGGAAGCAAAAAAGCCTCTTGGTTCAAAGACGACCTCAAGAACTCCAAAAAGAACTGCTGCACCCTCGAGAAAGCATGGCGAAGAAACCCAACCACAAACAACATGACCGCCCTCAAGAACGCCACCCGCAAATACCACCAGCTGATCCGCACCACCAAAAAATCAGCATTCAAGGAGCGACTAGACAACAACGCCCACAACAGCAAAGAACTCTTCAGCATTGTCAAAGAGCTCATCAACCCCAACGCCGGCAACAACGACATCTCTCCCTCTCAAGACCTCTGTGATTCTCTTGCCTCATTCATCCACAGCAAGATCGCTGACATACATAACAGCTTCGGTGACCTGACCACTCCCCCAACCACAGAACAGAAGCCCCCCACCACCACCCTCCGCGCCTGGACCCAGATCAGCACCGAAGACACCTTCCGCACAATGAACTCCATCCACTCCGGATCGCCAACCGACCCATGCCCCATCACATCTTCAACAAGGCCGACTCCATCATCGCCCCCCAACTCCGGGACATTATCAACTGCTCCTTCAACACCGCCACCTTCCCGGAAAGCTGGAAACATGCCAAACTTAGTGCCCTCCTGATCCTGAAGAAACCTACAGTGGACCCCACCGAGCTTAAGAACTATCGTCCCATCTCGCTCCTCCCATTCCCCGCCAAAGTCATAGAGAAGACCGTCAACAGTCAGCTCACCGCCTTCCTTGAATCTAACAATGCCCTAGACCCCTCACAATCCGGTTTCCGAGCCAACCACAGCACCGACACTGCCCTCATTGCAGCCACAGACGACATCCGGACACTGCTCGACAACGGGGAAACAGTGGCCCTCATCCTCCTGGACCTCTCCGCAGCGTTCGACACAGTCTGCCACTGCACCCTTGTACAACGACTCAGGAACGTCGGAATACAAGATAAGGCCTTAGACTGGATCATCTCATTCCTAGCTGGAAGAACCCAGAGAGTCCGCCTCCCCCTTGCAGATCAGACGCCACCGAAGTCATCTGCGGTGTACCACAAGGATCTTCACTCAGCCCCAACGTCTTCAACGGCTACATGAGTCCCCTCGCATCCATCACACGCCAACACAATCTCAACATCATCTCCTATGCAGATGACACCCAGCTGATCCTCTCCCTCACCAACGACCCAACCACCGCCAAAACCAACCTACACGAAATGATGAAAGACATAGCCGAGTGGTTGAAGAACAGCCGCCTAAAACTGAACTCAGACAAGACAGAAGTGCTTATCCTAGGATCATCACCCTCTGCCTGGGACGACTCTTGGTGGCCCTCGGCCCTAGGCAGCGCACCCAAACCAACGGACCATGCTCGCAACTTGGGATTCATCCTAGACTCCTCCCTCTCGATGACAAGACAAGTCAACGCCGTCTCATCATCATGTTTCAACATCCTACGCATGCTTCGAAAGATCTTCCGTTGGATCCCCACCGAAACAAGGAAGACGGTCACCCAAGCACTTGTCACAAGCCGTCTGGACTATGGAAACACCCTCTACGCCGGAACCACAGCCAAATTACAGAATAGACTTCAACGCATTCAGAACGCTTCCGCCAGACTCCTCCTAGACATACCTCGCCACAACCACATATCTGGTCACCTGAGAGATCTGCACTGGCTCCCTGTCAACAAGAGAATCACGTTCCGTCTCCTCACCCACGCACACAAGGCCCTTCATGACCTAGGACCCAGATACCTCAACACTCGCCTGACCTTTTACACCCCCACCCGCCAACAACGATCGTCCAACCAAGCCCTCGCCACGATTCCACGCATCCGAAGAGCCACCATGGGAGGGAGACCCTTCTCCTACTTAGCGGCCAAGACCTGGAACTCCCTCCCCACCCACCTCCGTCTTACACAGAACCACCTCTCCTTCAGAAAACAACTCAAGACCTGGCTGTTCGATCAGTAGCAAACCCCTCTTCCCTTAAGCGCTTTGAGACCCTCTGGGTGAGTAGCGCGCTATACAAATTTATGACTTGACTTGACTTTTTTATATTTGTTTGTGATAATATTCTTCTCCCATCTCCAAGCTTCACTTTAGCCCATGTTTCGCTATATAAAGCTATTATAGTGTCTATTAATTTCTGCGGGAGGCCCCATGATTACAATTTTTTCCACAGGCGGTCTCATGGTACTCTATCGAAAGCGGATTTTAGATTGATATAGCATGCCAGTAATTCTGCCTTCTTTTTTCTGCTGTTTCTATTAATAGTGCCAATACTGAAAGGTTTGTAATGGAACCCATGCCTTCTCTGAAGCCATTTTGGAATTTTGGAATTATTTTATTTTTATTTGTCCATTCCTGTAGATGACGTAATATGCAAGATGCAAAGAGCTTTGCCTCTACATCGATGAGGGCTATCAGCCTGTAATTCCCGGGTTCAATTCTGCTCCCAATTTTAGGTTTCGACCTGGCCATAGCACTGCGAAGCAGGGCTACGTCCAGGCGAAAACTTTTGTTTACAGTATGGGGGACTTGAATCCGCCCCTTCTTCCATTGGCTAGCTCCATAAATGGAGGCTAGCCATTGGAAGAGAGTGGCTGTCAATCACGCTTTCCCTGTGAAAACGCAATTCGGGGGCGTTTCCGTGTCTTTTATTAAGTCCCGCCCTCTCCTCTTCCCATTGGCTGGAATTTTACCTTCCAGCCAATGGGAAGGGGAGAGGGCGAAAAACACGCCCCCGAATCTGCAGGCCGGGACACCCCTGTGACGTCATTCCCCGGGCCGCACTGTGATTTGCTGCCGGCCCGGGACCTGACTTGTTTCCTTGTGTTTCTTTACCTGACCTGTCCAGCATACATGCACAATACGAACGTTACCGGAAGCAGAAGCGCGGCTGTAACAGGGTCAATTTCAGCAGTAGCAGCATGGTGGCTGTAATACTAATGCGAGTTCTGCGGTGCGCTTTACGGAGGGCAAGCAGGAGCCTGTACACGTAGGGATGAGGGAAGGTTACTTTCCGCCTTTGCCGCCACTCGTTAGTGCTTGTTGTTTACTGATATTAAGAAATTCAGTAGAAGAGGGAAAAAAACAGAAACCAGCCTTGAAAATGATTAATGGCACTTCAGAAATGTGTGGCCCCTTTCCCTAGTCTCGTTTGCCTCTGGATGCAAACGGTAACATCGAGGCTGTACACGAATATAACCGAGGCCCTGAGATGTGGCAATACCCACGCCCCCAGGGCAGCCCACTGACCACATAGTAAATCTCGGCTGTCCCGCCGCGTGACTTGAAGACGAGACGGCTGCGAGATGGACAAGGTAATTCAGGAATAAATAAATGGTTGTATTATAGTAAACAGACACCTGCTTTAAGCATGATCTATGTTTTAGAGAAAATTCATTAAAAGGAGTCCTACAATGCCAAGCACTTCGATGAATTTTTCATGTCTGCATACCAAGATATATATAAAACGATCGTAATCAGGCACCTTTAGGGCACAGCTGAGTGCCAGCTGTTTTGGCAATGATGTATAGGTTGGCAGGCTCAAGGTTAATAATCAGTAGAAGCGGGTTACAATATGCAATATATTTATGTCAGGTTGGCCGCTCGGGCTGCAGAGCTGACGGCAGAGGTAGGGATGCACGCTGTTTTAATTACCGCCTGCACCCCATCACTTTGCTTTAATTGCATAAAAATAGTAACATATTCCACGGACACCAGATCTCGCGCAGTGGACTATCATTTCAAAGCTGTAAAAAATGCTGCCCGAATGCGGATCTTTTCAGTTTTAGTTGCGAATGTATGAGGCAGATTTTATTAAAAACGTAATTAAAATAACATAATAGCATTGTTTCGGAGTCACGGGTTCAAATAACAGTTTAATTGGCTTTTACCAAAAAGAAAATACCTGTTGCAAGTCAATTAGGTAACATCTGATTGTTAATAGAATGTTACGCAGCGCTGGGCCGCCTCTCCGCAGTTAATGGGCGTGCAATTGCTAAAATGCGTTCCTCAAATAAGCCTTGGAATTAGACAAAATTAGACAAAATAGAATTTGAGTACAAAAACCTCCCTCGTGTTTTTGCTCCTTGATTTTTTCTCCAACAGGGTTTACTGGGGCACCTACTTATGCTAATATGTTTATGTCCAGATTTGAAGATCAACACATACTACAGAAAGAGATATGGCAAACTCATTTGGCACTATACCTAAGGTATATCGATGACATACTGATGGTGTGGAGAGGGTCAGAGGAAATACTTAGAACACAGCTTCAGGAGTTAAATAATTGTCATGCCTCTATAAAATTCACATATACTGTCAGTGCAGAGCAAATAAACTATCTTGACATCTTGATTGTTAAAGAGAAGAACACACTTGTGACTAGCGTATTCAAAAAGGCAACAGACAGAAACAATGCTTTACATTTTGACAGTTTTCACGCAGACTCACTAAAAAGACACCTACCATTGTCACAATTTATCAGAGCAAGGAGGATTTGTTCAAATGAGACACAAGGACTGGAAACTATCAAGAGAATGCGGGGAGAATACGAAGCAAGGGGGTATCCAGACACAGTTCTAGATCAAGCCGAGAACAGAGTAAAAGCTATGCCCAGATTATCCCTGTTGGAGAAAAAATCAAGGAGCAAAAACACGAGGGAGGTTTTTGTACTCAAATTCTCAACAGCCGCAGCGGCGATAAAAAGATGCATAAGGAAACGATGGGAAATAATTGAGCAAGAGCCAGATTTCCAACAGGTATTCATAGACAAACCTCTATTTGCCCACTCTAGATCAAGAAATATTAAGGAGGTATTGAAAGGACGTAGACTCGAAAGTACAGCCTTGGGCCAGAAAGGGATGATGAAGTGTTATAACTGTGGCCATTGTGGCAATGTATTAGTAGGAAACTCATTTGCTCATCCTCAAACAGGCAAACACATAACTCTGAGACACACCTCGGATTGTAATTCAAGTTTTCTAGTCTATGCGATAAAATGTCCATGTGGACTTGTATACGTTGGACGCACCACAAGAAAGGTGAAAGTTCGAATGACCGAACATAAGAGTATGATTCGAACAAAGAACATGAAGTCATGTTTGGCTGTACATTGGCATGAAAGAGGGCACACAATACCTCAACTGAAATTCACAGTGTTAGAGAGATTGGTGGAAAAACCACATGTTGACACAGGTAGACTGTTGGCTCAGAGGGAAACCTATTGGATAAAGTCCCTTAGGACGCTGACCCCCTATGGGCTCAATGATAAGATTGAAATGATGTGCTTTTTATAACAACTTTCCATAATTGTTCATATTTTTGATTACCATGTGTACTGTATTTTAATGTATATTGTCGACTTTGTTATTTGCTCTCATGCTCCCAAAATCTCACTATTATTATTTTTGGCCGCCACTAGAACACACTTTTTGAGGGGTAGTTTACAACATCTTGCTTTTTTTGTGTTATTTTGACAATTGCCTTTTGAGTTTAGGTTTAGCGTTTACTCGAGTGTTTACAAACATACGCCCGCCATTTTGGATAGGGCTAGAATAGTCAGTAGTCCGTTTTTTATGTCACCTTGACGTCACACGCCATATACCGGCACTCGGCAAGGAGCACGTTTACCGATAGAGTAGCAGTGTCAGGTCGCGGTTGGAATCACACGGAGCGTTTGGAAGTAGAGACAAGGTAGGACACAACGCGTATCTAGAAGAGCACTTTAGGGCTATTTTGAGAAATACTTTTAAACGTACGGTAATATTAAGGAGGTTTCCTTTTGGTTAATCCACAGACGCATAGATACTACTACAGCGGTTTCACGTGAGGAACAGTGGAATCAGTAAAAAACAGTAAGTTGCATCTAGAAACCCTATGCATGAGCCAGTGATTGCACTTTAAAAACAGGCAATTATAGTGTTCGGTAAACATGTTGTTTTAGGATAAGGAGACCACGGACATTGACCAGAGTTTACTTTATTGTAGCTTATGAAGGTAAGAGAGCACAGACGTGTTCCTGCATATTAAGGAAAGATTTATGATGGGCATGCCTTGGCTTTTGTGCACGCATGCGGGCAGGAATAGGGGCAGTTTGCATGGGTGTGTTCACATTTTTCTCACTTTTTCAGTTGTAAGGTCATAGGACTTGGTTTTGGTGAACTTTTGCGAGCATGATAGGTAATTACTCACAGGACAGATTGTGCACAGTAGAAGATCGACTGGTTTCTGAGAAATATTTAAAAACCAACAGATGACATATGATTGTAAATTGTTAAATAGTTTTGGTCTTTATATGATTGAATGTTTTGTTACTTGTAGTGTATTCCCCTGATGAAGGTGCATACCGAAATGCATTGGGATATGACTTCACGTGTTTAATGATGAAGAAGTGTTTGAAGAACCTTAAACAATTTATCTTCTGACAAATAAGAAGAATAAAAGCAATCTTGAAGAAAAGAAATGCGACCAGAGCTTTGATGAGAATTTTTTCACTCTTATGTTGTGTTTGTTCTTTTTGTGATAGCTACAGCGGCAGTCTGATGCATAAGACTGCGAGTACTTCATATGAAATTTGGTTGAAATATAAGATTAAGATTTGATTTATAATGCATGAAGAATAAGAACGAATAATTTATAATTAGATGCCATTCAGAATATCCGTATTAAAACACCTCCCCCTTTTTTAATTACTTAGGCTGTTCTGTTCCCCCCCCCAGTCCTGATGAAGACCCGTGTTTGACGTCATATGTGCGCGCTTAGAGGGTCGAAACGTCAACGAATGGCTGGATCTGTATTTTCAATACCCTGTGATGAAAATTAACCTGTGTGGTATACAGTGGTATATGTGTAATTGTACAGACCAAAAGTTGATTCATTGTATATTTTCCTTGTATATAAATTTTGTATAGTATTTTCACTTTTGCCCCGCCAACACTGAGCACTAAATGTCACAAAATTGCACTTTTTCACACATTGTACAGCCTTTTCTTGAAAATTACAAAGAGTATTTATGAATGACTATAATTCATAAAATAGTGCATAAATACAAGATTGGTGTGGGATTCTGATTCTTTTACATTGGACCTGATACACTACATATAATTATGAGTGAGTAAAAGAAATGTGGTACACCCGAAGGAACCAATTGTTGTAATATTGATGCACACCTTTGCGAGGCACTACTGCCTGGACAGTCAAGTCCGGAGGGATGGCTTCTTTGGCCGTTTTGTCCTCCAGGACTTTCTGGTGTAGTTTTGTATTGGTTCGCAGACCCACCACCGGGGTTGGTATTGCTGGGGTATGTATTCTAAGGTAAGGAATCTAACACTAACGTGTTTCTTTCAGATGAACAAGTTACTTACCTTCGGTAACGATATATCTGTAAGAAACATTAGTTAGTGTTAGATTCCTTACCGAACCCACCCATCCTCCCCGTTCTGCGAACTGATACCTAGGGTTAAGGTCATCCCTTTCAGGGCCCTAGTTTTACATGGCTCCAGTGTTGGTTCTCTCATGGCTCTGCGTCTTCTGGCGCGGAAATGCTGTGTGCAAAGAACTGACGTCAGCGCGCGGAGGCGGCGTCTATATACTCCAGCGACGTCATCACGGCGCCAACGACGGACGCGGAGCCGCAGGGGACGCCTGCAGACGACGCCTACCGACGCGCAGGGGTACTGCTACGCAGAAGTTTCCGGATCCAGACTGACGCCTGGGGATATTCTAAGGTAAGGAATCTAACACTAACTAATGTTTCTTACAGATATATCGTTACCGAAGGTAAGTAACTTGTTCTTCCCAGTCGTTGGAGTGGGAGTCCCATGGTACATAAAGCAATAATATGCTATAATAACAAACTTGCTAGTAACCAACCAGGAAGTAAAGTAGCCCAAGCTACAGGAGGAAACTTCCACACAGGAATATCCTAGTTATTTTGTACAGCCCAAACTGCAGCCAATAAGGCGTCTGCCCCCACCAGAATGTTCTCCCCAGAGGCTCAGGCTCTCAGATTTTCTACCGCACGTCGTGTGGAGTGAGTCTCCCTGAGCTTTGCTCAGTAATTCTTTTTCCTTCAAAGTCCAGAATGTTAGGATGTCTTTCTCTAAAATCTTTGTTCAGGCCTTGTGACTCTTGTGGTAAGCTCAGGCTTTTCAAGGAAGATCCCCCACAAGAAGTGTATCTACTGCCTGTACCCAGACCATCAGGTGAAGGACTGCAAGATTTGTAGGACCTTCCCTCAAAAGACCCTTGGGGACAGAGAGGGCCGCTTACTTCTGTGGCTACAAAAGCTCAAGGATCAGGAGGATCCACTTTCTGAGGTAGGCAGTATTGCCTCTGAATCTACTACAGCTTCTAGGAAGAGGGCTGCTGAGGATGTCTTTTGTTCTCCTGGGGCGAAGGTTGCGAGGAGACAGCAACTTTCTAAGGGGTCAGAGAGGCCTACTACTCCTAAGGCTACTCCCCCCCCCCTTCCCCACCCCCCCCCTACTACGAACAGCTTATCAGTATTTTGAGACCTTTTAGGACTTATACCTGTAAACCGTGACTTACCAATCTGTCACCTATAATATAAGTCCTAGGGATCAAAAATGGAGTTGGCATAATTGGCAGTTGATTTTGTACTTTTACCTTTCCTCTAAATAGCCACTGAGTCTGGAAGTTTTAAACACTTTATCTATGCAAGTTGAAGTTGTGAGAAGTTGGCCTGATATGTAGTGATCACTGTATCATTCCAAACGACCCTTATTGATTGGTTGTAAGTCGACTTTATAGACCAGCTATCCTAGTAGCATGGACAAGAGCAGTCTTTAGGCTAAACTCTAGAGGGTGTGTTAAGCCAGCTGTTATACCATCACATATACCCCTTGAACACCAAGTGAAAGGACACCACACAAGTTGTTATAAATAAATATCCTTTTATTTTCATAACAAGTCTACCCTGATCTCTTTGAGTCAGGGAGCTAAGCACACAACAAAACTCTTCAGAAAATACTTCAAGTTGCACAATTTACAGAAATGCCCGAGGGGCACGAAAAACCATATACTACAAAAGAGGAATGCGAAATACTAGCAGGTAAGTAACAAGATCCAGAGGCTTTAGGATCGCTAGGACTACACCACTGAACCTTCAGGTTAGGAACAGGAGGCCTAGGGAGATCGGGTGCAGAGTGTGCACTCTCAAGCGGGATGCGGGACAAAGTCTATGGATGCTAGATTTCGTAAAGTTAGTGTTATCGGACGAATCCGACTAGGTAGGCTGAAAACGAAAAAGGATCTGGACACTTGAATAGTGAACCTACGTTGGAGCACCAAAATGCTCAAGTTACCTAGCCTAGGGGCTGCGGCTGCATAGGGTTCAAAAGACGTCGGGAATCCTCGTTAGTCTATGGAGCCTGAAAGAAGAAGTTGCTGGCAGGCGACCAGTGATTATGTCCGGAGTGATCCAAGCCTGGATCGAAGATGGAGACGACCTGAAAGCAGAGGGGACTCAGTTCTTAATCACTAGCCAGTGATTAGGTGGGCTCCAGGATGGAACCGGATGAAGTCACCTTGACCAGGTGAGTGGGCGACGCTGGGCTCTGCAGTCTCTCTGACCAGGAGGCGTTGTCGGCGACCAGGATGGAGGTGCGAGCTGTCCCACGGAGGTGTCTGCTGTCGGCGATGCTGGACCCAGGATTGGGGCAACAAACCATGGCAAAGTCAAGCCCACGCGGTGGACTCAAGATGGCGTCTGGAGTGGACCAGTAGGGTCCGGGGTGCTCCTGTTGGAGGGGAGCTAGGGTCAGTCTGGAGCAACCAGACCAGCGATGGAAGTGTCGTGGTTCGTCAGGAGGGCTACAAGCCAGCAGGCAAGTAGCCGGACAACGCGGTGAGCAGCAAAGAGCAGAAGGGCCCCACGCAGATTTCGTGGATGCTGGGAGGCTGGACTTCGGTGCTGGAGCTGCTCAGGGTTAGGGCTTCTCAAACCCCAAAGCACTCACTCGAGGATCCCTCGGCGGTCGTGCTGGATAAGCGTCGTGCAGTTTTGAAGATGGCCGGTCCCTTCAGGTCTCGTCACACTCGCGAATCTCAGCTGGGCTGATGATGTAGGTAGAGGTCAGAGATGCCAGGGAATACGGGTCTTGTCGAGCTGGGCAGTCTTTATCCGGGGGATGGACTTGCAGCATGAGCTTAGATGGTGCCCGCTGGTGCAGGGTGGTTACTCCTTAGCCACAAGGGAGAGTCTTCAGAAAGGTTCTAGAGTTCGTTCGTGGAAAGTCATCAAGATTCAGAATTATCTAATCAGACCCCCCAGGATATTGCGGCATAGATTTGCAAATCTAGCGGCACAAAAATGGAAATTCAGCGGCACAAAAATGGAAATTTAGCGGCATTATTGCGGCACTTTATTTTACTCGTAATCATTCCTTTTCAGCCTTAAATCAACGTAAACTGATTTAACAGGGAATTCCACTGTGAAACTGGCATGTTTAAGTGTCTGCGGTTCTACAGAAGCACAGCTCCAATCTGCACCTCGTGAGAGGGGGCCCTATATCTCCCTGGGGTGTTCGAGCACCCATGTATACACCCCTGCTGGGGTACCGTTGCCTCCTGGACACGTCCATTTTAAACAAGCATTTACAATGCAACGGTTTCGCCTTTGCAAAAGTTAGCTATTTGCATTGTAAATGACATTTGTATTTATGTGTTGGTTTGGAAAACAGATAAATAAATGGCATTGTCATTTATATTGCCATTAGCTTTATCTCTCCCAAATGAGACCTATTGTACCCTACGGACGAGCTCAGCAGACAGCAATTACTACCACACACACACACCCAGAGCCACACACCCAGAGCCAGCCACACACACACACCCAGAGCCACACACACACACCCAGAGCCACACACACGCACACACCCAGAGCCACACACACACACACACCCAGAGCCACACACACACACCCAGAGCCACACACACACACCCAGAGCCACACGCACACACACCCAGAGCCACACGCACACACACCCAGAGCCACACACAAACACACACCAAGAGCCACACACAAACACACACACCCAGAGCCACACACAAACACACACACCCAGAGCCACACACAAACACACACACCCAGAGCCACACACACACACCCAGAGCCACACACACACACCCAGAGCCACACATACACACACACACCCAGAGCCACACATACACACACACCCAGAGCCACACATACACACACACCCAGAGCCACACACACACACACACCCAGAGCCACACACACACCCCCAGAGCCACACACACCCCCAGAGCCACACACACACCCAGAGCCACACACACACCCAGAGCCACACACACACACCCAGAGCCACACACACACACACACCCAGAGCCACACACACCCACCCAGAGCCACACACACCCACCCAGAGCCACACACACCCACCCAGAGCCACACACACCCACCCAGAGCCACACACACCCACCCAGAGCCACACACACCCACCCAGAGCCACACAGACACACACCCAGAGCCACACAGACACACACCCAGAGCCACACAGACACACACCAAGAGCCACACAGACACACACCAAGAGCCACACAGACACACATCCACCCAGAGCCACACACACACATCCACCCAGAGCCACACACACATCCACCCAGAGCCACACACACCCACCCAGAGCCACACACACCCACCCAGAGCCACACACACACACACCCAGAGCCACACACACACACCCAGAGCCACACACACCCACCCAGAGCCACACACACCCACCCAGAGCCACACACACCCACCCAGAGCCACACACACCCACCCAGAGCCACACGCACCCACCCAGAGCCACACACACCGACCCAGAGCCACACACACCCACCCAGAGCCACACACACCCACCCAGAGCCACACACACCCACCCAGAGCCACACACACCCACCCAGAGCCACACAGACACACACCCAGAGCCACACAGACACACACCCAGAGCCACACACACACATCCACCCAGAGCCACACACACACCCACCCAGAGCCACACACACACCCACCCAGAGCCACACACACACCCACCCAGAGCCACACACACCCACCCAGAGCCACACACACACCCACCCAGAGCCACACACACACCCACCCAGAGCCACACACACACCCACCCAGAGCCACACACACCCACCCAGAGCCACACATACCCACCCAGAGCCACACATACCCACCCAGAGCCACACATACCCACCCAGAGCCACACATACCCACCCAGAGCCACACATACCCACCCAGAGCCACACATACCCACCCAGAGCCACACATACCCCCCCAGCAAGCACAGCCAGGGGGGGAAGAAGCAAGCACAGCCATGTTTCCAGTGTTTGGCTATTCTGAACAAACCATTGGTGGAATCCCAACCGGCAACCATCCTCAGCTATATTTCCAGCGGTCGATAAGGTGGGAGTTAAGTTAGCTCCCCTGCACCATGTGACTCCAGGCATCAACCCACCCAATCTCCTTGCTGGCCCTGGTACCTTGAAACACTAAGAGATGCTATGTCTGTGCTCTACAAATAGGAATTAATAATAAATTACGGTTGTTTTGTGTGCATACTTATAATCGACGAGTGATAGAAGGGGGGGCAGAGCTTAGTGTATTTCCAACTGTCTATGCCTAGGTTACCTCTGTGTCTCTGCCCTATACACCTGGTACCAACGAGCAGTGTCTATGCCAACCGGCGGTGCTCCAGGCACGGTCAGCTGTCCCACTAGAGGAAACATTCTGAAACACATCACCATTACAGATTATGGAAATAAAACTGAACAAAGAGTCTGGGGAAGTGGCAGCTGAGGTGTGGGGTGGGGGGGGGTGGCTGGTGTATCTGAAGGCTGTTCAGCCCAATGGGTGTTGGCCCCTGCCTAACAGAGAGGCTTCAGAGGAAAATGGTGAATGGTAGAATGAGGACAATCAAGGCGCCAAAAAGCCGTAGGAATGTTTAATTCGCAGCATCACATTTTCGGACTTGAAACATTATCACTTCCTTCCCTTTTATTTCACTCGCTCGGCTTCTTTCTTATCCCTGGGATTTTCTGTCACTGTTTTTAGTCTTTCGCACCCCCCTTCTTTCGCCCTTTTGCGTTTTTTGTCTCTTGTTCTACGTCAAAGTCTGATAAGGGAAAAATAAGAGAACAGGTCCCCAAATCTGAGCACCAGGGGAACCTCACTGTTAAACAAGGGCTCAAATTAGGTCCGGATGACAAGGTACTACGAGAAACTCACACTGCCTTCCTCAACCCCAGATGTCTCATTCGTGCCCCTCACAACCACCCTCAACGGGAACTCACCCTGTGACTGAGTTCCGAGCATGTACGAGGCTCATGCTGCGTGAAAGAAATGCAGAAAAACACAGCTTGAAAAAAGTAAATATTCCTAGGAAATGCAAGATAAGATAAAACGTGAAATGCAGCAGGGATTGCATCAGACAGGATTACCTTTCCGCAATAAAGTTTACGACCTGACTGTGCCCGACTTGTAAATAGACTTTTAATCACAGAGTTGAGACCCAGCGTCCCCCCTCCCTCCCCGTGTGAATCAGTGGAGGGGCAGGCACTGCGAAAGCGCAGACACACCGTGTGCCCCTCCTCACACCAGCTGGACGGACTCCCTGCCTGGAGCTGGTTCCCTCCCTCCCTGGGCAAAGGTAACGGTGCTCTGCCCTTACAGAGATGGAAGCTGCAACGCCAGCGTGGAACAGATGCATCGTCATCCAGTCTACAGCGAGCGGATTGTTGTATCCCCCGACCGCCGCTACAGAGCCCCTGGAACCCGAGTGAGAACGCCAAGCTAGGCGCTCATTCGACTTTAATCAGCCAATTGATGCCGCTACGGGATACAATTTTCCCTTTTCAAGATTGTTCCTCCATTTATCTCCTCTTTACGAGGCAGCCCGAATTGGGTAGCCGTTCCAGGCCAATAAAGATATAGCCCCTCGATCGTCAATGTACCGCAACCTCGAGGCCAAACATTAAATGAAAGTGCGTCTTCAAATCCACCTCTGGGCTTTATTGTTTTATTCCAGGCATATATTAAGTCCTGATGATGATCCTTTTATCTTAGAGCATAGGATCGAAACGCCGTCGACACTGTTATGTAGACATACATTGTTATTTATTGTGATTTACTGTTGTATGTTCTACTATAGGGAATACTGCCAATTTGAATTCTAAAGCAGTACCACTTTTTTGCTCAACTCTTCCTTTGCCTGATGTAAAATATTCTTTCCTCTGCACCCTTTTTCACAAACTTTTTCTTTATTCTGATGAGTTCGGCACAGGCTTGTGCCTTACTTCAAACAATATTATGTTTGTTATGTGATTAAAAGATTCAAATTGACTTCTTGTCAAACATTCCTAAAATAAACTCTATGCCCGGCTGGGTATAAGAAGAACTGTACATGGTGTCCGATTGTGGTCCATATGTTATTCATTTTTCTAGAAATTGTTTTGAGCTTAGGACCTTTGTTCTTTTGAAATAGCCGATACCCATGGTCCAAAGCCATTAAGTGGGTCCCCCTTGTTTACTTAAAAAACCGCCCTTACAGACAGCTCTGAGTGCCAGCCAATGAGGAGAGGGGCCCCCTCCCTGGTGCCACTATGACCTGCCGAGCCCACTCCGAGCACAGGAGCTGTGCCTCGTACCCTCGCCCGCCGCCATGCGCGCTGCACTCACCTGTAAGTATCAGCCCGCCCTGAGGGGGTTAATACTGTATAATACTCTGGCTCCCACCATGTGTATGTGTAGGTGTGTTTGCACGCGGGATTTGCATCACTTTAGGATGGTTCATGGTTTTAACGACATCTGCCTCTGGCCAAAAGAGGCAAAAATGTGATCCTGGCTCAGCGGAATCCGCTGTTCATCCTTCCGAGGAGGACACCGGCGCATAGGAAGACAGTGACAAAGGGAAAAGAGAAGGATAGAAAGCAGTATCCAGGGAAGAAAGAAGGATGAAGAAAAGGAAAGGAAAACAGTTAACATTGAGAAGCAGGGATGAATAGGAGGCTAGGAATATAATGACAAGGGGGTAGAGAAAGATAAAACAACAGTGAGAAAGATAACAACGAGAAAGAGAAGGACAGGAAGGAAGAAGGAAGGGGGAGCAAATGAAAAAAAAATAAAGGTAGAAAAGGGAGGTAGAGAAGGATAGAGAAATTGGGACCAAGAGAGAAAGCAGGGATGAAGAAGCACCTGTAAGAATGGGATAAAAAGACAGGAATTTTGGGTGATGAAAGAACTAGGCACGAGGTGCGCTCAGGATCACACGGCGTTGGTATTTAGCAACTATGGCATTTGTCAGGGCCACCCCTGAGTTGTGTAACCAAGACCTTTTTATATTACTAAAATGATTTGTCTAACATGTTTACTGTTAGGGGTATGCAGCCAGCCCCCTACATGCATTGACCTGCTGTTGTGTCATCCACTTGTTCACACCCACTGCAGCACACAGACAGGAGCATCGGCTCAGCCGATACAGCCATTGGCAAAATTCACTATGTGACCCGCTCTGCTCTGTCACAAAAATGCTCCTTATGCTGAGCCAGTGATGGCAAACACCGCGTGGGCAATGTCTGAACACCGCACCGCCCATCCCTCGAGAGATGCCTGTAGGCCATGAAGACAAAAAAAACAGGTGGTGATCTAACTTGTGAGGCACACAGGGGCATCTGAGCCACGAAACCCAGGAACAAACGAAAACGAAATATTGCACTGAGGGTTTCCATTGGCACCCTCCCATCAACCTAATATCAGCATCCAGCGCCATAAAACCTCTGTGAGCGCAGGCGCTATAATAAAAGCAACGGTAGATAGTTTACACGGATAAAGACGGATGGATACACAGAATAGACAGAAAGTCTAGAGGTCTTACTGCTATACTGGGCCGCTCGTCTCTTCTCACAAAACCACCACCGAAATCGCCATTGTCGATGATAGTTTCAGCAGAGAGGCCAAGCACTGAATGAGCAGAGTGTAGGTGATTGCGCAGATCTCAGCTGAGGCAGTGATACTAGCTGGACATAGCGGGCACTGACATAGGGCCTCTGTTTCCAACAGGGCCGAAGGGTGTGCTTTCTCACATTCAGACACATTTTATAGTTGTGCGGTAATGGTGCAAATGCATGGCACCCTGCCGCCATATATTTTGTTAACAGATTTTGAGCGATGCGGTATGTCTGATTGCAAGGCTGACTTGTAAATCACAGAAATACTCTGACAATTCACCAGTAGCAAATGGCAGATGGTACCAATGTGATCCTGTAGGTGCCACACAGGTGTACCTCAACAAATGCGACCCACCACACCCTTAAAGGAGACCTCCGATCCTTGGTACACTTAAGTTTAAACCAGACTACTCGTACTCAAAAGACAGATGTGTTCAGTGCAGGTGCCTAGAAGCACCAGCGGCATCTTGCTGAACGCAGAGCCCAACGTGAGAAAATGACATTTCTCGACGTCCACCGGGATGGTCCCCGCTGCTCACGGGGTCCGTATGTGGCAGTTTCTACTTCCTGGTTGGCAGAAACCACCATTTGCAAAAAAAAAAACAGCATGCCTTTAGCGATTTGTAAACACACCTTCGGTCTGTAGTTTATGACAGATGTTGTCGGACTTTGATTTGTAAAGTGCTCGTCAGTGTCTCCTGCTGCTTCACAGAGGAGCCATGGGCGTTCTTCCTCTGGGGTGCCTCAGGAAACACCACCACCCGTCTATACTTTCCACGAATCCTTCAGAGGAGCTGGCAGTGCTGGGCTTTTCCCATGCTAAAAGAGACGCAAGGGGGCAACGCCACTATTGTTATTTCTGCAAAAAGGCCGCAGGCCATGCCCAGCGCTGTACCTCACTAGTCCCACTGCTCAAGCTTCACCTCCATGGTACCAATGGACTGAGTAAGCTTCACCCGCCGAAGCTTGCATGGTTTCACTGTACCATATCGTGAATACCATGGTTCTTCATGTGAGGCCTCTCAAGGTCTGGTACCGGTGACAATTGTTTTAATTATTCATGAGCCTTGGGTACCTACCACCAGTACCAGGGGGAAATGGTGTTCATACCCTACCCCTTATATATAATATGTGTTAGAACTGATTGAGTTGCATAGAAGGATCAGTAAGCACCCACTTCATATTGGTCTCTCAGCAAGGTATGGTTGTAATTTGAAAGGCTTTAGTTGTGGGGGTTTTTTTTTGGGGGGGGGGGTTCAGGCGGGGGGGGGGGACAATTTATAGTCTAATTTTTACAGATTTTAGGTTGAAGAAATAACTCGAATCCTTTGAGGTGTCCTTTTGCAATCTTTGGATCAGGAGGTGGGAGAGTCGACCTCGGCAACAGCTGCTTACCGGTCTGAGCCTCTGCATGTCTCTAGTGTTACAACTGCAATGGAACACCGATATTTTGGGTAAAATGCGTTTGTTTTCCATGCTTCTGTTTTACCGCCTCGACTGCTGCAGCACGAGTAGAGTAGTTGAGGGAAGTATTAGTTGAGTTGAATCCTCCAGAATTGTTGTGAATCTGTTTGCCTGCAGTATTTGATAGTCACGGGGGAGGTGGGTTGGGAGTATATAACTTTGGTAGACTCGTCTTTTCACAGAGCTTTAGAGGTGGAGACCTGTAGTGTGACTGCAGCTTGATCTGTCCTGGAAGGAAGATAGCCCGGGAACCTTCTTGGGCAATATCCAGGGAAATATCCACCGAGACCTATATTTGTGCCTAGGTGCTACTACTTCGGTGAGTTGACTCCAGTGTGAATGATGTGTGAACTACGAGCACCCCCCCCCCCCCCCCCGCTTAGACTGTTCCGTTTTCATTGATAACCGATTTTCTGCCAATTCCTCCTTAAATATTTGCATTGGACTTGTTTAACCACAGGTGACCCGACCCTTAGTGGTAATGAATAGTGCGTTTCTCGGAATACCTCACAGTATCTAGTTACACGAGGAAGTTGATACACCCGATACACAACCTCCATATTTATTGGTGGGTATGGGCGTGTGGGTAACTCATAAGAATTTTCTTTCCATATTATAACTTCACCCGAGTAGACGGTGAGCGGCCAGAAGTTCAATGCTTTCTTTCCGATTTAAGTAGTTTTGCTAGTTGGATTAGATTTATCGGTAGCAACGGTCCAAATCGGTGATGAAGGCAGTTAATCGAAATGGGAGCGAACCACTTTCTCTGTCGATTGAGTTCAAGCTATTTGCGATGCTGGCACTGTTAAAGGTAAAAGTTGAGCAATGTCATATATATATTTATCATCTAGTTAAATGTTGGGATCTCTGGTTAAACTAAGGCACTGTTTGTGTTTTGAGTGTGGAATCGTTAGCATGTGTATATGCCCACTGTTTACCCCTACCCTGGTCAAGTGTCATTTTTTTAATGTTGAGTTTTCTATATATCGAACTGTATGTGTGTGGGGGGTGGGGGCTTTAACTGTCCTATTTTAGACTTTTCTAGACCTTACAGATGACACAACTGAATTGCTTAGAAGAATGAAGCTGGTGCAACCTTCACATGGCCTACCAAATGCAAGTTGTGAAAGTCTAGTTGGGAAGAGTTATGGATAAATACGTTTAAGTAAAATAAGTCTTTTCAAGAGGGACTAAGCATATCGGAGCCATAAGTGGGCTTTTCGGTATTAAAGCGGTCTGATAAAGGGTAAACCTAAGGGAGATTAGCCTACGGGATCTTTTATTGCACTTTGATTTTTGGGGCACGAGTCTACTTTTCTTAAACCGTTTTATTTTGCCCTTTCCCTTCTTGAATTTACTGCTCTCGTGGGATAATTTAAAAACTGCAGTGTAAGGGGAGCCCAGCAGAATCTTGAGCTAAAATCAGATGAGGCATAGTATTCCTTTTCTAAATCAAGTATGTATGGGGGAGAATATCTTCCTTACCCATTTGTTTATAGTGGAAAATTGCTACGTTGCACTTTAGGGCGGGGGGGGGGGGGGTCTTAGTTTTGGCTTTCCAGATTATTTGCAGACAAGCAAACAGTTAGCTGTACAGAAATTAATGGGTCTTATTGTATCTATACCCTCCTACACACCTGGATTTTTAGTGTTACAAGCCGTGTGTTAGGTATACTTTGGATATTTGGAAGTGTACAGGCAGTAGTAGTGGTGGTTATACATTTTTCCTTATGCAGGGTCACTTGAATTTTGCGATTCTGTGGTGGCACACACAACTCCCTATCGATTTGACACTCCTCCGCTATGTGCTGCTGGACAGGTACAGATATCCATACGTTTCTTGGCTTGCCCATAACTTATCCGAAGTTACATCCAAAAAAGTGCCGTACTTTGTGCAGTGGCAGAGGGTTTCATAGGTTACATTATATACTTTCAGTTGCAGATTTCGATCTTTAGGTCTTGAACTGTACTCGTGAAATAAACCATTTCCCAGAGCGTTAGTGCTAAGATAACCAAAATGCTGCAGTTGAATGTGCTGCATTATGCCATACAAATCACATTTTCTTGCCACATAATGCAGTTGGTCACTTCACATAATTTGATCTCCTGCACAATTCCAGTGGCTCTGGTGGATGGTGAAATGGGCTTGTGACAGCGAGTCTTGGGTTTGGAGTTCCAAATGGTAGCAACCATACAGGTTATTTTATATAGGAGCGTTGAATCTCATTCGTGGTATCTGGTCCCTGAGAGCTCCGTGTAATGTGAGTAGATGCCTCGTTTCTGTTATTCCTAGTTGTGCTACGTTATAGGTGGTTTTGAGCTTTAACCCACATAGCATTGCTAAACCGATGTGTGGGCAATTCTGTTTCTAGATTTTTTCCAGATTGCTTCTTGCCAACCGAGACTTCTCAATTGAATGGAAACAGCTGATGTCCCAGACTTTACTTTCTTACAAACGACAGCTCAAACTCTCTTGCAGCCATGCCTGAAGCCCATTTCTGCAATGTCCGGTCTGACCCTGGCTAAGATCTGCATCTGGTCCTCCAGAGACAGTTTGATTTTGTTTTTTTGTGTTACATCTTACTCTTTACGAAGTAGCCTTGTGTTGTATAGGTATATTCAATCTGCTTCGGAAGGGAAGAGGGGGGGGGGGGGTGGTTGTTACATTGAAGTAGCTTTTTGTTTTTTATTTTGTCTTAACTCTCCCCCAGGTTGACTAACAAGTTTACTTTCGTCCATTGTGGAAAAGCATACTTCCTGCACCTTTTCTGAGCGATTACCTATTCACTACTCGTGTCCTGGAAGAAATTAACTTTTCCTAGGTTTTACCCCCCAAAACTGGCTAGATCTTTACTCAAAAGCGTGTTCTGGCAAGGTAAGCTGGTTACTAGATGTTTATGCCCCCTTTTTGGGGAATTTTAGACCTGTAGGTACAGATCTGAAGAATAGAAGCAATCAAGTACTGGTAGATCCACACAACTATTGCGGTGTGTAAACCTTAATTTATATTGGCAATTTATTATCTTTCAATTGTGCAGTTTTCGAATGGAATGTACCATCAGTACACTATTAGTGTGTGTGTATATAGAATTGTACACATTTTGCTTCTGTGGCAACATAGTTTAGTTTGTCGTAATAAACGTGGCTTCCCCAACGCCACTTGAACAATAAGCATGTTCCCCGATGTGTCTTGTAAGGTTTGTCCTTTGGAGGCGGCGTGGGGCAGAATATTAAACATGTCTGTGCTTTAGGAAGAAATTAAGTACTTGAGGGTTCACACATTGCGGTCTCAGCGTAAAGGCTCGGAATCTAAACTGTAACTGGTACTTGGCCCATTTCTTTTATTCAAATTGTGTAGTTGTCTACTGTTTCATACCTTAAGTTTTGTAGAAATTGAATTGTACAAAAATCCCTACAAGGAAGGTGTTTGCCACTGTGGCAGCCTGGTCTAGTTTGTCGTTGTGAATTCTGCTCTTGGACAGGACACTACAGGAATAAGCATGTTCTGTGTCGTGGATGGTTGCTTGGACCTAACCCTGTAGCACTTGGTGAGTTCTTGGTTAGTGGGTTGTGTTGCGATCCGGGCCATCAATTGTTCTGAGCCATGGCAACACATCTTGTGCAGCTTGTTACACAAACTCTGCTAGGTGGCCATAGGCCAGTGTTGAAGCAGCGGCAGATTGTGCACCCTAAGGGAAATATTGGAATCGATCTAATGGGTCCGGGTTCAATGTTGTGGGCAGCATTGGGGGGAGGGGGGGCATGGTGTGAGGGAGTAACTATTGTGCACTCTTGCAGATGGCCCTAAATCATGAGCAAGGACTACAGGAGCTGGGCAGACCACCGCGAAGGCACACAAACTAGAGCGGGTTCTCTGTCGTCTGCTCTTGGATCTCTCCCTGACAACGTCTGCTTCCCTGCTTTTTGTATGGTATGCCTTGACTTCTGTTTGGCATCTTAGTTCTAAATGTCTAATCCTTCTACAGAAAATGAATGACAATAGTCTTGCTAATATACTAAATTGTCCATGAAATATGGGTACACATATTGAATTGGGTGGAGGTCTGTAATATAATCAACTGGTAAGCCCACTGACCGTATAGGTTTGTTATGAAGCTTGTGGGTAGTTGGATTTGGAAGCCAATGAACAGTCTTCGTTATATCAGAATAACTTGTGGGTGGGCCTATTAACTATCTTTTAGTTCTTCAGAAGAAAAGACGCTCTGTTCTTGGTGAGTGTTCTTGAGGGGTAATGTGTGGAGTGGCCAGTGTTAGAAAGGAGTTTTTTTTTATAGTAGTCTGTAATCTCCCACTTTGTTTCTTGGTCTCAAAGGATATGCTTATAAATTAAAAGGCTTTTTAATTGTGGTTGGGGGGGCGCGCAATCTGTACTCTGTTTTGCAGATTTGAGACTGGAAAAATAACTGATCCTTTGAAGTTTGTCGTTTTGTGGTTTTTGGATCCGGATGGTGGAAGAGTCTACCTCTGCAACACCTGTTGAAAATTAAAGGCCCCGTCTGAGCCTCTTCAGATCTCTGGTTACAGCTGCAAAGAACCACAGGTCTTTTGGTTAAAATAAGTTTGCTCTCAATGCTGTTTTTTACCTGCTCGGTTCGCTGTAGTTGCGGTTCGGACAGTCTACTTACCATTTGAATCTGCCATGGTTATGTCGTTTCAGTGTTGGCCTGCAGTGTTTGATAGCCATGGGGTGTGGGGCGGGGGGGGGGAATGGTTGTATTGACCATGTTGACTTGTCTTTTCACAGAACATTGGATCTGGAAACCTGTAGTGTAACTGCAGCTTAATCTGGATACCAGGTACTGGCTTTGGGAATACCCTGAGCAAAGATAAGACTTTGTTTCCCTGACTGCCCCGTTTACTTGGGAGTAGATACCGCGTTGTGCTTCGTTGTGGGTTGTTTTAAGGCTCCAACCAACCGTGTATAATATTGCTGAGAAGGTCTGCGCAATTCTGTTTCTAGCCTTCTTCCACATTTAAGTTTGACTCTCAACGCCGAAGTCACCATGAATGCTAACTGATAGGCGAGAATGCACTTTCTTAAAATTGAAATGTCTGAAGCAAAGTCTGCAACTTCTGACCCGACCAAGAACCCTAATGCGATCTCCAGAGACTGTGTTCGATAGCCCCCCACCCACCCCCCATCTCCATTTTACAGGTATGTTCAGTCTGCTCTAGGAGTGAAGAGGGGGTTGTTGAACTTGTAGTTTATTTTCTTTCTCCCCCAGGTTAATTTACTACTGTTCTGTTCGGTCCATTTTGGAAAATAATGCAGGCTGCGCAGTTTCCAAGTGCTAAAACTACCAGTGTGTCCTGGAAGTAATGTACATACTTTAATGGTTTTTAGCCCTAAAAAATAATAATGCTAGAACTTTTCTCGAAAGCGTGTTATAGTAAGGTAAGCTGTCTGGAACAATATGTATGCCTTTAGTTAGCGGGAGGTGGACATATTGGAAGAAATGAAGTGTTTTTAGGTCCACACCTGTTAAAATGAGGGCTTCGAATGTAAACTACAACTGGTACTTGCCAGTCCTAGTTCATCTTTATGGTCTGTTTAATACCATATGTTTACAGAAATTGAACAGTACTAAAAGGTCCTAAAATGTTCTCTCCTGTGGCAGCATTGTCTAGTTTATCGTAATAAATGTGGCTCCTCTACACCCAAGCAATAAGCTTGTTATCCAGTATTTGGGTGTCTTTCATAGATTCACATGCCTGAATCATTCCCCGTCGCCGAGACGGGAGCCTCCGGTACATAAAAAAGTAATGTCCTAAGGACATACATAGAGAACATAGGCCGAAGGGCCTCCCCTTTGGGGCCTTTCCACGTCCTTATGTAAAAAGGACCGAACTCTCATCGTTAGCCAATCAGCTCCGACCTCCCTCTAGAACCTTCCCGGGAGGAGCCTCCGTCCCTCAGATTTTCTACCGCACGTTGTGCTAGGGAGTCTCCAGCCTGAGCTCTTCAGGTTTATTGCTTCGAAGTCTCAAACTTCTCTGGAAAATCCCTCTGTTCAAAGGAATAATTATCCTATCTTCGACTGCCGTCTCCCATGTCGGAATCCAATAAAAAGGCTTCATCCATGGCAGACTCGCAAAAGAAAGCCCTTCTCAGGGCCTGTTCCTCCTGCGGCAAGAAGCGGATTCAAGCGGAGGATAAGCACGATCTGTGCTTGTATTGCCTGTACCCTGACCACGTCTCTGACAAGTGTAGGGTGTGTAGAGCCTTCCCAAAGAAGACTGTAAAGGAAAGAGAGGCTCGCCTTCTCGAATGGCTCGACAGGCTTAAGGACCGAGACACTCTGGAATCTTCCGAGGGTAGTGTCTCCGTGTCCTCAAAAGTCTCCAAGAAGAGACCCAGGGAGCAGTCCCCTGGAGAGACAGACACTCCTCCCAAGAAGGCGCACAGGAAGCCTTCGGAGGCACGTTCCACCACCTCCTCCGTGTCTGCTCGAGACGACCAGAGGTTCAAGAAACCCGCTCCATCTACTAAGCGGACCACCTCGGTCTCGACCACCGTGTCGACCACTACGGCCTCATCGCCCTCCGCGACGGCCACGACGACCACCACTGCGTCCTCAGGCGCACCGGTCTCCTCTACCATTCCTCTGAAGTCTTCGTCCAAGACCAAAACAGGATCATCAACGGTGTCCCCACTGTCTGCGTCATCGTCGCCTAAGAGATCCAAGTCAAGTTCGAAAGGTCGGCCTTCGCCGAAGAAATCTCAAACCGAAGGATCGTCACCTAAACAGTCAAGGTCAGGTTCGAAAGGCCCGCCTTCACCCAAGCAATCTCGAGTTGAAGGCTCTACCACCAGTAAGTCCACGGTTCAATTGTCCCCGCAGACTTTGGTTCCATCAACAATACCGGAATCGTTGCAGTCGCCAACCCAGGCGGCGGGCGCGCCATCTTCACGCACGTCGTCGGAAGGGACCCCGGCGCCATCTTGGAAGGAATCAAGATTGGTCGAGGTCTCCATTCACTCGATTCCACCCTCCTCGGTTCCCCCAACGAAGGGGTTGCCACCCGATCAGGAGCAGGTGGCTCTGCAGAGTGAGGATTCCGATGAGGAGAACCAGCCCGATCCGGCCACCTCCCTATCGGACAATCACGAGGACCAGGAGGAAGTCATGTATCAGGAACGTTCCGTACACTCAAGTGTCCGCACGGAAACCACCCCGATGATCTGTTTGCCCGTATCCCTGGTCAACGATTTGCGCTGCCTAGTGCAGGACTATAAGCAGAGATTCCCGGATGCCGACAGCGGAACCCAGGCACCGGTCACCCAGGCGCAGCCGTCTGCCTCGCGTCCTTCCGCTCTCCAGGCCCGGCCTCGGAACCAACCCCAACCTCGTGCTCGGCCCCAGCCTCAGGTAGAGGACTCCTCTGAGGATGAGGAGGGGGAGGCGGACTTGGAGGAAGGTGAAGTGCAAGACGTCGACTCGGACCAGAGAAACGACGACGCCGATGCTGCGTCATCCCAGCATTCGTCAACCCCGGCGTCCCCACAACCGCGCCAAACCGAAGCGACGGACGTCGGGGGGTTCCACAGGCTAGTGGACAGGGCGGCTAAGAGGTTCCACATGGCGGTGGAATCCACGGAAACGGAATGCTTCCTCCATGATTTCAAAGAACACAGCCAGAAGTCGGCCAAGTCTATTCCAGTTATAGACTTTCTGTGGGAACAAGGCAAGAAGTTGATGCTTACTCCTGCCTCGGTGCCTGCGGTTGTTCCGCGCCTGGACAAAAAATATAAGGCCCCGCTTACCGCGCCGGCCTGCCTTACCGGCCACCCCAAACCGGATTCGGTAGTGACTCAGGCGGCTCAAAAACAATCCCGCAACCCATCCTCGCCACTGTCCGCACCCCCGGACAAGGAGGGCAGAAAATTGGACACCATTGGCAAGCGGTTCTCTACCACGTCCGCCATGACCATCAAGGTGGCAAATTCCATCGCCCTGCTAGGGCGCTACAACCGCCAGCTGTGGGAAGACATTGCCCCCTACCTGCAAGACCTGCCGGCCACGGTCCAGGACGAGGTGAAAGCTCTCCTGGCGGAAGGACAGAACTCAGCTGCAGAGATCATCGACTGCGCCATCGACGCAGCCATGACTGGATTCCGCCAGTTGGCCGGGGCTGCCGTGCTCCGGCGCCAGGGCTGGCTCAAGGCAACGTCCTTTCGACAAGAGGTCCAATCTAAGGTACTGGACATGCCATTCGACGGTCAGTTTCTTTTTGGGGAAAAGATCGACGAAGCACTCCAGGCCATTAAGAAGGATACCGACACAGCAAGGGCGCTGGGCTCCCTCCAGTCCCGGAACCAGTCCTTTCGGGGTGGCCGCTCCTGAGGCCAGTATTCCTACAGAGGTTCCTACCAAAATAGGTCGTCCTACTCCTACGGCAACAGGAACCAGCCCCAGCACAAACAACAGAACCGACAGTCGTCCTATGGGAGGTTGTCCTTCAGAGGCAAATCCGCCAAGAAGGGCGCTGGCGGCCGCCAGTGACCATTTACTCCAGCCAGTCCCACCACCGTCTCAATCCTTTCAAATTGGAGGAAAACTGACCCACTTCCTCCCCAATTGGCGAAAAATCACTACGGATCGGTGGGTACTACAGATAATTCAATTTGGACATTCCCTCGAAATTATCAACACCCCTCCCAACACACCCCCGCTGAAGCGTGCTCACAAACACCTGCACCTCCTTCTCAAGGAAGTCTCCGCCATGTTGGTAAAAGGAGCCATCGAGAGGGTCCCAGCGTCCCAGAAGGGGACTGGATTTTATTCCCACTTCTTCCTGGTCCAACAGAAGGGAGACAAGTGGAGACCAATCCTGGACCTCCGGGCGCTCAACGCCTTCCTTCGGAGTCAGTCCTTCCGGATGGTGACGTTGCAGGAGATCCTGGGAGCGCTGGTGAGGGGAGACTCGATGGTCTCCCTGGACTTACAGGACGCCTACTACCATATCCCCATCCTCACAAGGCACAGGAGGTTCCTGCGGTTCGAGGTAGCAGGCAGACATTATCAGTTCACGGTCTTGCCCTTCGGCCTCAAATCCGCGCCGCGTATCTTCACGAAGTGCTTGGCACCGGTGGCAGCCTTCCTGCGGCAAAGAGGTCACCAGGTATTCCCCTACCTGGACGACTGGCTGGTGAAGGCGCCTTCTCCGGGGGGCGCGACCGCTTCCTCCAACGCCTGCAGCGCACTTTTTCAACAGCTGGGTCTGACGATCAACCTCAAAAAATCCTGCACTACTCCATCCACGAGGATCACCTTCCTAGGGGCTACCTTAGACACGGATTGCGCAAAGGCCTTCCCCTCGGAGGACAGGACCAACAAAATACTGTCTCTGGCCGCGGCGGTGGCCAAGAAATCTCGCATCAAAGTCAGGACATTCACCTCCCTGCTGGGGATGATGTCCTCCTGCATTCTCCTCATACCGCACTGCCGGCTCCGCATGCGTCCCCTGCAGGAGGCTCTGGCGCGCCAATGGAAACAGAGTTCCGGCTCGTTCGAGGACGTTATCAGGATCACACCAGCCATCATAAAGGCCCTTCTGTGGTGGAGAAGGCGGAAACACCTGACGGCCGGCTTGCAGTTCCTCCTGCCGCCGGCACCTCTGGTCATCACGACAGATGCCTCCCTGGAAGGCTGGGGCGCTGTTCTATTGGACCTTCGAGTCAGCGGCAAATGGGAGGCCCAAGAGAAACTACTACACATCAACCTCTTGGAGCTGAGGGCTGTGTATCTGGCTCTTCTGCAGGCATTCCTGCCACGTATCGGAACTTCCCCGGTGCTCGTCAAAACGGACAACACCACGACGATGCACTACCTGAACAAACAAGGGGGAACGCGATCTCTCTCTCTCACGAGAATCGCAGAAAATCTGGAACTGGTTGGTGGCGCACGGGCTCTCCCTCAAGGCGGAGTACGTTCCTGGGAAGGACAATACCATCGCGGACGCCCTCAGCAGGCAGACCTCTCTCTCCCACGAATGGGAGCTGCACGGCGACACAGTGGCCTACCTCTTCTCGCAATGGGGAGCCCCGAAGATCGATCTCTTCGCGACAGCAGGGAACGCCAAATGCCCAAGCTACGCAAGCTGGCATCCCCAACAGGGGTCGTTGGGAAATGCTTTTTCCATCGGCTGGTTCAGCGTGTTTGCGTACGCTTTTCCTCCGTTCCCGATGATACCGAGGCTCCTCCGGAAGATGAAGACGGAGCCGTGCACCCTGATCCTGATTGCTCCGTACTGGCCGAGACAACACTGGTTCTCGGACCTGCTTCGCCTCTCCGTCAGGCCCCCGATTCACCTGCGACAACACCCGAACCTCTTAACGATGTCCGGAGGCCAGGTACACCACCCGAACCTCCGCTCTCTCAAATTATGGGCCTGGCTCCTGAGCACCGAGAGTTCGGAGACCTAGAGATCCCGCAGGACTGCAGGGCCGTCCTAGCCAAAGCGAGGGCGGGCAGCACGAACAAGACCTACTCGCTGAAGTGGAAGAGGTTCTGCTTGTGGTGTTCGGAACAGGGCTTACACCCTCTACGGGTCACCCCAGTGCAGCTGCTACCGTACCTCCTCCACCTGGCTCAATCGGGGCTGGCTCACGCCTCCATTAAGGTTCATCTGGCTGCGATTTCTAGATTCACCAGGACCTCATCAGGGCCTTCACTATGGTCCAGTCGGCTGATAAAGCAATTTCTGAAGGGGCTCTACAGATCCTTTCCGAGGCCTCGGAAAGTCCCTCCAACCTGGCAGTTGAACTTGGTGCTCAACCAACTCATGAAACACCCATTCGAGCCCATACACCGGGCCTCTCTCAAACATCTCTCCTGGAAAACGGCACTCCTGCTCGCCCTGACGTCAGCCAGGAGGGTCAGCGAACTTCAGGCGCTGTCTATTCAGGAACCGTATCTCCAATTCAGGCACGACCGAGTGGTACTCAGGCCCAACCCTAAATTCATACCTAAAGTGCCTTCAGACTTTCATCTGAACGAACCAATTGTCCTCAAGTCCTTTTTTGCGAACCCTTCCACAGCGGCAGAAAGGGCGCTGCATTCCTTGGACCTTAAAAGATGTCTCAAATTCTACTTGGACAGAACCAAAGATGTACGAAAGTCTTCTCAACTGTTTGTAGCCTACAGCAACCCGCGAATGGGTTTGCCCCTAACAAAACAGAGCATCTCCCGCTGGATTTCATCAGCGATTGCGTTTTGCCATGATCAGGCCGGACGGCCTTTAACGGACCGAGTGGCTGCCCACTCTACCAGAGCGATGTCCGCGTCGGCGGCGCTCTTCGCTGGAGTGACGGTCCTGGACATTTGCCGAGCGGCGACCTGGAAGTCCCCGCACACCTTTTCCAAGCATTACTGCCTGGACATCGAACTGCAGAAGGATGCTGCAGTGGGACAAGCGGTGCTGCGCCATCTCTTCCAATAAGGTGAGCCTTACCTCGTCCCGCCATCCAGGTATGCACATTCTTCATGGTTTTTCTGCTATATGCATGACTGTATATTACCATGTTCTCTCATGTTGTCTGTACTTTATGCAGATCTGCTGGAGGTGAGAATGTGCTTTACCATTATGCATGTATAACTGCTGGCTACTCTGATTCAGGCATGTGAATCTATGAAAGACACCCAAATACTGGATAAGAAATGCGTTACTTACCTGTAACAGCAGTTATCCAGTATTGGTGTCTTTCATAGATTCACATGCAACCCTCCCGCCTCCCCGGTAAGGACTCACGTACCTCTATGTCTAGTTGCGACACCCTAGCTGGGTGCGTACGAAAATCTGAGGGACGGAGGCTCCTCCCGGGAAGGTTCTAGAGGGAGGTCGGAGCTGATTGGCTAACGATGAGAGTTCGGTCCTTTTTACATAAGGACGTGGAAAGGCCCCAAAGGGGAGGCCCTTCGGCCTATGTTCTCTATGTATGTCCTTAGGACATTACTTTTTTATGTACCGGAGGCTCCCGTCTCGGCGACGGGGAATGATTCAGGCATGTGAATCTATGAAAGACACCAATACTGGATAACTGCTGTTACAGGTAAGTAACGCATTTCTTATCTTATGTATTGTAGGTGTTTAGCTTGGACCTAAGCCTGTAGTACGTTATTCATGATCAGTGGGGCTGATAAGATCCGGGCCATCAATGGCTGCTTTCCCATGGTTGTAGACGAGAGAACTTGAGGCGAGGTATGTCTGGGTACATGTATAACTACATGGTTAACGATGTATTCAGAGACAAACAATACAGCTTAACACAGGTGCCCTTAAAAGGCTTATTTTACTGCCACTTCTTGAAAATGTGGCCACTGGAAACCTAAAGTTTTCCATGTATGATTGCAATTAAAATCAAGCTTCTGGAGTCGTTGCTTAACTTGCCGCCTTATACTTAAGGTTACTAGTCTTGAAGGGGTTGAACCAGTACAGAAAAGTTTCTAGATTCTTCTTTTTGTTAGTCGGTGTTCTTTTTAGGACCTGCGAAGACCAACATTTGCCTAATGTGCACCTTACGATAATTTAAACAGGTAACGTACTGGTAGTGTGATTGTGTGCTATAACTGGATTCAGACTAGTAATATGGTCCATCTTTTGAATAGATCAAAGGTAGAGGTTTAACTTTTACCAGTGCCTCCTAATAATGAAGAGGTTTGGATGCAATGGAGCATCAGACAGTGAAACGCAATGGTGATTGGTGACAAGCCAACACATAACAGGGTGAGCCAAGCAAAGGTCTGGTTTCGATCTTCAAGCCTGACAAATGAGCCGCGCCCGGACAATGGTTGCTACATAAATCATACAGCAATCCACGCAAAATGTGGTTAAGTCTCAACATAATAAAAAAAGTATTTCTTTAACCAGGGGTGTGAACTTGATTACACAGAAGGTATTACCTGCATTTCAGGATGCTTCTCTGAAGGGCTTTGGTGGGCTGGGTCCTGAGCAGGTGCTGAGACTCGCTTAACTCTGGCAGTACCACCCTTCCCTTTCTTGTAACTTCAAAGAGACTAGTAGTTTGTTCCATTCTCATCATTTCAGAATGGATGCATGTTGTCTCTCCATATCCCATAGTTGTTGCTTATTTATCATTTGCAGGTAACATCCATTGACAAAGCCAATAGCCCTGGCTTGTTGTAGGTGTAATTGTACTTGCTGTATATTAATATTTATATATAGGCACAACAATGGAAGCAGTAAACTGCCAGACTGGCAGGACATTAAAGATTTTTAGCTTGGGTGTTTTTAAGCCACACTCTTAATTGAATCGACCATGCCCCTGCAAGATCCTCCAAGCCCTACCCCGATTTTTTTTTTTACCCATGCTTTTCTTTTCCATCGTTTCAAGGCTCTTGGGCGTAATAAAAGGGTTTTCTTTTGGGACCAATAAAGGGCCAACCAGAATATTGCCCCATAGTACTAATGCATGGGATGGGTCCTATGGTTTTCAGAATCGCTGTTTCTTCATCAATCAGCATCCAACCAAATAGTTCTGCCTGCAACAGTTCGTAATGCTCCTTTGTTGGTTAGTTCTAGCTTGACGTTTTTGCTACTAGACGTCCCCTTTTTTCCTGGGCACATTTATATAGTAAGTCTAATCATTCTCTCGCTAAACTTCATGGGAATAGAGGACGACTGAGGTTATTTTATGCACTGTAACTGAAATGTTGGCAAAAACGGTTATCTTTTTAGATCAAAGTCTTACCATACAATATTTGACAGCCGGTCATTTGTTGCAAATTTCATGTGGAGGAACGCTTGCTATTTGAGTTAATGGTGAGTGATTATTGGATCAAAAGAGCGAAGAATGGTGAGGAGAACCTGAAGGTTGCGATTGTGGTTTTAAAGGGGGGGGGGCAATAACTTGTGGACTGTTTCAGATTAATCGTAGATCGGGAGCAATGAGTGCAGGATCCGGGCAGATCACCACGAAGGCACACCAACTAGTTGCTGTTTCTCAACTGTCTGCTCTTGGATCTCCCACAAAAACGTCTGCTTACCTGTCTTTTGTATGGTATGCTTTAACTTCGGTTCCTATTTGGCGTCTTGGGTTCTACATGGTCACTCGTCCTGCGAAAAAAGGTTAATCTTATTAATACTTGAAATTATCCAAGTCATCGGTGCTAGCTGGGGGGCAAGATGGCCGCCATGCTGTGGTAGAGAGCGGTCGCAGTAATCCCTTCTCCCTGCCTCAGTGAATAATGGCTGGACTTAAGAAGTAAATTATGCTGATTCTACAAAACATACTGCGAGTGAAAGGAGCTACTAAAGGAGCCACAAGCCTAGGCACTAAAGCACTACAAAAGGTGCTTTCAACCTTGGGATCTTTCTGCTTCAAGCATCTTAAGAAGTCAGTGGTTTATGGTGTCACTGCAGCCGTGAGAATGGCACATCGCACAGGCACGATACCCAAAACAACGCAGAATAAACGTGCAACAACAGCTAACACCTTGAGCGGCGCTACGCAAAAGATGCAGCCTAAGAAAGGCGAGAAGTCCGTAAAAGAGAAAGAAAAAGCCGATACTAAGGCAGAGATCAAAGCACCTAACCAAACAAAAACAACGGAGATTTCTGGAGGCAAAGGGCCGGCACAACAGAGGCGCTCTCAATCGGAGAGCGGAGCAGCAAAACACATGATCACCGAGAGCATGGCACCCACCTCCAGCAGAGACTTGCGGCAGCCTACAGTCACCGAGGCATTTGCAGGCAAGCAGCAGCAATCTGTATCGGCCGCCGGCGGTGCTCCGGGAGTAAACACAGATCCAAACGCGGAAACCGAGCTCGCCGACCGCGAGGACGCAAGCACGGCGGTTGCTAGGCAACCAGGGGCTGAGACGCCTACGCTTCAGGCGGGAGCTGCACAACGAGCGGAGAAGGCTGGCGAGGACGCTAGTGCTAACAAACCCAGGAGTGACAAGAGCGAAACCAGCAAGGAGAAGACAATGAACAACAGCAACAGTACCTGCAAGCCCAGTAATGGGCAGACAAAGGAGCAAGAGCAGGCTGAAACGGTAAATCTAGATAACAATACTAATAACACTAATAGTAACAATGCTCTAATGCTTGAGGCTCTGTTGGAAGTAGAACTAGCGCCAACACCTGTGGATAGGACTGTAATGGCACAATCGAACTGGGGGAGCATGAAAAGTATTCAGAGTGTCCAGAGCTACACAAAAGGGGCTAAAGGGAGGAGATTACGCTCCCCAGAAGGGGAAAAATTCTACTCAGTAACTGAGGGGTCTGATTCTTCACTGTTGGGGTCAGAGGAGGAGATTACAACCACAGATCTCTCATCAGGGTCAGAGTCAGAAAAATCTCTCTCTAGTGAACGCAGAGATAAGGAAACACAAAAGAGAAGAAGGAGAACTATGATAAGGCGTGATAGAGAGATGGATAGAGCAGCGACAAGTACAAACCGGAAACTGTTATGGGACTATGGTAGCGCTTCCAAGGTGTATCAGGAGCAAGATCTGGGTGATGCACCTGAGAGCTACCCCTTAAATGACTCGAATGACGCCCCACCTCAAGCCACTTTGGATGGTATGTTTACCATGCTGAAACAAATGCATTTAGAAGCCCGCTTAGAAAGCAGACGAGCAAGGCAGGACACCAAGAAAATACAAACAAGTATCAGGAAAATGAATAGAAAATATGTGGAAGTGGAAGGCAGAGTGGAACAAGTTGAAGAAAGAACTGGAAGGCTTGAGGATGAAGTCACTGATTGGCAGAAAGTAAGAACTGAGCAAGGGAAGGTGATTGAGGACTTGCAGTGGAAACTGGAAGATTTTGAGAATCGACAAAGGAGGAATAACCTACGTTTTCTGGGCATAGAGGAAGGACTTGAAGGAAAGGACCCTAGGGGGTTTATGATTAAACTACTAAAAGAAGCTTATCCGGAGGCACAGTGGCTGTGGGAACTGGAAATACAGAGAGCACACAGGTTCCCATTGACACAGAAGGCAGGAAGAGGCAGAGGTCAAAATGGTTTACCTAGGGCTATGCTTGTCTTCTTTGGGAATTTTTTGGCTAGGCAGGAGGTTATGGAAACTGCGAGACCAGACAGAAAAAAGACAGTAGAAGGGATTACTTTCTTCACGAGACCGGACTTTTGCCATGCGACCGTGGAACGGAGGTGGAAACTTAGACAGCTTATTACCTCGTTCCAACGACAGGGTTCTGAAGCATATTTGATGTACCCATCTAAGTTAAAGGTTGTCACAAATGGCCATATCAGAATGTTCTTCTCGGAGATAAAGGCAGGAGAGTATCTGGCTGAAATTACAGAGTCGCAGAAAGATAGGAAGAGTAGGGAATCAGAACCAGCATAAGATGCATATGGAAATGGAAATTAATGAGTTTTTTGCATATTGTATATAGTTAAGTGAATACTGAGCAGGATAACACGGGTTTCTAGGGAGGGAGAAGGGAAGCGACACTACTGCAGCGAGCAGCCACACATAGGTCAGTATTGACCTATTTGCCCGTAGCAGGGGGGGGAGGGTGGGGCAGGGGGGGGGTGGGGACAGAGCAGGGGTGGAGGGGAGGGGAGGGGGTGGGCGGAACGACAAAATTTTCTCTCTAAGGTACGGCACATTGTTATGTATTTAAGGACTTATGAAAATATGCAGTCTGGTTTGATGATGTTAAATAATGTTTATCTTGTTATGTACCTGTCAAAGTTAGCACGATGGCATGTAGGATAGTATCACTGAATGTATGTGGTTTAAATGAGCCTAATAAGAGAATGAGAGTTGCAGCGTATTTGAAATCTCTGCGATTAGATTTGATATGTCTGCAAGAAACCCATATAGAGACAAGTAGGGCATACCTCTTAGAGCAATTAGGATTTGATTTGTTGGCAAGATCTAGACAAGAGACTAGGACCAGAGGAGTAGCAATCCTGGGTAGACAAAGGGATGTCGTGGTAGGGAAGAAGAAGGAAGACAAATGGGGCAGATGGGCTATCCTAGAAATCTGTTTCAAAGGACAGAAACTAACGCTAGTTACTATCTATGGATCAACAGAAGATGACCCTGACGTATTTCAGTTTCTTGATGCGGAGTTAGCCCAGTGGAATGAACCCATAGTATGTTGTGGAGATTTTAATATACATGATTTAGAGAGCTCGTTTACACAAGAAAATGCGACCTATAGAGGTAGGAAAAGGAAAGTATTTAGGGCGCTGGCAGACATGGTCACACATAACGCTTTGGTAGATCCTTGGGTAAAATTACATCCACACCTTGATGGTTGTACTTTCTTTTCTGCCCCTCATAAAGTAATGGTTAGGCTTGATTATTTTTTGATAACGAATTGTTTACTAGTTGAGTCACAAGTGGAGAAGTTACCCAGGGTAATCTCAGACCATAGTCCGGTGATCCTTACTATTAAAATCAGCCAAATACCAAGAATTCCCGCACAATGGACTTTTGAGAGAGGCCTTTTAAAGGATCCTGCATATAGGGAGCACATGGTTGTTTGGATCAAATGGTTTTGGGATATAAATAGGGGGACAGCAGCCCCAGGGGTGGTCTGGGATACATTCAAGGCAGGAGTAAGGGGAGAAACAATTAGTTTCGCAATGGGGAGACAAAAAAGAGAAAGAAAAAGGCGAGAAGAGATAGGACAGAGGTTGTTAAGAGAGGAAGGGAACTTAAGCAGGGCTATAAGACACAACCTACCCTTAGAGGACTGTCTGCTTAAGATCACAGCGTTAAAAGCTGAGGCAGTGGAAGGTTTTGCAAGGCAGGCGGCAGAGAATTTCTTAACAAAAAAGGAAAAAACATACGAACTTAGTGAAAAGGTGGGGCGGGTGCTGGCAATCAGGACTAGGCAGAGAGCAGCTGAAGCAGGGGTAAAGGAAGTAAGAGACGTACAGGGGAACATGGTCACGGAGACTAACCTAGTAAGAGAAGTCTTCAGGAAATTCTATGGGGATTTATATACTCCAGAGGATCCAACGAATTTAGAAGAGATTGATAAATATTTGAGGAATATCCCGCCACCAACAATATCAGCAGAAGACAGGGAGATATTAGATAGACCTTTGCAGCCTGTAGAGTTAGCGGAAGCTCTTGGAAGCCTACCGGCAGGGAAAGCAGCAGGACCGGATCAGATCCCGCTTGAATTTTATCAAATATTCCAAAATGAGCTTTTGACAGACATGTTTAATATAATGCAGCAAGCACAGGTAGGGGAATCTAGTCCGGAGACTTGGGGTGGTGCTAACATAATAGTTATTTTGAAAAAGGGGAAGCCACCAGAAACACCAGGGTCATATAGGCCAATCACATTAATGAACTCGGACGTTAAAATCTACTCTAAAATATTAGCAAAAAGGCTAGCTGGGATAATTGAGCAGCTGGTAACCCCTAGCCAGCATGGATTCATCCCTGGGAAAGGGACCACGCAACATGTAAGGACGGTGATCACGATGTTGGACTCTGCGGATGTCCTAGGAGACCCTGTCGCAGCATTATTTCTGGACGCCGAGAAGGCATTCGACAGGGTCTCATGGGATTACCTGTGGCAGGTTATGAGGTGGTGTGGTCTGGGGGAACCTTTTATAAAAGCCATACGGGTACTGTATAATGCTCCAACAGCAAGTATAAGAGTGAATGGGGGGCTTTCTGATGAAGTAAAAATAGCTAGGGGGACTAGGCAGGGATGTCCCTCCTCTCCCCTGTTGTTTGCGCTATATTTGGAACCATTATTGCGTAGGCTTGAAGCTAATCAAATGATACAACCAATGAGGATTAATAATTGTGTGGTGAAGACCTTAGCCTACGCAGACGATGTTGCAATTTTAACGCCTAATCCGACCATAGCTATAAAGGAGGTGGAGTTAGAGGCTCAGAGGTTTGGGAAGATCTCAGGATATAGCCTAAATAGATTAAAAACGCAGATAATTAAAAATAGATATACTGTATGTACTGATGATAGGGTGGTCAACTCAGCAGTGTACTTAGGGGTGCTCTTAACGGCAAGTTTGGATATCATAGTAGAGCAGAATTTGGCACCTCTAATTGATAAAGTCAAAAAAGATTTAGAAAGGATGAATAATTTGCACCTTTCCCTTATGGGCTGCACAAATGTAATTAAAATGTTAATTTTACCTAAATTTTTATATTTCTTCCGCTCTATTCCTTTAGTATTTGAGGCTAGATGGTTTAATTTGTTAGAGAAAGTACTTAATAGATTTATTTGGGCACACGGGAAAACTAGACGGGCCTATAGATATATGACCCTCCCAAGAGAAAGAGGTGGGTGGGGGATACCTGACTTTAGGTTATATCAAATGGCGGCAGCACTTCAGTATATGCAGGGGTTAATTGGGGGGGGAGGAAGTGATAGCAGGGTTACGACTATGTCAACAGAAGTTTATTCTATAGTATTAGGGGCAGAGGCAGAAAATAATTTTTTAAATAGAATTGAGTTTGGTTATCACAAACGGACTAGGTTTAAGACAGTAGTGGCAGCAGGTAGGGTATGGATAGCATTCCTAAAAAAAATGAGGATGGGAAGATATAACAGGTACACCAGGCTCTATAAGAATAGATCTTTCCCGGCGGAAGTATTTGCAGACTCGATAATGTTGAGTTGGTATCAAAAAGGAATAGGGCAGATTGGGGACTTAATGGATGGGGAGGAGTTACTTCAATTCACAGATCTTAGCCTTAAGTATGGGATTGAGAGGAAAGATTTTTTCAAATACCTGCAGGTAAGGAGCTTCCTCTGTCGTAAGCAAGGTGGCAGTGCGGGTTTTAGTACTAATGAAGTATTGGAGAAAATAAAAATGGGGAGGGACTGTACAATTAGATCTTTTTATGCATGTCTAGCAAAAAGTAAAATGGATGACTTAGAGAAAGTTGGCAACAAATGGATCGAAAAATTGGGTGGGGAGACTGGAAATTTTCAAGAATCTCTGGACATGGGATGTAATGTTCTGTGCTCAGGTCCCATGCAATCGCAACATTATAAGACTTTATTCTCGTTGTACCATACTCCCGCCAGGATAGCTAAATGGGGAGGCACCACTGGCACCACCTGTCCACGTTGTAATGCAGGGGATGCAGACATTATCCATATGTTTGCCACCTGCCCTCAGCTTTATTCACTGATCAAAAATATGGAAGATTTTCTTAGTAATACTCTTGACATACGAACCAAAATGACACCCATGATGATACTGTTCGGGAGAGATAATCAAGATGGTACTGTTCAGAAGGAATTCATGTTTATAGCCACCGCAGTTATGAGATTAACAATAGCAAGAGCTTGGCTAGACAAGGTACCCCCAGGAATGCATGTATGGCTGGCAAATTTACTAGCTAGTTATAACCCTGAGAAAGCTATTTATGCACGCAAGGGGAAAAGGGGTAGGAGACTTGGGCTCAAAATCTGGGAACCAATAATCAAATGGAAAGAAAGGATGGCAATATAAGATACTGAAACAGAATATGAACTCTTGAACTGTAATTTATCTGGCAAGATAAATCTATATTGCTTATATTGTTTATATTATGTTAAACTTCAAACCAGCGAAATTGGAAATTTTTGATGTATAAAATATACAAATGTATGATGTAAAATACAATGTGCATATTAAGAAAAAGGAAAAATAAAAATCATTTAAAAAAAAAAAAAATGAAATTATCCAAGTCATATTGGTACCTCATTGAAATGGGTAGGTACCTCTGCTCTTTTTGTGAATGCATTGGTAGTTGATTTTGGAAGTATGTGAATGCTGACTTTGCAGTCCTTTAGTGTGATTTAATGTGCATTACATTAATTTGTATGTGGGAGTGGTCTAACTATCCTTATTTCTGCAGACGAAGACCATCCTTTATTTCCAAAGAGTGCTGCAAGGGACAAAGACAGGGTATTTACGATGAGCGAGTTTCTTATGACCGCCTATTATCTACCACTAACTACTTATGGATATCGTAATGCGGTATGTTTTTTAAACTTCAGACGCTACGTTTGATTGGGAGGGGTGGGGTGGTATTCAATCTGTTTACTTGTCTTTTCAGAGTTATGGACCTGGAAACTTAGTGTGGCTGGAGCAGATCTGACTTGGGAGGAGGTTTATATCCCTGGTGGTTGATTAGGTAATCAACTCTGCAAGATCTTTGTATCTACATTGGTGCCACTACTCTTAAGTGGGTCCACATAAATGGTGAAGCGCATATGACCGCATTTTTGTTGGTCGATGCTCATCCAGTATTTAGTTCCCGATTCATTACGAGTGTATTTCTCAGTAAAAGACCACTTGCCTTTTTTTTATTTTAAATTTAACTTATTTAAACCTAATTCTTTGGGGTAGACTTTAAGTTTAAGTGAGTTGCCTTTTTATAGATGCAACTAACTTTGGGTGAACTTTTCTATACTGTAGTGACTCGTGTTTCTCAGACTGCTTTATATCATATTGTTCTGTGGGGCGAATCTGTAGATGCATGCATGTAGGAAACCACCGTGTTTATTGGCGGGCACAGATGTTTGGGGCAACTGTTTGTTGCTTTTTTCCTTCTCAGGTTGTACACCTTCACCCGAATAGACCACTATGCAGCCATTAGATTCAAGGTTTTCCTCGTCATTTAAATGATAATTGGTGATCAGATTATCTTTCACAGGAGCAACTTTACAATTCAGTTGGGGGGAAAATGCAATTAAATCGAAATAAGAGAAGCCTTTTTCTGTGTAGAGGTATTTGAATCCATTGGTAATTCTGGAAACGTTGACAGCTAAAGTTGAGGTTATTTTTTTCTCCCTTATCCTTTAAATAGTAATCTTGGATGATTCACTTCGGTGCTGTTTGCATATTTCTAAAGCTGTTGTTTAAAAAACAGGCCTTACTGTAGTAAATACAGTAAGTAGCTTGAGCATGGACGGTTATAATGTGTAAAACTAAGGCCACTTTCTAGTTGATTATTTTGGTGTGTGAAGTTTGAAATGCATATTTGAGCATACAATGGCAATGCCCCCACTATTTACATTGGCCAAGATAATGCAGATTTTATTTGTGTAGAAATGTGGAGTGGTCCTCTAGTCTCCGGAACTTTCCAGTCTCTGATTGAAACCACTAAATTGCTGTGAGAATTAAGCTGGTAGTTCTCATACAGGTTACCAAATGCAAGCTGTAGAAGGCTAGTAGGGAGTATGTTGGGCTAGTAAATGAAATCAATTTTTCGAAATATGGGCTTCTGCAGTGGTCTAAGCTTACCTGTACTGAAGTGATCTGAAAGGCAAGCCAAGGAGACAATCTGGCTCTTGGCTGGATTTTTGGTGCAGCATTACTTTTTTTAATGAACAATAACTTCCAATCTGCAATGTGTCCAGTCTGTCTTCTCAGGATTTCCAAGCAGTTTGTGTTGACCCTTTACATTTTACTCTACGAGTAAGCTAGTGGTCATTAACTTGGCATGGAAGAGGTGTTCAACTTGGTTTACTTTTCCCTTGGTTTCAGATCAGTTTTGAAGAATAGAATGGGTTACACTATTTCCGAGCACTTGACTTTAGTACCCTGGAACAAATTCTGTTTTTCATTTATTTTACGAAGATTAAGTTGGCTAGAATTCCTCCCTCCCCCTCTAAAGCTTGTTAGTATAGTAGAACTGGAAGCTTACAGCCTGAAGACTGACAATTTAGTGGTGGGGATGGGGTTATTACATTTTTCTGTACTTTACATATTTGAAGGAATGTGTTCCAAAATCACATCCTTGTAGCAGTCTTTATGTACACTTTCAGGATGTAACCATCGGTAACCGGTACTGAGCAATGAAATAAAGTCTAGCTTGATCGTGCAGTTCTTTAGTAGTATTTTAAGAACTTGCGGCTGTAGAGGCAAAATTGTAAAAAGGTTCCCCAAGGAGAAAATCGATGTTTTTTTAAATCTGCCGACCTTGCTTAGTTTGGCGATTGTGGCTCCTTAATAGACCTGTTCTGAGATGTATTGCAGATTTTGGGTTGGACCGGAGCACGTGATACTTTGCATAATCTTTGTCGGTGGAGTTGGTTGCATTTAACTTTAATGGCTGCGTGACCCTGCGCTTTCCAGGGTTTTAGACTGTAATATCTGAGGTGGTAAATGGGGTCCCTACAAAGCTAGAAGTTTGAGTATGGTCTTCATACCGAATTAATTCAGCTGGTGCCCTTAAAGTTTTGTTTATCGTGAAGTGCAGCTTAGTTTGTATTAAAGGTCATGGCTGGTTTTTATTGGTTTAACTGGACAGGTCAGTGCCTGTCCACACCTCCAATGAGCTTTATTTCAACCAATACTCCTAGTAATGGGGTTGTGTTCATTTTCAGTAGACTGTATTCAGAGGTAGAAGGCCTATCCGCTACTCCTTTAATAATTTTAGGAGTATGGTTTGCCTGTAGATACCACAAAAAGATGAAGCGCGATAGCATCCAGACCCTCCGCCTGTAAAATTGATTTCTATGGAAAAATGTTAGCCACTTGTATATAAATACGTTGCAGGCTTCTTTTATTTAGTTGTGAGTTTACTTGGTGGGAAACCCTGGATCTCAAAGTATAAATTGTATTTTGAAGCGGATCAAGCCAGTTTTCTTCCGGTCTTTAATCTTGAGCATTTCCTTCAGTCTGTCATTTTCTGGCGTTGTAGATTTGAAGAATTTAGCTATAATAAACATTCCAGTAAAAGCTCTCCACTAGTCCTTGGTGTTTAGTTAGCACCGTATGAAATGTCTTGTAACTTGGTCAGAATTAAGTGTTAATTTAATGTGACAAGTATATTAGTTTTTTTTTTGGGGGGGGGGGGGAGTGTGGGGGGGTTGGTATCAGAGCAAACTTCTTAGTCTTGTCATATTACTGACCCGCAAGACTGAAATTCGTCTTACCACATTTCAGTCCTTGGTCCTTGGAATCTTCACAGTTCAATCTTAGGCCATTTGTGTGATTACGTTTAAACTGTATTTTCTCAAACTTGCTTAAGTTGATTTACCCAGTAGTTGTAGTTTTCAGAATGCATGTATGACTAGAGTAGATAATCAAATAAGGTTTTCTTTTCCTGAGAGAATAAAGTTCTCTCAGGTTTTGCTTTTAGCCTAGAAGAAAAAAAGCAAAAGATGCTGGTGGTTGGCACTCCTGGTTTTCAGGACAGGGTTCAAATCCCTGCAGCGTCTTTGCTATTTTCTTTTCTGTGATTATTGCTATGGCTAGAATTTTATAACCTTTCTCCAGGAAGGTTTTCTTAGTTTTTCCGGCCCCTCATCGAGGGGGGAAATAAAAAAAATCAGACTTGACTGCTTAATTTTTCCAATAAATACTTCTAATCACAGAGGTTTCCTTTCAAATAACTCCAGGAGCCATACTGGATGGGTAAAAATTGCTATCTACTGCACAAGTGTAGAGTGTTTAAAGCGCCATCTCATCTGGTACGACCTGGACGTCACCTGTGCCATACAGTATTGCCTCAGTCTGTTCTCATTTTTAGGTCCCACCTAAGTTTAGGTTCCACCGTGCTTTTATGAGACATTTTCTCCAGTATTGGAACTTTCATAGATTCCTATGCTTGAATCATTCCCTGTCGTCGATTTATAGTAGTATTCTCCAGTATTGTGGTGTCTTTCATAGATTCACATGCCTGCTCATTCCCAGTCGTCGGAGTGGGAGTCCCATGGTACATAAAGCAATAATATGCTATAATAAAAAACTTGCTAGTAACCAACCAGGAAGTAAAGTAGCCCAAGCTACAGGAGGAAACTTCCACACAGGAATATCCTAGTTATTTTGTACAGCCCAAACTGCAGCCAATAAGGCGTCTGCCCCCACCAGAATGTTCTCCCCAGAGGCTCAGGCTCTCAGATTTTCTACCGCACGTCGTGTGGAGTGAGTCTCCCTGAGCTTTGCTCAGTAATTCTTTTTCCTTCAAAATCCAGAATGTTAGGATGTCTTTCTCTAAAATCTTTGTTCAGGCCTTGTGACTCTTGTGGTAAGCTCAGGCTTTTCAAGGAAGATCCCCCACAAGAAGTGTATCTACTGCCTGTACCCAGACCATCAGGTGAAGGACTGCAAGATTTGTAGGACCTTCCCTCAAAAGACCCTTGGGGACAGAGAGGGCCGCTTACTTCTGTGGCTACAAAAGCTCAAGGATCAGGAGGATCCACTTTCTGAGGTAGGCAGTATTGCCTCTGAATCTACTACAGCTTCTAGGAAGAGGGCTGCTGAGGATGTCTTTTGTTCTCCTGGGGCGAAGGTTGCGAGGAGACAGCAACTTTCTAAGGGGTCAGAGAGGCCTACTACTCCTAAGGCTACTCCCCCCCCCCTCCCCCCCCCCCCCCCTACTACGAACAGCTTATCAGTATGTTGAGACCTTTTAGGACTTATACCTGTAAACCGTGACTTACCAATCTGTCACCTATAATATAAGTCCTAGGGATCAAAAATGGAGTTGGCATAATTGGCAGTTGATTTTGTACTTTTACCTTTCCTCTAAATAGCCACTGAGTCTGGAAGTTTTAAACACTTTATCTATGCAAGTTGAAGTTGTGAGAAGTTGGCCTGATATGTAGTGATCACTGTATCATTCCAAACGACCCTTATTGATTGGTTGTAAGTCGACTTTATAGACCAGCTATCCTAGTAGCATGGACAAGAGCAGTCTTTAGGCTAAACTCTAGAGGGTGTGTTAAGCCAGCTGTTATACCATCACATATACCCCTTGAACACCAAGTGAAAGGACACCACACAAGTTGTTATAAATAAATATCCTTTTATTTTCATAACAAGTCTACCCTGATCTCTTTGAGTCAGGGAGCTAAGCACACAACAAAACTCTTCAGAAAATACTTCAAGTTGCACAATTTACACAAATGCCCGAGGGGCACGAAAAACCATATACTACAAAAGTGGAATGCGAAATACTAGCAGGTAAGTAACAAGATCCAGAGGCTTTAGGATCGCTAGGACTACACCACTGAACCTTCAGGTTAGGAACAGGAGGCCTAGGGAGATCGGGTGCAGAGTGTGCACTCTCAAGCGGGATGCGGGACAAAGTCTATGGATGCTAGATTTCGTAAAGTTAGTGTTATCGGACGAATCCGACTAGGTAGGCTGAAAACGAAAAAGGATCTGGACACTTGAATAGTGAACCTACGTTGGAGCACCAAAATGCTCAAGTTACCTAGCCTAGGGGCTGCGGCTGCATAGGGTTCAAAAGACGTCGGGAATCCTCGTTACAGTCTATGGAGCCTGAAAGAAGAAGTTGCTGGCAGGCGACCAGTGATTATGTCCGGAGTGATCCAAGCCTGGATCGAAGATGGAGACGACCTGAAAGCAGAGGGGACTCAGTTCTTAATCACTAGCCAGTGATTAGGTGGGCTCCAGGATGGAACCGGATGAAGTCACCTTGACCAGGTGAGTGGGCGACGCTGGGCTCTGCAGTCTCTCTGACCAGGAGGCGTTGTCGGCGACCAGGATTGAGGTTCCGTGACAATTGTAAGTGGTGTTTTCGACTCGCACGAATATGGTCGAGTCTGGTATCTATGAACCGCAAATGACGAGTTTAGTAAGTGTGCGCAGTTTCGCTGTGCTAACTTAAACCGTTCGTTTGTTATGTGGGTTTTTCATCTGTACCCACGGGTTCCATCTTAGATACGGCATCCATTTTGTCTCTTGCCCTCAAGTAGCCAGCGAACGGACGCTGTCCGCTTCGCGACCCTGGGACTCCCAAGATATTTGCGGAAGACACATGTTCTTTGTAAGTGTCTTTATGACGAGGGGGATGCCACTGTAAGGCAGATGGCGCCGCTTGAGGCTCATCTTGCCGCACGGGCTTATTGTCTCAGCCGTGCATCTCATTAGGCACGTCCCTTTGATGCCTGTATCTCGTGTTTCCCGATACCTCCCCTTTTACACCCTTTCCGATCTCCCCACTGTCTCCGTCTTCCTCTGCACCTGTCTTCGTTCCTATTTTCGATCTGTTTTACTGCTGATTGGAATTTGCTAATGGTGGGAAGATGGGTTTTTACAGTTGGGAACCGCCAAATGTTTCCGCACTTATGTTCCAGACCTTGTGTGTTTCAAAGTGACCAAAGTGACCCCTCTGGGGGATAATTGTGGGAACCGGGTTGTAAACTTTTGTGTATCATGTTATCCTATGGGTAAAAACTGTATAAAAGGAGCGATCCACAGAACCAATTTGAAGCAGTCTCCCCGAACTACACTCGATGTACTTCCTGTGATTTCTGTGTTCCCTGCAGCAAATAAACCTTGAATCTTTGACGTCGAAGGAAGTGTCCCGTGTCTCTGTGACTTGTACGCCGGAGCAGGTTACCCACGAAGGTTTCAGGTGTTGTGCCCTGGCACCGCTGGGTCTTAAAGAACCCAGTCCTTCAGTTGGCGCCCAACGTGGGGCTGCATCAGTGGTACCGGTCCAAGCCCGACGATCGTGAGGAACTTCGTGTGAAATCTCCGAGGGAAGGTGCACTCCGCTTCATCGATCCTGTTGTCGAAATAAGTGGCCCGAAGACTTTTCCCGCGAAGATTCCCGCCTCCTGACGGCTGCGACGGACTGCTGCCCTGACTGTAGACCTGTTTTGGCGCCTGGCGTAGACCTTGGTATAGCGAGACGATTGACGGGCCTTCCTGGTGACGCCATCGATCTTTGAGTTAAGTATTTGTGGGTCGCTCCCAGAGTTCTTGGTTGTGGTTACTTAGTGGTTGCATGGTTCCATTGCATTTGTGGTTCTTGGTACTTTGTTGTATTGTTTGACGACTGCAGCCGCCAAAAACCGAGGGTTTTGTTCTTTGCTGGGACTTGGTAAATCCCGTAACCCTTGAAGTTTGTGAAACTCGGCTAGTGTGCAAGATGCCTGGTCGCAGTACTTTGTTCAGTTGTTTCAGACCTTGTGGTGCGGATTCCCGACTGGAGGACTCGTGTCCGATACCTCCGGTTGGAACTCCTACTTATGACTTGTATAGTAAACATGGGCTAGGCCCGATTACCTTTAACGATTATTGGATTAAATATACAAAGAAAGACGGCGACCTTCGTTGGCCACCTCACGGTAGCTTCGAGGCGTCGATCTTAGATAATCTAGAAATGAAGTTGTTCGAACGTAAATCAAGGCCGGCCATGTTTGATGCCTTTCGGTTGTGGCGCAAAGAAGCCCGACAGAAAGAGATCAGACAGAATAAACGTAGTCAGCGAGATAATGTTGCCACCATAGTGAAGAAAGCTGAGCAGTTCCAGCGTGATAAGGAGGATAAGGATATGGAAGTGTTTGAGAGGCTACAGCGTATGACCATAGATAAATGTTATCCTGCTTTGCCTACGGAGTCGGATAAGAAGGAAGAGTTAGTTGAGGATCCTTTAATGTCCTATCTTATGAAGTCGCCACCTCCGTACGTACAGGGTACCGCAGCTCCTGTGGTCCCTGCCGTACCTGTTCTTCCACCTATTGTTCCTCCGCCTGTTCCTCAACCTGCACCCGCTCTTCCGTCTGTTCCTGCTCCCTTGTCTGTTGCTATCCCTACGGCTCCTCCGCCTCCACATACTCCTGCTCCCGCTACTGCTCCTGTTTTGTTAACCCCTGTTGCTGCTACTGTTTCTACTCCTTCTCTTGTTAGTCCTGTGTCATATCTCTCTCCCTCTACTCGTAGTCGTAATTCTCCTCTTGCAGCCAGTTTCTTTCAGTCGCTCGGACCTGTTCATGGGTCTGCTGGTTCCGATGGTCCTCAGAGACGTAGTCAGCTTCCTGGTAACAGGGAACGCGTTGCGCTATACAATATGGCGATGGGTTGGATGGTAAATCCGCAGAGAAATCCACCCCGTGTTGTTCTCGAAACGTTTAGTCAATTCAACATACCAACTCAGAGATATGTGTTTGACGAAATGTGTAAGTTCCTACATGATCAGATAGCGGCCGATGCGTCTGACGAGGTGCTGACCGCCCTGTCTGAACTTCGGCTTCAGTTCGCAACTGGACTGATAGTAGATACTAACGTTCGACGTGCTATTGAGCGGTTATTATCTTTCCGTCCCGCTCCAATACCTCATGCATTGTTTGTTGAGGATATTGAACACCAACCAGACGAGTCTGGCCAATATCCTATGCGTGAAGTTCCGCCAGTTTGGATACCAGCTGATACTAATGCTAATCCTCAGGTAGTGGCACACTTTGAGAGAGTGTGGATACACCTCCCATGGAAACGATCGGAAGTGCTTCAGGTGAAGCAATCTTTGCCTGATCCTCGCAAAAATCCTACTGGGTACTATAAGGAATTATCGCAGCTCGTAGATGCTACGGTAATGAATCTTGCCGATATCGACATGTTGTTTGGCAACGTCGTACCGCAACCGGTATGGGCTAAGATTCGTCACCAAGATCACGCAAATGAATTAGGCGGTGATTGGGCTGCCATTACAGCGGCAGATGCTGGACAAGTGGCTGCTGCTAAACCCGACCAATTGATTACTGCTCTTCCTCAGCGAATAATAACGTTAATGAAGACTCTTATGCCATCTATGAGGGTAAATTGGGATAAACTGTCAGCTTGCAAACAAAAGAAAGATGAGAGTGTTTCGGACTTCTTTACGAGGTTTGAAGAAGCATTCATTGACCACAGTGGACAGGATATGGGTACTGAGGGTGGACAGAGGTTGTTTGTGGATAAATTTGTGTCGAACTTGTTGCCCGATTTGAGCAATAAATTAAATCAGAGAGTGCATGGGCCGTTTCTACCTCAGCTCAGATATTGGCTACTGCACAATATTATGAGAATAGGGAGAAAGAGGAGAATGACCGTGCTGACAAAAAGACGAAAGAACTAAAAACTAAAGTGTTGTTGCAACAAGCGTATCCGCCGCGTTCTAATCAGAATGCGCCCCAACAGAATAGATCGCAGTCGCAATCGAATAGATCGCAGCCGCGTAATGATTCCTCCTTTCAAAGATCCTCGTTAGGGTACAATCAATGTGCTTATTGTAGACAAGAGGGACACATTAAATTCAATTGTCCTGCTTTAAATGAACGTACTAGTGGTAACTCGTCTAAAGGAGGCCGTGGTGGTTCGCAGCAGGCATCACGTGGTAGAGGTCGTGGTGCTCAGAACGATCGCTTTGACAACTCGTCAAATTCTAATAACTGTTTCGATCAACGTGGATCATCGCAAGGACGATCTGCGCAGTACAATGTAGACGATTATTACGTCGATCAGGGAACTGACGACAGTAATTACTAGGACAGCCAAAGACAAGGAGAGGGAGTGGTATCAGTTCCGGTTGATCAGAGAGGGCCTTACGTCGCAGTTGCTACATCGGGCGTCGTTGAGCCTTTTCTGTTGGACACTGGTGCAGCGAAAAGTTCTATCATGCATTCGAAACTCCCTGGCGCACCTTTGTCTGGCTTAACAAATGTTTCCGTTGGATTCTCTGGCGCCCCCGTTAGCAATCCTGTTTCACGCCCTTTGCCCCTTCAAATTGGGCCACGTGAGCTAGAAGCTCCGTTGATTTTAACCACGGGTTGTGGCGAAAATCTTTTGGGCCTGGATTTGCTTAAACGTTTGTATGCAACTTTGTACTGTTCTCCTGCGGGTGTAAAGCTTACGTTAGGAGAGAGGGTGGTCTCTCCCATGTATTTGTCTCTCGATAAGCTTCCACCGGAATTGAGTTCTCTTCCTGCGTCTTTGTGGGCGACGGGTCCAAATGATGTGGGCCTACTTGATATCTCCCCCTATGTTGTTCAGTTGAAATCGAATGTGCGATTGCCACGTATTCCCCAGTATCGTATCTCCCTTGATGGTGAACGAGCTTTGTTAGCGATCATTTATGATCTGATCGAGAAAGATGTTATTGAAGAGACTCGGGGAAACGTGTGCAATAGCCCTGTACTGCCCATTCTTAAACGTACAGATCCTACAAAACCGCCTGTTTATCGCTTTGTTATCGATTTACGGGAGGTAAATAAAATTGTGGTTCCTCAATTTCCTGTTGTGCCTGACATCACGGCGCTACTGACTCTGATTCCAGCTTCTGCATCATGGTTTTCGGTGATTGATTTGAAAAATGCGTTTTTCAGCATCCCGATTGCCGAAGAGAGTAGGGACCTTTTCGGTTTCTCTCTCGGTGGACGTAGCTTCCGGTTCAAACGCGCTCCTCAGGGCTACTGTGAGAGTCCATCGATTTACAGTCAAGCCTTGAAGGGTCAACTGGATGCGTTTCGGTTGCCGGTTGGTGCGGCTTTAATCCAATACGTCGACGACTTATTGGTGGCTGCCGATACTCAGGACATTTGCAAAATTGCTACAGTGTCGTTGCTGCAACATCTCTGTGAGTTAAATCACAAGGTGTCACCTTCTAAACTCCAATATTGTTGTCAAGAAGTAACCTATCTAGGTCACTTATTGTCAAAGGAGGGAAGGAGATTGACCCCAGAGAGAATTGCAGCGATTGCGCGAATGGCTGTGCCAAAAACCCAAAGAGATGTGCGTGCCTTTCTAGGTATCACGTCGTACTGCAGGCAATGGATTCCTAATTTTTCATTGCTAGCGAAACCATTGGTGGCTCTTACGTGCAAGGATGTTTCAACTCCTTTACCATGGACGGATGAATGTCAGAAAAGTTTTTCTGAACTGCGTGATTCATTGTGTTCGGCTCCTGTGTTAGGTACCCCTGACTACGGCAAGCCGTTCACGTTATATGTTCACGAGAGGGAAGGATGTGCTTTGAGTGTTCTAACGCAACCTTTTGGTGGTAAGCAACGTCCATGTGCATATTTTTCCTCGACCTTAGACCCAGTAGCTAGAGCATTGCCGAGTTGTTTGAGAGCAACTGCGGCAGCTGCGGTCTCCATCCGACAATCAGCAGGATTGGTCATGGATAATATGCTTACGGTGATGGTTCCGCATGCAGTCGATACTCTTTTGAATCGAACGAAAACTCAGCACTTGACGAGTGCGAGGTTATCTGGGTACGAATTGACGCTCTTGGCAAGCCATAGTCAGATAAAACGTTGTAATGTCCTAAATCCGGCAACTTTGTTACCGATTAGTGCAGAGTCAGATGAAGTAGCAGAACATGACTGCTACTTGAGGACTGAAGAAGAAACGAAAGGTCGAGTGGACCTTAAAAACACCCCATTGGAAGATCCGGATGGCACTCTGTATGTGGATGGGTCATGTTTTAAGTTGCCGAATGGCGATGCGACTACCGCTTATGCTGTTGTAACACTGAACACTGTTGTTGAAACTGCAAGATTGAATCAGAATTCTGCCCAAGCTGCAGAGCTGATCGCTCTCACTAGAGCATGTGTGTTAGCAAAAGGGAAACGTGTGAATGTGTTTACCGACAGTCAATACGCGTTTGGTGTAGCGCATAGTTTTGGACGATTGTGGCGAGAGCGTGGTTTTTTGACATCGCACGGTACGAAGATACAGCATGGCCAGCTTGTGAATGATCTTTTGGATGCATTGACTTTGCCTACACAAGTTGCGATTGTTAAGTGTAGTGCGCATCGTAAAGTGACGGATGATGTTGGTCGTGGTAATGCGTTTGCAGATGAGATTGCTAAGGAGACTGCCCGGAACCTTAGCACTCGAATGTATGTGACGAGTTCGGTTAGGTGGCCTACAGAATCAAGTATGTGTGAAGATACTGTTGAGAGCGTGAAAGCAATTCAGAATGAGGCCACCGAGACTGAAAAGATGAAGTGGAAAGAAAGTACGGGAAAGTTGGATGCGAGTGGTTGTTGGATTGATTTGTCGGATCAGAAAAGATGGATGTTGCCTGATGCGTATGTGCTGGCTGTTGTGACAATGGCACATGGGTTAGCACATATTAGCGCGAAAGGTATTTGTAAGTTGTTGTCGCCTGTGTGGAAGAATGATGGAATTACAAAATGTGCTGAACGTCTGGTGAAGAATTGTATGGTGTGTATAATGTACAATCCTGGCAAAGGAACCCCAACTCCCTCTGGCAGTTTTGCTCCTCCTTCGTATCCCTTTGAGGTGATTCAATTGGACTTCATCCATATGGAGCGATGCAATAACCTGAAATACGTTTTAGTCGTGGTTTGCGCATTCTCTCGATGGATCGAGGCCTATCCCCTCAAAGACAATACTGCTTTGTCTACTGCGAAAATCCTACTGAAGGAATATTTTCCTCGGTATGGAATGCCTAGAGTCGTGTGGTCAGATAACGGAAGTGAGTTTGTTGGAAGTGTGATGAAGAGTGTGTGTAAGGGCCTTGGAATAAACCAAAAATTCCACAGCGCCAATCATCCCCAGTCAGCTGGATTAGTTGAGGGGTACAATGGTACCCTTAAACTAAAGTTAGCAAAGATTCAGGCTACGACTGGTCTTTCGTGGCCTGACGCTTTACCCTTAGCATTACTGTCAACTAGGGCGACTGTACACTCCCGAGTAGGGCTTAGTCCCTATGAGATAGTGTTCGGCCGTCCTGCGAATGTGTGGGGGGTTCCTAGGCCAGGAATATTCTCTGATCTTGAGTATCCAATGTTGATTGACTATTTACATGACTTGACTGCTAAACTGAGGTTAATTCACCAACAGGTTTACGACGCATTGCCGACGCAGACGGAGGGTCCAGGCCACCAGCTCCAGCCCGGAGACTGGGTGGTAACACGCAACTTTTCACGCAAGAATAATCTGGACCCAAGGTTTACCGGACCTTACCAGGTGCTCCTGGCCACGAGGACTGCCGTTCGTCTTGAGGGGCGCAAGAATTGGGTGCACGCTACGCACACCAAGCGAGTCCCTATCCCTTTGCCGGCAGACCCGTGGGTAAGGAAAGGCATTGCGTCAACAGAAATAGAAACATTGCCGGCGTTTGTGCCTTTCAGCGACGCACAGCCTGTTGGAGAATCCTCAGCGCAGCAGAAAGCCACTGTTGAAACATTGTCAGCAAAAGACTCAAGACCAGAACAATCAACTGATCAGCAGGACGCTGTCTCTTCAACGGATCCTTTGTTCGACGAGCAGACACGTCCCGGGAAACACAGATATTCTCTGCGATCTCGCACTAAGGACAAATAAATTTTTTTCTTGCTTTGCTGAAATTGACAACTGCAATATCCTCGTTTCCCGTGATCAGTTTTGAACATTCGTATCACTGTGATTTGTGTACATATATATATATATTGAGTTTCCTTCCTTGTATCTTTTTACTTCCACAGCCTGAGAGACATTGTGCTTGTACATACATATTGTGTATTGAAGGCCGTAGGGCCGCGCGCGTACTTCCTTCTGGACAGTAGGTCTTGACGCTAGGTTAAAGGCCGTCGGTTCCTAGGAACTCCTGGGGATTGACTATTGCTGCACAGAACGGAGTGCGTCAAGAAACGTTGCGGACGGTCATAGGGAATGGCATTCTCGAAGCTGAATGATTTGGAAGGGGCTCAAGTCTATAGATTCAAGCTGCAGCAACTCAGTCGTACCAAATGTTTTATATTCCAACTGTTTGTATTGTTTTTGACTGCTTCTGCATTATTGGCGGGTGGGGTGTATTATACGATGTCTTACTTCTTACCTGCTACACCTACTCCTACTTCTTACCCTAATCTTACCTCTACTGCTTCTCCCCATTCCTTTCACATGTTACCGGAACACGAGCAGGCTAGACGTGTAGAATTCCGCAACAATTCCTTTATTCAGCTCCTCCATCAGCATCAGTTAGTGGTTAACACTACTAATTGTTGGGTGTGTGGGTTGATGCCACATACTACGGATAAGGGAATTCCATATCTGGTGTTACCGTATAGTTCCCAAGGGTCAGCTCGAGCATTTCAAACAATGTTTCGAAGCGCACTGGGTTTCCACCCCATTCGAGAACCACGTTCCCCCTACTCTGGCCCTACCTCGTATCAGAAGCCTTTATCGATAGCCATAGAGGACTTAGATAGTGAGATCTATGATCCTTCGCTTATCCCTGAAGAAGAGGTACAAGCCTATAAGGTCCTAAGTAGAGGTGAATATAGTGTGTTCACTAGTGAAAAACAGCTTAAAAGCTCGCCTCCAATATGGGTCGTACCCCACACTGGTAATTTTTGTCTCATGGGTCGTGGCCGAAGATCGCAAGCCCGACTTGGAGCAAGTGCTTGCACTGAAAATTACATTCTGCCGATGTTCTCGTCCCCTGTGTTTCTGGCTGCCAATGGTACATACTTTATCTGTTATGATCGTGCATACACATGGTTGCCCGCTGACTTCATGGGCTCATGTTTTATTGCAAATCTGTTGCCTCCGACGTTCACTGTAGATGCCGATTATCATAAGACTAGAGTTGTGCGAGGCGTAATTAGCGAAGAGGATACTGCCGGTCAAGAGGCAGGAGACTTTTTCAAGGGTTTCCTCCCGTTTTGGGGACCTATGGTTAATAGTAGGAACCTGAGACAGTTGACTCGAGTGGTAGAATCGACAGCTAATATTACTGCCAGTGCCCTTGGTAATATCACGACAGAACTTCAGGCGGAGAGACTTATGACGTTACAAAACCGTATGGTTTTAGATGTCATCTTAGCAGATCGTGGTGGGGTATGTAAGGTGATCCATTCGAGCTGCTGCATTTTCATTCCAGATAATGCTCCTACCGTCTATCAAGCCATCTCGAGGTTGCATAAGATCTCCGAATCCATACACGTGGATGTAGGGGATTGGACGCTACTTGGATGGTTTTGGGGCCTGATGTCGACCTGGGGTTGGAAAATTCTGATGATCATCGGAGTTGTGGTAGTGTTCCTGTTCACGTGTTGCCTTTGTGTGCAGTGTGGTCCTGCCTTATGTGGCCTCTGTGCTACAACGTGTATGAGACAACCATCTGTTACCAAGGGGACTCGATTGGACAGAGCTATGCTACAGCAACATCTCGATGGTCTGATGAATATCGAATATGATTCCGACTAGTGCTTGCCTACATGAGGGCAAAAGGAGCGTCTGAGGTTCCGTGACAATTGTAAGTGGTGTTTTCGACTCGCACGAATATGGTCGAGTCTGGTATCTATGAACCGCAAATGACGAGTTTAGTAAGTGTGCGCAGTTTCGCTGTGCTAACTTAAACCGTTCGTTTGTTATGTGGGTTTTTCATCTGTACCCACGGGTTCCATCTTAGATACGGCATCCATTTTGTCTCTTGCCCTCAAGTAGCCAGCGAACGGACGCTGTCCGCTTCGCGACCCTGGGACTCCCAAGATATTTGCGGAAGACACATGTTCTTTGTAAGTGTCTTTATGACGAGGGGGATGCCACTGTAAGGCAGATGGCGCCGCTTGAGGCTCATCTTGCCGCACGGGCTTATTGTCTCAGCCGTGCATCTCATTAGGCACGTCCCTTTGATGCCTGTATCTCGTGTTTCCCGATACCTCCCCTTTTACACCCTTTCCGATCTCCCCACTGTCTCCGTCTTCCTCTGCACCTGTCTTCGTTCCTATTTTCGATCTGTTTTACTGCTGATTGGAATTTGCTAATGGTGGGAAGATGGGTTTTTACAGTTGGGAACCGCCAAATGTTTCCGCACTTATGTTCCGGACCTTGTGTGTTTCAAAGTGACCAAAGTGACCCCTCTGGGGGATAATTGTGGGAACCGGGTTGTAAACTTTTGTGTATCATGTTATCCTATGGGTAAAAACTGTATAAAAGGAGCGATCCACAGAACCAATTTGAAGCAGTCTCCCCGAACTACACTCGATGTACTTCCTGTGATTTCTGTGTTCCCTGCAGCAAATAAACCTTGAATCTTTGACGTCGAAGGAAGTGTCCCGTGTCTCTGTGACTTGTACGCCGGAGCAGGTTACCCACGAAGGTTTCAGGTGTTGTGCCCTGGCACCGCTGGGTCTTAAAGAACCCAGTCCTTCAGGATGGAGGTGCGAGCTGTCCCACGGAGGTGTCTGCTGTCGGCGATGCTGGACCCAGGATTGGGGCAACAAACCATGGCAAAGTCAAGCCCACGCGGTGGACTCAAGATGGCGTCTGGAGTGGACCAGTAGGGTCCGGGGTGCTCCTATTGGAGGGGAGCTAGGGTCAGTCTGGAGCAACCAGACCAGCGATGGAAGTGTCGTGGTTCGTCAGGAGGGCTACAAGCCAGCAGGCAAGTAGCCGGACAACGCGGTGAGCAGCAAAGAGCAGAAGGGCCCCACGCAGATTTCGTGGATGCTGGGAGGCTGGACTTCGGTGCTGGAGCTGCTCAGGGTTAGGGCTTCTCAAACCCCAAAGCACTCACTCGAGGATCCCTCGGCGGTCGTGCTGGATAAGCGTCGTGCAGTTTTGAAGATGGCCGGTCCCTTCAGGTCTCGTCACACTCGCGAATCTCAGCTGGGCTGATGATGTAGGTAGAGGTCAGAGATGCCAGGGAATACGGGTCTTGTCGAGCTGGGCAGTCTTTATCCGGGGGATGGACTTGCAGCATGCGCTTAGATGGTGCCCGCTGGTGCAGGGTGGTTACTCCTTAGCCACAAGGGAGAGTCTTCAGAAAGGTTCTAGAGTTCTTTCGTGGAAAGTCATCAAGATTCAGAATTATCTAATCAGACCCCCCAGGATATTGCGGCATAGATTTGCAAATCTAGCGGCACAAAAATGGAAATTCAGCGGCACAAAAATGGAAATTTAGCGGCATTATTGCGGCACTTTATTTTACTCGTAATCATTCCTTTTCAGCCTTAAATCAACGTAAACTGATTTAACAGGGAATTCCACTGTGAAACTGGCATGTTTAAGTGTCTGCGGTTCTACAGAAGCACAGCTCCAATCTGCACCTCGTGAGAGGGGGCCCTATATCTCCCTGGGGTGTTCGAGCACCCATGTATACACCCCTGCTGGGGTACCGTTGCCTCCTGGACACGTCCATTTTAAACAAGCATTTACAATGCAACGGTTTCGCCTTTGCAAAAGTTAGCTATTTGCATTGTAAATGACAACATTTGTATTTATGTGTTGGTTTGGAAAACAGATAAATAAATGGCATTGTCATTTATATTGCCATTAGCTTTATCTCTCCCAAATGAGACCTATTGTACCCTACGGACGAGCTCAGCAGACAGCAATTACTACCACACACACACACCCAGAGCCACACACCCAGAGCCAGCCACACACACACACCCAGAGCCACACACACACACCCAGAGCCACACACACGCACACACCCAGAGCCACACACACACACACACCCAGAGTCACACACACGCACACACCCAGAGCCACACGCACACACACCCAGAGCCACACACAAACACACACACCCAGAGCCACACACAAACACACACACCCAGAGCCACACACAAACACACACACCCAGAGCCACAAACACACACACCCAGAGCCACACACAAACACACACACCCAGAGCCACACACACACACCCAGAGCCACACATACACACACACACCCAGAGCCACACATACACACACACCCAGAGCCACACATACACACACATCCAGAGCCACACACACACACCCAGAGCCACACACACACCCCCAGAGCCACACACACACCCAGAGCCACACCCACACACCCAGAGCCACACACACACCCAGAGCCACACACACACACACAGAGCCACACACACACACACACCCAGAGCCACACACACACACACCCAGAGCCACACACACCCACCCAGAGCCACACACACCCACCCAGAGCCACACACACCCACCCAGAGCCACACACACCCACCCAGAGCCACCCACACCCACCCAGAGCCACACAGACACACACCCAGAGGCACACAGACACACACCCAGAGCCACACAGACACACACCCAGAGCCACACACACACATCCACCCAGAGCCACACACACACATCCACCCAGAGCCACACACACCCACCCAGAGCCACACACACCCACCCAGAGCCACACACACACACACCCAGAGCCACACACACAAACACACACACACACACCCAGAGCCACACACACCCACCCAGAGCCACACACACCCACCCAGAGCCACACATACCCACCCAGAGCCACACATACCCACCCAGAGCCACACATACCCACCCAGAGCCACACATACCCCCCCAGCAAGCACAGCCAGGGGGGGAAGAAGCAAGCACAGCCATGTTTCCAGTGTTTGGCTATTCTGAACAAACCATTGGTGGAATCCCAACCGGCAACCATCCTCAGCTATATTTCCAGCGGTCGATAAGGTGGGAGTTAAGTTAGCTCCCCTGCACCATGTGACTCCAGGCATCAACCCACCCAATCTCCTTGCTGGCCCTGGTACCTTGAAACACTAAGAGATGCTATGTCTGTGCTCTACAAATAGGAATTAATAATAAATTACGGTTGTTTTGTGTGCATACTTATAATCGACGAGTGATAGAAGGGGGGGCAGAGCTTAGTGTTTTTCCAACTGTCTATGCCTAGGTTACCTCTGTGTCTCTGCCCTATACACCTGGTACCAACGAGCAGTGTCTATGCCAACCGGCGGTGCTCCAGGCACGGTCAGCTGTCCCACTAGAGGAAACATTCTGAAACACATCACCATTACAGATTATGGAAATAAAACTAAACAAAGAGTCTGGGGAAGTGGCAGCTGAGGTGTGGGGTGGGGGGGGGGGGTGGCTGGTGTATCTGAAGGCTGTTCAGCCCAATGGGTGTTGGCCCCTGCCTAACAGAGAGGCTTCAGAGGAAAATGGTGAATGGTAGAATGAGGACAATCAAGGCGCCAAAAAGCCGTAGGAATGTTTAATTCGCAGCATCACATTTTCGGACTTGAAACATTATCACTTCCTTCCCTTTTATTTCACTCGCTCGGCTTCTTTCTTATCCCTGGGATTTTCTGTCACTGTTTTTAGTCTTTCGCACCCCCCTTCTTTCGCCCTTTTGCGTTTTTTGTCTCTTGTTCTACGTCAAAGTCTGATAAGGGAAAAATAAGAGAACAGGTCCCCAAATCTGAGCACCAGGGGAACCTCACTGTTAAACAAGGGCTCAAATTAGGTCCGGATGACAAGGTACTACGAGAAACTCACACTGCCTTCCTCAACCCCAGATGTCTCATTTGTGCCCCTCACAACCACCCTCAACGGGAACTCACCCTGTGACTGAGTTCAGAGCATGTACGAGGCTCATGCTGCGTGAAAGAAATGCAGAAAAACACAGCTTGAAAAAAGTAAATATTCCTAGGAAATGCAAGATAAGATAAAACGTGAAATGCAGCAGGGATTGCATCAGACAGGATTACCTTTCCGCAATAAAGTTTACGACCTGACTAAGCCCGACTTGTAAATAGACTTTTAATCACGGAGTTGAGACCCAGCGTCCCCCCTCCCTCCCCGTGTGAATCAGTGGAGGGGCAGGCACTGCGAAAGCGCAGACACACCGTGTGCCCCTCCTCACACCAGCTGGACGGACTCCCTGCCTGGAGCTGGTTCCCTCCCTCCCTGGGCAAAGGTAACGGTGCTCTGCCCTTACAGAGACGGAAGCTGCAACGCCAGCGTGGAACAGATGCATCGTCATCCAGTCTACAGCGAGCGGATTGTTGTATCCCCCGACCGCCGCTACAGAGCCCCTGGAACCCGAGTGAGAACGCCAAGCTAGGCGCTCATTCGACTTTAATCAGCCAATTGATGCCGCTACGGGATACAATTTTCCCTTTTCAAGATTGTTCCTCCATTTATCTCCTCTTTACGAGGTAGCCCGAATTGGGTAGCCGTTCCAGGCCATTAAAGATATAGCCCCTCGATCGTCAATGTACCGCAACCTCGAGGCCAAACATTAAATGAAAGTGCGTCTTCAAATCCACCTCTGGGCTTTATTGTTTTATTCCAGGCATATATTAAGTCCTGATGATGATCCTTTTATCTTAGAGCATAGGATCGAAACACCGTTGACACTGTTATGTAGACATACATTGTTATTTATTGTGATTTACTGTTGTATGTTCTACTATAGGGAATACTGCCAATTTGAATTCTAAAGCAGTACCACTTTTTTGTTCAACTCTTCCTTTGCCTGATGTAAAATATTCTTTCCTCTGCACCCTTTTTCACAAACTTTTTCTTTATTCTGATGAGTTCGGCACAGGCTTGTGCCTTACTTCAAACAATATTATGTTTGTTATGTGATTGAAAGATTCAAATTGACTTCTTGTCAAACATTCCTAAAATAAACTCTATGCCCGGCTGGGTATAAGAAGAACTGTACATGGTGTCCGATTGTGGTCCATATGTTATTCATTTTTCTAGAAATTGTTTTGAGCTTAGGACCTTTGTTCTTTTGAAATAGCCGATACCCATGGTCCAAAGCCATTAAGTGGGTCCCCCTTGTTTACTTAAAAAACCGCCCTTACAGACAGCTCTGAGTGCCAGCCAATGAGGAGAGGGGCCCCCTTCCTGGTGCCACTATGACCTGCCGAGCCCACTCCGAGCACAGGAGCTGTGCCTCGTACCCTCGCCCGCCGCCATGCGCGCTGCACTCACCTGTAAGTATCAGCCCGCCCTGAGGGGGTTAATACTGTATAATACTCTGGCTCCCACCATGTGTATGTGTAGGTGTGTTTGCACGCGGGATTTGCATCACTTTAGGATGGTTCATGGTTTTAACGACATCTGCCTCTGGCCAAAAGAGGCAAAGATGTGATCCTGGCTCAGCGGAATCCGCTGTTCATCCTTCCGAGGAGGACACCGGCGCATAGGAAGACAGTGACAAAGGGAAAAGAGAAGGATAGAAAGCAGTATCCAGGGAAGAAAGAAGGATGAAGAAAAGGAAAGGAAAACAGTTAACATTGAGAAGCAGGGATGAATAGAAGGCTAGGAATATAATGACAAGGGGGTAGAGAAAGATAAAACAACAGTGAGAAAGATAACAACGAGAAAGAGAAGGACAGGAAGGAAGAAGGAAGGGGGAGCAAATGAAAAAAAAATAAAGGTAGAAAAGGGAGGTAGAGAAGGATAGAGAAATTGGGGCCAAGAGAGAAAGCAGGGATGAAGAAGCACCTGTAAGAATGGGATAAAAAGACAGGAATTTTGGGTGATGGAAGAACTAGGCACGAGGTGCGCTCAGGATCACACGGTGTTGGTATTTAGCAACTATGGCATTTGTCAGGGCCACCCCTGAGTTGTGTAACCAAGACCTTTTTATATTACTAAAATGATTTGTCTAACATGTTTACTGTTAGGGGTATGCAGCCAGCCCCCTACATGCATTGACCTGCTGTTGTGTCATCCACTTGTTCACACCCACTGCAGCACACAGACAGGAGCATCGGCTCAGCCGATACAGCCATTGGCAAAATTCACTGTGTGACCCGCTCTGCTCTGTCACAAAAATGCTCCTTATGCTGAGCCAGTGATGGCAAACACCGCGTGGGCAATGTCTGAACACCGCACCGCCCATCCCTCGAGAGATGCCTGTAGGCCATGAAGACAAAAAAAACAGGTGGTGATCTAACTTGTGAGGCACACAGGGGCATCTGAGCCACGAAACCCAAGAACAAACGAAAACGAAATATTGCACTGAGGGTTTCCATTGGCACCCTCCCATCAACCTAATATCAGCATCCAGCGCCATAAAACCTCTGTGAGCGCAGGCGCTATAATAAAAGCAACGGTAGATAGTTTACACGGATAAAGACGGATGGATACACAGAATAGACAGAAAGTCTAGAGGTCTTACTGCTATACTGGGCCGCTCGTCTCTTCTCACAAAACCACCACCGAAATCGCCATTGTCGATGATAGTTTCAGCAGAGAGGCCAAGCACTGAATGAGCAGAGTGTAGGTGATTGCGCAGATCTCAGCTGAGGCAGTGATACTAGCTGGACATAGCGGGCACTGACATAGGGCCTCTGTTTCCAACAGGGCCGAAGGGTGTGCTTTCTCACATTCAGACACATTTTATAGTTGTGCGGTAATGGTGCAAATGCATGGCACCCTGCTGCCATATATTTTGTTAACAGATTTTGAGCGATGCGGTATGTCTGATTGCAAGGCTGACTTGTAAATCACAGAAATACTCTGACAATTCACCAGTAGCAAATGGCAGATGGTACCAATGTGATCCTGTAGGTGCCACACAGGTGTACCTCAACAAATGCGACCCACCACACCCTTAAAGGAGACCTCCGATCCTTGGTACACTTAAGTTTAAACCAGACAACTCGTACTCAAAAGACAGATGTGTTCAGTGCAGGTGCCTAGAAGCACCAGCGGCATCTTGCTGAACGCAGAGCCCAACGTGAGAAAATGACATTTCTCGACGTCCACCGGGATGGTCCCCGCTGCTCACGGGGTCCGTATGTGGTAGTTTCTACTTCCTGGTTGGCAGAAACCACCATTTGCAAAAAAAAAACAGCATGCCTTTAGCGATTTGTAAACACACCTTCGGTCTGTAGTTTATGACAGATGTTGTCGGACTTTGATTTGTAAAGTGCTCGTCAGTGTCTCCTGCTGCTTCACAGAGGAGCCATGGGCGTTCTTCCTCTGGGGTGCCTCAGGAAACACCACCACTCGTCTATACTTTCCACGAATCCTTCAGAGGAGCTGGCAGTGCTGGGCTTTTCCCATGCTAAAAGAGACGCAAGGGGGCGGCGCCACTATTGTTATTTCTGCAAAAAGGCCGCAGGCCATGCCCAGCGCTGTACCTCACTAGTCCCACTGCTCAAGCTTCACCTCCATGGTACCAATGGACTGAGTAAGCTTCACCCGCCGAAGCTTGCATGGTTTCACTGTACCATATCGTGAATACCATGGTTCTTCATGTGAGGCCTCTCAAGGTCTGGTACCGGTGACAATTGTTTTAATTATTCATGAGCCTTGGGTACCTACCACCAGTACCAGGGGGAAATGGTGTTCATACCCTACCCCTTATATATAATATATATATAACTTCAGAACACAGGGACTAAATACCAGAGTCTTTTAATTACGGCTAAAATATGTTTCCTCCAAGTTGCAACCAGCCAATGAGCTTTCTCCATACTGTTGGACCAGTACCTCTTTCGAGATACCAAAAAGACAGATGGAAGAAAAAGCTCTGTTGAACAATCTGAGGATCCATTTAAAAAAAATGTATGGTACCACCAGAGTACCGCTGGAACAACAGTCCAGATATACCTATTGTTTAACCTATTCAAGACCACCCCAAGCACCTTTTGACATTTTAGCTCACTCGAAAATAGCTGAATGGATATACACCAAAGTACGAAAAGAACGCTTTCTGACTAAAGTTCTAACTTTCAGACAAATTATTTACATTTAGTGTTCCGTTCAGCTTTTTTTTCTGTACTTGAGAGAACATTTTCCCTTGGGAGTTAAGATAGAAAAACACTTTTTCTTGGCCCCGAATGGTGGATCGGCACAAACCTTTCCAGGAAGGAGCTAATATGAATGACCTTTGTTTGGACAGTTTTGTGCAGATTCACAAAAGACTGCCCTAACTATAACTATGGTGGCGGCTACCACTGTGTATTGGCTGCTATTCACCTTCAAGACCCCCAAGAATAGCCTAAGCAGGAGCAGCGCCAGGGAGCTAGGTACTATAGTGGTGCCCGAATTGACATCCACGCTGGCACTTCTGCAAGTACAAGGCAGGTATGGTGAGCCTTCAGGGTAAGCATTGCTAAATGTATTTGCTGATAATTCTGCATGTACAAGGCAGGACTACTTCCGGTGCGGTGAGTCTGCACGGGAAGTAGTGCAAAATTTATTTGTCAGTGACGTGTAGTTATTCTGGCTGTTGTTCCAAGACCACTATCCTTCTAAATTCAAAAGGAGGGGGGGGCTTTGGAGCTTGGTAATCAGGTTCGAGCGTCGGTTCAACATCCTGTGATTCTGAGCAAAACACTTACGGGCCTATTTACAAACCCCTTGTGCAACCGGAACTATTCCTGCCTTCCAAAAATGAAGATGTCTTTGCGTAACGTAACTGGTGCTCATGTAAATAAAGCGCTCCAAAACATTCAGGACGAGTTAGCGCTAAAACTGAAACCAAAAAAACAACAAAAAATACGGCTTGCGCTTTCCCCTCGCCCCTGCGCCCCCTATTTGCTGCAGCATTTTCAGGTAAACACGAGCCCACGAGACCTGCTTTCCCATCCCATTCCATACAACCCTGTCAACTCTAACGCGTCTGGAAAATACAAACCGAACTTAAATCCTAAACCAAACACATCTGGGATATTGGATCAAGAGGTTACGAAGAAACGAAAGAAAGGCGGGAAAGGGAGGCGGTGACTCGCGCGCGCTGCTGTCACTGCTCACATATGTGGCTGCACCTGCACGCTGACTCACTGGGCTCAGACGTCTGGGAAGCCCAAACACTTGTTTGCACAGCGGCCGAAACTTATACCGAGGCACACAGTAGGCTTTATGAAGGCATCTATAATATTGTGTACACTAACACAAAACAGGTCAGCGCCAGCGAGCCACGAGCCACCGCCACACATGGAGCGCGCCTGCACGGCCATCGGCTCGGACGAGGCGAGCAAAACTACAGGAGGTTTCATTCGAGTTTATCAACAACAACAATAGTTCACCGGGTCCGAAAAGAAATGTTAAAAAGAATAAATGCACTATTGACGGAAGCTGTTTGACTGTAACGTGTCCGCCAAAAAAGCATCCCCACTGAAAAAGGAAATCTACCCTCTTACGTGAGCGGTGCAGCTTTCAAAACTACAGAGGAGTCGCTCTTGAAGCTATGGCGAGAGGGTCTCCAACTCGGACCCAATGCTTACGGGGGGCTGCGCGATGCACAATGCTATCCAGGGCTCTGAGTGAACCGGGTCGCCCCGGGTCTCGAACCCGTAGTAATTAAAAACGGACTATTATCATTATGTCTTTAACAGCAATGTAAACAAGAAACAGGGGGGCAGAGGCTCCGGTAGACGCTGCTTGGAAAGCACAGCGTCCTGTAGGGATTCGGGGGCGTGCTCTCCCCTTCCCATTGGCTGGAAGGTAAAATTCCAGCCAATGGGAAGAGGAGAGGGCGTGACTTAAAAAAAGACACGGAAACGCCCCCGAATCGCGTCAAGGCGGGCCCTGAACTCAGTGACGCTCCTCTCCTCCAATGGCTGGCCAGCATTTACGAGGCCAGCCAATTGAGAAGAGGGGCGTGTTCAGGCACCATACTACTAACAAAAGATTTCGGCTCCGCCCACCCACTGCTTACGCAGTGGGACGGTAGCCGAAACCTAAAAAGTCATTTCTATCACCCTTTTCAACATTGAAAATATATTAATACAAATGTGACCCATACAGGAAGTCTTGCTTTGCTGCTAGAGCGCTTTACTAGAAAGTAATGCATTTAAATAAGTGTGACAATTTAAGTGACACTTTGTGAGTGGACACAGGCAAGGAAATCCATAAACTATCCTCCTATCTGAAACCCAATGGTATAAAAGGGCCTTAAAATATCACCAGCAGTTCTGAAGCGCTGCTGCAGGGTACATAACTGCCAAGGCTTCATGTGTGACATTTTCATAAATTAAGTGTCAATATGAGTGACATTCAACAATTATGAGTGAGTTTCTCCTGAACGAAATCAAGCAATGAAGTCTAGGGAAACGAATAAATATCAGAAATACCCCCATTTGAGCAATTAGAAACTCTAAGAATATCTTGAAACTGCAGCAAAGTACCAGAAATGGAAGGACATTAGCCTAGTGCCTTTGTAACCTGATTGACGTACTTTGCAACCGGCATAATAATCCTCTGACCTATTTTATCATGACAAAACGCTGATCTTGCAGCTGCGGGAGCATTATTCAGCAGTTAACTTGACATTTTTATTGTTGCATGAAAACTTCTGGACACATAAGAAATTCAGCGCCGTGCTGCATAAGTTACCAAGCAAACAAAAGGATCTCTGTGAGAAAAACAAAACTCCGTTATCCTCATAAAATATGGTTTTGCGGATATGCTTGCTACATGTGATCACAATTACTACAGACCATAAAAGACCCTCTGAGGCCAGCTCCAAAGTTTTTCTTTCTTGATGGTGCACCTACATTTTTAAGTTCCTCCTCGGGCTCTGCAATCCATCCTCACCTTGTTCCCTTATTTCATAACCTTCCGCTCCTCAATTTTTTACCCCAAAGATTTGCACTTGTGCCTGAGTAACTATCCTTCTGAGGAAACTGCTCCATTAAAACAAGTAACAGTTTCTCCTGCGCACTCAATGGTTAATTTACAAATGGTTTATTTAGGTTTCTCTGTATGGTTCTAACTCCCCCCGCCCCCCTGAAGACTGTCCCAGTCGGGTATATGGTGCCTCAAAGCATTTTCACTTATACTATTTGCCTTTTGCTTTGAGCTGTTTACCAGGAGGGTGTTGTCTTTATGCCTTTTATGATTTAATAATTAAAATATTTGGAATATATAGCACCGAGCTTGTAGTCTGTTGACCAGTCTAGAGAAGTTAGTTACAACGAAGCATGGCTGAGTTGTTAGCAGATTTGACGTGTGGTTGCTAGTATTAAAACAAAAATTGCATTTGTTTAAAAAGATTCAGGAACGGAGCACACTATATTTGTAATGGGCCTGTACGGTTGGTAACCTCGACCGCACCTTAAAAACGAATTGGCTCCCAATGTGAAATGCTGTTACTGTTGGCTGATTGTGTGAAGGTTGTTTGTCTGCTTTGTACATTGAGTGGAAATGACATGAATTAGATAGAAACATTGGGCATGTTTATTTGCCGGTTTTTGTGTGGTCTTAGGGGAGCAACTGTTGCTAGGTTGCGCATTAGGAGCTTTTCATTTACTTTGCCCTAACTCTGTACAGCCTTGCCATCAGCTCAGCTAATAATTGGGCAATTAACGTCGCTTAACACCTTGCAGGCAGGAGTTAACTATGGTTAACATTCTGAGCAGCGGGCATTATAACAAAAATAGTAATTGACGGCTCAATTGCTCATGTCAGTTTCTCTGAGTTTTCTGACGATCAGGTGATGTGTATGGAATTTGACTCCCTGTTGACGGATCGCAGACCACTCTGGCCCACAGACATGGACAGCCAAATACACAAAACACTCCTTTCAGGTGAAACAGCCATCTCCTAATCCTGCTTTCTGACAAGGCAAGCGTTTGCTGAGACATCACAATTTATAAAAGCAGTGTTACACGAGCAGTAAAATTCAACAAAAGACACTACGGCATGGGGCGTGCTCACCAGGCATTCCTCACTCAGCCCACCTGCACTTGTACATTTATTAAGCATTGAGCAATCTTCCCCTAGACACTAGTGACAAGAAATGCACGGCTGCAGATAACGGATTACATCCTTCCGCAGCCTCAGCCGACCGACACTCTCTCTGAGCCTCAGGCATCATGCTGAGAGTAAATCCTGTTCCCGGAGCGAGGCGCCAGTGGCTGCATTTGCACATCAACGCCACACTGGCTAAAGGATCGGATCTTGTCAAGTGGAAAACAGCAGGTATTCGGCGGCTGGACGGCGGCAGTAGTGACATGTGCGCGAACAGCCTATAAAAGGGCAATGTCTGATTTGATTACATTTTTTTATAACTATCGCGGCAATAATTGTAAATATCGCGGCCATCGCGCTAGTCAGCCGATTTCGCGATTTTTTTTTGCAAATCGCGAAAAGCTGGAGGTTCTGTCTAATTTGGGAAGGGGGCCCGCTCCTACCTTTATTCTAAAGAAAGGGGCTGGCACGCGACTAGGTCCTGCCCATGGGTGGGACCAGGAGGGGGGTGGTTACACCCCTCTCCCTTGTCCGGACTTTCCCCAGCTCAGGGGCTGGTGTGCCCCTGGAACTGGTTCAAACCGGCAGATGCATAGTGAGCACCGGGGTGCCACTTGCAGTCACCTTCCTCTCAGCCCTACCTACCTGGGATACACACAACCCTGTCTGGGATGGTGCTAGCACTGCCCCTGACAGGAAACCTTTTGTCCAAGCTCTCCACGCTGGAAGGACTCCCAGCAGCAGGAGGTCAGACTTGTGTCTGTGGTGGCAGCATCCATTTTGTGATGCTGAGGCTAGAGTTAACTTTAACCGGGGTTCACAGTTACATACATGTTGTGTCCCTCTAGAAGGGTGGAATGCTAACCCCGTCGCCAGAATTGGCAAGGGGTTAGTATTACAATTCGTATGACACCTTACTCGACATGTTTTGATAAAGCGATACCAAAGATAGCAAATAACCGCGAGGATTATAATGCACTTAAGAGTATATGGTATGCGTTATCATTGAACAGCTATTAGGACTTGGTTCCACAAGCTGCAGACGGGCTCAGCTCATGCCAGAGCACCATCTCACATAATTCCAAGCACTCTGCCTTCAGGATTGTTAAGGCCTGCCATAGGAGTGACTGATAGGAATACATGTGTCCATTTTAGGGTTAGATATAGGGATACTATATCTAAAGCAAAGGGTGATTACACCACCTTGCCGCAGCTGTCGTGCAGCCAGTTGTGTCAGATTTGGATGGCCAGCCAGGGGTGGCATAATACATGCTGCAGCCCCTGGTAGGCCCTGGGTACACATATGCCCTGGGTACCTAAGGAACACTGTACAGGGACTGATAAGGTGACTCAGTATCCCATTAGATATGTACCTAAGGTACATGGAATCCATTTTACAGAGAGCAGTAGGCCTGGGGCCCTGAATAGCAGGGTCCCAGGTCAACTAAGTCGAAAAACCAGCAAAACACCAGGCAAAAAGTTGGGGGTAACCATAGTCCGGTATCCACCTTCCTACATAAGTGAGTCTTCGTCCAAATTACAGAGACCATAACTTTTAGAAGTAAGAATATGCTTAATAAGATATAAAGTTTGCAAGAAATCACAGTAACACCTTTAGAAATTGGTACCTGGGAAGTGTGAGAGAGGGAAATAGCACAAGGACATACCACCTGGATTATATTTACCTAGAATGGTGTGAGGACCAACCCTGGCCATGGGCTGGGATAAAATAAATCTGATTCCTTACCTTAAAATATCCCCAGGCGTCAGACTGGATCCGGAAAATTTTGCGTAGCAATACCCCTGCATGACGTCGTCGGAGTACTTAGGCGCCGCCCATGCGTGCTGACGTCGGTTCTTTTTTCCGCGCCAGCTAGCGCAGATCCGGAGAAGCTCTACCCCGTTGTCTTTTTTGACTAAAGTTTTTGATCTTTTTGGTAACTTCTTTGCTCGAATCTTCGACTCCTACGGTGCCTGTAGGGATGCCCGGGTTTAAACCCTGTTCCATGTGCGACCAACTGATGTCGGTTACCGACCCCCATCGCCGGTGCCTCAAGTGTTAAGGCCTCGACCACGACGACCGCACCTGCTCCGACTGCCGGGCCCTGACGTCAAAGGCTAGGCGAGAGCGGTCTTGCAAGCGACTGGAGCTCTGGCAGTCCTCCCGCGCCGCTCCAGGTCCCGGTCCCACGGGAGGTCGAGAGACCAGTTGCGGGGTCGGAGCCCTCGCAGCTCCGGGAGTGGACATTGGTCGTCTGGATCCAAATCCTCAGGTAAGAGGCATAAGAGGTCAGAGAGACATCATTGTTCCTCCGACACACCCCGACGCTCGCATGATGCGGCCGGGGGTTCGGGGTGACACCACCCGCCGTAGTCGCTGTCGTCTCAGTCTGCCCCACACCTTCGGGTCCCTGGGCAAGACTCTACGCCGTAGGAGGTCGAGCGGTACCTCATGGCCAAGGGGTTCCTCCCTCCTCAGCCGGGTCCCGTGGCACCTTGGGGCCCAACGGCCCCAGCTGGAGGTGGGGCCGTGGGGCCTAGCAGGGGGGGCGCTTCGGCTCCGCCGTCAGGTGCTTCAGTCCCGGCCCCGCCGGCGACTTCGGTCCCGGCACCGCAGGCCCGCTCTGGATCCGTGTAGTCGCCGGTCGCCCTCACGACCTCGCCGACGCCGGCACTACGGGTGTCACCCCCGGTGCCTGTTATGGGTGCCGTCCCCAATCCCACCCCCGGTTCGATGCTGAAGCGGCGCCGATGGGCGCCGTTACCAACGACTTTTGGAGATTTCTATTTCCATGAACAGGACCCATCTTTTGAACCTGTGCTACAGGAGATGGGTGACAAGGGTGATTGGGAGGGGTCTGAGGACCCTCTGGCACAGGAGTGCCAGTCACTACAGGACAGGACATATTAGCTTGGGGAGGCCAGTGGCATTGACACTTCGCCGGACACTGAATTAGTCTCTCCTCCCACGTGGCTACGGAGGAGGGGGCAGCTTATAGTGTAGTGTTGACACGGGCAGCCAAGGCCCTGAACCTTGAACTCCCTGTCGCGGCAGTGAGGACTAACCTCCTCAGAGTCCTTAAACCGCAGGCAAGCTCCAGTGAGCCTCTGCTGCCTTTTAATGAGGCCTTGTGTGACGTTCTTGTGGGCACTTGGTCCAAGTCCGCCTGTGGATAGGAACGTGGCCAGACGCTACCGCCCGGCTCCGGGCGACCCTTGCTTTTTGTCCACCCACCCCACCCCCGAGAGCATGGTCATCCAGGCCTCCACTTCCCAGACCGCATTCCCGACGGCTCCGCCCGATCGGGAATCCAAGAGGTACGAACAGTTCGGGAAAAAGGTGTTCTCGTCCCTCAGTTTGGGACTGCGGTCAGTTTTGCAGCGTGAATCTTTCTGGATTCACTATGCTGTGCATATTCCGCGGTCTTGTGGTTGGGTCCGGATTCGTAGTCTTTTCTTTGCTTTTTTTTTTTGTAGCCCTTGTGGGCGTCGGCGTCACACCTCCTTAGGTGCATTTCCGGTGACGTCGGCATGCTTCCTGCGGAAGCTCCCACTCTTGGGCGCCATCTTCAGATTTATTTTTTCCGCGATCGGGTCTGGATCGATCCCGTTGGGCTCCAGACATTTTTGGAGAAAGTACTGAAAAGGTTTGATGTTGGAGAAGATATTGGAAGAAGACTTCGCAGACCATTGACGAAGAGAAAAGGAGAAAACCTCAAGAACTTCGACGATCGTCGACGTCCACGCGGTCAGGGAGCCCTGAACGCTCGAGGATGGACAGCACGCCGTTGAAGTTCTGCCCGAACTGCAGACACAAGTACACGCAGAAAGACCAGCATCCGGTTTGCAACCTTTGCCTACCGGTAGACCACAGAAGCGAGGACTGCAACGCCTGCTCCATCTGAAAGAAACACGTTAGTGTTAGATTCCTTACCTTAGAATATCCCCAGGCGTCAGTCTGGATCCGGAAACTTTTGCGTAGCAGTACCCCTGCGCGTCGGTAGGCGTCGTCTGCAGGCGTCCCCTGCGGCTCCGCGTCCGTCGTTGGCGTCGTGCGCCGTGATGACGTCGCTGGAGTATATAGACGCCGCCTCCGCGCGCTGACGTCAGTTCTTCTTTTTTCCGCGCCAGTGGACGCAGATCTGAAGAGCAGTACTCCGGTCTTTGACCAAGTTTTTTCGAATTATTGTCACTTTGTGCCTGTTAGGATGCCTGGGTTCAAGCACTGTGATGACTGTGAGCGCATGATGTCGGTCACAGACCATCACCGCCTCTGTCTCCGGTGTCTGGGCCCCGACCACGACGTGGACTCCTGCGTCGACTGCCGGGCCCTCACCAGCAAAGCTAGACGAGAGCGGTCCCGCAAGCTACTGGAGCTCCGGGTGTCGGCCCCACGTCGGGACCGGGAGCGGTCCCGGTCCGGCCGGAGGTCGAGAGAGCGTTCGAGGGAGCGGTCGCGGGGCCGCGCCGAGCGTTCCGGAAGTCGACACCACTCGTCATCCTCGTCAGGTAAGAAACACAAGAAGTCGGGGCGTCGTCATCGTACCCCCGACTCCCCCTGACGCTCGCGCGATGCGGCCGGGGGTTCGGGTGACCCCAACCCCGCGGCTCCGCGAGAGTCGCCGGCGCGGCCTGCCCCATACCCTCAGGTCCCTGGGCACGGTGCGACGCCTGAGGAGATAGAGGCGTTCCTCATGGCCATGAGGGCCCTGTCTCCTCCGGCGGGTTCCACGGCGCCTACGGGCCCAGTGAACCCGTCCGGGGGCCCTAGCGGTTCTGCTGACCCTACCTCGACGCCGTCGGATGCTCCGATTCCGGAGCCGCCGGCGGCGCCGATCCCGGCGCCGCTAGGGCCTTCGGGGTCGACGCCGGATGGACGCCCATCCAACCCGGCGCCGATTCCATCAGGGTTGCCCGCGGCTCCGCCTCCGCGCGACGCCGGTTCCTCAGTGCCGGCTTCGGGCGGCACTGGGGCTCCGGCGCCGGCTCCGGGCGGCGCCGTCCCCTTACCTTCACCGACGCCGGATGCCGGGCCGGACGGGGGTCGCACGACGCCGGTCCCGGCGCCGATGGGGCCCATGAACCCCGAGGAGCCGGTCTACATCGTTGACTCCGAATACGGAGAGGATGAAGAGTTCGGTGAAGGTTGGGAGGGGTCCGAGGACCCTCTGTCACCCGAGTGCCAGTATGACCCGGACTGGACAGGTGACTTGGGGGATGCCAGTGGTCTGGACGACTCTCCTAACCCTGGTTTGATCTCTCCTCCTTCCGTGGCATCGGTGGAGGGAGCTGCATATTCTGTGGTGCTGATGAGGGCTGCCAAGGCCTTACACCTTGAGCTCCCCGTCGCGGCCGTGAGGCCTAACATCCTCACCGAGGTCTTCAAACCGCAGTCATGCCCACAGGAGCCACTGCTGCCGTTTAATGAAGCCTTGTCGGACGTTCTGTTGGGCACGTGGTCCAGGCCCGCTTCAGGTGCGCCTGTCGATCGGAACGTGGCCAGGCGCTACCGTCCTTGTCCGGACGACCCCAAGTTCCTGTCTACCCACCCCACTCCTGAGAGTCTGGTGATCCAGGCCTCGACCTCCCAGTCCGCATTCCCGTCGGCCCCACCCGACCGGGAATCCAAGAGGTATGACCAATTTGGCAAGAAGGTCTTCTCGTCCATTAGTTTGGGCCTGCGGTCTTGCAACACCGCCTGCCTCTTGGGCCGCTACACCCACTCTGTGTGGGATACGGTCGCGGAACTGCTGCCAGAATGCCCCATGGAGGTGCGGGCAAAACTCGGTCAGGCTGTGGCTGAGGGCCGAGATGCAGCGAAATATTCAATACGGTGTGGTCTTGATACGACCGACTTGCTAGGCAGAGCTATGTCAACGACGGTGGCGATTCGTCGCCACGCCTGGCTGAGATCCGCCAATTTTTCGGCCGATGTCCAGAGTACATTGATGGACATGCCGTTTGATGGCTGTCACCTGTTCGGTGACAAGGCGGACCACGCGCTGGAACGCTTCAAGGACTCCAGGGTCACGGCCAAGTCCTTGGGTCTCTCGACCCAGCGTCAGCAACCGGGTTCGTTTCGCCCCTTTCGTGGCCAAGGAAGGGGCGCCCCCACACGTGCTGCCAGCCACGCGCCGCAACAATCCTTTCAACGCGGTGGCGGCCGTGGAAACCGCCGTGGTGGCGGTCGGGGACAACGGCGGGGTCAGACCACACCCTCCCCCGCAGCATCTACCCCAAAATCCTCCTAGTCCGTGCTTTCGGCCCCATGTGACGCCAGTGGGTGGCAGGGTTCACCATCACCACGCTCACTGGCGCACAATCACTTCGGACAGGTGGGTGCTGCAAATTGTCCGAAGGGGCTTCTCCCTCCCCTTCGAGACCTCTCCTCCAGCCATGCCACCGCAGAACCACCGTGTGTCGGGGGACCACTTGACACTTCTGCAGGAGGAAGTTACGGCCCTCTTGGCCAAGGGGGCCATCGAGCGCGTTCCTGGGCCAGAAGTAGGGCGTGGTTGTTATTCCCACTACTTTCTGGTGCCCAAGAAGGACAAGGGGGGCCTACGTCCTATCTTGGATCTAAGGAACGTCAACGGCTTCCTCCGGAAGGAGAAGTTCAAGATGTTGACGTTAGCTCAGGTCTTGGCTGCTCTAGACCCGCAAGACTGGATGGTAGCGTTGGACTTGCAGGACACCTATTTTCACATCCCCGTCCTGCCGGCCCACCGGCGTTACCTGCGGTTCACGGTAGGCCTGGAGCACTTTCAGTTTATCGTGCTCCCCTTCGGCCTTACCAGCGCCCCACGGGTGTTCACAAAGGTGATGGCGGTGGTCGCAGCCCATCTGCGCAGGTTAGGGGTTTCAGTCTTCCCCTACCTAGACGACTGGTTGTTGAAGGCGGGCTCGCCCCAGACAGTCGTCCACCACCTTCAGATGACGGCAGACCTCTTGCACGACCTGGGGTTCTCCATCAATGTGCCGAAATCACACCTGTGTCCCTCTCAAAAGCTCCTTTTCATCGGAGCGGTTCTGGACTCGGCGCAGTTTCGGGTTTATCCTCCGGAACGGCGGGTTCGGGATATTCAGGCTTTGATTCCCATCTTTCAGCCGCTATCCCGAGTTTCGGTCAGGTTGACGCTGCGGCTGCTGGGACTGATGGCTTCCTGCATCCTTCTGGTGCATCACGCCCGGTGGCGGATGCGGGCTCTGCAGTGGGACCTGAAGTTTCAGTGGGCCCAGCATCAGGGCAACTTGTCCGACCACGTCTTGATCTCGGAGGGCACTGCGAGACAACTGCAGTGGTGGCTTACGGACCGCGATTGGGTCAGGGGCAAGTCCCTCTCCCTTCCCCAACCGGAGCACGTTGTCGTGACGGACGCGTCCCTCCAGGGCTGGGGTGGCCACTTGGGAGAGGCAGAGATCAGAGGCATCTGGTCTCCGGCGGAGTCCCGGCTCCATATCAACCTGTTGGAGCTGCGGGCGATTCGTCTGGCACTGAAGGCATTCCTCCCCTTTGTCAACGGGAGTGTAGTGCAGGTGTTCACCGACAACACCACCGCCATGTGGTACTGCAACAAACAGGGCGGAGTGGGGTCGTGGACCCTTTGCCAGGAGGCTCTGCGCCTCTGGCAATGGCTGGACCGTCAGGGCGTGACTCTGACGGTTCAACACCTGGCAGGTTCTCTGAACGCCAGGGCGGACGAACTCAGCCGTCGGTGCTCGATGGATCACGAATGGCGTCTGAACTCGGACGTGGCGCAAGGCATCTTTCTGCAATGGGGAGAGCCTTGGTTAGATCTATTCGCCACAGAAGAGAACGCGCAATGTCATCAGTTCTGCGCGTTGGAGTTTCCAAGACGGCACTCGCACGGCGACGCCTTTCGGCGCGAGTGGAGTTGCGGTCTGTTATACGCCTTTCCGCCTATACCACTTGCCCAGAGTGCTGAAGAAGATCAGGCGCGACCGGGCCCAAGTTATCCTTGTGGCTCCGGACTGGGCTCGAAGGTACTGGTATCCCGAGCTACTCAGCATGTCAGTCGGTCCCCCGATCCGCCTGCCCCTTCAGGAGGACCTTCTGTCGCAGCAGCAGGGGACGGTCCTCCACCCGAACCTGTCCAGTCTCCACCTCCATGCTTGGAGATTGAGCGGCGGCAGTTGAGGCCATTTGACTTGCCTCCTGAAGTCTGTGATGTTATTCTGGCAGCCAGGCGTCCCTCCACTAAGTCGGTATACGCCTGTCGGTGGAACAGATTTGTGGCATGGTGCACAGCAAAGGCTGTGGATCCTCTCTCTGCCCCTCTTTCGGAGGTTCTTCTGTTTCTTCTTTCTCTTGCCCAGCAAGGCTCTGCTCTGGGCACTATCAAGGGCTACCTTTCTGCCCTTTCAGCCTTTTTGAGGCTTCCTGATCAGCCTTCTTTGTTCAAATCCCCGATTGTAACTCGGTTCTTAAAAGGCATCGCTCACATGTTTCCACCTGTTCCGTTTGTGATGCCTCAGTGGGATTTGAACTTGGTTCTGACTTTCCTGATGTGTGCTCCCTTTGAGCCCCTTCATTCTTGTCCTCTCCGTCTCCTGACTTTAAAGACGGCTTTCCTGGTTGCCATCACCTCTGCCAGGAGGGTGAGTGAGCTCCAGGCTCTTTCTGTCCAACCTCCTTTCCTGTCCATTCATCCTGACAAGGTGGTTCTGAGGACTAGACCTTCTTTCCTGCCCAAGGTTGTTTCGGCCTTTCACATCGGGCAGTCCATCACCCTCCCTTCCTTCTTCCCGCCTCCGCATCCTTCAAAGGATGAAGAGCGGCTCCATCGTCTGGACCCAAAACGTGCGCTTTCATTCTATATGGATCGCACACGCCAGTTCCGGGTGGATGACCAACTGTTTGTTGGCTACGTGGGTGCGAAGAAGGGACGGGCGGTTTGTAAACGAACCATCTCTCGATGGGTCGTCCTCTGCATCAAAGCGTGCTACTCTTTGGCTCGGAAGGAGCCTCCTGTTGGGCTGAGGGCCCATTCCACTCGGGCCACGGCGGCTACTACTGCCCTGGGCCGGGGAGTCCCCTTGCAGGACATTTGCCAAGCGGCTACGTGGGCCTCGCTGCACACCTTTGCGAGGCACTACTGCCTGGACAGTCAAGTCCGGAGGGATGGCTTCTTTGGCCGTTCTGTCCTCCAGGACTTTCTGGTGTAGTTTTGTATTGGTTCGCAGACCCACCACCGGGGTTGGTATTGCTGGGGTATGTATTCTAAGGTAAGGAATCTAACACTAACGTGTTTCTTTCAGATGAACAAGTTACTTACCTTCGGTAACGATATATCTGTAAGAAACATTAGTTAGTGTTAGATTCCTTACCGAACCCACCCATTCTCCCCGTTCTGCGAACTGATACCTAGGGTTAAGGTCATCCCTTTCAGGGCCCTAGTTTTACATGGCACCAGTGTTGGTTCTCTCATGGCTCTGCGTCTTCTAGCGCGGAAATGCTGTGTGCAAAGAACTGACGTCAGCGCGCGGAGGCGGCGTCTATATACTCCAGCGACGTCATCACGACGCCAACGACGGATGCGGAGCCGCAGGGGACGCCTGCAGACGACGCCTACCGACGCGCAGGGGTACTGCTACGCAAAAGTTTCCGGATTTAGACTGACGCCTGGGGATATTCTAAGGTAAGGAATCTAACACTAACTAATGTTTCTTACAGATATATCGTTACCGAAGGTAAGTAACTTGTTCGTCTTCGCCCCGAAGACCCTTCGTGTGAGGAAGAGCCAGAGGGTAGCACACGCCACCCTCGAAGGAAAAGCCCCGACGCCATCGCTGTACGAGCTGGGGATGTCCTCGGAGGAAGAGGACAACGCTGCCGCCGAAGACGACAGCTACACGGTCGTAGAGACCGATTACAAGAAGACACCTGATAAGGTAGGAGACTCGACGTCCCACAAGAACACGAGAGACCCTGAGTCTCGAAAGTACGAGAGCAAGACCCCGAAGGCGCCGACGCAGCAACATCTGCCGTCCGCGACCACACACAGGCCCAGCGGATCCTCGGAGAAGGAGTCCCTGGCACCGAGAGCTGTTGAACAGCAGAAGGCGTCGAAGATCATCGCCGAAAGGGACTGATCGTCGAGGGAGAAAGACCCTAAAGCCTCGGCGCCGTCCAGGGACCCGAAAGCCAGTTCGACGTCCAAATCATAGACGCCAAGAATCTCGCCGCCGAGCCAGGTGACGAAGAGAGTGGCCGAACGTTCCGAGGCCGAAAACGCGGCCGAGATGGAAAGAAAAAAACGTCGCCTAGAAGCCGAAATGGCAAGCATCTTGCAGAGGAGAAAAGATTTCGACGCCGAGATGAGTGCCTTCACGATTCCACACAAGACCAAGCACGCCGTGCTAGATCTGGTCGAAGAGGAAGAAGAACATGTCGACGGACATGGGCCTAGCGCCGAGATGGTCGACGACCAGGAAGGTGAAGAGAATCCCTACGAGGATTACAGCTATGAGGAGGAAGAGGGCAGTAGGTTGGACGCCGAGTCGGCCACCTCTGACCCACACGAGGAGGATTACCTAGATGTCGACACAGAGAGCCCGGAAGAGGTTTCGACGCATACCCCTCGAGGCCCTCGCCGCCGGACGACATCGGGGCATACAACTCGGCGATACAAGCTGCCGCAGCTGCATTCAAGCTAAAGCTCGACGAGGAAAGGCAGAAAGCAGACTACCTGCTAGAGACTTTGCTCCCAACACAAAGAAGGAGCCAGTTCCTTCCAATGCTCGACAGCGTCTTGGCTCAGGGAAAGGAAGCATTCAAAGAGCCCGCAACATGCAAGGCGGTAACTCCCAGAACAGAGAAAAAGTACAAACACTCCTCAAAGGACCCGGCCTACATTCGAGGCGAGGTCTCCGCAGACTCCATTATTTCGGCCACAGCTAGGAAGAGGACAAGCGTATCCACTACCTCTGGCCCACCACCGGATAAGGAGAGCAAGAGGATGGATCTGGTGGGCAGAAGGATCGAACGGAATGCCGCGACCCACTGGCGCATGGCTAATTCTAACGCCCTGATAAACAGGCACATGTACCAGATCATGGAGGGCCTGGGGCAGTTGGTGAAGGACCTACCCCAGGATGCCAGGCAGAAGGCCGAAAAATTAGTCGAGGAAGGGAAAAACGCGGCAAATTCTTGCCCTAAGACGGCCTTGGACAGAGCAGACACCGCCAGCAGGCTCATGATGATGGGTGTCACGGAAAGGAGACACGCCTGGCTCAGGATCTCAGGGTTCAAACCAGAGGTGCAACACAGTATCCTGAACACACCGTTCAACGGCGACACGCTTTTCGGAGCAACAGTTGACTAGAAACTCTGCCAACTCAAAAAAGATAACGAGACGGCAAGATCCATGGGGGCATTGCAGTTCAGAGGCAACAAAAGAGGCACCCCGTCACGGAGGCCCGGCGGGAGAGGTGAAAACCAGCCAGGTACATCGCACCAGGCTTTCCAGCAAACGCACCAGGCAGACTCACAGGCTCAGCAAGGTCAGCAGAAGCAGTCCTGGCAGTACCAACCAAGAGGTCAGTCCTTTCGAGGGAGAAATGGACGTGGCCAGAATAGAAGAGGGGAACAGCAGCCCACCTCTAAGTGACTTCAAAGACCTCCGAGTGCCCGACCACAGAAAAGATCCCAGGGGGCACCACGTACAAAGGGGTCAGGACAATCTAAACACCTACGACCACATGACACCAGTGGGAGGAAGATTAAAGTTTTACCTCCAAGAATGGAGAGAAATCACATCAGACAAATGGATCCTAAACATTTTCCAATTCGGATACTGCTTGGAGTTGGAGAAAAAGCCAACAAGCAGAAAACCAAGGGGAAAGCCACCAGCAAGAGAACAGCTGGCGAGGCTTCAGGAAGAAGCAAAAACGTCTACAAAAACAGGCCATAGAAAGGGTTCCCTTCAAGGAAAGAAACAAGGGAATATACTCAACGTACTTCCTAGTACCAAAGGTGGACGGCAAAATGAGACCCATCATAGACCTGAGGTTCCTGAACAAATTCATAAGAACACAGAAATTCAAAATGACCTCCCTGCAGGAGGTGCTACCGCAATTGCAAGTCTGAGACTTCATGGTCACGATAGACCTCAAGGACGCCTACTTGCACATACCGATGAACGAGAAGCACAAGCATATGCTCAGGTTCACAATCGGAGGAGGCCACTACCAGTTCACAACGCTAGCCTTCGGACTAAAATCAGCACCGAAGGTATTCACGAAGTGCCTCGCGGCAGTCGCAGCGCACTTACGAAGACGGGGGATACACGTATACCCTTACCTGGACGACTGGCTGGTGAAAGCAAACTCGTACCAGAAGTGCAAGCAACATGCACATACAGTGACGAGCACGCTCATAAACCTGGGGTTCTCCGTCCATTAGAAGAAATCGTCAATGGAGCCGGAGCAAGTGAAGATCTTCCTGGGGGCAGAGATCAACACCTTACAGGGCAAAGTGTTCCCCAGCGAGAAGAGAGCAAGGGCACTGGTCAAGGAAACTCGCCTCTACCGGAAGGGACAAGCTCGGACAGTGAGGACTGCGAGCAAGATCATGGGGATGATGGCATCATGCATCCACCTGGTGCCGAATGTGCGGCTCTACATGAGACCCATGCAAGAATGGCTCCAGGAACAATGGTCACAGGCTTCTGGCAGTTGGGAGGATCTTGTGGTGGTGACGCACGCAGTGCAGAAGGAGATGACATGGTGGACCATGGAGAACTTAACAAGGGGAAAGCCTCTAACACCCCCAACTCCGACAGTGACCATCACCACAGACGCATCCCTGAAGGGATGGGGCGCTCACATGGAGGAACTCAAAGTGAGGGGTCTTTGGACGCCAACAGATGCGACAAAGCACATCAATTACCTCGAATTGAAAACAATCTTCCTTGCACTGAAAGCCTTCCAGACAAGACTGTACAAGCAAAGGGTGTTGCTGCAGACCGACAACACCACAGCGATGTTCTACATCAACAAGCAGGGTGGAACACAGTTAACAACGCTTTCAACGCTGGCACAGGAGATATGGAGATGGGCCATCCCTCTCCAGATAGACCTGCTAGCCATACACCTACCAGGGAAGGAGAACATTCAGGCAGACTGGCTGAGCAGACAGACATCGGCATCCCACGAGTGGGAGCTCAATGCTCAGGAGACAAGGTGGCTGTTCAACAGGTGGGGAACGCCATCAGTGGACCTGTTTGCAACACGCCAGAATGCGAAATGCCGAAACTTCGCATCCAGACAACACAAAGAGGGGTCCCTTGGGAATGCCCTATGGATAGATTGGTCCGGGACATTTGTATACGCTTTTCCCCCGATACCACTGATACACAGAGTACTGAGCAAGTGCAGAGCGAGCAACATGACCCTGATACTGGTCGCGCCACAGTGGGTGAGGCAGACATGGTACTCGCAGATCATGGAGATGGCACAGTGTGCACCCCACAGATTCGGCAGAAAAAAAGACTTGCTCTCCATGCAGAACGGAGAGGTGCTGCACCCAGAGCCAGAGAGCATGAGCCTAGTAGCATGGCTCCTGAGGACATAAGAGTTTGCACATTTGAGACTGCCAGAGAGCACCCTCAGGGTCCTTCGGGAGGCACGAAGGCCCAGCACACGGAAGTGCTATGTCGCAAAGTGGAAAAGATTCACAATGTGGTGCAGGCGGGAAAGACTTCACAATAAAATGAAGGACTCCACAGTGCTAAAATACCTGACGCACTTACTGGAGAAAAACCTCAGCTCGTCCTCTTTGAGAGTTCACTTGGCAGCTATAGTGGCCTACACAAGGGGTGAGATGGGCAGAAGCTTCTTCACATCACAAGTTGTCAAGAGGTTCCTGGAAGGAGCGAAGAGGATCGCACCACCCAAGCGTGTGCCGCCACCGGCATGGAACTTGAACGTAGTCCTGACGGAACTCATGAAGGAGCCCTTTGAACCACTTCACAAGGCCTCCTTACAGATGCTAACTATGAAAACAGCTTTCCTTGTTGCAATAACGTCCTTACGCAGAGTTAGCGAGCTGCAAACGCTAACGCTACAGGAACCCTACTTTACAAATACACAATGATAGGGTTGTGATGAGGACCGACCCACACTTCATGCCGAAGGTGGTGTCCAAATTCCACATGAACCAGTCCATACAGATACCGAGTTTTTTCCAAAATCCAACCACTAGCGCAGAGCGAGCTCTGCACACCCTAGACGCCAGAAGGGCGGTCATGCATTACATTGAGAGGACAAAGGGACACAGGAAAACGAAACAGTTCTTTGTGTCGTTCGCCAACAGTTACATGGGCAAAGCAGTAACCAAGACCACTATTGCACGCTGGATCGCGCAAACAATTCAACTCTGCCACAAAAGGGCAGGACAAGAACTGGCAGAGGTGCCCACTCCACTAGGAAGAAGGGGGCTACAATAGCCTTCCTGGCCAATACACCCATACAAGACATATGCCTGGCGGCAACGTGGGCTTCGGTGCACACATTCACGAAGCACTACTGCGTGGATGTTCAGATGAACAAAGAAGCACAAGTCGGACAAAAGGTGCTCCAGCATATATTCAGAAACCAGAGCTCATCTTCCACCCAGCCGCCACAGAAATGAGAAACCGCTACAAAATCTATGCACAGCATAGTGAATCCAGAAAGATTCACGCTGCAAAACGAATAGTTTCTTACCTGTCGGTGTAGTTTTGCAGCTTGAAGATCTTTCTGGATTCACTAGCGAACCCACCCACCTCCGCCAGAAAGATGAGGCTGGAGAGAGAAGAGGTGGTCAAAAAAAAAAAATGGGAGAGAAGTAAGAGACTTTGAGGACAAAGCGGTAAAGTTCTCACCTAAATAGAACATTGCCATTACTTCGGAAACGAAAGAAACGCGGAAAAAAGAATCTGAAGATGGCGCCCAAGAGTGGGAGCTTCCGCAGGAAGCATGCCGACGTCACCGGAAAATACACCCGATGGAGGTGTGACGCCGACGCCCACAAGGGCTACAAAAAAAAACAACAAAGAAAAGACTACGAATCCGGACCCAACCACAAGACCGCGGAATATGCACAGCATAGTGAATCCAGAAAGATCTTCAAGCTGCAAAACTACACCGACAGGTAAGAAACTATTCGTTAATACCGCATGCCTCTTGGGCCGCTATACCCACACCCTGTGGGACGCGGTCATGCTGCCAGTGTCCGGAATAGGTCCGGGCAAAACTCACCCAAACCCTTGCAGAGGGCCTAGATGCAGCACGGTATTCCATCCGGTGTGGGCTGGATACCATGGACTCACTGGGCAAGGCGATGGCAACGACAGTGACGGTTCGACGCCATGCCTGGTTGAGGACCGCCAACTTATCGGCCGATGTCCAGGCCACTCTGCTGGACATGCCGTTTGATGGCAGTCTCCGCTTTGGCGACAAGGCAGACCATGCATGCGCTGGGGCGATTTAAGGACTCCAGGGCTACGGCCAAGTCCTTGGGCCTCTCGGCCCCTCGCCAGCAAACTGGTGCCTTTCGCTCCTTTTGTGGCCAAGGAAGGGGCGCCCCCACACGTGCTGCCAGCCATGCGCCGCAGAATGTCCAACAGCGCGGTGGCGGCAGTGGAAACCGTTGTGGCGGCGGTCGGGGACAACGGGGCGGCCAGCCCACACCTTCCCCTGCAGCACCTGCCTCAAAACCCTCCTAGTCCGTGCTTTCAGGCCCATGTGACGGCAGGGTTCGCCATCACCTCTTCCACTGGCGCACAGTCACATTGAACAGGTGGGTGCTGCAAATCGTCTGAAGGGGCTACTCCCTCCCCTTCGAGGCGACCCCTCCAGCCATGCCACCGCAATTCCACTGTGTGTCGGGGGGGCCATCGAGCACGTTCCTGGGCCAGAAGTAGGGTGTGGTTGTTACTTCCACTACATTCTGGTACCCAAGAAGGGCAAAGGGGGCCTACGCCCTATCTTGGACCTAAGGAACGTCAAAGGCTTCCTCTGGAAGAAAAAGTTCAAGATGCTGACTCTTGCTCAGGTCTTAGCTGCCCTGGACCCAGGAGACTGGATGGTAGCGTTGGACTTGCAGGACGCCTATTTTCACATCCCCGTCCTGCCGGCCCACCGGCGTTACCTCAGGTTCACAGTAGGCCACGAGCACTTTCAATTTACTGCGCTCCTTACCAGCACCCCACGGGTGTTCACCAAAGTAATGGCGGTGGTCGCAGCCCATCTGCGCAGGTTAGGGGTTTCAGTCTTCCCCTACCTAGATGACTGGTTGTTAAAGGCGGGCTCGCCCCAGACAGTCGTCAGCCACCTCCAGACTACGGCCGATCTCCTGCATCTGCTGGGGTTCTCAATCAACGTGCCGAAGTCACACCTGTGTCCCTCTCAAAAGCTCCTCTTCATCGGAGCGGTTCTGGACTCGGCGCAGTTTCGGGTTTATCCACCCTAACAATGGGTTTGGGATATTCAGGCTCTGATTCCGATCTTTCAGCCTTTATCCCGGGTCTCGGTCAGGTTGATGCTGTGGCTTCTGGGGCTGATGACCTCCTGCACCCTTCTGGTGCATTACGCCCAGTGGCAGATGCGGGCTCTGCAGTGGGACATGAAGTTTCAGTGGGCCCAGCATCAGGGCAACGTGTCCGACCATGTCCTGATCTCGGAGGGCACTGCAAAACCGCTGCAGTGGTGGCTCATGGACCGAGAATGGGTCAGTGGCAGATCCCTCTCCCTACCCCACCCGGAGCACGTAGTTGTGACGGACACGTCCCTCCAGGGCTGGGGAGGCCACATGGGAGAGGCGGAGATCAGAGGTCTCCGGCGGAGTCCCCGCTCAATATCAACCTTTTGGAGCTGCGGGCGATTCGTCTTGGACTGAAGGCATTCCTCCCCTCTGTCCGGGGGAGTGTAGTGCAGGTGTTGCCGCACACCACCACCGCCATGTGGTACTGCAACAAACGGGGCGGGTGGGGTCGTGGACCCTCTACCAGGAGGCTTTGCGCCTCTGGCAGTGGCTGGAACATCAGGGCGTGACCCTGGTGGTTCAACTCCTGAACACCAGGGCGGACTAACTCAGCCGACGGTGCATGATGGATCACGAATGGCGTCTGAACTCAACGTGGCGCAAGGCCTCTTTCAGCAGTGGGGAGAGCCTTGGTTAGATCTATTCGCCACAGAGAACGCGCAATGTCATCAGTTCTGCGCGTTGGAGTTTCCAAGGCGGCACTCGCTCGGGGACGCTTTTCTTTGCGAGTGGAGTTGCGGTCTATTGTACGCCTTTCCGCCTATTCCACTTCTGCCCAGAGTGCTGAAGATCAGGCGCGACCGGGCCCAGGTTATCCTTGTGGCTCCGGACTGGGCACGGAGATACTGGTATCCCGAGCTACTCAGCATGTCAGTCGATCCCCCGATTCGTCTGCCTCTTCGGGAGGACCTTCTGTCGCAGCAGCAGGGGACTGTCATCCACCCGAACCTGTCCAGTCTCCACCTACAAGCTTGGAGATTAAGCGGCGACAGTTGAGGCAATTTGACTTGATTCCTGAAGTATGTAATGTCATTCTGGCAGCCAGGCGTCCCTCCACAAAGTCGGTATACGCCTCCAGGTGGAACAGATTTGTGGCATGGTGCACAGCAAAGGCTGTGGATCCTCTCTCTGCCCCCCTCTCAGGTTCTTCTCTTCCTCCTTTTTCTTGCCCAGCAGGGCTCTGCTCTGGGCACTCTCGAGGGCTACCTTTCTGCCCTTTCCGCCTTCTTAACCCCGTTGATGCTTGTGACGGAACCATTCCGTCATCAGTCACGGTTGGGCTGTGCTGATGACGGAATGGTTCCGTCACGACCACGCCCGTTTTCATAGGGGCCCAGCACAGGAGGAAAATATCGCCGCAGCGATGCAGTTAAGGCTGCCTGATCAGCCTTCTTTGTTCAAGTGCCCCATTGTCAACAGATTCTTAAAGGGCATCACTCATATGTTCCCTCCTGTTCCCTTCGTGATGCCCCAGTGGGACTTGAATCTTGTACTTACTTATCTAATGTGTGCTCCCTCTGAGCCGCTCCATAACTGTCCTCTCCGTCTTCTTACCTTGAAGACTGCTTTCCTGGTTGCCATCACCTCTGCCAGGAGAGTGAGTGAGTTCCAGGCTCTTTCTGCTACACCCCCTTTCCTCTGTTCATCCGGACAAGGTTGTATTGCGGACGAGACCTTCATTCCTACCCAAGGTTGTCACGTTCTACCACATTGGGCAGTCCATTACCTTGCCCACCTTTTCGCCTCCGCATCCCTCGAAAGAGGAAGAGGCTCCACCGTCTGGGCCCTAAACGTGCTCTCTTACTATCTGGATCGCACACGCCAGTTCCGGGTGGATGGCCAACTCTTTGTTGGTTACGTGGGCGTGAAGAAGGGAAAGGCGGTGCACAAGTGGACCATCTCGCGGTGGATCTTGTGTATCCAGGCGTGTTACTCCTTGGCGAAGAAGGAACCCCCTGTGGGTCTACGGGCTCATTCTACTCTGGCCACGGCGACTACAACTGCCTTAGGCCGAGGAGTACCCTTGAAAGATATTTGCCAGGCAGCTACGTGGGCCTCGCTGCACACGTTTGTGAGACATTATTGCCTGGACAGCCAAGTCCGGAGGGATGGCTTCTTTGGCCGTTCCGTCCTCCAGGACGTTCTGGTGTGATTATTGGTTCGCAGACCCACCACCGGGGTTGGTATTGCTGGGGTATCTATTCTAAGGTAAGGAATCTATCACTAACTTGTCTCTTTCAGATGCACAAGTTAATATAGTTAGTGATAGATTCCTTACCGACCTACCCATCCTCCCCGTTCTGCCAACCGATATCTAGGGTAAAGGTCATCCCCTTTCAGGGCCCTAGTTTCATGGCACCAGTGTTGGTTCGATCATGGCTCTGCGTATCTGGCGCGGAAAAGCTGTGTATCAGAACTGATGTCCGCGCGCATGGGCGGCGTCTAAGTACTCCGTCATTCTGGCGCTAACTACGCCAACGACTGACACGGAGCCGTGGACGACGACTGCCGGCGCGCAGAGGTATTGCTACGCAAAATTTTCCAGATCCAGGTTGACGCCTGTGTAGGAGTAGGGTCTGCAATCCTATGATCATCCCAGATTTTTGCTTTTTGCTTCACTGGTTTACGACTTCTCTGGCTGTGGGCCTGCTAATCGGACCCACAGCCTTGCTGTTCTCTCACTAAATTGACACGTGTACCTTAGGTGCATTTGCCAATTGGTATTGGGCCACCTTATCAGACCCTGTAACTCAGGGCATAGGTGTACCCAGGGCCTACCAGGGACTGCAGTATGTATTATGCCACCCCTGGCTGGCCATCTAAATCTGACACAACTGGCTGCACAACAGCTGGGGCAAAGTGGTGTAATCACCCTTTGCTGTAGATATAGTATACCTATATCTAACCCTAAAATGGAAACATGTATTCCTATCAGTCACTCCTATGGCAGGCCTTAACAATCCTGAAGGCAGAGTGCTTGGAATCATGTGAGATGGTGCTCTGGCATGAGCTGAGCCAGTCTGCAGCTTGCGGAATCAAGTCCTAATAGCTGTTCTATGATAACGCGTACCATATACTCTTAAGTGCATTATAATCCTCGCGGTTATTTGCTATCTTTGGTATCGCTTTATCAAAACATGTCGAGTAAGGTGTCATACGAATTGGAATACTAACCCCTCGCCAATTCTGGCGACGGGGTTAGCATTCCACCCTTCTAGAGGGACACGACATGTATGTAACTGTGAACCCCGGTTAAAGTTAACTAAGGCCTCAGCTCCACAAAATGGACGCTGCCACCACAGACACGAGTCTGACCTCCTGCTGCTGGGAGTAGTTCCAGCGAGGAGAGCTTGGACAAAGGGTTTCCTGTCAGGGGCGGTGCTAGCACCATCACAGATAGGGGTTTGTGTATCCTGGGTAGGCAAGGCTTTACAGGAAGGTGACTGCAGAGTGGCACCCCGGTGCTCACTACGCATCTGCCGGCTAGAACCAGTTCCAGGGGCACACCAGCCCCTGGCCTGGGGAAAGTCCGGCATGGGAGAGGGGTGTAACCACCCCCCTTCCTGGTTCCACCCCTAGGGCAGGACCTAGTCGCGTACCCACCCCTTACTTTAGGATAAAGGCAGGAGCGGGGACCCTTCCAAATTAGATCATCTTTGAATCAAGAAACTACTTTCTACGAAAGGAACTCTCGACTTCTTCTCAAGATTTCTCCCTTGTGGCTAAGGAGTAGTCACCCTGCACCCGCAGGCACCATCAAGAACTCTGCGGTTTGCTGCACGTCCTTCCTCAGGAATCCGACCGACCAGCACGACGAGACCCGGCTTCCCTGGCACCTCTGACCTCTACCTCCTCTACAGCTAAGCTGAGAACCGTAGGTGCGACGAGACCTCGAGGGACCGGCCATCATCAGAACTGCACGACTCCTATCCAGCACAACCGCCGAGGGATCCTCTGGTGAGTGCTTTGGGGTCCGAGAAGCTTCGACCCTGAGCAGCTCCAGCACCGAAGTCCAGCCTCCCAGCATCTCCACGATCTGCGTGGGGCCCTTCTGCTTTTTTGCTGCTCACCGCGTTGTTTGGCTACTAGCCCGCTGGCTTGTGGCCTTCCTAACGACACCCGACGACATCACTGCTGTAGACACGGCTACAGCCGGAACGGCTGAATGGAATTACACCAAACTTGGTAAAATGATAAGGCCTGGTATGCAGACGTGCCTTTGCTACTTTTGGTGAAAATCCCTCCAGTAGTTCTTGAGAAAATTGAATTTGAAATTTTTCAAATGGCATTTTCTATGGGACCTTCAGACACGGCTACAGCCCGAACGGCTGAACGGAATTACACCAAACTTGGCAAAATGGTAGGGACAGGTATGCAGTAGTGCCTTTTCTATATTTGGTGAAAATCCCTACAGTAGTTGTTGAGAAAATTGAATCTGAGCAAATTATATATCTATATGCCCTCATCGTATGCGCACCGTACACGTACGGTACGCGTACCGTACGCGTACCCTTACGTGCGCGAGTGAGTTTCTGATTGGCTGGAAGTCGACTGTCAACATTCTAAACTGTCCAAACCAGGAAGTGTTGGCCACCATCTTGTTTTTCAGGAGAACTGAGGCACAAGAGAGCCCAAAACAAGAGTGGAAAACACGAAAAGGGGGCAGGGTAGAGACCCCCCAACCCTCTAGCCCTTCTCAGGGGGTTCCCAAAAGGACCCCCAGGGACAAAAAAAAAAATAATTGCAAAAATCGCAGGGTTCGCGTACTGTATGTGTACAATACGCGTACCGTTTGCATACCCCGCGATTTAAAAAAAAATTTAAAAAATTTGCACTTGGTGGTCCTTCTGGGGCCCCCTGAGAAGGACTAGGGGGTCAAGGGGTCTCAACCCTGCCCCCTTTTCGTGTTTTCCACTCTTGTTTTGTGCTCTCTTGTGCCTCACTTCTCCTGAGAAACAAGATGCTGCTCAGGTGGTCCCAGAAGAATAATAACATATATAAATGTTATCCGCTAATAGAATTAGCATTTACAAAACCTTTGAAATTTATTGAAAAAAAATATAGGTTTCACGCCTGATATAGTTAGGAATTAGCATTTAAAAAACCTTGCAAATTCACTGAAAAAACCATAGGTTTCAAGCCTTATATAGTTAGGAATTAGCATTTAAAAAACCTTGCAAATTCACTTAAAAATCCATAGGTTTCAGGCCTTATATAGTTAGGAATTAGCATTTTAAAAACCTTGCGAATTCACTTAAAAAACAATAGGTTTCAGGCCTTATATAGTTAGGAATTAGCATTTAAAAAACCATTGAAATTGCTCCTATATAGTTAGTTGTTCTAACTATATTTCGTGCACCCGCAATTCACTGCTGATGATGTCACATATTACATCATCATTCATGACATGGTCCGTGACATCACTGATGACATCACCTACACAGTTCGTTCTGCCAATTTACTAAAGTTTTACTGGGCTGGGTTACTAACTGCAGCCTCGATACAGCAAGAAGGTAATTACAATGAAAAGCGGGGATTCAGCCTGAGGCCCACCGGAGGGCTGTAAAACTTTATTAAATTGGCAGAACGAACTGTGTAGGTGAATAATCATGGCCGTACTGGAAAGGAGGAATTGGGACTTCCACACCCACAATGCAGCTTACTGGAAAGCAATTGTTTGAAGGGTATAAATGGTGGCAGTCCACGCCATGTTTCATCAACTTGCCGCCCCATGATTAAGGTGCTTGGGGCACCGAAACGCGTTGGAGAAATGGATTCATTGTGTTGCTGATGCCGCTTTTGGAATAAAAGTATATATATATATATATACATATATATATATATATATTACCTACTGGTGTTCGCCAGTAGGTATATATAGTTAGGACCTAGTTACCATAGGAAATCCCGAACATTCTATTGGGAATAACTTTGGCGCTGATTGAGAGATCTGCCTGTAATTTTCTTTAAATTTGCCTTGTTGCGCTCCACTCCTCCCCTGAAAGTTTCGGGGGGATTCGTCAAGCAGGGGCCGAGAAAAAAGGGGGGTCTCAAAACGTGTTTTCCCCATGTTAATTTCCATAGGGACATTCTGACACGGCTACAGCTCGAACGGCTGAACGGAATTACACCAGATTTAGCAAAATGGTAGGGACTGGTATGCAGAAGTGCCTTTTGTGTGGTTGGTGTAAAACCCTCCAGCAGTTTTTGAGAAAATTGAATTTGAAATTGAGTCCAATGCAATTTTCCATAGGACCTTTAGACACAGCTACAGCCCAAATGGCTGAATGGAATTACTCCAAACATGGAAAAATGGTAGAGCCTGGTATGCAGAAGTGCCTTTTGTATATTTGGTGAAAAACCCTCCAGTAGTTGTTGAGAAAATCGAATTTGAGCAAATTATATATCTATGGGTGAGATACCGTGTGCGCACATCCGCGCACCCGTCCGTGGACCTTAGTGTGCGCGCATGGAATTCTGATTGGCTGTTGGACGTCTGTCAACATTCCAGTCAGTTGAAATGAGGAAGTGTTGTCTGCCATCTTGTTTTTGTGGCAGATGATAGTAGTTGTAAACAGAAGTGTAATAGCTGAAAAGGAGGCTGGGTAGAGATTCCTAAGCCCCCTAGGTTTTGTCATGGGGTCTCTAAAGGACCCTGAAGGTTGAAAAAAATGGGGAAAAAAAAATTTAAATTGCGGGGTCCGCGCACCGTGCGCGGACCTCGGCTCAAAAAGACAAAAAAGAAATGCAATAAAATAACAAGTTTCAGTGTTTAGATGTTGGTTGAGTGCAACATTGAGCGATGACTTCACCTTTGGGTTTAGGTAGGTGTTTTGTGGAGAGTTAGTATGGTAATTGGTAGAGAGCATTGGGGGTAGGTTGAAGATTATGTGAGTTTGAAAGTGTTGACAATTTGAACCAATTAAAATGTTACTTTGGTTTTGATTTTGTGTGTGATAAAATTTGATTGGCTAGGTATCCGAATATGTATGAGAAATGAGAGGGAAACACAGCCATTTTGAGATTTTAGTGTTTGAGATATACTTCTGAGGTGTTAGATTGACACAGAATTTACTGTTCAACAGTTTTATAGAAGGTGAGTTGTTAATTTGTAATGAGAACTCTGTTGTTCACTTTAAGTTTATAGGAAAATGTTTTCTGTTAGTTATTTAACGTTTCTCTGTTATACTTATGGATTGAGTAGGGCAAAATCAGATGCAGTGTTTCATATTTCAAATTCATGCTTTATACTATACACTGTCCAGGGAAATACTGCCATTTTGTGACTATATTGTCTGAGGTACTTTTGTGAGGAAATTTTGGTGTTCAATTTCTGGTGTGAGATTTACACAGTAGTAACTCTTCTTATAGAATTTAATAGTTTTTCTCTGCCCTATCTCACTCTTACCCTGCACCATCTCACTGTCTTTCTCTTTCTTTTAATAGTACACTAACATCAATAATGGTTGAAAATGAAGAGTCATTTGACATCGTTATAGAACTTTTTGTGACTGTTATTGAGGATGTTCCTGTTGATGAGAGTAATCCTGAAGGAGAGCTTTATGATGGAGGAGATGGCATGGACGATTTCTATGATGAATCTGTGGATTCAGATTTAATGGAAACTTTGGAGTTCATTGAGTTTGAGGATTCTTTTTGGGAGATTTTCAATATTGACATTGCTGATGATGCATTCTTAGATGATCATTTAAATTTTGTAAATTCCCAACAACAAATTTAAATTTAGTAAATAAATATTGTATGAGAATGTATACTTAAACTAAATGTAATTTATGAGGTAGTATCAAACTGATAATTTTTTGTGTTACATAGTAAGTTTACTCATAAATAGTTCCCTTCTCCCCCAAAATGTTCTTAAATGTGTATTTGACATCTCTTCTTCATGTCCTGCATCCTTTCTTTCACTGTCTGTCTCTGATGCACAAGATTGCAACATAAGTAAGTTTAAAGAACAGCAAGTGTGTCTCCCCATTGCAGGAAATCATGCAGTAAGCGCTGTTTCTCTTTCTTTTAATAGTACACTAACATAAAATGATTAATGAAAATGAGGAGCCTACCAACATCTTCGTTGAAATGACAGCAACGTTTATTGAGGCAACTTATTCTGTGGTCTATAATGTTCCTATAGATGAAACAAATCATGAAGAACATGAAGGAGAAACCATGGTAGATTTTTTCGACGAAAAACTAGATATGGAATTAATGGAATGTGTAGACATTGTTGAGTTTGACAAATCTTTTTCAGACACTTTGACGGATGAAATTCCTGACGAAGAAATGCTACAAGTTCTTTTAGATTTTGAAAATTCTGATAAATTTTAATTTAGTAAAGAAAAATTGTTTGGAAAATTATACTTATTTAAATGTAATTTATGAGGTAGTAGCAAAGTGATACAATTTTCCGGATCAGGTAATGTTAGATGTTCTTTTACATTTTTAAAAATTCTGAAGATTGAGTTTTTTATTTTTTTTAAAAAAAAATCCCGTAGGTCCAGGCACCGTGAGTGCTTGGTGCATGCACTGTGAGTGCTCGGTAAAATCACGGTGAGCGAACGCTATCGGCTCCATGTTGTGGTTTCAGAAGAGAGTGAAAAATATAAGTTGAAAATGTTGAAAGGGGGTAGGGTAGAGTGTCCCTGACCCCTTAGGCCTTCTCAGGGGGTCCTTCAAGGACTTCAAAGGTTAAAAATAATGTTTATCTTTAAAAGAATAACAAAAAATACGATAGGTCCGTGCACGGGGAGTGCCCGGTGAGTGCTTGGTGCGCCGACCTCGGTAAAAATTAATTAGAAAAATAAAGTTAAAAATCATATTTGAGTGTTTACATGTTAGTTGGCTCTAAAAAGAGCCGTTGTGTTCATTGTGTTTTTTTTTAGACCTACAAGTAAGTACCAATGCAGAGTCTGATGTTACAGAGAAAGACTCTGTTCCCTTCATCAGTGAAATGTACACCATCTCTCCTATAGATGCCTTGCATGTTGTAACACAAGTTGTTGTGGTATATACAACCCATTCCACAGTCTCTCATGTATGCAGAAACAGATTTATTTACATGTTTGCTTACTTTCTCAATCTGCGGACAAAATTGATTGGACCATTTCCATTTTTGCCTTTGCCATATATTGGAATAGACAAAGGCAGTTTGAGGAAAAAGTGACATCAATTGTCCAAAGATGTCCTTCAATAGCATTTCCAGACCAACCCCAGTCAAAGTGCATAAGTAATTTCCACCACAGTGCACAATTATGAGGTCAGGGTGTGGGAGATAAATGAAGGATTTCACCAATGGTATCAATTGGGGACATCTCAATCCTCTATGGCCAATCCATAAAATATCCACATTTGGTAAATCAAGGTTGTGAATTCCTCTGTTTGTAGCGTACCTGTCAGACCAGAAAATGAAGCTGTGCCCCACAATCCATACTGAAGGCATGTTCAAGGCAGATCTGGTTGTACTCCAATGAGGGCTGTAAATGAAATGGCAGTTGGAAAGCTTGCAGTTTAGATAAAAAGAGGATGACATTCACTGCACTTGAAGCTTAAGAAATGATTGGTGAAATGATTTCTGAAAATGCAACACAGCATATTAGGGTGCATAGTTTTGTTTTTTAAAAGAAGCAATTCTAATGGTTCAGAAAAGGTCATTGAAAGGAACATTGCACATGATTAGCTGTTTTTTTGAAAGCTCAAACACCCTTGCTGGATTCATTTGCAACATAGTATGATGAACTTTTTACCTGTGTTCTTCCTTGGGGGGAGTTACCATGGTACCAGGTTGAATGAGCAGTAGGGGGATGGGTGAATATTATGTGAGTTTGAAAGTATGGAAATGTAGAACCAATTGAAATGTTAGTATAGTTTTGAAATAGTGTGGGAAGACATTTCATTGGTTATGACCAGATATATGTGTGAAGACTGAATGGATAACTGTGCCATTTCTGGTTCCAGTGTCTGAGCTGCATTTCAGAGATTCTGCTTAAGAAAATCTGCTGTGTGTTCTGTTCTAGATTTTAAAGGTGAGTAATGGTTCATTTAATATAGAGAGAGTGCTGTTTGCAGTATTGAGAAGCATATCTGAAAGAAACACGTTAGTGTTAGATTCCTTACCTTAGAATATCCCCAGGCGTCAGTCTGGATCCGGAAACTTTTGCGTAGCAGTACCCCTGCGCGTCGGTAGGCGTCGTCTGCAGGCGTCCCCTGCGGCTCCGCGTCCGTCGTCGGCGTCGTGCGCCGTGATGACGTCGCTGGAGTATATAGACGCCGCCTCCGCGCGCTGACGTCAGTTCTTTTATCTGCGCCAGTGGACGCAGATCTGAAGAGCAGTACTCCGGTCTTTTGACCAAGTTTTTCGATAATTATTTCTCTAATTGTGCCTGATAGGATGCCTGGGTTCAAGCACTGTGATGACTGTGAGCGCACGATGTCGGTCACAGACCATCACCGCCTCTGTCTCCGGTGTCTGGGCCCCGACCACGACGTGGACTCCTGTGTCGACTGCCGGGCCCTCACCAACAAGGCTAGGCGGGAGCGGTCCCGCAAGCTACTGGAGCTCCGGGTGTCGGCCCCACGTCGGGCCCGGGAGCGGTCCCGGTCCGGCCGGAGTTCGAGAGAGCGTTCGAGGGAGCGGTCGCGGAGCCGCGCCGAGCGTTCCGGAAGTCGACACCACTTGTCAGGCTGAATGGATAACTGTGCCATTTCTGGTTCCAGTGTCTGAGCTGCATTTCAGAGATTCTGCTTAAGAAAATCTGCTGTGTGTTCTGTTCTAGATTTTAAAGGTGAGTAATGGTTCATTTAATATAGAGAGAGTGCTGTTTGCAGTATTGAGAAGCATAACAAGCATATTGGGCTTCATTACTGTTGTATTTTGAAAATGAGTCAGGTTTCTGCATTGTAATGTAGTGCTCATTTAAATGGGCTGTGCTCTGTGTGTAAAACGATTTACCATGCTAAATGTTTTTTTGATATAATGTGTGGTTTAAAGATTTTTGACAAGGATCACAGTGAGTGTCTGTGTGAATTAAGGAATTATATTTTCACCTTTTTCCATAATGTTACCTGTATTTTCTGACAGTTTGCATCTCTTAGCTTATAGGGTATTGTTTCAATTTGGATTGTGTCTTATGTTAGTATGTAATGCTGGGAAAAAATGAATGGTGCATATTAGAAATGGCATTTTGAAACGAGTTACTTTACAGCAATGTAATGTAGTGCATATTTAAATGGGCTGTGTTCTGTGTCTAAAACGATTTACCATGCTAAATGATTTTTGGTAAAATGTATGGCTATAATATTTTTCACAAGGGTCACACTGTGTGTGTATGTGAATTAAGGAATGATATTTTCATCTTTTTCCATAATGTTAGCTGTGTGTGCTTACAGTTTGTATCTTTTAGCTTATAGGGTAGACTTCTTTTTAAAGTGTTTTTCATGCTTGAATTCAATGCTGGTATAGAGATAGTGTAATGGTTTCATTGGACTTGTAAATAGGCTCCTTTTTTACAAGCGCTTTGCGCAACCTTTAACATGGGTGCAAGCAGTGAATGTATGGAGAGGCTTAGGAATAGCAGATAGAAAACAATATGAAATGGTGTGGGAGATACATAAAGGATTTCACTAATGGCATCAATTGAGATGGAATATAAGATAAAGAGGGGCATATTTACAAGCCTCTTGCGCAATGTTTAACATGGGTGCAAGCAGTACATGCATGCAGAGTGATAAAATTGGCACACAGACAAGAACATCAAATGGTGCGAGATGAGACATGCGTAAAAGATTTTACTAATGGCATCAATTGAGATAGAATATAAAAAAGAGAGGCATATTTACAAGCCCCTTATGCAATGTTTAACATGGGTGCAAGCAGTAAATGCATGCAGAGTGTCAAAAATGGCACACAGACAAGAATATGAAATGGTGTGACAGATGCGTAAAGGATTTTACTAGTGACATCAATTGAGATAGAATATACAAAAAAGAGGGGCATATTTACAAGCCCCTTGCTCAATGTTTGACATGGGTGCAAGCAGTAAATGCATGCAGAATGATAAAATTGGCAAACAGACAAGAATATGAAAAGGCATCAATTGAGATAGAATATAAAATCATTTATGCATCTCTCACACCATTTCATATTCTTGTCTGCGCAAGGGGCTTGTAAATATGCACCTCTTTTTTGTATATTCTAACCCATGCATTCAGTAAGACACATTTAATCACTCACTCGTACCTTCAGTCATGTACCTACTAAATCTTTCATCCAGACACTTATACATTCACTCATTCTTTCATATGTAAAACATATTTAAACTTTACAGAAATACACAGTCACTGGATGTATTTTCAGTGTTTGTTTAAAATATTTTTCAATAATTCAATATTTTTTATTTTTTTCTTGATTTTCACAAAAACGGAGTCTTAACAAAGTTACAAAAGAAAGAGAATTCATGCCCCCTCCCACCTCCCGCCTTACACCTTCATTACAAGCCAATGGCACAGGTACATATAGACAAAGATAAAGAAAATAGGACAAAATTGGAAAGTGCTATATCTCTAGATCCCCTTGCCCTTGTTGATCAATCCATTTGGAGAATGCCCCTCAAACTTCAATACCCATCTTCCTTTTCCTTCGTCCTTTCTTAGCATATACAGATTTTTCAAGATGGTATGTGGCAACTAATTTAGCCAACCATTGTGCATAGGAGGGGGACTCTGAGTCTAGCCAACCGGAAGAAATACATATCCTCCATACTGCCATTGCAACAAAAATCAACCCTTCTTCTTTTACTCTTAAGAAGTCAGATTGTCTTCCCAAAAGAATAGTTGTAGGGTTTAGGAGGATTGATTTATTTGTTATTTCACCCAGTAAGTTCTGTATTCTGAGTAGGGTGGAATTGATAGTTGGGCATGTTGCAAATATGTGTATAGAATCCGCCCCTATCTCAGAGCAGCGTGGGCATAATGTTCCTCTCCCAGATCCCCATTTAATGATTTTGCTAGGTGTCATATACAAACAAAATATAGCTTTAAAATGTTGTGCTTGTAATTTGGCAGAAATAAGAATTTGCTTTGATAGACACAGGGAGTTGAAAAATATACTTTGAGGGGAATCAAGTTTAGTATGCAATTTGGAAGCAATAGTTTTTAAATCATCAGGGGTTTCCTTATTTATTAATTGGTAAATACTTCCAATACGAGCAGAGGTGATATTCCGGAGAGTGTTCATAAGCTCAACCTCAGCAAATCCGTTGGCTCCTCCCACTTTCCTGGCAAGGTAATCATAAATAGCCGTGTATTTAAATAGGTCTTGACTTTTTAATTTAAATCAAGTCTGCAAGGTTGAGAAGGTCTCAATCCCCCTAGTTGTTATAAGGTCCCCTAATTTTGTTATCCCTGCTCTATGCCATTCGGATAGATAAGATGAACTAAATATAGCAGGTTGGTTGTTGTTATTGATTATAGGGGAATAATAGTTATATCTACCCATGCCAAACGTTTTTTGGACGTGGCGAAAAACTTTATAAGAATTCATTAGCGTCTTAAATTTAACGCAATTGTAATATCCATAGGCTGTTTCTTGGGCTAAACAGCCCCAGTGTTGTTCCCCTAGCAAGGACCGGAAGGGTGAGGGCAGAGACGGTTCAGCTCCAAAGGAGGATTCTCTTAATAGAACTGAACTGTATTGAAGGACTGCCGCCCAGTAGTATAGGATAATGTTGGGAAAAGCCCATCCCCCTCTGTCTTTCGGTAACGTAAGATGTTTTAACCCCTTTACTGCTAAGGCTATTTTACTTCTTTTATGTTATTTCCATTGAAATCAATGGAAAGTCCATGACGAGTTACCCTTGTCATTAGCGGCGAAGAGGTTAATGTACGTCTGGATTGAGCGTATGACCAAATGAACTGGGTAAAAATTTGTTGGAATTTAAGTAAATCTTTTTTGCTAAACTCAAGAGGGATACAGCGGAAAAAAAAGTAACTTAGGAAAGTAAGTCACTTTAATGACATTGCACCTGCCAACCAGCGTTAGATGTAGATTATCTATTTGTTTTAATGCCTTCTTTGTCTGAACAGCAAGGGGAGCCAGATTAGCTGCAACTACTTCCTCCAGTCTAGGTGATACTAGTACGCCCAGATATTTGGCCTTTAATACCACTCTGGCATCAGCCCAGATGATTTTATTATTTACTAGTATCTGTGTTTTGCTTTTATTTAGGGCATACCCAGATAATATCCCGAATTTGTGGGCCTCCCTTTCTAGTGCCTGTGTAGAGTTGGCAGGGTCTGGAGTGGTAATGGCGAGATCATCCGCATAGGCCAAGATTTTACAACTGTTTTGAAAATATGTTACTGGAGAAATGTTGTGATTTTTCTCTATTTGTTTGATAAGGGGGTCTAGGTAGAGAGCGAACAGTAATGGGGAGCAGGGGCAGCCCTGCCTGGTGCCTCGTGAGATTTTAAAGGGCTCCGTCAGATGTCCATTTATGACGACGCTAGCAGTTGGGTTGTGATAAAGTGCCTGCGTCGCCTGCATGAACCAGCCCCCGAACCCCATGCTGTCCATTACTCTCCAAAGAAATCGCCATGAGACCCGGTCAAAAGCCTTTTCGGCGTCGAGTAATATTAATGACATTGGATCTCCAGCGACTTGAGCGGCGTCAAACAGAGTAATAACTCTCCGGATATGTTCAGTGGTCCCTTTCTTAAGTATAAAACCATGTTGCCATTTTGAAACAAGGGGTTCCACTACTCGAGATATTCTGGAGGCTAATACCTTGGAGAAAATTTTAGAGTCACAGTTGATGAGGGTTATTGGTCTGTAGGAGCTCATATCTAATGGAGATTTATCTAATGGAGATTTATCCTTTTTTGGAAAGATAGATATTCTAGCACTAGACCAGGAGACTGGAGGTGAGGCGCCGCTGAAGATGGAGGTAATTACCTCTGAGAATATGGCCTTAATTTGGCTGGCAAAGATTTTAAAAAATTCGACGGGAATGCCATCAGGGCCGGAAGCTTTTCCATCAGGGAGGCTTTTGAGGGCATCCAGGATTTCTTCCCATGTGGGGGTGAGGTCTAGTAGTTTGCTTTCTTCTAGGCTAAGCTTGTTTAATTCGATCTCGCTAAGATATTCAAGGATCTCCCTATCTAGAACATCGGTCATGCAGCAGTTTTCTTCCTTATATAGCTTAGCATAAAACTCCTGGAACTCATGCCAAATACAGCTAGGATCAGTGACCTCAGTGCCTGAAGAGAGTCTAATTTTGTGGATTTCATTAGAGGTAGTTTGTTGTCTCGTCCTAACAGCTAAGTGATGTCCAATACTGTCACTGCACTCATATGTCTTCTCTCTTGCTGCTGCCCACTTAGCCGCGATTTTACCCATAAACACTGCCCCTATTTCCGCCCTAGCCAGGATCGCTTCTTGTTGGACTGGCTGACAATCTAGTCCTGCATGGATTGTTTGAGTTAACTTCATTTCTATTTTTCTTAGTTTTTCTTGGAGATATTTGACCTGGGGTTTTCTGCTCTATTTTTTTGAACAGAGAACCTAAGAGTCTCACCTCTAATCCCTGCCTTTAAGGTGTCCCAGACTATCATTTGGGAGGCAGAGCCAATATTAACCCCCAGGAACTCTTGGATCCATCCTTGCATGTGATTGATGTAGCTAGGATCGTATAATAACGCTTTCTCAAAGCTCCATCTAGAAGCCTCTCTCGGTTGCCCAAACTCCCTTATGGTAAGAATGATGGGATTATGATCGGACATAAAGCGGGGTGCTATATCTATAGTAAAACTGGTAGCTAATGATGCAGAAACAAAAAAATAATCCAGCCTAACCAGTACTTGGTACGGGGCCGAGTAAAAGGTGTATCCAGGTAGTGATGGGTTTTTGCTCGCCCAGCTATCTATCAGTCCATGGGTTTGTATAAGGTTAGTTAGGGCTTGAAAAACTTGGGGTTTCCTTCCTTTATACTTCCAGGTTGTATTGACATCCCAATTACCAGGTAGGTGTATTTTAAAATCCCCACATAACTATCGGGGTGGGCCAGTGTGCTAATTCGCTGGAAACCTGGTTAATAGCCCCGGGATCGTCAGCATTACTCCTGTATAGTGAGCAAAGAGTAAAAGAGATATTATTAGGGAGTTGAATCTGAGTGATGGCCCACCTTCCTAATGGATCTGATTTAGTTCGTGGATTACTGATAGCAAATTTTCTATCGGTTAAGATTCCAACCCCCTTTGTTTTGGCTCCTTGCGTGGTGGCGCCCACTACTTTAAACCCTAATGTGTTTAGCAGGTGTTTTTGGGACTGTTCTATATGGGTTTCCTGTAAACATATTATGTTTCCCCCAAGTGTTCGCAAGCCCATAGCCACTTTTTGTTTCTTTGCCGTATCGTTCAAGCCACAAACATTGACTGAGACAATTCGTAGTGGATCTAGCCTAGCCATCTAGAGGGTATTGAAGTGCCCATCTGGATTCCATAAGAAAGTAATAAAAAAAAGACAAAAACTAGTCAATAAGATTTGGTGTGTATATGTGTATGTACAGTGTGTACCTCTCTGTGTGCCTTCTGTAGCCCTGCCCTCCCCTCCCACCCGCCCCCCAGGGTCCCCCCTCCACCCACCCACCCTCCCCTTTGTGTAAGCAATCAGGCAGAGCCTGAATGATGGAGGTCAGTCATAAGCCTTGGCCGCCCGCCACACCAGGCGCCTGAGAAAGAGTGAACATGCTTGACAATAAATTCAGGTGATCCGTCATCTAGAATTACAGTCATCCCCAGTTCCTTTCGTCCCCTTCTTTCCGCCTTTTCCCCATCAGAGAAGGAGTCAGGTTCTAAGAGAAGATAAGGGGTAAGAGGGAAAAAGAAAAAAAGAAAAAAGAAAAAAATAGACTAATATAAGGGAAAAAAATTATGTTATACATATAGGATATATGCGTACACAGTCCGGAAGATATGTCAATAGTTTTCTTTTCTATTCTATCTCTCTATAGGATGGGAGATAGCATCAGATTAACATCAGGTAGCCAATTAGGTTGTTTGTTAGTTTGCCCCTTTGTGACCTTTCTTTCGTTTAATCTCTTCTACGTACTCTTTAGCTTTGATCTCTGATGTAAAGACCTTGGTAGTACCATGCAGGATAACTTTCAGCCTTGCCGGGTTCATAAGGTACACCTCTGCACCTAGTTGTTGCAAGGGAGAGATCAGCTGTCGCAGGTGCCATCTACGCTCAACAGTCTGATGGCAGAAATCCCGTTTAGAAAAAAAGGTAATCCCATGAGCTCCTTTTTTTGAGTTGGGGTGAGCCTTGTCGTATCCCAATTGTCTCAGGAGAAAGTTGCCAAAGTATACAAGGAAGACCCGGGGCTGACCTTCAGTTACATTACCATTCTTGTATTGCTTTTTCAGAAAAAAGGGAAACCTATGAGCTCGCTGCACTTCACGGTCCCAGTCCCATTCTGAGTGTTCTGGGAAAGAATCTTGCAGCAGTTTGACAATTAACTGTTTAGGGTCTTCCCCCTCCTTTCCTTCTGGAATCCCCAACAGGAGCAGGTTGTTCCGACGTTGCCGATTTTCATTTTCTTCAATTTTCACCATTAAATCTATAAGACAAGCAGAGTTGGAGTCAGTGACTTGTTTGGTTGCCACTGCTTCAGTCTCCAAATGCTCAGTCCTGGCCTCGACCATGCCCACTCTCTCGCTGATGTCTATGCAGGTCTTATTCAGCCGTCTGAGACCACCCTGTAGTTTCTTTGCTGCTTTTTTAGCTGCCCGATATTCACCTCTCACCTCCTCCTGGAAGTCTTTGATTGAGGTAAGTATGGCGGCGAGTGAGGGTTCCAGTACCTCATTAGCTTTGGCTTGCAGTCTTGTCGGGCTACGCCCCTGTGATAGTGAGTGTGATGTGGTCGGCTCATCTTCTTCTTCTAGGTGATAAGACATCTGCAAGTCCGAGTAATCCCATTTAAGCTGACTCCTTCGTTTAGTCTTGTTCCTTGGTTTTTTGGGGCGGACGATTGTACCAGTATTATCACGGGAAGCCTCACTTTCCTCTTCGATAGTACTGTTAGTATTGCCTTCATATTCTTCTCCTGTCTCGCTTTCCCCTGAAGAGCTCGGAGTGCTGTCTGATACTGAATAAAAGGCCTCCTGACCAATTCCTGGGGTCCAAGGGGCAGCAGAGCCAGGAGGAACTTACAAGCTTCGAATAACAGCTTTTGTCTTTGTGGGGTGATCCTTGGTGTTCAATTTCTCAAAGGGAGTACATAGGGAGTTACCAGTATTTCCTTCGTCTAGTTCTGTATGTTCACCCTCGATAGGAAGTGGGGTTAAGAGAGGGTCAGGCGGCTTAAGGGGACCAAGTGTATAATCATGTTCTTCAGTTGAGGCATGCAGTGATAGAGAAGGTTGCTGGTTGTCTGTCAGAATGGAGAGAGCTTCCAGGCTGGAAGGGGCGTTGCTGGGGTCCAAACTGACAGCAGGTATTTCATTAATGTCACCATTATCGCTGTTCTGCTGAGAGGAGTCATCAGTTCTGTTGAGGCAATGGTAGCCTGGTTTTTAGCCACTAGAAATATTCTGGCTAGAGGAGGGTGCGCCAAACTAGTATCTTTATTATCTCTGGAGTCTTTGCAAGAAGCCCCTGCCCCTGCCCCTGTCTGGCCAGTATTTTTTTTTATCACGATAGCCCCACTGACCTGTTTGGACTTGTTCTTGCCAATGTCATCTCCCGCTGAAGAATCCTTCCCTGCAACAGGTGTCTTCGCCTTAAAGCTTTTTTGCTCCCACGAGAGCTCATCTTTCTGGTTCTGGTTCTGCTGTCGAAATCTGCTCCCTCCAATGCTTTGTTCTGTCCCCAAAATCCACACAGCGCTAATAGCACTGTGTATCCCAGCACTAGGACGCTGAAGCTCCGGAGAAACTCTTCCCACCGTTCAAAGCGGCGCCTCTCAGTTCGTTTCGCCGAGCGCTCAGCGGGCGTCTGTGTCTTAAACCCGCGGCCACTGTAAACAAAGACCTCGTTTGTCGAAATGGTTCTATATGCGGCAAAGAAAACTAGCAGAGCCACGTGGCAAGTCGCTTTACTGCAACGACTCACCACTGCTCTAACGAATTCCTCAAGCTGCCCTGTGGCTCCGTGCGAATCCCGCAACAACCTCCGCCGCCTGGATACTCGGTGCGCCTGAACCTGGGAACCCAACATCACGGATCCGCAGGACAGGTAGACGATCACCTGAGAGTCCGGTGATTAGCATGGCGTGACAGCCGCACACACAAGCTTACGCTGCCTCCATCTATGTTTTCAATATTTATAAGGTAAGTATGAGAATCAAAAATACGTTTGTTATCACTCTCTTATTGTGACAGAATAACTGCCTCACTCTTTCTCAGTCCCTTGCTCCCTCTCTCTCTACATGTCTCTCCCTTACAGTTAATCTTCTTTGCTCTCTCTTTCTACCGCTCCTCCTCTTTACCTCAGTCAGTTTCCCTTTTTCTTTATTTCTTTAGGTTTGATCTTATTCTCCTTCCTTCACTCTGTTATCCATTTCTTACCTGTTAGTAAACCTTCATTTATTGGCACTCCACTTCCTCCAGTGCACTTCCTTCTCTCTGTTTCTCACACCTCTTCCCTTTTGTGTTCACTTTTGTCTACACTTCCTTGTGTTGAAAACAGTGCCACAGGCCCTTAAATTTTTGTTAGTTACCACCGAATACTATTCGGTGGTAAATAATGAATTCCTGTGTACATGCACATCTGTGCATGTACATTTGTGCCATGTGGCACACATACATGCCCTAAGACCATGTATGTGTGTGACATGGCACACAAATCCGAATCAGGATGTCAAAGGGACAACCTGTCCCCCTTGGCAATTCGGTAATTTTACTGAATCGGTATTTACTGATTCGGTAATTGCCATTGATTCCTATTGGCCTCAAGACCCATAGGAATCAATGGCAATTACCGAATCGGTAAATACCGATTTGGTAAAATGACTGAATTATACAGATTCAGTAATTTCAAAAGAGAAATTACCTACATCCTATTTACCTACTCTTAAATATTGAAGTGGTATGATTTGGTATTTATGAGTAGGTAAATCGAGATTACGTACATCTGGCCCATTGAGATGTAACATATTTATATACATATGTACATATGTTACATTTCAGTGCTTTGGAAGTACTACAGTATACTATAGGTAAACACCTTATAGGTTTATACTGTACCACATACTTATAGTTTTGCACTTTGACATTCCCTATGACAAACTTTTACATACAAACATAGAAATTTAGTTCTTTCTTTAACCAGTAGAGGTAGTTCTAAAAAGAACTGTTTTTTTTGTTTGTTTTTATTTTGCTGGAAAATCGATGTAAAAAAATACACTTTTTAAGGCAGATAACTGTTCAACCGGAACAAACTATGAAAAATACCGAAAAAAATTATGGGGTGCATCTGTGCTTCCTGTTTTTTTGCAGGATAACTTGAATGGACTCTTGTCCAAAGGCTATTAGTTTCTGGCAACGAATGCATTGCATCATCAAATTCTTAAGTTCAGGTTGGATATTTGCAATCATTGATGCTTGCATTGATGGTGCTGTTGCTTGAGAAGTAGTGCTGGGAGCAGAGCCCTGCTCCTCTGATGATCTTTTCATTACAGCTTTACTCCAATTGTTTGGGTGTATATTCCGGACATGGCGTTCCATGCTATGAGTTCCAAAGCTGTACTTCTTCTGTGGATCTCCTCTGGAAAGTACTGTGTCACAGATTTTACATGTGATAAAAGGCACATTTACCTTTTTCTGTCCTTCTGGGTATTTATAAAATTTCCAAACTATGGACTCTTTTGGTGATCTAGGGGTTTCAGGACCAAACTCTTCTGAAGATGAAGTAGAAGAATCCTCAAGTTCCTGGTGTTCAGAATGCTCAGGTTCCTGGTCTTCAGAATGCTCAGGTTCCTGCTGTCAGCCATTTCAGTAGATTTTTCAAGAGCAAAGTGCTGATGAAAAAAGGTGTTGCTTCCTCGAAAGCCAAAGAAGAATGATGAAGATGGGAGGGGTATTTCAAGAATTGGAGTAGGAAGTATTATAAACCAAGAAAATCTTTTGTTATGAGGTCACATGGTTGGACGTAAGCTTACGGAGCGCTTACGTAAGCTTACGTTGCATTTACGTTTTATTTACGGATCGCTTACGTCATCCTACGGTGCGCTTACGTGGTACGCACCATTGCAAGATTTATAATTGCTTAAATAAAGTTATATATGGTCTTTAAAAGTTTAAAATAAACATGTTCTTTATTATCCCAGATAATGTGTTCCTTTACATTGTACAATGAATACGTAGATATAACGATATAAAGTTTATAAAACTTTCGGGGGTAAGAGCTCGAAGCTTTTACGGTGCGCGGATGGAGCTCTTACGTTGCGTGCACGTGCGACGTACCCTTGCGAGATTTGTTACTACTTCAAAAAGTAATATACTGTTGTTAAAAGTTTAAAAAAACATTTTCTACATTAAAGCAGATATTGTCTACCTTTAAAATCTACGTTAAAAACGTAGATATTATGTTTTAGAAATTTAAAAAAATTGTCGGGGTAAGAGCACAGAGCGTTTACGGTGTGCTTACGGAGCTCTCACGGTGCGCGGACCCTGTAATCATATAAAAAAAAAACGTGAAAATAAAAATTATATATATTATACATTTAATATATATATTCACTGAAAAAAACATAGGTTTCAAGCCTTACATAGTTAGGAATTAGCATTTAAAAAACCTTGAAAATTCACTGAAAAAACCATAGGTTTCAGGTATAATATAGTTAGGTATTAGCATTTAAAAAACCGTGCAAATTCACTGAAAAAACCATAGGTTTCAGGTCATATATAGTTAGGAATTAGCATTTAAAAAACCTTTGAAATTGCACCTATATAATTAGTTGGACTAACTATATTTTGCGCACCTGCAATCCACTGCTGATGATGTCACATATTACATCATTCATGACATGGTCAGTGACATCACTGATGACATCTCAAATGGCATCACTGATGACATCATCCAGTGACTGTGTGTTTCTGTAAAGTTTAAATATGTTTTACATATTGAAGAATGAGTGGATGTATAAGTGTTTGGATGAAAGATTTAGTAGGTACATGACTGAATGTATGAGTGAGTGATTAAATGTGTCTTACTGAATGCATGGGTTAGTGACTAAACTGTCTGAATGTGTGCATCAGTATGTCTGTTGTTGTGTAAGCAACAAAAGCCCACTCAGAAAAAAGATCGAAGCGAAGGGCTTGGTCAAAACCATGACGCTAAGGCTCTCAGGAACAAGCCCCACAGACTCTATACCTGTACTGATCACTCCGGACAAAAGCATCTTAACTGACCCTGTTAGTCTGCCTCCTGAGGACTTGACAGAGGAAGCACAGCCTCAGGTGCAGGGGAATTTGCCTGCTTCGTCTGATATTCTGGAACCAACACCGGCCTACACAAACAACGCTTTGCATCCTAACATTAATTTAGCTGCCCATACAATAGGCAACACCAGTTTCCCTTCTCCGGAGGGTTCAACCTCCGGTCCTGCTCTAGCCTCTTCCTCACCTGTTATGGCTAAAAACAGGGGCAACCCACCCGATGAGGGATCATCGAGACAAGACTCAAGAACGGAAGCAGCCAACTCTTCCCCTCTGGACGAAATACTAAAGATACTGAGCAAGCAGCTGAGCAACCAACAGGCAGAAGCACAGGAGTACTATCTCCAACTTAGGGAGGACAACAACAAGATGCAATCCTCTCTATGCGACCTCACCACTAAAATCAGGGGGATCTCGCAGGAAACCACGGAATTATAGCAACGGGTGGTAGAGGTGGAGGAGTCAACCACTAAAATGACAGTTGCAGTGGAAAAGCACGATGACCAGCTGACTGCACTACAGTTAAAAGTCGAGGATTTGGAAAACAGGCAGAGACAATCTAATCTAAGACTATTTGGTATACCGGAGAGATCCGAGGGCTCAGACCCGAGGGCGTACATTGTAGGGGTACTCCAGAAGGCCTTCCCGATTTTGCAGATTGAGACTGGGACTCGCAAATCCAGCGGGCCCACCGTCTGCCTTTGTTTCAAAGAAACAGAGAGAACCAGTTTCCACGTCCCTTTCTAATTTATTTTGGCAACTTTCCTTTGCGCCAGTCGGTCTGGCAGAGAGCCCGCCCTAACTCTCCAATAACTGTAGGGGAGTTCTCGTTTTTTGCACGATCAGACCTAAGCAGGGACACCATTGATAGGAGGTGGCAGCTTCGTAAATTGATGGACCCTATTAAGTCTTGTGGAGGGCAGGTGTTCCTCCAAGAACCTGCCCGCCTTAAGGTTACTAGAAACGGGCGGACACATTTCTTTAATGATGCTAAGGAGGCAGAGGCTTACCTCTCTAGTATCAGCTCTAGCCAGAGCCAGACTTAAAATAACTACAATCGGCCCTAAGGGTGGTGATTAATCTATCAAAAGCGAGTAGGGGGGAAAGAATACAAACACATAATTTTTTTTAAGAAACAGGATTTAGCTTAGAGGGCTTAATAGAGGGCCACGCCTCAGTATATGATAAATGTTCACTTAGTTCCATTCTTATTTAACTCTTGCTTAGTATTCACAATGATGTTTGACAAGAGGGGGGGCAGGAGCCTCTCAGGGTGATCCACCACACAAGCTGCCTCACCAACGGCAGCTGTAGCTGGAGGGTGGTTCTTCCCCGGCTGGGGTGAGAGCCAGGGGGGTGGGACCCCTTCTCTGCAGGTTGGGGGCTAGGGGAGGTGGGGGGGAAAATCACTTAAAATTTGTTGACAGGGGAGAATATGATGAAGAATCTGATAAAGACATCAAAACACTGTTTATTGAATGGTTTATTGGCTGTGTTAGTTGTTTGAGGGACCAAGACTTATTATTTGATTATCTGAAGCTGGGTTTGATTTTTCTGCTACTTTATAAATGCATGTAATAAAATGTCTAGCTTGGAATGTAGCGGGGCTCAACAGTAAAAACAAAAGATCTTTGGTGTCAGAAGAGCTAAAACGACATAATCCCCAATTTTGTTTATTGTCAGAAACTCACATTGTATGGAAGGACAGGAAAATATTAAGCCAATTGGGGTATGACATTTTGGTCAGCTCTACCTTTGGGAGCCCCACAAGAGGGGTAGCAATCCTCAAGGATAGGCGATTTAGGGTTGAAGTAATGCAAACTGCCCACGATAAGGACTGTAGATGGGCTATTGCACAAATTAACTATGAAAACAACAAATATGTTTTATGCGTGGTTTATGGTTCAAACTTAGATGAACCAATGTTTTTCGACCAACTAAATATGAAACTTTTGGATTGGGAGGGGGAAATTATTATAATGGGGGACTTTAATTGCATCATGGACTATAAAATTGATACAACTAAGCCGAGTACTCATCAGAGGATGCATAAGACCAGGTCATCTATATTAGACCTATGCTGGACTCATAATATCAAAGACGCTTGACGGCATTTACACCCAAAAACACCAGGGTATACATATTTCTCAGCGCCCCATAAATTGTGTACTAGATTGGACATGGCATTAGTTAGTGATAATCTACTGCAAACTAGCTCCATGGTTCTATGCCCCCGAATTACTTCAGACCATAATGCATTAATATTGACATTTGACACACCAAGCATTAGGACACCCCCTAGACCATTCTCTTTTCCTAGATCCTTAATTTCAGACTCAACCTTTATGACGCAGCTTAAAGCCCATCTCAGTGAATTTATAATTATTAATAAGAACTCAGCTGGGTGTTGTATGGTATGGGATGCCTGCAAGGCTAGTATCAGGGGTTTTACGCAGGCTTATGTGATCAGGCAAAACGCAGAATGAAGGAAGCACAAGGTCATGCTTATATTAAGCATAACTAAACAAGAAGAACTGCTGGCCTCAGCACTTCAGCTTAATCTTCCAACAATTACAGAAATCAGCCTCAAACTCAGTGCGCTTAAAAACAACATAAAATCTAATTTTATCCAAAAAAGTAGCGCCAAGATTCATAAATTTAAAATTGCACAATATGAGGGGGGGGGGACAAAATCGGCAAAATCCTTGCCTATAAAGTCGCCGAAGATAGAGCAGACACCCTAATCTCTAATATCCGGGGGCATGGCAACAAATTATACAACCAGCCACAAGATATACTTGAGCAATTTGCCGATTACTACAGAAATCTATATACCCCAGACAACTCTGTAAACCATGATCTAATCCGGGAATATGTTGAGGAATATTCATTGAACACAGAGAACATCTCAGGCATGGGCTCACTGTACGACGATATAACCTTGGCAGAATTACACCAGGCCATCAACTCCCTGCCTGTCGGAAAAGCGGCAGGAGAGGATACAATACCTCTGGAACTATACAAAGCCTGTAAAATAGAATTGGAACAGCTACTGCTGGAAGTTATGCAATCAGTTGGGCTAAATGGAAAGGCTCCCAAATCTTGGAACAGGGCAAAAAGAATTTTTTTTTTAAAGAAAGATAAGCCCAAGGAGGAGAGAGGGTCATATCGACCCATCTCCCTGATAAATACTGATGCGAAAATATTCGCAAAAATCATGGCACTTAGACTAGTCCCTATCATGCCCCAAATTGTTAACCCACAACAACATGGGTTTATCTCTGGAAGAGATACTACGATACATGTAAACATGGCCATCACGGCGTTTGATGTTGCGGAGACAGAGTCCACCCCACTCAGCATGATCCTATTAGACGCTGAAAAAGCTTTTGACCGAGTGGGGTGGGACTATCTCTGGAGCGCGTTGTCTAAAATGGGTTTCGGGGGGAACTTCCTGAAGGGTATACAGGCACCATATGATAATCCCACCGCCTGCATCAGCTACAGGGGTTTGACTTCTTCAGAATTTCCAATTATGCGTGGTACCCGTCAAGGCTGTCCCCTCTCACCTCTTTTATTTGCCCTTTCGTTAGAACCTTTTTTGCTTGCCCTTCACTCCCAAATCTTGATTGTACCTTTTAGCTCCAGCTCACAGGAGCTGAAAATGACAGCTTATGTGGACGACATTGCCGTTTATACTTCCAACATCGCTGAAGCATTAAAAGGGATCTCTATAGAGGCTGGGAAATTCGGGAAGGTGTCTGGCTATAAACTTAATCCACAGAAGACACAAGTCATAGCCAACTACTCCCCTGCTGTGGCTGTCCCCGAGATCTGCAAAGATGCTACCTACTTAGGGGTCAAAATAACGGCAAAAATACAAGATATTAACAATATAAACTACAACGAGTTGATCAAACGAACTATACTACTACTAAAAATGTGGAACAGATTGCCATTGAATTTGATTGGTAGAATTAATCTCATAAAGATGAAGGTATTGCCAAAGTTTGTCTATTTATTTCGATCCATCCCACTGGCACTAAACAATCAGTTCTTTCAACATCTAGATGAAGTTTTGAGTAGCTTTATATGGGGCTACAAAAAGTCGAGAAGGTCATTAAAATTGCTAAAAAATAATACAAATGAGGGAGGGCTTAACTTTCCAGATTTTAAATTGTATTTCTGGTCTGCGTTCTTTATATGTTTGCGCTCCTTACTTCACAGAGAAAGAGCTCTAGTTTTTCACTTTTTTATGTTGAAACAAGACTCACATTTGTTTTTGCTTAGAGTTAGTGACCCGAAATACTACAAGAGGGTGAGATTCAAGACCGCTAGAGACATTGTTAGGATCTGGGGCAATGTACTAACATTCTGCAAAACATCTTTTTTCCATCCAAAGCTTCCGTTATGGGGTAACCCAGGTCTCCCGGCTATCTTTACGGATAATACTACTCATAATTGGGCGGCGCTTAGGATTAGGGTTTTGACGGATTTGTATTGCATGCAGGGGTTCTTGGAATTTAATACGCTCAAACGGATATATGACTTACCGGAAGCCACAAGATACAAACATCTACAGATACACGATTACTTGATTAATAAAAAAAAGATCCAAAATGTTACTGAATGCGATGTATGGGCCTGTCTATACTCAAACAAGAACAAATCAGTTATAAGTGAGGCATACAAATCACTCAGTAACTTTAAAGTGAATGATGGTGCTAAATTAGCTGCGAAGTGGGGCACTCAATTGGGCTTAAATATTACCCCAAAACAAATCGAGCATTCTCTGTCTAATATCAATAAACTTGTACGGTCATCCAGCCTTAGGCTCCAACAATTCAGAACAACCTGCATGCTCTACTATACCCCTGAAAGGATTTCTAGATGGTCCCTTATAGCCATCGCACCAAATGCCCTAAATGTTTAGCCGATGCAGCCAATTTAGTACACATGCTGTTCTCATGCCCCAAACTTAAGACCTTTTGGGGGGGACATACAGAATGTTCTGAGAATAAAGAATATTTTGCTACCTACCTTCACGGCTGCTTCGATTTTACTAGACTTCTATTCCCTGTCATCTCCACAATCTGCTTTAGTTACTATACTCATGTCTTGTGCCAAATTAACCCTGGCCAGAGCCTGGACCTGTACGGAATCACCAACGGTTTGGGACTGGTGGGCCTTAGCAATAGAGATACATGCCATGGAGCTAGCCCTAGAAAATCTCAGGGGAACACGCTCACTGATTAAATGTAATAGAAACTGGGGAACCTTCCTAGAGTAAAACTCTGCTCAATGTTGTACAATTGTTAATTTTCTCCCTTTTTTTCACGAACGTGTAAAGAAACCTATTTTTATTGACTGATTATGAATTTGGAATTTTCTCATTGTCTTTATATATTAATCCATTTGTTATATAACATACCTACCTTGATGTCCTTTAATACATGCATGAATTTATCTATGTCTTTTTTTTGTCAACTTGCTAACAATAAAAAAAAAAAAAAAAAAGAAAAGAAACAGTGAGGTTTCAGTAGTGAAATTAAATGCTTGTGCATAGGTCCTGCGCTGTGTTTCTAAAATGTTATTCAAAAAACGATTTTGGGGGCAAATCAATGGTATTTACATTTGGGCCTTATTTATGATTACGAAACAAAACTACTTAGGGGAGGGTCTGAGGGCTGTTTAACGACTCTATACTGGATACATGCCCCAATCATTTACCTATAACTACAAGAAGTATCCAGGAGTCAGTGTTTTTCTCGAGACTTACTACTATGTGACTTGAGCTGTGCAAGTGCAAGTGTAAACCGACATTCAGTATGCAACTAAGGGCAGGAAAAATTCCCATCAGTTGCCGCTCTGTACCACCATTTTTTCATCATTTGGGGACTCCATACCATGGAGTTGGCACACAGAACTGGTCACACTTTGAGTGGTGAGTGGACCGTGTGAGTATGAAAACCGATGTGAGTGGTATTTTAAGAATGATGTCGGCAAGGTTTACACTTAAGGGAAGCAGTGCAGTGAGGGATGAGTGAAGGTGTGTAAAATTAGGTGGACTCGAGTAGAAGAATAATTTATTGGTTTCTCTCGGACCCCTAAGATTAAAAATAAGTGCAAATAGGTAGATTTAACAATATATCTACATGCAAGTGGTCAACATGTTTCTGCATTTGTCAGGAGTGTTCCCTATGCATTCTTCAGGACCATGGTTTTGCTACTGCTTGCTTACATACGTGAAAAATAAAAGTTAAAATGGAAAATTTCACCTGGAGAGCAGGTGTAGAATCTCCGCCACAGTCTAAAAACAAGTCACATAAGGAGAGACGAAAAGAGAAAAACACAACATAAATTTATGGAATGCACTAACAACATTACGCTATTCCAGTGCTCACGGGTATGCAAATAAGCACGAACATGGTAACACTCACCCAATACTTGTGGGGAAGGCGCCTCACCTCACCTGGCAGGAGCTCAGGTAGAAAAGGAGCACTGCTCTGCTTAGCAAAAGAACAATAACAGGGACATTCAACCGTGTCAGTAGGACTAAGCAAGAGAACTCAGTATGTAACAATGTATTCGGTGATAGACCGAGATAGCTACGTGTAACAATACGGGCCGTAGTAAGATGTTCGATGCCCGTATTGTTGCTCGTGGAGGACTACCTAAGGCACTCACCTCTCCGTCAGTGTCTCCAAACGTCCCTCTGGGCTCTTCTGGGGAGGCACCGAGCAAGGGAAATGGGCGGGTATATCTGTGGAGAGTACTGGGCGAGTGTGATGCATGATGGGAGTTGTAGTTCCTCGCTAGACGGTAAACAGTGGTGTTGGACTTTTTGAGGAAGACTAAGTATAGTTATAGTGACATCCATGGAATGGGTTCATTGAGACCATCTTTGTCACTATTAAGTTTGTACACCCATTTTTGCTCAATTTTGAATAGGAATTTTCCGACATCTGGACAATGATCGGGTATTATCGGTTGCTCTAGGATCGTCCATTGAAATTCACTCGGCCCATGTCCTTTCTCTAAAAAGTGTGCTGTTAATCGAGTAGCTTGTTTTCGACAGCGCACCGTGCTTTTGTGTTCTCCAATTCTGATTTTTGTTTTGCGGGTTGTCATGCCGACGTACCTCTTTGAGCAGGGGCACGTGATCATGTAGATCGTGTTTTCGCTATTACAGTTGGTGAACCTGCGCTGCTGCCAGGGGCGCGATGTTCCAATGTCAACACTGGTGGTCCTTGTGGTTTGAGGGCATGCTGAGCAATTGCCACATGGATGATGTCCTTGCACAGGTGGCATATCCCATAATGTTCCGATTTGTCGGGGTGTTCTGTTTTTCGGTCTGGTATGGACCAGATGATCTCTTATGTTCGGTCCTCTCTTGAATGCAAAAAGGGGTGGTGGTAAAGTGTCTCCACTGGTGTTCAGAATAGACCAGTGTTTATTTATGATCTTACGAACTTCATTGGACCTTGTGTGGAACGTGTTCACAAAAGTCATCCTCTGAGTCTTCTCTTTTTGAATGGCAACCTCTAAGAGGGCCTCTCTGTTATTATTAGAGGCTCTTTTCTTGGACTGGCGGATAATCCTCGCCGGATACTTCTTTTCTCGCAAGAATTTGGAGAGTGTCCCAGAGTGTTTCTCGAATGATTCTTTAGTTGAGCAGTTTCTTTTCAATCTGAGAAATTGTCCAAATGGTAAATTTTCTCTTAGGGATCTCGGGTGGCAACTTTCAAAATTGAGCAACGAGTTGCGTGCCATCGGTTTTCTGTACAATTCTGTGTTGAGCCCTTCTTCTGTGACTACAATTAGGAGGTCAAGGAATGGCAATTCCCTTTTGCTGCATTCCACAGTGAATTTCAGAAACTGGTTGCAGTTGTTTAACCAACCGTGGAATTCCTGAAGGCTGGTCTCAGTGCCTCTCCATACCACGAGGATATCATCTATGTATCGCTTCCAGAGACGGAGCGATACATAGTAAGGATTGTCCTGGTGCAGGATTTTAGTTTGTTCTAAAGCATGGACGTACAGATTCGCCAAGCTTGGCGCAAAAACACTGCCCATGCTGGTGCCAGATGTCTGGAGGTAGATGTTATCCTCAAATTTGAAGTAGTTTTCCTTCATTGCTAGTTCTGCCAACTCCATGATGAATGAGACCGGAGTGATTGTTTGTAGGTCTCTCTGTTGGAGGATGTTGCCCACTACTTCTAAGGTTTCAGTTTGGGGGATAGATGTATATAGGGACTCTACATCAAAGGATACTAGTAGGTCCTGACTGGGGTCAAATTCTATAGTCGGTAGGAGTCGAAGTGCATCTTTTGTGTCCTTTAGATAGGTGGGCATTTCTTTCACAATGGGATTAAGGAAAAAATCAACAAAGGTTGATAAAGGCTCCAGTATGGACCCAATTCCAGAGATGATGGGTCTGCCTGGTGGTGGTCTTTGGGATTTGTGCACCTTTGGCAGACAATAGAAATAGGGGATTGTGGGATGGGAGGTGCACAGAAATTGTCCTTCCTGAGGGGTAATCCATCCTTGCGATGTGGCCTCCTCTACCAGATGGTTGATTTTGTTTTTTAATCTCTCGGTTGGATCATCTTTTAGAAGTTGATAGGATCTGTGGTCCTGTAACTGTCTCAAGCATTCCTGTCTGTAGGTGTCTTTGTCTAGAATGACAATACCTCCGCCCTTGTCTGCAGGCTTAATTATGATGGAATCGTTGGTCGTAAGTGCTTGCAGAGCTAATTTCTCTTTGTTTGGTAGGTTAACATAGGATCTCGGTTTCTTTGTTTTGAACAGTAGGTCAATGTCTGTTTCTACTGCTTCCTCGAAGGTTTGGACCCTTGTTGGTAATCCAATAGTAGTGGGATTGAAGGTGGAGGGTCTCTTCAAACCAGTGTTGGCAACCGTTCCAATGTTGTCACCTGGATTTTGTTTTGCAAAAAAGTAGTGCAGTCTCACCTTTCTAAATAGTTTTGAGATCTCGATTTGAGTATTGAACTGGTCTCCTTCATGAGTGGCCACAAAACCAAGCCCTCGATTTAGGAGATTCTCTTCATCAGTGGAGAGGACATGGGAGCTCAAATTAATCACGAGGCTGGGTGGTCGGTTGTCCCGCTCGTTCCAGCTCCCTCTTGTGGTATCCTCTTGCCACTCCTCAGGTCCATGGTCGGTTGTTGTACCGGGGATGCCCAGCGTACTTGTGGTCCTTGTCCTTGTCCTTGTCTCCTCCTCCCTCTGTTGCTCCTCTGGCCATACCCTAAAAAAGGCTGCTGACCTTGGACTTGTTGTATTTGCGGTGGGAAGAAGGGATGTCCCATTGGAGGGAAATTGGGGCCATACATCCAGGGACCCGGTTGCCAATATTGTTGGAAATTGTTATGACCGAAGTTGTTGCCTCTGCGGCCTCTTCTGTTACCACGTCCTTTCGAAGGACCTCCGGTACCTCGTTGCGATGTATCTGAATCGCTGGAGTTATCATCCGAGCTGGAGGTGGCGTAGTTAGAGCCTCTTCGGCCTCCATTTTGATTGTACGTGGGTGGGACATATGAGTCACTAGTATATGGGTATACTTTTTCTCTGGAGAACTTGGCTAGGTCTTTTTTGAATTTCTCCATTTTCGTGAAGAGTATCGATTCCTTAAACTCGGTATTCTTCTTATTGGTGTCGTCCTGTCCAGTTTTAAAGGCAGGGTTTTTTAGGGTTGTTTTGATTTTACCTTCTAGGAGTTGTATTTCAACCAATATTTTGTCAGCTACCCGTTTAGCCGTTTTGATGATTAGGACCAACCAGTCTCTAGTACACCGCCAGGCAATGAGAGACCAGTCTTTAAGGAATTCTTTATCATCCAAAAATAACCTTGGGCTATTGGTCACAATAAGACCTGATGGTGCACAGTTACCATGCAGGTATTGTGCCATTATGATGCCGTGTACCGTGGTTCTGGTGTGGGATTTTTTTAAAACCAAGATCTTGTTCCACCCCTCGTCCGGAGTGTTTGTTACGAGGGGGGCATTCTCTAGCAGGCTAGGGTTTTCATCCAAAATATTTTGGATTTCCGCTTCCTCAAAAGCCAAACCACTGTTTGATGCCATTATACGTGTTTTGTCAATTGCCAAGTTCCTACGTAAAGGGAGTGTCCTGTGATTGAAGCTTATCGTCAAAAACAGAGCTGGAAAACAGACAGAATATGCTGTTAAGGATGACAGACAGGGTAAAACGTTTGCCTGTATTTTTCAAAAAGACCCACAGCCGAGGCTGTACACAATCACGAAACAAAACTACTTAGGGGAGGGTCTGAGGGCTGTTTAACGACTCTATACTGGATACATGCCCCAATCATTTACCTATAACTACAAGAAGTATCCAGGAGTCAGTGTTTTTCTCGAGACTTACTACTATGTGACTTGAGCTGTGCAAGTGCAAGTGTAAACCGACATTCAGTATGCAACTAAGGGCAGGAAAAATTCCCATCAGTTGCCGCTCTGTACCACCATTTTTTCATCATTTGGGGACTCCATACCATGGAGTTGGCACACAGAACTGGTCACACTTTGAGTGGTGAGTGGACCGTGTGAGTATGAAAACCGATGTGAGTGGTATTTTAAGAATGATGTCGGCAAGGTTTACACTTAAGGGAAGCAGTGCAGTGAGGGATGAGTGAAGGTGTGTAAAATTAGGTGGACTCGAGTAGAAGAATAATTTATTGGTTTCTCTCGGACCCCTAAGATTAAAAATAAGTGCAAATAGGTAGATTTAACAATATATCTACATGCAAGTGGTCAACATGTTTCTGCATTTGTCAGGAGTGTTCCCTATGCATTCTTCAGGACCATGGTTTTGCTACTGCTTGCTTACATACGTGAAAAATAAAAGTTAAAATGGAAAATTTCACCTGGAGAGCAGGTGTAGAATCTCCGCCACAGTCTAAAAACAAGTCACATAAGGAGAGACGAAAAGAGAAAAACACAACATAAATTTATGGAATGCACTAACAACATTACGCTATTCCAGTGCTCACGGGTATGCAAATAAGCACGAACATGGTAACACTCACCCAATACTTGTGGGGAAGGCGCCTCACCTCACCTGGCAGGAGCTCAGGTAGAAAAGGAGCACTGCTCTGCTTAGCAAAAGAACAATAACAGGGACATTCAACCGTGTCAGTAGGACTAAGCAAGAGAACTCAGTATGTAACAATGTATTCGGTGATAGACCGAGATAGCTACGTGTAACAATACGGGCCGTAGTAAGATGTTCGATGCCCGTATTGTTGCTCGTGGAGGACTACCTAAGGCACTCACCTCTCCGTCAGTGTCTCCAAACGTCCCTCTGGGCTCTTCTGGGGAGGCACCGAGCAAGGGAAATGGGCGGGTATATCTGTGGAGAGTACTGGGCGAGTGTGATGCATGATGGGAGTTGTAGTTCCTCGCTAGACGGTAAACAGTGGTGTTGGACTTTTTGAGGAAGACTAAGTATAGTTATAGTGACATCCATGGAATGGGTTCATTGAGACCATCTTTGTCACTATTAAGTTTGTACACCCATTTTTGCTCAATTTTGAATAGGAATTTTCCGACATCTGGACAATGATCGGGTATTATCGGTTGCTCTAGGATCGTCCATTGAAATTCACTCGGCCCATGTCCTTTCTCTAAAAAGTGTGCTGTTAATCGAGTAGCTTGTTTTCGACAGCGCACCGTGCTTTTGTGTTCTCCAATTCTGATTTTTGTTTTGCGGGTTGTCATGCCGACGTACCTCTTTGAGCAGGGGCACGTGATCATGTAGATCGTGTTTTCGCTATTACAGTTGGTGAACCTGCGCTGCTGCCAGGGGCGCGATGTTCCAATGTCAACACTGGTGGTCCTTGTGGTTTGAGGGCATGCTGAGCAATTGCCACATGGATGATGTCCTTGCACAGGTGGCATATCCCATAATGTTCCGATTTGTCGGGGTGTTCTGTTTTTCGGTCTGGTATGGACCAGATGATCTCTTATGTTCGGTCCTCTCTTGAATGCAAAAAGGGGTGGTGGTAAAGTGTCTCCACTGGTGTTCAGAATAGACCAGTGTTTATTTATGATCTTACGAACTTCATTGGACCTTGTGTGGAACGTGTTCACAAAAGTCATCCTCTGAGTCTTCTCTTTTTGAATGGCAACCTCTAAGAGGGCCTCTCTGTTATTATTAGAGGCTCTTTTCTTGGACTGGCGGATAATCCTCGCCGGATACTTCTTTTCTCGCAAGAATTTGGAGAGTGTCCCAGAGTGTTTCTCGAATGATTCTTTAGTTGAGCAGTTTCTTTTCAATCTGAGAAATTGTCCAAATGGTAAATTTTCTCTTAGGGATCTCGGGTGGCAACTTTCAAAATTGAGCAACGAGTTGCGTGCCATCGGTTTTCTGTACAATTCTGTGTTGAGCCCTTCTTCTGTGACTACAATTAGGAGGTCAAGGAATGGCAATTCCCTTTTGCTGCATTCCACAGTGAATTTCAGAAACTGGTTGCAGTTGTTTAACCAACCGTGGAATTCCTGAAGGCTGGTCTCAGTGCCTCTCCATACCACGAGGATATCATCTATGTATCGCTTCCAGAGACGGAGCGATACATAGTAAGGATTGTCCTGGTGCAGGATTTTAGTTTGTTCTAAAGCATGGACGTACAGATTCGCCAAGCTTGGCGCAAAAACACTGCCCATGCTGGTGCCAGATGTCTGGAGGTAGATGTTATCCTCAAATTTGAAGTAGTTTTCCTTCATTGCTAGTTCTGCCAACTCCATGATGAATGAGACCGGAGTGATTGTTTGTAGGTCTCTCTGTTGGAGGATGTTGCCCACTACTTCTAAGGTTTCAGTTTGGGGGATAGATGTATATAGGGACTCTACATCAAAGGATACTAGTAGGTCCTGACTGGGGTCAAATTCTATAGTCGGTAGGAGTCGAAGTACATCTTTTGTGTCCTTTAGATAGGTGGGCATTTCTTTCACAATGGGATTAAGGAAAAAATCAACAAAGGTTGATAAAGGCTCCAGTATGGACCCAATTCCAGAGATGATGGGTCTGCCTGGTGGTGGTCTTTGGGGTTTGTGCACCTTTGGCAGACAATAGAAATAGGGGATTGTGGGATGGGAGGTGCACAGAAATTGTCCTTCCTGAGGGGTAATCCATCCTTGCGATGTGGCCTCCTCTACCAGATGGTTGATTTTGTTTTTTAATCTCTCGGTTGGATCATCTTTTAGAAGTTGATAGGATCTGTGGTCCTGTAACTGTCTCAAGCATTCCTGTCTGTAGGTGTCTTTGTCTAGAATGACAATACCTCCGCCCTTGTCTGCAGGCTTAATTATGATGGAATCGTTGGTCGTAAGTGCTTGCAGAGCTAATTTCTCTTTGTTTGGTAGGTTAACATAGGATCTCGGTTTCTTTGTTTTGAACAGTAGGTCAATGTCTGTTTCTACTGCTTCCTCGAAGGTTTGGACCCTTGTTGGTAATCCAATAGTAGTGGGATTGAAGGTGGAGGGTCTCTTCAAACCAGTGTTGGCAACCGTTCCAATGTTGTCACCTGGATTTTGTTTTGCAAAAAAGTAGTGCAGTCTCACCTTTCTAAATAGTTTTGAGATCTCGATTTGAGTATTGAACTGGTCTCCTTCATGAGTGGCCACAAAACCAAGCCCTCGATTTAGGAGATTCTCTTCATCAGTGGAGAGGACAGGAGTGAAATTGAATGCTTGTACATAGGTCCTGCGCTGTGTTTCTAAAATGTTATTCCAAAAACGATTTTGGGGGCAAATCAATGGTATTTACATTTGGGCCTTATTTATGATTGCCTTGTGGCGCCGGTGCGTCACTTTTAACATGGGAAAGAAGTGACGCACCGGTGGCGCAAGGCCTTCATAAATAAGGCCCTGAGTTTCTTTGCTGTTGGTTTCTGTCTTGCTTTTTGATAATGCTTGCTATGAACATTTGCAAGATAGGGGATTTATATTTTGTGAAACAGTGAGGTTTCAGTAGTGAAATTGAATGCTTGTCCATAGGTCCTGTGTTGTGTTTCTTAAATGTTATTCCAAAAACGATTTTGGGGGCAAATCAATGGTATTTACATTTGGGCCTGATCTATGATTGCCTTGTGGTGCCGGTGCGTCACTTTTAACATGGGAAAAAAGTGACGCACTGGTGGCGCAAGGCCTTCATAAATAAGGCCCTGAGTTTCTCTGCTGTTGGTTTGTGTTTTGCTTTTTGATAATGCTTGCTATGAACATTTGCAAGATAGGGGATTGGTATTTTGTGAAACAGTGAGGTTTCAGTAGTGAAATTGAATGCTTGTACATAGGTCCTGCACTGTGTTTCTAAAATGTTATTCAAAAAACGATTTTGGGGGCAAATCAATGGTATTTACATTTGGGTCTTATTTATGATTGCCTTGTGGCGCCGATGCGTCACTTTTAACATGGGACAAAAGTGACGCACCGGTGGCGCAAAGCCTTCATAAATAAGGCCCTGAGTTTCTTTGCTGTTGGTTTGTGTCTTGCTTTTTGATAATGCCTCCTATGAACATTTGCAAGATAGGGGATTTGTATTTTATGAAACAGTGAGGTTTCAGTAGTGAAATTGAATGCTTGTACATAGGTCCTGTGCTGTGTTTCTAAAATGTTATTCCAAAAAGGATTTTGGGGGCAAATCAATGGTATTTACATTTGGGTCTTATTTATGATTGCCTTGTGGCGCCGGTGCGTCACTTTTACCATGGGAAAAAAGTGACGCACTGGTGGCGCAAGGCCTTCATAAATAAGGCCCTGAGTTTCTTTGCTGTTGGTTTGTGTCTTGCTTTTTGATAATGCTTGCTATGAACATTTGCAAGATAGGGGATTTGTATTTTGTGAAACAGTGAGGTTTCAGTAGTGAAATTGAATGCTTGTACATAGGTCCTGCGCTGTGTTTCTAAAATGTTATTCCAAAAACGATTTTGGGGGCAAATCAATGGTATTTACATTTGGGCCTTATTTATGATTGCCTTGTGGCGCCGGTGCGTCACTTTTAACATGGGAAAGAAGTGACACACCGGTGGCGCAAGGCCTTCATAAATAAGGCCCTGAGTTTCTTTGCTGTTGGTTTGTGTCTTGCTTTTTGATAATGCTTGCTATGAACATTTGCAAGATAGGGGATTTGTATTTTGTGAAACAGTGAGGTTTCAGTAGTGAAATTGAATGCTTGTACATAGGTCCTGTGCTGTGTTTCTAAAAAGATAATTTCTCTATGCAGCAAAATGTTTTAACCAAGCATTATCCAAAAATATGCGTAATCTGAGAAAACATAGATGACATGATTGTGAAATGTGTTAATATATTTCTTGAATCATGCAGATACTATCTAATCAACCTTTTTCCTTGTAATATTCTAGCCTTGAGTTACTCTCTATTACACCTTTTGTCTGTTTTATACCGTATCTCTTTCTGACTTTTTTTCTCTCTTCCTGTTACACCCTCTGTCTGTCCTATTTCTTGTAACATCCTGTCTCTGATTTACTTCCTCTTACACCCTCATTGAAACTTACTCTTTGTCTCTTCCTTTACAGGCTCTCTCTGTTTTAGTCTCTTTTACAACATTTTCTCTTCTAACACCCTCTCTCTGTGTTAGTTCCTGTTATACCCTTTCTCTATTTTATACCCTGTTACATCCTTTTTCTAATTTACTCCCTTTTTTTGACTGACTCCCTTTCCCTATTACATCCTTTTTCTGTCTTGGGTGTGGTACTGGACAGTGCTCTGTCCATGAAATCACATGTCTCCACTGTCTGTGGCAGAGGCTTTGCATTATTGAAAATGCTCAGACGAGTCTTCCCCTGGATTCCGACTGAGTGTAGGAAGACCCTTGTCCAGTCGCTGCTGATGAGCAGACTGGACTACGGCAACTCTCTGTTTGTTGGAATGGCAGACTATCTTTTCTCTAAACTGCAGATAGTGCAAAATGCCGCGGCAAAGGCTGTATGCAATAAGAAGAGATATGATTCGGCCAAAAGTTGCATGCGAGAACTACATTGGCTCCCAATGCGACAAAGAGCCAACTTCAAATTACTGTGTATCACACACAAGGTACTTTACAATACAGGCCCTACCATTCTACACAATAAAGTCAAATTCCATAGACCATCGAGGAACCTTCGATCCAGAACTTCAGGAAGAGCAAACACTACCCACGTGAAGACTGTCAGGATGGGAGAGCGGGCTTTCTCTCATCTAGCTGCAACCAAGTGGAATGATCTACCTCCCAATCTCAGACTGACAGAATGTCTCTTATCATTTAGGAAACAATTAAAGACACTACTCTTCCCTAAACCAGAATAATCAGTAATCAATGCGGTCACCGTACCCCTCAGCACCAAACCTCAGCGCCGTGATATCCTACCTAGGATGATTGTTAGCGCTTTATAAATAAATTAAATACAAATACAAATTAAATATTATACACTCTCTTTGTCTTAGTCCTTTTGTATGTTTTACTCCCTCTACCTGTTTCTTTGTCTGAGTCTCTCTGTGTTTTTGTGTTACTCCCTCTAGCTGTTTTTCTTTGTCTTACTCCTAGTTATATAGTTGCTGTGGTATAAACTTAGATATGTTGCAAATTAGTGTTTATATCGTTTGCTTATTGTGATTGCTTTGTTGTTTGCTAATAGTGGTCTATAATGTGTTATTTTTTTCTTTACCACAGATTGAAATCAACATTTAAAAAGTAAGCAAAAATGCATTCAAAGGAGAAGAAAAAATACCGTACGAAAAAAAACAAAATTAGCAATGGAAGTAAAGGAATCCTATACAACAAGTACTTCTAAAAACCCCCAAAAAGGTCCTGGTAAGACAACTAAGTCTTTTTTTCGCAACATATGTAAAACAAAAACAAATGTTAACGGGAATGTGAAGATTCAGAAGGAGAGAGCAAATTTGAAAAGAAAAGAGAGGCCCTCAAAAAATGCCTCTATTGGAGCAGGAGAGAAGAATATGGATAGCAATAGAAGGTTAAATCAATTTAGGGACATTCGTAGATGAATGTTTCGCAATAGGGTAGTTTTAAATTTGCTAAAAAATGAAAAGAAAGGTAAACATAGAGCTGCTTTTTACAAGAAAAAGAAAAGTGTAGAGAAGATTGTGGATCAGGCTTTTGAAGTTAAGAAAAAATTATTTATTTTAGTAATCAATAGAATTAGGATACTCAATAAGGCAATTGATGTTTTCAAATCGAACAGTAGATGGAAAAGAATAATTAATCAAACTAATTTTTGTGAAGTATTTTCTGGAGAATGGATGCATAGTTCAAGTTCTGAGCCATTTTTTTAATGAGGGGAGTTACTTTCAGGAAAATGATTTGGTGCATGCAGTTGACACCAGTGATCGAGCATATGAGGTGAAAGATGGTTGTGTGATGGAAAAAGAGAAACTTGTGTCTAGAGATGCAGAAGAGGTGATAGCTGATGAAGTTTTAGGGAGACGTACTAAGGGTCCAGTGTACACATGGAAGTGCAGTAGTATTTGTAGTGTGCGACAGGATTCAATCAATTTGCTTCGAAATTTCTTACGTACATATAGTAAGAAAAGTCTAAAACAAAAAATGAAGATCTTGCAAGATTTAAATCCTTGCAGAGTGAGAGAAAACACAGGTTTGCATGGGCATTCACTGGCTTGTCTTTCTAGAAAAGTATGTCAGAGTGTTTTTCACTATTTTAGGATGTTAGCAGTGCATCATAATAAGGTGAGGAAATTAGTGAGTAGGTTGTATTATGGAAAAAGTCTAGCACTTAAGCTTAAACAGTTAAACAGTGCTCTTTTGCATGGATCTGAAGTAGATGTGAAGACTATTTGTGAAGAAATTGAGTTTTGTTATTTTGGGAACAAAGAGGACAGTGTAGAAATGGATATAGTAATGGATGGTAATGTGGAAGACAATGTACAGATTTCAAGTATAGAAAAGTTTGACGAGGAAATTACCAAGTTTAAGGTGAAATCAAGTGAAAGGCCTAATTTAACTTGTGTGTGTTGTCGACGGACTCATTATAAGATTCAGACTAGGTTAGTTGATATTATATGCAAAATGTGAATTGGAAAATAATAGTGAATAGAAGGATTTTGTAAGTTATTTGTTGGTGGAGAATTCTTTCGATTTGAGTTTTGATCAACGTATTTGTAATTATTGTTTGAAAAAATTAAATGAAAATAGAATGCCTGCAAGAGCTGTTCATAATAATCTTCAGTTGATAGATATTCCTACTAAATTTATGGATTTAAATACTTATGAATCAATTTTGATTCAATGTGTCCATCCTTTTCAAGCTATTGTTCGCATGGAGCCTAAGATAGGGAAATTACCTCCTACAGATTTACAAAGAGGATTAAAGGGAAGAGTTGTTTATTTGCCTCTAGATGTCAAGAAAAATATTGATACAATTGGTGTAGAAAGAGTAGAAGAGGATCCTCTGGTTATTCTAGTTAATGGGGTTCCGACAAAGAGTACGAAAATCTGGCAAGATTTAGTGGATGTTAGGAAAGTCAAAAAGGCAACGTTGTATTTGGTCAAAAACAATGAGTACTATAAAGATGTAGGTGTTGGAGCAGAGGAAACAGCTACAGAAGAAGACAGTGATTGTTCAGTTGGCCAAATTGAAAAAGTTGATGTGTCTAGAAGTGAAAAAATATATGGACATTATACTGTTCATCCTTTGCATTCCAAAGAAGTAATGGGGAATGCAATTGACTTGTTTCAAATGAAAGCATTAAAAGGAAGTCCTATTAGTGTATGGGAAGAAAGTTTAGAAGCTCGTTGTTTTCCACAGTTATTTCCAACAGGTCGAGGTGGACGATATGACGAACGACCAGTTCAAAATCATGCAGCTGAATACCGGACTTTAAGATTATATGCTGAAGATCCAAGGTTTTGTCAATGCATTCCGTATTTGTTTCATCTACTGTATGAAAGTGATTTGTCTGGGCTTTCTTATGCAGTTAATCATATACTGAAAAGTGGAGCTCATCTGCAAAATGTTTCGGCGACGGACTTTATGGAGAAAGTCAATCTGCAAGACAGTATTTTGGAATCTCAGCTAATCAATCTCATGGCATGTCAGCGTGGAACAAACGAGTATTGGTTACGTCGTCATGGGGAATTGAAATGTATGCTAAGAAACTTAGGAACTCCTACATGGTTCCTCACTCTTAGCTGTGCTGAGTATGCATTTGATGACTTACTTCAATTTCTATGAGAGGCAAATGGAAACATACAAAATATAGAATTGAAAACACCTGGAGAACTGTGTTCTTTGGATCCAGTGAATGTTTGCAGATATTTTAATAATAGATTTGAAACTATGATGTCTTTTATTAACAACAAAAAAAATACTCCCCTTGGAGAGGTTTTGGATTTCTTTTGGAGGAAGGAATATCAAGCGAGAGGTGCTCCTCATTTACATATGTTGTTATGGATTAAAGATGCACCCAAATTTGGAACTGATTCGGATGACACAGTGATGAGTTTCATTGAAGAATATTCAACATGTGCTGTTCCGAAAACTATTGAAGAAAACAGTTTAAGGCAACAAGTTTTACGTTTTCAATCTCATCGTTGTGGAAAGTACTGTCATCGAAAATTTAAAAACAAGGAGAAATTCTTCACGAAATGTTGTTTCGCGTTTCCACGACCAGTGATTTCTAAAGGAAGAGTAAACAATTTAATGTCTTCTCTGCGACATACTGTGACAAGGAAATCACCCAAAAATACATACAATTTAAAAAGAAACGAAGAGTCCAAGTACATCAACAACTACAACCCAGTGATTTTGACCATGTGGAATGCTAACATGGATATTCAGTTCGTTGCTGACAACTCTATTGCTGTGGCTCGATATGTGACATCTTACATCACAAAAAAAGAAAAGACAGAACTGAAGGAAATGTGGGAGGACATTTCACATGAAAAGAGTCTAAGCAAGAAATTATACAGTTTCAGTCTGAAGATGTTGTCGCATCGAGAAATTGGAGCATATGAATGTTCTGATCGGTTATCATCAGCAAGTCTCTATGCCAAATCAAGAACAATCATTTGGGTGAGTCTAAGTCTTGCTGCAACACAAAACCGAGTTTTGAAATCTGTACAAGAAATTGAATATTTGGCGGAGAAAGAACCAAACAGTACAGATATTTTGAAGACAAACATGTTGGATACATACTATCCAAATAGAAGTACTCACCTTGAGAACACTTGTTTGTATGAAGTTCTGCAAAACTACAGTTATAAGAGGAACATCACAGAAGATATCAGTAATGGAAAATATGCTGTCATTGGGTATGAAGGATGTCTAGTGAAGCAGAGAAGAGGCCATTTGATTAATCATCGAAAATTGAGTTGCTAAGCTCCAGACAAAAGAGAATTTTACTATTTAGCTCTTTTGCAACTCTTTAAGCCATGGCGTACAGAAGAGGAACTACTTGGAGATTTTCTTTGTTATGAAGACTCTTTTAATGCAACCAAGGATACCATAGAATGTCCTGTTTTTCCAAATTATCTGCAAATGTTGAACAAAGAAATAGAGCAAGAAACCACAATTGCTGAAGAGATTGCTAGAGACAGTTCTCAAGACAGTCAGAGTACTACTTCATTGAGTCAGGATCCACTAGGAGGACCAATTATCCAAAATGAAGCTGCAACTGCCATGGATGAGGTGGAAAAAGCTATGGAACAAGTTCAAGAGGATGTAGTTAACTTAAAAGATTTGGTAAAGCAACTAAACGCTGAGCAGAAAAAGATATATGGCTAAGTTACAGAACAGATTGAACATGGATTCAGACATGAGAAAAAAGTGTGCTCATGTACATCATTTAAGCCTGTTTGACTGTATGTAAGTGGAGAAGCAGGAACAGGAAAAAGTTTTCTGATTAAAGCCATTGCAACTTATTTGCAGAAAAGGACTGAATCACCGCTGTCTTGTGTTGTAACCGCTCCAACTGGACTGGCAGCACATAACATTAAAGGGATTACTCTACATCGTTTACTGATGCTGCCAGTTGAGCATGATAATAAATTGCATTACAACAAGCTATCTGGAGATGCGTGTTCTGAAGTTTCCAGAGTCTTGAAGAAAATGAAACTTCTTATCATTGATGAAGTAAGCATGGTCTCAAATCTAATGCTTGCTTTTGTGCATTTGAGAATGCAAGAAATTCTTAGAACAGAGTATGATTGTTTTTGGAGATCTACTGCAGTTGACTCCAGTAAAAGGACAACCAGTGTTTAAAATGCTTACGCATGAAGATACCAGGAAGTCCCTTGGAAGCATTGGAAATGTTAATATATGGTTAAATTTTAAATATGCTGAACTGCTTCAAAATATGCGACAGGCAAAGGATGAAGATTATAAAAATATTCTACAAGATGTAAGAATCGGAAAAGTAAGTGAGCTTGGGAAAGAAGCTTTACATGCTCGTTTAATTTCAAATTTGTATCCAAATGAAAACATTCTTCCAGAGAATATTTTTTTAAAAATAACTGAGAAGAAATCTGGGATATGTTTGATGCCAACTCTGCAAGAATGTTCCATCTTCAACAACAAAATGTTAAACTTAGAAAATGAAGAAATTGTGAAACTGGAAGCAATAGATAAAATAGAGCATATGGGTGCAACAAGTGTTTTGTCAGAAAATTTGAAAACAAAATTGGATTCATTAGAGAAAAGTATTTCTAAAACAGCTGGTTTTGAAAAGACTCTGAATGTGTGTTTAAATTGTCATATCATTTTGAGAAGGAATTTAAATGTTGAAAGAGGTCTGGTAAATGGAGCAATGGGTTATGTTGTTGATTTTGTAAATTATAGAAATAGAGATGGAATTGAATTTTTAAAAATAAAATTTGATGGCATTGAACAAGTACAACAAATCAGTCGTTGTTCTGCTAGATTTTTGCTTGTAAAAGACTTATGTGTTCGCCGAAAACAGTTTCCTGTTTTTTTGGCATATGCGGTGACAATTCATAAATCTCAAGGTTTAAGTGTAGATAGTGCTTTGGTGAACATTGGAAGATCTGTGTTTAAAGAGGGTATGGCATATGTGGCATTATCACAAGTCAGAACTTTTAACAGGATTGTACTTGATTGAGTGTGATGAGACAAAGATTTGTGCAGATCTAGATTGTGTTAAAGAATATAATAGGTTAAGAAGAGAGTATGCTCCACATTTGCCTCAATATCCTCTGTTTGAAAAATGTGTGGTAGGCCGAAAAAGAAGAAATGAGAATAATTGCAGTGAGGTAGTAGCAAAAAGACAAAAAGTAGATGAAAATGTAATTGAAAACAGAAAGAAAAAGGATTCTGATGAAAATGTTGTTAGATTTCAGTTTGAAAACAGTTCTGGTGTCAACTGCTATGCTAATGTAGTGGTTAATGTTTTTTTTCTTCAAACTTTACAAGAACAGATTGTTGAAAATCGGGATCAAAGATTGTGTGGTTTATTGAATTCTGTGTTTGAGAAATGTAGCAGTGATAGAGCAAAAATAGAAAGTGTAACAGAAATTCGAAATATTTTAGATATGTGTTCTGGTCAAGATACATTTTCACAGAACATTCAGCAGGATTGTCAGGAATTTTTAATGTATATGTTTGGTGTTTTGGAAGATGAAGGTGTAGATGTAGATAATCTTTTTAGCCTTTCTTATCAATGGCAGCATAACTGCCACAACTGTAGTTCATCAAGTACTACTAGAATAGACACTGAAAGATTTATATATTTGACTTTACCAGACTGTAAATCAGTGTCATTTAATAATCTAGTTAAAGCAGCAGATCATAATATGGTGTGTACCCAATGTAAGTGTCCAATGCTGTCCACATTATTTATACAAAGTTATCGTCAGTATATCATTTTAGTTTTCCAACGATGTAGACCTGATGGAACTAAATTGACAACTTGTATCAAACATTTTGTGGCTTCTCAGTTATCAATTTCAGGAAGAACCTTTACAACTGTAGCTATTATTTATCTTTTTTTGGGGTGCCACTCACTTGTCTGTGCAGAAGTTTACCGCTAGTTGCGCTGGGGACGGAGCCAAGGTCCGTTTGAAGCTGGGAGCTGCTCGTTTTCCCTGACTGCCGCCTCCCCAAGGACTCGCTGGTGTGAGCGAGCTCTGCAATCGGCAGAGCCAGCCCTGCGCTCCCAGCTGGAGTCCTAGGGTCAGAGGCTTGGGCTGAAGGCAAAAACTACGATCTGCAAGCCAGGGGACTGCGAGGACCAGCAATCTCTAGGTTGCTCAGCTGGTTCCTCTTCCCCCGGCGGACACGCCCACGGACACGCCCACCGCCGGCAAGCACATAATCACCATCAATTCACCCGCGACGCGGGACGCGCGCGGGCGAAGACCGGGCAAAGAGCGGGCCGTCTTGTGGCCGTTCGGGGGCCGAAGGAGGCCGGGCTGGGCAACCCCTTTTCGCCCTAGGTATTAGATCTACTCATCAGTCCTCGACTATTTCATCGGAGCCAGTAAGCCCTGTTTTGTATCTTTTTATTTGGGGTTTACCAGTCTTTGCCCTAATTGGGGTCACTTATCATGCCTCCCGCTAAATCTGTAAAACCTTCGAAAAACTCTGTACAAACTCTCACAGCCATTGATCGCATGCTGCAGAGGACCATAGGAGCTGTGACAACAGTCATAAAACAAACTGAAAAACGTTTATCCCTACCTGCTGGAACATTACCCCCTCTGTCCAGTACTATTTTACCTGATATTACTAACATCTCCCAGGATTCGTACCTTTTGCCATCCTTTGTTTCTCTTCCCTGTGCTCCACATACCCTATTGGATCCACTCACTCAAGACCAATAAAAGGAGGCTAGTCCTCTGGATCTTCCCTCCCTTCACTCTACGGCCCTATCTTTTCCTTTGATCGATGATATCCTGGAATCTGTAGACTCTGTAAATAAAATTATTTCCCCGCAAAATTCCTCAGTTACGAAAGCAATATTGGGGGATATCAGCATCCCCCTCCAGTTACGTGATCAAACCACTTCACCTTCCCCCATTATAGACTTAGTAGGGAGTGAGACTCAATCTCAGGAGCGCGGCCCCCAAAATCTATCATTGCAAAAGCAGAAAAACAATTCCACTACTACAGCTGTAAATACCAAGAACCCTCCCAACTCCAGAAAGAGGAAAAGGGACATAGAAACACATCAAGGTAGAAGGGCCAAAGCTAGTAAGAAAATGGTCCCTACAAGTAAACCCAATAAGAATGTAGTAGAAAAGCCCAACACCAATAAAATAAATATCATTAACGATCCATCAACACAAACCGCCTCAATTAAAGAGCTGGTAGAGAAGTTCGAACACTTGGTCACTTCCTTAATTTTACCCCTAGTTCATCGCTTAAAAATTATCACAGAAAAATTGGGTGAATTAGAAGTCACCACACAAACTAATGTGGAACTGACCAGACAACTTGTGAATCAGAGAGACAAGACCACAGGAGTTAGGAAACCCAATACGACTTTAGCCCCCACCGAGAAATCTGTTAGACCTGTAGACAAACCAGGGACAAAGCAACAAAACTCCAACTCCTTAATTCAAAAACCTAGGTCGACCCAATTGCAATCAGGTCAGCTTCAAACCAACAACAGTAACTTAATTAAATCATCCGAAGGTTCGAATAATATAGGGGGAAAAACCAAAAGAGCAGACCCCGCAACAAAAAATCTTAATAAAAATCCTACAGACGCTCCAGTCCCTAGAAATAACTCCAATGCGGCAGAATTTATAAACACTGGGTCACCTCAAACACACAAACGAACTAGACCAAAACGAGAGATACAAATTACTCTTCCACCGGAATCGGCCCCATTTGTGGCCATCCTGACCGGGGTCCCTGAGCTTCTACCGAATCAGTTCGAGGACTATGAGAGCCTCAAAAATAAAATAATATACTGGCTTAAAAAAAATCGTCATTTGCCACCAAATATAAACGGGGATATTCTCCATGTCAGAAGGGCCAAATGGCTGGGTCTTAGACCAAAAGACATCAGTGGGGATGTCATACTCATCAATTTTAGAGACTACAGAGTGATGAAATATCTAAGAGAGTGGTATCAGGAGAGAGATAACCTGGGCATCCAACTTCAGGAATTAACATACTTTTACCCTAGGTCTTTGGTAGCCATTAGGCCTCAGCAGGAATCTACTCAGTGGAGCTATCAGAGGCACCAGAGACCTCAACATGAGGATTACTATTATTCATTATCCCTATCAAATAGATATCAGGCATTGATGGGACTAGATCTCTTAGACTGATGCACCCAGGGATCTTCCTCCCCCATATCTAGTCCGCAATTACAATCACTCATTGTAGATCCCCAAACATCAAGTCAATCATCATTATTATTGGTGGCAAACTTAATCCCTGAACCGGGCACCCAGGATAGGGGTATAGACCCACCCCAAACCTCTCAAAATATCCCGTCCCATTTGGAATGCACAGAAAGCCAGATGTCTGTAGTCTCATGGAACGTGGCAGGTTTAGCAGGAAAGATTGATGACATACAATGGCAGGCGATCACAACAGTTCATCCTGTGATCGCGATTCAAGAATCATGGGCTACCGAGGCATTCCATATTCTGGGCTATAAAACTTTCTTTACCCCAGCTATAGCCAGCAGGAGAGGTAGGCCAAAGGGAGGTCTAACTATATATACATCTATAACCTCGGGCCCAGTGATTCAAAAAACACTTTTGGACGATAACTATTTTCAAATACTTCTTTCCATATGGGGTTCTCAGAAAAATCTATTAATCATAAATTTTTACAATAATATCCCACCTCTAGAAGCGGAAAACGTGCTTAAGAAACCTGATTCCACCCTTAATGGTATTGAAGAGTCATCAAAAGAGGATATGACAATTATATGGGTGGGGGACTTTAACTGCTCCTTATGTCCCTTGAGCACAAAGGGGGTGTGCGGTTGGGAGGGCGACGAAGAGGCGATGATTTATCATCACTTCTGTCATACAAAATTTGGAGATCAGATGAATAGGATCATGGGGCACTACTCCTTGGCTTTTACAAATGAGCTCTGTACTCCACCTAAACCGTTCACACCTACCTTTAATGGAAGAGGAGCCAACTCAATAATCGATTTTGCCCTATTTTCAGCACGGTATTCAGCTCAGGTAATTGATTGGCGTACTCTCGATTCACCTATGAGCGACCATTTTCCTATCCTTTCTATTTATAATTTCAAACTTAGCAACCAACTTCATCCTCTTGGCAGCTGTTATGACGTTACCCCGATTTTAGGTCAAAAAAATGGGTTTACAATCAAATGGGAAAAGGTAATCCCAGAAACATTTAATAAAAACCTGATAAGCTCCTCCCTGGAAGATTTTAATATCTGTTTATCCCTAGATGAGGACCAACTAATTGTCCTTAGATCCTCTGGTAACATCTCAGGTAAAATTAAGGATATCCTTGTAAGAACCCAATCCAACAAACAAAAAAGTCCTTTCGGGTGGTTTGATAAGAAATGCAGAAGTGCCCTTACTGCATTAAAAAATATCCTGCACTGTAGCTCATCTAAGAGAGTAGAGATCAGAACTGCGAGACGGAACTATCGCCTTGCCTTAAGCTTTAGGAAAAAAGAACTGAAATTAAAAGCGTGGGCTAACCTGCATGAAGCATGTAACAAAAGGGACAACGTTGCCTTTTGGAAGGCCGTGAGCGCTCCATTCTACCAGGAGCGAGCGGGCCCCTCAATAGACAACGCAATCTCTGCACAGGAATGGGTCCAACACTTCCAGAAACTTTATAGCTGTTCAGTCCCTACTGGTGAGGATCACACGACTACAAGATCTACAAATGTAATAGAGGGTTTTAGCTATCCAATAGATATTTCCTTTACCCTAGAAGAAGTTCAAAGAGCTTTAAAAGAAAGCCCAGCGGCAAAAGCGCCAGGACCAGACAAGGTCCCATTAGATGTTTTTAAAAATCTCCCTGACCTTTGGGCCCCAATTTTAACAAACGTCCTCAATTCCTCTAATAAAGTCGGATTCATCAAAACCTGGCAAGAGGATATCCTGGTCCCTATACACAAAAAAGGGGATAGAAATGATCCTGCCTGCTACAGGCCCATCTCACTCTTAGATGGCCTAATGAAAACAGCAGGCAGAATCATCCTTACCAGGATGCAGGAGTGGCTCGAAGAAAAAGATATCCTATCTACAATGCAGTACGGCTTTACTAGAGGAAAGGGAACAATTGAACAAGGTTTAAATCTTGCCCATATTATGTCAAAATATGTTTATGCCAAAAAGGTTAATTTGTACATAACATATGTAGATCTCAGTTCTGCTTTCGATTGTGTGAGGCATGACATCCTGTGGCAGATCTTAGAAGATATCGGTCTAGATAGCAGGATCATAATCTTTATCAAAGAACTCTACTCGGGGGCTGGTGCACGGGTTCGGTTCGGCAAGGGAGGCGAATGTTCTGATTTCTTCCCTATTCGTAGAGGAGTAAGGCAGGGGTGCATTCTTGCACCCCTGCTTTTTAATCTGTACATAAATGATGTGGGAACCTTGCTAACAGAAAAGTATAATCACTATCCAGTGATTAAAGGAAAACCCATACCCATACTCCTCTACGCCGACGATGCGGCTATCTTGTCACAGACTAAGAGAGGCCTACAAAACGCAGTAAATACATTCTCTGAGTACATGAATAAGAGGGGTTTATCTATAAATGTGTCCAAGACTTTCACCATGTCCTGTGGCCCAAGGAAAATCAGAGCTCCATGTAATATAAATTTGGACAATAAGTGTGTTGAATTAGCAGACATTTTCTGTTACCTTGGGATTCATATGGACAGACAAGGTAATTGGAAACCAGCAGTGAAAGCAAGAGCGTTGGCATTCACCAAAGCAACGGGAGCTCTCCTCAACTTTGCGAAGAAGATTGGATCAAGGCCACCAAGGGAACTTTTACAAATTTATAAATCTAAATGTCTTTCCATTGGCACCTATGGGGCTGGGTTATGGGGGATACAGTCTGTGGAAATCATCCAACGAATAGAGAACAAATTCTTAAGGTATGTCTTGGCAGTGCCGCCCAGCACATCAATATATGTCCTGCATGCAGAATTGGCCATACAACATATCTCTGATACCATTAAGATGGCACCAATTTTATTGTGGCATAACATCTGGACCAACCCTGCCACAAATCTCAACAGAGCGGTAGCAGAGGACTGCCTGCAGTGCTGCGGGGTAAAAAACATCATGTGGCTTAATTATGTTAAGAGTCTGTGCATTGAGATCGGTTGTCCAGAATATTTCTCTAACCCAGCCACCATGGACTCTATCTCCAGATCCGCGCTAAAGAAAATACTGACTGAACATTGTGAATCAAACAGATGGAAAACCCAAAGGGTCAAGATGTCAGTCAGAAATCACGATGAAGTGACACTACATAGAAACATCCAGTTGTACCTCACTGTTGACCAACCCTTTTTTTATCGTAGAATATTAACATCTTTCCGATTCGAAACATTTTTCAGACTTATCACTCTTCCAAGGTGTAACGACTGGTCCAAAGATAAACTAATTTGCCCCTGTGATAAGTTGTCAGTTCAATCTAATATTCACTGCACTTTATATTGCACTTTATACGCACTTCCAAGGCGACAAATATTACGGCCCCTTTTGTTAAAGTGGGGCATAAGAAAATCGAGAGAAGCCTATAATAAATTGCGATCCTTGGAAGATTACTATACAATTAATACTGTAATGATGTATTTAAGAGCAATATTGAAATTCAGACGGGACATTACGCTAGAATAAGTAACATTATATTGATGATATAACGGTTCTGTCCGAGGTTATGCTCTATTTATTATTGAATACCTAATTCCCACATGTCGTTCCAATTTTATCGTATACATGGATTTTTAATACTGTCTTTGTAACAAGAATTAGTTTTTCTGCTTTGTTGATTGTATGTATGCTTTTATGAATTGTTTTTAACATTTCGAATAAAGCTTTTTTGAACTTGAACTTGACAACTTGTATCAAACATTTTGTGGCTTCTCAGTTATCAATTTCAGGAAGAACCTTTACAACTGTAGCTATTATTTATCTTTTTTAAAAAAATGTATTTATTTGGCAAACAAGTCAGAAAATAAGAAGAGATATACAATACATATTCTTAAACATACAAGTTTTGAGTGATGTGTCATGTATACAGAATGTACAACACGTTCTAGACATGGCCCATTTTAAGTTATATACAAATAAAGAAAAAAGAAACCAAAAAAAAGGACAACACAAAAAGACGTTAGGTACAACTTGTTTCCTTCAGAATTATACAAAATTATTCCATATTTTTTCCATTTTCGCTACCGACTTTCGGCCTCTGCCCTTAGCGAGGGCCTTTTCCATAGTATAACTTTTGTGTAATAGATTTAACCACTCTGTCCTGCAGGGTGGGTTTGGTAAAATCTAAGCTCTGGCTACTACCAATCTAGCACAAGACAGAGCTATATTAAGCCAGCTAGTATTATTGTTCCCCATCGTGTGTAAAGAGAGTAAAACCATAAGTGCGGAGAGTGATGTATGATTCAGTTGTTTTTGACTTAAAGTATTTTCTATTTCTTTCCAAAACTTTGCAAGCAAAGGACAAGAATAAATCATGTGAATAAGATCTGCTGCCACCAGATCGCATTTAGGGCATTTAGTTCGATCATTATTTAGATTATTCTGTGGCCATTTGGATATTTTTAGTGGAGTATAATATAATTGACTGACCGTCCTATATAGTTGTAATTTTAGGCTAGAGGAGTGGACTAATTTGTTAATGTTAACGAAAGCATTTGATATATTCTGGGGTGTCACATTGATTCCTAGTTTTGGCGTCCACTTTTGTGACATTCTTATACAGCCATCCGCGTTATATAAAAAGAGATAATTTACATGTGAACTTAACATGAAAACATTGAAACATGATGAAGAATAAATTTAATCGTATGAACATATAACGGAGTCACGTTTGAATTGCAATAGCTGGAGCACCAGCAATTTTCTTGTGCCCAGGGTGAGAGGGCTATGGCGCAATAGTCCTGCGACCAGTTGATTATTCATTTACACTCTGGGAGGAGAGTGATACCCTAGGAGGCACGGATAACGTTGATAAACCCTAGGCTGTGCACAACCCAAACTTTGAAATATAATCGGATTATGGTCAGAGGAGATTTTTGGCATAATCTGCATATGTCCTGAGCTCATTAGTTCCACCGAAGCCCACGCCAGATCTATCCTAGAACAAAGCTTGTGGGGGAACAAATAATATGTATATCCAGGTACGCCTGGATGTAGACAGCGCCATATGTCTCTTACATTATGTATTTTAGCTAGTTCTAGCATTGCTGCTCTTGTTTTGCACATACGTGGAGTTAACCCTGTCTTCGTTACATCCCGTTGATAGTTTAAAACACAATTAAAGTCTCCCATCAAGAGAAGCTCGCCCTCCCATGATAGTAATTCGATGTTCAGCCAATCAAATAAGCGAGGCTCATCTTTGTTTGGCCCGTATATAGCACAAAAAACATACATATTGCCTTCTATCCGCATTTGCATTATTGCCCATCGCCCCCCCTTGTCTGGCGCAGTCCTAGTGACTTCCCCCCGCAATTGTCTTTTCTTTAATATTGCAACCCCTCTGATTGGTGCATTTAATGTTGTGCAGACCACTAATTCATATCCCAATTGATTCAAAAGTTTTTTATCTTTAAAGCAGATATGTTTTTCCGTTAGCATAACCAACTGTGCATCATACATTTTCAGTTCTTTGTATACTAAATTTCTTTTAGTCCTATTATTCAGGCCTGATACATTCCATGCAAGACAGCTACAGAACGTCATTTTATGTAAAAATTAAAAATCGCTGTCCCTTTCTTATCTCTCTTTTTACTTTTATTTCTAACTAACATTGTTTTGTTTTCCTTTTGACTTGTCACGCCATTTTTCATTTTTCCCCTCCAATCCCTCCCGTCCCTCATTCTCTCCCTCCCCAAGACAAAGCTACTCCCCCCCCGTACCATAGGAAAACACCCTCCCTTTATACCTGCTGCCGTTGGTTGGGCAGCCTCTTGAGGGTGCAGCCCTCCGCACCACCCTCTCCTACTTCAATAAGTGTATCGACCCCGATTCCCCTTTCACAAATAATCGATTTGTCATTTAGTCATACCTTTTGAGACAGTGATCACATAGAATCTGTAGTCGAACTTATTGTGTTTTATACATTAGTGAATCTTTTCAAACTCAAGGTAAGCATTAGTAATTTTTTCTAGCACGATTTCTGCTTCCTTAACCTGGTTAAGAAAGTATGTATGGCCGGCTTTAGTAACTTTTAAACACGCAGGTGCTTGCAGGAACACCTGAGCCCCAGCGGCTTTAAAAGAGTCAATTAATTGTCGTAAGATCCATCGTCTCTCCATGGTAGACTTACAAGGGTCTGACCTGACAAAAAAAGTCACATCTTCTGTAACAATGGGGGAGTTGGGTTTTGCTTTTAAATAAAATAAATAATTCAATAAAATAAATAATTCAATAAAAAAATTCCAAAATAAATCAAAAACGGGCGCAGAAATTTACTTCCTTTGTTTCTGTTGACTAGTGGTAATCTATGAACTCTTTGTAACTGAGAGTCCCAGTCCCAGTCGGCAAGATCGGGGAACACACGTTGGAAAAGCTTGACTATGTAGGCCCTGGGGTCTGCCCCTTCAGGAACCCCAAAAAGTCTAAGATTTTGTCTTCTTTGGCGATTTTCCATATCCTCGACTTTAAATTGTAATGCCTGAATCTCTTCACCCTGGCGAGAATTTTTCTGCTCGGTCTTAATCGAAGTTTCCTCTCTCTGCCCGACCCTATGTTGTAGTTCTTCCACATCTTGTGTTACCGTGTTCATTTTGCTATTGACTTCCAATAAGTAGTTTTGAGTTTTTGTATTGTCTTCCTTGAGTTGCAAGAAATATTGTTGTGCTTCTTGTCGTTGTTCGGTCAACATGTTTAAGATTAAGGCCAGAGATGGGGTCTCTCCCAATGGTTCAACCGGGGGTGATACCTCCTGCGGCCTTTCTTTCCCCCAAATGACCGTTTTCCTTGGCCGAAGCAGACATGACAGCGAGATCACTTGGATTGAGATCCTTTTGGTTGATACCTTCTCTGACATTATTATCTAGTTGGGGGTTCTTTGCCCCCATGGAGTTATCTAAGATTGGTTGGCTTAAAGGTTCAGACATGTTTGCCTTATCCAGATCCGGGTCGACTTGTGTTGGTGTTGGTAGCCCCATGGAGCTGTGACCTGACAAACATAGAGCCATTGATTTTACCCCTCCTTTAGCTTGGATCCACTTACGTAGAGGGCTATCGTCAATAATAGGTTTGCCCCTAGTGTTAGCAAAAGTTATAGCTGAGGAAAGAGTAGAAGGATTGGTATTTTTCTTGTTTTTCAGTTTTTTTTTAGCCTTCCCTCTTCCTTTTTTCCCCGAGACACAGTTTTCCACTCATCTTGTGACAGGCCCGCTCCAACGTTATCTTCTTCATCAACCAGTCCTTCATATTCATCATTAGATTCCACTAGTTTATCATTAGATCCCTCTGTACAGTCTTTAGAAAATCCCTTAGCTTCGTGTATTTGAGTTATAATGAGCACATCTGTTTCCTGGATGGCGAGAGTTTCATGAATAGATAGATTATTAATTTCGGCAACTGTTACGTCTGGCTCCATGTCCGTAATCAATATTGTTTCCGTACCCTCAGATACTGGAACATGTACCTGTGACTGAATTTTATCCTTTCCCTTATGGTTGACCGCTTTGTCTGTTTCAAATTCTTCATCTAATATTTCTGCCGCCTCTGAAGCCGTATCATCACCAATAATAGTATCATCATATTCTATATTCTCTGTATTGTTCTCAGTATTGTTCTCAGTATTCTTCATCGTTTTATTATTAATTTCCTTGTTTGTTCGCGTTATAACATCATTATTTGTGTGGTTAACTGAAACAGCAGGATGTCACTGACCATGTCATGAGTGATGTAATATGTGATGTCATCAGCAGTGCATTACACGCACAAGTTATAGTGAGTCCAACTAACTATAACGTGGGAATTTCAATGGTTTTATGTCAGTAAAATTTCCAGGTAACTATAACTGGTGTGAAACCTATGGTTTTTTCAGTGAATATATATATATATATATATATATATATATATATATATATATATATATATATATATATATATATATATATATTAATTACCTACTGGCGGTCGCCAGTAGGTATATATAGTTAGGATTTTTTCCCTATGGGATTTTTGAAAATTCTATGTCTAATAACTTTGGCGTTTGTGGACGGAATCGGCTGAAATTTTCAGGAAAATGGCACATTTTGTTTCTGAGCAGCCCTTGAAAATTTGGGGGGGTTTCGTCAAGGGGGGGCCGAGAAAAAAGGGGGGTCCCAAAACGCGTTTTTCCCATGTTAATTTCCATAGGGCGGTTGGCCTCACTTTTAGCTCGAATGGCTGAATGGATTTGCACGAAACTTGGCAAAATTGTAGGGACTGTTAGCCCGATGTGCCTTTGCTAGGTCTCAATATATGTGCTTCAGTGGATTTTGAGAAATTAACGTTCAAAAAAAGATATATATCTGTAACAGCACTCCAAGCTGCGCTCCGGTTCGCGTACTTTTCGCGAAACGGAACTTTGCGATGCGAAGCTGATTGGCTTTCCGGTGTCTGTCAACATTCTAAACAGTCCGGAGCGGCCGCCATCTTATCTCTCGGTAGGATCGAGAGAGAAGAAGAGGTGAAAAACGAAGGGGGAATTTAATGAAAGGGGGCAAGGTAGACCCCTCTTGACCCCCTAGGAATGATGTTGGGGTTATTAAAGGGTCCCGTGGGGAAAATAAAAAAAAATTGATTTTTCACGGTAGAAGCGCTTCCCGGGCCGCGAACTGGGCCGCAAACTGGTAGCGAAACGGGAATTCGCCATTTTGTGTTTCGTTTTAATTAAATTACTAGGTATAAGGGGGTGCGGGAGACGTATCCTGATCCCTTATGTTTTCTGAGGGTGGCTGAGGAGGCTCATATATGTTGATACATGTGTTCCAGCGGCTGTGCGTGAGCTTTTTTTTTTTTTTTGCTGCGTGACGTCTGTTAACGTTCGATTTGATGGAAATCAGAAAGTGTTGACCGCCAATTTGTCACTGCGATAAAATATTTTGTTATAAATGAATCCTTATTGATAAACATTGTCTGCGCCATCTTGCCTTTTTTCCAATGCCACAATTTTGTCGTGCACGGCAGCCATTTTAGATGCCTTGACCAGACCCACTCTCTGCACGCCGTCGATTCTCAGCACGGCTCCCCACCCTCGCAAGCATCTCCCCCACGCACTGGTCACCCCCGCTCTCTCTCTCATGCATGGGCCATAAACTTCCCCCCATCTGCGCTGCTCTTCCCTGAGAATCACACCCTGTGCCCGCCCGACACCTCCCTTTCACCCTATTCACTACCGCACCCTCTGACACTCCTCTTCCTCTGTGTCCGATTGTCCAGGCCGGTCCCAGGCTATCACCTAGCCCTGCGGATGTAGTTTATGGCCCCAGCTGTAGAGAATCCAGACATGCCAACCCTCCCGATTCAGGCGTGAGACTACCGATTTCAGTGCTAGTCTCCCGCCTCCCGATTCCTGCAAGCAAAAACCCGATTCCTCAGGGGTTTCAGCTGACAGGGCTTGGTATTGTGTTACGTGCTAATTCTTCCAGGAAACGTCAGAGGGCCGATGCAGGGGCTCTAGAAGGGGTGATAAACCATTTAAGCCTCATTAACAAGCGCATGGTCTTTTAAAGATCTGTGAAGTACTCGGGGCGGTGGTGTGTGTGTGCCCTCTTTCAGGAGCGGGCGGGGGGGGGGCACTGCCAGCAACTTGCCAGGCCAGGCAGTGTTCAATACTTGCATCACCCTTTCTCTGCCTGCTATTGCGCTCCATGCTTCGGAAAGGTAAGAAAAAGAACGTGCATTTGAGTTTGAAATGTCCGATCCTGTAGCAGCACACTTCCAAAGCCCACACATGACAATAACCCGATTCAAGGCCCCATTCACCCGATTTTTTAAAAATATATAGCACTCCAACAAAGTAGTAGGATTATAAAACTTTATTAACTTATAAATATATAGAACGCAACAAAAACTGTAAATACATTTAAACATTTTTTGGAAAAAAGAAGCAACAATGGTCAGTAGCTGTCTTTTGTGCGAATAGTCCTAAGGCAGCACAACGTGCTGAGTTGTGGATGGCACCCAGGTGATGTTACCTGGGTGCCGCACTGGTTTTTGGTATCCTACAATGCAGCTCAGAAAAACAGCGTGGGGCGCCCCGGGGGGTGCGCGGGGAGGCCTCGTCAGTAGCGGTCTGTTGTGCGAATAGTCCCAAGGCAGCAGAACGCGCTGAGATGTGGATGGCACCCAGGTGATGTCCAGTAAGTTGCCGCACTGGTTTTGGTATCCTACAATGCTGCTCCGAAAAACGGCGTGGGGCGCCCCGGGGGGGGGGGGCGTGGGGGAGGCGGCGTGAACGGGCCTCCCCAGGTGGAGGCTCGTCTGCTGTACTGGGGTGCCCCTTTACTGTTTCAGTTGCCATTCCGCCCGCTTTTGCTACACTGTGCCTCATCCTCCATTCAGCTGTTTACCGCCCGCTCTTGCGGCTACAGCGTCTCGCTCACCATGTAGTTGAGTTGCGCCCACTCTTGCGGTGCAGCGATAGGCGGCTGCCATAGGACTCCTAAAATGGCGGACGGCTCTTCGGATTTGGGCCTGGTCCACTAAAATGGCCCTGGGACACCTTGGAACTCGGACGCTTGCCTGCTTGGGCTCCATTCTCGAAAGCGTCCCCTCAGCCGTGAAGATTCTACAAAAGTCTTGGGGGCCCTCGACTCCTGCAGGCTTCCGGTGGGGAGCGGCTGCCATGATTGCTCGCGGAATGACCACGACGGAGCCACGTGATGGTGGTGCTTTCATGCTGACGCCAGCTTCAGTCTGAAACATCCAGAAACAAGGTGGGGCTTTCATCGTTTGGGAAAAAAAAATGTTCTAAACCAATGAAAAGTGTTATTTTTAGGTCATATGACCAAGCCTTCCATCATTAGGAAACCAAAAGTAAAATGAAGCAATGAAAAGTTTTATAAACAAGTCACATGACCTGTTATGCGGCATAGGGCTACAAAAAGCATAGAAAATCCTTTGGCACGTGAGGCGGCGTCAGTAGCGGACCGATGTGCGAATAGGCCGAAGGCAGCACAACGCGCCGAGATCCGGATGGCACCGAGTTGGTGTCCAGCAAGTTGCTGCACTGGTGTGGCTATCCTACAATGCTGCGCCGAAAGTCAGCGTGGGGCGCCCCGTTGGCCTGTGAGGTCGCGTCAGTCAGTGGGGGCTGTGCGTCTCCCCCAAGATGGAGGCTCCTCGGCAGCAGTGGGGCGCCCCTTAGCGTTTCACTAGCCGTCCAACTGAGTTGCGTCCGCACTTGCGGCTACAGTAGGCCGAAGGCAGCACAGCGCGCCGCGATCTGGATGGCACCGAGGTGGTGTCCAGCAAGTTGCCGCACTGGTGTGGCCATCCTACAATGCTGCGCCGAAAGACGGCGTGTCCAGCTGAGTTCCGGTCACTCTTGCGGTACAGTGACTCGAACGCGCCGAGATCCGGATGGCACCGAGGTGGTGTCCAGCAAGTTGCCGCACTGGTGTGGCCATCCTACAATGCTGCGCCGAAAGTCAGCGTGGGGTGCCCCGTTGGCTTATGAGGTGATGTCAGTAGTGGACCGATGTGTGAATAGGTCGGAACCAGCACAAGGCGCCAAGATCCGGATGGCAAGTCCTGGATGTTGAGTGCCATAGTTGAGAGTTCTGAGCAGTGTTTGTAACACTGTCTGAAGCTTATTTGCACCTGCTGCAGCTTCACTATTGCCCTGGTGTGGCCAAAGATCGCCCATGACATAGGCGGCCGGCTCCCGAGGTCCGGCTGAACTTTTTTCCTTTTCCTTTCTGCATCTTGTCCCACAATCCGTTTGACCTGAAGACACGACCAGGTCCCTGAATGTGTGCAGGGGGACGTTATTGATTGAATCAAAATGGCGGCTTCACACAAAGCTGACTCAAGCGTTGCTGTTGATGCTATACAGACAAAAATTGGTTTTCAGTTTGTACATTCTTCAGGATTTTTTTTTCCATCCAAGGCTGATTGAGAGTTTGTAGAACAATGGCTTCAGATTTTCAACATACTACTCTTCAACATTCTTCCTAAATGTAACAATGTGAGACTCACTAGGAGAACGGCTGTTTATCTTTCCTTTCAAAATGCTGCCAACAATATTTTCTGAATGGAAGACACCATCTTGTAGCATAAAGGGCCGAAAGGGGTTCTGGTCTGGCCGATGGTTGGTGGAGACATTTTGGCTATATCTTGGACCTGCCCGGCCTCGCCCAAAATGGCGCCGGTATAAATGGGACTTGTAACTCCTTGTTGTGTACTGGTTGAACAACCTTGATATCACGAGATATGAATGCAGTTTTGATGCTCATGGCGGGCGGGGACGAGAATTGATTGAATATTTCGACATCCCTATTGATATTAAGTTCTGATGTGTTTTTGATTACTGTACTATTGAAAGTTCGAATTAACGTCACCCATGGTACTTGCCCGCAAATCTATATCTAGATAATTTTTTTGTAAGTGGCCCTGTCGTATTCTAATTACAAAATGTACGTCCACCGATTCCGCAACTGTTAGACACCTTAGTTCTTGCAACCTAATGGCCCGCTCGTTACGTTCCTCTACAATGTAAATGTCTCCTCATCATATACGATTTCAGTTTGCTCCGTGGCCGGCCCACGTGGTTATAGGCCCGTATTTGTATACTGACATTTTCACAATAAAGGTTTTTAAAACAAAACATGGTAGTAGTATTTACATTGGTAAAGTTTTTACTTTTAGTCACTGTTTTCGAATCAGTAAAAGGCAAGTGAAATAAAGCAGTCCAATTACATGACGGATAAAAGGTATAATACGTAGGAACGCAGTAAAGATAAATGGTCAAGGGCAGTTGTGTTTTCCACTCCTGCAACATAAAGTGATCGATAAGAATCTGATAATCAGGCGTATCGGCGACTAAGACAACAGGCCGAGCCTCTTTTACTCAACGGCTCCGTCATGGGACGAAGAAGCACCCTTTTTCTCGAAAAAGGAATATATTTTACTTGCAGGACAGTTGTAAATTTTCCGGGAAAGTACATTAGCCTGAAACATTATAACATATATGTTTAAAAAAAAATAATGTTCGAAACCAATAAAAAAAGTAAAATTAACCAATGAAAAGTTTTATTAACAAGTCACATGACCTGTTATGCTTACGTTACGAGCTGCGCGCCGCGCCCCGGATCGCTTCCGGGAAGCTGCGCTTCGCGCACCGCTGCACTTCCGGGTGCGCTAACGCGGCGTGTCATATAACGCATTACGCGACAACGTAGGTCAAGAATATAGTCAAAATGTCTCCACCAACCAGCGTTCGGAACACAACCCCTTTCAGCAGTCCAAAAAGTTCTGTTAAATGACAACAGAGGGGACAGGCAACAAGAACCATCAGTCAAAGAGGGGAGGGCAAGTTCTTCTCTACCGGGTCATATTGGGGCGCTACCGGAACTGATCGAATTGGTAGTCTACAGTGTTTCTGGATGTTTCAGACTGAAGCTGGCGTCAGCATGAGAGCACCACCATCTCGTAGCTCTGTCGTGGCCATTCCATGAGCAATCATGGCAGCCGCTCCCCACCAGAAGCCTGCGGGAGTCGGGGGCCCCCAAGACTTTTGTAGAATCTTCACGGCTGAGGGGACGCTTTCGAGAATGGGACCCAAGCCCTATCAGGCAAGCGTCCGAGTTCCAAGGTGTCCCAGGGCCATTTTGGTGGACCACGCCCAAATCTGAAGAGCCGGCCGCCATTTTGAGAGTCCTGTGGCAGTCGACTATCGTTGCATCGCAAGAGCGGGAGCAACTCAACTACATGGTGAGCGAGACGCTGTAGTCGCAAGAGCGGGCGGTAAACAGCTGAATGGCGGAAGAGGCACAGTGTAGCAAAAGCGGGCGGAATGGCAACTAAAACGGTAAAGGGGCGCCCCACTACAGCGTGTCTTCAGGTCAAACGGATTGTGGGACAAGGTCCAGAATAGAAGAGTCATCAAAAGGCAAAAAGTTCCGCCGGACCCCGGGAGCCGGCCGCCTATGTCGGGGCGATCTCAGGCTACACCAGTGCTATAAGACTTGGGGAGGGGGTCGGAGCCAAGCGTCTTCTCCGAGTCCGTGCCATCACACTGCCCCTCGGGGGCCTCCGTCAAGCGGTTTAGGGAGGTACCATATCACATTGTTTTCAAATGCAGTCAGGTCCACAAACGGCCCTCACTTACTTTGAGAATAGTGAAGCTGCAGTAGGTGCAAATAAGCTTCAGACAGTGTTACAAGCGCTGCTCAGAACTCTGAACTATGGCACCCAACATCCAGAACTTATGCCATTTGAGAATGGCAGTGACATTGAAGCAACTCAGGGACCAAAACCATTAACGTACTTTCACGTATGAAAATCTTACTTGGGGAGGGGGCAGGAGCCAAGCGCCCCCTCCCAGTCCGCGCCACCACACCGTATGTTGAAAATCTGAAGCCATCGTTCTACAAACTCAACCAACCTTGGATGGAAAAATCTAGAAGAATGTAGAAACTGAAAACCAGTTTTGGTCTACATAGCATCAGCAGCAACGCTTGCTATCAGAGTGCATGAGTTTCATGCTCGATCGATTGAGCTAGCCGGATCGGGCAACAAAAAGTATAAAATAGTTATGTAAATAGTTATTTAATAAAATATTTTACCCTGTTATTTTGCTGGTGTGTTGTATATATTTTTTTTTTTTCAAAACCATTTTTATTGAGCAGAAGAGTATCAAGAATGTGGTATCTTCACATACCAAGATCCCCACAACAGTATCAATGCACAGTGATATACTCGTTAATCCATGAATCAAATGATGAAGCTCAGCTTTAAAGACGACCTAACTGCCCACCCCAACCCCAACTACTCCCCCCCCCTACCCAACACCCCCCCCCACCACACATGTACAGAGGCAACATAAAGACGGTACACAGAAAAGAATCAGGTATGATGCAACCAGGGCTTTGCCATTCGGGCCAGGAATGTCACTGTGATCAAATGTCCTCCTCCTGTTCCGCTGGGGGTTCCAAGGACAGGCCGCGGTAGTCGGCCCACCGCTTCCAGATTTTGAAGTGTTTGCGCGGGCAACCTCGCGCCTCAAAGACTGGCTTCTCAAGGCCCATGAAGTAGTCCAGCCCAGCCTTCCATGCAGACAGGGGGGGAGCCCTTACAGATTTCCAAGCCCGAGCCAGGTCACGCTTGGCCACGACCAGGCCCAGGAGCAACAGGTGGCGCTTATAGACGTTACCCCCTACCCCTTCCATAACGTGCAGCAGGCCTAATCGGTGGGTACGAGGAAGATCCCATCCCAGGACCTCAGCCAGGCAACTCCATACTCCCCTCCAGAAGCCAGCCAGGCGACCACACGACCACACTGTATGTAGCAAAGAGCCAGGCACCTCCCCACAACGCAGGCACTCTGAGGACGCAATCAAGCCAGCCTTCCACAGGCGTTCACGTGTGTAATAGGCACGATGCAAGTATTTGAATTGTATCAGGCGGAGCCGGACCGCAACAGCGGTGCCACGTGGGGACTCCAGTGCCTCCCTCCAATCATCTTCGTCCAGGGCGCCCACATCCACCTCCCACGCTTCCCGAAGGGAGCTGAGAGTGGAGGAGCAGTGTGTAACAAGGGACTGATAGATCTTAGAGACCTTCTTGTCTCCTAAGTCACCCATAAACACTTTCGCCTCAATGGGGCTGAACTCGGGCAGGGAGTCGAGGCCGGCGATACTCGGGGCCAGGGCATGCTTCAGCTGGAGGTAGCGGAAGAACTGGGAGTGAGACATCTGAAACTCCGCACGGAGGTCCTCAAAGGACTTGAGGGCGGTGCCCGACATGACCTGGCCCAGTTGTGTAATTCCAATAGCCCCCCAGCCCTCAAAGCCGCCAATTCCGGGAGCATGCCATTGTGCCACAGCGGCGTTTCGGCTGTCAGTTTGCCCCACCAACCCATACGGCGCAGAGACTGCCGCCACACGGCAAGACCACTTAAGTGACCGACGGCAACCCACGGCGTATACGAGCTGAATAAAGAATGGTGTGAAGCGTACGATCTCCCATCAGGTGTCTCTCTAGGGCATAGGCCGGGTCACTCCTATCCCCATACCACCAGTCATTGAGGACAAGGAGGTGCGACGCCTGGTAGTAGGAGAGAAGGTCGGACGTGGCTAAGCCCCCACAGTACGTGGACAGAAAGCACGTTTTCAGGGCCACCCTGGCAGCTCCGCCATCCCACAGGAAGCGGCCCAGCACAGAGTTCACCTGACGGAACCACTCCATGCCAATAGGGTGTGGGAAGTTCTGGAGTTGGTACAGCAGCCTCGGCAGCGCCACCATCTTAAAGATGGCCGACCTCCCATAGATTGTAAGGGGCATCCTGGACCATGTTTTGACATCGGTTTGTACTCGGTCCCATACCGGTAAGACACTGCGTGTCCAGGCCACGGCCCGTGAAGTCGAGAGGAAGACGCCCAGATATTTCAGGCCGTCCGTCGCCACGCGCAAGTCGGCGGCCCAAGGATCGGCAACCACTCCGCCACGTAGAACCCACAGGGTGGATTTAGACAAGTTAAGATGAAGCCCCGAGACCTCGCCAAACCCACGCATGATCTCCAAGACTCGGGGACCCGAGCGCCGCAAATCAGTAAGGAACAGGAGGACGTCGTCAGCGTAGAGTGCAATCCTATCAGTTAGGTGGTCATTCCAGACAAAGCCACGTAGATGAGCATCCATTCGGACCCGCGCCGCCAGGGGCTCCATGGCCAGGGCAAACAAGTAGGGGGAAAGTGGACAACCCTGTCGGGTACCACGGCCGATCCGGAAGCGCCCAGAGACCGCACCGGCGACACGGACCGAGGCCGTGACATTGGTGTACAGGAGGCGAATGTAGGACAGGAAGACCGGCCCTAGATTGAGGCGGGCCAGCAAGGCGAACAAATATGGCCAACTCACCGAGTCGAAGGCCCGGTCCATGTCCGCAAGAAGGAGTGCGGCCTGTTCATCCCTGCCTCCCATAGCGTCGATCGCTGCCTGTGCCCGTCGGATATTATGCCGGGTAGCCCTGCGCGGCATGAACCCGGCCTGATCAGGGTGGACCAGGTCGGCAATGTGGGGCAGCAATCGGTTCGCGAGGGCTTTCGCCAGAACCTTGGCTTCAATGTCGAGGAGGGAGATCGGCCTGTAAGAGTCGTACCGATCCGGCGCCCTGCCCGGCTTTAAAAAGACCACAATCTCGGCGTGGCGCCAGTCAGGTGGCAGCTCGCCCCGAGACCTCGCCGCCTCCAGAGCGTTGCGGAAATGGGGTCCCAATTGAACGTGGAACTTCTTGTAGAATTCGGCAGGATAACCGCTCGGGCCGGGCACCTTCCCCGTGTTCAGCTGGCCAAGGGCCTCTCCAAGTTCTTCGGAGGTGAGCGGGGCCTCCAGGGCCGTTCTAGTCTCATCCGGGACCGCCCGCGGGAGTAGGTCATCCAAATATGAGGCTATGTCGCTCTCCACCACCGGGTCTCGGGGAGCATATTGTGCCGCGTAATAGCGGGCAAAGCTCGCCGCCAGTAAGCCCGGGTCGGACATGACCGACCCGTCATCCGCCGCAAGGCCGGGCAGTTCTAGGGGTTGGAAGGTCGCCTGGCAAAGCCTATGTAACATGGTGCAGGACTTGTCGCCCCACTGGTACACCCTGCTACGCGCGGCAAGCCACGCCTGTCGGGCCTCCTCGTATAGAACCAAGGCATGCGTCTGCTGGGCCTGCAGGAGCCGTCGCACGACACCCTCATCGCCCCCGAGTCGGCTACGCTGCTCCAGGGCCTCCACTCGAGCCGCGGCGGTCACAATGGCCTCCCGATGCTCCCGCCGAGCGGCCGCACACCAAGCTATATCAATGCCCCGTATCGTAGGCTTTAGCGCTTCCCACACAACACCGGCATCGACACCCCCCACCAGGTTCTCGCGCCAAAAATGGTCGATCGCTTGGCGTATATGCGTCACGTATTCCGGCCGCTGTAGCTGCCAGGCGGACATGCGCCATCGAAATGGCTGCCGTTTAGAGGGGAGGGTCACGGTGGCCAGGACAGGGGAAGATCCGAGAGGCCCCTGGGGAGTATCGCCGCATCCCTGACACGGCCCAGACAGGCACCCGGTACAAACAAATAGTCGAGCCTAGAGAAGGACCCATGCACCGCCGATACATACGTGTAGGCCCGCTCCGCGGGGTGGAAATGCCGCCACACATCAATCCAGCCCAGACTACGCACTGTCGCACACAACCGGGTGGGAGCAGCCGCGGGAAGGGGGTCAGGCACCACATGCACTCGTCGCTGGCGGTCCAGGCTCACATCCATGACTTCATTCCAGTCACCCCCCACCATGGTCAGGACCTCGGGGATTTCGTCCCACAGCGCAAACAACCGCTCAGACAATGCCCACTGCAGGGGGGGAGGGGCGTAAACACTTCCAAACACCACCGGCTCGGAGCCCAGCAGGCCTTGAATAAAGACAAATCTACCCTGAGGATCAATCCACTGTTTCTCATGGACATAGGCCACCCTACGATGTACCAATATGGCCACCCCCCGTGAACCCCTCGCAAAGCCAGCATGGTAAACCTGTTGATAGCCGAACCTCTGGAGGCTGAGAGCCTTGGAGCCCAGCATATGAGTCTCCTGGAGCATAAGGACATCCACCATCTCCCTCTTCCCCCATCGCAGCACAGCCCCACGCTTGATCTTGTCCAGGATACCCCGCACATTCCATGTCACCACCCGCAGGGTTTTCGAAGGAGACATAGGCGCAGTATCAGCCATTATCGATACACAGTCCAAAACCCGACCCTCCTTCCCACCCTGGTGCAACCCGCAAACCGACTAAATTCAAAGCCTCAGACATGTGTGGACCCCCCCCCCAACCCACAAACACAGCGCTCCCTTCCCGACCCCGAACCCCCCCAACAAACACAACTCCAACACTCCCCCCCCACGCCCCACACCCACCACCCCAATACCTCAGAAAACATTGAAGTATCTGTCGCGGCATGGAGAGACCCGGGTCCCAAACAGAGGACCCAGGACCCACCATACCAATGGATCCCAACAACCCCGCAATGACACACACACCCCCCCCAACAACACTCACATCTGTGAGGGTCTGAGGCCCACAAGTGGTACCCCCCGAGCCCCACTGCATCCCCATGACAACAATTGAAGTCTTCACAAGGGAATTAACCGGCACATCAAGGACAGTATGAAACAGTCTCACCGGCCAAAGCAGGGCAGTTCAGGATGGAACATACAAAGTGCATGCAGATCCAGCAAGGTTCAGCTGCCTGCGTCGGAGTGTTCCGAGTCCCGGGCATCGCCTGGCCGCGTCGCGCTGGCAGAGGCTGATCTCTTCTTGGAGCGGGACCTCCGATGGCGGCCCTTCCTGTTCGGGCGATCTGTGCGCTCCGGCGACGAACCCTGGGACCTGCCTGGATCCAGCCCCGGCTGGGCATGGGGCCTGAGCCGCACCGATTCATCTGTCCAGCGGAACACCTCTTCCGGCGAATCGAAGAAATGGGTCCGAGACTGATATATGACTCGCAGGCGAGCTGGATACAGGAGCGAGTATTGAATCTTGAGGCCCCTAAGTTTAGCCTTAGCGTCCATGAAGGATTGCCGCTGTTGCTGAACCATCTTCGTGTAGTCCGGGAAAATCATGATGGTGTGATTCTCAAAGGCGAGGGAGCCCTTGTTCCTTGCCTCCCGGAGGATAACATCTCGGTCATGGTAGTTCAGCAGCCGAGCGATAACAGGCCGTGGGCGCTCGCCTTCCGGTGGTCGCTGGGTCAGAGCCCTGTGTGCCCTCTCGACTACGAAGCACGTAGACAGTGCCCCTTCGGGGAGCCAGCTCTCCAACCACCCGGTCAGGAACCGCTCCATGTTGTCCTTCTCGCACCGTTCAGGAAAACCGATGAAGCGGAGGTTGTTGCGCCGCGCGCGCCCTTCAGCATCTTCCACACGGGCCGCCAGCGTCTTCTGAACGCTCTCCACCTCCGCCAGTCGCTTCTTGAGGCCACTAATGTCCGCTTCGGTCTCCGTTATGCGGGTCTCAGCCCCAGTAATCCGCTCCACAGCGTTGCGGAGGTCTTGGCGCAGGAGCGTGACATCCGCCCCAACCGCCCCAATCTTGGCATCGAGCGTGTCTCGGGACTGGGTGATGGCCGCCAGTAAAGCTGCATTGTCCGGCCCAGGGCCACCGCTGCCACCGGCCGCCCCGGCGCCACCACTCGGCCCAGTGAATTTGTCGATAGGGCCATGTTTAGGCGGGCCACCTCCCCTGTCCCTGGTCATGGCACACGCCAGGCAGGGCGGACACCACCTCCGTGTCTCCGGACACTGTCTCTGGGGGAACGGCCCAGACGAGGCCCCAGAGGGAAAGGCGGGCCGGCCACAGTAGTCGGGCGCCTCGAAAATCGAGGTCCCGGCGTCACCCGGGCGGGACAGGCCGCACCCGCGCTCGTCCCCACGGGCTGCTGTCCAAAGTACCTATTGAAGAAGCTGCGGGTCCGTGATCTGTGGACCGCCGCAGCAATGGGCCAGGCCAGGATGGGCAGATCCGATGCCACTGCCGTCTGCCGGGTCGTCACCGGCCGCCTCGGGGCTCAGGGACCTCCGCCTCCAGGCCGTCGCGGGGCCACGCCTCGCCGCCTCCGCCCGTCGGCCACACAGGGAAAGAACTGATGGGTAGGATCCGTTGGCACCGTCTCGATCCTTCAGGCGAGTGCAGTCAATGAGACGAGCCAAGGCTGGCAAGGCGGATGCCACCCACACACGCTAGATCGCTACCACCGCCAGGCGTCGCGAAACTCGAGGACCCCGGTCTCCGGCCGGCCACCAGGCCGCACTTCGTCGCCGCCTCCCTCCGATCACAGGAAGGGTAGAAATGCAGGATCGACACACCAACGTAGGCAGGAGACCCCACCCGATCAAAAGCAAACACTGGGTACCAGTAGCGGGCTCGGGGGTCAGGATAAGTGATCGGATTAAGTCCGGGCCGGCGGGAGCTCTACAAGGCTGCGACCGCCATCTTCGCCCGCCAAGCCACTCCCCCCATATATTTTTTTTAATATTTGCATAGGGTTTGTCGTTATTTTGGGCGGGGTGGGTGACGGAGCCGAGCTGTCTTGCAGCCCTCATGGTGTGGAGCTCAGTTCATCTCACTATTTTCGTATTTCTCATGAAGGGTTGTTCCTAATGTTTCTATTTTAGCGAGGTCAAAAAGAGATCCAATTAGTGGCCTACTGATTTTGCTCGATTACTTTTATTTTTTTACACGATTTTTCACGATTTTTCACTATCTGCAAAGACTAAACAGAGTATTGCGACTTTAGGCTTGTTTGTAAATAGAGATTGAACCAAAGAGAATCAATTGTAAAACAGTAAATGCTTGGATAACAATCAATCAAATGGAGAGACAAGCAGGCACGACGGATTACAACGGGGGTAAAGTCCTGCGTTAACTACCCTTCACTATCTGCAAAGAGAGAGTACTACTAAGAGAAAAGAGGGGAGGGGGGGCAGCGTTCAAAGCACATCAGCGTGCATAAACACGAAAAAGTTTTTACCTATCACGTACTTGACATTTGACAGCTTTTGATATTTGCTATTAAAAAACCATTGAAATTCACAGAAAAAAACATAGGTTTTAGGCCATATATAGTTAGGAATTTGCATTTACAAAACCTTGAAAATTCACTGAAAAAACCATTGGTTATAGACCATATATAGTTAGGGATTAGCCTTTTCAAAACCTTATTTTACTCACACAAAACCATTGAAATTTCATATATAGTTAGTTGCACTAACTATATATCGCGCACCCGCAATCCACTGCTGATTATGTCACATATTACATCATTCATGACATGGTTAGTGACATCACTGATGACATCACTGATGACATCTCAAATGACATCACTGATGACATCTCAAATGACATCACTGATGACATCTCAAATGACATCACTGATGACATCTCAAATGACATCACTGACGACATCTCAAATGACATCACTGATAAAATCACTGATAACATCTCATTTGACATTACTGATCACATCACTGATGATATCATTCATGTGATAATACCATGAACCTCTTCAGACTCTAATATAACCTTAGATACAATCAGTGTAAACAGACAGTCACAGACTGTCACTCATCCATGGAGTTACTCACACACCTAGTCAGTTATGCAAAAAATCAATCACACCTCCATTTTCTCAACTATACAGTTATACACACCTTACTTATTCAAACATATACTAACACATATTTACTCTCTTATACAATCCCTGATACATGTTCACAATGATCCATACAGCCACTCACACATTCACTGCTCTTATGCACAGGTATTTATATATGTCAACTCTCACATGTACTGTGTTTTACATATGTACTTACTTTGACATGTAGCACTGAGATATTCATTCACTCACCAATAAACTCATGCACAGTCAACCGCCCATACAGCTGTTTCCACATGCACTTTTGAACCCATACATATAGTGAATCAACTACTCACACATCTATGTACAGAGTCACACACCTCCCAGCCACCCATACACACACACTCAGTTTCCCATACAAATACTTGGACAACCAATGAATAACCCATACAGTTACTCATATAGCTACTGATCAACACATGCAGCAGTTTGTAGAACAACAGATATAATGATGCACAAATTAAGACAGTTTAGTCACTAACCCATGCACTCAGTAAGACACATTTAATCATTCTCTCATACAGTCAGTCATGCACCTACTAAATCCTTCTTCCAGACACGTATACATCCACTCATTCTTCAATGTGTAAGACATATTTTAACTTTACAGAAACATACAGTCACTGGATGTTGTCATCAGTGATGTCATCAGTGATGTCATTTGAGATGTCATCAGTGATGTCATTTGAGATGTCATCAGTGATGTCATCAGTGATGTCACTAACCATGTCATGAATGATGTAATATGTGACATCATCAGCAGTGGATTGCGGGTGCGCGATATATAGTTAGTGCAACTAACTATATATGAAATTTCAATGGTTTTGTGTGAGTAAAATAAGGTTTTGAAAAGGATAATCCCTAACTATATATGGTGAATATATATATATATATTCAATGAAAAAACCATTGGTTTTAGGCCATATATAGTTAGGGATTTGCATTTAGAAAACCTTATTTTACTCGCATAAAACCATTGAAATTCCATATATAGTTATAAGCGCTAACTATATATCGCGCACCCGCAATCCACTGCTGATGATGTCACATATTACATCATTCATGACATGGTTAGTGACATCACTGATGACATCACTGATGACATCTCAAATGACATCATTGATGACATCACTGATTACAACATCCAGTGACTGTATGTTCCTGTAAAGTTAAAATATGTTTTACATATTGAAGAATGAGTGGATGTATAAGTGTCTGGATGAAGGATTTAGTAGGTGCAAGACTGACTGTATGAGTGAGTGATTAAATGTGTCTCACTGAGTGCATGGGTTAGTGACTAAACTGTTTTAATTTGTGCATCATTATATCTGTTGTTCTACAAACTGCTGCATATGTTGATCAGTAGCTATATGAGTAACTGTATGGGTTATTGATTGGTTGTCCAAGTATTTGTATGGGAAACTGAGTGTGTGTGTATGGGTGGCTGGGAGGTGTTTGACTCTGTACATAGATGTGTGAGTAGTTGATTCACTATATGTATAGATTCAAAACTGCATGTGGAAACAGCTGTATGGGCGGTTGACTGTGCATGAGTGTATTAGTGAGTGAATGGATATCTCAGTGCTACATGTCAAATTAAGTACATATGTAAAACACAGTACATGTGAGAGTTGACATCTATAAATAACTGTGCATAAGAGCTAGTGAATGTGTGAGTGGCTGTATGGATCATTGTGAACATGTATCAGAGATTGTATAAGAGAGTAAAGTAAATATGTGTTAGTATATGTTTGAATAAGTAAGGTGTGTATAACTGTATAGTTGAGAAAATGGAGGTGTGATTGATTTTTGGCATAACTGACTAGGTGTGTGAGTAACTCCATGGATGAGTGACTGTCTGTTTACACTGATTGTATCTAAGGTTATATTAGAGTCTGAAGAGGTTCATGGTATTATCACATGAATGATATCATCAGTGATGTGATCAGTCATGTCAAATGAGATGTTATCAGTGATGTCATCAGTGATGTCATTTGAGATGTCATCAGTGATGTCATCAGTGATGTCACTAACCATGTCATGAATGATGTAATATGTGACATCATCAGCAGTGGATTGCGGGTGCGCGATATATAGTTAGCGCTTATAACTATATATGGAATTTCAATGGTTTTATGCGAGTAAAATAAGGTTTTCTAAATGCAAATCCCTAACTATATATGGCCTAAAACCAATGGTTTTTTCATTGAATTTTCAAGGTTTTGTAAATGCAAATTCCTAACTATATATGGAGTATAACCTATAGTTTTTTCTGTGAATTTCAATGGTTTTTTAATAGCAAATATCAAAAGCTGTCAAATGTCAAGTACGTGATAGGTAAAAACGTTTTCGTGTTTATGCACGCTGATGTGCTTTGAACGCTGCCCCCCCGCCACTCCCCTCTTTTCTCTTAGTAGTACTCTCTCTTTGCAGATAGTGAACGGTAGTTAACTCAGACCTTTACCCCTGTTGTAATCCGTCGTACCTGCTTGTCTCTCCATTTGATTAATTATTATCCAAGCATTTACTGTTTTACAATTGGTTCTCTTTGGATCATTCTCTATTTACAAACAAGCACAAAGTCGCAATACTCTGTTTAGTCTTTGCAGATAGTGAAAAATCGTGTAAAAAAATAAAAGTAATCGAGCAAAATCAGTAGACCACTAATTCGATCTCTTTTTAACCTCGGTAAAATACAAACATTAGGAATAACCCTTCATGAGAAATACGAAAATAGTGAAATGAATTGAGCTCCACACCATGAGGGCTGCAAAACAGCTCGACTCCGCCACCCACACCGCCCAAAATAACGGCAAACCCTATGCAAATATTATAAATATACACAACACACCACCAAAGAAACAGAGTAAAACATTTTATTAAATAACTATTTACATAACTATTTTATACTTTTTATTGCCCGATCCGGCTAGCTCAATCGATCGAGCATGAAAGTCATGCACTGATAACAAGCGTTGAGAGTTTGTAGAATGATGGCTTCAGATTTTCCACATACGGTGTAGTGGCGCGAACTGGCAGGGGGCGTTTGGATTCTACCCCTTCTCCAAATAAGATTTTCATACGTGAATGTTCGTTCATGCTTTTTGTCCCTGAGTTGCTTCCATGTCACTGCCTTACATAAATGGCATAAGTCCTGGTTGTTGAGTGCCATACTTCAGAGTTCTAAGCAGCTCTTGTAACACTGTTTAAACCTTATTTGCACCTGCTGCAGCTTCACTATTCAAAGTAAGTGGGGTCCATTTGTGGACCTGACTGCATTGAAAAACAATGTGATACGGTGCCTTCCTAAACCGCTTGACGGAGGCCCCCGAGGGGCGGTGAGATGGCGCGGACTGAGAGGGGGCGCTTGGCTCCTGCCCCCTCCCCAAGTCGTGTTGCCCTGGTGAGGCCTGAGATCGCCCCCGGCATAGGCGGCCGGCTCCCGGGGTCCGGCGGAATTTTTTCCCTTTTGAAGAATCTTTCATTCTGGACCTTGTCCCACAATCCGTTTCACCTGAAGACACGCTGTCGTAGGGCGCACCTTTACCGTTTTAGTTGCCATTCCGCCCGCTTTTGGTACTCTGTGCCTCTTCCGCCATTCAGCTGTTTACCGCTCGCTCTTGCGACTACAACGTCTCGCTCACCATGTAGTTGAGTTGCTCCCGCTCTTAAGATTTGACCGAACTTTTTGGACTGCTGAAAGCGGTGGAATTCCGACCGCTGGTTGGTGGAGACATTTTGACTATATTCTGCACCTGCATTGTCGCGTAATGCGTCATATGACGCGACGCGTTAGCGCACCCGGAAGTGCTCCGGTGCGCAAGGCGCAGCTTCCCGGAAACGATCCAGAGCGCGCCGCGCAGCGCGTAAGGTAAGCATAACAGGTCATGTGACTTGTTAATAAAACTTTTCATTGGTTCATTTTACTTTTCTTTTCCTAATTATGTAAGACTAGGTCATGTGACCTAAAAATAACACTTTTCATTGGATTAAAACATTTTTTTTCCCCAAACGATGAAAGCCCCACCTTGTTTCTGGATGTTTCAGACTGAAGCTGGCGTCACCATGAGAGCACCACCATCTCGTAGCTCCGTCGTGGCCATTCCGCAAGCAATCATGGCAGCCGCTCCCCACCGGAAGCCTGGGGGAGTCGAGGGCCCCCAAGACTTTTGTACAATCTTCAAGGCTGAGGGGACGCTTTCGAGAATGGAACCCAAGCCCTGGCAGACAAGCGTCCGAGTTCCAAGGTGTCCCAGGGCCATTTTACTGGACCAGGCCCAAATCCGAAGAGCCGGCCACCATTTTAAGAGTCCTGTGGCAGCCGCCTACCGCTGCACCGCAAGAGTGGGAGCAACTCAACTACATGGTGAGCGAGACGCTGTAGCCGTAAGAGCGGGCGCTAAACAGCTGAATGGCGGAAAAGGCACAGTGTAGCAAAAGCGGGCGGAATGGAGACTGAAACGATAAAGGGGCGCCCCACTACAGCAGACAAGCCTCCGCCATGTGCTTCAAAACTGCATATGTATCTCGTGATATCAAGATTGGGCAACCAGTACAGAACAAGCAGTTACGAGTCCCATTTACACCGGCGCCATTTTGGGCGCGGCCGGGCAGGTCCAGGATCTACTGAAACATAAAAAATGAGGCTGACGTCTCTGAAGCAGTTGACGAACAGCAGGACATAGCAAATAAACATGAACTCTCTAAAGCTGTTAACTCACTGCAGAACAAAACAAGTGAACCTGAAACCTCTGGAATAATTGTCGCTCAAAAGAACAACACACAAAACTCTGTAGAGCCTTAAGAAAAAAAAACAGAAGGGCACTGTAGTTTCAGACACACTTAACACTAATGACTAAACAAAGATATCGTCTGTTTATAAAGCAGTTATCATCTTGACAGAATTGACAAAGAAGTGTACAGACTCCAATGCATCAGCATTCTCGGAGATAACATCTTAAGGAACAAAGAAAGACCTGTTCACTCTTGACACCCCAGGTGCTGTGTATATTGCACTATAGTGCTGCATCGAGAAAACGGGCAACCCTATTGATGTGGATTTTTCATTATTGATTATTGTAAAGAAATGGCGACTCCCCCCTTTAGCAGATTAGCTAAATGTTTGCGTAATTTAGGCATAAAAGTTATATTATTGTTGTTGTTGTTGTTATCGTTATAGTTCTGGTTAATTTCAAAAAATGGTTAAATATATTTACAGTTTTTGTTGCGTTCGTTATATTTAAATATTAATAAAGTTTTAAAATGTAACTGTCTTGGAGTACTATATTTTTTTTAAAAATCGGGTGAATGGGGCCTTGAATCGGGTTATTGTCATGTGTGGGCTTTGCAAGTGTACTGCTACAAGATCGGACATTTCAAACTCAAATGCACGTTCTTTTTCTTACCTTTCCGAAGCATGGAGCGCAATAGCAGGCAGAGAAAGGGTGATGCACGTGTTGAACACTGCCTGGCCTGCAAATTGCTGGCAGTGCCCCCCCGCCCGCTCCTGAAAGAGGGCACACACACACCGCCGCCCCGAGTACTTCACAAATCTTTAAAAGACCATGCGCTTGTTCAATGGGAAGTGGATAACATGGCTAAGAGCATTTGCTGACTAATGCATGAATATCGCGGACTTTTCAGCGATATTCATGCATTGCGGCCGTTTTTTATCGCATTTGCGATAAACCTTGCTAATAGCAAGGTTTATGTGCGATAAAATTCGCCGAAGTGCGGCGATAATTATTGTCTCTAAACAAGTTAGAGACAAAAATTACCGCTAGTTGTTGGAAATATGCCCCCGGGTTTTTCCTTGCAGGAATCGGGAAGCGAAAGACTAGCACTGAAATCAGTAGTCTCACACCTGAATCGGGAGGGTTGGCATGTCTGGATACTCTACAGCTGGAGCCATAAACTACATCCGCAGGGCTAGGTGATAGCCTAGGTCCGGCCTGGACAATCGGACACAGAGGAAGAGGAGTGTCAGAGGGTGCGGTAGTGAATAGGGTAAAAGGGAGGTGTCGAGCGGGCACAGGGTGTGATTCTCAGAGAAGAGCAGCGCAGATGGGGGAAGTATATGGCCCATGCATGAGAGAGAGAGCGGGGGTGACCATTGCGTGGGGGAGATGCGTGCGAGGGTGGGGAGCCATGCTGAGAATCGGCGGCGTGCAGAGAGTGGCCCTGGTCAAGGCATCTAAAATGGCTGCCGTGCACGACAAAATTGTGGCATTGGACAAAAACGCAAGATGGCGCAGACAATGTTTATCAATAAGGATTCATTTATAACAAAATATTTACTCGCAGTGACAAAATGGTGTTCAACACTTCCTGATTTCCATCGAATCGAACGTTAACAAACGTCACGCAGCAAAAAAAAAAAAAAAAAAAGCTCACGCACAGAGCAGTTTTTAGCCATGTTATCCAATGGAAGGTGGATAACATGGCTAAGAGCATTTGCTGGATAATGCATGAATATCGCTGACTTTTCAAAGATATTCATGCATTGTGGCCGATGTGCGGCGATAATTTTTGTCTCTAAACAATTAAAACAAAGCAAAAAATGGCGAATTCCCGTTTCGCTACCAGTTTGCGGCCCAGTTCGCGGCCCGGGAAACGCTTCTACCGTGAAAAATTATTTTTATTTATTTTCCCCACGGGACCCTTTAATAACCCCAACAACAATCCTAGGGGGTCAAGAGGGGTATACCTTGCACCCTTTCAATAAATTCCCCCTTCGTTTTTCACCTCTTCTCTCTCGATCCTACCGAGAGATAAGATGGCGGCCGCTCCGGACTGTTTATAATGTTGACAGACACCAGAGAGCCAATCAGCTTTCTGCGCGCAAAGTTCCGTTTCGCGAAAAGTAAGCGGACCGGATCGCTGCCCGGAGCGCTGTTACAGATATATATCTTGTTTTGAACGTTAATTTCTCAAAAACTACTGGAGCACATATATTGAGACCTAGCAAAGGCACATCGGGCTAACAGTCCCTACAATTTTGCCAAGTTTCGTGCAAATCCATTCAGCCGTTCGAGCTAAAAGTGAGTCCAACCGCCCTATGGAAAAATGAATGGGAAAAACGCGTTTTGGGACCCCCCTTTTTTCTCAGCCCCCCCCTTGACGAAACTCCACCAAATTTTCAGGGGCTGCTCAGAAACAAAATGTGCCATTTTCCTGAAAATTTCAGCCGATTCCGTCCTCAAACGCCAAAGTTATTAGACATAGAATTTTCAAAAATCCCATAGGGAATTAATCCTAACTATATATACCTACTGGCGATAGCCAGTAGGTAATATATATATATATATATATATATATATATATATATATATATTCACTGAAAAAAACATAGGTTTCACACCAGTTATAGTTAGCTGGAAATTTTACTGATATAAAACCATTGAAATTCCCACGTTATAGTTAGTCGGACTCACTATAACTTGCGCGTGCAATGCACTGCTGATGACATCACATATTACATCACTCATGACATGGTCAGTGACATCACTCATGACACCATCCTTGTGACATAGTGACAGACCTCCTTTCACTATAATGTAACCCTTGAGACTCATATTCAAAAATAGAAACTGAAATTTTTAAAAAAATAGAGATACCTATATCAGTTACAACAAGCAATTCAGTAATTCCACTATCTATATACACATCCACTCATTCACCAACAGTTCTATATAGTCACTCATACATATACTCACTCATCATATGAAGTGATACACCTATACATCCTGTTACACACCGACATTCATCCAAAAGTTACTCACACACATATTCACACGTGCAAATAAACTATTGGACATCCATTTATTTGAATATAGAGTTATACACACACTTCCACCTTACTTCTATTTAAAATTACACATATTTATTCTCTTAAACAATCACTTATAGAAACATATACTTATTTAAACAGGAACTCTTACAATCTCTTACTCTCACATATACTCACTTATATACATCAATATTCATATATACTAGATTAAAACATATGTAGTTACTGATAAAGACACTAGTGAGACAGTCATTCACTCACTAACAAACACATATAGACACTCATCCACCCATACAGTCCTGTACATATGTTGTCTTCAAAACACATACAAACAAAGAGTCAGTCACTCATGCATCTATGTGCTAAGTAATACCCCCACCAAACCATATAGACACTCATACTGATACTAATAAAAATATCTAATAACCCATATACATACACATGAGTGGATGTGTATTAGATGGTGGTATTACTGAATTGGTTGTTGTAACTGGTATGGGTATATCCACTTTTTTGAAAATATTAGTTTCTATTTTTGAATATGTGTTTCATGGGTTACATTACACTGAAAGGAGGTCTGTCACTGTGTCACAAGGATGGTGTCATCAGTGATGTCATGAGTGATGTCACTGACCATGTCATGAGTGATGTAATATGTGATGTCATCAGCAGTGCATTGCACGCGCAAGTTATAGTGAGTCCGACTAACTATAACGTGGGAATTTCAATGGTTTTATATCAGTAAAATTTCCAGCTAACTATAACTGGTGTGAAACCTATGTTTTTTTCAGTGAATTTAATAGGTTTTTTAAATGCTAATTCCTAACTATAACTGGTGTGAAACCTATGGTTTTTTTCAGTGAATTTCATAGGTTTTTTAAATGCTAATTCCTTACTCTAAGTTTCACTTTATAAATAAGACTGTTAGCACTCTAGTTGTTCTTTTTAACACTCTGGTACATTCTGTCATTGGGCTACAGTTGTGCTACATCTAGTTGAATTTTGGGCTACATTTACAATTTTTGATCTCTGGTGGCCATCTTTGGGCTTCATTGGGCTACTTTGGGCTACATTTGGGCTACATTTTGGCTCTAACATATATTAAGCCCAATGTAGCACAATACATATTTTTATAAAGTTAATTTTTTTACAAACCACTTCAGAATAGGGCTACCTGTCTCTACAATTATCCCATTTTTTTTTTTTTAATTTTTGGGGGGAGCGCTCCCAGAGCGCGCCCCGGAGTGCGCCCCGAAAAGCGTATTTCTGAAAAGCGCCCCCGGGCGCGCTCCGGGGAGCGTCTCGTGAGCGCCAATATCGCAAACGAAAACATGATCGTGACGTATCGCGTAGCCGCGACCGCGTGATACGCACGGCGTAAGCGCACCCGGAAGTACTCGAACGAATACGATCGCAAAACGTAAACTTCCGACGCGCTTACGCTGCGCGCCCCCGTGCGCGTAGCGTAAGCGCGTCGGGTCATGTGAGCAGAAAATAACACTTTTCATTGGTTCATAACAGTTTTAGTTTCATAATGATGAAGCCCCTGGTCTTGTGACCTGAAAATAACACTTCTCATTGGTTCAGGACAGTTTTGTTTTCCAAATGATGAAAGCCCCCACCTTTTTTCCTTATTCTGACTTTGTCCTTTGACTGAGGAAGATCTGTTTGGAACTCTCTGTACCTTTTTGTACTTTAAAATGGCTTCAGTAGCAGCAGCAGCAGGTGCATCTCAGCCACCACCACCACCACCACCACCAAGAGGACCAGCTCCAAATTATATTGGTGGTCAAGAACAGGAGGAGGAGGAAGAGGAAGAGGAGGAGGGGAGAAGAAGATGGCTGCCTGAAGAAAACACACCTTATAAACCCAAACCACACTTCATTTGGCAGTTTTTTTCAATCCCAGAGGGGCAAAAAAAGGTGAATGCGCCCAAAGTCACTTGCCTCATCTGCAATGATGAACTTTCACGGGGCAACCCAAATAAGAAATATTCTTTTGGTAACTATACCATGATTCGGCACATGACAAGAAAGCATCCAAACAACTACTCTCGCGCAGAGTTCCGGGAACTGGCCAGTAACCTCCCCCAGTCATCAAGGACCCCCTCCCAAAGAAAACAACCCTCTTCCTCGCAACCAGAAACATCTGAGGTGATGCCTTGCATTCAGCCAAGATTTGGTGATTTTAAAATTACTTGTAAGGCTTGTGGCAAGCTTATCTCCTATGGGGAACAAAGTGTTAAGCTCATCGTCCTTGCAGGTGATAATCACAAGTGCCCCAAAAAGAAATAATTTTTTGGGTTTTTTGTTTTTTTGCTCCAGTTGAGCCAGTTTCAATTCCCTTTTTTTGTTTCTCCCCCTAAAAAATACAAAAAAAATATAAAACTGTTTTGAAAAGCCAAAAAAAGTTTAAAAAGTTCCAAAAACACAAAAAAAAATAAAACAACAAAAAGAAGAAAAAAAAAAGTTCTTTTAAGAACTACCTCCAATTTCTAAATGAAAACTTCATTTTTTTAAAACTCTGTCATCTTTTTCCCTCATTTTACGCTCCCCGGTGCGCTACCTGGTGCGCGCACCGAGCGCTTCCCCCGCGCAAAACGAAAAAAAAAAAATATTTTAAATGCCCCGCGGGGCCCTTTTATAGCCCCCACATCAAACCTAGGGGGTCAAAGGGGTCTATCCCTGACGCCTTATGGTCAGTTCCCACTTTGTTTTAGCCACCTCTTATGTCTCGATTTTACCGAGACACAAGATGGCGACCGCTCTGGACTGTTTGGAATGTTTACAGACACCCGAGAGCCAATCAGCTTTCCATGCGCACCTCGCGTGTCGCGCCTGGAGCGCACTCCGGTGCGAGCACCTGTGCGCTGCTATAGATATATATATTTTTTTGGACCTAAATTACTCAAAATCCACTGGAGCACATATCTTGAGACATAGCAAAGGCACATCGGGCTACCAGTCCCTACAATTTTGCCAAGTTTGGTGTAAATCCATTCAGCCGTTCGGGCTAAAAGTGAAATCGACCGCCCTATGGAAATTAACATGGGGAAAACGCGTTTTGGGACCCCCCTTTTATCTCGGCCCCCGCTTATTGTATCCCCGCCAAACTTTCAGGGAAGGACCGGAGCTCGACGAGGCCATTTTCCTGAAATTTTCAGGCAGATTCGTCAACCGGTGCCAAAGTTATTCCAAATAGAATTTTGAGATTTAACATTGAAAAAAATCCTAACTATAACTACCTACTGGCGACCGCCAGTAGGTAATATATATATATATATATATATATATTACCTACTGGCGGTCGCCAGTAGGTAGTTATAGTTAGGATTGTTTTCCATAGGAAATCCTCAACATTCTATTTGGAATAACTTTGGCCCTGGTGGATGAATCTTTGTGAATTTCTCAAAGAAGATGGCTTGGTCCGCTGCGCTCATTTCCTGAAAGTTTGGGGGGGATTGGTGAAGTGGGGGCTGAGATAAAAGGGGGGTCCCAAAACGTGTTTTCTCCATGTTATTTTCCATAGGACCTTTAGACTCGGCTACAGGTCGAACGGCTGAATGGATTTATAAGAAATTTGGCAAAACTGTAGTGTCCTGTTCGCAGATTACGCTTTTTTTGGAATGGTGTAAATCCGTTCAGTAGTTGTTGAGAAAATTAAAGTTAAAGTCAATTATATATCTATAGGCGCGCACACGTGCGCGCACCCAAGCGGCTGCGCGTGAGCGGAATTTTTTTTTGCTGCGTGACGTCTGTTAACGTTCGATTCGAAGGAAATCAGGAAGTTTTGTCCGCCATTTTGTCACTGCGAGTAAATATATTGTTCATTTCATAGCGTTGAAACATGGAAAGGGGAGAAGGTAGAGATTGTCTTGCTGCGTAGGTTTTCTCGGGGTGTGTAGTAAGGCCCTTAAACGCGAAAAAATATTTATTTTTTTCCGGAAAAAAATAACGGGGTGCGCGCACCCGGTCGCGCACACCTATTCACAAGAGTGTGAAAATGGAGATAAATTAGAAGTTTGAGTGCTTAGATATAAAGTGGCTTTGAAAAGAGCCCTTGTGTTAATTGAGTGTTTTCTGCATTTATAGGTAAGTACCGATGCAGAGCCTGATGTTGCAGAGGAAGATTGTGTTTCCCTCATTCGTGAAATGAACACCGTCTCTCCTATAGACGTCTTGCATGTGGTATCGCAAGTTGTTGTGATAAATAGAACCCATGCTATAATCTCTGAGGAACGCAGAAACAGATGTATTTACATGTCTCCTTGCTTTCTCAAATTGTGCACAATGTTGATTGGACCAATTCCATTTCTGTCTTTGGCATATATTGGAATATACCAAGGCAGATCGAGGAAAAAGTGTCATCAATTGTCGAAAGGTGTCTTTTAGAAGCATTTCCAGACCTACCCGAGTGATTGTGCCTAGATCGTTCCCACCACAGTGCACAATTATAAGGTCTGGTTCTGGGAGATGCATAAAAGTTTTCACCAATGGAATCAATTGGTGACATTTCAATCCTCTTTTGGCAATCCATGTTATGTGTACATTTGGTAAGCCGAGGTTGCAAATTCGTCTCCTTAGTGCATATTTTTCACTCCAGTGAATATAACTGTGTCCTATTAGCCAGACCTTCATTTTTAATGGATTTGTAGTCGTCGTCCGATCGGTTCTGGAAGTGGAATGGTAGTTACAAGTTTAAATTCTAAATTAAAAAAAAAGGAAGAGGCTGGGTGTGGTTAATAAAATAAAAATGATTGGTTGATTATAATAAGTGGAGATTGAAGAGTACGTTGCATGTTAATGTTTATGTTAAACGAAAAGTATTATTGGGTGTGAAAAAAAGACATGTAACTGAGTTGTGGATTGGCAGGTGTTTCTGGAGGGAAAACAGTCTTCTTAGTTTGCTGTAGAACGTTGAGACATGAACTTTTGACCTGTTCCTTCAGCAAGGTGCAGAATGAGGTGTTACCATGGAAACAGCCGGAGATGGCAGTTGGTGATGGGTGTCTCTCACGCGAGTCTGAAAATATTGTGAAGGACAACCAATTGAAATGTAAATTTGATTTTACAATTTTGCGTCAGGAAATGTGATTGGTTGAAGAGAGTTATATGAGTGTGTATTGACTGGATATCTGTGCCATTGAATTTTGGTTGCAGTGATAGAAGCAATATTCAGAGTTCCTCTAACGAATATCTGTTTTGTGACTTTCACTGTTGTACATCGTTCAAAGCATTGGTAAAGGTAAGTGCGTAACTGTTTGTTTTGTCATGTATCGTATAATATAGTTTAATCAGAAACAATCATTTATTTTCCATGTGAAAACTAATTTATGGCTGTCGTAATGTGTTGTATTTGTAAAAGTAATTTCTTCCATTTAAATGTTGAATACGCAGTAAAAAATATTTTTAATATATAGTAATTATTTTTGTAATTTTGAAGCGTTTATATATAATGAGAGAAGTTGTTGAGGATATGAAGAAATAATATTAGCAGAGACACAGACAATGCAGAAAGAGAGAGAAATGGTAAATTACTAGTGATACCGTTGTGAAAAAATGGTAATGGTTAATGAATTCGTAAACTTTTTGTCAGTGGACAATATTTCAGGCTGGTTGGTGGCCGTGGCCTGCACTGGTGGGGGTGGGGCGAGAGGGTCGGGGAAGGGGGTTAAAGTGGTAATGATTAAGGTATTCACAAAGTTTCTGTTAGACGTCAAAATTATAGTGCGGTTTCTGGTCGCCGTTTGCACTGGTGGGGTGAGGGAGGAGGTCGAGTGAAATAAAATGAAAAGATTTGACCATGAGGTTGTATAGAGATTTGTGTAGTAAATGTGTTCGTACATTGAGGTTGGAAACGGAGCATAAAAATATCTCTCTCAGTTCTGCTGTTTGACTCAATCTTCATGTCCCTTCTGTTTTGCATCTCCGTTGCCCTGTGTTATCTTATTGTCTGTGTGTTTGCCTTCAATCCGGCCTGAGGAAGTTTGCTGTGGAGGCACACACGGATAGTCCTATTAAAGTGATTGGAACGTTTTCAAAAAAATAATTATATAATTGCATTGGTATTTTTAAAGCGCTACTGAATATTTTGTTTCACAATTACCGCTTGGTTGCTTTCTCAGAGCAGAGGGTATGTCGTATTTCACTCTTTGGTGCGTCTGCATCTGAGTCTGTTCTCTGGTGGCTGGCAGCGAACTGTTTGTTATTGTGGAGATGAAAGGGTGATAAGGAGAGAAATACGACATAGCGTCTGGCCTGTAGAAGCGTGGGAGCAGTGATTAACTCTGAGTGAAGCGGAACTGTGTCGGTGCTTGGTAACAGTAAAAAAAAAATGTTAACAGTGGTATAACTGTCTTTACGGTGCGCGACCTACTAAGAAAGAGTTCACGGGCCGTAATTGGCTTGCAGGTTCTAGTATCAGTAAGTGAGGTCGAGAAAAGAAAACATTCAGGACTTTATTTATGAAGGCCTTGCGCCACCGGTGCGTTACTTTTTCTTATTTTAAAAAATGAGGCACCGGCGGCGGAAGGTCTTCATAAATAAGGTCCTCCGTGTCTACAGTTAAGGGTATGTGGATCCCATGAATAGTTTTTCAATATGAAATCATTTCAGTTGAGATTATGGATTAAAAGAGAAACCGTGAATATTTGAAATGTTTATTTGGAAATGTACTGTTTTAAAGGCAAATCATTATGTAACATGAGTACAGAAATTGCAAAAAACACAGTAATTGGTATTGTCAGTAGTACATGGAATACAAACGCTATAGTTGAAGAAAAATGAATATAGTTGGAAAAAAACATTGCACACTCTTATAAGGAAGTATATTATATTTTAATAAGTGGAAGAAGGTCTCTGGTCTTTTAGTTTAGGAAGGATATATGAAAATGCAAGTTACTTTCATTACTTTATGAATCAGCTGTCTACATGCGAAGCACTATCAAGTTTGTGTTATGTTACTGTGTGAGGTGAAAAAAAGGCGCCAAAAGCAACAAAATGGCGAGAGGTGCATGTATGTGAGGGGAAAAAAAAGGCGCCAAAAGCGACAAAATGGCGAGAGGTGAATGTATGTGAAGGGGAAAAAAAAGGCGCCAAAAGCGTCAAAATGGCGAGAGGTGCATGTATGTAATCTGTTGGATGCTGCAGTATTGCCGTTCGTATAGGAACTCCACAGAATTAGGTTGCCGGCTATGCAGTGGAGAGGAGCATAATGACTTGATAAATTTTCTAGGAGTTGGGGTCCGATGTAGGTAAATCCCATTTACCGATTTTGAAATACCGAATACTACCGATTCGGTATTTCAAAATCGGTAAATGGGATGTAGGTCCCAACATCTGGATTCGTTACCGAATCCTTAACAATTCTTTAATTACCGATTCGGTAAATACCGAATCGGTAATGGCCATTCATTCCTATGGGCTTTGAAGCCCATAGGAATGATTAGGCATTACCGATTCGGTATTTACCGAATCGGTAATTAAAGAATTCACAAGGGTGCAGGGGTGTCACTTTGACACCCTCTAGCACCCCCAAAACGGGCATGTGTGCAATGTGGTACACAGACATGCCCTAAGGGCACGTCTGTCTGTCACATGGCACATGTGTACATGCACAGATGTGCATGTACACAGGAATCGGTATTTTACCATGGATTTGTATTCCATGGTAAAATACCGATTCTGTAAGCCATGTGCTGATGGTACATTGCCTACCTACATTCCATTTTCGGTAATTTTACCGATTCGTTGTCATTACTGAATCGGTAAATATTACCGGATAGGTAAATTTACCGATTCGGTAATGATAACGAATCGGTAAAATTACCGAAAATGTGCCCCTACATCTCGTTAGCCCTTTACCGATCGGAAACGGCCGAAAATCAGTATTTTCGGCCGATTCGAATTGGTAAAGGGCTACCTACATCGGGCCCTAAGTCACTTAAATATTGCTAAGGAGTTTGCCACGGAAATATGTATCCATTCTCAGAGGTTTATTATATTAAGGATATATATTAACATGGTGGCTCCTGGTGTTTTGTGGTTTTGTGCAAGTGTATTGCTTGCATGTGTATAATGCTGGCCCTGTAGTTTTTCTGTATGGACATGGGGCTTTATTTATGATGGCCTTGCGCCACTAGTGCGTCACTTTTCCCATGCTAAAAGTGACGCAGTGGCGACGCAATGTTTTATTAATAAGGCTTTTTTTGTTTTGTGAGTTGGCCTTTTACTTTTAAAAGCCTATTGTTGTAGGTGCATGAATTTTAACATAAGGAAAAGTGATATATCTGTGGCAGAATGCTTTTATAAATGAGAAATTTTGTATTTATTTTTAATGGAGAGTATTTTGGGAATCTTATTACTTATGCTTGTTCAATGCTATAATGATTGTATATTGTGTAGGAAATAAGTTTGTTATAAGTTAATAAAATGTTATTCTTTCTATTCTTAGAGTGTTTGGTGCCTGTAAGGATTAACCTGTCGAAGTTATATATTGAGAATATATATTCATTTTTTCAGGTGAGTTTCTTTTTATGGTTTGGCAATTTCTGTGGGTGGTGATGAAAATAATAAAGAGTAATTTGTAAATGTTTTGAATATGATTTTATCTCAAATTTTTTACATGTGGTTCTATCTGCTTATAGTACATATGTTTTTTGAGATGTTCTCCGTTGACAGTTCAAATTATGTTTTAATGAGCTTGGGATATGTGATCTTTTACAAGGAGTAGAGATTTAGAAATCATTGGAGTATAATTCTTTTAGGTTTGTTTTAGTAATACTTGTGAAGTGCTCATTATTTTTAAAATCTTGTTGTATTATGTTTGGTAGTGTTCCATTTTTAATTAGAGAGAGGTATTATGATATGGATCGAAATGTAATGTTTATTTTCCTGTATATCTGTGAATATACTATGTATAGGCAGTTTTTAAAATAATAATGTAGAGTTTTATTATGAGGTGGTTGTTCATGGTAAGTATGATATTTTGCATATGGTAAGACATTGACATGGTGAGTATACTGTTGTAATATAAATGGAACTGTCTCTGTGGGAAGAAGTAATCTGTAAAGTGAATTAAATGGTTTTTATAGTGTAATTCTTTTCTTTAGAGTGCATATATTTATATTGCACTTTGTAGTGATGAAATAAAAGAAATGGGTCTCTAAAAATTATTGTACAGGTAATAAATATTTCAAATATGTAGAAAATCTAAAAATAAATTTTACAGTGAAATGTCTTTCATCAACAGTAATTATTTAATTTTAAAAAAACAAAGTGTCAATTTTTAGAGTTATATTGCCAATTTCTTTGTCAAAACAAGAGGAATATGGTATCTTACAAATTATAGAGTTAATAAGTTAGAGATTATAAAATTATCTGTAGTTTAAAAATTAGTAAAGGTAGTTTTTAATTATACACTTATGGACAAAGATATCATTTAATGTTTATATTTTTTTTAAAGGAAAAAGAAGAATTTATTGAAAAAAATATAATGTAATTTTTTTGGGAAGAAAATGAAGTGAATTTTGAAATTATAAATGAACTAATGGAGGAAATATTAGACGCGGTTGTTGGCGAGGAAGAAGATGAAAATGACTATTTTATGGACATTTCATTAGATTCAGCATATTTAGAGCTGATAGAAGAGGAGGACAATGAAGTTGAAGAAATTTCTGATGAACTGATGTTAGAAGTTCTTTTAAATTATGAACTTTTAAATAAATAAAAAAAAGTGATAGCAAACCATTCGTGATGATAGCTTTTTTCATATATTCGTCGATAAAGTGCTTCATGAGAGTGATAAGATATGTTCTCATGAAGTGTAAAAGAGATTGTAGAAAAAAAGATTAAAACACTTATGATGACCGATAGTTTTTGAAAAAAGTGTACTGTTTGTATGCTTTTAAAAAAAATTTCAAAATTGTCTATGAATTTTAAAGAAATATATAGTGTGATAAATTTACAAGGAAAATTCACTACAGGATTTACTACTTTGTTCAGAGATTTTCTGTTATTATGTGTATTTTATTAAAAAATGAATGTGTGGTTTTAATTTGTACGGTATATGGTAGTACTGAACTATAATATTTGTTATTTTTGTGTCTTACAGGTTCACAATCTCATCAAAATTTTAAATTAAGATGCCGACCAGAATTGAAAAAAAGAAACTCTACAAGCGGACGTACAGTTTAAAGAAGAAAACTACAGAATTATTTTCAAAGACTGAGAGGACGGTTACAAAGAAGAGTACTCCTTGTAAGCAAACTAAAAAGTTTGTGAAAAGTATTTTGGGGAGGAACAATGTAACTATTGAAGTTCAGAAGGAGAAAAAGATTTCATCATCTAAAAAGACATCTGGAGTTAAAGAAACTACTATTACTGCAATTAGGAAAGATGAAAGTCAGTACAGTAAAACCCAGACCAATCAATTTAGCCAAATCAGGAAGCGTATGTTTTACAACAGAGCCGTTGCGAATTTATTACAAAAGGAAAAAGTTTCTAAAAAAAGATCTGTTTTTCTTAAAAAAAAACTATACATAGAGGCTTTTGTTGAGCGCGCATTTAAAACAAAACGAAAGTTATTTATTTTAATACTTAATAGAATAAATATTTTAAATAAGGCGATTCGAGTTTTCAAAAGTAAAAGTAAATGGAAGAGACATATAAATAGGAGTAATTTTTGTAAAGTGTTTTCTGGGAAGTGGATGCATACTTCAACTTCTGAGCCATTTTTTAATGAAGAGAGTTACTTTCAAAGTAACGATCTGTTGCATGCAGTTGACACCACTGGTCGAGCGTATGAGGTGAAGGATGGTTGTGTTATTGAGAAAGAGAAAATTGTGGTTAGAAATGCAGAAGATGTTATGGTTAGAGAAGCTTTACAGGGACGTTCTAATGCTCCTGTTTACAGTTGGAATTGTAGTAGCATTTGTAGTGTACGACAGGATTCAATTAATTTCTTTCGCATTTCTTACGTAAGTACACTAAAGAAAGTCTAAAGAAAAAAATTAAAATGTTGCAAGAATTAGATGAATGCAGAGTGCGTGAGAAAATAGGTCTGCAAGGCCATTCTCTGGCTTGTCTCTCTAAAAAAATATGTCAGAGTGTATTTCATCACTTCCGGATGTTAGCAGTGCATCACACTAAAATGAGAAAATTAGTGAGAAAGTTGTACTATGCAAAAAGTCCAGCACTTAAACTTAAACAGTTAAATAGTGCTCTTTTGTATGGATGTGAATTAGATGTTAAGAAGATTTGTGCAGAAATTGAGGTAAGTTATTTTGGTCCCGAGGAAGATAATGCAGAAGGTGATATAATTACAGAAGGAAATGTGTTAGAAAATGTTGGGCATGTAAATATTGAAAACTTTGAACAAGAAATAACAAGGTTTAAGGTAATTGCAGGTGAGAAACCAAATTTTTCTTGTGTCTGTTGTCGACGAATTCATTACAAAAGTCAAACGAGGTTAGTTGATTTATATTTAAAAAGTGAAGATGAAAGTAATGGTCAATGGAAAGATTTTGCAACTTATTTGTTGGTGGAAAACTATTTTTATTTGGGTTTTGAGCAACGTGTTTGTAAATATTGTTATAATAAATTAGATGAAAATAAAATGCCTGCTAGAGCTGTTCACAATAATTTAGAGTTGGTAAATATTCCATCTGAATTGATGAATTTAAATACTTATGAGACGATTCTGATTCAATGTGTACATCCTTTTCAGGCTATTGTTCGAATGGAGCCTAAGACTGGTAAATTAAATCCTTCAGATTTACTAAGAGGATTAAAGGGTAGAGTTGTGTATTTGCCTCTTGATCTTAAAAAAAATATGGAAACAATTGGTGTTGAAAATGTAGAAGAGGAACCTCTAGTTATTCTAGTGAATGGTGTACCCACAAAGAGTAAGAAAATCTGGCAAGATTTAGTGGATGTTAGGAAAGTGAAAAAGGCAACGTTGTATTTAGTGCAAAATAATAAGTATTACAAAGATATATATGTAGAACAAGAAGATGTAAGTGAAGAAGAGGATAGTGATTTGTGTAGTGGACAAATTGAAAAAGTTGATGTATCTAGATCTGAAGAAATTTATGAACATTACAGTGTTCATCCACTGCATTCCAAAGAAGCAATAGGGAATGCTATTGAATTATTTCAGATGAGAAAGGCGAAAGGAAATCCGATTAGTGTCTGGGAAGAAAGTTTGGAAGGTCGTTGTTTCCCACAGTTATTTCCTACAGGTGAAGGTACACGATATGATGATCGACCTATGCAGATTCCTGCATCTGAGTACCGGACAACTAGATTATATGCAGAAGATCCAAGGTTTCGGCAATGTATTCCATATCTGTTTCATCTTTTGGAAAGGGGCGACCATTCGGTCCCCCCGAACGTATGGCGGAGTACCACGATCCCCCCGGGAAGCCATCTTGGGCGGGAGGCGAGTCTCGGCTGGTATGCCCGAAGCGGCGTAGCCGGGGCGCGCTCTTTTCCCGCCCTGGAGTGGGCTGGCCTAGACACTGACGCGTCCGGCCACGCCCTTTGGGGCAGGCAGGGGCGGGTTTACGCCCGCCCTGAAGACGGATAAAAGGAGCAACAAGCCAAGAAAGCATCCTCTTGTTCCTGTGCTCTAAAGCTGCACCCCTCGCTGCACGTGAGCTCGAGACGGAACGAAGAGCCAATTTTGAGCGTGGTAATCTTTCTTTTTGTCTTACAGATACTCTGTCGGAGAATGCCTAAGAAAGTCAGAAAGCGAATGACTACCGACCAGATGCTGCGTATACTCATGAAAGAAGTGACCGATCTGAAGAAACGGATGGCGGATAGAGACGGGGAAGGGGGACTGAAACGACCTTTGGCAGGAGCAGCTCCGGGAGGAAAAGGCAAGAGGCCCAGAAGGGGAGCAGCTGGGGGGACATCCCGGTTCCCTGTGCCCCACTCGAAGAGCCAACTCCGGTGCCGGCAGAGGGGAATCCGATTCCCGTGGTGATCACCCCCGTGTCCGGGGGGGATATGCCGCCCGAGCTGGCAGCACAATTAGCAGCGTGGTTGGGGAAAGAAAGCGAGGGCGCCATGGCTGACGACGCACGGGTGTTGATGAAGCAACTGCGTGAAACGAGAGAGGCGGCGAAGGCATCATCGCCAGTTATCACGCCGGCTGCGGCAGTAGAAAAACCACCAGGAACAGGTCCAGCCGCAGATACAGCTTCCGGTTCAGGTAAGCGGCCATTGCCGATTGCGAGGGATGAGTCTGCACCTTCACGAAGGGAAAAGTTGGGTCAACATGTCCCTCTGGCTATTAAGGAGAAGATATGGGCAAATGAGTATATAAACATCTTCTCGTTGCTTACCGATCATTATGAGATGGAGCATGTTAAGAGCCAAAAGGAGCTCATGCATCCGAGTGTTTGGCGCGCAAAGATGGCCGCCTTTAAAGTTGATGAAAACATTGGCACTTGGGGGAAGGCGTGGGAAATTTTTACCTCCATCATGGGCGAACGTAGACCCGAGTTGCTGTCTGAATTGCCGATATACCAGACACGGATCATGGAATATTCCGTATCATATGGGGGCAATCAGTGGTTCTGTTACGATAATATTTTTAGAAAAGCAAAGGAACACGATAAAAACTTAACTTGGGATTGTTACGATTTTGTTTCATGGTCAAAAATGGAGAGTACTGGTATGTTAAAAGTACCATTAGTAGGGAGTAGCGGGGGTGAATCCTCCCGCCAATATGCCGGGACCCCCTTTCGATCAGGTACAGGTAACGAATACAACTCGAGGCCGAACGGCAACACAGGTAAAAGGGGGATTTGTTGGAACTTCAACAGAGGTAAATGTACGAGGCCCCAGGGGTCATGTTAATTCCGTCACGAATGTGGAGGGTGTGGGCAGCCATCCCATCCGGAGTCCATGTGCAGAGCCAAAACGGGTGATAACGGGGGGAGAGGAGGCGCCAAACAGGTCTAAAATAGTCCGAGGGGCGCCTTTACCTACTCAGGTTGATACCATGGCAATGATTCCTTGGCTCAGCGAATACCCGGATCACGCTTCCGCTGGGGTGTTGAGGAACGGGTTTTCATATGGTTTCCGCATCCCAGTGGGGGAGTTTCGGGGTGTAAGAAAATGTAAAAATCAAATATCGGTCTTGCAACATACGACCGTGGTACAGAAAAAGATTGGGAAAGAGGTTACTCGAGGTCGAGTCGCCGGTCCATTTGATGAGCCACCGTGTGCTAACTTTGTTTGTTCTCCTTTGGGGGTGGTCCCTAAGAAGGACCCGGGTGAGTTCCAACTGATACATAATTTATCAGCCCCACGTGGTCTGTCCGTAAATGATGCAATAGACCTGGATGTGTGTTCGGTGCGGTACGCATCTTTCGATGAGGCCGTGGCCATGTTGAATCGCCTAGGGCCCGGGGCGCTGATGGCAAAGTCAGATATTGAGTCAGCGTTCCGGTTGCTCCCGGTACACCCAGACGATCAGCGTCTCCTTGGTTTCATGTTTCAGGGTCAGTATTACATGGATAGATGTATGCCAATGGGTTGCTCTATTTCTTGTGCATATTTTGAACAGTTCAGTGGCTTTCTGCAATGGGTCTTCACAAAGAAGACGGGTTTACAGCATGTCATGCATTATCTCGATGATTTTTTGTTTCTGGGGGCGGCCGGGGGTCCGGAATGTGGACAGGCTCTGAATGAATTTTGCACTTTAATGAAGCATTTCGGTGTGCCATTGGCACCAGGTAAGACTGTGGGTCCCTCGACTTGCCTCGAGTTCCTGGGGATCGAACTCGACTCTGTGGAAGGTTGTTTTAGATTACCTAAAGAGAAGGTGATAAGATTCAGGGCTGCCCTGGAAGCTTGTATTAGCGAGTCCAAGGTCAGGCTGCATCAGTTGCAACAATTGGTGGGACAGCTGAATTTTGCCCTGAGAGTCATGCCGATGGCCCGCCCCTTTTCCCGCCCGATCGCTCAAGCCATGGTCGGCCTGAAGGAGGGTCATCATCGCACACGGTTATCGGCAGAGGTTCGTCAGGACATGCGCATTTGGTTGGCATTTCTGGCGGATTTCAATGGTCGAATTGTCTGGAACAAACCGGCGGTGTCCTCCGAGGAGCTGGGGCTGTGGACAGATTCGGCAGGGAGCACTGGTTTTGGTGCCATATTCGGCACACGATGGTCGGCTCAAAAATGGCCGTTATGGTGGCATGAGTGTGGACTGACAAGTAACATTGCCTTTTTGGAACTTTTTCCCATTCTTGTGGCCCTGAAAACTTGGCCCGAAGGGTTCAGAGATCACTCTGTGGTGTTTTGGTCTGATAACATGACCGTGGTTGAGTGTATCAACAGCCAGGCAGCACGATGCAAATGGATTCTGAGATTGCTCGAAGAAATTGTGTTATTATGTATGCAGTTGAACGTACTATTCAAAGCAAGACACGTGCCAGGGGTAATGAATAAAGCGGCTGATGCGCTTTCTCGTTTTGGTATGCAGGCCTTCTGGGGTTTTCTGCCCACAGCGGACCCGGTGGCGGCACCCTTCCCCGAAGCTCTCTGGTCTCTCGGTGCCCCGAATTACAGAACCTCGTGGGAGAGAGTTTAGCACCCAGGACGAGGAAGGCATACCAAGGGGCGTTCCGATCCTACTGGGCCTTTGTGGGGGATGCTAGGAGGGAGCTTTGGGGCCAGGAAGAACTAGTGGTGGATTTTCTGCTGTCCTTACATCAGGCAGGCAAATCAGTGGCTACGGCCCAGAGGCATCGGGCCGCCACATGCCGTAGATGAAAGGCGCCCGATAGGTCTGGATAGGTTGGCTTTGTTGTTATCTGTACTTCCTGCAACGTGTTCATCCCAGTATGAAGCAGTGTTATTCCGAGCCGCTTTTGTGCTAGCATTCCATGGGGCTATGCGGGTAAGCGAACTAGTGGCAAGGAACAAGCAGGATACCATGGGGGGACTGTGCCGAGAGCACGTTCAGGTCAGGGGGGAGACAATGACTGTCTCATTTGTCAAGTCCAAGACCGATCAGGGTTCGATGGGGGACTGCATAATGATACAAAGGATTCCCGGCTCGTCCATGTGCCCGGTGGGTTGCGTTGAGGAATATTTAGCGCAAAGGGTGGCATCATGGGGGGGGACCTTGTTGAGACACGCTGACGCCACCCCACTGACGAGGTTTCAGTTTCAGCGGGTGCTTGCGATGTCGATTTCTGCCGCGGGCATGAACCCCGGCGAGTTTGGGACCCATTCCTTTCGGATAGGGGCTGCTACCGAGGCTACAGCCAGGGGTCTGAATGTCGATCAAGTAAAACGTGTGGGGCGTTGGTCCTCGAATTGTTATAAAAGGTATGTGCGGTTGCACATGTTGTGAAGCTGTAATGATGTACTCACGCTTCTTGTTTTTGTTTGGTTTCAGTTGCGCAAGCCTACGAGGCGGGGCGGACTGTGCAGTCGACCCAACACCGGGCCAGCGGTCAGACATCACCGGCTGCGAAAAAGGAGGTGTGGGTCGTGGGCCACTCATACGTGAGGCGTGCCGCGGACGTATTCAAAGCAGGTGACATGATTCACGTGGCTGGGGAATACGGGTACAGTGTGTCCTTCTACGGAAAGGGCGGGCTCTGTATTGACCAGTTTCGATCATTTTTCGAGGGTTTGTTAGGGCGGACAAGGTCACCGCCGTCTGTAGTCATAGTACATCTTGGGGGCAATGATTTGGTGACCACTGGTAGACGACTTCTTCTTGAGGCGATGCTTTCCACGGTAAGTTGGTTAGCGAGAAGAGTTCCAGGGTGCACAATTGCATGGTCCCATATGATCCCACGGAAAGTGTGGCGGGGGGCTCTTTCGGTCTCTGCTCTGAATCATTCAGTAAGGAAAATTAATAATAAAGTGAGTAGACTGTTCCGTTCAAGTACACTGCATTCTATTTCGCATGGTTGTATTAAAGGGGACAGTATGTATTTGGGGGATGGTGTTCATTTGTCTCGGATGGGGAACGAGTTACTCATAGGAGACCTGATAGCTTGGTTAAAAACTTTATTACATGACCTTTAGGCAGGAGTGTTGTGGGGGGTCCGGATAGCCGGTCAACTATCCGGCCTGTGGCGGTAAGGTCATGATCGGTGAGCAGTAATTGGAAGATCCCTATGGGTGGGCGTCACCCATTACGGGTGGGAGAGCTCAAGGGAGGTGGCCATTGGCCCCTCAACGGGGAGGCGGTCCCTTCTAAGGATGGGCCGCCGAAAGAAAAGGAAAGGCGGTCAAGGCCCCTTCCTGGGTAGGAGGGGCTACAGCCCCCTCCTGGGGAATTTCCCAGGGCCAGGACATCTGCGACGGCAGATGTGGTAAGTTGTGTGGGGTTTGGGAGGGGGTCTACGCTACCTTCTAGATACCTCACACGAGTCCTCGGACGACCTTTAAATGGCGTCGAGTTTATTGGGGCCCCCGTCAAGTCAAGGGAAATTAGTAAAGGCACTTGAGGTACACCTCTGTGCGGTCGCCCCTCACAAGTGAGGGGGATATGTCTGGTTTAGGGATCTTGACACCGGTTACGACCTTGCCGTTGGCCCTTAAACGTTAGGATGTACAATTTCAAGTTAAATGTTTTGTAGGATGTTAGTTCGGCTAGGAGAACCTTTGTATTAGAGAATATGTTAAGGTTAGCCAAACATCGCAATGTGGAAATGAAATTGTACATTAATATGAAACTGTTATTTTAATGTTTTAATTTTGTTTCATATTTTAATAAATACGGCCGGGAGGGTCACTCCCTCCCGTCTTCCAAAAGTTCAGAACCGTTTCCGGTGTCCCATCCTTGGGGATTGTGTTGAGAGGGGGTGGCGGGTATCTCAGCCATATGGAAAGGGGCGACCATTCGGTCCCCCCGAACGTATGGCGGAGTACCACGATCCCCCCGGGAAGCCATCTTGGGCGGGAGGCGAGTCTCGGCTGGTATGCCCGAAGCGGCGTAGCCGGGGCGCACTCTTTTCCCGCCCTGGAGTGGGCTGGCCTAGACACTGACGCGGCCGGCCACGCCCTTTGGGGCAGGCAGGGGCGGGTTTACGCCCGCCCTGAAGACGGATAAAAGGAGCAACAAGCCAAGAAAGCATCCTCTTGTTCCTGTGCTCTAAAGCTGCACCCCTCGCTGCACGTGAGCTCGAGACGGAACGAAGAGCCAATTTTGACCCACCCACCAGCCCCTGAGGACAGCAAGTGGTTTTGAATAAAGTTTGATGTGGTAACGCTAATTTTTTGCAGGTTGTAATGATTGTCGTGATAACTTTGAATATGCAATAAAGAATGGTCAAATTGTAGTATGTTTTGCAAATAAAGTAATGATGCACTAGTGTTGATCAGTAATCATGCCTTTTTAATAAGTGGTAATTGTTACTGTCGTTTAGTAATTTAGTCATTTAGTAATTTAGTTAGAATTGTCGTATTTATTTTGGTCGGGCGGTAAGGTCATGATCGGTGAGCAGTAATTGGAAGATCCCTATGGGTGGGCGTCACCCATTATGGATGGGAGCGCTTAAGGGAGGTGGCCATTGGCCCCTCAACGGGGAGGCGGTCCCTTCTAAGGATGGGCCGCCGAAAGAAAAGGAAAGGCGGTCAAGGCCCCTTCCTGGGTAGGAGGGGCTACAGCCCCCTCCTGGGGAATTTCCCGGGGCCAGGACATCTGCGACGGCAGATGTGGTAAGTTGTGTGGGGTTTGGGAGGGGGTCTACGCTACCTTCTAGATACCTCACACAAGTCCTCGGACGACCTTTAAATGGCGTCGAGTTTATTGGGGCCCCCGTCAAGTCAAGGGAAATTGGTAAAGGCACTTGAGGTACACCTCTGTGCGGTCGCCCCTCACAAGTGAGGGGGATATGTCTGGTTTAGGGATCTTGACACCGGTTACGACCTTGCCGTTGGCCCTTAAACGTTAGGATGTACAATTTCAAGTTAAATGTTTTGTAGGATGTTAGTTCGGCTAGGAGAACCTTTGTATTAGAGAATATGTTAAGGTTAGCCAAACATCGCAATGTGGAAATGAAATTGTACATTAATATGAAACTGTTATTTTAATGTTTTAATTTTGTTTCATATTTTAATAAATACGGCCGGGAGGGTCACTCCCTCCCGTCTTCCAAAAGTTCAGAACCGTTTCCGGTGTCCCATCCTTGGGGATTGTGTTGAGAGGGGGTGGCGGGTATCTCAGCCATATGTTTGAGAGTGACTTATCTGGTCTGTCTTATGCAGTAAATCATATCTTAAAAAGTGGTGTACATCTGCAAAATATTTCAGCAAAGGAATTTATGGATAGAGTGCATCAGAAAGATAGTGTTTTGGATTCTCATTTAATTAATTTAATGGCTTGTCAGCGGGGTACTAATCAGTATTGGTACCATCGTCATGGAGATTTAAAGTGTATGCTTAGAAACTTAGGAGCACCAACATGGTTTTTAACTCTAAGCTGTGCAGAGTATGCTTGGGAAGATTTAATTGAATTTCTTCGGGAGGCGAATGCAAATATAGAAAATATAAACTATAAGACACCTGGAGAACTGTGTTCATTAGATCCAGTTAATGTTTGCAGGTATTTTAATCATAGATTTGAAGCTATGATGTCTTTCATTACTAACAAGAAAAATCCGCCTCTTGGTGAAGTACTGGATTTCTTTTGGAGAAAAGAATATCAAGCAAGAGGTGCTCCTCATATTCATATGCTACTATGGATCAAGGATGCTCCTAAATTTGGAATAGACTCGGATGAGACTGTACTGTCTTTTATTGAACAGTATGCCACTTGTGACATACCTAATAGTACCACTGATAAGGACTTAAGAGGAAAAGTGTTACGTTTCCAAAGTCATCGCTGTGGAAAATATTGTCGGCGAAAATTCAAATCAAAGAGCAAATTTTATACCAAATGTCGCTTTGGATTTGCACGACCGGTACTTTCAAAAGGAAGAGTCAACTATTTGATGTCATGTTTGCGACATAATATCAGAAGGAGGTCACCTAAAAATACGTATAATTTAAGAAGAGGTGAAGAATCGAAATATATTAATGACTATAATCCAGTCATTTTGTCCATGTGGAATGCTAACATGGACATACAGTATGTTGCAGACAACTCTATTGATGTGGCTCGATAAGTAACGTCTTACATCACGAAATCTGAAAAGACGGAACTGAAGGAGATGTGGGAAGACATTTCTCATGAAAAGAGCCTGAGCAAGAAATTATATACGTACAGTTTGAAGATGCTGTCTCATCGAGAAATTGGAGCATATGAATCTTGTGATAGATTATCATCAGCAAGTCTTTATGCGAAGTCAAGGACTATTCTCTGGGTGAGTTTGGGCCTAGCAGAAACACGAAACCGTGTTCTAAAACCTGTGCAACAAATTGAGTACTTAGCCCAGAAAGAACCAAACAGTACAGACATTTTGAAAACAAATATGTTGGATACATACTATCCAAATAGAAGTATTCTGCTTGAAAACATTTGTCTGTATGAAATACTTCAAAATTATATTTTTAAGAGAAATGTTACCGAGAATATTGATAACGGTGTACATGCTGTATTTGGACATGAAGGATGTCTGGTAAAACAAAGAAAAAGACACTTGATAAATCATCGGAAACTGAGTTGCGAAACACCTGATAAAAGAGAGTTTTACTATTTTGCTCTTTTGCAACTCTTTAAACCATGGCGTAGAGAAGAGGAACTACTTGGAGACTTTGATAGTTATGAAGATTCATTCAACGCATCTAAAAGTACTATTGAATGTCCTATTTTCAGCAATTATCTCCAAATGTTGAATGACGAAATAGAGCAAGAAGCAACAATTGCAGCAGAGATTGCTAGAGATAGTTCACAAGATAGTCAAAGTTCGGCATCATTAAGTCAAGATCCACTGGGACAACCAATTATTCAAAATGAAGCAGCCACCGCCATGGATGAGGTGGAAAGCGCAATGCAGCAAGGTCAAGAGCAAGTGATCGACTTAGAAGAATTAAAGAAGCAGTTTAATGTTGAGCAAAGACAGATATATGATGAAGTGACAGAGTACATTGAGCATGGCTTTCGTCATGAGAGAAAAGATTGCTCATGTATGTCATTTGAGCCTATTCGATTATATGTAAGTGGAGAAGCTGGGACTGGTAAAAGTTTCCTAATTAAAGGAATTACTACATATTTACAGCAAACAACTCAATCAACACTGTTGTGTGTTGTTACTGCTCCAACTGGATTGGCAGCACATAATATAAAAGGTGTAACTTTACATCGTTTGCTGATGCTGCCAGTTGAACATGAAAATAAATTACAATATCAGAAGCTTTCTGGAGAAGCTTCTTTTGAAGTTTCTAGAGTCTTTAAAAAAATGAAACTTCTTATTATTGATGAAGTAAGCATGGTCTCTAATTTAATGCTTGCTTTTGTGCATTTAAGAATGCAACAGACACTTAAGACAGAGTATGATGTGTTATTTGGAGGTAAACATGTCATAGTTTTTGGAGATCTACTCCAGCTGACTCCTGTCAAAGGACAACCTGTATTTGAAACTGTTACACATGAGGAGACCAGAAAGTGCCTGGGCAGTATTGGAAATGTAAATATATGGTCACATTTCAAATATACTGAACTGATTCAAAATATGCACCAGGCAAAGGATACTAAATATGGAAGTATTCTTCAAGATATTAGGATTGGAAAATTAACTGAAGATGCGAAACAGACTCTACGAACGCAATTACTTTCCAAGCTGTTTCCTAATGAAGATAATGTTCCTGAGAGAATATATAGTGAAGAGGTTGTAGATAAGTCAGTGATATGCTTGATGCCAACTCTGAAAGAATGTTCAGTTTTTAATGAGAAAATGTTGAATTTAGAAAAGCAAGAAATTAAGAAACTGGAAGCTAAAGATAGAATAGAGCATGAAGGTAGTACTATTGTTTTGTCTGAAAAGTTGAAATTGAAATTGGATTCTCTTCAAAAAACTATATCTAAAACTGCTGGTTTAGAGAAAAATCTGTATGTATGTTTAAATTGTCGGATAATTTTAAGAAGAAATTTACATGTAGAAAGAGGATTGGTAAATGGAGCAATGGGTAATGTTGTTGGTTTTGTGAATTATACCAATAGAGATGAGATTGAATTTTTGAGGATAAAATTTGATGGGATTGATGAAGTTCAACAAATTAGTCGATGTTCAACTCGTTTTTTGCTTGTGAAAGACTTATATGTCCGTCGTAAGCAATTTCCAATTTGTTTGGCATATGCAGTGACTATACATAAATCTCAAGGTTTAAGTGTAGATTGTGCTTTGGTAAATATTGGAAGTACTGTATTCAAAGAGGGTATGGCGTATGTTGCTCTGTCGCGTGTTAGAACTTTATGTGGACTTTATCTAATTGATTATGATGAGACAAAGATTAGTGCAGATTTAAATTGTGTGAAGGAGTACAATAGGTTAAGAAGAGAATATGCTCCAAGTTTACCTCAATATCCTTTAATTGAAAGGCGTATAGTTGGTCAGAAAAGGAAAAATGAGGACAAATGTGCTGAAGTAGTCCAGAAACGACGAAAAAAAGATGTAGCTGTTGTTGGTAGCTCTAGGAAAACTGTTAGTATTGAAGAGATTGTTGGATTTAAGTTGGAAAATAGGTGTGGTGTCAACTGCTATGCAAATGTAGTAGTTAATGTTGTTTTCTTTTTGAAAAATGTTAAGGAACAGATTATAGAAAATCAGGAGCATACCTTTTGTCATTCTTTAAATTCTATATTTGAAACATGTAGTAGTGGTGATAATGAAATAGGAAGTGTTTCGGAATTAAGGAATGTTTTAGATATATGTGCAGAAGTAAATCAGTTTTCTCAGAATATACAGCAAGATTGTCAGGAATTTATTATGTATATGTTTACAGCTTTGGAAGATGAAGGTGTAGATATTGATAGTCTTTTTGGGCTTTCTTATAAATGGGAACAAGTGTGATAATTGTTCATTTTTAAGTAGTACTGAGATACCCAGCGAAAGATTTTTATATTTGACATTACCAGACTGCAAAGAAGTGCCTTTTAATGAACTAGTTAAAGATGTGCATCAAAATATGGTCTGTTCTCAATGTAAGTCTGAAATGTTATCAACTTTATTTATCCATAGATACGGACAATATGTAATTTTAATGTTTCAACGATGCAGAGCTGATGGGAGTAAAGTACCCACTTTAATTAAAAATTTTGTGGCTTCTCAAGTTTCTATTTCTAGAAGAACATTTGTAACTGTAGCCATTATTTATCATGAAGGGCATTCTACATCATCAGGACATTATACAGCTTATTTGGAAAGGGGCGACCACTCGGTCCCCCCGAACGTATGGTGGAGTACCCCGATCCCCCCGGGAAGCCATTTTTGGGCGGGAGGCGAGTCTCGGCTGGTATGCCCGAAGCGGCGTAGCCGGGGCGCGCCTTTTCCCACCCAAGAGAGGGTTGTCCTAGACACTGATGCCGTTATCCACGCCCCGGAGGCGGATTGGAGGTGGGTCTACGCCCGCCCGAAGAAGGATAAAAGGAGCGACAAGCCAAGGAAGCATCCTCTTGTTCCTGTGCTCTGAAGCTGCACCTCCCCGTTGCACGTGAGCTCAAGACGGAACGAAGAGCCAATTTCGAAGGATTTAATTTTGTGTTTATTCTTTCAGTGAGTCGGAGTTTCTTGGCCTAGGACCTCGAGGATCATACGTGGACGATGCCTGGCAAGAAGGTCGGAAAGGGGGTCGGGACTGATCAGATGCTTCGTATGCTGGTGAAAGACATGGCGGAGATGAAGAAGCAGATGGCGGCAATGAATGGTGCGGGGGGACCTAAGAGAGTCGTCGGACCAGCATTGCCAGGAGTGGTCCCTAACGGGAGAGGTAGAAGGGCCAAGAGGGGAGCGTCGGGGGGGGAGGCCCCGGTTCCCGAAGCTCCCCCGGCGCACCCAGTCACACCGATCGACGCCCCGACCCCGGTCCCGAACGGGGGGCAACCAATCCCTGTGGTAGTCACTCCCGTGAACGGGGAGGATATGCCTCCTGAGCTGGCTGCCCAGTTGGCGGCATGGTTGGGCAAAGAGAACGAGGGGGCCAGGGCTGATGATGCCAGGGAGATAATGAAGCAGTTGCGGCAATCGAAAGATGCTGCAAAGGCACCGTGTCCTCTTGTTTCCCCGCAGGCTCCTGTGGAACAACCAGTATCGGGCGTTGGTTCGGCAGGGACTACGGTCACGGCTACCGGTTCAGGTAAGCAGCCATTGCTGATGGCGGGGGAGGGATCGGTACCTTCAAGGAGGGAGAAAGTTGTTCAGCATATCCCGATGGAGGTAAAAGAAAGGATATGGGCTGATAAATATGTAAACATGTTTTCCTTACTGACCGATCACTATGAGATTGAGCATGTAAAAGGTCAAAAGGAGTTTTTGCACCCTAGTGTTTGGCGCGCCAAGATGGCCGCTTTCAGAGTTGATGAATCGATAGGCAATTGGGGCAGAGCGTTTGGAATGTTCACTGCAATTATGGGGGAACGTAGGCCCGAAATGTTGGTGGAATTAGCCGTGTATCAGACACGTATCATGGAATTTGCTGAGACATATGGTGGCAATCAATGGTTTGTTACGATAGCATATTTCGTAAGTCCAAGGAGTACGACACATCTCTGACGTGGGATTGTTTCGACTCCATTTCCTGGCAAAAAATGGAGAAGTCAGGCATGGCGAAGTCGCCATCGTTGGGGGGAAACGGGGTCGAATTTTCCCGCCACTCGTCTGGGGTGCCCTTTCGGGCGGGATCAAGCAATGATCAGCACACAAGGAATAATGGCAACTCAGGTAAAAAAGGGGCTTGCTGGAGCTTTAACAGAGGCAAATGTACTAGGCCCCAGGGGTCATGCAAGTTTAGGCATGAATGTACGGGGTGCGGGCAGTCCTCGCATTCCGAGACCATGTGCAGAGCCAAAACGGGTGACACGGGAAGTAGAGGGGGTGCCAAACAGGTCTGAAATAGTCCGAGGGGCGCCTCTCCCTAAACCTGTTGATACCATGTCAATGATTCTTTGGCTGAACGAATACCCGGACCATAGCTCCGCTGGGGTGTTGCGAGATGGTTTTTCGCATGGTTTCCGCATCCCGGCGGGCGATTTTCAGGGTAAACCACAGTGTAGGAACCAACTGTCGGTTCTGCAGAATACGGCGGTGGTACAAGCAAAGATTGGGAAAGAGGTGACCCGGGGTCGGGTTGCCGGACCATATGACATACCGCCAGTTGCTAATTTTGTTTGCTCGCCTCTGGGAGTAGTCCCCAAAAAGGACCCAGGGGAATTCAGGTTGATACATAACTTATCAGCTCCGAGGGGTCTTTCGGTGAACGATGCGATTGACCCGGGAGTTTGTTCGGTGCGGTACGCATCTTTTGATGAGGCCGTCGCCATGTTGAATCGCCTGGGGCCCGGAGCGCTGATGGCCAAATCAGACATCGAGTCAGTGTTCCGGTTGCTCCCGGTACACCCAGATGATCAGCGTCTCCTTGGTTTCATGTTTCAGGGACGCTATTACATGGATAAATGTATGCCAATGGGTTGCTCCATCTCTTGTGCGTATTTTGAGAAATTCAGTAGTTTTCTGCAATGGGCGTTCACAAGAATAACGGGGTTTACGCATGTTATGCACTATCTTGACGATTTTCTGTTCCTGGGGGCAGTCGGGGACACGGAATGTGCACAGGCTTTGAATGAATTTTGCGATCTCATGAGACGCTTTGGCGTGCCATTGGCACCAGGTAAGACAGTGGGGCCGTCTACTTCGCTCGAGTTTCTTGGAATAGAGCTCGATTCCGAAGAGGGGTGCTTCCTGTTGCCCAAAGAAAAGGTAATGAAATTTAAGGCCTCGCTGGAAACATGTATTAGCGAGACGAAGGTAAATTTGCATCAGTTGCAGCAGACTGTGGGTCAGCTGAATTTTGCCCTTAGAGTGATACCAATGGCTCGCCCTTTTTCCCGCTCTATTGCTCAAGCCATGGTTGGCCTTAAAGAAGGGCACCACCGCACAAGGCTCTCGGCAGAGGTTCGCCAGGACATACACATATGGTTGGCATTCCTGGCGGATTTCAACGGTCGTGTCGTGTGGAACAAACCAGCGGTTTCCTCCGAGGAGCTGGGGTTGTGGACAGATTCGGCAGGGAGTGTGGGCTTTGGCGCCATATTTGGTAATCACTGGTCAGCACGAACATGGCCGTCATGGTGGCACATGAGTGGGCTCACAGGTAATATTGGTTTTCTCGAACTGTTCCCTATTCTGGTGGCCTTAAAAACATGGCCTGAGGGGTTTCGTGATCGCTCTGTGGTGTTCTGGTCTGATAATATGACCGTGGTTGAGTGTATCAACAGTCAGGCAGCACGCTGCAAATGGATTTTGAGATTGCTGAAGGAAATTGTTCTGCTGTGTATGAGACTAAACGTCCATTTTAGGGCAAGACATGTGCCAGGGGTGTTAAATCAGGCAGCTGATGCGCTTTCTCGTTCCCGTATGCAGGCCTTCTGTGGTTTTCTGCCCACAGCGGACCCGGTGGCGGCACCATTTCCCGAAGCTCTCTGGTCTCTCGGTGCCCCGGACTACAAGACCTCGTGGGAGAGAGTCTAGCACCCAGGACAAGGAAGGCAAATAAGGGGCGTTCCGTTCCTATTGGTCCTTTTTGGGTTCTGCTAGGGGGGAGCTTTGGGGCCAAGAGGAGTATGTCCTGAATTTTCTGTTATCATTACATCAGGCAGGCAAATCAGTGGCTACGGCCAATAGGCACCGGGCCGCCATTTCTTTCATGGCACGGGCTCATGGTATCCAGATCCCCACAGCGTCTTTTCTGGTACAAAAAGCGCTGCGTGGGTGGCAACGCCTTGAGGGTCGCAGAGTGGATGAGAGGCACCCGATAGGTCTGGAAAGGTTGGCCCTGTTACTGTCAGTACTCCCTGCAACATGTTCATCTCAATCAGAGGCAGTGCTATTCCGGGCCGCTTTTGCATTAGCATTCCATGGGGCTATGCGGGTAAGCGAACTGGTAGCAAGGAACAAGCAGGATACGGGGGGAGGTCTGTGCCGAGAGCACGTCCAAATTAAGGGGGAGACAATGGTAGTCTCATTTGCCAGGTCCAAGACCTATCAGGGAGCAATCAGGGACAGTGTAGTAGTCCAGCGGATTCCCGGGTCTCCCATGTGCCCGGTTGTATGCATTGAGGAGTATTTGGCGCAGAGGGCGGCATCATGGGGGGGAACCTTGCTGAGGCACGCCGACGCCACCCCACTGACTAGGTTTCAGTTCCAGTGGGTGCTTGCAATGGCAATCGCAGCTGCGGGCTTGAACCCGTGCGAGTTTGGGACCCATTCCTTTCGGATAGGGGCTGCTACAGAGGCTACAGCCAGGGGTCTGAGTGTTGAAAAAGTGAAACAGTTGGGGCGTTGGTCCTCAAATTGTTACAAAAGGTATGTGCGGTTGCACATGTTGTGAAGCTAATGTCATGCACTCACGCTTCTTGTTTTTGTTTGGTTTACAGTTTCGCGAGCTTACGAGGCGGGGCGGACTGTGCAGTCGACCCGACACCTGGGAACCAGCGGTCAAAGATCACCGGCTGAGGAGAGAGTGGTGTGGGTCGTGGGCCACTCATACGTGAGGCGTGCCGCAGACGTATTCAAAGCAGGTGACATGATTCACATGGCAGGGGAATACGGGTACAGGGTGACCTTCTACGGAAGGGGCGGGCTCTGTATTGACCAGTTTCAAACTTTTATGGAGGGTTTGTTAGGGCGGACAAGGTCACCGCCATCTATAATCATAGTGCATCTTGGGGGCAATGATTTGGTGACCACTGGTCGACGAGTACTTCTCGAGGTGATATTATCCACAGTAAGTTGGCTGGCGAGAAGGGTTCCGGGGTGCACAATTGCATGGTCCCATATGATTCCACGGAAGGTGTGGCGGGGGGCTAATTCTGTGTCTGCTATAAATCATTCGGTGAAGGAAGTGAATAACAAACTTGGTAGACTGTTCCGTACAAGTACATTGCATTCGATTCCTCATGGATGTATCAGGGGGGACGATATGTATCTAGAAGATGGGGTCCATTTGTCCCGGGTGGGGAATGCTTTACTCATAGGAGACCTCGTAGCCTGGTTAAAGAGTTTGCAGCCATGACCTTTAAGTAGGAGTTTTTGTGGGGGGGCCGGATAGCCGGTCAACTATCCGGCCTGTGGCGGTAAGGTCATGATCGGTGAGCAGTAATTGGAAGATCCCTAGAGGTGGGGCGTCACCCATTATGGATGGGAGCGCCCGGGGGGAGGCGGCCATTGGCCCCTCAAAGGGGGAGGCGGTCCCCTCTAAGGATGGGGACGCCGAAAGGGAAGGCGGCCATAGGCCCCTCCCTGGGGAGGAGGGGCTGCGGGCCCCTCCTGGGAATTTCCCGGGGCCAGGACATCTGAGACGGCAGATGTGGTAAGTTGTGTGGGGTGGGAGGGGGGTCTACGCTACCTTCTAGACACCTCACACGAGTCCTCGGACGACCACTAAGATGGCGTTGAGTTAACAGGGGGCCCCTGCTAAAGACAAGGGAAATTGGAAGTAGGCACAAAGGTACAGTCTTCTGTGCGACTGCCCCTCACAAGTGAGGGGGGAGTTCTGGTATTAGGGATCTGACACCGGTTACAACCTTGCCGTTGGCCCGTAATGTTAGGATGTACAATTTCAATTTTGAGAAATGCATTTGCAGGATGTTTAGTATCGGCTAGGAGAACCTTTGTATTAGAGATGTGTTGAGGTCAGCCAATGAACATCGTAATGTGGATATGAAATTGTACATGATATGAAACTGTTATTTTAATGTTTTAATTTTGTTTCATATTTTTTAATCAATACGGCCGGGAGGGTAACTCCCTCCCGCCTTCCAAAAGTTCAGAACTGTTTCCGTATTCCCATTCTTGGGGATTGTGTTGAGAGGGGGTGGCGGGTATCTCAGCCATATGGAAAGGGGCGACCACTTGGTCCCCCCGAACGTATGGTGGAGTACCCCGATCCCCCCGGGAAGCCATTTTTGGGCGGGAGGCGAGTCTCGGCTGGTATGCCCGAAGTGGCGTAGCCGGGGCGCGCCTTTTCCCGCCCAAGAGAGGGTTGTCCTAGACACTGACGCCGTTAGCCACGCCCCGGAGGCGGATTGGAGGTGGGTCTACGCCCGCCCGAAGAAGGATAAAAGGAGCGACAAGCCAAGGAAGCATCCTCTTGTTCCTGTGCTCTGAAGCTGCACCTCCCCGTTGCACGTGAGCTCGAGACGGAACGAAGAGCCAATTTTGAACCCACCCACCAGCCCCTGAGGACAGCGATTTGTTTGAATAAAGTCTTGTGACATGGTATTGTTTTTCTTGCAGGTTGTTCTGAATAAAGTTTGTGATTTGGTATGAAATAAAGTTGATAATTTTCTTTTCAGCATCTTTATTCGGCAAAGTAGTTGCACCAGAGTGAACAGTGTTGTTCTGTAGAGTTTATACTTTGAATTGCTTAAGTATAATTGTCTTTTCTCTTCTTTAGTCTTAGATTGTCGTATTTATTTTGGTCGGCGGTAAGGTCATGATCGGTGAGCAGTAATTGGAAGATCCCTAGAGGTGGGGCGTCACCCATTATGGATGGGAGCGCCCGGGGGGAGGCGGCCATTGGCCCCTCAAACGGGGAGGTGGTCCCCTCTAAGGATGGGGACGCCGAAAGGGAAGGCGGCCATAGGCCCCTCCCTGGGGAGGAGGGGCTGCGGGCCCCTCCTGGGAATTTCCCGGGGCCAGGACATCTGCGACGGCAGATGTGGTAAGTTGTGTGGGGTGGGAGGGGGGTCTACGCTACCTTCTAGACACCTCACACGAGTCCTCGGACGACCACTAAGATGGCGTCGAGTTAACAGGGGGCCCCCGCTAAAGACAAGGGAAATTGGAAGTAGGCACAAAGGTACAGTCCTCTGTGCGACCGCCCCTCACAAGTGAGGGGGGAGTTCTGGTATTAGGGATCTGACACCGGTTACAACCTTGCCGTTGGCCCGTAATGTTAGGATGTACAATTTCAATTTTGAGAAATGCATTTGCAGGATGTTTAGTATCGGCTAGGAGAACCTTTGTATTAGAGATGTGTTAAGGTCAGCCAATGAACATCGTAATGTGGATATGAAATTGTACATGATATGAAACTGTTATTTTAATGTTTTAATTTTGTTTCATATTTTTTAATAAATACGGCCGGGAGGGTAACTCCCTCCCGCCTTCCAAAAGTTCAGAACCGTTTCCGTATTCCCATTCTTGGGGATTGTGTTGAGAGGGGGTGGCGGGTATCTCAGCCATATGAAGTGTGCTACTGGCTGGACACTTTGCAATGATAGCCAATTGACTTTTAAAAAACGTTTGCCTTTTGCCTTAAGTAACTCTTATTTGTTATTTTTGGAACCCAAATTTCAGTAGAGTGGTTTGGTGTAGGAATATGTATACTATAAAGATCTGAAACTTACTAGTTTACAAATATCATGTAAATAAGGGTGTACAAATCTATACATGAAATTTGTGTTTTGCATATTGATAACATCAGGTCCAAATTTACTTAATGTTTGATGGTATAAAATATGGTACAAATTTTGATTGTAAAAGTACAGAAAATAATGGATGAGACTAAGATTACAAAATTTCAGAAAAAAACTACTTAACTCATAGTATTTGGCCACGTGGAAAAATATGAGAGAAGAAAATGAGTACTTTTGAGAATTATTTAAAAACTTATATGGACGTAAGTGTTTCGGAGAGGTATTTAAAAGATAATGAGTTAGCTTATACAATTTGGCCACGCGGAAAGGTATGAGAGAAGAAACTGTGTCTTTCAAATACATTTTTTATAGGGGATTGCTGCACGGGATTTTGTTGAGATATCTTGAAAAATAAGTGGTATACTTTAATTAGGTTGTAACTGTGGAAGATGTAGTGTGCTTACTCAAGAAATTGCGAATTTGAGGAAAACATTTAAGACATGTTTTTTTCAAGTATTTATAATATGTATGCAGATTTTGGATGGGTTTTTTAAACACAATCATCTTGATTGTGTTTTTTTTCCCCGCTGTTATATGATGATTAATGTTGAAATCACTCTTGATAGTGAAAATCAATGTTTTCTGAGGACAGCAAAAATAAATCATTTAATATGTTGTTTACTTATTTTGCTACATTGCATTCAGAAATATGTATTATAACAGATTTTTTTTTACTCTCCTCCACAGATATTATATTTATAAGGTACGTTTAATTAATAATATCTGACAGTTTTGTTTGCACCTGTCTTATTGTTTCGTATTGTTTTTTCTATAAATAATATACTTTATAATTTTATTTTTAATTTCTTTCCACAGGTGCTACGTTTTCATAAGACATTTAATTTTTTTTTCTTTTTATTAGGTAAGTATATATAATAAAGAAATTTTTACAACATTGTGTTATTTATTTCTCTATCCTTCTTAAAACAATGTCATCTTTTATATTGAACACTTCCACATAGGATTTGGTGCATTGTTAGAAGGTATGGTTTAAAAGTGATTAAATAAAATGAGCGATATTTCACTGAGTGAGTTTAGGAAAAGTGATATATGAAAACGATGGTGTTTATGGTATTAAATGTTACATGGTGTTCTTTGCAGGACTTCAAATCCTGTGTTGTAGTTCCAATTTTGACTCAAGATTAGGGGGCTGGGGGGCTTAGTGGGACTGGCATGGTCATGATCGAGGTACTCCTTTTATGAGCCATGGTTCAGATGTGTTTATGATAGAGTGGTTCCGTCATGGTTCTGCTTAGTGAATAGAACGTGTTAAGGAAGCACAATGTTAGTGTTGTGCATGCATAGCGGCAAGTTCATCACAAATGTTGTTCGTCCTGAGGACAGATCAGACAATGTTCATGATGGAGCACGTTTGTGATGAGTATTGAACCATTTAACAGTTGTTAAAAAAACCTGAAGGGTTTTTATAAAGACGAGATATGTTTGTCATTCTAGAGCCCTGTATCATAAAGAACTGTTCTTCTGAACTAATACGTATTGAAATTGGTTGACTGTCATTTATGAGATTTTACTCAGTGACTTTCTGGGCCATATTCTTTCAAATCTGTACATGTGATTGCTGCGTGAAGACCTACGCCTACTTCAATTTGAATATAGAGGTATATTATGAAAGGTGTTTATCTGTGTTTTTTTTACTTTAAACGTCAAGAAAGCAGAGATAAAATTATCTCTCTATTACCTAGCAGCTGCTAACACCAGTTAGGAACACTTAGTAGAAGATAGTGAACATTTTGGGTGCACTTTGCATGTCAGTTGCATTTATATCTAATGAGATGCAAAGTGGGCGTGCCAAGATGTTACCGACTGAAAATAGTCTTTAACATCGTTATCTCTTATTACTAGCTTTTGGAGATATTTGCGCTAAGCGGGAATATTTCTAAAAGCTAAGACTTGCCTTGAGTAGTTCTTAGCTATGTTATGCAATGGGGGGTGGATAACATGGCTAATAGCATTAGGTCGCTATCTATGAATAATCCTGATTTTTTTGTGATACTTATGCTTTGCAACGTTTTTTACCGCATTTGCGTTAAACCTTATTAATACCAAGGTTTATTTGCGGAAGAAATCGCTGCAGCGCTGCGGTAAATGTTTAGGGGCATATTACCAAGAACTAGCGATAATTTTTGTCTCTAACTTGTTTAGAGACAAAAATTATCGCCGCACATTGGTGATTTTTATCGCAGATAAACCTTGCTATTAGCAAGGTTTATCGTAAATGCGATAAAAAACGGCCGCAATGCATGAATATAGATGAAAAGTCAGTGATATTCATGAATTATCGAGCAAATGCTCTTAGCCATGTTATCCACCTCCCATTGGATAACATGGCTAAGAACTGCTCAGGGCAGGTCTTAGCTTTCGGAGATATTTGCGCTTCGCGCAAATATCTCCAAAAGTTGATAATAGGAGATAGCGATGTTAGGGACTATTTGCAGTGGCTAACATTTTGGCATACACACTTTGGATGTCATTAGTGATAAATATCACCGACATGTAAAGCAGGGCCCAAGATGGTTGCTATCTCCTATTAGTTGTCAATAATTGGTGTTAGCGACAGCTTGATAATATGGAGATAATTTTATCTCTGCTTTCTTGGCTTTTAAAGCCAAAAAAGCGGTGATCAACCCCCTTGATAATATGCCCCCTAGTCTCTAACCAAGTAGAAGGAATACTACATACTTGAATATTGTTTAGTGCTTATTTTCATTGAGATCGTCACAGAAGTTCAATGGACCCGAGACGCTGTTTTTGTGTATCTTGGCGACTGCCAAGCCTTTGTAGCAGTGGGAGTGAGGCCTCTCTAAGGGGGGCAGCGTAGCTCCTTTTGATGTTTATAATTGCAGATAGCAGGGTAGAAATGTCCGCAGAATTTATGGATGCTTAGTCGAAGTATAGTGTACGTGCTGCTCTTAGCACCTCATTACAACACACAGGGGAGTCACGTTCCACAGTTGGAGATCAGAGACTTAGGAAATAAAACTTTATAATAGCAAGGGCTCTAAGCGATAGAAATCAACCGTTGTCGGTGTACAAAATATCACCGGTATTGGTGGTATTTTCTATGGTGTTAGTGGTCGAAGGAAAATAGTAACATATGTGAAAAAAAATTCGGTAACAGGCTCAGAATTTCACATTATCACGTGAAAAGAAAAGTTTTTTTCACATACTGATAAGTCTTTTATAATTAAGGGACGGAGTATATGTAGTGCTATTTACTACACTGCTATGTGAACGATGTCGAATGTTTCATAAGGGGAGGCTTTAAAAGTTTTTCGATAAACTGGTTTTCTAGGGAAGTGGGTGGAGTGTTCCGTGTAAATTGCAGAATAGAAACTAGTAAAAACCAATTGGAAGTGTTCTTTTAAAGTCACATGACTGCACATGCGTGTCTCGACGCCTGTACGTGATAGGTGGGTGCGCGCACCCGGTCGCGCACAAGATGAAAGTGGCGAGAAAATATCAGCTAGAAGTGTTGTTTTCAAGTCATATGACTTCACATGCAAGTCTCAGGTCCTGCACGCAATAGGAGGGTGCGCGCACCCGGTCGCGCACTACAATGAAGCGCCGAAAAAACATGTCATAAGATGCTCTTGGAGCATGTTTTCGTAGAAATAGTTAGTTCTGAAAAGAACTTTTCTTTTTTTTTTTCTTTGGAAACAAGTGTTATGATGCTTTAGATTTCTTAAAGTTGCTACTACATTTTTCAGTATGTAATACTATGAAAATGAAGTGAAGAAATTTATTTTTTCTTCGGGCATTTATGACTTTCAATTTTGAGTTTAATAAGAACAAGGCTCTGCTCTCCATACAAAAGAATTTCTGCACACTGGTTGCATTTCATGTGTACCTTCGCAAGATATGGTCTCAAGTCCATCTCAGCACTCGATGGAGATACAGGTCCTCCACCAGAAGATGTGCTGGCCACCTCTGATGGTAATAGCGTTGCTAGGGCTCTTGTCGATGCTTTTGCATAATGCTCAGGGTGCCTTTGTTTAACATGCCGCAGCATGGTGTGTATAGAAAAGGAATATTTTCTATTTGGATTTCCCCTTGAGAGCTCCGAATTGCATATCTTGCAGGTTACTTTTGGCGCATTCACTTTCTTTTGATCTTCAGGATAAGTAAAAAATTGCCAAATGAAAGATTCCTTTTTTCTTCTTAACGGTGGTCGCTCATTTCCTTCAGATTCGGAAGATGAATGTGGAAGGGCAGCCATTTCAGCAAAGTCTTCTGGAAGATGCTCGACGTTGTTGTCTCTTGAGAGTAGAAAAGATTGTGAGGAAAGTGGGTGGAGTGCTTCGTGTAAATTACAGAACAGAAACTACTAAGAACCAATTGGAAGTCTTGTTTTAAAGTCACATGACTTTACATGCGCTTATCAGGACGTGTAGGCGGTGACACTATCTAGTTACGAACGTGATTTGGAAGTAGCGATGTTCTTTACTGAAGTTTAAAAACGTGAAAAGAAGTGAATTCAAACACATACGGATTTGATATATTTTTACAGCTCGATTTAGGTATACAATTAATAAATTATAAAATCTGTTATATTTTTCAAAATAAATATTAAGGTGTGTACAATCAGTCACGCACGAATGATTAAAAAAAATTCGGCTCCATTTAATTAAAAAGTTTATAGGAGAAAAAAAGCCTAGGTTCAGTGTCTTTAACGTACTATAAGTTTTTTCATTAGTCTATGAAGAAATTCATTAGGTTTAAATTGGAAAGTTTCATGAAATAAATAGGTGGGTGCGTGCACTCGGTTGTGCACGTAAGATTGGTATGTCGATATTTATTTCAGGTATATCCTTCATACTTAGGAACTAGCATTCAAAAAACCTATGAAATTCACTGAAAAAAACATAGGTTTTACACACGTTATAGTTAGGAAGTAGCATTTGAAAAACCTATGAAATTCACTGAAAAAACCATTGGTTTTAACACGTTATAGTTAGGAAGTAGCATTTGAAAAACCTATGAAATTCACTGAAAAAACCATAGGTTTGACACCAGTTATAGTTAGCTGGAAATTTTACTGATATAAAACCAATGAAATTCCACGTTATAGTTAGTTGGACTCACTATAACTTAAGCGTGTAATGCACTGCTGATGACATCACATATTACATCACTCATGACATGGTCAGTGACATCACTCATGACATCACTGATGACACTATCCTTGTGAGAAAGTGACAGATATCATTTCAGTGTAATGTAACCCTTGAAACACATATTCAAAAATAGAAACTAACATTTTCAAAAAAATGGAGATACCTATACCAGTTACAACAACCAATTCAGTAATTCCAACATTTATATACACATCCACTAATTCACTAACAGTTCTATATAGTCACTCGTATATATGCTTACTGATTATATATAGTGATACAGCTATACATCCTATTATATACCGACAGACATCCAAAAGTAAATCACACACATATTCACACTTGGAAATAAACTAATAAACATCCATTTATTTACATATACAGATATACACACACTAACACCTTACTTCTAAGTAAACTTTCACTTACTTACTCTTTTAAACAATCACTTATAGAAACACATACTTATTTAAACAGGAACTCTTTCAATCTCTCACTGTCACATATACTCAGTTATATATATCAATACTTACATAAACTACATTAAAACATATGTGGTTACTAATAAACACACTAGTGAAGCAGGTATTCACTCACTAACACACACATATACACACTCAGCCATCCATACAGTCCTGCACATCCATTAAGACACTTATTTAAACATTTATTTTTCCATCAACCTCTACATATACATATATAAAACATATTTATTTTTTAAAAAGACACACATTCACTGAATAGTGTCATCAGTGATGTCATCAGCAGTGCATTACACGCGCAAGTTATAGTGAGTCCAACTGACTATAACGTGGAATTTCATTGGTTTTTTATCAGTAAAATTTCCAGCTAACTATAACTGGTGTCAAACCTATGGTTTTTTCAGTGAATTTCATAGGTTTTTCAAATGCTACTTCCTAACTATAACGTGTGTAAAACCAATGGTTTTTTCAGTGAATATATATATACATATACATATATCAACTCCAAACTTCCCCAGTTCCTTGGTGCACCAAAACAGGAACACGGACTCGTTTGTAAGCCAGAATCAGGTTTCTTTAGTTCATTTTCAAAAATACGTGGAACGGTGCATGCCTCAGATGCAATTCGAACATGAGGCTGTGTCCTTGCTCACTTGACAAACGAGGAGGCTGAACAGTGACATTTTAAAACACCCCTTCGTGCCAAAAGCCATGATTTAGCAATAGAAAGCAGACTAAAACAACTACAATGTGAGTGTGTTTAGGCGCAGGCAGCCATCTTAGAAATGTCCGTCCATAGTTATACCTGCTAATACATAATTATGCAAGAGCTATGCATGTTAAAAATCATCTGCATAAATGCCATGAAAAATATAATATATGTGGCTGCATGGGTTGGTGAGTAGCTACATGAGTGTCTATATGGGTTATTAGTTGGATTTTTGAGTATCAGAATAAGTGTCTGTATGGTTTGGTGGGGGTATTAATTAGCGCACAGATGCATGAATGACTGACTCACTGTTTGTATGTGTTTTGAACACAGCATGTGTGCAGGACTGTATGGGTGGATAAGTGTGTATATGGGTGTGTTAGTGAGTGAATGACTGTCTCAATAGTATCATTATGAGAACTACATATGTTTTAAACTAGTATATGTGAGTATTTATGTATATAAGTGAGTATATGTGAGAGTGAGAGATTGGAAGAGTTCCTATATAAATAAGTATGTGTTTCTATAAGTGATTGTTTAAGAGAGAAAGTATGTGTACGTTTCTGTAGAAGTAAGTGTAGTGGTGTGTGTATAGTTGTATATGCAAGTAAATGGATGTTTGATAGTTTATTTGCATGTGTGAGTAACTCTATGGATGAGTATCAGTGTGTAACAGGATTTATTGGTGTATGAGTACATATGATGATGAGTACATGTATGAGTGACTATATATCACTGTTGGTGAATGAGTGGACGTGGATGTAGATGTTGGAATTACTGAATAGGTTGTTGTAACTGGTATTGGTATCTCCATTTTAATAGGTATATATATTACATGTATTTTTTTGAAACGGTATTATTGAGGACAAAAATGGTACAAAATGTATATTAATGTATTTTACGGATATTTATGTATCAAATGAAGTCTCAGTATATATATATATATTTACATGTATATTGTATCATGGTTAATTATGTATTCAACAAAATGATCGTACAGTTGGTAAACAGCGCATACATGAGAAGCGCAAAGAGTATTTTGTCTATATCCATAGTGAAAGTAACTCACGTGATTCATTGAACCAATGCACTATCACTTTAAAAATGCTTCCCGAGTTCAAACAAACTGTCGAGTGAACAAGCGGCGTTCAAGCTGCGAAATGCGTCTCTGACTCTTGGGTGAATAAAATTTGAAGCGCGAATTTTGGGTCTGTGTCCTGTTTGCTGGCATCGCGTGAGTTAATACGTGGCAGCCGTACTGACAGGATTTCAAGATATAAATCAACTGGCAGTTCCCAAACTAGTTTTACACAGGACCCCTCCTCCGACATCGGGCCAGCGGCAAAAAACGGAACCGTCATCTGGGGCAACCTAGGAGACATTAGAAGTCCGAGAAGGAATTACTGCGGCCCCCCTGCACCGAAGAATACCCGAAGGCTACAGCGCGAAGACACCGGCTGGGTGCCAGTTTCCCGCTTGCACATATGGCAAGGAATTTGAGTGCTGAAGTCTGGCAGGTACCGAGACATCGGGATTGCGGGGTGGAGGAGTGTGCAAGGCTGATTCAAGAAACACAGCGCAGTGAAAAGTGAAAATTATTTAAGGAACCCGTTTCTAAAAACGTAGCCACATTAAATAAAACTGTATAAGTCCCAAGATGTCGAGGGACATTGTAAAAGAGAGGGAGGCAGCAGCAACGGGGATGTTTAAAGATATCCCCCAAGTGAGCTCAACTCCAAGACCTAATGATGCCGCTAGCATACCCAAACCTGATTCAGTGGCATTTAAAATGAAAACTCTTGAAAAGAAAATGAAAATGGAGATGTCTAAATGGTGGGAATCGAGGTCCTTACAAAGCTACATCGAGGTGGGTAGAATCCCACGAGGCCTTCGTATCCTGACCGCCCCCACTTACAAAGAACCGCACCCTGAATTAATGCACGAGTGGGCAAAAGTAAACTTAGATTCCTCACGAAGACGGACTCTATTATTAATCAAATATGCAGACATAGATAGGGCTCACCTTCTAACAGAAATAGACGCCCTCAATGAAGAGTTGGCTGCCATGGGACAAGATGAGGAAATAGCAAAATTACGCAAAGAAATGACATCCCGATTGAAGAAGGAAGAGGAGAAAATCAAGGACCGGAAAACTCACAAGTTTCAATGCGACAAAGTTGATTATTAAGTGGGACAAATTTTTACGTTTGCTCGTAAATATGATGCAGTTCGCAAAACACACCAGAAACAAGGCCAAGGAACCGCCAATAAATTTAGCAATCATCAAAGGAGGGCGGATGAGGATTCAGCTACAACATCCAGTGATCAGTTAACATCAAACAGTGAAGACAACTCCGAACTCAGAAATATCCCAAGCGGCTCAGTCGGATCCAGACCATCGCCTGGGGAAAAAATTAAAATTTTAGCCACTTAAAGACTGGCAACTTTGAGGCCAAGGACCCATTTACAAACACACGGAAGCGGGCAAACATCAAGCGCAAACAGATACGCAAAGCAGCAAAACGCAAATCAAAATCAAAACCAACCAAGAAGGAAAAGAAATTACTGGAGAAAGAAGTAACACAGACTGTGGTTAATTTGTCCAATCTAACATTGACCATCAAAGAAGAGAATACCTTAAGTCTTGGGTTGTCCTACTGTCCCACTAACAACTTTGATTACCCTAATATCCGGATGGATATATATAAAGGAGTAAGAAAATTGAAATTAAAGAAATTATATGCTATGAAACGTAAACAAACCATCGGAGAAGACATTGATGATACTCAAGTGGAAGGAACACCATCGGGATCGAACACAGAGGCAGAACTAGAGGAACTGTGGAATCAAGAAAACGTTCCGGTGGAACGGCATCTCCTCTAGTTAGCAACACTTCCACCAAAGGGGCTGGTTTGACACACTTCAAACAGAAATCTAAATACTGCCCCATCATGCTGCATGACTCCATATACACTTTTCACGAAGTCATTACTAGAAAAATAAAAAAATTAAACAAAAAAATCGGTATGAGCATCCAAAAACACCGTAATCAAGATCACAAGTATTTCCAACTGATGAATAAATTAAAAAATAATAAAGAAGTTGTGATACGAAACAGTGATAAGGGAAGAAACATAGTCCTGTGGGCACATGATGAATATATAAAGGAGGCCATGAGCCAACTAAATGATAGACAATGTTACACACGTACAGATGTCACGAGATTGAAAGAAATGTATCGAACTTATTATAAGAAACTATCAGGCTGGCGGAATAAGCAATTAATAAGTGAAAATGAGTACAAATATCTAAAAAATGATACTCCAACTGTACCGACGATATATTTCATACCAAAAATCCATAAGGACAACAAAAGACCACCAGGACGTCCTATTATTAGTGCTAGAAATAGCATTTTAGTAAAAACAGTATACGTTGACTATTTCCTGCAGGACTATGTGAAATCCTTACCGTCGTACGTAAGAGACACAAGCGACTTCATAAACAAAGTAAAGGACTTTGAATGGAATACTGATTACATAATGATGGCACTGGATGTGTTTTCACTATATACAAGTATAGTACATGAGGATGGCATACAAGCTGTGGAATACTATTTGAAAAACAGAGAACCAATCTACAAGCAACACAACGAAATGCTTTTGGCAATGATAGAATTTTGCCTCTATAACAACATTTTTATGTTCAATCATTTGCTATATTGCTAGATTCAAGGAGTGGCCATGGGGGCCAGCTTCTCCCCGAGTTATGCTTGCCTGCATATGGGCAAATGGGAGAAGCTGGTCCTCATGGGGACATACAGAGATATAATGTCAACTAAGGTGAAATTGTGGCTTAGGTTTATTGATGACCTTTTTGTAGATTGGCATGGAACTAGAGAGAAGGCGGAAAATTTTGTGGTCCAAATTAACAACAATGATCTAAAACTAAGATTCACTGCAGAAATTAGTGACACCTGTGTAAATTTCCTCGATAGTAACGTGTATATAAGTAACAACAAATTGGAAAATACTTTTTATCGGAAGAAAACAGCAGGAAATTCGGTGTTACACGCCTCTAGTTCTCACCCCCGCCATTTAGTGAATAGCATTCCTTATGGTGAAATGCTTAGAATTAAGAGGGTTTGCAGCACATACGACGACCTACAGAAGGCCCAACAACTTAGCAAGGAACAATTTGAAGTTAGAGGCTATTCTAGACAAACAATAGATCAAGCCATTGCCAAAACAGCGACACTAGCCAGGAAAGACTTATTGGTTAAAAACAAACAAAATAAACAGTGTCAAAGCCTAGCAAAAGCTTCAGAGGATGATAAGAATTTTCGCCTTATAATTGGATACAGTAAACAACATAAGGCACTCCAAAAAATCATTCAGGGAGAGTGGTCTATACTTCTCAGTGACCCCGTATTAGGACTCCTGCTACCGCAGAGGGCGTCCATTACGTATAGTAGAGCTCCCTCAATGAGAGACTGCTTGGTGGTACCTGATCCAGAAATAATAACCAAACCAATCTGGTATCAGAACTTAAAGGGTTTCAAAAAATGCACAACATGCAAGGCATGCACCCACTGGGTCAATACAAAAATATATTTTAGCCCATTCAAGACAAACCCGTATACAATAAACAAAATGTTAACCTGTAAAACCGAGTACACAGTATATGTTCTAACATGCCCATGTGGTCTTATCTACGTGGGCAGTACTAAATTACAAGCTCATGTTAGAATACTCCAACACCTCCGCGCTATAACTAATATGGACAACACCTATCCGGTGGCTCGACATTTTAAGGAATGCCACGGATCTAATAACAGAGGGTTGTCTTATTATTTAATAGACGCAGATCCCCCTAACAGACACGGAGGAGATAGGGAGAATAAACTACGGAAGTTGGAAACCAGGTACATTTTACTATTAGATTCGAAACACCCTCAGGGTTTGAATCTGACTGAAGATCTATACACTTGTCTAGAATAAATATGATTGGACCAACAGACTTCCCATATATATGCCCTGTGATATGTTAATCAGTGTTCAATACAACACCACATTCAACTCAGCACTTTTCAGAAAATTGATGTGATATACATAGATGAATTTTAGGTCTATTCATTTAATAATTCTTATGACTTTTTGTACTGGTGTTTTTAAATATTTTTAAATATCTTAGGATGTTTTAAATATTTTTGAATATTTATCAATTTGCATATGAAATTTTCTGATTTTGCAATTAGCACACAAAAGACTTGAAAAGCATCAGAGTATCTTGATGTATAGGTGCTTATCTATTATATCTGATTTGAGTTGATAAGTGAGTATTTGAAACCTCTGACACAAGTACATTTTAGTAAATTCCAATAGATGTAGATTGTATACGATACTGATAAGCAACAATAGTATCAGACAGTGCATGATATTACATAAATCGACAAATTAGTGATGACATGTTAATATATTGACATTCAAATATGGGGATATATTTTATATTAGCTAGTTTAGGCCCATTAGGTCTGTGAAAAAATGGAACGAACGATATACCAATGGATATGATTTTAACATCACAAGCACATTTAAGCACAATATAGAAATATTCGCTATGGAAGATGACATACTTATATAAAAAAACAAACCCAACTGAAATCAGGTTTATGTATTTTACATGTATTTTTTAAAAACTGTTATTGAGGACAAAAATGGTACAAAATGTATATCAATGTATTTTATGGATATTTATGTATCAAATGAAGTCTCAGTATATATATATATATATATATATATATATATATATATGCAAGCTCCAGGATGTGTCCATCAGTTCAGTTTTGCACTCGACCAACAGCAGCAGAGAGTTGGACTCTCTTTAAGGTACAGGCGGTTGCCGCTTGAATCACTCCGTGAAATTGGGAGCGCGAATCTCCGTGAAAGCCTCTGAAGAGAAAGCTGAGGAGCTTTCGAAACGCGTCAGGCACACCTGCACGGAGTGATTCAAGCGGCAACCGCCTGTACCTTAAAGAGAGTCCAACTCTCTGCTGCTGTTGGTCGAGTGCAAAACTGAACTGATGGACACATCCTGGAGCTTGCATATTAACGCGGCCGTTCTGCCGCGGGGTTTTGCACCTCCCCGAAAGAAGGGGACCACTCGAGGAGAAGACACCTCTTCGAACACGTGGGGTAACAGCAGGGATTCAAGACGGACCCCCCTGCCTGAGTCCATATCCGCATCCATAAGAACTACCGCTCCCACAATGCTCAGCCAACATCATCTTCCTATTGGAGGGCGTGCATTGTTGAAATTGGGAGCGCGAATCTCCGTGAAAGCCTCTGAAGAGAAAGCTGAGGAGCTTTCGAAACGTGTCAGGCACACCTGCACGGAGTGATTCAAGCGGCAACCGCCTGTACTTTAAAGAGAGTCCAACTCTCTGCTGCTGTTGGTCGAGTGCAAAACTGAACTGATGGACACATCCTGGAGCTTGCATATTAACGCGGCCGTCCTGCCGCGGGGTTTTGCACCTCCCCGAAAGAAGGGGACCACTCGAGGAGAAGACACCTCTTCGAACACGTGGGGTAACAGCAGGGATTCAAGACGGACCCCCCTGCCTGAGTCCATATCCGCATCCATAAGAACTACCGCTCCCACAATGCTCAGCCAACATCATCTTCCTATTGGAGGGCGTGCATTGTTGAAATTGGGAGCGCGAATCTCCGTGAAAGCCTCTGAAGAGAAAGCTGAGGAGCTTTCGAAACGCGTCAGGCACACCTGCACGGAGTGATTCAAGCAGCAACCGCCTGTACCTTAAAGAGAGTCCAACTCTCTGCTGCTGTTGGTCGAGTGCAAAACTGAACTGATGGACACATCCTGGAGCTTGCATATTAACGCGGCCGTCCTGCCGCGGGGTTTTGCACCTCCCCGAAAGAAGGGGACCACTCGAGGAGAAGACACCTCTTCGAACACGTGGGGTAACAGCAGGGATTCAAGACGGACCCCCCTGCCTGAGTCCATATCCGCATCCATAAGAACTACCGCTCCCACAATGCTCAGCCAACATCATCTTCCTATTGGAGGGCGTGCATTGTTGAAATTGGGAGCGCGAATCTCCGTGAAAGCCTCTGAAGAGAAAGCTGAGGAGCTTTCGAAACGCGTCAGGCACACCTGCACGGAGTGATTCAAGCGGCAACCGCCTGTACCTTAAAGAGAGTCCAACTCTCTGCTGCTGTTGGTCGAGTGCAAAACTGAACTGATGGACACATCCTGGAGCTTGCATATTAACGCGGCCGTCCTGCCGCTGGGTTTTGCACCTCCCCGAAAGAAGGGGACCACTCGAGGAGAAGACACCTCTTCGAACACGTGGGGTAACAGCAGGGATTCAAGACGGACCCCCCTGCCTGAGTCCATATCCGCATCCATAAGAACTACCGCTCCCACAATGCTCAGCCAACATCATCTTCCTATTGGAGGGCGTGCATTGTTGAAATTGGGAGCGCAAATCTCCGTGAAAGCCTCTGAAGAGAAAGCTGAGGAGCTTTCGAAACGCGTCAGGCACACCTGCACGGAGTGATTCAAGCGGTAACCGCCTGTACCTTAAAGAGAGTCCAACTCTCTGCTGCTGTTGGTCGAGTGCAAAACTGAACTGATGGACACATCCTGGAGCTTGCATATTAACGCGGCCGTTCTGCCGCGGGATTTTGCACCTCCCGAAAGAAGGGGACCACTCGAGGAGAAGACACCTCTTCGAACACGTGGGGTAACAGCAGGGATTCAAGACGGACCCCCCTGCCTGAGTCCATATCCGCATCCATAAGAACTACTGCTCCCACAATGCTCAGCCAACATCATCTTCCTATTGGAGGGCGTGCATTGTTGAAATTGGGAGCGCGAATCTCTGTGAAAGCCTCTGAAGAGAAAGCTGAGGAGCTTTCGAAACGCGTCAGGCACACCTGCACGGAGTGATTCAAGCGGCAACCGCCTGTACCTTAAAGAGAGTCCAACTCTCTGCTGCTGTTGGTCGAGTGCAAAACTGAACTGATGGACACATCCTGGAGCTTGCATATTAACGCGGCCGTCCTGCCGCGGGGTTTTGCACCTCCCCGAAAGAAGGGGACCACTCGAGGAGAAGACACCTCTTCGAACACGTGGGGTAACAGCAGGGATTTAAGACGGACCCCCCTGCCTGAGTCCATATCCGCATCCATAAGAACTACCGCTCCCACAATGCTCAGCCAACATCATCTTCCTATTGGAGGGCGTGCATTGTTGAAATTGGGAGCGCGAATCTCCGTGAAAGCCTCTGAAGAGAAAGCTGAGGAGCTTTCGAAACGCGTCAGGCACACCTGCACGGAGTGATTCAAGCGGCAACCGCCTGTACCTTAAAGAGAGTCCAACTCTCTGCTGCTGTTGGTCGAGTGCAAAACTGAACTGATGGACACATCCTGGAGCTTGCATATTAACGCGGCCGTCCTGCCGCGGGGTTTTGCACCTCCCCGAAAGAAGGGGACCACTCGAGGAGAAGACACCTCTTCGAACACGTGGGGTAACAGCAGGGATTCAAGACGGACCCCCCTGCCTGAGTCCATATCCGCATCCATAAGAACTACCGCTCCCACAATGCTCAGCCAACATCATCTTCCTATTGGAGGGCGTGCATTGTTGAAATTGGGAGCGCGAATCTCCGTGAAAGCCTCTGAAGAGAAAGCTGAGGAGCTTTCGAAACGCGTCAGGCACACCTGCACGGAGTGATTCAAGCGGCAACCGCCTGTACCTTAAAGAGAGTCCAACTCTCTGCTGCTGTTGGTCGAGTGCAAAACTGAACTGATGGACACATCCTGGAGCTTGCATATTAACGCAGCCGTCCTGCCGCTGGGTTTTGCACCTCCCCGAAAGAAGGGGACCACTCGAGGAGAAGACACCTCTTCGAACACGTGGGGTAACAGCAGGGATTCAAGATGGACCCCCCTGCCTGAGTCCATATCCGCATCCATAAGAACTACCGCTCCCACAATGCTCAGCCAACATCATCTTCCTATTGGAGGGCGTGCATTGTTGAAATTGGGAGCGCGAATCTCCGTGAAAGCCTCTGAAGAGAAAGCTGAGGAGCTTTCGAAACGCGTCAGGCACACCTGCACGGAGTGATTCAAGCGGCAACCGCCTGTACCTTAAAGAGAGTCCAACTCTCTGCTGCTGTTGGTCGAGTGCAAAACTGAACTGATGGACACATCCTGGAGCTTGCATATATATATATATATATATATATATTGTATCATGGTTAATTATGTATTCAAAATGATCGTACAGTTGGTAAACAGCGCATACATGAGAAGCGCAAAGAGTATTTTGTCTATATCCATAGTGAAAGTAACTCACGTGATTCATTGAATCAATGCACTATCACTTTAAAAATGCTTTCCGAGTTCAAACAAACTGTCGAGTAAACAAGCGGCGTTCACGCTGTGAAACGCGTCTCTGACTCTTGGGTGAATAAAATTTGAAGCACGAATTTTGGGTCCGTGTCCTGTTTGCTGGCATCGCGTGAGTTAATACGTGGCGGCCGTACTGACAGGATTTCAAGATATATATATATGTATATATATATATATATATATATATATATATATATATATATATATATTACCTACTGGTAGTCGCCAATAGGTAGTTATAGTTTGGACCTAGTTTCCATAGGAAATCCGCAACATTCTGTTGGGAATAACTTTGGCGCCGGTTGATGAATCTTCGCGAATTTCTCAAAGAAGATGGCCTGCTCCGCTCCTTCCCTGAAAGTTTTGTGGTGATTCGTCAAGTGGGGGCTGAGAAAAAATGGGTGTCCCAAAACGTGTTTTCCCCATGCAATTTTCCATAGGACGATTAGACATAGCTGACGCCCGAACGGCTGAACGGAATTACAAGATATTTGGCAAAAAGGTAGAGTCTGATTCACAGATCGCCCTTTTGTTTAAATGGTGTAAATCCCTCCAGTAGTTGTTGAGAAAATTGAATTTGAAAAAATGTATATATCTATAAGCGCGCACCGTGCACGCACCCGTGCGCGCACCATTGTGCACCAGCGGGATTCTGATTTGCTGTTAGACGTCTTTCGAATCGGTGGAAACCAGGAAGTGTTGGCCGCCATTTTGTCAGTGCGAGGCAGCAAAAAGGGCAAAATAAAGGTGAAGAACAAGGAAAGGGGGCAGGGTAGAGTGTCCCTGACCCCCTTGGCTTTCTCAGGGGGTCCCTGTAGGACCCCGAAGGCCCACCAAATTATTATTTTTTTTTAAATCGCGAGGTGCGCGCCACGGTGCATGCCCCTCCTGAGGCAAAACAGAGTGAAAATTTAAAGTGAAGAACGTGAAAAGGGGGTAGGATAGAGTCTCCTCGACCCTCTAGCCTTCTCAGGGGGTCCCTAAAGGACCGCGAAGGGTAATAAAAGCATTTATTTTGTTTAAAAAAAATTGCGAGGTGCGCGCACGGTGCTCGCACCCTTTAGTCGCCATTTTGTGTATAAGGCAGAATAGAGTGAAAAAAAAAAGTCGACAACGTGAAAAGGGGGCAGGGTAGAGTCTCCCTGACCCCCTAGGCCTTCTCAGGGGGTCCCTAAAGGACCATGAATGGCAAAAAAACCATTTATTTTGTTTCAATAAAAATCGCAAGGTGCGCGCATGGTGCTCGCACCCTTTAGCTGCCAATTTGTGTATGCAGCAGAAGAGAGCGAAAAACAAAAGTCAAGAACGTGAAAAGGGGGCAGGGTAGAGTCTCCCTGACCCTCTAGGCCTTCTCAGGGGGTCCTTGAAGGACCCCAAAGGGCAAAAAACCCTTTTTTTATAAAAAAAAGAACTCGCAAGGTGCGCGCACCTTGCGCGCACGGTGGAAAAAAAACACCAAAAACAAAGACAGCTAAATAATACGTTTGAGTGTTTAGATGTTGGTTGGCTCTAAAAAGAGCTGTTGTGTTCATTGAGTGTTTTTTGTACCTACAAGTAAGTACCGATGCAGAGTCTAAAGTTTAAAAGGAGGATTCTTTTCCCGTCATCTGTGAAATGTACACCAGCTCTCCAATAGATGCCTTGCATGTTGTACCGCAAGTTGTTGTGGTATATAGAACCCATACCATAGTCTCTGAGGAAAGCAGAAACAGACTTATTCACATGTCTGCAGACAAAATTGGTTGGACCAGTTCCATTTTTGCCTTTGGCATATATTAGAATATACAAAGGCAGTTTGTTGTTTGTGGGAAAAGTGACATTAATTGCCCAAAGGTGTCTTTTAAAAGCATTTCCAGACCTACCCCAGTCAAAGTGCACAGGTCATTGCCACCACAGTGCACAATTATGAGGTCAGGGTGTGGGAGATGCCAAATGGATTTTACCAATGGTATCAATTGGTGACATCTTCTTGATGCTCTCTGGCCAATCCAAACAATATCCCCATTTGGTAAATCAAGTTTGAGAAAGCATCTATTTGCTGCATACCTTTCACTCCAGAATATAAAACTGTGTCCTACAATCCATACTCTAAGCATCTTGAAGGCAGATCTGGTTGTACTCAGATGGGCTCTGGAAATAAAATGGCACTTTGAAAACTTGGAGTTTGAAAAAAATGTGGATGAGATTCAGTGCACTTGAAAAACAAAGAAATGATTGGTGGTTTCTGATAATTCAACATTGAAAACTAGGGTGCATACTACTGTTTTTTAAAAGGAATAATACTATTGGTTTAGAAAGAGTCATTGAAAAGAACATTGCACAGGATAAGCTGGAATATTGAGAAGTCAAATACACTTGCTGCTTTGGTTTGCAACATTCAGAGATGAACTTTTCACCTTTTGAGTTCAGTTAGGTGTTCTATGGAGAGTTACCATGGTAACGGTCAGAGAGAGCAGTGGGGGAAGGTTGATGGTGTTGAAATGTACAACCAATAAAAATGTTAGTTTGGTTTTGAATTAGTGTGGGAAGAAATTTAATTGGCCACGTGCAGAAATATGTGTGAAAAATGAGAGGGAATCAGGGTCATTTTTTGGTTGCAGTGTCTGAGTTACATTTCAGAGATTCTGCTTAAGAAAATCTGGTGTGTGAATGACACTGTTCTAAATCTTCAAAAGCATTTTTAAAGGTGAGTTATTAATTTGTAAGGGGATATATGTTGTGCAGTGTAAGATAATAATATAAATGTGTTCTAATGTGGAAGTTACTCACTTTCTCTCGCTTTCAATCTGTCGCACTGTCTTCCTTTCTCTCCACCACTGTTCTTTTTCCTTCCTCTCTTTTTCTATAAATCCTTCTGTTTCACTTACTCCTTTTTCCTTTTTCTTAATATGCTTTTTTTATCACTCTCATTTCCTTACTCTCATATCTTTTTCCTCACTGTCATTATCCCTTTCCTTTACTCCTGTTTTCTAACCCCCTCTCTCCATGTGATTTACTTCCTTTTGTTTATTTTTTCCCTCTCATTGTCTCTCTCTTTCTATCTCCTCACCCTTGCTCCCTTTATACAGCACCACTAGCAAGACCTCCTACTCCCCCTTTCACGGTAGTAATCATTTGACTGAATTAAAGGATTTCTGTTATGTATCTAAGGTTACAGTGTGAGTGTCATGTTTGGATGTAATGCTGGCAAAAAAGTAATGCTGTAAATTGGAAATGTATTTTGAAAATGACTCAGGTTTCTGCACTGTAATGTAGACTCTTAAATGTTTTAGTGTGGTAAATGTGTTTTGGTAAAATGTATGGTTTTAAATTTTTTGTCCAGGATCACAGTGAGTGCCTTTGTAAATTAAAGAATTATATTTGCACCTTTTTCTATAATCTCCCCTGTCTCTCCTCACAGTCTACCTCTCTCTGCTTATACTGTCTTCTTTCTTCTGATATTGAGTCTCATGTTTGGATGTAATGCTGGCAAAAAAGTAATGTTGCAAATTGGAAATGTATTTTGAAAATGACTCAGGTTTCTGCACTGTATTGTAGTGCTGAAATAGAAAGGCTGTGTTCTGTTTCTTAAACTTTTTCGTGTGGTAAATGTGTTTTGGTACAATGTTTGGTTTTAAACTTTTTGTCCAGGATCACACTGAGTGCCTGTGTAAATTAAAGAATTATATTTGCACCTTTTTCTATAATGTCCCCTTTCTGTTTGGATATTGTGTCTCATGTTTTGATTAAATGCTGGAAAAGAGATAGTGCTGTAAATTGGAAATGTATTTTCTGTCTGCACTATCCCTCTCTCTCTGGGTGCATCTTCTGCCGGCACCCTCTCATGTACATCTGCAGAGGCTTATTATGATATGGCTGCTGGTGTGTATTACACAGCGCCACCATGTTAAATCTTTTCTTTCTCTGCCTGTAGTCTCACACCTTTTGCTGTAACCGTTTTACCTTTGTCTTCACTATCTCCTACTTTGTGTGCTAAAATTAGCCTCTGCATGTAATTTTTTTCTCACCAAAATAGAATTAAGCATATCATAATAGGCCTGTGCAGATGCACATGAGAGGGTTGGTGCAGACAGAAAATGAGATCATGCAGGCAGAGAGTAAACTGGTACAATCAGAGGAAAGATGGTGCAGGGCTGCAAGCAGAGGGACAGATGGTACAGTCAGAGAAAAGATGGTGCAGAGAGAGGGTGAAATGGTCCAAGCAGAGACACAGATAGTGCAAGCAGACACAGACATGGTGCGAGACTACAGGCAGAGAAGGGAAAGATTTAACATGGTAGCGCTGTGTAATACACACCAGCAGCCATACCTTAATAGGCCTCTGTAGATGCACATGAGAGGGTGCAGGCAGTGGGGGAGGGTTGGTGCTGACAGAAAATGAGATAATGGAGGCAGAGACTAAACTGGTACAATCAGAGGAAAGATGGTGCAGGGCTGCAGGCAGAGGGACAGATGGTGCAGTCAGTGAAAAGATGGTGCAGAGAGAGGATGAAATAGTTCAAGCAGAGACACAGATAGTGCAAGCAGACACAGACATGGTGCGAGACTGCAGGCAGAGAAGGGAAAGATTTAACATAGTAGCGCTGTGCAATATAGACCAGCAGCCATATCTTAATAGGCCTCTGCAGCTGCACTTGAGAGGGTGCAGGTAGTGGGAGAGGGTTGGTGCAGACAGATAAGGAGATAATGCAGGCAGAGACTAAACTGGTAAAATCAGAGGATAGATGGTGCAGGGCTGCAGGCAGAGGGACAGAAGGGTGCAGTCAGTGAAATGATGGTGCAGAAAGAGGGTGAAATAGTTCAAGCAGAGACACAGATAGTGCAAGCAGACACAGACATGGTGCGAAACTACAGGCTCAGAAGGGAAAGATTTAACATGGTAGCGCTGTGTAATACACACCAGCAGCCATATCTTAATAGGCCTCTGCAGATGCACATGAGAGGGTGCAGGCAGTGGCAGAGGGTTGGTGCAGACAGAAAATGAGATATTGCAGATAGAGACTAAACTGGTACAATCTGAGGATAGGTGGTGCAGAGCTGCAGGCAGAGGGACAGATGGTACAGTCAGTGAAAAGATGTTGCAGAGAGAGGGGGAAATAGTTCAAGCAGAGACACAGATAGTGCAAGCAGACACAGACTTGGTGTGAGACTACAGGCAGAGAAGGGAAATATTTAACATGGTAGCGCTGTGTACTACACACCAGCAGCCATATCTTAATAGGCCTCTGCAGATGCACATGAGTGGGTGCAGGCAGTGGCAGAGGGTTGGTGCAGACAGAAAATGAGATATTGCAGATAGAGACTAAACTGTTACAATCTGAGGATAGGTGGTGCAGGGCTGCGGTCAGAGGGACAGGTGGTGCAGTCAGTGAAAAGATGATGCAGAGAGAGGGTGAAATAGTTCAAGCAGAGACACAGAGGTGATATAGTTGTTGAAAGTCCTATGCAGTATGTGTTTCAGGCCTCTTAATTTTCAAATTGTGTTTATGCTGTACAATTTAGATGTTTGGTGTGCTGTTGAAATGCAAAAGCAACTGTGTCTGTAGCATGTAGTAATCATATCAGTGAATTTCATTTGTACATTCTCGGTCCCACCTTGACTCACTACACTGCTTTAAGTTCACTTTATTGTCCTAAACCCTGAAATTCCATTCCTAGAAAAATATTCTAAACTCTTGCAACACAACTGCAGTGTTGTTAACCCTGAAAGAATATTCCCAGCAAGAGTCACTTTCATTGTAGTAATCATTTTACTGAATAGGAAGGGATAGTGTTATGTGTCTAAGATCACAGTGTTAGTCAGTTTTCATTTCAGATGAATGTGACAGAATAATTTGCGTAGCGAATACATGTACTTATGAAATTGATAAAGGTAGTTTTTTATTATCTATTAGTGAAAATGACATAATTAAGTGTTTATATTTTTTGAATGGTGCAGCAAAATTATCATATTGCTCAAATGGTTCAGGATCAGGAGAACTTTGCTGCAAAATTTGACATTTCACATTAAGTAATAGAGGACTCAAATGGACCTTTTAAGAGGATATTAATGAAGTAAATTCTGATTTCTTTGATGAAAGTTTGGATATTGAATTATTTGAAGAGTTGGAAGATATTGAATTTCAAGATGAACATTTTGAAATTGAGGACAATGTTAATGAAATACTGGATGAAGTGATGTTGAAGGTTTTATTGGAGTGTGAAATGTTTAATGAATAAATTTATAATTCATAATTAAATTATTCAAGTGAGTCTTGTAATCATTTGATTCGTTGATGTGTTTAAAAAATATGGGAATACATGTTCTAATGAAGTGAGTCAGGGTTTAGGATATGTAGTACTAGAAACTGCTATGCAGTAGGTCTGTCAGGCCTCTTAATTTGCAAATGGAAAGGGGCGACCACTCGGTCCCCCCGAACGTATGGTGGAGTACCCCGATCCCCCCGGGAAGCCATTTTGGGCGGGAGGCGAGTCTCGGCTGGTATGCCCGAAGCGGCGTAGCCGGGGCGCGCCTTTTCCCGCCCAAGAGGGGGTTGTCCTAGAAACCAACACCGCTAGCCACGCCCTGGAGGCGGATTGGAGGTGGGTACACGCCCGCCCGAAGAAGGATAAAAGGAGCGACAAGCCAAGGAGGCATCCTCTTGTTCCTGTGCTCTGAAGCTGCACCTCCCCGTTGCACGTGAGCTCGAGACGGAACGAAGAGCCATTTTTGAGAATTTAATCGTGTGTTTTCTTCTTTCAGTGAGTTCGGGCCTTTCTGCTTAGGACCTTTGAGGAATATACGTGGGCGATGCCTAGCAAGAAGGTCGGAAAGAGGATCGGGACCGATCAGATGCTCCGTATGCTGATGAAAGACATGGCGGATATGAAGAAGCAGATGGCGGTAATGAATGGTGTTGGGGGGCCTAAGAGAGTCATCGGGCCGGCATTGCCGGGAGTAGTCCCTAGCGGGAGAGGCAGAAGGGCCAAGAAGGGAGCGTCGGGGGGGGGAAGCCCCGGTGCCTGAAGTACCCCCTGCGCACCCGGTCACCCCGATCGAGGCCCCAACTCCGGTCCCAGACGTGGGCCAACCCATCCCTGTGGTAGTCACTCCAGTGAACGGGGAGGATATGCCTCCTGAGCTGGCTGCCCAGTTGGCGGCATGGTTAGGCAAAGAAAACGAGGGGGCCACGGCTGAGGAAGCCAGGGCAATAATGAAGCAGTTGCGGCAATCGAAAGATGCTGCGAAGGCACCGTCTCCTTTTGTTTCCCCGCAGGCTCCCGTGGAACAACCAGGGTCGGGCGTTGGTTCGGCAGGAACTACGGTCACAGTGGCCGGTTCAGGTAAGCCATTGCCGATTGCGGGGGAGGGATCGGTACCTTCAAGGAGGGAAAAAGTTGTTCAGCATATCCCGATGGATGTAAAAGAAAGGATATGGTCTGATAAATATGTGAACATGTTTTCCTTGTTGACTGATCATTATGAGATTGAGCATGTGAAAAATCAAAAAGAGTTTCTGCATCCTAGTGTATGGCGCGCCAAGATGGCCGCTTTCAGGGTGGATGAGTCGATCGACAATTGGGGCAGAGCGTTTGGAATGTTCATTGCAATTATGGGGGAACGTAGACCTGAATTGTTGGTGGGATTAGCCGTGTATCAGACACGTATCATGGAATTTTTTGGGACATATGGTGGCAATCATTGGTTGCATTACGATAGCATTTTTCGTAAGACCAAGGAGCACGACTCATCCCTGACATGGGATTGTTTCGACTCAATTTCCTGGCAGAAAATGGAGAAGTCAGGCTCGACGAAGTCGCCATCTTTAGGGGGGGTATGGTCGAGTTTGCCCGCCATTCGCCTGGGACGCCCTTTCGGGCAGGATCGAGCAACGATCAGCACACAAAGAATAATGGCAACTCAGGTAAAAAAGGGGTCTGCTGGAGCTTTAACAGAGGTAAATGTACTAGGCCGCAGGGATCTTGCAGGTTTAGGCATGAATGTACTGGGTGCGGGCAGTCCTCTCACCCCGAGACCATGTGCAGAGCCAAAAATGGTGATCCGGGAAGTAGGGGGGGCGCCAAACAGGTCTGAAATAGTCCAAGGGGCGCCTCTCCCTACCCCGATTGATATCATGGCAATGATTCCTTGGTTGAACGAATATCCGGATCATGTCTCCGCTGGGGTGTTGCGAGATGGTTTTTCATATGGTTTCCGCATCCCGGCGGGGGATTTTCAGGGTAAAGCACAATGCAGGAACCAACTGTCGGTTCTGCAGAATACGGCGGTGGTACAAGCTAAGATTGGGAAGGAGGTGACCCGGGGTCGGGTTGCCGGCCCATTTGACATGCCGCCTGTTGCTAATTTTGTTTGTTCGCCTCTGGGAGTAGTCCCCAAAAAGGACCCAGGGGAATTCAGGTTGATACATAATTTGTCAGCCCCAAGGGGACTTTCGGTGAACGACGCGATTGACCCGGGAGTTTGTTCGGTGCGGTACGCATCTTTTGATGAGGCTGTCGCCATGTTGAATCGCCTGGGGCCCGGAGCGCTGATGGCCAAGTCGGACATTGAGTCGGCGTTCCGGTTGCTCCCGGTACACCCAGATGATCAGCGTCTCCTTGGTTTCATGTTTCAGGGACACTATTACATGGATAAATGTATGCCAATGGGTTGCTCCATTTCTTGTGCGTATTTTGAAACATTCAGTAGTTTTTTTACAATGAGTATTCACAAGAATAACAGGGTTTACACATGTTATGCATTATCTTGATGATTTTCTATTTCTGGGGGCAGCCGGGGACATGGAATGTGCACAGGCTTTGAATGAATTTTGTAATCTCATGACCCGCTTTGGCGTGCCATTGGCACCAGGTAAGACAGTGGGCCCGGCTACTTCGCTCGAGTTTCTTGGAATAGAGCTCGACTCCGAAGAGGGGTGCTTCCGTTTGCCTAAGGAAAAGGTAACGAAGTTTAAGACATCACTTGAAACATGTATTGGTGAGACGAAGGTAAATTTGCATCAGTTGCAGCAAGCTGTGGGTCAGCTGAACTTTGCCCTTAGAGTAATACCGATGGCTCGCCCCTTTTCCCGCTCTATTGCTCAAGCCATGGTCGGCCTTAAAGAAGGACACCACCGCACAAGGCTCTCGGCAGAGGTCCGCCAGGACATGCGCATATGGTTGGCATTCCTGGTGAATTTCAACGGTTGTGTCGTGTGGACCAAACCAGCGGTCTCCTCCGTGGAGCTGGGGTTGTGGACGGACTCGGCAGGGAGCGTGGGTTTTGGCGCCATCCTGGGTAATCGTTGGTCGGCACGAATCTGGCCGCCATGGTGGCATGAGAATGGGCTGACAGGTAACATTGGGTTTCTCTGACTGTTCCCTATCCTGGTGGCCTTGAAAACATGGCCTGAGAATTTTCGTGATCGCTCTGTGGTTTTCTGGTCTGATAATATGACCGTGGTTGAGTGTATCAATAGTCAGGCAGCACGCTGCAAATGGATCTTGAGACTGTTGAAGGAGATTGTCCTGCTATGTATGAGACTAAACGTCCACTTTAGGGCGAGACATGTGCCAGGGGTGTTAAATCAGGCAGCTGATGCACTTTCTCGTTCCCGTATGCAGGCCTTCTGGGGTTTTCTGCCCTCAGCGGACCCGGTGGCGGCACCATTTCCCGAAGCTCTCTGGTCTCTCGGTGCCCCGGACTACAAGACCTCGTGGGAGAGAGTTTAGCACCCAGGACAAGGAAGGCTTATAAAGGGGCGTTCCGTTCTTATTTGTCCTTTTTGGGTTCAGCTAGGGGGGAGCTGTGGGGCAAAGAAGAGTATGTCCTGAATTTTTGTTATCACTACATCAGGCAGGCAAATCAGTGGCTACGGCCAATAGGCACCGGCCGCCATTTCTTTCATGGCACGGGCCCATGGCATACAGGATCCCACGGCATCTTTCTTGGTGCAGAAGGCGCTGCGTGGGTGGCAACGCCGTGAGGGTTGCAGAGTGGATGAAAGACATCCGATAGGTCTTAAAAGGTTGGCCCTGTTACTGTCCGTACTCCCTGCGACATGTTCGTCTCAATCAGAGACGGTGCTATTCCGGGCCGCTTTTGCATTAGCATACCATGGGGCTATGCGGGTAAGCGAGCTGGTAGCGAGGAACAAGCAGGATACGGGGGGGGGTCTGTGCCGTGAGCACATTCAAATTAAGGGGGAGACAATGGTAGTCTCATTTGTCAGGTCCAAGACCGATCAGAAGGCGATCGGGGACAGTGTAGTGGTTCAGCGGATTCCGGGATCTCCCATGTGCCCGGTAGCATGCGTTGAGGAGTATTTGGCGCAGAGGGTGGCATCATGGGAGGGAAGCTTGCTGAGGCACGCCGACGCCACCCCGCTGACTAGGTTTCAGTTTCAGCGGGTGTTAACGATGGTGATCGCAGCGGCGGGCTTGAACCCGTGCGAGTTTGGGACCCATTCCTTCAGGATAGGGGCTGCTACAGAGGCTACAGCCAGGGGTCTGAGTGTGGAAAAAGTAAAACAGTTGGGGCGTTGGTCCTCGAATTGTTATAAAAGGTATGTGCGGTTGCACATGTTGTGAAGCCTATGTCTTGTACTCATGCTTCTTGTTTTTGTTTGGTTTACAGTGTCGCGAGCTTACGAAGCGGGGCGTACTGTGCAGTCGACCCGACACCTGGGAACCAGCGGTCAAAGATCACCGGCTGAGGAAAGAGTGGTGTGGGTCGTGGGCCACTCATACGTGAGGCGTGCCGCAGACGTATTCAAAGCAGGTGACATGATTCACATGGCTGGGGAATACGGGTACAGGGTGACCTTCTACGGAAGGGGCGGGCTCTGTATTGACCAGTTTCAAAGTTTTATCGAGGGTTTGTTAGGGCGGACAAGGTCACCGCCATCTATAATCATAGTGCATCTTGGGGGCAATGATTTGGTGACCACTGGTAGACGAATACTTCTCGAGTTGATACTATCCACAGTGAGTTGGTTGGCGAGAAGGGTTCCAGGGTGCACGATTGCATGGTCTCATATGATTCCACGAAAAGTGTGGCGGGGGGCTATTTCGGTGGCTGCTGTAAATCATTCAGTGAAGAAGGTGAATAACAAGCTTGGTGGATTGTTCCGTACTAGTACATTGCATTCTATTCTGCATGGGTGTATCAGGGGGGACCAAATGTATCTAGAAGATGGAGTTCATTTGTCCCGGGTTGGGAATTCTTTACTCATAGGAGACTTCGTAGCTTGGTTAAAGAGTTTGCAGCCATGACCTTTAAGTAGGAGTTTTTGTAGGGGGTCCGGATAGCCGGTCAACTATCCGGCCTGTGGCGGTAAGGTCATGATCGGTGAGCAGGAATTAGAAGATCCCTAGAGGTAGGGCGTCACCCATTATGGATGGGAGCGCCCGGGGGGAGGCGGCCATTGGCCCCTCAAACGGGGAGGCGGTCCCCTCTAGGGATGGGGACGCCGAAAGGGAAGGCGGCCATAGGCCCCTCCCTGGGGAGGAGGGGCTAGGGCCCCTCCTGGGAATTTCCCGGGGCCAGGACATCTGCGACGGCAGATGTGGTAAGTTGTGTGGGGTGGGAGGGGGGTCTACGCAACCTTCTAGACACCTCACACGAGTCCTCGGACGACCACTTAAGATGGCGTTGAGTTATCAAGGGGCCCCCGCTAAGACAAGGGAAATTGGAAGTTGGCACAGAGGTACAGTCCTCTGTGCGACCGCCCCTCACAAGTGAGGGGGGGGGTTCTGGTAGTGGGGATCTGACACCGGTTACGACCTTGCCGTTGGCCCGTAAATGTTAGGATGTACAATTTCAAAGTTTGAGTAATGCAGTTGCAGGATGTTTAGTATCGGCTAGGAGAACCTTTGTATTAGAGATGTGTTAAGGTCAGCCAAGAACATCGTAATGTGTAAATGAAATTGTACATGATATGAAACTGTTATTTTAACGTTTTAATTTTGTTTCATATTTTAATAAATATGGCCGGGAGGGTAACTCCCTCCCGCCTTCCACAAGTTCAGAACTGTTTCCGTCTTCCCATCCTTGGGGATTGTGTTGAGAGGGGGTGGCGGGTATCTCAGCCATATGGAAAGGGGCGACCACTCGGTCCCCCCGAACGTATAGTGGAGTACCCCGATCCCCCCGGGAAGCCATTTTGGGCGGGAGGCGAGTCTCGGCTGGTATGCCCGAAGCGGCGTAGCCGGGGCGCGCCTTTTCCCGCCCAAGAGGGGGTTGTCCTAGACACCAACACCGCTAGCCACGCCCTGGAGGCGGATTGGAGGTGGGTACACGCCCGCCTGAAGAAGGATAAAAGGAGCGACAAGCCAAGGAAGCATCCTCTTGTTCCTGTGCTCTGAAGCGGCACCTCCCCGTTGCACGTGATCTCGAGACGGAACGAAGAGCCATTTTTGACCCACCCACCAGCCCCTGATGACAGCGATTTGTGGAATAAAGTCGAGTGTCATGATATTGTTTTTCTTACAGGTTGTTTTGAATAAAGTTGGTAATTTGGTGTGTAATAAAGTTGATAATTTTTCCTTTTCAGCATGTTTTATTCAGCAAAGTAGTTGCACCGGATGCTCGGTAGAGATTATACTTCGATTCGCTTAAGTATACATTGTTGTCTCCATTTTAGTCTTAGATTGTCGTATTTATTTTGGTCGGGCGGTAAGGTCATGATCGGTGAGCAGGAATTAGAAGATCCCTAGAGGTAGGGCGTCACCCATTATGGATGGGAGCGCCCGGGGGGAAGCGGCCATTGGCCCCTCAAACGGGGAGGCGGTCCCCTCTAAGGATGGGGACGCCGAAAGGGAAGGCGGCCATAGGCCCCTCCCTGGGGAGGAGGGGCTAGGGCCCCTCCTGGGAATTTCCCGGGGCCAGGACATCTGCGACGGCAGATGTGGTAAGTTGTGTGGGGTGGGAGGGGGGTCTACGCTACCTTCTAGACACCTCACAAGAGTCCTCGGACGACCACTTAAGATGGCGTCGAGTTATCAAGGGGCCCCGCTAAGACAAGAGAAATTGGAAGTTGGCACAGAGGTACAGTCCTCTGTGCGACCGCCCCTCACAAGTGAGGGGGGGAGTTCTGGTAGTGGGGATCTGACACCGGTTACGACCTTGCCGTTGGCCCGTAAATGTTAGGATGTACAATTTCAAAGTTTGAGTAATGCATTTGCAGGATGTTTAGTATCGGCTAGGCGAACCTTTGTATTAGAGATGTGTTAAGGTCAGCCAAGAACATCGTAATGTGTAAATGAAATTGTACATGGTATGAAACTGTTATTTTAACGTTTTAATTTTGTGTCATATTTTAATAAATACGGCGGGGAGGGTAACTCCCTCCCGCCTTCCACAAGTTCAGAACTGTTTCCGTCTTCCCATCCTTGGGGATTGTGTTGAGAGGGGGTGGCGCGTATCTCAGCCATATAGTCTCCATGCTGTGTACTGAAGACTCGTAGCACTTGCTTGATACCATACACTGCGTACACACAACTGTATTGCTCTAAAGTCAGAAATATAAATCCCACCATGACTCCCTACACTGTCTAAACACCACTGTACTGTTCTGAACCTTGAAACACCATTCTCAGCAAAATCCCCTATAATGTTGAAACAGCACTGCACTGCCATAAAGTCTGATCAGCACTCACTACATGATTTCCTACTCTGTTCAGACACTGTTGCTGTACCTTAAACTTACTTATGCAGTGAACCAGTGTTTTCATCATATAGTTGTTCTAATTGCTATGTAGTATATTAGTAGTGGTCTATAACATGTTTTTTTTCTTCACAATAGATTGTTATTATCTACAGAAAGAAAAACCAACATGCCTACAAAGGATGCCAAAAGAAGAAAATATAAACAGGCTTTCTTTTCCAAGAAAACACAATTATCAGATGTATCTAAACAGCATTGTACAGAGAAAAAGAAGAATGCTCCTGGTAAGACAACAAAGGATTTCAAGAAATTACCGTAAGAAAAAATGTGGACAATGTGGAAAAGATCAAAAAATTATCTCTATGAACAAAGAAAAAGGAGTTAAAAAAGAAAAATGTTGGAAAAGTGTGTGGCGATCAAATTCTCTATAGTAATAGACGTAAAAATCAGTTTGTTGAAATTCGCTAGAGAATGTTTTATAACAGAGTTGTATTAAATTTATTGAAAAGTGGTAAGACTTCTAAAAGGAAAACAGCTTTTTATAAGCAAAAAAAAGAATAGAAAGTATTGAGGATCCGGCGTTTGAATTAAAAAAGAAATTGTTTATTTTAGTAATCAATAGACTTCATACACTAGACAAGGCAATTAATCTTTGAAAGCGAAAAGACTTATTAATAGAACTAATTTTTGTAATGTCTTTTTCTGGAGAATGGAAGCATAGTTCAAGTTCTGAGCCATTTTTAATGAAGAGACTTAGTTTCAGACTAATGATTTGTTGCATTCAGTTGACACCAGTGGTCGAGCATATGAGGTGAAGGACGGTTGTCCGATTGAAAAAGAGAAAATTGTCTCAAAAAATGCAGAAGATGTGTTAGCTGATGAAGTTTTAGGGAGATGTCCTAAGGCTCCAGTGTACACTTGGAATTGTAGTAGTATTTGAAGTGTACGACAGGATTCAGAAGATTAAGATGCTGCAAGCATTAGACCCTTGCCGAGTGAGAGAAAAAATGGGTTTGCAAGGTAATTCTCTGGCTCGCCTTTCTAAAAAAGTATGCCAGAGTGTTTTTCACCATTTTAGGATGTTAGCAGAGCATCATACTGAAGTGAGGAAATTAGTGAGAAGGATGTATTATGCAAAAAGTCCAGCACTTAAGCTAAAACAGTTAAACAGTGCTCTTTTACATGGATCTGTATTAGATGTAAAGCACATTTATGAAGAAATTAAGGTTAGTTTCTTTTGTGAAAGAGAGGACAGTGCAGAAACTGATACAGTAATAGATGAAAATGTGGAAGAAAATGTACAAAAATTTAGTACAGAACATTTTGACCAAGAAATTACAAGGTTTAAGGTCATTTCAGGAGAAAGGCCCAATTTTTCTTGTATTTGTTGTAGAAAAATTCATTATAAAAATCAGGCCAGGTTAGTTGATCTATATTTAAAAAGTGAAAAGGAGAATAATAATGAGTGGAAAGAATTTGCAACTTATTTGTTGGTAGAGAATTGTTTTGATTTGGGTTCTGATCAACGTATTTGTAAGTATTGTTATAATAAATTAAATGAAAACAAAATGCCAGCTAGAGCTGCACATAATAATGTTGAGTTGGTAACTATTCCTTCTGAACTTATGGATTTAAATACTTATGAGTCTATTCTGATTCAATGTGTGCATCCATTTCAGGCTATTGTTCGTATGGAGCCTAAGACAGGGAAATTGCCTCCTTCTGATTTACAGAGAGGATTAAAGGCAAGAGTTGTATATTTGCCTCTACATTTAAAGAAAAATATTGAAACAATTGGTGTTGAAAATGTGGAAGAGGAACCTCTAGTTATTCTAGTTCATGGCGTACCTATGAAGAGTAAGAAAATCTGGCAAGAATTAGTGGATGTTAGGAAAGTGAAAAAGGCAACGTTGTATTTGGTAAAAAACAATCAATACTACACAAATGTATATGTAGGAGAAGAGGAAACAACTGTAGAAGAGGACAGTAATTTGTCAGCTGGACAAGTTGAAAAAGTGGTTGTGTCCAGAAGTGAACAAATGTATGAACATTATAGTGTTCATCCACTGCATTCCAAAGAAGTAATGGGTAATGCTATTGAGTTATTCCAAATGAAAGAAGCAAAAGAAAGTCCTATTAGTGTATGGGAAGAAAGTTTGGAAGCTCGTTGTTTTCCTTAGATATTTCCAACAGGTCAAGGTGGACGATATGATGACCGACCTGTGCAGATACCAGCATCTGAATAACAGACATCAAGACTATATGCAGAAGATCCAAGGTTTAGTCAATGTATTCCATATTTATTTCATCTTCTGTTTGACAGTGACTTGTCTGGACTTTATTATGCAGTGAACCACATAATAAAAAGTGGAGTACATCTGCAGACTGTTTCGGCAAGGGACTTTATGGATAAAGTCCAACAGAATGATACTGTTTTGGAATCTCAGCTAATTAATCTCATGGCATGTCAGCGTGGTACTAATGAGTATTGGTACCGTCGTCATGGGGAATTGAAATGTATGCTAAGAAACTTAGGAACTCCTACATGGTTCCTCACTCTAAGCTGTGCTGAGTATGCTTGGGAAGTTTTACTTCAATTTCTTCGAGAGGCAAATGCAAACATAGAAAATATAGAATACCAGACAACTGGAGAATTGTGCTCTTTGGATCCAGTTAATGTATGCAGGTATTTCAATCATAGATTTGAAGCTATGATGTCTTTTATCACAAATAAAAAAAATCCTCCTCTTGGAGAGGTTCTGGATTTCTTTTGGAGAAAGAAGTATCAAGCAAGAGGTCCTCCTCACATACATATGCTGCTATGGATCAAAGATGCCCCCAAATTTGGAACAGATTCGGATGAGACTGAGACAGTGATGAGTTTTATTGAACAGTATTCTACATGTGCTGTTCCTAAAAAAAAGAAAAGAATTTGAAACATCAAGTCTTAGGGTTTCAAACCCATCGTTGTGGAAAATACTGTCGTCGAAAGTACAAATCAAAGGACAAGTTCTACACAAAATGTCGTTTTGGATTTCCACGACCAGTAATATCAAAAGGAAGAGTGAACAATTTTATGTGATCTTTGCGACATACTGTGACAAGGTTTAAGGTTTGTTTATTGTACAGTTAATAAAAACCCACAATTATTAAACATACAAATTTTAAAAAGTCAGTATCTTCGTTAAAACAAGTAAAGTGCAGTAGTTCAAATGTAAAAAGTCTCAGCTTTAGTTGTATAAGAATCTGTGGAGTTTTCGTGGGCTTAATACTTCCACTTCGATGACCATGATAGCCAGGTGTATTTGTTTTGTTATTATTTGACTTCTGCTAGAGAAGACCCTCTGGTTTTTTCGTTTAGTCTTTTGGCCACTATCTCAAAGTATTTTGTTATTCTGCAGTTTAGCTGAGTTTCATCAGGGTTGAAACAGAGCATCACGGCCTGCCTGCAGCTCGTTATGCCCTTCTGGTTCCATAATGCTCGTAGCAGGGAGCGCCTTATGTCCTGGAGGTTTGTGCAAATGCAGATAATGGTATAAGGTCCTCTTTCGCAGAAAGACAGAGGCGGCATTGATTTGCGGGGTTTTCCCTTGCCCATGGTGCCAGGTGCGGAGCTATAGGAATTCTGCCCATGCGCATGTTAAGAAACTTCTTTTTTGTCTTTTGTGTGAGGCCCATCGTTAGGTAGTCTTGTGGTTTTAGAGCGCTGTAACCATTCAGCACCACCCAACCGTGCGCTCTCTTAGCTAGGGTGGCTTTGTCCTCAATTGATAAAACCATCTTAGTGACTTTTGACACCACTTTTTTAAAGGTACGAGGGTCAGTTGCCGACTCCCATAGGTCTGTAAGTCCTAAGACCTTCAGTGAATCCATTAAGTAGGTCCTTGCAGGTGAGTTGTCTCTAATCGATAGTTCCATCCATAGATGGGCGTTTAAGGACCCTTGGTCCGCATCTCTGATTTTCCGCCAGCTTTATAAGTATGCGCCTCTTCTCTCGACCGCTTGTTTCTGCAGACCGAATTCAAGCCGAATTTGTGCTGGTGATGAGTTGTTGGGGAGATGAAATATTGCCCTGTATGCTCGACTGATGCAAGTGTCAAGAAAATCACCGAAAAATACCTACAACTTAAGGAGAAATTAAGAGTCAAAATACATAAATGACTATAACCCCGTCATTTTGTCAATGTGGAATGCTAACATGGATATTCAATATGTTGCAGACAACTCCATTGCTGTGGCTCGATATGTTACATCTTATATTACGAAATCTGAGAAGACAGAACTAAAGGAAATGTGGGAGGAAATTTCTCATGAAAAAAGCCTAGGTAAGAAATTGTACAGCTACAGTTTGAAGATGATGTCTCATCGAGAATTTGGAGCAAATGAATGTTCAGATCGCTTATCATCTGTAAGTCTATATGCCAAATCAAGAACAATTATTTGGGTGAGTTTAGGTCTCACAGGAACACGAAACCGAGTTTTGAAATCTGTACAAGAAATTGAGTATTTAGCAGAGAAAGAACCAAACAGTACAGATATTTTGAAGACAAATATGTTGGATACATACTATCCAAATAGAAGTAATCATCTTGAGAACGTTTGTCTCTATGAAGTACTGCAAAGCTATATTTTTAAGAGGAATATTACAGAAGATAATAATAAAGGAATATATGCTGTGATTGGATCTGAAGGTTGTCTGGTGAAACAAAGAAAAGGACATTTGATTAATCATCGAAAACTGAGTTGCGAAACTTCTGACAAAAGGGAATTTTACTATTTAGCCCTTTTGCAACTCTTTAAACCATGGCGTACAGAAGAGGAACTACTCAGAGATTTTCTTAGTTATGAAGATTGATTCGACGCAACCAAAAATACTATAGAATGTTTTTACTAATTATCTGCAAATGTTGAATGAATAAATGCAGCAAGAAGCTACAATTGCAGCAGAGATTGCTAGAGACAGTTCTCAAGACAGTCAAAGTTCTGCTTCGTTGAGTCAGGATCCACTAGGAGGACCAATTATCCAAAATGAAGCTGCCACTGCCATGGATGAGGTGGAAAGAGCAATGGAACAAGCTCAGGAGGATGTAATAAACTTAGAAGAATGGAAAAACAGCTAAATGTTGAGCAAAAACAAATATACGATGAAGTGACAGAGCAGATTGAGCATGGTTTATGTCATGAGAAAAAAGAGTGCTCATGTACGTCATTTAAACCTGTCCGACTGCATGTGAGTGGAGAAGCAGGAAGTGGAAAAAGTTTTCTAATTAAAGCAATTGCAACTTATCTACAGTAAAGAACCGAGTCGTCACTCTCTTGTGTTGTTACCGCTCCAACTGAGTTGACAGCACATAACATTAAAGGGATTACTTTAGATCATTTATTGATGCTGCCAGTAGAGCACGAAAATAAATTAGAATACCACAAGCTATCTGGAGAAGCTTGTTGTGAAGTTTCCAGAGTCCTGAAAAAAATGAAACTTCTAATTATTTATGAGGTAAGCATGGTATCAAATTTAATGCTTGCCTTTGTGCATTTAAGAATGCAACAAATTCTTAAAAGAGAGTATGATGTGTTATTTGGAGCCAAACACGTAATGGTTTTTGGAGATCTACTACAGCTAACTCCTGTGAAAGGACAAACAGTGTTTAAAACCCTTACACATGAAGATACCAGGAGGTGCCTGGGAAGCATTGGAAATGTTAATATTTGGTCATATTTTGAATATTCAGAACTCATTCAAAATATGCAACAAGCAAAGGATGCTAATTATAAAATTATTCTTTAAGATATAAGAATTGGAAAAGTGAGTGAACATGGCAAAGAAGTTTTACAGGCACAATTACTTTCCAATTTGTTTCCAAATGAAAATGTTGCTGCAGAGAATATATATATAGAAAAATTGCAGAAATAAAATCAGTGATATGCTTGATGCCAACTCTGCAAGAATGCGCAATCTTCAATGAAAAAATGTTAAAGTTTGAAAAACAAGAAATTATAAAACTAGAAGCTATTGATAGAATAGAGCATGAAAGAACTACTATTATTTTGTCACAAAAGTTGAAGTCAAAATTGGATTCTTTAGAGAAATCAATATCTAAAACTGCTGGTTTAGAAAAGAATCTATATGCATGTATAAATTGTCGGATAATTTTACAACGTAATTTACATGTGGAAAGAGGCTTAGTAAATGGAGCAATGGGTAATGTTGTTGATTTTGTGAATTACCCAAATAGAGATGACATTGAATTTTTGAAAATCAAATTTGATGAAATTGAAGAAATACAACAATTGAGTCGTCGTTCAGCTCGATTTTTGCTTGTAAAAGATTTATATGTCCGCCGAAAACAGTTTCCTGTTTGTTTGGCATATGCGGTGACTATTCATAATCTCAAGGTTTAAGTGTAGATAGTGCTTTGGTGAATATTGGAAGTACTGTGCTCAAGGAGGGTATGGCATATGTTGCTTTATCTTGAGTCAGAACTTTATCTGGATTATACTTGATTGATTTTGATGACACAAAGATTAGTGCAGATCTAAATTGTGTGAAAGAGTATATTAGGTTAAGAAGAAAATATGCTCCAAATTTACCTCAATATCCTTTATTTGAAAAGCGTGTGGTAGGTCGAAAAAGAAGATTTGAGAAAAATTGTAGTGAGGTTGTAGAGAAAAGAAAAAAACTAGATGAACCAGTAATTGCAAACAAAAAGAAAAAAGATAGTATTGAAGAGGTTGGATTTCAGTTTGAAAACAATTCTGGTGTCAACTGCTATGCTAATGTAGTGGTTAATTTTTGTTTTTTTTCTTCAAACTTTACAGCAACAGATTATTGATAATCGGGATCAAAGATTTTGTTGTTTGTTGAATTCTGTCTTTGAAAAATGTAGCAGTGATAAAACAAAAATAGAAAGTGTTTCTGATATTCGAAATGTTTTAGACATATGTTCTGGAGTAAATCAATTTTCACAGAATATTCAGCAAGATTGTCAGGAATTTCTTATGTATATTATCATTAATATTAAAGGAAATTTATAAAGCGCCTGATTACGCACGGATGGCGTGTCCCCGTGCTGTGGCGAGTGGAATCAGCAGAATAACAAAAACAAGTACTAGACAGCAAACAAACTGGACCTTTGAAAGAGAGTTATTGAAAGATGAAAAGTATATAGAACACATGAATAAATGGATTATTGATTTTTTTTCCTTTAATAGAGATACAGCAGAAATGGGAGGTGTTTGGGATACTTTGAAAGCTGGAGTAAGAGGGGAAACAAAGAGTTATAATTCTTATAAAAGGAAACAAACCCAGTTGAGGAACTCAGAATTAGCCCTGAAGGTTTTGATGGCAGAAGAAAGATTAGAAAATAGCGTGGTGTTGGGGCGGGATTTGGAAAAAGCTTGGGTAGAGTTAGTCAAAGCTAAAGGTGAGGCAGAGGGTGAAATTGCTAGTAAAGCAGCAAAAATGTATAATACCAAAAGAGAGAAGTGCTATGAGTTGAGCGAGTCGGTTGGCAGGATACTGGCTACACGAACAAGGCAACAAGAAGCTGCAGGCATAGTGAGGGAAATCAGGGACACTTCGGGAACGGTTCATTCAGAGTCGGATAAAATAAGAGAAGTCTTTAGGATATTTTACGAGAAGTTATACGACGATGAACTACAGGGTCGTGATCCTCTAAAAGATAAGGAAGAAATGATGGAGTATCTCCGAGAGACTCCTATAGATCTAATAGAGGAAGAGGAAGCAGAAGGGTTAGAGGGAGAGCTGCAGTTAGAAGAAATTAAGGAGGCAATATGGAACCTACCTTCTGGTAAAGCAGCAGGCCCTGATCAGATACCTATAGAATTTTACAAAGTATTTTGGGATTGTTTGAAAGAAGAAATAATAAGGGTGATGCATGGGGCACAGCTGGGCAAAACATCACCTAAATCATGGGGGGGCGCAGAGGTGGTTGTAATATTAAAAAAAGGTAAAAATCCGGAAGAACCAGGTTCGTATAGACCTATAACTCTACTTAATGCAGACGTAAAAGTCTTTTCTAAAGCATTGGCATCAAGGCTGGCAAAAGTTATAGATAAAATTGTCAGTAGTTGCCAACACGGTTTTATACCAGACAGAGGAACCACACACCACATACGGAAAGCAATAACGCTATTTGATGTTTCGTCAGTCACCGGAGACCCGATTGCAGTGATGTTACTTGATGCAGAAAAAGCATTTGATCGGGTCTCCTGGGGCTACCTTTGGTATGCTTTAGCTAGAACAGGAATTAAACAAGGCTTTATCAAAGCTTTACAAACTCTCTACTTAGAACCAGTAGCGACTCTACGAGTGAATGGCGGAAACACAGGTCAATTCCATATAAAAAGAGGGACTAGACAGGGGTGCCCTTGCTCACCTTTATTGTTCGCTATATACTTGGACCCACTCATACGCAGAATAGAGGCATCTGAGATGATAATTCCGGTAGCAACAGTCATCGGGCAGTGTAAAATCTTAGCCTATGCAGATGACATTGCTGTTATCTCTCCAAACCCATCTGAAACCATAGAACATCTTGAACTTGAGGCACTGAAATTTGGAAAGATATCGGGATATAAACTAAATACATCAAAAACACAGATAATAAAAAATTCATATACCCCATGTTTAGACAACCGAGTGGTACAAGAAGGCATGTATCTAGGGGTTATCATAATGTCAGATCTGGAAATCTTAGTGGAAAGGAATATTACCCCTTTAATCAAGAAAGTGGAGAAAGATTTGGATAGATGGGATAATTTGCATCTGTCAATAGTGGGAAGGTCTAACATAGTAAAAATGATTATTCTCCCAAATTTTTGTATCTATTTAGGGCAATACCGCTATTTTTTGATAGTAAAATATTTAAAAAACTTGAGAGTATACTAAATAGATTCATTTGGGCAAAAGGGAAAACGAGAAGGGCCCTTAGATATATGACATTGCCGAGAGAAAGGGGAGGCTGGGGAGTCCCAGATTTAAAATCTTATTATTTGGCGGCGGCTTTACAGAACATGACTGGTTTAATGGGAGGTGAACAGTGCCGTGGAGCAGAGGAGTGGAGTAAATTTGGATCATTAGCAATCTATGGATTAACTTTGGGAATGGAAGCGAAGGATGTTCTCCTGAAATTTACAGAGGCTAGTTATTATAAGAAGACAAAGTTTAAGACAATAATAGCAGCATTTGAAATTTGGAAAAGTTTTGCGAAAAAAATTGGTCTAGGAAAATATAATTCATATACAAGATTGTTACACAATCAAACCCTCCCACAAGATATCTTTTCGGGACCTATAATTGTAGAGTGGGAAAACAGGGGAATCAGAACTATTGGAGATATAAAGGGGGATCAGGGTGTTCTCCAATTTAAAGATCTACAAGACAGATTCAACCTAGAAACTAGACAATTTTTCAAATATCTCCAAGTTAGGAGTTTTCTCCTGAAAAAAGAAGGTGGCGCTCTGGGATTTAGGCGTAACGCTATTATGGAAATTATTCAAAGGGGGCAGGATTGCACGATTAAAAGATTATATGCTGAATTGATTAAAGTAAAACAAGATGATCACCAAAAATGGAGTGAAAAATGGAAGGATAATCTCAAAATCAGCTCTGAAAGTTTTGGTATCTCCCTAGAAAAGGGGAATTCATTACTATATTCAGCACCATTACAAGCTCAACACTATAAAACACTCTATCATTTGTATTATACACCGGCTAAAATAGCACAATGGGGAGGTTTAGTGGGCATCACGTGCTATAGGTGTGGAAGCTCGGATGCTGATTTGCAACATGTATTTGCTCTATGCCCCCGTTTAGATTTATTGAAAAAAGAAATCGAATGTTTTATAAACAAAATCCTAGAGAGCGAAATTGTATTAACCCCTGGAACTATCTTACTAGGAGTTAATGTTGAAGATGTACGGCCTTTTCGTGGAAGGGAATTCTTGTTTGTCGCTATGTCTATCATGAGATTATGTATAGCCTCTGCATGGATAGATCCTGTACCACCTACTTTTCACAAATGGTTGGCTAAGTTACTAATAATATATAAAATGGAGAAAGAGATATATGCAAGGAAGGGAAAAAGAGGAAGGAAGTTAGGTAATATAATATGGGATCCCATAACACGATGGAAGGAGGAATAACTGTGGGAAATGTAGGCTTGTCTAAAGATAAGGAATAATAACTCGGTGCAATTATAATATTCATAGCACACAACATGAAAGTACACTATGCCCCAATTTATATATTATTTCTGTGTTATAATTTGTTTGCTGTAATATTTACCTCGCCTGTTGATGATTTATTGATTGGTTTTCACTTTGGTCTATGAATGTTATGTATATACTTTTTCCACCGCTCTGTCTGTATTAATGATGCCGTGCCTTGTATATAACTGCAAAATACTTTAATAAAAAAATTTAAAAAAAAAATAAAAAAAAAAAAAAAGAAAACTGAGTTGCGAAACTTCTGACAAAAGGGAATTTTACTATTTAGCCCTTTTGCAACTCTTTAAACCATGGCGTACAGAAGAGGAACTACTCGGAGATTTTCTTAGTTATGAAGATTGATTCGATGCAACCAAAAATACTATAGAATGTTTTTACAAATTATCTGCAAATGTTGAATGAAGAAATGCAGCAAGAAGCTACAATTGCAGCAGAGATTGCTAGAGACAGTTCTCAAGACAGTCAAAGTTCTGCTTCGTTGAGTCAGGATCCACTAGGAGGACCAATTATCCAAAATGAAGCTGCCACTGCCATGGATGAGGTGGAAAGAGCAATGGAACAAGCTCAGGAGGATGTAATAAACTTAGAAGAATGGAAAAACAGCTAAATGTTGAGCAAAAACAAATATACGATGAAGTGACAGAGCAGATTGAGCATGGTTTATGTCATGAGAAAAAAGAGTGCTTATGTACGTCATTTAAACCTGTCCGACTGCATGTGAGTGTAGAAGCAGGAAGTGGAAAAAGTTTTCTAATTAAAGCAATTGCAACTTATCTACAGAAAAGAACCGAGTCGTCACTCTCTTGTGTTGTTACCGCTCCAACTGAGTTGACAGCACATAACATTAAAGGGATTACTTTAGATGATTTATTGATGCTGCCAGTAGAGCACGAAAATAAATTAGAATACCACAAGCTATCTGGAGAAGCTTGTTGTGAAGTTTCCAGAGTCCTGAAAAAAATGAAACTTCTAATTATTTATGAGGTAAGCATGGTATCAAATTTAATGCTTGCCTTTGTGCATTTAAGAATGCAACAAATTCTTAAAAGAGAGTATGATGTGTTATTTGGAGCCAAACACGTAATGGTTTTTGGAGATCTACTACAGCTAACTCCTGTGAAAGGACAAACAGTGTTTAAAACCCTTACACATGAAGATACCAGGAGGTGCCTGGGAAGCATTGGAAATGTTAATATTTGGTCATATTTTGAATATTCAGAACTCATTCAAAATATGCAACAAGCAAAGGATGCTAATTATAAAATTATTCTTTAAGATATAGAATTGGAAAAGTGATTGAACATGGCAAAGAAGTTTTACAGGCACAATTACTTTCCAATTTGTTTCCAAATGAAAATGTTGCTGCAGAGAATATATATATAGAAAAATTGCAGAAATAAAATCAGTGATATGCTTGATGCCAACTCTGCAAGAATGTGCAATCTTCAATGAAAAAATGTTAAAGTTTGAAAAACAAGAAATTATAAAACTAGAAGCTATTGATAGAATAGAGCATGAAAGAACTACTATTATTTTGTCACAAAAGTTGAAGTCAAAATTGGATTCTTTAGAGAAATCAATATCTAAAACTGCTGGTTTAGAAAAGAATCTATATGCATGTATAAATTGTCGGATAATTTTACAACGTAATTTACATGTGGAAAGAGGCTTAGTAAATGGAGCAATGGGTAATGTTGTTGATTTTGTAAATTACCCAAATAGAGATGACATTGAATTTTTGAAAATCAAATTTGATGAAATTGAAGAAGTACAACAATTGAGTCGTCGTTCAGCTCGATTTTTGCTTGTAAAAGATTTATATGTCCGCCGAAAACAGTTTCCTGTTTGTTTGGCATATGCGGTGACTATTCATAATCTCAAGGTTTAAGTGTAGATAGTGCTTTGGTGAATATTGGAAGTACTGTGCTCAAGGAGGGTATGGCATATGTTGCTTTATCTTGAGTCAGAACTTTATCTGGATTATACTTGGTTGATTTTGATGACACAAAGATTAGTGCAGATCTAAATTGTGTGAAAGAGTATATTAGGTTAAGAAGAAAATATGCTCCAAATTTACCTCAATATCCTTTATTTGAAAAGCGTGTGGTAGGTCGAAAAAGAAGATTTGAGAAAAATTGTAGTGAGGTTGTAGAGAAAAGAAAAAAACTAGATGAACCAGTAATTGCAAACAAAAAGAAAAAAGATAGTATTGAAGAGGTTGGATTTCAGTTTGAAAACAATTCTGGTGTCAACTGCTATGCTAATGTAGTGGTTAATTTTTGTTTTTTTTCTTCAAACTTTACAGCAACAGATTATTGATAATCGGGATCAAAGATTTTGTTGTTTGTTGAATTCTGTCTTTGAAAAATGTAGCAGTGATAAAACAAAAATAGAAAGTGTTTCTGATATTCGAAATGTTTTAGACATATGTTCTGGAGTAAATCAATTTTCGCAGAATATTCAGCAAGATTGTCAGGAATTTCTTATGTATATTATCATTAATATTAAAGGAAATTTATAAAGCGCCTGATTACGCACGGATGGCGTGTCCCCGTGCTGTGGCGAGTGGAATCAGCAGAGTCGTGCCGCAGGGTCTGCTCGGCTTACTGTGTGTAAAGGTGGGTTTCTAACTTCTTCCTGAAGCCAAATTCAGATGGCTCCAGGCGAAGGTCCAGTGGTAAGGCATTCCAGCTTTTCGCAGCCAGGTATATGCTTGTTGTATTGCAAGATGAAGGTATAGATATTGAAAATATATTCAGTGTTACTTATAAATGGCAAAATGACTGTGATATTTGTTTGTTTTCAAGTAGTACTGAAATAGACACTGAAAGATTTATATATTTGACATTACCAGACTGCAAATCAGTGACTTTTAATAATCTAGTTAGAGAAGCAAATCAAAATATGGTCTGTACCCAATGTCACTCAGAAATGTTACCAACATTATTTATCCAAAGATATGGACAGTATGTAATTTTAATGCTCCAACGATGCAGGCCTGATGGAACAAAATTGACAACTTTAATTAAAACGTTTGTGGCTTCTCAAATATCAATTTCAGGGAGAACTTTTGTAACTGTAGCAATTATTTTTCATAATGGTTCTTCTACAACATCAAGACAGTATACAGCTTACTTATAATGTTCAAAAGGCTGGACTCATTGTAAAGATACTCAATTGACTTTTAAACACCGTTTGCCTTTTGACTTACCACATTCTTACCTAGTGTTTTTACAACCCAAATTTTAGGGAAAACAATTGGCCTAGGAAGATTAGTGCTGTAAAAAAGTTAATCTGCTGTTGAGAATTACTTTGTAAGTCAGTGTGATCAAGATAAAAAAACTTGTACTTGTCATAGAGGTAGTGCAAGTGTATCACATAGTGAGTGATATGAGTATTACAGGAAATGTTGATCATGAGTGAGGCAGGGGTGTTTTAGATTTGTTGTAGTTGTTGGAGATGTTGGTGAAATGTTTTATTCCCTTGTAGAGGTTCCTTTTAATGGTATACAGCTCCATGGAAAATTAAAGGATGAGCAGAGTGTGATCGGCATACCAGATGATGTTCAGGTTCTGATAGCATGCTATTTGTTCAAGGTTCTATGTTCATGATAAATACAATCAGGTGGAGGTATAACCATTGTTAGATGGTCTAAAAGATGTGGGTGCTTTTGTTTCAGAAGGTCGGAAAATGGACACTTAAGAGTACTATTAAGTAACTTCCAAACTAAGGATTTCACAGATACTATTTGGCCATGAGGAATAGTATCACAAGCAAATTACTATTTCGGGTAAATGTTGTTAGAATATGTTTGGACATTACTTTATTTAGAGTGTATAAGAAAGAAGTAGTAATGTTTTGTTAGTTTGTGATTGTTCTTCACATTCTTTACTTAATTTAAGAAATTGATGTTTGAAAAAGACATTTAAGATATGTTTTTTTCTAATTGTTACATTGTTAATGAAAATGTTGAATGGGTTTTTTAAACACAATCTTTTTGATTGTGGTTTTTATGGCCCGCTGTCATATGATGAATTGTATTGGACTCACTGTTTTTAGTGAAATTCAATATATTCTGAGAACAGCAAAATACAATATATAACATATTGTACAAATTATTTTGTATTTTGTATTGTGAAATATATATTATAACTCAATTGTTTCTTCTCTTCCACAGATATAATATTTATAAAGTAAGTAACACAAACAAAATATACTTTTTCATCACTTTCTTAATTCTCTTTCTTTCTATCCTTTCTGCACTCTTTCTCTTACTCCTTTACCTTTCCTCATCTTACTCCTCTTCCCTCATTCTACCTACTCCCCTTTATTCATGTTTACACTCCTTCTCTCACCATCAGTACTCTTCCTTCACCCTCACTCATCTTGTCCAACTCCCTCTTTCCCCTTTATGTCCCTCCCTTGTCTTTTCTATCTTCCTCCATCACTACCATTGTCTTGCCGTATCGACCAGTCTCTTCTCATTGCCCCTTGCTCTCTTTCCTTCTCATAATTCCTCAGTGACCTTCAATCACTTCACTTCTTTCACTTCGTCACTCCCTTTCGGTCACTCCCCTTACTTCCATCTGTCTCTAAGTCTGTTCCTCTGTGTATGTCAGTATACCTGATTTACTCCCTTACAGTCCGTCACTCTCCTTCTGTTTCTCTGTTTTACTATCTCCTTCTCTCTCCACCAGTCTTCCTTTTCTTTTCTCTCTCTTTCCGTAAATCCTTCTCTCTCACTTACTCCTTTTTTCTTTCTCTTAATATACTTCTTTTTCCTTCACATATCTTCCCTCACCCTTATATCCCTTCACTCACTGTCACTGCCCTTCATTCAATATAAGTCCTCTTCCCCCACTTCATGTTCTCCTCACTGTGCATCAGTCCTATTCCCTTTCTCTTGCTTCTATTCTCTCACTCACCCTTACACTTACTCCATCTGACAATATCATTCCCTTATTCCACTTTCACTCAGTCTAACCACTTCACTCCCTGTTAATTATTCGTTCTCCCTCTCTTTCTCTCTTACTCTTTTCCTGTCACTCTCTCCTTCACCCTTCCCTTCTTTCCCTTTCTGTTTCCTTAACTCCTACTTTTTTTGTATTGTGAAATATATATTATAACTCAGTTTTTTCTTGTCTTCCACAGATACTATATATATTTGTTTAAAGTTTTGAAATCTTGTCATTATTTATAAGGTAAGTATGACAAACAAAAAATACCTTTTCATTACTCTATTATTTCTCTTTCTCTCATTCCCTTTCTTCACTCTCTCTTTTACTCACCTTCCTTTCCTTCATGTTACTCCTCTTCCCTCATTCTCCTTACTCTCCTTCATTCACCTTTACACTCCTTCTCTCACCATCAGTACTCTTCCTTCATCCTCACTCACCTTGTTCAACTCCCTCTTTCCACTCTCTATCCCTCACTTCTCTTTCCTATCTTCCTCCATCACTACCATTGTCTTGCTGTATCGCTCAGTCTCTTCTCACTCTCCCCTTACTCTCTTTCTTTCACATCATCCCTCACTCTCTTTCACTCCTATTCCTTTAGTCCCACACTCCCCTTCACTCCATTCCTCTCTCCCTCTGTCTCACTCAGTCTAATCACCTCACTCCCTGTTTGTCACTTGCTCTCCCTCTCTTCCCCTCTCACTCTCTCTCTCTGTCTTTCCCCCACCCTTTCTGTCTTTCTCTTTCTGTTTCTTTCACTTCTACTTTCTTTAGTATTGTGAATTATATATTATAACTCAATTTTTTCTTGTCTTCCACAGATGCTATGTTTATAATAAAAAATTAATAAAAAAGTATGAAAAACTTGTCATTATTTATAAGGTAAGTATGACACAATAAATACCTTTTCATCACCATATTATTTCTCTTTCTCTCATTCTCTTTCTTCACTCTCAATTACTCACCTTCCTTTTCTTCATGTTACTCCTCTTCCCTCATTCTCCTTACTCTCCTTCATTCACCTTTACACTCCTTCTCTCACCATCAGTACTCTTCCTTCATCATTTCTCACCTTGTCCAACTCCCTCTTTCCCTCTCAGTCCCTCACTTCTCTTTCCTATCTTCCTACATCACTACCCTTATTTTGCTGTATCGTGCAGTTTCTTCTCACTCTCCCCTTACTCTCTTTCCTTCACATCATCTCTCACTCTATTTTACTCAGTCCACTTGTCTCACTCCCCCTCACTCTCTTTCCCTCACTTCATCGGCCAGTCCCCTTCCTTTACTCCCCTTTACGCATTCACTTTTGCTAAGTCCCATTCATTTAGTCTCACACTCCCCTTCACTCCATTCTCTCTACCTCTCTCCCTCTGTCTCACTCAGTCTAACCACCTCACTGCCTGTCAGTCACTTGCTCTCCCTCTCTTCCTCTCTCACTCTTTCTTTCTGTCTCTCCCTTACCCTTCCTGTCTTTCTGTTTCCTTCACTCCTACTTTATCCCTAAGTCCCCTTTCCTCTCTCTTAATCTCCTTCCTTCTCTCTCATTCCCCTTTTGTCACTCTTATACCTGTTCTTTCACTGTTAGTGCCTTTCAGTCACCCTCAGTACTTTTCCCTCACTCCCCTTCCCTCACTCTCCTTCCTTCACTCCTCTTTCCTCACTCCCTCACTCAATCTCATTTACTCCCCTTCATTTATTCCTTCCCTCACTTTTTTGTCCTCCATGTTTCTCTCCCTGTCTCCCTTTCTCTCACTCATTCTAACTGCCTCACTCCTTCTCAGTTGCTTGCTCTCCCTTTCTCTCATTGTATCTAACTGTTACTGCCCTACATTCACCGTCACTCCTCTTTTCCCACTCCACTTCCTTTTGTCTGTATTTCTCACCCTTTCACTCCCCCTCGCTCTCCTTTTCCTTCTCTCATTCCCATTTTCTAACTACCTCCATCCCCTCACTCCACTTCTCCCTCCCTCACTCCACATCTCTCACTTTCTTTTACCCCCCTTTTCTCAACCTCATACCCCTTCTCTCACCATCACTCCAGTTCTCTTACTTACACTCCCTTTACCCTGCTCTACTTCTTCCTTTCCATCTTTTACTTTCCTTCCCTGTCTCCGCCACCTGCTCCCCTTTTCTCACTTCCCCTCCCTTACTCTTTTTCTCCACTTACCTCACTCCCCTACCCTCAGTCCCCTTATTTCAGTCACTCTTTGACTCCCCTTTCCTCACTCACCATACTCCCCTTTCCTCACTCCTTCCCTCAGCCCCTTCCTCCCTTTCACTCAGTCATTTCAGTCATTCATTTATACACTACACATTCATTCAAAAAATGAATGACACAGTGTGTAAGAAATACAGCTCTTTTTGGAGGAGTGAGTAAGTTCTGAAAAGAACTTTTTTGTTTTTGTTTTGTTGTTTTATATATATTTTTTTCTTTTTTGAAAGTTTTATATATATATCTATTTTTTCAAACAGGAACAGGAAACTGGAACGGCAAAACTGTTCAACAGGAACAAAGTAAATCATCTCCTCTGGGAGCATTGGTGGACTTGAATTCTACGTTCAATCAGATTGAGGCTCTGCTCCCCGTAGACGATTATTTCATTGCACATGTTGCATCTCATGTGCACGGAACTCAGGAATGGCCTTATATCCAATTGTGAGGTGGATGGTGAGGCATATGGTGGTGCTGTCGATGTGCCGGACACAGCAGGTGGAATTTGCGGCTGCAAGGGCTCTTGTTGAATCCTGTGCAAACTGCACAGGGTGCACATTCTTGACGTGCCATATCATTGTGTAGATTGAGAATGAATATTTCTTTTGAGGGTTTCCCCTCGAGAGGACAAATCCACAAATGTTGCATTTCACTTTTGGGGCATTAACTTTTTTCTGCCCTTCAGGAAATGTGAAAAATTGCCAAATAAACGCTTCCTTCCCCTTCTTAGCAGGTACCTGATGTTCTTGGTCATCTGATTCTGAAGAGGAATCCTTTCTTTGTGCCATGTTTTCAAATCTCTGTGGAAAGCTGGAAAGATTCTTCTCCCAAGAGAGTGAAACAAATAGTAAGGAAAGTGGGTGGGGTTTTTGAAGATTCTAGAACAGAAACTACTATTAACCAATCAAAAGTGTTGTTTTCAAGTCACATGACTTGACGTGCCTGCAACGTTTGCGCACACATGCGCGCACAGGTGTGCGACCGTTGCACAAAAATGGCGTTTTACTCGATTTTTATAAAAGTTTCAAAACGTGAAAAGGAGGCAAGGAAGAGACTCCCTGACCCCCTAGGCCTTCTCAGGGGGTCCCTAAAGAACCTCGACGGGCAAAAAAAAAAAAATTCTTTGCAAAAAACTCGCGAGGTGCGCGCACGGTGCTTGCACCCTCGAGGCACAAGGCACTCAAAAACAGCAGTGCAGAACGTGAAAATGAGGCAAGTTACAGACTCCGTGACCCCCTAGGCCTTCTCAGGGGGTCCCTGGAGGACCCCAAAGGGCTAAAAAAACATTTTTTTTTAATTTGCGCGGTGCGAGCACATATGAAAAAAAAACAAAAAAAAACAAAGCATAGTTTTTTTCATTGAATATATATATATTTATATATATATTTAAACACAAATATATATATATATTCACTTCAAAAACCATAGGTTTCACACATGGAATAGTTAGAAATTATCATTTAAAAAACCTTTGAAATTCACTGAAAAAACCATTGGTTTCACACACGTTATAGTTAGGAATTAGCATTTAAAAAACCTTGAAAATTCACTGAAAAAACCATAGGTTTCACACGTTATAGTTAGGAATTAGCACTTAAAAAACCTTTAAAATTCACTAAAAAACCATAGGTTTCAGACCAGCTATAGTTAGCTGGATATTTCATTCATACAAAACCATAGAAATTCCCCCGTTATAGTTAGTTCAGCTAACTATAACTCGCGCGCCCGCAATGCACTACTGATGACGTCACATATTAAATCACTCATGACATGGTCAGTGACATCACTCATGACATCACTGATGACATCTCAAATGACATCACTGATGACGTCACTGATGACATCATCAAGTGACTATTTTTTTCTGAAATTTGTATATGTTTTAACTATAAAGGGGGAATTTCTATGGTTTTGTATGAGTGAAATGTCCAGCTAACTAAAACTGGTGTGAAACCTATGCTTTTTTTAGTGAATTTCAAAGGTTTTTTAAATGCTAATTCCTGTTTTTTTCAGTGAATATATATATATATATATATATATATATATATATATATATATATATATATATATATATATATATATATATATATATATATATATATATTCACTGAAAAAACCATAGGTTATAGACCATATATAGTTAGGAATTAGCATTTACAAAACCTTGAAAATTCACTGAAAAAACCATAGGTTACAGACCATATATAGTTAGGGATTAGCATTTACAAAACCTTAATTTACTCGCACAAGACCATTGAAATTCGCATATATAGTTAGTTGCACTAACTATATATCGCGCACCCGCAATCCACTGCTGATGATGTCACATATTACATCATTCATGACATGGTCAGTGACATCACTGATGACATCACTGATGACAAATCAAATGACATCACTGATGACATCACTGATGACATCTCAAATGACATCACTGATGACATCACTGATGACATTATCCAGTGACTGTATGTTTCTGTAAAGTTAAAATATGTCTTACATATTGAAGAATGAGTGGATGTATAAGTGTCTGGATGAAGGATTTAGTAGGTGCATGACTCACTGTATGAGTGAGTGATTTAATGTGTCTCACTGAGTGCATGGGTTAGTGACTAAACTGTCTTTATTTGTGCATAATTATATCTGTTGTCCTATAGTTAGGGATTAGCATTTACAAAACCTTAATTTACTCGCACAAAACCATTGAAATTCACATATATAGTTAGTTGCACTAACTATATATCGCGCCCCCGCAATCCACTGCTGATGATGTCACATATTACATCATTCATGACATGGTCAGTGACATCACTGATGACATCTCAAATGACATCACTGATGACATCACTGATGACATCTCAAATGACATCACTGATGACATCACTGATGACATCACTGATGACATTATCCAGTGACTGTATGTTTCTGTAAAGTTAAAATATGTCTTACATATTAAAGAATGAGCGGATGTATAAGTGTCTGGATGAAGCATTTAGTAGGTGCATGACTGACTGTATGAGAGAGTGATTAAATGAGTCTCACTGAGTGCATGGGTTAGTGACTAAACTGTCTTTATTTGTGCATAATTATATCTGTTGTCCTGTAAACTGCTGCATGTGTTGATCAGTAGCTATATGAGTAACTATATGGGTTATTGATTGCTTGCCCAAGTATTTGTATGGGAGACTGAGTGTGTTTGTGGGTGGCTGGGAGGTGTGTGACTCTGTGCATAGATGTGTGAGTAGTTGATTCACTATATGTATGGGTTCAAAAGTGCATGTGGAAACAGCTGTATGGGCGGTTGACTGTCTGCATGAGTGTATTGGTGAGTGAATGGATTTCTCAGTGCTACATGTCAAAGTAAGTACATATGTAAAACACAGTACATGTGAGAGTTGACATATATAAATAACTGTGCATAAGAGCCAGTGAATGTGTGAGTGGCTGTATGGATCATTGTGAACATGTATCAGGGATTGTATAAGAGAGTAAATATGTGTTAGTATATGTTTGAATAAGTAAGGTGTGTATAACTGTATAGTTGAGAAAATGGAGGTGTGATTGATTCTTTGCATGACTGACTAGGTGTGTGAGTAACTCCATGGATAAGTGACAGTCTGTGAGTGTCTGTTTACACTGATTGTATCTAAGGTTATATTAGAGTCGGAAGAGGTTCATCGTATTATCACATGAATGATATCATCAGTGATGTGATCAGTAATGTCAAATGAGATGTCATCAGTGATGTCATTTGAGATGTCATCAGTGATGTCATCAGTGATGTCATTTGAGATGTCATCAGTGATGTCATTTGAGATGTCATCAGTGATGTCATCAGTGATGTCACTGACCATGTCATGAATGATGTAATATGTGACATCATCAGCAGTGGATTGCGGGTGCGCGATATATAGTTAGTGCATCTAACTATATATGCGAATTTCAATGGTTTTGTGCGAGTAAATTAAGGTTTTGTAAATGCTAATCCCTAACTATATATGGTCTATAACCTATGGTTTTTTCAGTGAATTTTCAAGGTTTTGTAAATGCTAATTCCTAACTATACATGGGCGTCCGCAGGGGGGGGCAAGGGGGGGCACTTGCCCCCCCCTGGATCACCCGGCCTGCAATGTCTGGTGCTGAGTCAGTGGCATTTTTATTTTCCTTTTTTTTCCCCATGCAGCATTGTTATATAATAGAATGATGATCGTCGATCGGAACTTTTAATTTTGTGAGCATGCAACCCAGGCAGGCCTCTTTTTTGTATAATTTTAGGCCAGCAGCAGGCAGCAGCACCAAATCCCTATGACATCATGGCGGCACACGGAGAGTGCTGCGCCACCTATCCTACGCTGCAAAGTACCGCGCCCAGACCCGCGCGTAAGGTCACACAGACCCCACCCCCACAGTGCAGTGGTATTGTTTCCAGGGCTGTGACTCAGGAATTAGGGAAACGGCTGCTGGGACACCGGCAAGATTTACAGCGATTGAAGGCCCGGGCTTGCCTGCTCCCAGAAGTCGAAAGTAAGTGAGTCATCATAGCATCCTAGCATGTTTTCCTTGCAAGTTGCGGGCTATAATAGCTGATTTTGCAGCGAGGGGACGACGAGTCCGACCTGACGTTTTTGAACCCTGTGGACTGGTCTGCTCACCTCCCTCTCCCTTCGGACTGGCCACGCAGCTGATGTGTCTGTTGTGAGGCCCCTGTGTCATTTGCGGGCCATTCTGGTGCTCGATCAGCACCGTGTTTAAGTTCAACAGCTACCCATCTACAATGACAAAAGTTACCCCCCAAATAAGCATGCGAAGATCTGGGGTAAATGAATGGAATAATACTATGAACTTGGGCTAAAGGGATGGATGGGATCACTAAGAGAGCTGTAAGGATTGCTTTGCGCTGTACTAGGTTGAGGTGAGGAGTGTGTAAGAAGGTGCTGTATGTTTTGTTAACTGAGAAAACCAAATACAATTGTTTAAACAAAAAATAAACTTGTCACATGGCCACAACCAATACTCATGATGTTGAAAGCGAGGACCCCCTGTCTAATTGCAGTTGTTGCAGTTTCATCTATGTGAGCAAGATGAGTAAAGCCCTTCAGTCGGACCTGCTGTTTACGGGCCTTTGGAGCATTTTCTGAATCTGAAAGATGGTGAGGGGTGCTGCCTTCTGTTTTCCACCCTGCAGGAAACTCTAGTAGTGTCCGTGCTGTGCTTGCTGCGCATTAATATTAGAGAATATAAGTATATCAATTCTCTGTTCCAGATCGCTGCTAATTAGTGTGAATCTCTGAATAGGGTGCTCCTATAATGAATTTAAAAACTCACCTGCCCTTTCATAGCCTGTTTACCTTCTATTGCATTACAATTTATATTCTGTATCTATTATTTCTATTTTCTCAGTATGCCTCACTAGACATTTTTTTAAACTCTAAACGCAGGCCGAAATTGCCATCGGCTTCAGCAGATCATTTTAATCTGTTTTTCTTCTGCTTACAAACTGAGACCTGACAGGCTTTCTAGTAGGCAAGCTAGACCCAGAATGGACAGGGATCCATATTTGTGTGTATCGGGTACAAACATCCAGTCTCAAATATTATTCAAGGCTAACCCAGCTTAGGGATGACAGTGAGGTGTCCGTACTTTGTCAACCTCGCAAACACTCCCAGCCCAGACAAGTACATATCCTGATTGACCAGTAGGTCAAGCCATTAAATCGCTGGCTAGATTGAGAAAGATTTATTGAACAGCGGTTGTAACCTTGCTGACAAGTCTCCAGTTGCTATGGAATATACTCCTCAGTTGATCTTCTGATCATATACTGTCACTAATAATGCTTACCTCAATGGCACTTTCTCATTCTTTGAAAATGAGATCCAATTTTAGGTTCAGATCATTTCGCTCCTCTGGCAGTGCTTAATTGTTTAAAATAAAATAATGAAAGACAATATCAAGTACAGGGGTGCTATATTTGTTTTAGTAGCCTGCTATTGTCACTGCCAGGGTATCTGAATATAAATGCTGAATGGTCTTGTGTCTACTTCATGCCATGGGCGTCCGCAGGGAGGCAAGGAGGGGCGAGAAAGAGAGAGAGAAGCAGTGGGGAAAGAGAGACTGAGAAGTAGGGAGGAAGGAAGACGAGAGAGCAAGTGGAGGGGGGAGTGGTTGGTCTGGGTGAGGGAGAACAGCTTAGGAGAAGTGAGACATGCGTCCTAACTCCGCCAGTGAAGACAGCGGGTCCAAAGGAGGAAGAACCAGGCCAGACAGAGTAGGTACAGGCAGTGTGCATGGAGGCAGGCTCAGTGGGTATGGAAGAGGGACAGGGCAGGCAGAACAGTTCCAGAGAAGGGCGAGCAGAACCGGACCAGCAGACCCTCCCTGAGCTGAGGGAGACGGTGCAATGCACAATCAGAATGTAGTGTTCAGCTTTTGGGGTGCCAGGCAGTAACTTTAGGGTTCAGGGTGGGTGTGGGTTTTAAGGTGCCAGGGAGTAATATTAAGGTTCACGGTGGGTTAGGGATTGGGGTGACAGGGGGATAATTTTAAAGTTCAGGGTGGGTATGGGTTTTGGGATACCAGGGAGTAATTTTAGGGTTCAGAGCGGGGTACAGGTTTTGGGGTGCAAGGGGGGACATTTTAGTGTTCAGGGTGGGTATTGGTTTTGGGGTGCCAGGGCCGTAATTTTAGGGTTCAGGGTGGGTATGGGTTTTGGGGTGCCAGGGGGACAATTTTAGGGGTCAGGGTGGGTATAGGTTATGGGTGCCAGGTGGGGATTTTTTAGGGTTCAGGGCGGGTATGAGTTTTGGGGGGCAGGGGTAATTTTAGGGTTCAAGGTGGGTATGGGTATGGGTTTTGGGGTGCTAGGGGGTCATTTTAGAGTTCAGGGTGGGTATGGGTTTTGGGGTGCCAGGGACGTAATTTTAGGGTTCTGGGAGGGTATGAGTTTTGGGGGGGTGGGGTAATTTTAGGGTTCAGGGTGGGTATGGGTTTTGGGGTGCTAAGGGGTAATTTTAGGGACCAGGGCAGGTATGGATTTTGGGGTGCCACAAAAGAAAGAGATGGCTGTGGCACAAGAACCCTATGGTGTATGAGATCATATGCGGCCTGCTTACTGCCCCCCCATAGCTCCTCCTGCGCCCCAGTGCTTCTTGTGCACCATCTGGCACACATCATGTTGGAGGATGGTGATGATGTTAACATTTTGCCCCCCCCTGGAAAAATTTCTGCGGACGCCCATGTAACTATATATGGTCTATAACCTATGGTTTTTTCAGTGAATTTCAATGGTTTTTTAATAGAAAATATCAAAAGCTGTAAAATGTCAAGTACGTGGTAGGTAAAAACATTTTCGTATTTATGCACGCTGATGTGCTTTGAGCGCTGCCCCCCCCCTCCTCTTTTCTTTTAGGAGTATTCTCTCTTAGCAGATAGTGAAGGGTAGGTAACACAGGCCTTTGCCCCCGTTGTAATCCGTCGTGCCTGCTTCCCTCTCCATTTGATTGATTGTTATCCTAGCATTTATTGTTTTGGAATTGGTTCTCTTTGGTTCATTCTCTATTTACAAACAAGCACAGAGTCGCAATACTCTGTTTAGTCTTTGCAGATAGTGAAAAATCGTTAAAAAACAAAAGGAATCAAGCAAAATCAGTAGGCCACTAATGGGATCTCTTTTTGACCTCGCTAAAATAGAAACATTATGAACAACCCCTCATGACAAATACGAAACTAGTGAGAGGAACTGAGCTCGACACCATGATGACTGCAAGACAGCTCGGCTCCGCCGCCCACCCCACCCAAAATAACGACAAACACTATGCAAATATTATAAATATATACAACACACCAGCAAAGTAACAGGGTAAAACGTTTTATTAAATAACTATTTACATGGCAGCCTGCTGCAACATCGATCCAAACAAGCCTTTGTATTTTGGGCTCAAAATAAACCATCAATAGTAAGATTTTCATAGGTGAGTGTAGGTTCATGGTTTTCCATCCACAGACTAAAAGCCTGGAGTGGGAGTGAAAGAACAATAACTAGGTAAGAAGGAAGGCAGAGGTTGTGGGAAGGACTCTGGATATGGTATGTTGCTTGGTCCCTGAGATGCTTCGATGTCACTGCCTTGCACAAATGGCATAAGTCCTGGATGTTGGGTGCCATAGTTGAGGGTTTGGAGCAGAGCTTGTAACACTGTATGAAGCTTATTTGCATCTGCTGCAGCTTCACTATTCTCAAAGTAAGTGGGAGCTGTTTGTGGACCTGACTGCATTGGAAAACAATGTGATGCAGTGCCTCCCTGAACCGCTTGACGGAGGCCCCCGAGATAATTGCGGCTGCTCCACACCTTGTCCCACAATCCGTTTGACCTGAAGACACGTCCTGCGGTGCCCTGGTCCGACCATCACATATACCTGCGCCAGTAGACGGCGTGGGGTGCAGTAAAAGGGAGAGGCGGCGCGAACGAGCCTCCCCCACCTCCCCAGGTGGAGGTTTCTCAGCTACACCCCAGCGCTTCACTCAACCAGCTGACTTGCGCCCGCTCTTGCGACACAGTGCCTCGCTCGGCCAGCTGAATTGCGCCTGCTCTTGCTATTACAACGTCTCACCCGCCATCCAACGGAATTGCACCCAATCTTGCGGTACAGCAACAGGCGGCTGCTACGGAGCTCACAAAATGGCGGTCGGGTCCACAGACTTGGGCCTGGCCTGCAAAGATGGCTCTGGGCAACCGTGGAACTCAGACGCTTGACTGCTAGGGCATGGGCCCCATTCCCAAAAGAGTCCCCTCAGCCTTGAAGATTCTACAACAGTCACCGGGACCCCCGACTCCCGTAGACTTCCGGTGGGGAGCGACTGCCATGATTGCTCGCGGAATGGCCACAACGTAGCCACGAGATGGTGGTGCTCTCATGCTGATGCCAGCTTCAGTCTGAAACATCCAGAAACACTGTAGACTACCAATTCGATCACTTCCGGTGGAGCCCCAACGTGACCCGGTAAAGAAGAACTTGCCCTCCCCTCTTTGATTGATGGTTCTTGTTGCCTGTCCCTTCTCTTGTCATTTAACAGAACTTTTTGGACTGCTGAAAGGGGTTGTAATCCGACCGCTGGTTGGTGGAGACATTTTGACTATATTCTTGACCTGCGTTGTCGCGTAATGCGTCATATGACGCGCCGTGTTAGCGCACCCGGAAGTGCTCCGGTGCGCGGGGCGCAGCTTCCCGAAAAACGATCCAGAGTGCGGCGCGCAGCGCGTAACGTAAGCATAACAGGTCATGTGATTTGTTAATAAAACTTTTCATTGGTTCATTTTACTTTTGTTATTCTAATGATGAAAGGCTTGGTCATATGACCTAAAAATAACACTTTTCATTGCTTTCGAATATTTTTTTTTCCCAAATGATGGAAGCCCCACCTTTTTTTTTCTCACTCTGACTTGTAAAGCAAAGGACCCAGATGCATTTACAGTTTATCACTAACAATGTTCCAGGCTAATGTATTTTCCCGGGAAATTTACAACTGTCCTGCAAGTAAAATATTCCTATTTCGAGAAAAAGGGCGTTTCTTCGTCCCATGAGGGAGCCGTTGAACAAAAGAGGCTCGGCCTGCTGTCTTAGTCTCTGATAGGCATGAATATCGGATTCTTATCGATCACTTTATGTTGCAGGAGTGGAAAACACAACAGCCCTTGACCATTTATCCTTACTGCGTTCCTGCGTATTATACCTTTTAACCGTCATGTAATTGGACTGCTTTATTTCACTTGCCTTTTACTGATTCGAAAACAGTGGCTATTATTCAAAACTTTACCAATGTAGGTACTACTACCATGTTTTGTTTTAAAAACCTTTATTGTGAAAATGTCAGTATACAAATACGGGCCTATAACCACGTGGGCCGGCCACGGAGCAAACTGGAATCGTATATGATGAGGGGACATTTACACTGTAGAAGAATGTAACGGGCGACCCATTAGGTTGCAAGAACTAAGGTGTCTAACATTTGCGGAATCGGTGGACGTACATTTTATAATTAAAGTACGACAGGGCCAGTTACAATAAAATTATCTAGATATACATTTGCGGGCAAGTACCATGGGTGACATTAATTCGAACTTTCAATAGTAAGGTAATCAATAACACATCAGAACTTAATATCAATAGGGATGTCCAAATGTTCAATCAAGTCTCGTCCCTGCCCGCCATGTGCTTCAAAACTGCATACGTATCTCGTGATATCAAGGTTGGGCAACCAGTACACAACAAGGAGTTACGAGTCCCATTTATACCGGCGCCATTTTGGGCGAGGCCGGGCAGGTCCAGGATATAGTCAAAATGTCTCCACCAACCAGCGGTCGGACCAGAACCCCTTTCGGCAGTCCAAAAAGGTTCCGTTAAATGACAACAGAAGAAATAGACAACAAGAACAATCAGTCAAAAGAGGGGACGCTTTCGTGAATGGGGCCCATGCCCTAGCAGGCAAGCGTCCGAGTTCCAAGGTGTCCCAGGGCCATTTTAGTGGACCAGGCCCAAATCCAAAGAGCTGGCCACCATTTTGAGAGTCCTGTTGCAGCCGGAAGGCGAGTGAAACGCTAAGAGGCGCCCCACTGCAGATGAGGTGCCTCCACCTGGGGAGGAGGGAGAGGCCCGTTTGAGCCGCCTCCCGTCCCTCCCCCGGGCACTCCACGCCGTCTTTCGGCGCAGCATTGTAGGATGGCCACACCAGTGAAACTTGGATCTCGGCGCGTTCGAGTCAACGTACCGCAAGAGCGGGCGAAACTCAGCTGGATGGCGGGCTAGACGCTGTACCGCAAGAGCGGGCGGAACTCAGTTGGATGGAGGGTGAGGCACTGTGCCGCAAGAGCGGGCAGAACTCAGCTGGAAGGCGAGTGAAACGCTAAGAGGCGCCCCACTGCAGATGAGGTGCCTTCACCTGGGGAGGCGGGAGAGGCCTGTTTACCCCCCCCCGGGCACCGCACGCCGTCTTTCGGTGCAGCATGTAGGATGGCCACACCAGTGAAACTTGCTGGACACCACCTCGGTGCCATCCGGATCTCGGCGCGTTGTGCTGCCTTCGGCCTACTGTAGCAGCAAGTGCGGGCGCAACTCTGCTGGACGGCGAGTGAAACGGTAAGGGGCGCCACACTGCACATCAGGTGCCTCCACCTGGGGAGGCGAGAGAGGCCAGTTCGCGCCGCCTCCCCCCCCCCCCCCCCCCCGGGCACCCCACGCCATCTTTCGGCGCAGCATTGTAGGATGGCCACACCAGTGCTGCAACTTGCTGGACACCACCTCGGTGCCATCCGGATCTCGGCGCATTGTGCTGCCTTCGGCCTATTCGCACATCGGTCTGCTACTGACGCCGCCTCACAGGCCAACGGATTTTGTAGGCTTTTTATAGCCCAAAGCCGCATAACAGGTCATGTGACTTGTTTATAAAACTTTTTATTGGTTCATTTTACTTTTGGTTTCCTAATGATGAAATGCTTGATCATATGACCTAAAAATAACACTTTTCATTGGATTAAAACATTTTTCTTTCCCAAACGATGAAAGCCCCACCTTTTTTTTTCTCACTCGGCAATCCAAAAAGGTTCCGTTAGATGACAACAGAGGGGACAGGCAACAAGAACCATCAGTCAAAAGAGGGGAGGGCAAGTTCTTCCCTACCCGGTCACGTTGAGGCTCCACCGGAAGTCATCGAATTGATAGTCTTCAGTGTTTCTGGATGTTTCAGACTGAAGCTGGCGTCAGCATGAGAGCACCCCCATCTAGTAGCTCCGTCGTGGCCATTCCGCAAGCAATCATGGCAGCCGCTCCCCACCGGAAGCCTGCGGGAGTTGGGGGCCCCCATGACTTTTGTAGAATCTTCAAGGCTGAGGGGACGCTTTCAAGAATGGGGCCCTAGCAGGCAAGTGTCCGAGTTCCAAGGTGTCCCAGGGCCATTTTAGTGGACCAGGCCCAAATCCGAAGAGCCGGCCGCCATTTTAAGAGTCCTGTGGCAGCCGCCTATCGCTGCACCGCAAGAGTGGGCGCAATTCAGCTAGATGGTGGGAGAGATGCTGTAGCCGCAAGAGCGGGCGCAACTCAACTGGATGGTGGGCGAGACGCTGTAGCCGCAAGAGCGGGCGGTAAACAGCTGAATGGCGGATGAGGCACAGTGCAGCAAAAGCGGGCGGAAAACCGCTGAATGGCAACTGAAACGCTAAAGGGGCGCCCCATTGCAGCAGAGGAGCCTCCACCTGGGGAGGCCCGTTCACGCCGCCTCCCCCCCGGGGCGCCCCACGCCGTTTTTCGGCGCAGCATTGTAGGATGCCAAGACCAGTGCGGCAAGTAAAGGACATCTGCTGGGGGCCGTCCAGATCTCAGCGCATTGTGCTGCCTTCGGACTATTCGCACAACAGACCGCTACTGACGCCACCTCACAGCAGCCCATTGTTGCTTTGTTTTAAAAAAAATGTTTTAACGTGTTTACTTTGTTCGAGCGTTGTATATATTTATAAGTTATTAAAGTGTTATAATCCTACTACTTTGTTGGAGTGCTATATATTTTTAATGTGACACATAATTGTGAAGACTTTGATGTACAAAAAGGCATCCCTGGAATCTTCCGCTTCAGGCTCGGTCCCACACACCCTCACAGTGAGAATCCCCTCCCCAATCACAATACAGGATCGTTATCAGATAGTAGGAACGCGTGTGGTGTGACGGATCTCATGGTGTGGGGGCCTTGATCTACTGTAACTCCTTTGAAGAGGGGTGATTCTTTACAGTTGGGGCCATAAACTACATCCGCAGGGCTAGGTGATAGCCTGGGACCAGCCTGGACAATCAGACACAGAGGAAGAGGAGTGTCAGAGGGTGCGGTAGTGAATAGGGTGAAAGGGAGGTGTCGGGCGGGCACAGGGTGTGATTCTCAGGGAAGAGCAGCGCAGATGGGGGGAGGTTTATGGCCCATGCATGAGAGAGAGAGCGGGGGTGACCAGTGCGTGGGGGAGATGCTTGCGAGGTTGGGGAGCCATGCTGAGGATCGGCGGCGTGCAGAGAGTGGGTCTGGTCAAGGCATCTAAAATGGCTGCCGTGCACGACAAAAGTGTGGCATTGGAAAAAAAGCAAGATGGCGCAGACAATGTTTATCAATACGGATTAATTTATAACAATTATTTTTAACAATATATTTACTCGCAGTGTCAAAATGGCGGTCAACACTTCCTGATTTCCTTCGAATCGAACGTTAACAGACGTCACGCAGCAAATAAAAAAAAAAACGCTCACACGCAGCCGCTGGAAGACAAGTATCAACATATATGAGCATCCTCAGCCACCCTCAGAAAACATACGGGGTCAAGATACCTCTCCCGTACCCCCTTATACCCACTTCTCACATTGTTTTTCCTCCATCTTGTAATTTAATTAAAACGAAACACAAAATGGCGAATTCCCGTTTCGCGAACCGGTTCGCTACCCGGGTTGCGAACCGGGAAGCGCTTCTACCGCAAAAAATCTAATTTTTTTTATTTGCCCCACGGGACCCTTTAATAACCCCAACATCATTCCTAGAGGGTCAAGAAGGGTCTACCTTGCCCCCTTTCATTAAATTCCCCATTCGTTTTTCTCCTCCTCTTGTCTCTCGATCCTACACGAGAGACAAGATGGCGGCCGTTCCGGACTGTTTAGAATGTTGACAGACACCGGAGAGCCAATCAGCTTCGCTTCGCAAAGTTCCGTTACGCGAAAAGTTCGCGAACCGGAGCGCTACCCGGGACGCTGTCACAGATATATCTGTTTTTTAAAACGTTAATTTCTCAAAATCCACTGGAGCACATATCTTGAGACCTAGCAAAGGCACATCGGGCTAACAGTCCCTACAATTTTGCCAAGTTTCGTGCAAATCCCTCGGCGCGTTCGAGTCACTGTACCGCAAGAGCGGGCGAAACTCAGCTGGATGGCGGGCGAGACGCTGTACCGCAAGAGCGGGCGGAACTCAGCTGGATGGAGGGTGAGGCACTGTGCCGCAAGAGCGGGCAGAACTCAGCTGGAAGGCGAGTGAAACGCTAAGAGGCGCCCCACTGCAGATGAGGTGCCTTCACCTGGGGAGGCGGGAGAGGCCCATTTACGCCGCCTCCCCCCCCCCCTGGGCACCCAACGCCGTCTTTTGACGCAGCATTGTAGGATGGCCACACCAGTGAAACTTGCTGGACACCACCTCGGTGCCATCCGGAACTCGGCGCGTTGTGCTGCCTTCGGCCTACTGTAGCAGCAAGTGCGGGCGCAACTCTGCTGGACGGTGAGTGAAACGGTAAGGGGCGCCGCACTGCACATCAGGTGCCTCCACCTGGGGAGGCGAGAGAGGCCAGTTCGCGCCGCCTCCCCCCCCCCCGGCACCCCACTCCGTCTTTCGGCGCAGCAATGTCGGATGGCCACACCAGTGCAGCAACTTGCTGGACACCACCTCGATGCCATCCGGATCTCGGCGCGTTGTGCAGCCTTCGGCCTATTCGCACATCGGTCCGCTACTGACGCCGCCTCACAGGCCAACGGATTTTGTAGGCTTCTTATAGCCCAAAGCCGCATAACAGGTCATGTGACTTGTTTATAAAACTTTTCATTGGTTCATTTTACTTTTGGTTTCCTAATGATGAAATGCTTGATCATATGACCTAAAAATAACACTTTTCATTTGATTAAAACATTTTTTTTCCCAAACGATGAAAGCCCCACCTTTTTTTTTCTCACTCGGCAATCCAAAAAGGTTCCGTTAGATGACAACAGAGGGGACAGGCAACAAGAACCATCAGTCAAAAGAGGGGAGGGCAAGTTCTTCCCTACCCGGTCACGTTGAGGCTCCACCGGAAGTCATCGAATTGATAGTCTACAGTGTTTCTGGATGTTTCAGACTGAAGCTGGCGTCAGCATGAGAGCACCACCATCTCGTAGCTCCATCGTGGCCATTCCGCAAGCAATCATGGCAGCCGCTCCCCACCGGAAGCCTGCGGGAGTCGGGGGCCCCCATGACTTTTGTAGAGTCTTCAAGGCTGAGGGGACGCTTTCAAGAATGGGGCCCAAGCCCTAGCAGACAAGCGTCCGAGTTCCAAGGTGTCCGAGGGCCATTTTAGTGGACCAGGCCCAAATCCGAAGAGCCGGCCGCCATTTTAAGAGTCCTGTGGCAGCCGCCTATTGCTGCTCCGCAAGAGTGGGCGCAATTCAACTAGATGGTGGGAGAGACGCTGTAGCCGCAAGAGCGGGCGCAACTCAACTGGATGGTGGGCGAGACGCTGTAGCCGCAAGAGCGGGCGGTAAACAGCTGAATGGCGGATGAGGCACAGTGCAGCAAAAGCGGGCGGAAAACCGCTGAATGGCAACTGAAACGCTAAAGGGGCGCCCCATTGCAGCAGAGGAGCCTCCACCTGGGGAGGCCCGTTCATGCCGCCTCCCCCCCCCGGGGCGCCCCACGCCGTTTTTCGGCGCAGCATTGTAGGATGCCAAGACCAGTGCGGCAAGTAAAGTACATCACCTGGGTGCCGTCCAGATCTCAGCGCATTGTGCTGCCTTCGGACTATTCGCACAACAGACCGCTACTGACGCCACCTCACAGCAGCCCATTGTTGCTTTGGTTTAAAAAAAATTTTTTAACGTGTTTACTTTGTTGGAGCGTTGTATATATTTATAAGTTATTAAAGTGTTATAATCCTACTACTTTGTTGGAGTGCTATATATTTTTAATGTGACACATAATTGTGAAGACTTTGATGTACAAAAAGGCATCCCTGGAATCTTCTGCTTCAGGCTTGGTCCCACACACCCTCACAGTGAGAATCCCCTCCCCAATCACAATACAGGATCGTTATCAGATAGTAGGAACGCGTGTGGTGTGAAGGATCTCATGGGGGGCCTTGATCTACTGTAACTCCTTTGAAGAGGGGTGATTCTTTACAGTTGGGGCCATAAACTACTTCCGCAGGGCTAGGTGATAGCCTGGGACCGGCCTGGACAATCGGACACAGAGGAAGAGGAGTGTCAGACGGTGCGGTAGTGAATAGGGTGAAAGGGAGGTGTCGGGCAGGCACGGGGTGTGATTCTCAGGGAAGAGCAGCGCAGATGGGGGGAGGTTTATGGCCCATGCATGAGAGAGAGAGCGGGGGTGACCAGTGCGTGGGGGAGATGCTTGTGAGGGTGGGGAGCCATGCTGAGGATCGGCGGTGTGCAGAGAGTGGGTCTGGTCAAGGCATCTAAAATGGCTGCCGTGCACGACAAAAGTGTGGCATTGGAAAAAAAGCAAGATGGCGCAGACAATGTTTATCAATACGGATTAATTTATAACAATTATTTTTAACAATATATTTACTCGCAGTGTCAAAATGGCGGTCAACACTTCCTGATTTCCTTCGAATCGAACGTTAACAGACGTCACGCAGCAAATAAAAAAAAAAAACGCTCACGCGCAGTCGCTGGAAGACAAGTATCAACATATATGAGCATCCTCAGCCACCCTCAGAAAACATACAGGGTCAGGATACGTCTCCCGTACCCCCTTATACCCACTTCTCACATTGTTTTTCCTCCATCTTGTAATTTAATTAAAACAAAACACAAAATGGCAAATTCCCGTTTCGCGACCCGGTTCGCGAACCGGGAAGTGCTTCTACCACAAAAAATCAAAAAAAATGTATTTGCCCCACGGGACCCTTTAATAACCCCAACATCATGCCTAGAGGGTCAAGAAGGGTCTACCTTGCCCCCTTTCATTAAATTCCCCCTTCGTTTTTCTCCTCCTCTTGTCTCTCGATCCTACCGAGAGACAAGATGGCGGCCGTTCCGGACTGTTTAGAATGTTGACAGACACCGGAGAGCCAATTAGCTTCGCTTCGCAAAGTTCCGTTACACGAAAAGTTCGCGAACCGGAGCGCTACCCGGGACGCTGTCACAGATATATCTGTTTTTTAAAATGTTAATTTCTCAAAATCCACTGGAGCACATATCTTGAGACCTAGCAAAGGCACATCGGGCTAACAGTCCCTACAATTTTGCCAAGTTTCGTGCAAATCCATTCAGCCGTTCGAGCTAAAAGTGAGGCCAAACGCCCTATGGAAATATTAATGGGAAAAACGCGTTTTGGGACCCCCCTTTTTTTCTCGGCCCCCCTTGACGAACCCCCCCCAAATTTTCAGGGGCTGCTCAGAAACAAAATGTGCCATTTTCCTGAAAATGTCAGCCGATTCCGTCCACAAACGCCAAAGTTATTAGACATAGAATTTTCAAAAGTCCCATAGAGAAAAAATCCTAACTATATATACCTACTGGCTATCGCCAGTAGGTAATACATATATATATATATATATATTCACTGAAAAAACCATAGGTTATAGACCATATATGGTTAGGAATTAGCATTTACAAAACCTTGAAAATTCACTGAAAAAACCATAGGTTATAGACCATATATAGTTAGGGATTAGCATTTACAAAACCTTAATTTACTCGCACAAAACCATTGAAATTCACATATATAGTTAGTTGCACTAACTATATATCGCGCCCCCGCAATCCACTGCTGATGATGTCACATATTACATCATTCATGACATGGTCAGTGACATCACTGATGACATCTCAAATGACATCACTGATGACATCACTGATGACATCTCAAATGACATCACTGATGACATCACTGATGACATCACTGATGACATTATCCAGTGACTGTATGTTTCTGTAAAGTTAAAATATGTCTTACATATTAAAGAATGAGCGGATGTATAAGTGTCTGGATGAAGCATTTAGTAGGTGCATGACTGACTGTATGAGAGAGTGATTAAATGAGTCTCACTGAGTGCATGGGTTAGTGACTAAACTGTCTTTATTTGTGCATAATTATATCTGTTGTTCTGTAAACTGCTGCATGTGTTGATCAGTAGCTATATGAGTAACTATATGGGTTATTGATTGGTTGCCCAAGTATTTGTATGGGAGAGTGAGTGTGTGTGTGTGGGTGGCTGGGAGGTGTGTGACTCTGTGCATAGATGTGTCAACAGTTGATTCACTAGATGTATGCATTCAAAACTACATGTGGAAACAACTGTATGGGTTGTTGACTGTGCATGGGTGTATTGGTGAGTGAATGTATATCTCAGTGCTACATGTCAAAGTAAGTACATATGTAAAACACAGTACATGTGAGAGTTGTCATATATAAATTACTGTGCATAAGAGCCAGTGAATGTGTGAGTGGCTGTATGGGTCATTGTAAACTTGTATCAGGGATTGTATAAGAGAGTAAATATGTGTTAGTATATGTTTGAATAAGTAAGGTGTGTATAACTGTATAGTTGAGGAAATGGAGGTGTGATTGATTCTTTTCATGACTAACTAAGTGTGTGAGTAACTCCATGGATGAGTGACAGTCTGTGAGTGTCTGTTTACATTGAGTGTATCTAAGGTTATATTAGAGTCTGAAGAGGTTCATCGTATTATCACATGAATGATGTCATGAATGATGTGATCAGTAATGTCAAATGAGATGTCATCAGTGATGTCATTTGAGATGTCATCAGTGATGTCATCAGTGATGTTATTTGAGATGTCATCAGTGATGTCATCAGTGATGTCATTTGAGATGTCATCAGTGATGTCATCAGTGATGTCACTGACCATGTCATGAATGATGTAATATGTGACATGATCAGCAGTGGATTGCGGGTGCGCGATATATAGTTAGTGCAACTAACTATATATGCGAATTTCAATGGTTTTGTGCGAGTAAAATAAGGTTTTTTAAATGCTAATCCCTAACTATATATGGTCTATAACCTATGGTTTTGTCAGTGAATTTTCAAGGTTTTGTAAATGCTAATCCCTAACTATATATGGTCTATAACCTATGGTTTTTTCAGTGAATTTCAATGTTTTTTTAATAGCAAATATCAAAAGCTGTAAATTGTATTCTTATTCTAATTCAAAAATATATTTTTTATATTTTTGTATAATATTTTTTTAATTTCATTTATATTATAATTTAAATTATTTTTTATTGTTTCGCTGCCGGTACGCGAACCGGTAAACGTTCCGTTAGTGCAAGTACCGCGTTAGAAAGCCACATCGTGACGCGTCGCGTAATCGCAACGTATCGCGTTACTGCGTAATGCGCCTTATGACGCGCCACGTTAGCGCACCCGGAAGCGCTCTGGAACGCGAACCAAGGCGCGAAACGCAGAGCCCCGGAAACGATCCGAGGCACGGCGCGGAGCGCGTAACGTAAGCATAACAGGTCATGTGACTAGTTTATAAAACTTTTCATTGGTTCATTTTACTTTTAGTTTCCTAATGATGGAACGCTTGATCATATGACGTAAAATTAACACTTTTCATTGGTTTAGAACATTTTTTTTCCCAAATGATGAAAGTCCCACCTTTTTTCCTCACTCTGACTTTCATTATTATGAGAGAAAGACCTGTTACTGCTTGTTCAGTCATGGCATCTGTAGTAGCCGCAGCTGGTGGACCCCCACCACCACCACCTCCAAGGAAGAGAGGACCATCTCCTCAGGTCATCCTCCAACAAGAGGAGGAAGAAGAGGAACAGGAGCAAGGGACAAGGTTTTTTTTAAAAGAACAGCCAAGGAGGTCCCATATAAAAGAACATTTTATTTGGCAATTTTTTTCATTTCCTCCACATCAAAAAAAAGTAAATGCCAGGTACGTTACCTGCCTCATCTGCCACGATGTACTCTCCAGAGGAACCAAAAAAAAATATAGTTATGGTAATTATACCATGCATCGACATATGGAGAGGTGGCACCCGATTAATTACAGTGCTGCCCAAATACGAGATTTGATGGATAACCCCCGACCTGCCAGTACATCCACCAATGAAGTGGCAGTGACGGAATCAGAGGCAAGGGAAACGGTCCCAAATCTTCAGAAGAACTTTGGACAAATGAAAATGACATGTTTAACTTGCGGCAAATTAATTTCCTGTGGAGAGAGGAGTGTAACTCTAATCAATAGAGCTTATGAACATCATCAATGTACAAAACGTCCCAGAAACTAAATTTTCTTTTTTTTTTGTTGCTCCTGTTGAGCCCTTTCTAATGAATCATTTTTGTTTCCCACCCCCAAAAAAACACAAAAAAATATAAAACAACAAAAATAATAAAAAAAAGTTATTTTCAGAACTACCTTCCCTTTATGAAAAATTGCTAGAATGTTTAGCACTCTAGCAACCTCTATTTCTTTTGATTCGCTTCCCGGTTCGCGCACCGGTACGCGAACTGGAAGCGAACTAAAAAATTTTTTTGGGGGAAAAAAAGACGTGTAAGTAAACAGAGAGTAATGTTAAAAGAAAGACCAATAGAGGGAGTAACACACAGTTACTGTTGAAAGAGGGACTGAGAAAAGGAGTGAAAAGAGCAGTATAAATAAGTAATTGAAAAAGAAATGAGGGAAGTAGCAAAGGCAGGAAACTAAGGGTTAAAGAAATGAAGCAGTGGAACTAATAAAAGTTAAATGTGATAGAGATGTAACGTAAAGAGTACTAAACACTTACCTTATAATTGTCATTAACGTAGTCAATTGTCATTTTTATACTTTTAATCTGTGTAAGAAAGAACAAAAAAATTTAAATTAATAGAAGGTAGTTAAAAAAGAGTGAGCATGAGACAAGATGAATACATATTATAAATCACAATTCAAAGTAGAAAATTAATGATACATATTAAATGGTTTATTTTTGCTGTTGTCAGAATATATCAAATTTCACTGAAAACAGTGAGTTGAGGTATTCATCATATAACAGCGGGGAAAAAAACACAATCAAAATGATTGTGTTTAAAAAAAACAAATAATATAACTAATCAGAAATCAGAACTCCTCAAAAGTAACTTACTTTCAATGTCGTCAAAGGATGTCCTATGAACAGCTTATACTCTGTTGTGCTGTTACTATTTTCTGCCCGCCACTTTCTGAAAGATAAACTCCATCGATTTAAGAAAAATGAGACATACAAAGCAATTTAAAACAGCACACTAAATTACAGCAACACCTCGAATCATTATAGTCCAGTTACCTACCCTAAATTCTCACTTCAGAAAACAAGTCTAAAGGCAACATTGCTTCATACTAAAATGGTAACCATTGCCGAAAGACTAGCCTTTTTTATATTTCAAATAAGCTGTGTAATATCCTGATGTTGTCAAAGGACCATCATAATATATAATAGCTGCAGTTGCAAATCTTCTTCCTGAAAACGATGACTGTGTAGCCAAAACATTTTTAATTAGACTTAACAACTTTTTTTCATCCAGGTTACGTAGTTGAAATTGTAAAATGACATTTCACCCATAAGTTTCCATAAATAATATGGACAGCATTGCAGATTTACATTTCCTCTACTCCTTATTTTGATCTGCTGCTTGAATTAGCTTATAAACACAAACAGTTTTTGCTCTGTACTACAATTATCCACAAGGCCATATAGAGTAGGAGCCATTAGAACCTCTTGAAATTCCTCTGAACAAATCCCAAGATTCCTTTCCTAAAATTTTGGTTGTAAGAACACCAGGTAAGAATTTTGAAGGTGGAAAGGCAATCTTTTTTTTGAAAGTTAAAACAGAATCATTGCAGAATGACCAGCCGTTTCCAGATTTTAAATAAGCTGTGTAATGTCCTGAAGTAGTTGAAGGACCGTCATGATATATAATTGCTGTAGTTACAAAAGTCCTTCCTGATATCGACAACTGTGAAGCCGCAAAATTATTAATTAAAGTTGTCAATTTAGTTCCATCAGGCCTACATCGTTGGAACATTAAAATGACATACTGGCCATAACTTCGTAACGTGGACAGCATTGCAGACTTACATTGGCTACACTCCATGTTTTGATCGGCTGCCTTTACTAGCTTATTGAAGGATACTGATTTACTGTCAGGCAAAGTTAAATATATAAATCTTTCTGAGTCTACACTAGTAGTACTTGATAGCCTACAATTCTCGCAATCATGCTGCCATAGATAAGAAAGGCCAAACAGATAATCTACATCTACACCTTCATCTTGCAATACATCAAGCATATACATTAAAAACTCCTGACAATCCTGCTGAATATTTTCAGAGAATTGTGTTTGACCTGAACATTCGTCTAACAGATAACGAATTTCAGACACACTTTCTACTCTTGTTCTATCAGCGCTACATTTCTCTAACACAGAATTCAACAAACAGCATAAACTTGTTCCGAATTGATCACAATCTGTTCTTTTAAAGTCTCTAGTGAAAAGAGAACATTAACAACTACATTAGCATAGCAGTTGACACCAGAACTATTTTCAAATTCAAAACCAACAACATTTTCAACAGAATTCATTTTATTCCTGCTTACAATTTTTGGTTCATCGACTTTTGGTCTTTTTGCTTCAACCTCCCTACTATTACTGATATTTCTTCGTTTCCGGCCTACCACACGTTTCTCAAACAAAGGATATTGAGGCAAATGTGGCACATACTCTCTTCTTAACCTATTGTATTCCTTAACACAATCTAGATCTGCACAAATGTTTGTGACATCACAGTCAATCAAGTACAATCCCGATAAAGTTCTGACTCGTGACAATGCTACATAAGCCATACCCTCTTTGAATACAGAACTGCCAATATTCACTAAAGAAGTGTCTACACTTAAACCTTGCAATTTATGAATTGTCACCGCATATGCCAAGCAAACAGGAAACTGCTTACGGCGAACATATAGGTCTTTTACAAGCAAAAACCTAGCTGTGCAATGACCAATTAGCTGTACTTCCTCAATGTCATCAAATTTAATTTTTAAAAATTCAATTCCATCTCTACTTCTGTATTTCTCAAAATCAACAACATTACCCATTGATACATTTACCAGACCTCTTTCAACATGTAAATTCCTTCTCAAAATGATACGGCAATTTAAGCACACATTCAGAGTCCTTTCAAAACCCGCAGTTTTAGATATAGTCTTCTCTAATGAATCCAATTTAGTTTTCAAATTCTCAGACAAAACAATTGTTGTACCCATATGCTCTATTCTGTCAATAGCTTCCAGTTTCACAATCTCTTGGTTTTCTAAATTCAACATTTTGTTGTTGAAGATGGAGCATTCTGCAAGAGTTGGCATCAAACATATTCCAGATTTCTCAGTAATTTTCTGAAAAATGTCCTCTGGCAGAACGTCTTCTTCTGGATACAAATTTGACAGTAATCGTGCATGTAAAGCTTCTTTCCCACGCTCAGTCATTTCCCGATTCTAACATCTGCCGTACTACAGTAGATACTATCCCTGGCTGCGAAAGTCTGGAATTCTGTATAGAGTTCAACGCAAATAACTCCTTCTCAGGTACTTTGATTTATCGTCCCCCTGAGTCTGCAAAACTATTCCTTAGAGCACTCCCAGAGATCGTAGCAAAAAGAACTCTATCGACGGCTAATTACACGGTGTTAGTAGATCTCAACCTGCACTTTAACTCGCCGTCTGACCACACTGCCAAGGAGTTAATAGATGACCTTGGAGCCCTTCAACTGGTCCAGTTGGTTATAGCCCCGACCCACGAAAAAGGGAACCTCCTAGATCCTATTTTTAGTAATAGTGTGGATCTAACGACGGACCAACCCATCCCCCTTCCATGGTCAGACCATTTTCTGGTCCCGTTTACCTGGTCCACCCATAAACTCCCCCAACTACCCCCCCAAATCATAATGAGGAGAAACTGGTCTAAACTCCCCGTGGAATCCTGGAGACGGGAGCTAGACTCCACCCGCCCGCCACCCTGCCCAGACCCCAATGTGGCATATGGAAGCTATGTAAGCTGGATCACAAACTCCTTAGACTCACTCCTGCCTCTTCGCAGATCGTCCTCCAAGCGAGTGCAGAAATCAGCTCCTTGGTTCTCCGACTCGCTAAGAGAGTTAAAACGCCTTTGCAGGCAACGAGAGAGAGCCTGGCGTTTAGACTTCCTTCCGGAAAAAAAGGCATCTTATAGAGAGGCGATCAGAGGTTATAAAGAAGGGATCAGGGCAGCCCAGGCACTCTACTATTCCGACAAAATCTTGGAAGCTGAATCAAAGCCCAAGGAAATTTTTAACATAATAAAGCAATGTACCAGTGTCGTCACTGCTCCCCCTCTGACCAAGACCAAAGAGCAATGCAATGAACTGGCGGAATTCTTCCACAACAAGGTGTTAAACATATACTCCACCTTTCCAGCCACGGCCCCAAATCATGAGGTGCCTGACTCACTCTACCCGGTAAACCTCCCCATCCCAGGCCAGTCTACTCCTGAGCCGACTCTTGATCATTTCCCCCTCCTGGACCTTGACACTTTAGACAAAGTGGCACGCCAGGTTAAGTCGGGCTCTCCTCGCGACCCAGCCCCTCCAGAAATCCTGATGCAGGCAGGTGAAGCTATCCTCCCTGTAGTCCTGGAACTGCTAAACTCGTCTTTAACCACATGTACAGTCCCCACTGCTTGGAAGCAAGCCTCTGTACGGGCGCTCTTAAAAAAACCTAACCTGGATCCTGATGACCACTCCAATTACCGCCCCATCTCACTTCTCCCGTGGGCTGGCAAGGTGCTGGAGAAACACATAAATGCCCTCTTGGTCCAGTTCCTGGAGAATTACTCCCTACTGCACACTTCCCAAACAGGCTTCAGACCAAAACATGGGACTGAAACCGCCTTGCTAACAGTCACCGAAGAATCTCGAAGGATACTGGATCAAGGAGGATCAGTGGCAGGGATCCTCCTTGATCTAAGTGCTGCCTTCGATACGGTCAGCCATGCCACTCTGCTGAACCGTCTCCAGAACATCGGAATCTCGGGAGATGCACTAAGGTGGTTCAGTTCCTTCCTAGCTGATAGATCTTTTCAGATCTTTGATGGCAACACAACATCTACCATCAGGCCTCTCAGCTGTGGAGTACCGCAGGGCTCGTCGCTGAGCCCTGTACTATTCAACGTATACATGAAACCGCTGGCTGGGGTAGTCGAACCGTACGGCATCAAAATCGTGTCGTACGCCGACGATACCCAGCTAGTGGTTTCACTGGCCCAAGAGAACAGCAGGCAATCATCGGCTGGCCTGTTGAATTGTTTGGAGAATGTGAGGGAGTGGATGACCAACTCCTCCCTCAAACTGAACGGAGGAAAAACAGAACTCATGCTCCTAGGTCCAGCTTCACCAGTCCCCTTTTCCTCCTTGTGGCCCAGTGGTCTAGGTGTACCCCCTACCCCCAAGGACAGTGTTAAGAGCCTGGGAGTATGGTTAGATAACAAGCTCTCTTTCTCCACTCAGGCCACCAAGCTGTCTGCCACCTGTTTTGGCCTATTAAGAACGCTGAGGAAGGTCCTCCCACTTTTGCCTCTAGACGCCAAGAAGGTGGCGGTACAAGGCCTCATCCAATCCCGTTTGGACTCAAACAATGCTCTATACCTAGGGGCACCTGAGATGACCCTCCGGAAGCTGCAGGTGGTACAAAACTGCGCAGCACGTACCATACTCCAGATTCCACGATCCCAGTCCGTCAGACAGGGACTGAAAAGCCTACACTGGCTGCCTGTGAGACAGAGAGTGGCATTCAAGGCTCTGTGCATTATGCATCGGGCCTTTTGGAAGACCGGATCAGCAATTAATAACAGCCTTGTCACCCCTTACCACCCTAATAGGAACCTCCGGTCTACGGGTGCTTTTCTGGCAGTAGTACCCAGAGTGAAGAGAGCCAGGTCCGGGGGTAGGCTGTTCTCGCTGAACGCCGCCAAGCTTTGGAATGCCCTCCCCCTTGCTCTTCGATCCACACCGACCTCCTCTCATTCCGTAAGAAATTGAAAACAACACTATTCGTTAAGCCCCTCTAGTTCTTCCTTCTGCTCCGTCACGTCTCTGTCTAAACTCAGCGCTTGGACGCCCCTGGGCAGCAACTGCGCTTAACAAATCGAAGTTAAAAAAAAAAAAAAAAGTTAATCTTCGACCTTCGCCTGACGCATATTTTCACGCAGCTCAGCATAATTGAAGTTTAACCATATGTTAACGTTGCCAATGCTCCGTAGGCACTTCTTGGTATCTTCATGTGTAAGCAGTTTAAACACTGGTTGTCCTTTCACTGGTGTCAGCTGCAGAAGATCACCAAAAACAATTATGTGTTTGCCACCGAATAACACATCATACTCTGTTTTAAGAACTTCCTGCATTCTCAAATGCACAAAGGCAAGCATGACATTGGAAACCATGCTTACTTCGTCAATGATAAGAAGTTTCATCTTCTTCAAGACTCTAGATACTTCACAACAAGCATCCCCAGATAACTTGTGGTATTGTAATTTGTTATCATGCTCCACTGGCAGCATCAGTAGCCGATGCGAAGTAATCCCTTTAATTTTATGAGCTGCCAGTCCAGTTGGAGCGGTCACAACACAAGACAGCAATGACTCAGTCCTTTTCTGCAGATAACATGAAATTGCTTTAATGAGGAAACTTTTTCCAGTTCCTGCTTCTCCACTCACATACAGTCGGACAGGCTTCAACGACGTACATGAGCACTCTTTCTTCTCATGACTTAATCCATGCTCAATTTGGTTGGTAACTTTGTCATATATTTTCCTCTGCTCAACGTTGAGTTGTCTTTCCAAATCTTCTAAGTTAACCGCATCCTCCTGAGCATGTGCCATGGCTCTTTCCACTTCAATCATGGCTGTAGCAGCTTCATTTTCGATAACTGGTTCTCCTAGTGGATCCTGACTCAATGAAACAGAACTCTGACTGTCCTGAGAACTGTCTCTAGCAATCTCAGCTGCAATTGTTGCTTTCTGCTCGATTTCTGCATTCAACATTTCTAGATATTTTGGAAAAACAGGACATTCTATGGACTCCTTGGCTGCATTGAAAGAGTCTTCGTAACAGAGGAAATCTCCAAGCAGTTCCTCTTCTGCACGCCAAGGCTTGAAAAGTTGCAAAAGAGCTAAATAGAAAAACTCTTTTCTTTCTGGAGATTCGCTATCCAATTTTCGATGATTTACCAATTTTCTTTGCTTGACCAGACATCCCTCACTTCCAATTACAGCATACACTCCTTTATCAATATCTTCTTTGATGTTCCTCTTGAAAACGTAATTCTGTAGAACATCATACAGACAAACATTCTCCAGGTGACTGCTTCTATTTGGATAATATGTATCCAACATGTTGGTCTTCAAAATATCTGTACTGTTTGGCTCCTTCTCCGCCAAATACTCAATTTCCCGTACAGGTTTCAGAACTCGATTACGCGTTGCAGCAAGACCAAGACTCGCCCAAATGATACTCCTAGATTTGGCACAGAGACTTGCTGAAGATAACCGGTCAGAACATTCGTAAGCTCCGATTTCTCGATGCGACAACATCTTCAGACTGAAACTGTACAACTTCTTACTGAGGCTCTTTTCATGTGAAATATCCTCCCACATATCCTTCAGTTCTGTCTTTTCTTTTTTGGTGATTTAAGACGTCACATACCGAGCCACAGCCATACAGTTGTCAGCCACAAACTGTATATCCATGTTAGCATTCCACATGGACAAAATCACTGGGTTGTAGTTGTTAATGTACTTGGACTCTTCGTTTCTTTTCAAATTGTATGTGTTTTTGGGTGATTTCCTCGTCACATTATGTCGTAGCGAAGACATCAAATTGTTAACTCTTCCTTTTGATATCACCGACCGTGGAAATGCAAAACGACATTTGGTGTAGTACTTGTTTCTGAATTTACGACGACAGTACTTTCCACAACGATGGCTTTGAAACCATAAAACTTGTTCTCTTAGACTTTTGTCTTCGTTTGTCTTTGGAACAGCACATGTAGCATACTGTTCTATGAAACTCATCACTAAGTCATCCGGATCTGTTCCAAATTTTGGTGCATCTTTGATCCATAGCAGCATATGTATATGAGGAGCTCCTCTTGCTTGATACTCCTTTCTCCAGAAGAAATCCAACACCTCTCCAAGAGGTGGATTTTTCTTGTTCATGATGAAAGACATCATAGCTTCAAATCTATGATTGAAGTACCTGCATACATTCACTGGATCCAAAGAGCACAGTTCTCCGTGTGTCTTGAATTCGATATTTTCAATGTTTCCATTTGCCTCTCGTAGAAATTCAAGTAAGTCTTCCCAGCCATACTCAGCACAGCTGAGAGTGAGGAACCATGTGGGAGTTCCTAAGTTCCTCAGCAAACATTTTAAGTCACCATGACGACGGTACCAATACTCATTAGTACCACGCTGACATGCCATCAGATTAATCAGGTGAGAATCCAAAATACTATCTTGCACATTGACTTTATCCATAAAGTCCCTTGCCGAGATATTTCGCAGTTGTACACCACTTTTCAAGATGTGGTTCACTGCATAAGACAATCCAGAGAGATCACTTTCAAACAGTAGATGAAATAAATAGGGAATGCATTGACGAAACCTAGGATCTTCTGCATACAATCGTAAAGTCCGGTATTCTGAAGCAGGAATTTGAACAGGTCGCTCATCGTCCTCCTCGACCTGTGGGAAATAACTGTGGGAAACATCGAGCTTCCAAACTTTCCTCCCAAACACTAATGGGACTCCCTTTGGCTTGTTTCATTTGAAACAACTCAATAGCATTCCCCATGACTTCCTTGGAATGCAAAGGATGAACACTATAATGTTCATATAATTCTTCCTATTTAGAGGCTTCTACTTTCTCAATTTGTCCAGCACACAAATCTCTGTCCTCTTCTTCACTTACTTCCTCTTCTGCAACACATACATTCTTGTAGTACTCATTATTTTTTATCAAATGCAATGTTGCCTTTTTGACTTTCCTAACATCCACTAAATCTTGCCAGATTTTCTTACTCTTTGTCGGAACACCATTAACTATGATAACCAGAGGTTCCTCTTCCACTTTCTCTACTCCAATTGTATTAATGTTTTTCTTCAAATCTAAAGGCAAATAATCAACTCTTCCCTTTAATCCTCTCTGTAAATCTGATGGAGGGAATTTCCCTGTCTTTGGCTCCATTCGTACAATAGCCTGGAAGGGATGTATGACGTTACCACGCATACCATTACCACGCATACCATTACAACGCGGTATTTACAACGCATACCGTTACAACGCATAGCGCTTTGAGGTGCTGGATAGTGGTAAGTATAATTTTATATTCCAACTCCAGTCCCCGTGGATACTAGGGAAGGTGTTGGATATAAAATTAAACTTATTCCCTATCCTAGAGCGCCCCCCAGCGCAATGCATTGTAATGGTATGCGTGGTAATGCCTGCGTTGTAAGTGTAGTGCGTGGTAAAAAATGCGTGGTAACAGTTGTACACCGCCTGGAAGGGATGGACACTTTGAATCAAAATAGATTCACAAGTATTTAAATCCTTCAATTCAGAAGGAATGTCAATTATTCCAGATTATTATAAACCGCTCTAGCAGGCATCTGGTTTTGGTTTAATTTGTTATAGCAATAAGTACACATACGTTGGTCCGCTCCCAAATCAAAACAATTTTCTACCATCAAGTATTTGACAAAATCCTTCCATTCACTATAGTTTTCCATATCACTTTTTGCATATAAATCCACTAACTTAGTCTGATTCTTATAATAAGTCCGTCGACAACACACACAAGTGAAATTAGGCCTCTCACATGAATTCACCATAAATGTGGAAATTTCCTTGTGAAACGTATGTGTACTGAAAATCTGTACACTGTCTTCCACATTACCTTCTTCTAGTGGTTCAATTTCAACATTGTTCTCTTTACCAGCAAAGTAACAGAACTCAATTTCTTGACAAATATTCTTCACATCTACTTCAGAACCATGCAAAAGAGCTCTGCTTAATTGTTTAAGCATAATTTCTGGACTTTTAGCATAATACAACATTCTAACTAATTTCCTCACTTTATTATGATGCACTGCTAGCATCCTGAAATGATGAAAAACACTCTGGCATACTCTCCTAGAAAGACAAGCCAGTGAATGACCATGCAAACCTGTCACTTGTCTCACTTTGCAAGGATCTAATTCTTGCAACAACTTTATTTTTTGTTTTAAACTTTTATTATTAAATGTCCGTATAAAATCACAAAGCAAATTGATGGAATCCTGTCGCACACTGCAAATAGAACTACACTTCCAGGTGTACACTGGTCCCTTAGGACGTCTCCCTAAAACCTCATCACTTAACACCTCTTCTGCATCTGCAGACACAAGTATTTCTTTTTCAACCGGACGACCATCTTTTACCTCATATGCTCGACCACTGCTGTCAACTGGATGCACCAAATCATTGTCCTGAAAATAACTCTCCTCATTAAAAAATGCCTCACTATTTGAACTATGCATCCATATGGCTGAGATACCCGCCACCCCCTCTCAACACAATCCCCAAGGATGGGAAGACGGAAACAGTTCTGAACTTGTGGAAGGCGGGAGGGAGTTACCCCCCCGGCCGTATTTATTAAAATATGAAACAAAATTAAAACGTTAAAAATAACAGTTTCATATCATGTACAATTTCATTTACACATTACGATGTTCTTGGCTGACCTTAACACAACTCTAATACAAAGGTTCTCCTAGCCGATACTAAACATCCTGCAAATGCATTACTCAAACTTTGAAATTGTACATCCTAACATTTACGGGCCAATGGCAAGGTCGTAACCGGTGTCAGATCCCTACTACCAGAACTCCCCCCCTCACTTGTGAGGGGCGGTCGCACAGAGGACTGTACCTCTGTGCCAACTTCCAATTTCCCTTGTCTTAGCGGGGGCCCCTTGATAACTCGACGCCATCTTTAGGTGTCGTCCGAGGACTCGTGTGAGGTGTCTAGAAGGTAGCGTAGACCCCCCTCCCACCCCACACAACTTACCACATCTGCCGTCGCAGATGTCCTGGCCCCGGGAAATTCCCAGGAGGGGCCCTAGCCCCTCCTCCCCAGGGAGGGGTCTATGGCCGCCTTCCCTTTCGGCGTCCCCATCCTTAGAGGGGACCCCCTCCCCGTTTGAGGGGCCAATACCCGCCTCCCCCCGGGCGCTCCCATCCATAATGGGTGACGCCCTACCTCTAGGGATCTTCTAATTCCTGCTCACCGATCATGACCTTACCGCCCGACCAAAATAAATACGACAATCTAAGACTAAAATGGAGAAAAAACAATTTATACTCAAGCGAATCGAAGTATAATCTCTACCGAGCATCCGGTGCAACTATTTTGCTGAATAAAACATGCTGAAAAGGAAAAATTATCGACTTTATTACACACCAAATTTAACAACTTTATTCAAAACAACCTGTAAGAAAAAACAACATCATGACACTCGACTTTATTCCACAAATCGCTGTCATCAGGGGCTGGTGGGTGGGTCAAAAATGGCTCTTCGTTCCGTCTCGAGCTCACGTGCAACGGGGAGGTGCAGCTTCAGAGCACAGGAACAAGAGGATGCTTCCTTGGCTTGTCGCTCCTTTTATCCTTCTTCGGGCGGGCGTGTACCCACCTCCAATCCGCCTCCAGGGCGTGGCTAGCGGTGTTGGTGTCTAGGACAACCCCCTCTTGGGCGGGAAAAGGCGCGCCCCGGCTACGCCGCTTCGGGCATACCAGCCGAGACTTGCCTCCTGCCCAAAATGGCTTCCCGGGGGGATCGGGGTACTCCACCATACGTTCGGGGGGACCGAGTGGTCGCCCCTTTCCATATGGCTGAGATACCCGCCACCCCCTCTCAACACAATCCCCAAGGATGGGAAGACGGAAACAGTTCAGAACTTGTGGAAGGCGGGAGGGAGTTACCCCCCCCGGCCGTATTTATTAAAATATGAAACAAAATTAAAACGTTAAAAATAACAGTTTCATATCATGTACAATTTCATTTACACATTACGATGTTCTTGGCTGACCTTAACACAACTCTAATACAAAGGTTCTCCTAGCCGATACTAAACATCCTGCAAATGCATTACTCAAACTTTGAAATTGTACATCCTAACATTTACGGGCCAACGGCAAGGTCGTAACCGGTGTCAGGTCCCTACTACCAGAACTCCCCCCCTCACTTGTGAGGGGCGGTCGCACAGAGGACTGTACCTCTGTGCCAACTTCCAATTTCCCTTGATAACTCGACGCCATCTTTAGTGGTCGTCCGAGGACTCGTGTGAGGTGTCTAGAAGGTAGCGTAGACCCCCCTCCCACCCCACACAACTTACCACATCTGCCGTCGCAGATGTCCTGGCCCCGGGAAATTACCAGGAGGGGCCCTAGCCCCTCCTCCCCAGGGACGGGCCTATGGCCGCCTTCCCTTTCGGCGTCCCCATCCTTAGAGGGGACCGCCTCCCCGTTTGAGGGGCCAATGGCCGCCTCCCCCCGGGCGCTCCCATCCATAATGGGTGACGCCCTACCTCTAGGGATCTTCTAATTCCTGCTCACCGATCATGACCTTACCGCCACAGGCCGGATAGTTGACCGGCTATCCGGATCCCCCACAAAAACTCCTACTTAAAGGTCATGGCTGCAAACTCTTTAACCAAGCTACGAAGTCTCCTATGAGTAAAGTATTCCCCACCCGGGACAAATGAACTCCATCCTCTAAATACATTTGGTCCCCCCTGATACACCCATGCGGAATAGAATGCAATGTACTAGTACGGAACAATCTACCAAGCTTGTTATTCACCTTCTTCACTGAATGATTTACAGCAGCCACCGAAATAGCCCCCCGCCACACTTTTCGTGGAATCATATGGGACCATGCAATCGTGCACCCTGGAAACCTTCTCGCCAGCCAACTCACTGTGGATAGTATCAACTCGAGAAGTATTCGTCTACCAGTGATCACCAAATCATTGCCCCCCAGATGCACTATGATTATAGATGGCGGTGACCTTGTCCGCCCTAACAAACCCTCGATAAAACTTTGAAAATGGTCAATACAGAGCCCGACCCTTCCGTAGAAGGTCACCCTGTACCCGTATTCCCCAGCCATGTGAATCATGTCACCTGCTTTGAATACGTCTGCGGCACGCCTCACGTATGAGTGGCCCACGACCCACACCACTCTTTCCTCAGCCGGTGATCTTTGACCGCTGGTTCCCAGGTGTCGGGTCAACTGCACAGTCCGCCCCGCTTCGTAAGCTCGCGACACTGTAAACCAAACAAAAACAAGAAGCGTGAGTACAAGACATAGGCTTCACAACATGTGCAACCGCACATACCTTTTATAACAATTCGAGGACCAACGACCCAACTGTTTGACTCTTTCCACACTCAGACCCCTGGCTGTAGCCTCTGTAGCAGCCCCTATCCTGAAGGAATGGGTCCCAAACTCGCACGGGTTCAAGCCCGCCGCTGCGATCGCCATCGTTAGCACCCGCTGAAACTGAAACCTAGTCAGCGGGGTGGCGTCGGCGTGCCTCAGCAAGCTTCCCTCCCATGATGCCGCCCTCTGCGCCAAATACTCCTCAACGCATGCCACCGGGCACATGGGAGATCCCGGAATCCGCTGAACCACTACACTGTCCCCGATCGCTTTCTGATCGGTCTTGGACCTGACAAATGAGACTACCATTGTCTCCCCCTTAATTTGGATGTGCTCACGGCACAAACCTCCCCCGGTATTCTGCTTGTTCCTCGCTACCAGCTCGCTTACCCGCATAGCCCCATGGAATGCTAATGCAAAAGCGGCCCGGAATAGCACTGTCTCTGATTGAGACGAACATGCCGCAGGGAGTACGGACAGTAACAGGGCCAACCTTTCAAGACCTATCGGATGTCTTTCATCCACTCTGCAACCCTCACGGCGTTGCCACCCTCACAGCGCCTTCTGCACCAAGAAAGACGCCGTGGGATCCTGTATGCCATGGGCCCGTGCCATGAAAGAAATGGCGGCCCGGTGCCTATTGGCCGTAGCCACTGATTTGCCTGCCTGATGTAATGATAACAAAAAGTTCAGGACATATTCTTCTTGGCCCCACAGCTCCCCCCTAGCTGAACCCAAAAAGGACAAATAAGAACGGAACGCCCCTTCATAAGCCTTCCTTGTCCTGGGTGCTAAACTCTCTCCCACGAGGACTTGTAGTCCGGGGCACCGAGAGACCAGAGGGCTTCGGGAAATGGTGCCGCCACCGGGTCCGCTGAGGGCAGAAAACCCCAGAAGGCCTGCATACGGGAACAAGAAAGTGCATCAGCTGCCTGATTTAACACCCCTGGCACATGTCTCGCCCTAAAGTGGACGTTTAGTCTCATACACAGCAGGACAATTTCCTTCAACAGTCTCAAGATCCATTTGCAACGTGCTGCCTGACTATTGATGCACTCAACCACGGTCATATTATCAGACCAGAAAACAACAGAGCGATCACGAAAATCCTCAGGCCATGTCTTCAAGGCCACCAGGATAGGGAACAGTTCGAGAAACCCAATGTTACCTGTCAGCCCATTCTCGTGCCACCATGGCGGCCAGGTTCGTGCCGACCAATGATTACCCAAGATGGCACCAAAGCCCACGCTCCCTGCCGAGTCCGTCCACAACCCCAGCTCCACGGAGGAGACCGCTGGTTTGGTCCACACGACACGACCGTTGAAATCCGCAAGGAATGCCAACCATATGCGCATGTCCTGGCGGACCTCTGCCGAGAGCCTTGTGCGGTGGTGCCCTTCCTTAAGGCCGACCATGGCTTGAGCAATAGAGCGGGAAAAGGGGCGAGCCATCGGTATTACTCTAAGGGCAAAGTTCAGCTGACCCACAGCTTGCTGCAACTGATGCAAATTTACCTTCGTCTCACCAATACATGTTTCAAGTGATGTCTTAAACTTCATTACCTTTTCTTTAGGCAAACGGAAGCACCCCTCTTCGGAGTCGAGCTCTATTCCAAGAAACTCGAGCGAAGTAGCCGGGCCCACTGTCTTACCTGGTGCCAATGGCACGCCAAAGCGGGTCATGAGATCACAAAATTCATTCAAAGCCTGTACACATTCCATGTCCCCGGCTGCCCCCAGAAATAGAAAATTATCAAGATAATGCATAACGTGTGTAAACCCTGTTGTTCTTGTGAACGCCCATTGTAAAAAACTGCTGAATTTTTCAAAATACGCACAAGAAATGGAGCAACCCATTGGCATACATTTATCGACATAATAGCGTCCCTGAAACATGAAACCAAGGAGACGCTGATCATCTGGGTGTACCGGGAGCAACCGGAACGCCGACTCGATGTCTGACTTGGCCATCAGCGCTCCGGGCCCCAGGCGATTCAACATGGCGACTGCCTCATGAAAAGATGCGTACCGCACCGAACAAACTCCCGGGTCAATCGCATCGTTCACCGAAAGACCCCTTGGGGCTGACAAATTATGTATCAACCTGAATTCCCCTGGGTCCTTTTTGGGGACCACTCCCAGAGGTGAACAAACAAAATTAGCAACAGGCGGCGTGTCAAATGGGCCGGCAACCCGACCTCGGGTCACCTCCTTCCCAATCTTAGCTTGTACCACCGCGGTATTCTGCAGAACCGACAGCTGGTTCCTGCATTGCGCTTTACCCTGAAAATCCCCCGCCGGGATGCGGAAACCATATGAAAAACCATCTCGCAACACCCCAGCGGAGATATGATCCGGATATTCGTTCAACCAAGGAATCATTGCCATGATATCAATCGGGGTAGGGAGAGGCGCCCCTCGGACTATTTCAGACCTGTTTGGCGCCCCCTCTACTTCCCGGATCACCATTTTTGGCTCTGCACATGGTCTCGGGGTGAGAGGACTGCCCGCACCCAGTACATTCATGCCTAAACCTGCAAGATCCCTGCGACCTAGTACATTTACCTCTGTTAAAGCTCCAGCAGACCCCTTTTTTACCTGAGTTGCCATTATTCCTTGTGTGCTGATCGTTGCTCGATCCTGCCCGAAAGGGCGTCCCAGACGAATGGCGGGCAAACTCGACCATACCCCCCCCTAAAGATGGCGACTTCGCCGAGCCTGACTTCTCCATTTTCTGCCAGGAAATGGAGTCGAAACAATCCCACATCAGGGATGAGTCGTGCTCCTTGGACTTACGAAATATGCTATCGTAATACAACCATTGATTGCCACCATATGTTCCAAAAAATTCCATGATACGTGTCTGATACACGGCTAATCCCACCAATAATTCGGGTCTACGTTCCCCCATAATTGCAATGAACATTCCAAACGCTCTGCCCCAATTGTCGATCGACTCATCCACTCTGAAAGCGGCCATCTTGGCGCGCCATACACTAGGATGCAGAAACTCTTTTTGATTTTTTACATGCTCAATCTCATAATGATCGGTCAACAAGGAAAACATGTTCACATATTTATCAGCCCATATCCTTTCTTTTACATCCATCGGGATATGCTGAACAACTTTTTTCCTCCTTGAAGGTACCGATCCCTCCCCCGCAATCGGCAATGGCTGCTTACCTGAACCGGCCACTGTGACCGTAGTTCCTGCCGAACCAACGCCCGACACTGGTTGTTCCACGGGAGCCTGCGGGGAAACAAAAGGAGACGGTGCCTTCGCAGCATCTTTCGATTGCCGCAACTATTCATTATTGCCCTGGCTTCCTCAGCCGTGGCCCCCTTGTTTTCTTTGCCTAACCATGCCGCCAACTGGGCAGCCAGCTCAGGAGGCATATCCTCCCCGTTCACCGGAGTGACTACCACAGGGATCGGTTGGCCCACGTCTGGGACCGGAGTCGGGGCCTCGATCGGGGTGACCGGGTGCGCAGGGGGTACTTCGGGCACCGGGGCTTCCCCCCCCGATGCTCCCTTCTTGGCCCTTCTGCCTCTCCCGCTAGGGACTACTCCCGGCAATGCTGGTCCGATGACTCTCTTAGGCCCCCCAACACCATTCATTACCGCCATCTGCTTTTTCATATCCGCCATGTCTTTCATCAGCATACGGAGCATCTGATCGGTCCCGATCCTCTTTCCGACCTTCTTGCTAGGCATCGTCCACGTATATTCCTCAAAGGACCTAAGCAGAAAGCCCCGAACTCACTGAAAGAAGAAAACACACGATTAATTCTCAAAAATGGCTCTTCGTTCCGTCTCGAGCTCACGTGCAACGGGGAGGTGCAGCTTCAGAGCACAGGAACAAGAGGATGCTTCCTTGGCTTGTCGCTCCTTTTATCCTTCTTCGGGCGGGCGTGTACCCACCTCCAATCCGCCTCCAGGGCGTGGCTAGCGGTGTTGGTGTCTAGGACAACCCCCTCTTGGGCGGGAAAAGGCGCGCCCCAGCTACGCTGCTTCGGGCATACCAGCCGAGACTTGCCTCCCGCCCAAAATGGCTTCCCGGGGGATCGGGGTACTCCACCATACGTTCGGGGGGACCGAGTGGTCGCCCCTTTCCATTCTCCTAAGAAACTTCACAAAAATTATTTCGATTAACTTCTCTCTTCCATCTACTATTTGATTTGAAAACATAGATTACCTTGTTTAGTTTCTTAATTCTATTAATTACCAAAATAAATAACTTTCGCTTAATTTCGAAAGCCTGATCAATAATTTTCTCTACATTTTTCTTTTTCTTATAAAATGACACTTTCTGTTGGCCTTTCTTAAATTGTTTTAGCAAATTGACAATTACCCTGTTGCGGAACATTCGCCTACGAATGTCCCTGAATGTATTTTCCCTTCTACTGCCATGCACAGAGTTATCTCCTGCTCTAGCAGAAACTTTTTAGACGGGCCTTTCCTTTCCATTTAAATTGGCTCTCTTTTTCTGGACTAAAACTTGTTCTGTAGTTATACTTTTGTTTCTACAAATGTTTCTAAGGAATGATTTCGTTCTCTTACCCGGAGCTTTCTTCGTGCGTTGAGGTGATTTTAATGTAGAGGACTGCTGCAAGCATTTAGTAATCTGCTGTCTTTGACGTTTTGTAGCCTTTCGGATTCTATCCTTAGACGGCATTGTCTAATTTCTAAATAATCTGCAGTTGAATCTATGGTAAAATATGATAAAAAATGTTATTAACCACTATTACCAAACAGTAAATCAATAACAGTAAGGATTTGATTCAGCAATGCTATAAAGATGATTCAGTGAAATCTTCTTAATTTTACTGTGATAGTGATAGTATTACAGGGCTTTCATGCAAATGACTGCCCACCCTGCAACAAAAAGCCCACATGAAACTTGAAGCACATTAAATTGTGTACTTACCTGCAATAATACATATACCAGTGTTTAGGTCCCTCCACCCTGCCCCTCCCCCTCCCCGCCTCCCTGCCCCACTGTAACTCCCTCCACGACCCGCGGCTGCTATCTTGCAACATGGTGCATCTTGTAAATCACTACTGCATTATAAAAGTGACGCAACAGCAGCACAAAATAGCCGCACAACCATCATAAATCTGCCGCTAACACTTTAAATGATTGATTCAGGATGACGATAAGGTGTGGACTATCTAGAAGTTTGTTTGAGGTGATGCCTACTCAGGGTTGCAGATGAAATTTAGACTTGTTGAAGAGTACAGAGGTGATAATACATGTACAGGCCTACCAATGAAGTGAATCATGTCCACTGCACTCTTGAACAAAGGCCAGACCTCCTCTATCTCCCTGAACACGACTAAACATCATCTGCACAATGTGATTCGTAATGTTAGGAAACACAAGTGATATAATTGAAAAACGTGAAAATATTTTTGAACATTTAACAATCACATCACCTGTATTTCTTCAGCTTACTTATCTCATTATGCAGATGTAGTCTACGTCTTATGTAGAAGCACACCCTATCAATACTTAAATCACCGAGCACACATGGGAGCGTATTTACAAGGACCTTGCTCCAGGGGAAATCTCTTAAATTAAAATTGGAAAAATTACATCAAAGGGACTCAAAGGCCTTGTAAATATGCCCCAAACAACCTATGAAACACTAGCAGTACATATCAAGAAACCTAATTGATTTCAAAAAACGTTTTTAAACCTTTTTTGTAAAACAATTATATACCTACATTCATGGGGAACTGACTTAAAATGCCCTAATACACATGAAAACGTTTTTTTAAGGCCCTTGCACCTCTTTTTTCAATCACTTTTAACATGGCTATGTAACTCAAACAATCAAAATCAAAATTTATCAAGCACACATGGGGGCGTATTTACAAGGACCTTGCACCACGGGGAAAGTGACTACAAATGACCAAACACACATGGGGACGTATTTACAAGGCCCTTGAACCGGGGGGAAGTGACTTGAAATGGCTAAGCACACATAGGGGTGTATTTACAATGCCCGTGCAACACTTATGCATCACTTTTAACATGTACAATGTAGAGCAGCATGGGCAATAACAACACAGATGCATCATGCATCTGTTCCGCGAAAACGACGCATTGCAGGAGTCACATCACAAGTAAATAAATTCTCATAATTTTTTAAAGCATTCCTTATCTTTAAAAATGATTTTCTGATCATAATTTGAAAACACAGCACAGCTCCTATGTACAACCACACCTTGTCAGTACTAATACTTTACATTATCTGCAATTACAATTGGTAAAAGAATGCAAAATCTTCTTTGAAAGCATAATGCAAACACTTGACTCAAAACATCATTTCAAATACACAGCTGGCTTTCTTATTTACACAAAAAAGCATACTAGTCTTTATCTAAAATAAAGAAACGATAACTCACCTTAACAAATGCATTTTGAATTTCAAAACAGTCTCAGAAACACACCAATTTTTTTTTAGCAGAATAAAAGGTATGCACTCCAGAGGCTGGAACCAACAAAGGCACTGAAATGCTGATATTCATCACACATATCTCTCATGTCAGCCAATCAAAACTCTTCCCTCACTATTTTCAAATCAACACCCTTCCCCCCTCTGCCCTTTCTGCCCTTTTTCCATAGCAACTACCGCCTGCCAGACCTCTCATGTTTACAAGTTCACACAACAATGTTTCAAATGAACTCTGAACTCTCAGTACACCTGCTAATCCACTGCAATCTTTCATAACATCATTTTTTATTAACCATTCAAATTACATCTTTCAAAGAACACATCCATGCACCCTAACTTTCTGTCAGCAATGGAAATCCACCAATCATTACTAATGAATCATTTGCACTCAAACTCCACAGTTTTTTTTCATTACAAACTTCACTCTTTCAACTGCCATTTCATTCCCACACTTAATCTGACTGCAGCAAAACTCCTCTAGCCATGTTTTCAGTCTGGATTCTTGGACATAGCTACATCCACTGGGCTCACAGGTATGCTGATAACAGAAATTTACACAACCTCAATTTACAAAATGTGGAAATCAAATGGATTGGCCGAAGAGGATTGAAATGTCACCAATTGATACCATTGGTGAAAACCTTTTTACATTTGCCAAACCCTGACCTCATAATAGTGCACTGTGGAGGAAATGATTTGGGCGCTTTAACTGGGGTAGGTCTGGAAATGCTCTTAAAAGACACCTTTGAGCAATTGATGACACTTTTTCCTCAAACTGCCTTGGTATATTCCAATATATGCCAAAGACAAAAATGGAGGTGGTCCAATCAATTTTGTCCACAAATTGAGAAATCGAGGAAGCATGTAAATAAGTCTGTTTCAGCTTACATGAGAGACCATGGAATGGGCTCCATGTACAACAATAACTTGCGTTACTACATGCAAGATATCTACAGAGAACATGGCGTGCACTTCTCAGATGAGGGGAACAGAGTTTTCATACAAAATTTAAGACTGTGTATTGGTACCTACTTATAAGTACCTAGAACTTACACAGAACCCAAAAGCTCTTTTCAGAGCTACATTAACTTTAATTACTCTTTTGAAATTTCAAATGTACCTTTTTTCATTAATTTTCACTTATGTTCGCTTCCCGGTTCGCAATAAAAAAAAAATTCAGAAAACCTCGGGGTCCAGGATACGTCTAAAGTGCCCCCTTCTACCCATTCTGAACATTATTTACCCTCCATCTTGTATCTCAATTCTACCGAAACACAAAATGGAGGACTCCTGTAACGCTGCAGGTTCGCGTACCGGGACACGCACTGACAAGCACTCGCTCAAAAAAGGTGGGAAAGTAATTTACAAAAAAAACACAGAAGACACTTTCACCAATTAAACATTAGCTCATACTACATACTAATCCCTACCATTTTCACAAATTTGGTTGGAATTCCATTTAGCCATTTAGCATGTAGAACTCTCTAAATTCCCTGAGGTAAATTACTTCACAAAACACATTTGAAGTGTTGGAATTGACAACCAATTAAAATGTTACTTTCAATTTCTACTATTATATCATGACATTTGATTGGTTATGTACCAGAATATATATAAAGAAAGAGAGAGAAACACAGCCATTTTGACTACTACTTCTTGAAGTACATATCAAGTACATTTCAACTGATAACTTGAAGTTCTATTTGAAAGGTAAGATGTTATTTTAAAAACTGAAGTATGTTCTGTACTGTAAGCTAATTAGGAAAACAGTTCAGTTCAAGAAGTCTTTATTCGATTAATTCATCATAAAAGACATAAATACAAGTACACAATAACATATAAAACCAGTATTAAATCATCAACATCGAGTTGACTTCATACAGAACTATACAAAAATTAAAAAGGTATCGTGCATGACCATATTACCACAGTATATACAAAAAGTTTAGGCAATCTCCGCTGTTTTGTGTTTGATAAACCTACATCTGATCACCCAAGCCCACCCAAGAAACTTAGCAACCCCCACAACAATAAGTGGATCCAGATTGGTTTTTAACAGTCTCAAGGCTTCAGCAGCCGATCTGGTACCTAGTTGTCTACATATTGGTTTGAGCCACTTGGTTCTGGGGGCTGAATATAGTGGGCACACGTACAAAAAGTGAGAAAGACTTTCCCCAGTGCCCTGACAGTTAGCACAAAACCCCATACTATCCGTTCCCCACTTTTTGGTGAAGTCCCCTAAGGGAAGAGAACCACATCTAAATTGGAAAAAGAGTTTACGGTCCAAAGGTTTGGTAATGGTTTCCCAGTACCTTTCTAACCTGGGTGAATCTTTATGTACCATAAATAGTCCAGAAAGACTGCTCGAGCTCGTTTTTGAGAAAATGTTGTGCGTCACCCATTCCCAGTAACATTTTTTAAGCTCATTTTTTGATGGGAATTTGGCTGTCTCTGGCGAAGACCACAACTCAATGAGGCCCAAGGATAGTAGAGTGGCCCTAAGATATCTGGAATAAAATGCCCCTCCCCCTAAAACAAAGCACTGACCTAATGACATTCAGGAAGAACATTAAAACATGGCTTTTTAATCTATAGGGACTAACATCGTATGGAGAAAGTATATCATTTCAGCGCCAGGACACCTGCCCGGTAACAGTGCGCTTAATAAATGGTAAAAATAAATAAATAAAATAAGATCTTTTAGCCATCCGATTTTGGTGGCTCCAGGACTATTTTTTACCTCCATACAGGCTTCTGCGTAGTGGTGTAGTTCTGGCGTTGTCCACAGGCGTCGCCAGAATGATAAAGGTCGAAATTTTGCATAGTCGACCACCGAGTGGCAGCCCAGATCAAATAATAAAGGGATTAGAGGAGTTGACTGGGGCAGACCTGTTACCATCCTTAGAAACTTGTTTTGGGCATGTTTCAGGGATTCCAGATTACTTCCACCCCATAGCTCTGCGCCATATAACACCGCAGACAAAACCTTTCCACCATAGATCTTCATCAGCGGTGACATAGGCTTCGTGAATGACCCTTTGTGTTCCTTAATCAAGACTCCGCCCAACTGTTGGTGTTTCAGGGTCATGAGCTCAATCTGATGGGTCCAGCTTAGGGTGTCACTGAAGGTAACGCCCAGATAGGTGAAGTGCTTGGTCTGCTCCAGGGGGGTATCCCCCATTGTAACCCTAGCCTTGACCTGTTTGTGCCCCCTCATCACCATAAATTTGGTTTTGGCTACGTTCACCTCCAGCTCATGTTCGCTGCAGAAACTCTCAAACCTCAACAGTGCAAGCTGGAGGCCCTGTCTGGTTCGTGAAATCAGGAGAGTGTCGTCAGCGAACATGAGCAGGGGGATTCTCATGCCAGCCAAACTTGGAGCATCAGTGGGAAATCCGTCGAAGTACTTGATAACTCTATTAATATATAGAGAAAACAGGGTTGGTGCCAAAACGCATCCCTGTCTAACACCTTTCGGCACAGGGAAGTTCTTAGTCACTTCTCCAGGTTTGCCCCATCTTACAAAGGCATAAGTCTCTGCGTGGAGGTTAACTATAATGCGAACCAAGGTGGGAGGCATACCCATTTCTAGAAGGCAATTCCAGAGCCCAGCCCTCGGGACAAGGTCAAACGCAGACCGAAGGTCTATGAATGCCGCAAATAAGTTTCCTTTACCAAGGGTGACCGTCTTCCAGTGTAGAAGCATAAAGCGGAAAGCCTGATCCAGGGTGCTTACGTGGGGTCTAAACCCTGCTTGGAGAGGAGTGAGTACATTATATTCCTCAATCCATGCCTGGACCCTAGAAAGGACAAGACGAGATACTATCTTTTGTACCGCATCAATAAGGCTGATCGGCCGGTAGTTGGATGGAACCGACCGATCACCCTTCTTGAAGATGGGCAAAATCTCGGCACCAGCCCATGAATCAGGTACCTTGGCGCCCCTAGCCAACGTGTTTGCCAAATGCAGTAGATAAGGTACCCATAAGTCTTGGTCCTGCTGGAAAATATCTGCTGGGATGCAGTCCGGACCGGGCGCTTTGCCCCTAGGGATGGCATTCAGAACGTTTTCAACCTCTTTGGCTGAAAACACAAGGGTATCAAAGGTCAGTGGCCAACTAATGGGAGCTTCCCCCTCCCTAAGACACCTAAACTGTTCCTCAAAGTGGGACACCCATTTTAGTTGATCAACAGAAGCAGGGCTAGGTCGATCATCCTGGGACTGTCCCCATTTGAGGAGATGCCAAAATTGCATGAGGTTCCCAGAGCCGCAGGCCTCAACAAGGAGAGCCCAGCGCTCATCATCCCATGCGGCTTTGGCCCGCCTTTTAGCTTCATTGTAAGCCTTCCTGCTAGTTTTGATTAGGGCTGGGTTCCTAGATTTAAGTGCTTTAAACAAGTTTGAATGGGATTTGCCACACTCTTCATTAAACCAGTTCGCGGGTTTCCTCGCCTTTCCTAAGCCCTTTTTGGCTACAATTTTAACGAATAGTGTCTTTAGGGATGCAAACAGGCTGGCATGAATGTCTGAAATTTTAGGGTTTGTCCGGTTCGGGTCGTCACACTTCTCAAGTTCCCTTAGGGAACTAGAAACCAGAGTTCTTATTTTACTACGTGCATTCACGTCTACAGCAACCTTTGGCCATCGAACCCTCCTCATATCGTTAGTTAAAGCCACGGCCTCTTGAACGAGATTAGAATGTCGCACAATCGGCCCGGCAAAACTAAAGTCCTTCAGTTCTGCGATGAGTGGTTCGTGATCACTTTCAGGCTGTGGTCTGATTGACATGTCCGTTACCAAGGGCCACAGGGTTGTATCGACTAGGATATAATCAATGCGACTACTATGCCTGCCATTGAAGAATGTTGGGCTGCCCATTCTATCCGATCTTGTACGACCGTTTAGGGCGCGCAACCCCCAATTCAGACATAGGCCTTTGATAAAAGTAGCGCATTGGGACCACTTAGTAATAGGAGGAAGCTCGAGTTGAGGAATACCCCACATCATGTCCTCGGCCTCAGTTAGCATCCCATCCTCCCTGCTTAGGGGTTCGAAGCAAGTATTAAAATCACCCATTACAACCACCTGACCCACTGGATGGGTAGAGCCAAGGAAATTATCTAAACATGTTAGGGTGGATGATACACGACCACCCGGGGTTCCTCTGGCATATACATTAAACAACAAGATATCCAGCCCACTATTAAATTTCATGTTAACTATAAGGATATCAGGACAGTCAATATAAATTTCCTTCACAGAGACCCCTACAGTTTGACGAACCCAAATAGTGAGGCCCCCCATAGCCCTGCCTCTTACAAAGGCATAAGTCTCTGCGTGGAGGTTAACTATAATGCGAACCAAGGTGGGAGGCATACCCATTTCTAGAAGGCAATTCCAGAGCCCAGCCCTCGGGACAAGGTCAAACGCAGACCGAAGGTCTATGAATGCCGCAAATAAGTTTCCTTTACCAAGGGTGACCGTCTTCCAGTGTAGAAGCATAAAGCGGAAAGCCTGATCCAGGGTGCTTACGTGGGGTCTAAACCCTGCTTGGAGAGGAGTGAGTACATTATATTCCTCAATCCATGCCTGGACCCTAGAAAGGACAAGATGAGATACTATCTTTTGTACCGCATCAATAAGGCTGATCGGCCGGTAGTTGGATGGAACCGACCGATCACCCTTCTTGAAGATGGGCAAAATCTCGGCACCAGCCCATGAATCAGGTACCTTGGCGCCCCTAGCCAACGTGTTTGCCAAATGCAGTAGATAAGGTACCCATAAGTCTTGGTCCTGCTGGAAAATATCTGCTGGGATGCAGTCCGGACCGGGCGCTTTGCCCCTAGGGATGGCATTCAGAACGTTTTCAACCTCTTTGGCTGAAAACACAAGGGTATCAAAGGTCAGTGGCCAACTAATGGGAGCTTCCCCCTCCCTAAGACACCTAAACTGTTCCTCAAAGTGGGACACCCATTTTAGTTGATCAACAGAAGCAGGGCTAGGTCGATCATCCTGGGACTGTCCCCATTTGAGGAGATGCCAAAATTGCGTGAGGTTCCCAGAGCCGCAGGCCTCAACAAGGAGAGCCCAGCGCTCATCATCCCATGCGGCTTTGGCCCGCCTTTTAGCTTCATTGTAAGCCTTCCTGCTAGTTTTGATTAGGGCTGGGTTCCTAGATTTAAGTGCTTTAAACAAGTTTGAATGGGATTTGCCACACTCTTCATTAAACCAGTTCGCGGGTTTCCTCGCCTTTCCTAAGCCCTTTTTGGCTACAATTTTAACGAATAGTGTCTTTAGGGATGCAAACAGGCTGGCATGAATGTCTGAAATTTTAGGGTTTGTCCGGTTCGGGTCGTCACACTTCTCAAGTTCCCTTAGGGAACTAGAAACCAGAGTTCTTATTTTACTACGTGCATTCACGTCTACAGCAACCTTTGGCCATCGAACCCTCCTCATATCGTTAGTTAAAGCCACGGCCTCTTGAACGAGATTAGAATGTCGCACAATCGGCCCGGCAAAACTAAAGTCCTTCAGTTCTGCGATGAGTGGTTCGTGATCACTTTCAGGCTGTGGTCTGATTGACATGTCCGTTACCAAGGGCCACAGGGTTGTATCGACTAGGATATAATCAATGCGACTACTATGCCTGCCATTGAAGAATGTTGGGCTGCCCATTCTATCCGATCTTGTACGACCGTTTAGGGCGCGCAACCCCCAATTCAGACATAGGCCTTTGATAAAAGTAGCGCATTGGGACCACTTAGTAATAGGAGGAAGCTCGAGTTGAGGAATACCCCACATCATGTCCTCGGCCTCAGTTAGCATCCCATCCTCCCTGCTTAGGGGTTCGAAGCAAGTATTAAAATCACCCATTACAACCACCTGACCCACTGGATGGGTAGAGCCAAGGAAATTATCTAAACATGTTAGGGTGGATGATACACGACCACCCGGGGTTCCTCTGGCATATACATTAAACAACAAGATATCCAGCCCACTATTAAATTTCATGTTAACTATAAGGATATCAGGACAGTCAATATAAATTTCCTTCACAGAGACCCCTACAGTTTGACGAACCCAAATAGTGAGGCCCCCCATAGCCCTGCCTCTTTGGCCTCTAACTGCGGGTTTGTTGAAACTCAGAAAACCTGGAAGAAAAACTGGATGGGTTGACCATGTCTCCTGAAAAGACCAAATATCACCTTGACTGATGAAGTTAGCCCAGTCAGGTATACATATACAGGATTCTATAACCGCCACATTCCAACACCCCAAAGTAGTACCCTTAACACAAGCTTGAACACACGGGCTATTGTATCTATAGGGGGGGGATCACAGGGTTGCAGGGAGGATTCTTCAGATGGAGGTACCTCATTGAACAACCCTTTCCTTTTCGTACTTATTAACCCATCCTGAGTTGCTTGCACTGCAGAAGAGCCTGAGGGAGAAGCAACCTTAGGTTGCAGTGTGTCAAGAGACGGTGTTGGTGTGACCAGCTCACTTGGGTGAACTAAATTTCCCTCCTCACAACACTGGAGTGAGCCTTTAGAGCTTGCAACAATACGTGGGAGGATACACGGGTCACCTCCCACATACGAAATGTACAGGTCATCGTTACTTTTCTCTCTTGTTTGTCAATCATTAGACGACAGCCCAGAGAGAGGATCATATAAGTTTCTCAGTGGAATGTTCCAAAGGTCTTTGGGGTGGGAAGGCCTAATGGTATAAGGATTCACTGGAAATAAACTGGGAGGCTGCTGTAACTGTGTAAAGGCAGATGTTGAGGGAGCCAAGGGAAACGGGGGATTATTTGCAAATGGCAGTTCCAGAAGTGATGGGGGACCAGAGGGCTGGATATATGGCTTAGCCCAGCCCGGCGTTTGTACTGGGCAGTTGTAAGTAGATTGAATATAAGAGCGATATAGCGCCTCTGGGTTAAAGTGGGGTACATGGAAACTTGGTGTGAAGTTGGACCATTTGAGGAGGCTTTTGGTGTTTTTGTTAGTTCCACCAGGGGGTTGACTGTTTGGGTTGATCAAGGTTTCGGGGTAGAAATAACTTAGATTCCTTGTGGAAATCCCTCCCTCGTTGTTTCCCACATACCAATCTGTAAGGTGAGATACAACCCGATGGTCCCTGAAGTTGATGATCACAATGTCCCCCTCAATATCCTTAGGGCGCACCCCAACCCACTGACATCTTCTGACCGTGACGATATCCCTGTTAAGGTTAGGAGGAAGGGGTCTGTTTGTTTTTAGCCAGAAGATGACTTTGTTTTTTAAACTTTCGTCATTTTCTCTATCCCCTTCCTGAACTGGTGGCACACCTGTCATGACAATAACAAAATTTAATGAGTCTGGCGGCAAATCAACATTTCTCTTTGATGGTAAGGGTTTGTTCTTTTTACCGTTTGCGCCAGCGGGTTTACCCATCCCTTTCTTTGTCTGCGGTGCTGATCCCTTAGCCAGTGATTTGCTGACTACCACACTGGGGTTAGCTGTCACGGGGGGTAGTGTTGAAGTGGGTTTCGCGACCACCGTCGGTGCTTTATTTGAAATGGTGACTGCTTTAGTGATATTGGTGGTGAGTTGGCTGATACTTTTAGATGGTTTGCCAGCAGCAAGAGATGAACCGGCTGGTTTAGTGGAAGGGCCCTTGTTCTTATCCAGGCCAGTGGTGTGTGTAGATTCAATGGTCGCCACAAGGCGATCCAATTTTTCACCCATAGTCCTCACACGTTCTAGCAGGGGAAGCATGTAGGATTTAATAAGCTTCTCCAAGATATCAAGAGACACCTCACTTACCCCTACAGTTACTAACTCTGGGGAAACATGTTCACGTGTGTCTGAGGGAAGAGGCTCAACTATGGAAGGTGGACCAGGCTCAATATTTGGGTTTGGTGGGGGTGGTGGTGGAATGAGGCAGCTACGCCCTTTCCTTTTAACCCCTCCCTTTCTCCTTTTCTTTCTTGGTGGAGAGTGAACAACCCTTGTAGCTTTGTCAGACGTAGTACCTGGCTTTAATCCACTCGTCTCAGGAATGATCTCACCTGGATCAATACAGACCAGAGACAGGTTGGACAGCAAGGGGGTTGGTTCTACTTCCCTAATGGAAGTCTCGGGGATGTTTGTTTCAATTATGCTTGAGTGATCGATAGGAGGACAAACAAGCTCACCTCCGCAGGTGGCACTACTACAGGGCGGGGAGATAGCAGGAAACCTAAATATACTAGGGGTAAGGTTGAGATCAGTCGCGTCGGCATCAATAACGCTCAAACCTTGGGCAGGAAGTTCTTTAGTGTTATTAAAAAGTGGTAGTGGGTTTTTCTTTAACTGCTCAATTGAGCGTCTGCGCTCTGCTCTTCTTTCGGCAAGGAGTAAGTCCATATCTACCTCCTTTGCTAATTAGGAAAACATTTTCTGATAGTTATATACTATCCCTCTGTAATACTTACAGAATAAAATAGACTTCTCTGTTTTAGTTATGGATGGAGTTAGACTTGTCTTGTATAATTAAGAATTGACTTAGAGTTTATTTCATAAATTTTTTCATATTTCTACCAGTTTGATACCATACACTGCCCAACGAAAAAATCACTGTTTAAAAAACCAAACTACCTGTCTGTACTTAAACCCAACAGTGCCCTATCTGTACTGATATATTTTTTTAAAATTCATTTTACAGCATACAAAATGGAAGGAGAGCAGAAAAATAACATGGAAATTGCAGAATGCAACCAAGACAAAGAAAATGATTCAGAGTTCTTTGATCAATCAATGGACATAGAACTTCTGCAATGTGTTGAAGCTGTGGATTTGTTAATTGAAAATGAGTCAAAATCCGACCAAGAATTATTAGAAGTTCTTTTTAATTTTGAAAATAAATCAGAATAATAAATTTATATATAATAATTCAAAAATTGCTTGAGACATTATTCATTTTTATATGTATTTTTAAAACTAGTAGCAAATTGATTTTAATTAAAATAAGACTTTAAATATACCGTGCAACTTTAAGTTTGCTCATAGTTACTTCCTTTCTTCCACTATATCATCTCCAATGTGTATTTAACATCTCTTTATCATCTCCTGCCTCCATGGTGTTTCTGCTTTCCTGACAGACTACGCTATGAATTCCATATACCTCAATAACTTCTGAAACAACCTGCAAGATATCTACAAAGGAAACAATGTATTTTTATTTTTAGACTCTGCATTGGTACCTACATGTTGCTACGTAAATAAAAATAAACAAAAAAAAACAACAAAACAAACAATCAATAAACATACAATATTTTGAAAGTCTATCATTCTTGTTTCCTTATAGTATGCTCCCCGGACCGCTTTCCGGTGCGCGTACCGGGCGCACCCCACGGAAAAAAACGATTTTTTTTTTTGCCCCGCGGGCCCTTTTAAAGCCGCCACATCAAACCTAGGGGGTCAGGGAGGATCTACTATGCCCCCTTATGGTCATTTGCCCCTTCGTTTTGGCCTCCTCTTGTCTCTCGATCCTACCGAGAGAAAAGATGGCGGCCGCTCTGGACTGTTTAGAGCCAATCAGCTTCGCTTCGCAAAGCTCCGTTACGCGAAAAGTACACGAACCGGAGCGCTACCCGGGACGCTGTCACAGATATATCTGTTTTTTAAAACGTTAATTTCTCAAAATCCACTGGAGCACATAAATTGAGACCCAGCAAAGGCACATTGGGCTAACAGTCCCTACAATTTTGCCAAGTTTCGTGCAAATCCATTCAGTCGTTCGAGCTAAAAGTGAGGCCAAACGCCCTATGGAAAAATGAATGGGAAAAATGCGTTTTGGGACCCCCCTTTTTTCTCGGCCCCCCCCCTTGATGAAACACCCCCAAAGGGCTGCTCAGAAACAAAATGTGCCATTTTCCTGAAAATTTCACCAGATTCCGTCCACAAACGCCAAAGTTATTAGACATAGAATTTTCAAAAGTCCCATAGAGAAAAAATCCTAACTATATATACCTACTGGCGACCGCCAGTAGGTGATATATATATATCTTGTGTGGTTCTCCTTTCATTTGGTTATTCAAGAGGTTATAATGTGGTAAACCAAGCTGCTTCACACTTCTTCAAGACATAGGGGCAGATTAGGATTGTGGTTTTTCCGCATCCTCCAGGCCGGCGGAAGCCACTGCCGGCCCGGAGGATGCGGAAAAACCACAGCGGACCCACCAAAGTCCCACTGCCAAATTAGGATGGCCGATGGGTCCTGGTTTTTGTCCGCAGCTTTTCCGCCGCGGTTGGCTTACAACCGCAGCGGAAAAGCCCTAATATGGTTTTCGGCCGTGGAAAAGCATACAGAGCTTCACTGCAGGGGCCCGTTGCGGGCCCCCTGCATGAAGGGGGGGTGGGGGGTGCACATCATTTGTATGCAGTAATCGGCAGGCACCGCGCGGTGCCTGCCGCTTTCTGCATACAAATGCAATGTATGCATTTTTAACATTGCGACGTATGCAGCTGAAGCCGCACCCGCCGCAATGTTAAAAATAGAGGATGTGACCGCCAGGGTGGCGGTCACGTCCTAATTGGACAGGAGGGAACTCCGCAGGCCATGCGGAGGTTCCCTCCTCCTTGATGGTCGCGGACGGACTCAAGTCCGCGATCATAATGAGCCCCTTAGACTGGAGGCTGCTCTCCATAGCTACCACTAGGATAGCTTTCAATAAAGGTTGTCTTTAAACCTATCATCAATAAGGGTTGTTTGGACTGGTGCAAGGTGCCTACTAGAACTAGCGGACAGCATATACCAGGCCAACTTCTCACATTGGTGATCAGCGGTTGGATTCAAGCTTGCTATTGCTTTACCAGATAATCTCTTTGAAAACCACTAATGGTACATATAAATGAAGCCTTGAATACAATAAGTTCTACTGAACTTAGAGTTGTGTGCGAAGGGCTTAGCACACCCTTTCTACAACTCAGGTAGGTGCAACACAGCACTGAATTGTATGTCTTCCAGGGCAGAAGCCATTGGGCCTCTCCCTAATAGATATGACCATCTCTCATTCCAAGAATTGAGAAACATGTGTATTTCTAGGAAGGTGAAAACAGGGAGGTATGCAGAAACTCAACGTCTCATAGAGGCCTTGCTTTTAGATGACCTAAGAAAGACCCCAGGGTCTGATGAGGTAGGAAGGATGGGTGGGGGAGCTGATGAGGAAAGGCCAGGTAGTGAATACTACTATGACCAAGACTCTGACGCTGGCCAGGAGAATCAAGAAGATCCAAACCTGGGAAATTGAATGTTTCCTAAATGTGAGGAAGAACGGCCCAGAAGGCCCCTAATCGCTCCACCTGGAAGGGTCCAACGTTTACCAAGAAGGTCTAGATCTCCTTCTCAGGAATCTATTTATTCTAACACATCTGCAGGGACCTCTGTTTCTCAAAAGACATCTGACTCCAGGAGGAGAGAATCTTCCTATCAGAAAAGGTGCCAACTGCTTGAGATTGAGAAAGCTAAGCTTAGGATCATGTGAGAGCAATTGGCCTTAAACAGGGAGTCCCTGGAGTTCCAAAGAACTTCAAGAAAATTGGGTCTAGAGCGCATGGTGACAGCAACAACACCCCTAGTAGTAGAGACAGGTATTATGACCATAGGAACAATAGAGTGGGGATGACATGCACAAATGGATAACTGCACTTGAGAGGGCCTGTAAAGTACAGAGGGTCCCTCAGAAGCAGTGGGCAGCAGTCTTGTGGCTTTCCTTTGCAGACAAAGGTAGGGACAAGCTCCTCACTGTTAGAGAAGAGGATGCTGACAATTACAAGGTCTTGAAGAGTGCACTGATTGATGGGTTTGGCTTAACCACTAAACAGTACAGGTTGGAGTTCAGATATACCCAAAAGGCACAGACTCAAGAATGAGTGGACTTTGTAGATTGTGCTACTAAGGCTTTGGAAGGTTGGATACATGGCAGCACGGTGCATGACTTTTTAGGATTGTACAATTTGATTATGAGGGAGCAGATCCTTAACAATTGTCAAAAACAGCTTTTACACCAGTACCTGGTAGACTCTGATCTGACCTCTCACCAAGAATTGGGAAAGAAGGCAGACTCATGGGTCAGAACCAGGGTAAAAACAAAGAACCAGGGTGGTGACTAGAAGAAAAACTCTTCCAAGACCCAAGAGAAAGGTGGGGATAAGTCAAAAGACAAGTTCCATACAGGGCCCTAAAATGCCTCTTCTAGGGGTGGGTCCCAAACTCCTTCCTCCCCTGACAAGAAACCATATTGCCATTTCAGTAAGAAGCCTGTGGGAGAGGATGTGGTCCGTCGGCTAGACTGCCGACTTTGGTGCTGGAAACCAAGGTTCGAGCATCAGGGTCGCGTCCACATCCTGTGATTCTGGGCAAATTACGTAATCTGACCGTGCCTGAATGTATAACGTAACCGGTGCTCATGTAAAGCGCTCCAATACCTTTTGGTCGAGTTTGTGCTATATAGAAAATCTGCACACAAAAAAACCTGGACACTGGAAAACTGATCCCAGTTACCCTAGGATTTGCAATAAAGAAAATGTTCCTCCTGGTACAATGAGTAGTAATACCCCATTTGGGAGTAGTGCACCCAAAACGTTAGGAGCTTTTGCAAGGGGAACAGAGGTGGGCCATAATTTAGAAAAGCCCTCCTCTTCGGACTCCTCTGACTCTGATGGTGGTATGGGATTTGACACTTTTACTGTGAGTCCCAATACTTTTGGCAAGTACAGACAGGAGCCCTTGATCAATGGTCAGAACGATATGGCATTCAGGGACACAGGGGCTAGCGTCACCATGGTGACAGGTAGTCTAGTACCCCCTCATCAGCTTTTACCTGAGTTTAAATACCAGGTGACCACCATTGATGGTATCAGAACAGATCACCCCATGGTCATAGTCAATCTCTGCTTGGGAAGGGTCACTGGCCCAAATACAGTGGCAGTGTCCCCAAACTTGCCTGTAGATTGCCTGATGGGCAATGATCTGGAGATTTTAGCCTGGGCTGAAATGAAATACCAGGCCCATTTGAGAATATTAAGCCTCCCCGAGAGAGTTAGTGGGGCTGTGAGGGCAATAGCTCAACACCAGGGAAATTTTAGAACAATGGAGCCTGAAAGAATTGCCCACTCTACTCCACAAGAGAGCACAAGGGTTGAAGAAAAGTCTCCTTCCTTCCAGACTATAGGTAAGGGTCAGCTTCCTCAGTGAACTGATCCTACCCCTGATGAAGGAACTGTCACAGAGGTAGTCAGGCCATTACAACGCAACTAAAACAACGCACTACTATTATAACAAAACTTTTACATCGCAGGATCCATTACAACACATGCCATTACAACGCATGCCATTACAACGTAAGTCCTTTTTTAATAATTATTTTGATATATTATAGTTATTTTTTAATGTATTATAAATACTTATATTTAATTTTAAATTACTCATAATTATTGCAATGTTTTTTTTTATTAACATAGTATTTAATTTTATTTTTTTAATTGTAAAATACCTCCTGGGACAGGATGCAGGGAAAATAGGGGTTTTGGTTGGGGAAGTGTTTTACATTTTTTAAGAAAGTTTTAGTTAGCGAAAAATCAAATATATTAAATTTAAAAATATTTTTTTTAAATACTCTAAAAATAAATAGTAGTAGTATTTATTTTATTATTACATTTATTTTGTAAAATACCTCCAGGGACGGGAAAATAGGGGTTTTGGGTTTATACAAAAATAGTAGTATTATTTATTGTTAAATAAATAAATACTCAACATTTACAAATAATACTCAAATTGTATTTAATTATATTTATAAAAGTATTTTTAATATATTTGGAAATTATTTTTAACATTTGTTTAAAAAAGATAAATAATTTTATTTAAAAAATGAAAAAAGTCAACTATTTAAAATACATTTATAAAAGATTTTTTTATAATATAAGGTTAAATATTTATTAGTAATAGAAATCATTTCTAAATTTTTAAATTTGAAGAAATATTTAAAAAAAAATATATATTAAAAAATAAAGATAAATAGAATATTATAAAAATATTTAAAAAAGAATTGTTTTGTTAAAAAAAAAATTATTACATAATTGAAATTTTTTCTCACGCTTTACCATTGAATTCAATTAATAGATTTGTCCTGTATTTATTTTCATAGCAGGCTGTATCATGGTCGCGGAACTCATTTTCATTGTTATTTGAAGATAGATGCGGGACAAATCAGAAGCAAACGGATCAAGTATTGAGGTAAGTACATTATTAAAGTAATATACAAAACATTAAATTAATTAAAGAAGGAGTTTAAACATACATTAATAAAAACAAATACATAAGGCACTTTTGATTATATTGTTTTTAATTAGCAAAAATATAAATAAAATAAAGTTTAATTTTTCACATATTTTAAAAATATTTTCAAATAATGACATATGTACATATTACATAAAAATAATGATTTAATAACTTTAATGTATTACATTAATAAATTGTCCTTTTTTTCTCTTTATAGCTCTTGATGACGTAGACGCGTTGACATGCTTGATCGCGGCCATTTTGAGGAGCGTCGATGGACAAAGCAGCAGCAAGCAGATCTGCGCTCAGGTAGGAAACACTTTAAACTTACTTTTTATACAGTTTGATGTTTTAAAGTATACATATCTTGTAAGGAGAGAATAGAGAGGTATAGTATGTTATATTTGTTAAGTTGTTGTCACTGTTTTAGCATGGTGCCGATCATGTAGATAGGGTATGCCGTTGTTGGGGCACCTGTTATTAGTTTTAAAAATGAAAATGTTATTGTTTATTGTAATTTATTATCATTGTACAGTATAAAAATGTTTATAAAATATTTTTGGGAACTTATAAAATGTGTTTCGAAAACCAGTTCTAGAAGAAGATCGAATGCGATGCTTTGGATAACATTAGGAGTTTTTTTTGGAAAAAGGGATTTTTTAAAAAGGATCTTTTGAGTAGTGGATTTAAAAGAAGATTTTTGGGATTGTTGTTTTTTTAAAAATCGGAATCAAAAAAGAAGAAAGAAGATGGATCTTATTTTCATTTGATGGTTGTTTTAGTGAACAGATGGAATTTTGGAATGCAAAGTTGGGGATTTCATTTGGAGTATACTTTTTGAAAAAAGGATTTTATTTTGGGAGATCTTTTGAGTCATGGATTTCGAAGAAGAATCGTTAGATTGTTTTTTTTTCTACACGATACAGATAAAAGAAGATGGATCGGTTTTGGTTTTGGAGAAGGATTTTGGAAATAAAAGGAATCATTGGATTTGGTTTTGCATATCGTTTTGAAAATTGTGATTCGATCTTTTTTTTAACAGTTTTTACACATTTTGAGTGGATTACCATCTTGGGTGACTGGATTTTTTCAATTTGGACATTTTGGGAAATGTATTTTTAAAAAGAAGAAAAAAATAGATTTACTTTTTCTTGCACTGGAGTGGATATGTTGATGGATTACCACAAAAAAAGGATTTGATTGGGTTTTTTAAAGAAAAAAACTAAGAATGAAGAAGACATCTAAGGTAAGGTGACCCGACTTAATAATTTTGAAAAAAAGTTTTCTAAAAAATGCCACTAGAATTGAAATGTTTTATGAATTTAGGGCAAAACAGGAAAGTAATGTTAATGTTTGTGTTAATAATGTAGTATGTGTGCAACAATATTTAGGTAGTCTAAAGCAACACACAACGAAAATTGTTGTAAGGTACCCAATAGTCTCCCAGACATTTCTTTTGATTTTTTAGAGATGTGTGGATTTAGACTACCAGTTAAAGCTTGTGAGATTCTCATTTCTTGGAAACGTTGCTCCTTCCTCAAAGTTTCCAAAAAATGATAGAAGTTAGGGTAAGGTTTACCAATAGTATGATTGAAGGAATTATGCCATCCCTCTATGGCATTGTTTGTCTTTGCTTCTCCTTCTAAGCAGGTCGTGTAACAGTTCCACCACTCCACATGGAAACGTGGTTTCCTCCTGCGACCCGACCTGCTTAGATGCCCAATTCATGTGTCCTCAAAATAATTTAGTAAGGGTGCCAATTTTTCCTCATTTTCTGTAAAAAATTCTGATTCAGTAATTGCAGTGTAGTACTCGTCTACACTTTCAGGAGGAACAAAGCAAAGAGCTGTTAATTCAAATTGCAGTTTGCTATCCAAAGAATAATCCACAACTAGGGATGTTTTTTGTAATTTACGCCAAAATGCCTGGGAAAAATAGAAAAAACATCCCTGAATTTGGGTATCCGTGTACGTTTTGGTAATAACATTTATCATTGCAAATTCAAAATCAATATTTATTTTCCTAGGACCTTTGTTGGATGTTTTGTTTTTAATCACTGATAAAAGTTCAGTGTAGGTTGTGGATTGTTTGTCAGGTAGCAAACTGTACACTAAGGGGACTACATTGTTGGTAATTTTTGCATGAATAGTGTAAATTTGAATGAATGGATGGGGCGTGCTTTTAAATGTCCCATCCATCATCCATATTTCACTATTCTATAATTTGACAAGGTTGCGGGGTGTACTGAAGATAAGTATACGCTTAAGAGTGTTTTGGTTATCATGCAGGAGGAAAGGTTCATTAGAAAAAGATACAGAGAGTTCAGGAGGAATGTGAATGTCAGAATAGGTTTGTGGAGTAGTTCTCTGTGGGTTACTTGCCTGTTTTTTTCTTTGAATTATTCTTCTCAAATTAGGTATTATTGGCATACTGCTAGCTACATGACTAGGGACATGCGAGCAACCTCCCTTAAAATTGAATCAGAAGTGTCATTGAATGTGCATGCAATATCCTTCATTTTGTTTATTGTTCCTAACTTTAATGTCCATTGCAGAGGCAGAGTGGTTATGGTCTGATGTTTTAATGACTCTGTCACCTAAGGTAACTGCTCTGCCTTTGCAATGGCTTGAGTAATATTGCACGCACCTCCAATGTCTTTGTGGTTCAGTTATTCTCTCCTTACAATATATATATCCAGCATGTTTTAATAATCTGTTTCCTTTGTTTGATTTGATGTATCTGGCAGTTTTATCTGCTGACATTATCTGAAAAGAAAAAGAATTTGTAAAATTTTTAAATATCTAACTTAGAATTTTGTTTTATTTTTCAGTTTTAACTCCTACACTATCTAACACTTACCCTACTGCTACACTCCACTCGTTAGAATATTAATTTTAACTCATACACTATCCAACACTTACCCTACTGCTACATCTCTCTGGAGTTAGAATATTAATTTTTACCCCTACATCATCCAACTCTTACCCTACTGCTACACGTCTCTGGAGTTAGAATAGTAACTCTTAACCCCACACTATCCAAAACTTTCCCTACTGCTACACCTCTCTGGAGTTAGAATAGTATTTTTAATCCCTACACTATCCTCCACTTACCCTACTGCTACACCTCTCTGGACTTAGAATAGTAATTCTAACCCCTACACTATCCATCACTTACCCTACTGCTACACCTACCTGGAGTTAGAATAGTAATTTTAACCCCTACACTATCCATCACTTGCCCTACTGCTACACCTCCCTGGAGTTAGAATAGTAATTTGAACCCCTACACTATCCAATACTTGCCCTACTGTTACACCTCCCTGGAGTTAGAATAGTAATTTTAACCCCTACACTATCCATCACTTACCCTACTGCTACACCTCCCTGGAGTTAGAAAAGTAGTTTTAACCTCTACACTATCCATCACTTACCCTACTGCTACACCTATCTGGAGTTAGAATAGTAATTTTTACCCCTACACTATCCAACACGTTCCTTACTGCTACACCTCCCTGGAGTTAGAATAGTAATTTTAACCCCTACACTATCCATCACTTACCCTCCTGTTACACCTTCCTGGATTTAGAATAGTAATGTTAACCCCTACACTATCCATCACTTACCCTACTGCTACACCTCTCTGGAGTTAGAATAGTAATTTTAACCTCTATACTATCCATCTTTTACCCTACTGCTACACCTCCATGGAGTTACAATAGGAGTTTCGACCTCTACACTATACAACACTTACCCTTTAATATAACAGTATTAAAATGTTTTTCTTTTGTTTACCTTTATATTTGCTTGGTTGCCACTTTCAGAATATGTTGTTTTTGGGTCTTCTTTTTTGCAATGTTCTTTCTTTAATTTGTTGACCTGTTTAGAATATAAAATGTAAAATATTATTTTTGTGTCCTTTTCTTTTTCGAGTGCTATGTCTGAGAGGATTTAATACAGGTTAATTTTACGCTTTTCTGATGCATTATTTAAAATTTTCCTTAATGCTTCACTCATGTGCAGTTTCATTTGAAACATTTACTAGTGCATTTACCATTTTTTAATTAATTTTATTGCCTTTCTAGAGTTGTCAAATTATTTATTGCACTTTTCTTTTGTTGATTTGTCTTGGGTCTTCGATGGACTTTCTGGTATTTTCTCGTGCTTCGATGTTCAGTGCTTTTCTTAAGCTGTTTCAAATTTTATAAAAGAAAATGTTAGTTTTGTGTACTTTTTTAAGGAGAGCTCACTGTTTGAGGATTCAAAAGTGGTTAATATATGACTGTGTTCATTTTCCATTTTAATTTACCTTTAGTTTTATTTGGTTGTTTGGTGGATGGTATTTCGTTTTGATACAGGATGGTTTTCAGAAGGTCATTATTTTCGGTTTTCAAAGTATATTTTTCTTTCGATTTATCTGTTGAGGGGTGTAGGAAGAAAACAAATGTTTTACTTCTTTTTTTAAAAACCCTTTTTAATTGAAAAAAAATAATCGTTAGAATTTGCATATGCTAAGCTTTTAAAATGTTCAAAAAAAATCATTTAATTAAAAACATAGAAACCTGTTACATTTTATTGTTTCACAAGATTCCTTTAAACATTTTTTCATGTTAAAGTTTAAAAATTCATTTTAATTCTATTCCTCTTTTTAAAAACGTACTTACAATTATTTTCGCTTTATAATTGTCTGTGTTTTCAAATTTCTTGAATCGTTTTTCAAGTATGGTAAAATCTACAATATGTTATTATTTTATTTTAATAAATTGTGCTGATTTATTCACAAATAAGCTATTTATTTATATGCTATGACTTATACTCACTTGATTTTATCAGAGGTGATGTATTCTTTTTGTCGAGATGTTGCAGCTTGAAAAAGGTTGGAGTGTCAGGAATAACCATCTGCTCTCTCTGGTAGTTAATTTATGACTGGATTCAAAATGATGTCTTAGTTGTAGTTATAGCTTTTTGTGGGTCTCGCCATAAATTTTTAGAAAAGCATCGTTTTAATGTATGTTTTTTTCTGATTCGTTTTATGTGTGAACTTATAATCTAATTATTATATTTAAAAGGGAGTGTTTTATTCTTTGAATTGCATTTAGTCCTCCATTTTGTTTTCAGAGGTTTGGTGTTTGGGTCATGAAAAGTGTTGTCGGACTCTGTTTTTGCTTCTTTTTAAAAATGGCGGCTATGTTTATGTCTTATTACATTTTTTCGGATTTGTTTCCGTTATGTGTTTTGTTTATGTTGATTTATTATTAATATATGTTGAAATTTTTTTTTAAATAATTATTAATACTGTTTGTTTCAATTGTAATACTCTTGCATTTATTTTAATACTTGAGTATTATTTTTGTTCATATTCTCGTTTTTTAATAAACATGTGTTTAGTTTCTTCCTGTATTTTAATACACTTCCACACCCAATACCCCTATTTTCCCTGCATCCCGCCCCAGGAGGTATTTTACAAAATAATGTTAATTATTAATAATTTTTTTCACATTGTAATGGTATGCGTTATACTGTTTTTCGTTGTAATGGTACTTTTCTATCATCTAAATTACTTCGCGTTGTAATGGTATGCGTTGTTAAAACTTTTGTTGTAATGGTACTTGCGTTGTAAAAAATGTGTTGTAATGGCATGCGTTGTAAAAGCATGCGTTGTAGTGTAATACATTCGTGGACCACGCAGGGCCCCCCTGTCCAGAAGAACCCCCCAACAGCAGATTAGAGCACCCAGTCTAGTAGCCCTAGCCAGGTGAAAATTCCTCAACCAACTGAGGGATCCCCCTTACCCTGGGGCAGGGACCGCCCACTGGTGGATTCTGTTGGGCAAAGGCAATCCTGTGACCACAAGATACCAAATCTGCCATGCCCCTCCAGTGTTCCAACCAAAGTGACCCAACCCCTAGTTGTAGGCAGCCAGAGGTTGACCCTTAGGGCCAGATATAACTCAGTCATGGAAAGAAAGGCCTCCATGGTGGGCAGTGATCTGAGGAAGCTGAGACCAACGTTATTAGGGCCTCACTTCTCTACACATCCCACCAACCTTTTACTTTGCCAAAACACACCACAGGCAGTAATTCCCCATGGTGGAGATCAGCCCATACCCTTGGGGTTAGGGATTGCTTAGTGGACTATAAGATAGGGGATAACCATGCTAGTGCAGGTTCTTCATTATATGGCCACTTAGTCAATAAAGGCTCAACTGGTCAAGGTTAGCCTCATCCCCTTTAGTTTAGGGGCGGGTTATGTATGAAGGTGAAATCAGACTACATGGTTGCCCCCACTTTTCTTCTGGTGTTTGCTGGTTTTTTACTTAGTTGACTGGGATCCTGCGAATCAGGACCCCAGTCTATCTGCTTCCCCCTTTAAATTGATGTATTAACTTTAGGTACACTCCAGAATGGATTCTGGGGTACCCTTGTGAGTCACTAGTGTATGGTATACTATATAACCAGGGCATAGGTACCCCAGGGGCTGCAGCGTGTACAATGTCACCCCTGGAAAGCCTGCTAAAATGACACCACAGGTCTGCTACAGCAGCCTGTGTAAGGTGGTGTATGCACCCCTTACTGAGACATAGGTCACCTATGTCTCTCCATATCACTGCACATATATTCCTATCGGTCACCCCTATGGCAGGCTTTAACAATCCTGAAAGCAGGGTACTGGGTTTTACGTGAGAGGGTGCCCATGCATGAGCTGAGCCCTTCTGCAGCTTTCGGAATCTTAATTTTGTGGCTGTTTGTGATGCATCCAAACCACATACTCTTAAGTGCATTATAACCTCACGGTAAATGCTAACTTTGGGATGGCAGCATGGAAACATGTCGTGTTTGGCGTCAAACACTTTGGAATCATACCCCCACACCAGTAACTGGTGTGGGAGTATAATCCCACCCTTCTAGGGGGAGAGACATGTTACAAGCGGTATACCCGGTACCAGCTTGCGAAGACCTGGAATCACAAAATACCCACCGGGAGGGTCAGTTGTTTTAACGCGCGTTTTAAAAACCTTTCAATTTTAACTTGTTCTTAAATTACTCACTTTGCACATACCTCTTAGGCTGGTGTTCTTGTCCTGCTCACTTCTGGTCATCCGCAGACGCTGCCTGACGTTGTACGGCATTGCTGGTGGGACAGGGGCTGGTAGAACTGTGGCCATTGGGAAGGTTAACGGGCTAGTTGCAACATAAAAACACACACTGAAGCAACCCTGTGCTGTTGGTGTGCCACTGGAGCGCCTAAGGCAAGCCCGTATGCGCCCGTCCGCACTTGGCCTGGGCTCAGGGCCAGTCTCCCTAGACCTCTTATGTCAGACCGCCGGGTGTATACAAGTGATACCTATGCCTAGCGTTAGACCAGAAGCTTTGGCAGAATTTTGTATAAACTGCCTCTGTTCACGTCCTCATATTTTATCGCTTCCTAGTAACCTTCCCTCTACTCAAAAACAGGGTCCAGGCCACCAGTGAATTGTTCCGGTGTTCAAATGCCTACTTGTAAATGCCTGATCACTGGTTAGACAGTTTGGAATGCGCTCTGTTTATAGAAGAGCATAACATCATGATGGCGTTCATAACAGAGTCCTGGAGGGATAACGCCTCAGGACCGGATATTGTTACAGCCTCACCTCCAGACTTTCTCTGCCATATGTTGGACAGACCTCTAAGGAGCGGAGGAGGACTGGCGGTTATCTATCATAAAAGCCTGGAGCCCTCTTTTGGGACAGTATCTACTCCAGCCTGTGAAGCTCTGTCAATTAGTGTGTGGTTCTCCCCTCAAGACACTTTCAAAGCTATGCTTATTTACCGTGCCCCTGGCCCTAGAGGTGGCTTTCTTGATTCCAATGGGACTCTATTGGAGGAAGGGCTATCTGTCAAATCATTTACAATTCTGGAGGACTAATTTTCATATTGAGGATTCCACGGATTTAGACACCTCAAGGCTGACAAAAATGATGATGGGAGGGGATCTCGAGCAGTGGGTAGAAGGTCTCACACACGTGGCCGGGCGCATCCTGGATGGAATTTCTATGAATTCCACCAGTCTGTCCCTGTTGGAGGTCCTGCCTTTCCCCTGGACAGATCATGCTGCTATCATTTTTCTATCTCTCAGACCCCATCTAATCCACCCAAACCAAAGACCAGGGCATGGAAAAATATTGATAGCTCTAACTTAGTGAAGGTCCTGAAAGATATGGCCCAAGTCTTCCGAATATTGTCGAGGAGGCCACAGTGGCCTATGGGAATTGGATTGAGGCTGCGTGTCGCAAACTGGCCTCGGTAAAATGATATACCTCTAGGCGAGGACTCCCCTCAGCGCCCTGGTTCTCCGTCAACCTGCAGAAGCATTAAACAGACTGTAAGAGGTTGGAACGGGTCTGGATGTAAGGGTATAGCTCTGACAATAAGGAAGCATACAAAGCAAGCCTTACAATCTACAAAAAACTACTCCAGGAAGCAAAAAAAACATATTTTGCTGAACAGATCACCAAAGCCAAATTCTCTTCTAGGGAGCACTTCAGAACCGTGACTAATCTTATGAACCTCCCAAACCTTCCACTCACAGTAGCCCAACACTCTGCGACGCACTAGCCTCTTTCTCTGAATAAGGTGGAAGTAATTTATTCTTCTTTTAGTAATCAGCAGGGCGTGGTCAGGGAGTTGGCAGTTGGGTTAATGTTGTATGCAGTCAACAATGCGCCCATTTTAGAGAGTTTTACACCATTGGAGATCAAGGACGTTACCAACCTGCTGATGGGGTGTCGCTCTGGATCCCCCCTTGACCTCTGTCTGGCAGCAGTAATTAAAAACACCCCTGAGGCCATTACTGCTACCCTGACACTGTTGCTGAATCTCATATTGTAATTAAGTCAGTATCCTACAGCATGGAAAATAGCCTCAATACTGTCATTAATTAAAAAAACAAATCTGGATCCTAGCGATCCAAACAGCTACAGACCCATCTCCCTACTTCCATTACTGGCGAAAATATTGGAAAAGGCTATTAATGTGCAACTTCACTTGTTTTTTAAAAACAGCAACTTGTTGGATCCCTCTCAGTATGGGTTCCAAGCTGTCACTGATTAAAGCCACGAAGGAGGTTCGAGAGTCGGTGGACGAGGGAGGTTCATCAATCCTGCTCCTGTTGGATCCATCAGCAGCCTTTGATACGGTCTATCATGACATGTTGATGGGCCGATTATCGAAGGCGGGGGTCCAGGGCAAGGCCTGGAACCTATTGAAATCATTTTTGCCTGACAGATTACAAACGGTGAGGGATAGGTCAGATCCTTTCTCCCTTCCCTGTGGGGTACCACAGGGGTCTTCCATCAGTCCTATGCTTTTCAATATATTTGTGAGCCCACGGGTTGCCCTTATAAGATCTTTTGGGCAACAATTAACATCTTATGTGGACGACACACAAATTGTGCTGTCTATTCAGCTGGGTAAAGAAGCAGAAACAGCCTCAAGATGTCATGACTGTATGAAACAGGAACCGTCTGGATGTCTGCAAATTGCTTGAAGCCTAATGGAGGCAAAACAGAGGTGATTATCTTTGAGAACAAACCCAAACTCTGGTCACCAGACTGGTAGCCCAACAATATTGGCAACTCCCCATCCATCACCTATGCTGAAAACCAAGAACTTGGGGGTGATTATGGACAACACACTGATGTTTGGGGACCAGGTCAGCAGGGTGGTCTTGACAAGTTTTTTTCTCCTTAGAACCCTGAGAAAAATAAAATTCTTCCTATCAGAGAAAAGTTTTAGGACAGTTGTCTCAGCCCCCATTCTGTCCTGTCTGGACGATTGCAATAGCCTGTACCTGAATATTCAAAAGAAACCTGTCAACAGACTCCAGATGGTGCAGAATGCAGCAGGAAGGCTGCTTACAGGCACACCAAGGTTTGTATCGGTTAAAAATGGCCTGCAACACCTTTATTGGCTCCCTATAAAACAACAGGCCTAATATAAAGCACTATACACAGTGGCCCGGAATACCTAAGAAAGCACCTTCAATGGCATGTTTCTGGGAGAGTGCTTCATTCCATGGAAACAAGGCGAGTGATTGTTCCAAGAGCAAATAAGGCCAATTGGGGTGGAAGGAGTTTTATCCTAGTTGCCAGTAATGCCTGGACAAGCTTCCAATACATCTTAGGAACTTCACGGATCTCCTCTCTTTTACGAAGGAGTTGAAAACGTGGTTGTTCACAGATTAGTTCAGATGCAGAGGGATACCAGTTAGACAGTGCTCAGCAACAGGACACCCTTGGGTAAAAGTTCTCTTTAGAAGCCTAAATACCATAACATAACATAACAAAAAGGATGCTGCCAGCCACAGACACAAGTCTGCCTCCCTGCTGCTGGATGAAACTCTGGCAAGGGGAGGCTGGACAATAGGTTTCCTGTCACAGGGAGGTGTGACCACCTCTGAGACAGGCTTTAGTATATTGGGGCTGGGTGGGTGCACTCAGAGTGCTTTGAAGTCTGCACTGGGGGCACATTTAGTGTCCCTGCACATAGTCCAGCTCAAACTGGCTATCAGCCCCATCTCTGGCGTGAAACTGGACAAAGGAAATGGGTGCAGCCACCCCCCTTTCCTGACCCTCCCATAGGTGGGTTCCCAGAGTATGTCCAAAACCTTCCTTACATATAAGAAAGGAACCCCTGGCTACAGGACTTTAGATTACACCTGGGCAAAACTCTGATACTGAATCCTAGAACTTCAACAATCTACACCGCACTAGACGACTGAAGGATCTTCCTTGGAGTAAAGGAGTTACTCCCCTGCTTGGTAGGCACCTAAGACGCATTTGCTCGGTTTGCATCTCCAAAGCTCTGGCCGAACTCCAAAGACATTTGCAACACAGGAGGTGGGTTTTTGTGTTCTCTGAGGTTGATCTGCGCACTTAGCTATTCTGAGTTCTGCATCCCCTGTTGAAGAGTGTGCAACCCGAACCCCTGGACACCGCGACCATTTGCAGGAGCATCAGCTTTAAGGCAACCTCTGAGGCTGAGCTTTGGGGTACTTGTAACCCAGACCCCGAGCACCTTTTCCACTAAAGATCGCCAGCCTAAACTCCACAAGTGTTCCGTGAGCTTGCCCTTTGTGTTTTCCCTCAAGGTCCCTTCGCGATCCCTAGTCCATCAACTGGTGGGTCCCTGCGAAAGCAACACTAACTCTGATTGGGATTACCTGGTTCATCCAGATGTGCCCTGACTCTCCATTGCATGGGAAGTCCCCTGGACCTTGCTGGTCTGCACCGAAGCCTATTTTCTCTTCCCCCGTGGGTTGCTGTTGCCAAGGCTTGTTGGGTTAAATCAGAACGCTGACACCGCAGCACTCGGCATCCTTCGTGGGACAGCTTGAATCCAGCTCCTGATTTTTGTCGACAACTCCTGGTCCTCGTGGCTGCAGAGTCGAGCTTCACCTCTTCATCCATGAAACACTCGACATCGGTGGACATTCGTACATCGTGCCTCTGGTCACTGGCAAGTGACTCTGTCCCCTCTGCTTTCAGAATCTTCACATCTTTGATCTAGGCTCGTATCACACTGGACACTTTTTCTTTCTTCGGCAGCAGCACTTTTCAGCAGATCACTATTGAAATCAATAGCGATTCCCGACACCATTTGATACCTATACACCCGGCTTCCCTGGGTGAGGCAACACGAGTACCCTGGTGCTCCCATGAGTGTTGGCCCTAGATCCCCCTAAGTCTAAAATGGTTTGCTTAAAGTCCTGTCCTTTTGCTTTAAAAGTCCAACCGCAACTATCCCCATAGAAGCTAACGAGGCTCGCAGCTGTGTTCTCACACTGCACACATCCCCCGTGGGTCCCCTATGTCCACTACCACTACCTTGGGTGGTTCCTTGGGGTCCCAGCGATTCTACAGGCTCTAGGCCTTGTGTCTAGTCAAGTCTTGGTTCTTATACCACTTTCCTAATATACGGTTTGATCCCCCTGTGGTCTATTGTATATTGCCACTTTGGGTGCTACAGGAGATTATAGCGCTCTTGACGAAATACACTATAGTATCTAGATTCACAATATCATAAATCCGGGTGCTTACAATACAATAGGAGAAGAGAACACCCCACTTCCCTCCGCGTAATCAATAGATTAGGCACAATTGAAATTAACCCAAATTTTGTAGCACTACGCTTTTCACATCCAAATAGTCTCTTTTTTGGGTTTTTTTTTAGTCCTTCAAAACATGAAACAATCCAAAGGCTCTTGAAAGTTTCCTCTTTTATTTTTTGATTTCAACTCCAATCCCATGCCAACGCGTTTCGCTGAGGTTACTGATAACCTATCGGCTTCATCAGGGCTGGAAATAATACAAAATGCGTTTCTTTACAATATGCACATTGTCACGCACAGCAATTTTCAATAGCAGAGCCCCTTATGGCCAAAAAACAACCCTGTGCTACTCATACCTTTCATTGATAGTAAAAACATGCACAAAATCCTTGTCTGTTCACATTGCGCACCTTGTGAAACAACCAACATTTGTGGAAATAGAAAACACACTTGAATTTTAGGTGAAGAGTATTTCAAAGCATGAACAGATATTACATTGGTGCATCAATCATCACGTGTTACAATTTTGTGAAGGGAAAGTGATTAATTTCAACTGAGACTGCTTGTGTCACTCTCATTATAGCCCCATACGTGATATATATGCTAATAAATGTATTTAAGTCAGCCTTGTATTGTTTTTAATCCTAATAGGATGAAAAAAGCGGTTCCTTAGCCAATTTAGTTCTGGCATGAAGGTCAATGTATGAATCAATGCGCATTTCCTCAATAAATTATACATGAGTCCCAAAGAAATCCTACCTCCTATCCTGGAAGTGTAATCCTCTCCAGTATTCTTACTTTAATTAGGAGGTCATACAGTATCAATCCGTTTAAATCTGTAATCCTAAAATAAACAGAGGCATGCCTGTGCCTTAGTAAATTAAAATAAACCTCATCAAATCGTCCTCCAATAAAGGCAATTACCGCCATCTAATGGTCGGTCTTACCTGTGTATATCAAGCAGGGCGTGTAATACGGTGCCACAACGTAGTTTTCGGATATCCAAATCTCATGTCAGACTTATGCGCGATCCATCTGTAAATTAACAAAATCTTAAATGTACCTCTATCAAGTCTGTGCTATTCCAAGACAAATCTCCTCTTAACTACAAACTCAATGTCGTACCTTCGCTTTCCCGCTTTCAAAAATAGACCTCGTGTTTCGCCACCGCCCGTTTACCATGTAATTCTCCCTGCAAAATCACAAGTTACCATTACTATTATGAAATACTGCTTGGGAAGAGCTGGCAAGCCGAGGCGGTGCTGGCTCAAACCATTATGTAGACACTTAGGCACTCGGCAACATAAAGTGGCCCTACGTATTTTAATGTCTGACACACGCACTTTGTTTGTTTGCGGTGTGTCAAAGTTCCTAAAATGGTCTTGGTTAATTCGTTCAAAAAGGCTTGACTTGTCTATTTAATGCTTGTCTTAACTGCTCATACAATGTTTTAATTGTGTAAATAGAATGTGTTTGTATATATTGTTTTTTAAATTCATTGCATTATGCTTTTATGATATTTTTTTATATCGAAATAAAGCCTTCAATCAATCAATCAAAACATTGTTGGGAATATTTGCCACCCAAAGCCCCAACTGGTTCATCATTGCTGGGGGCATTTGCCCCTCCATCCCCACATTGATTAACCATCGCAGGGAGTATTAGTTCCAACGCCAGTCTTTACTGTACATTGTTGGTGGTGGTAGACTTCCACCTCCCAATTCTGCATAGACATTGATGGGAGTATTAGCCCCCCAGGCCCCGCTTGTGTATGATTTGCTAGAACAATTGCTCCCCTGAAAATGACCTCTACATTGCTGCTAGTATTCCCACAACCGCCAATGTAACTGTACTTTTGCCCCTGCTTTCTCTTATGTTGCCTATCACGGGGTAGTGGCTTTCTTGTGTAGACTTAGCTGTCTGACTTACCGTCTGCGACAACCGCATCGCTCGAGGCGTACAGTATGGGAATTATGTGAGTGATGGGATACATGGCAGCACAATCTTGGTCACTGGACTCATGTTGTGGCACGTATAGGAGCGGAGATACTCCCCTTATGGACGCTCTAATGTGTTGGTTGTTGTGACTCATATGGAGCATCAGAAGTACGCATCGTACTTGACCATTCAGAACCGGCATGGAAAATCCCTCAGGACAACTCCATTCTGTTTACCCGGAGGCTTCTCGTTCGGAAAATGAAGACAGAATCAGAGTATTATTATCAAACGAGAGAGGGAGGAATATTGTGGACTAGTTCACTTCCCCTGTTATACTTGGTAAGCATCAATGAGAACTAGCTAGTGGGTGCAAGCTAGATGTCTGTGCCTGGGAGAAAATACTTTTTTTAATGAAGACCCTCACCCACCAACCTACTTAATGGCATGCTTCATCATCGAGTCCCACCCAAGGTGCTGAGTGCACCTTGGTGTGCTTTGACACCTGACTACAGCGGAGCTGGTTTTATGTTTGTGAGAGTGCAGTAATGTGAATGAGTTTAAAAACTGTCCAATGGTTCCCGTTTGACTAAAGGATTTAATGTTGGGCCCTTGGCAGTATTAAAAACAGCTAGGGGGATATATGGGGAGATGTGATTAAGGCTCCAATATCCTGTAAAAATGATGAGGTCTACATGTTTCAGCCAGACTACTTTGTATGCTGGCTTATGTCAGGACCTATGTGTTAGGTGAATTAGTAATGGTCAGGTGTAGTTTGTATGACCAACAATGTGTTGCACTCACTAAGGTGCAATTAGTGGGGGAGGGTTTATTCCTCTAGTCGTTCAGAAATTGTTGGGACAAAAATTGGACAAACAAGACCGACATACATGGACATTTGGTAGCTTCATATCTTTGCGCACTGGAAATGTGACTTGATAAGCGCCATGTCCGTACATTAAGCAGAAAATATCGGCAGTGAGACAGGTGGGGCCTGTGAAAAGAGCTGATTTTTATGCACTATTGTGCCTTTAAAAAATAGCGTTTAGTCTTATCACTGCACTCTCACAAATATAAAACCAGCTCGCTGTAGTCAGGTGTCGAAGCAAACCCGAGGTGTACTCAGGCATCAAAACAGAAACTTGGTGCAATGACCCTAAGGAAAAAAAGTAAACACGTAAAATGTGACTCCTAACTGAAAGTATAGCACACTCTCCAGCAAAGTGATACTGCTCAGTGAGTCTAATTTACATGGGAATATTAGTCCCGGCTCCTCTGCCGTCGATCAGATCATACCTAAAATATAATAAGAAGTTGCAATAGCGGACCATTGATAAATAAGTGAAATTGTTATTAAAGAAATACAGGTTAAATACAAACCCTTGGGCTGGGAAGGTATCATACCTGTTTCACAGGAAAAAAACAGGAGGTAGTCATAGGTGGCTTTTATGGTGTGATGGGATATGGGCCATCTGAGAAAAGTCTCATCCCTGGGAAGCTGTGGCACAGAGCAGTCAGGCTTGAATCAAAACATAAAATGTGTAAAGCATTTATCTGTACCAAAACAGGCAATAAGTAAAAAAACAATACAATAAAAATACCATTCCAACTTATAACAAGCATTTGCAATGCAACAGGTCTTGCATTTTCAAAAATTTGACCTATTGATATTTTAAATGACAATGAATTTTATTATTTCAGGTTTTTTTAAACACATAAATAAAAGTCATTGACAATGCCAATAGCTCAAAATCTGGCAAATGTGATACCTATTGCATTGAAATTGCTTTTTTTCTGCAGATGTTACGCAGCATCGGCATAAAGCATTGATCAAGACAATAGGACCAAAAGGTGAAACCTATTGGCTTTGAAAATTATTGTTTTCTTTGCTGGAGCTCAGCTTTGGCTGGTGTCTTCTCACTTCTACCCCTGCCATTCTGCTATTTATTACCCATTTCTGGATACATATACATACAAATGCACTGTGGAAAATCTTTGTTGTTTTAGTAACTACTATGGTTTATGTGGCTGCTCCCACAATTTGATGAGAAGCATAGCAAAGGCGAACTTTATTTCACCGATTATTACTTTGGCCAAAAAGATGGCTCTTCAAAAGAGTTTCCAAATGTGGCTTGAAGAAACTGTATAGTATTAAACGGGTTTTAAAGAAAAAAAGCAGCAGCTCAACAAATGATAAACACTTGGTAAACAAGCCAAATAGCTGCCAAGGTTTCAGATTGCTATGTGTGACATTTCCAAAATTACAGTGTAAATATGAGTGACATTTCAAAGACTACGAGTGACACTTTTTGGCGAGCAACATCAAGCAATAAAGACGAGGGAAATATATAAATAAAATCAATTACACCCATCTCAGCAATTAGAAACTCCAAGAGTTACATCATATGCCACATGGTGTAATATTCCAAAAGAAAATAAACTCATCAAACAAATTTGCTGACTGAGCTGTCGCCTCGATCTAGTGCGCCGCCCACCTGCTGAGCCTCGTGGGCGGCAGTCACCATCAAACCAGCGGCAGCCTGTTCCTACAGGCTCTACTGACTTCGTTCGGCAGGCTAAGAAGTTAAGGTAGTTTACAGGCACCACACTAGCTGACACATTCACCCGACCCCAAAAGAGTTAGTCAGGCCCGGGCTGGCCGTTGCGGGCACCGGGCAATCCCCCGTGCGCCCCAAGGGTGGGGGCCGGTTATGCCCTGGGGGCCGTTTTTGTTACAGAAACAAAAACTGCTGAAAACCGGCCCGGCAAAGAGCTTGTTGCACCCCCAGGGGGCCGGCCGAGCACTTTGCCAGGGCCGGTTTTGGTTCTCAGTCCGGCCCTGGAATTAGTGGATGTGACTACTAACATAGCCTAAAACTGTCAGTGAGCAGTTCCCCACTCTAAGGGCAAGCAGGCGGCAGCTCAGAAGAAGATCGAGACTGTCACCCTGCTTGCTGCTGAAGGACATTTTTATAGCATGATTAATAACACTGCCTCGTCATGTTAAACAGCTTAAATAACAACGCGCTTTAAAGTGAAACTGTAAAAGAACTTTACACACAGGTCACCAGTGTGGTTCATCGGAATATACCGATGCACCGGTGACCATGGCAGACGTGTATTTAAGACAACATACACAAACATGAAGGTCATGTGGCTGCCCCACTTGGGGATTATAAATGGACACATATAGAACATCATACAAATATGCAAAATGATCACCGCTGACGGCGTCCTGCTCTAACGCTCTCTTTCACTCTGTTAAGCCTTATTTAGACATGCAGGATTCGAAATTTAGGCCTTTGCCTCACTGAGGCAAGCCTAAGCCGACAGCAATTGGCTGGCCGTGACCACAAACTCTTGTGGACTTCCTCGGTAACGTCCGGCCGGAGTCTTGCTCAGCTGTATGTGCCTCTGGGCTGCTAAGGAACCACTCGGGTTCGTTCCGGTAGCGGAACCACTTTACTTCGGTGCAAGCACAGCAGCTCTGCGCTGCTACTCACTGCAAGTTCAAGTCAGCCGCCTACATTGGGGGCTCGAACATAGTCGCCATTACAGCCAAAATGAACTGATCACAACTTCCGCCCGCTCAGCTCTTGCGCTGCAGGCGCGGCAGGGCAAAACCGCCTATAAAGTGCGTCTCTCCAGCTGACATTCTCTCATTGGGCACTGTCTTCTGACATAATTTCCGCGCTGTCGGGTGTAATGAGTAACATTGTAGGTGCGCAGCAGTTTAGTCACCCTCCCTTAGCCTGCCGGGAACAGTGCGCACTGCATGCTGCCACAACTTTCACAGGCAGTATTTGGTTATAACAGCCTCCGACTTTACAGATGTACAGGCACTATAATGCGTGACTTTGCATTTCAGTGCGGTGATGCGGATCACCACACTGAAATGCGTTAGAGTCACGGCTGATGCGTGATGCTTGGCAGGGCTGAAGCCGAGCCGGAAAAAAAGCCTGCACGTGTTTCCCCAACCTAATAAAGTGTCATACAATGGCAGACACATGTAAATTAAATTCCCTGTGGAGTTTACTTTCGGAATAACACACAGATTATACAGGAGAGCTGCTCTCCTGCAAGCCGAATTCCGTGCCTTATATTAATTGTGCTCACATTTCAGGTCAGCAAACATTTTTTCTTGTAAGAGACAATAGCGTGATGCCCAGGACTGGATGTACTACGGTGGCTTTTTGTTTTACAGAGGAGCAGAGCGGGAGAAGGAGAACAAAAGGACAAAGATGAAACCTGGGGCTTCTCCTCATGCAGAAGATACAATCAATTTACACACACTGGGATAAAGAACTACAGAGCAAAGAGTGCACCAGAGACAAAGTGTGGAAGCAGAGTGGAAAACTGGGCTCAGGCAGACGATGGCAAATGAAATTGGCATTGGGAGGGCTAGGGGGCACTTCACAGGTCATGAGTGAGTAAGGCGCACGCTGTTCTTCTCTGTGGGCAAAGAAAGCGGCCATCTTGAAAGTACATCCATTGTCATTGGTTTTTAAAAAGGCTATACCCACAGAGAGAAAATAAAATCCATGGAAATCCATGTAATTTTTTAGCACTACACCCGAGCACACCCAATCATTATTTCTTTACTCCAATCAATATATAGGTTCAATGAAAATGTAAGAAAAAGTCTTTTCAAAGTATGGTCCAAATTTCCCAAACTTCAATGAAATGTTCCAATAACACTCTTCAATCAAATCTTGTGTGCTTTATTTGAGTCAAGTATAAGTTGGCACTGCAGCAGCCGACATGCGTATCGCCCACAGGGCTTTTTCAAGGCTGCAGAAAAATGTACATATATGGCCTTTTAGACAATAATCCCCCATTGTCCATTGCTCAAGTGTATATACAAACTTATCTTGATTAAAAACATATATCCTATATGTATTCTGCTAGTATAGCATCGAACACAACATGAATTCATTTATATATTTAAATTTTCACATCAAAGATGCACCTTGTTCTTTACTGGACAGTTTCCCCAAAGTACAGTCTTATTTATGTTGGTGGAAAACGTATGTTATACTCATAGCATGAATTAAATCTCATGCGTTGTCACCATAAACACTTGATTATCCAGATATGGCCATAAGGACCAATGAGTATTCAATATTTGCTAGATTGTAATACTGACTAGTGAGCATAGATACCCATCACCTCATGCACAATTGACTATAAAGTCAACTATTGTCTCTCACCTTCGAAACTGTACATTCATTCAGGACAACGCTTTTTTAGATAGTAGTTGCCAGGGTGTAATTCAGTGATTCATTTCGAACTTTTTATTTATTATTTTCTCAATGGCTTTCTTTCTATAAAAAATCATTGAAATGAGTTGATTATAATCATGTTAATTACATGGTGTATCTTCGGCAAACTGGTTTGAACCAGAAGATCTGTTTATGCGGTTGATTCTTAAGTTTGAATCCTAAAGTCAGGTGTATAGTCTTAGACTTATACATAACCCCGCTACTCGATTGTGATTCAGCTTGATAGCGTGGCTGAAGGTTTCTAAAATATAGCAAGTAAATGTAAAAATGTGAACATCCATGTTTATAATTAAATTATACCGCCTTTACTCATGAATGAGCTAGCGTTATTTATACAGCTCAATATGTATTAAAATGAATGGTATTCCTAGCAACGATATTCTTTACAGTAATTACGTGACCGTATTCTAAATCGTACACCATGATTCAATACTATTTGTTTATAAAAAAATGTGTGTGTTAAAATACATTTTTTTGAAGAACCTTACCCCATAAAGACACGTAAATACACCCCTTTGATTTAGGCAGCGTCAAATCACATTAGATCGTCTCAGTAAATCCAAAAATCCGATGGACCTTGATAAATCCATGTAATGTTTAGCCAAAAAGGCTTCAAATAGATGCATACATGCCAACATTTCTAACTGACAAATGCAATATTTGAAACAAAAATAGGGTAACTGTAGTTTACCCTAATATGCCAATATTGAAGCCGGGGAACCTTTGAACGGGAGACAACTTAAATAAAAAGCTTTTTGGTTTCAGAAATTGCGAGTGTCCTGCCTCAATCCTGTGTAATGTAAAAAGGGTCACGCCATAAGTCTAAATAAGTTGAGTTCCTGACCAGTGTGAGCAAAGTGTGGGCCGCTGTGCGCCCCTGCTGCTCCTTCCCACTCCCACCTTAAAAGGAAGCCCAAACCAAACTATCCTACCAAAAACAGCCCAACTGACAGGGATAATCAACCAGTGCATAAAGCCTGAATAAACCTAAATAAAATGGAAGCAACAGAGCGGGAGGCACAGCAGGGGAGACAGCAGTAAGGTATCTGCGGCATTAAGAGGGGATGGGAGTAAGTATGCTATATTAAAATGTAAGCAGGTAGGGCGCTTAAGTTGAACACAGAAAACAGTAGCAGAGCAGGGATCCATGCAAAAAAGTAGTCCCACAAAGAACACATAAAGCACCATAGTGGAATGAGACAGTACTTAGTCCCTGCTCTGTGAGAGGAACAGAAGAGAGAAAGGAGGAACAAAGAGGCAGGACTGATCACTAGAAAACAAGGGATTTTTGAAGGACACTGACATAGACAAATCAAAAGCAATGGCATGAAATGGGATGAACTTGAAGTCCATTAACTGATTGCAGCAGGATTTGCAGTGCATGCACTGTCTCACTCAACCTAAAAATAGTATACATTTTTATCTTTAAATAGACACCAAAATGACCAAAACTCTGATGAAGGGAACTGGAATTATAATATGTGCAATGCTTTAATAAGTCACTGCAATTCACTCCCAAAATGTTTGTTAAGTACTGCTTTTCACTGTTAGCGGTGGTCTATGAGTATCGAATGCAAGGGTCTGGGCGCAATGTCAAAGTTTTAGGCCGATACAACGGAGCGCAAGTCTGATATAGGAGCAGAGTTGGTCCCTTTCAGGATTTTACCATCACACTTAGAAACTTTTCAGATTATTTTTCTTGCCCTCAGTCAGGTCAGCAGGGACCTCTGCAGCTTGAGTCCAGCAGTGAGCTCGATGTTGACGGGCAGGCAAAGTCCAGCAGTCCAGCGAAGAGCTTTGGTTCTCATGGTGTTGGAGGCTACCTAAGAGTCGGTAGTCTAATTGCCTTGAACTCTGTGCCCAAAAATCGTTACCTTTTGCTTTATGCTTGCAAGTTGCATTGCCGTAGGGCGAATAAATACACTGTAGCCCTAGGCAAGGGTCCATGACTTGTGGGTACCTCTTGGGGGCTAGGACTAGGTCTCAATGTTGACACCAGTGGAGTCCAGAGCGAATTCAGTGTGAATGGGTCAGCTGGGCACTTTGCAGGTGCGGGTTTCCAAAGCATTTGTATGCCTGAACCTTAATAGTAGGCTAGCCTACAAGCCCTTGGAGCGGGAGCAGGTCACCCCTTGGGATCACTCTTTAACAGGTTCAACAGCTGGTGCAGCCCTTCTCCTTTGTAAAGTCCTGTCTTTTGTAAAGTCCTGTCTTGGTTCAGCAGGTGCAGTCTTCCTTGGTGCAACCTTTCTTTTCTGAGATCCACATGTTCAGCAGGTGCAGTTCTTTCTGAGTCCAGTAGTGTTTGGGGCTGGCATCCAAGGCTGCTACTTTTATTTCAATTTCAAGTTTTTGTTTGGGGAGGACTCCTTAGCCAATGGGGCTACTATTCCCATGAGTAACCCTACCCACTCTTATATCGTGTCTCGGCAGATTGGCACTAAACAATCCCACAGGGTATCTTCTGCCCAAATGAAAGATGTCGAGACAGTTTGTCCCTGGGTCAGAGCTATGGGAACACCCCTGACATATGTCCAGTATAATTAGCCACTTCTCCTGGAAAACCAGTTCTGCAATGGGTAATCCCCCTCTGGAATAAATACCTGCCTTTCTATCTACACAAAGAAAAAAACAGATCCTTTTCCTTACAAGTGGCCTTATTAGTTATTATTTTGGGCTGGCTCTGTAAACAATATCTGTGAGGAAAGAACACTCACTGAGTAATGAGTGTGCAAAGAAGGCAGATGAAGAGTTAGTTAAATGCTTCTACCCACAAGGCAACATTCTTTTTCCATCACGCTTTCCACACTCTTACCTACGCAAAGGAGTCCTGGTGACATTTACCACAGTAGTTGGTGAAAGTCTGAGTTAAACCTCCACTAATTCGGAATATTGGGTGTAATGTGGTACAGTAAATCATGGTCAGCAGTTATTCTCCATGCAGGAGGCTCCAACTCATACTTATATTCTATGTGGAGAATTCGGCCAGTATTGGTAAATCTGACTGCCTGCAAACAACACACAAAGGGGCATATTATCAAGGGGGGCGATAGGCAATTTTCGCCGCTTTAGCGGCCGTTTTTGGCCGCTAAGGGGCGATAATACAATCGCCCTATTAGCAAGCTGTTGCTAACAGCAGTTAGCAGCAGCTTGTAGGCGATAGCGAGCAGTTGGGGGCCTGCTTTGCATGTCAGCGATATTTATCGCTAATGACATGCAAAGTGGGCATACCCAACCTGTTAGCGACTGAATGCAGTCGCTAACATTGCTATCGCCTATTAGCCACACAGGCGATAGCGATGGAAATATTTGCGCTAAGCGCGAATATCTCTAAAAACTAACACCTGCTCAGACCAGTTCTTAGCCATTATATCCAATGGGAGGTGGGTATAATGGCTAAGACCCTGATAGCGATAAGCGTGAATATCGCTGTATTTTCAGCGATATTCACGGATTTCGCCGCTATCGCCGGAAAAATTACCGATTTTGAGGTAAACGTTGCTAATAGCACGTTATCTCAGTGGTAATATCCGGCGATGCGCGGCGATAAAAAAATGCTGCTAAGCCTACTTAGCGATAAATATCGCTAGTTGTTGGTAATATGCCCCAAAATTACTTACAACTCATAATCAAGCCCATAGGATACGTATTTAATACTGTGCAAGTCTTTTCTATTTCCTAATCTACATTTCGTATTATCTTAACCTTTCTGTGTGCATCATAGTTCTTCACGTTAACTTTCTATTGTTTTCTTCATTCACTTGTTTTCTTTTACGTGCTTTCCTCTTTGTTTGCTTGTCTTCAGGTGTTCTTGTTTGTATTTTCCTTCCCTTTCTATCACTGCTTTTCTTCTTACCTATTTTATTTCTAGTTCCCACCTATTGCTTTTTACCTCCGTTTTTAATTTGGATAGTCACAGAATCATGTTCTTCTCCCACTGTCTCTTTGTCTCTTATTGCTCCCATTCTTTTTACATTCCATTTAAATGTAGTTAAATGTCTCTTTTCAATTTTCTTCGTTTATTTCCATTTCTTCATTCTTTTCATCCTTTGTTCTCATTTTACATTTCCGGCCTACATTCGGTTCGTCTATTTTTTGTTTCCATTTCATCCCATTCTGTGTTATCTTTCTAGCTAGCTATCTCTTGCCTTTTCAGTCTAATGCCTTCTTTTTACACAGAATACCATAACAACGCATTCAAGTCATCATTATAATTGTGCATACATCCATTTATTGTAAACGTTCTCAATTTTCCATTAAAATAAGTTGAACGTAAAAAAAACACGGCTTCCTATGATGCTCTCTAGAGGATAGGCTCACTCTGGCAAATTGCTGTAATCATAAACACTTGAAAACGAGGCTTCGCTGCATTTTCCCAGTTACCAAAGCAACAAAGATTATGTTGACAACAATACACCAGATGCGTGTTTGTGAAATACAGTGATCCTGTTAATGCTTTAATGGTAGCTCAACAGTAAGTAGAGTTTTTGTTACAACCGGATCCCTGCCTCCTATCAGCCAGCATCTCCAATTACACGCCTGCGTTTCACCCACCTCACACCCAGCAACAGCTTTTGTGTGCTTAAGTTATATTTCGTGTTTCTTATACAGGAGTACAAATGAGAAAGAACAATGCACAGTTCCTTTTTGGCGGCCCCACATCCGAGGACATTAAAGAAACTCTCAGGTTACGGGAATGATAAATGAGAACATAAGCATTTTCATTGATTACATACGGTGTATGCAGAATCATTGTTTTTTTGGGGAAAGGGAAGAAGTAAACCTTTTACCATGATGAATGGAAAGTCTTATTTTCAAGTATGATAACTGACACTCTATTTTATTTCTGAATACCCAACCCATTGAATCTACTAATTACTACTTGGGCATAGTAAAGCCACATTTAATCCTCCCTCAAAAAAACAGATCTAGACATACTCAAATCACTATCCTTCTTTTTTTTTTTTTTAATGAAAGACCTTTATTCACAGAACATATGGCCGGGATGCCTGTGACCCCCTCCCAACACAATCCCCAATGATGGGAGATGGATGCAGTTCTGAACTTTTGGAAGGCGGGAGGGAGTTACCCTCCCGGCCGTATTTATTAAAATATGAAACAAAATTAAAACATTAAATAAAAGTTTCATATCATGTACAATTTTCATTTATTACATTTCGATGAAGACATGTTCATTGGCTAACCTTAACAAATCTCTAATACAGAGGTTTTCCTAGCCGAGTCTAACATCCTGCAAGTGCATACTTTCTAAATTAAAATTGTACATCCTAGCATTACGGGCCAACGGCAAGGTCGCAACCGGTGTCAGATCCCTACTACCAAAACTCTCGCCCTCACAGTGTGAGTGGCGCATGCGCAGAGGACTGTACCCTCTGTGCCAACTCCAATTTCCCTTGTCTTGTTGGGGGCCCCCCATTTAAACTCGACGCCATCTTAAAGGTCGTCCGAGGACCCGTGTGAGGTGTCTGTAAGAAGGCAGCGTGGACTCCCCCTCCCACCCCACACTGTCTATCACATCCGCCGTCGCGGATATACGGGCCCCGGGAAATTCGTAGGAGGGGCATATAGCCGCCTCCTCCCCTGGAAGGGGTCTATGGCCGTCTTCCCCTAGGCGACCCATACTTAGTGGGTGCTGCCTCCCCGTGGGAGGGGCCAATGGCCGCCTCCCCCCAGGCGCTCCCATCCATAGTGGGTGGCGCCCCCCTCTAGGGACCTTGAAATTACTGCTCACCGATCATGACCTTACCGCCACAGGCCGGATAGTTGACCGGCTATCCGGCCCCCCCACAAACTCATCCTAAAGGTCATGCTTTCTTAAACCCCTTAGCCATGCTATGAAGTCTCCTATGAGTAAGACATTCCCCTCCCGGGACAAGTGAACCCCATCCTCGAAAAACATGTGATCACCCCGAATACACCCATGCGGAATACTGTGTAACTGCGCTGAGCGAAACAACCTACCAATTTTGTTGTTGACCTTCTTTACTGAATGGTTCAGTGCTGACACCGAAAGGCCCCCCGCCATACTTTCCTGGGAATCATGTGGGACCATGCAATCGTGCACCCGGGATCCTTTTCGCCAGCCAGCTAACGGTAGACAAAACTCGCTCGAGTAATACTCGCCTACCGAGTGTCACCATGTCGTTGCCCCCCAGGTGTACTATGATTACAGATGGCGGTGACCTCTGCCGCCCTAAGAGTCCCTCTATAAAAGATTCGAACTGGTCAATACAGAGCCCGCCCCTTCCGTGGAAGGTCACTCTGTACCCGTATTCCCCAGCTGCGTGAGTCGCGTCACCTGCTTTGAATACGTCCCCGGCCCGCCTCACGTATGAGTGGCCCACGACCCACACCACTCTCTCCTCAGCCGGTGGTCTCTGACCGCTGGTCCCCAGGAGCCGGGTCGACTGCAAATTCCGCCCCGCATAACATGCTCGCGAAACTGTAAATCAAACAGAAGACAAGAAGCGTGAGTGCATGTAACTTGACTTTACAACATGTGCAACCGCACATACCTTTTGAAACAATTCGAGGACCATCGTCCCAACAGTTTCACCTCTTCGGCACTCTGACCCCTGGCTGTAGCCTCAGTAGCAGCCCCTATCCTGAAGGAGTGGGTCCCAAAATCGCCCGGGTCCAAGCCCGCCGCTGCGATTGCCAATGTTAGCACCCTCTGAAACTGAAACCTCGTCAGTGGGGTGGCATCGATGTGTCTCAGCAGACTCCCACCCCATGTATCCGCCCTCAGCGCCAGATATTCCTCAATGCACTTTACCGGGCACATGGGGGACCCTTGCCTGCGCTGGACCACCACACTGTCTCCCATAGCTGTCTGGTCAGTCTTGGACTTAGCTATTGTAACCACCATTGAATCACCCCTAATCAGGATGTGATTCCTACACAGACCCCCCTCCACATCGTTCTTATTCTTTGCTACCAGTTCGCTCACCCGCATAGCCCCATGGAATGCTAATGCAAAAGCGGCCCGGAACAGAACTGCCTCGAATTGGGAGGAACATGTCGTGGGTAGTATTGCCATGAGCAGGGACAACCTCTCTAACCCAATCGGGCGCCTCTCGTCTACTCTCCGACCCTCAAGGCGCTGCCAGCCACGAAGGGCTTTCTTCGCCAAAAAGGAAGATGTCGGGTCCTTGACGCCATGCACCTGCGCCATGAATTAAATGGCCGCCCGGTGCCTATTGGCCGTTGCCACTGATCGGCCTTCCCTATGTAATGCTACCAGAAACCTCAGGAAGCAATCCTCCTGACCCCATGTCTGATCCCCTGCCGGACCCAAAAATGCACAATAGGAACGAAACGCTCCTTCGTATGCCTTCCTTGTCCTGGGGGCTAAGCTTGCTGCCACGAGGTCTTGTAATCCGGGGCACCGAGTAGCCAGAGTACTTCGGGGAATGGTGCCGCCGCTAGGTCCGCAGTAGGTAGGTAGCCCCTGAACGCCTGCATATGTGAACGAGAAAGTGCATCAGCAGCATGATTCAGTACCCCCGGCACATGCTTTGCCCTGAATTGTACATATAATCTCATGCAAATTAGTACAATTTCTTTCAGCAATCTCAATATCCACTTGCAGCGTGCTGCCTGATTATTTATACATTCAACAACAGTCATATTGTCAGACCAAAATACCACAGAGCGATTTCTGAACTCGTCCGGCCATGCCCTCAAATATAGGGAATAGCTCGAGGAAACCAATGTTACTTGTGAGACCGCTGGTGTGCCACCATGTCGGCCATGTTTGCGCCGACCATCGATTGCCGAAAATGGCGCCAAATCCCACGCTCCCGGCCGAGTCAGTCCACAAACCTAGCTCGTCCGAAGACGCTGGCGGCTTGTTCCACACTACTCGACCGTTGAAGTCCGCCAGGAATGACAACCAAATACGCATGTCCTGGCGAACCTCTGCAGACAGTCTCGTGCGGTGGTGTCCTTCTTTGAGACTGACCATAGCCTGTGCAATAGAGCGTGAAAAGGGGCGGGCCATTGGTATCACCCTCAGGGCAAAGGTAAGCTGACCCACTGCCTGTTATAACTGATGCAGGGTCACTTTCTCCTTACTAAGGCACAGTTCCAGGGAAGCCCTAAATTTCGCTATTTTTTCTACCGGCAAACGGAAACATCCCTCCACAGAATCGAGCTCAATTCCCAGAAACTCGAGTGAAGTAGATGGTCCCACCGTCTTACCTGGTGCCAATGGCGCCCCGAATTCCCTCATGAGGATACAAAACTCCTGTAGAGCCTGCGCACATGTTGTGTCGCCGGCTGCCCCCAAGAACAGAAAATCATCTAAGTAATGCATAACATGGCTATGCCCAGTGGCCTCAGTGAACGCCCACTCCAAAAAACAGCTGAATTTCTCAAAATAGGCACAAGAGATGGAGCAACCCATTGGCATGCATCTATCCATGTAGTAACGTCCTTGAAACACAAAGCCTAACAGACGCTGGTCCTGAGGGTGTACCGGGAGCAACCGGAACACCGACTCGATATCTGACTTCGCCATCAGCGCTCCGGGCCCCAGGCGATTCAACATGGTGACGGCATCATCGAAGGATGCGTACCGCACCGAACAAACTCCTGGGTCAATCGGCAGAATTGCTGCTGCCTGTTGAACTGCGAGGATCGCCTTCGACCTTTGTTTAACCAGGACCGCCGTTTTAAGTGAATTTCATTTATAAGTGATCGAGGGCCTGCAAATCGCTTAAATACACAGATGATTGTACTCATCGCTACCATCTACTTGAATTTGAGGCCCATTAAAACTCCATGAGCTTCATTTATCTATAAGAAAGGGTATTCATGATTTGATTTGTCTGTCCTGAGGATGGTCTCCATAACGCAAGTCTAGAGACCGAAACATCGACTGCGCTTATTCCACTGCTTTTAATGATATAACTTGTAAATAGGTGGATAAGCTACAACAATTGCTGCAAATAGGCTGTTTTATTGATATTTTTCCTATTGTAGCTTTTGCAACAAATGGTATACCCATGTATATTTTATTTTTGTTTTGTGAATAATTAAAACAAACAGAAGTTTTCCATACACCCTGCTATTGCTCTCTTTTTATTACCGTTTGGTATTAGCTCTATTTGTTTAAAAACTTTGCTGACACAAATTGTGCATCAGTGGTGTCCAATGCTTAGGACCACAAAATAATATATCATTTTGAATACTCTACAGTTCAACAAAACCCTTGATGGCACAATTACCCTTTCGTATCTACAGGTCGGTGTTGAACAGTCGGAAGCAGCTTAGAGTAAGCCAGCAGCGCCAGCGCTTGTCCGTTGGTCAATTCCGAGCCCAGGATCGTGTTGAGCTCTGAGAAGACTTCTACCCAGAATCTCTGAATTCCAGGGCAGTACCATGCCACATGGATGAAGTCTGCGATCGGCGCATGGCAACGTTCACACTCTGCGGACTGTCTGAGGCCATAACGATGCAGCCTCTCCGGTGTGTAGTACACCCGCTGAAGAAACTTAAAGTGCACCAGTCTATGCCTATCATTAAGGGAGAGCTTTCTCGTGTTAGCGCAGCAGTATCTCCACATGTCGTCATCAATCTGCATCTGCAGATCTCTTTGCCACTCCTCTCTGGCTTTGGAGTGCTGGATATGCTGATGGGCGACACCCAGTTTGTTCATATTGGAGATCAGTTTACGTGACGACGCAGTTTTAATGACATAAGTGAGCTCCGGTACCTCAGGGGGTTCCTCCATGTCCGGGCCCAGCACATCCTTGAGTGCGCTCCGGACTCTATGAAACTGGAACCGCTGCAAGAGCGTAGGTCCCGCTGGAGCAGGGAGGAGTTGCTCCCAGGTCTTCGCGACCCCTGCAGTAAACAGATCTTCCATTCTCGAGAGACCCAGAGCGCGCAGTGCCTCCGTAACTCCCTTTTCCCTAAGTGGGCCCAGCCACAGTGCCCATTCGATCTGCATTTGCGGTGAGTACAAGAAACTACTGTCTCGTGCCCGGGTCAGAGCATGCCATGCATGATTGGTAGATTTAAGAGAATCTAGTTGGCCAATGGAGCGGTCTTCCGGGAGACAGACTGTGGCCGGCAGGGGAAGGGGTTCCGCAAACAATCATTCCAAAGTCACATGAGGTATACGCGGGTCCCCGTGTATCCATGAGTGCAGATGTGCAGCCTGTGCAATACGATAGTATTGTTCCATATCTGGAGCCCCCAGCCCCCCCTTCTCACAAGGAAGCATCAGCGTCATCCACTTAACTCTAGGTTGTTTACCACACCATGCCAGCCTGGTAAGCACCTGCGTGAGCTGTTTGAAGAAGGCCTTTGACAAAACCACTGGTATGTTGTTGAAGAGGAAGAGAAACCTAGGCAGCACTATCATTTTCATGAGAGCTATCCTGCCCATCAGGGAGAGCGGCAGTTTACACCATGTGTCCACATCCTCCTCCAGTCTAGCGAACGCTACGCCGTAATTTTCTCTGATTAAAACATCGGGGTCTGTGTGTAGTTTTATGCCGAGATATCTAACTGAGTCAGTAGTCCATTTCAGGGGGTACTCCATGTCAAAGGGCTTAGTCACAGGCGTCAGTGGGAAGGCAATAGACTTATCCCAGTTCACTTTCAGCCCAGAGAGAGCGCCAAAGCGCACGACCTCACGCAGGACGAATGAGAGGTTCGTCTCCGGGTTACGAACATATAGGAGAGTATCATCAGCATATGTTGAGATACCTATTTTGTACGTCGGAAAGCTAATGCCTTCCAAGCTGTGATATTCCCTGATTGCACAAGCCAGGGGCTCCACACCAGCGCGTATAGAAGGAGCGAAAGGGGGCATCCCTGTCTAGTACCTCTGCTAATAGCAAACAAGTCCGTCACTCTGTCCCCTATCTTCAGTCTCGCTGTTGGCTGGAAGTACAAAGCCCCCAACATCTGCAAGAAAGGCTCTCCCAGGCCCAACTTCCTGAGGACCCTGATCATGAAAGGCCATTCCAGAGAGTCAAAGGCTTTTTCCATATCCAGAAAAACTGTTGGGGCAGTATTTTCTTGGCGCACGTGCTGCATTGTCCCAAGTACTGTGCGTATGTTGTATGTCAGGTTCCTGTTAGGAACGAAGCCCGCCTGCTCCGGGGCTACTAGATCCGGTACTAGGAGCACCAGCCGCGTGGCCAGCACTTTGGCAAAGATTTTTGCGTCAACGTTTAGTAGCGAGAGCGGCCTGTAAGAACTGCAGCATTCCGGGGGTTTCCCGGGCTTTAAGATGGTGACAAGTAGAGCCTCCCTCATCGAGGGGGGCATACTCCCCTCTTCACAGATGTCATCAAAAAGGGTAATCAGATGTGGGACCAATTTGTCCTTAAACGACTTATAAAAGCCTACCGTCAGACCGTCCGCTCCCGGGGCACTACCCGATCTCATGCTCGCCAGTGCTTCCAGTATCTCGTCCTCCTGTATGGGAGATCTCAGGAACTCCCTGTCTGAGTCTGGCAAGAACGGCATGGCTATATGCTCGAGGTAGTCATTTATCTCCTCCTCGACATGCAGTGATCTGGACTTGTACAGCTCCGCATAGTACCGCCGAAACGTTTGGAGGATCTCCTCCTCATCAGAGATTACCTCACCCCCTGGCGTAAGCAGTTCGTCCACAACTAGTGGTTTCCTGGTACTGTGCACCATTCTGGCTAGCAACGCACCCGGCCTTTCACCTTCCCCGTAGGTACGCGCCGTAGCGTATTTGCCCATATGCTGCACTTCCCTGTCAGCTAGTTCATGATATTCCGTCAGTAGGAGTTTAATTTGGGAGTCAACGCCGGTGTCGGGCCCATCCGGGAGATGACCCTCCAGCTCGGACAGTCGGGATTCAAGCAGTTTCAAGTCGCGTCTGATGGATTTAAGCACACTCGAGTGTTTAGACATCGCCATACCTCTGATGTAGGTCTTAAAAGCGTCCCACACAGTCTGAAAACTGTCGACAGAACCCATATTCGTTTCAAAAAATGAGTCTATATCAGCAGCCAGCTCACCACGGAAAGCCTCATCTAGTAGGGAGTAGGGGGGAAATCTCCAGGTGAAGGGGGGAATTACTTTCTTCGAGATCACCAGGTGGAGCAGTACGGGGGAGTGGTCCGACAGTGTACGGGGGAGCACCTCACATCTCCTAATACTACCCAGTAAGGCTTGAGAGACAAGCCAGTAGTCAATTCTGGTGTGGGTATTATGGAAAGCAGAGTAGTGTGTAAAACCGCCTTTAGTGGGGTGCTTGTGTCTCCAAACGTCCACCAGATCCAATTTAATCAGTTCAGCCTTCATGTGTAGAGCCGAGGCCACTGGCCTCCGAACAGGGCCCCTCGATCTATCCAGATCAGGGTCAAATACAAAGTTGAAGTCGCCCCCCCATAGCATTCTCGTGTGAACATATATCCTGCACTGTGTCGACAGCTTCGTATAGAAGTCAGGGCAATCATAGTTTGGTCCATACACATTAACCACTAGCAAATCGAGACCTCTGCCCACGCACCTGGTGATGACAAAGCGACCCTCCGGGTCCGACACCAGCGGCACCAGTTTCAGGTGTGAGGCGGGGTTGGCCCAAGTAATGACGCCCCTGGAGTGTGTCGTGAACCCCGCTGCCACTATGTGTCCCCCAAGACCCCTGGCCTCCAGCATCTTACTGTTAAGCGGAAGGTGAGTCTCCTTAAGGAGAGCTAGGTCTACTCGGTGTCTATGCAAGTAACTAAGTACCTTACGCAGCTTTCGATGATCATTAAGCCCCCTCACATTCCATGTCAACATTTTCAATTCCTGCAGTGTGCGGGGCATTCCCGCCATCAGTACCAGTCATCCCATCGGCAACAACCTAGGAGGGCAGTAAGCTATTTTACCTTTCCGTGTACTCACCTTAAACTGAGAATCAGGTAACACTTTGCTTGGCATTAGATTCAAATTCCCGCAGTAACAACAGCAAAAACAACCCTCAACACCGTACCCCCTTCGCCCAAAAACAGTGGTTTCATAGGTAAAGTAACCAGTACAGTTCCCAATAGTGTCCCCCCCTCCCACAGCAGACCTCCCTCAACCTGGCCTGACAGGACCTGCTCCCACCCAGTGGCATCAGAACTCCCTACCACTCCCCAGCACCCCCGCTAGACCGCGGAAGTAAACCCCAAATCAACTCTCTCCAGAGCCTGTGAGCCAGAAGCGCAGGGGCAGATGTTGCTGGCTTAACAGTTATCTAACTAACAAAATCCGCTCCGCTACTGCACCCCGGCACTTAGCCCCTTACTAGCGTTCCGTGCCTAAAACAAAAACCCATGCACAAGTAACATGGTGTGGCTCCCCTCAACTCTCAATGGCGCCGCCCCACTTTAAGGCTCAGCAACAGCTCAGTCACACAGCACAGCTAATACATACTGTCTCAGTTTGCCGCCTTTTTAGTGAAGGAACACACCCGCCCCCCCCCCCCTCCCAAAGTCAAACCAGTAAGATCTCACCCAGCTTGAGATCCAGACAGCAGTGTTCAGGCTCAAACCATGCAGAGGAGTCGGGACTCCATCTTCGCACCGCGTAGGCCACGGCAGCTAGAAATGACCCACAGGAGGCAACGCGCTGGCCGTTGCATAACAGAAAGCGGGTCAGACAGGCGCAAAATACTCAGTCTTGCTCCTCCAACAGTGAGGAGGAATCATGGTCCCCTGGTCTCTCCTCGGGCTGGTTCTGCGCTCTTTGAACCACTCCTTCAGTGATTTCTGCAGTTCCCTGGGGTCAGTGAAGAAATGCGAATGCCCTTGCCTGTTGATACGAAGCTTGGCTGGGTACAGCATCGCATAGTCCAGCTCCAGTTCGCGCAACTGCTTCTTATAAGGTGTGAATTGTTTCCTCTCCTCCTGGACCTTTGCCGTAAAGTCCGGGTAGAGTGAGATGTCCATCCCCTCGTATTGCAGCTTACCCTTGTCTCTAGCGAGGCGAAGCGTGGTGTCTCTGTCCCTGTAGTTCAGGAGCTTCGCTTTAATGGGCCTCGGGTTCGCCCCCGGTTTAGGTCTGGGTCCCAGCGTGTGGTGTGCTCTCTCCACAATAAACATCGGGGAGAAGCCTCGTCCCCGAGCAGGGCTTTCAGTAGTTTCTCCACAAACAGCTCCATCTTGCCAGTCTGTGTAGTCTCCGCAGCACCGGTAATGCGAATGTTGGATCTTTGCGACCTCGCCTCCAAGTCTTCCGACTTGTCTTGGATCACCTGCAAGAGCCTGCCAAATTGCTTGCGATCCTTATCCCACTCCGTTTGGGCTTCCTCCGCCTCGGTCAGTCGACGCTCCGCCATGTCAAGGCGCTCAGCGTGTTTGTCAACACGTTCCGACATGCGGTCCATGCGATAGGACAGGGCATCGTTTTTGGAACCGACTGTTGCGATGCTGTCTTGTATCCCCTTCTCCATTGCGACCAGCAGTTCGCGAATATCCGAGCTGATGGAGCTCTCAGGTGCTGCCCCCTTCGGGGAAGCCGCCGGGGCTGGCATCTCGTACCCCCTGGCCCGGCGCTGCTCAAAGGTAATTTTGGGTTGTGACCTGTCATTTTTGCCCATGGCTAGTCTGGTGGACATGTAAGCGGCCCTCACCGCAGGTAGCCGCAAGTTGCCGTGACGGGCTCGGGTACATCTCGGCCTCCAAGTGTACCTCAGGGTCCAGGCGCTAGCACACAGTTGACACACTATATCAGGGGAGCAGGGGAGGCTCACACAGCTACTCGCACCATACAGCCCAGGCGGATAACAGAGCCTCCCAGAGCCCTAGCGCGTGGACAGACCGCCAGTCTTAGGCGATGCGTCCCCCACGTGCACTGCCTGGCGTGTAGGGGGCCCTTATGGCGAGCCAGGCGAGGAATCCACGACGTCACACAGCCTCACTGCGTTCATACATCGTCCAAGGTACCTCAAATGCAGGAGACAAGCCTTCCTCCAGCCGTCCGCAGTCGCCTCGTCCCTCCTACTCGACTTATCTCGGCAGCGCTGTCCCAGATGCCTCCATGCAGAGGGCAAATGGCCGCCGCAGCACCAGGTCTAAATGCAAAATGGCGGTGTGCAAATGCGTGGGGGTGAGCCAACAGGGCACCTTCAGAGAGCTCCACAGGTCCAAGTCCAGTGACACATACACTCACAATAGGGCTGACGAAGCGTATGTCTCAGCAGTAGCCCTGGCCGAAGTGCGGGTACTCCCGGCACCACGTGTCCGCCCGGACCCTCGGGGTCTAATCACAGATTGACAGCCTCACAAGGTCCAGCCTCCGGTCTCCAAGGGCCACCGGGTCCCATACAGGGCAACCGCTGCCCAGAGAGTCTCATCGTCCGCCCAGGGGCCCACAAAGCACAGGCAGGTCGGGAGGACAGTGTGTGCACAGGAGTCAAGGCGGGGTACCGGCAGGAGAGTCCCCGTGCAATTGGCAGCAGCCCCGTTAGCCTCTCATATCTGGGAGCAGAGCCGCCGATACAATCTTCCGCAGTGGCATCGGTGGGCGTGGGGGTCAGGCTTTCCACCCTCCGACGCCAGTTCCGAGTCTCCGGGCCTCACGGTGCCTCCCGGGCCGCACGTCGAGCGACATCGGCGGGCCGGACCGCCAGGCAAGCCCGCGGCTGCAGGCCTAGTCCGCCACTCCACGCGGCCTCCTCCGGGGGACCTCAAACGGTGGCCGTGCAGCCCGAGTCCGGTCCGCCCAGGCGTTCCAGGAATAGTCGGGGAGCACCCCGCCTCCAAAGCAGCTATTTCGGCACCGTGAGGATATACTGGAAGGATAATGCCGGGGCTTTAGCCGGGAGCTCCGCGCTTACACGTCCGGCATGGACGCCAGCAAGCTCTGCCTCAAATATCTATCCTTGACCCAAAATAAACCCTTTAATTTCCATCTTGTGTTCCACTTTTTCTTGGCTAGGAAAACGTAAAAAGATACGTTACCAAACCATTTGAAGCAGTGATTGCCAAGAAACAACGGTTGGATAAATATCATTTCAGCTCGGGGCTGGTCGTGGTACTGAAACCGCTTCCCTGAGAATGATAGGTGGGTTGATTGCTTCTTAGGCAAAAGAGACTCCTGTTTACTAGTCCTTCAAGGGGACTTTCATGCATTTGACCATAGAGATTTACACTCCCACATGGGCTTTCGTGGCGTGATTCTGATATGATTTACCTCCTTCCTCATGAACAGATTTTAAATAGTAAGGAGGACTGTGGTTTGCTACCAGTGGTCGAAGTGGGGAAAAAAAAGTAGGGGAACTGTGTGCGGAGAATCAGAGGGCGGTAATAAACCAAAGACTGAATCAGTGGGCGGAGTCGGAGGTGTGGCTAGAAATAGGAAAACATATCAATTTCTAGTACGTTTGGCCTTTCACTGACTAGTTACAGCTTATAATGTTATTTAATTCAATCAATGGATAAACATGTTTATTTGAGGTTTAATATAAAAGTTGTTTACATTTAATACATTTACAATCTGGGAAACGTTTCCAATCACAGAATGTTCCAAATACGTTTATAAAAAGTGGAATCAAATAAAACACCATTTGTGTCCAAGCCATGCAGTTTCTTTCATCTGCACTTCTCCTGCCTTTTTTTAACCATTCCTGAACATAAAATTCAGGTTTAAATTCTATGATGATTTTTCTGAACATTACAGGAGACAGACTAATGATTGATATTCTGTTCTGCAGTGGTGTGAGCACCTCATTCATTACACTAAAGCCCTGTTCACATTCAGTAGTGGAGGTGCAAAATGTGTCTATAATGTGCACTAATGGTTTCAGGTTTCCAGGGATGCAATTTTATTTTGTTTGTACTTTCTGAAACCAAGGATGTACTGCCTAGTATCAAATACATGCAACCTGCTACAAAGGTTTTGTAATTCTCCCTCACCATATAAGATGTCTACTGGATCTGGCCAATAAACTGGTCGTAGGAGTTTCATTCTATGTACCAACTCTTTGTATTCCATTTCTTCATTGTTTGTGGTTGTGCATCTAGAAATATTTGATGCATTAGTCATTGTCATCCTTTTTTGCAGGTGATTTGCTAAGCTCCTAAAGAACTGTGCCCTCTTGATGCTAACACAGCCTTTGTTCTGTTGCAGTCCTACACCCGCAAACTGCGTCCGTTCAGCAGTATTTACTGCAGTTGTAGCAAAGGGCCCAGGTGAATCAGCCATTGATTCAAGAACTAAAATCTGCATCTGTATTGAACCATCCGCCTCATATATGGTCATATCACGCCGCAGCAGCCTTCTGGATAGGTCACCCAGCTGGAACTTTGCATTGTGCATGTACCATGTTGCAAGGTGCAAGCATGATGCAAGGCCCTTGTAAACATTCCCCTTAGTCTGGTGTGCATGCAAATCCTGCATTGCCAATCCCTGGTGAGTTGCATTAGTACTGCTGGAACAAGGCAAATTAAGGCACCGATGGGTGAGGCGGACTGGCCTCAAGGGTCCTGTGACCTCAGTGGCAAAGTCACTGTTACTCTAGGGTGTGCTGCTTTGTAGGCCTGCCCGCAAGACTGGAGGTGAACGTCAGTATGGATTGTGGTGGACAGGGCTTCAAGGTTAACCAACACTCGCCACCGGTAAGGTCCACCTGCTGGTGCTAAGAGACCAGGGCTTCTAAGGTCTAGTAGGGCCTTCTAAGGTCTAGTAGGGGAATGTGCTCCCTCAGGCGAGTGGTCTGAAGGACTAGTCATGAAGGCCCAATCAGGTTTCCCAGTTCCAAATTCTGTAGCTCTGGCCATAGTGCCATATCCTATCCTCCCGAACACCTTTCTGCTCCACTAAGTGAAAATCGCACTGTCTTCAGCTACAACCAAATTCTGCCCCATTATAAACACCTGGATGTGACTCAATTCAAATTATGCACTGCCTATAAAAAGTAACAACATTCTGGAAAAGGCAAACACTCATAGGAAATGCAGAAAAAACAAGAGCGATATTGGCGTTGTAGCGCAAAGCGCTCTCGCTGGGCATGAGATTTTGTAGGAGAGTAGATTTGAGAAGGGGACTTGTAGACCCGCCCCGCATTTTCATTGGCTAGCGTCACCGTTTATGCTAAACGGTGGCCTGCCATTGGAAATGTGGGTTTTTGTTGACGCCCTTTGGCCTCCGAACCGGACTGGGTCACCTGCTTTGCTGCTGTTGCAAAGTACTTTCTTATCTTTATGGGGCCATGTGTTTCTACATAGAAACACGTGGCCCCATAAAGACAAGAGATCGATGCTTGTTTTCTTAACCATGGGGGTTTGGAGTAATCAGCCGGAAGGTGATGATAGGTTGTTACTTGGGAAGGTGAGAGGCCGTGCATTGTAACTATCTTGTAACACTGAACAAAACTGTTGAATATTAGAGAAACCACGAAGCAGGTTGTCGTTTTACAGCGCGTGCATTCCCACAGTGATGCATGATGCCGACGTTGGTTTAGATGACTCGCCTGTTGTAGTTTAGGTGTCCCCTCACATTTAGCAACACCATCCTTATGACCTACACAGCCTAACACGAAACCCTAATGTATTTCTGCACAGAAACCTACATGCACCCTGCGTGCAGAACGCCAGCATTTGTCACCCATGTACACAACTGAACGGAGGCACAGGCGCGTACAGTCCAACCCGGAGTGTCTCATATGAAGAGAATTCAAGTATAGGTACAGTACCAGATAAAGCTCAAAGGGTATTCAAGAGATGATTTTAAGGTATTCAAGAGATGATTTTAAGATGGACAGAAGGCTGTATGGATGAATAGATTTAGGTTTCATGTACACTTTATGCACAGGAAATAGAATTCTAAGTAGAGAACAGAGCAAAATGTTGGCATACAGTCATTGGTATCTCCTTGGTACATCCTTTCACATCTAGTAGTCAAAGGCCATAAAGTGGAGGAATTTTTTTTTAGAACTGGGGGAAAAAACAGTCACAATCCAAAGATTGGGACAAGGGAGACTTGGAGGAGTAATGCAGATTTTCATTCCTGCATTGGGGTGCTGGTACATTTAATACTCAACTGAGCCCATTTGCTGAGGAACTCTCATTCAAAGCGGACAATGAGTAGAATATCAATGCCCATTCTGCCCTTGGCCTCCTTTAGTAGAAATCCCTTGCACAGCGTGATAGAAGGTTTTGCTGCAAGCTGAAATTTCAGGGACCTGCTGGGTGAGGGGGAGATTGGTTCCATCGAAACCGGTTATAGTTTTGATGCTTCCCAGCACAACAGATACACGCGTGAACACTTCATAGAGACAATGGATTACAGTAGCGAAATTAAAAGGTAAAATTCATGTGTTGCCGCCTCTTTGAACACAGAAAGTTGTGGAACAAAATTATTGAATATTAGAGAAACTACCAAGCAGGTTGTTCGTTTTACAGTGCGTGCATTCCCAAAGTGATGCAGGACGCGGACGTTGCTTTAGATGACTCGTATGCAGGGCCGGCTTTAGGGCAGTGCGACTGGTGTGGCTGCACTGGATGCTGACCTGTGGAGGGGGCGCCGACCTCTATGTTTAGCAATAGTTTAGGTGTCCTCTCTCGTTTAGCAACAGCCCCTTATAACCTAAGCAGACTAACACGAAACCCTAATTTATTTCTGCACAGAAACCTAAATGCACCCTGCGTGCAGAACGCCAGCATTTGTCACCCATGCACACAGCTGAACGGAGGCACAGGCGCGTACAGTCCAACCCGGAGTGTCTCATATGAAGAGAATTCAAGTATACGTACAGTACCAGATAAAGCTTAAAGGGTATTTGAGAGAAGATTTTAAGATGGACAGAAGGCTGAATGGATGAATAGATGTAGGTTCCATGTACACTTTATGCACTTTAGGCAATAGAATTCGAAGTAGAGAACAGAGCAGAATGCTGGCACCCATACAGTCATCGGCCTCTCCTTGGTACGTCCTTTCACATCTAGTAGTCAAAGGCCATAAAGTGGAGGACTTTTTTTTAGAACTGGGGGAAAAACAGTCACCATGAACAGCAGGTGCTAGCCTTGGGCTATCTTGTAGTTTGTGTTTCTTTCACCTGGTCCTGTTTGATTCTTACTGGATACTCTCTTTCAGTCTTGAGGGCTTCCCACATGATTACTGGCAAATCTGAACTTCCGTTTAAGATTACTTTGTGAGGTGTGGCGAATCGGAGTGTCCAAAGGATTACTGAGTGAAGTGAACTTTAGAAAAAGAAAATAACTCAGTTGTTTTTTAAAATCTTGCCTGTGTCATCCCGTTTCAGGAAGGACTTAGTACCAAGCAATATGTATTTTGGGAAAGGTTGACACTGGTCCTTGAGCAAGAGGGATGGAATCCAAAGATTGGGACAAGGAAGACTTGGAGTAATGCAGATTTTCATTCCTGCTTTGGGCGCTGGTAAATTTAATACTTAACTGAGCCCATTTGCTGAGGAACTCGCAATCAAATTGGAGAATGAGTAGAATATCAATGCCCATTCCGTCCTTGGCCTCTTATAGCAGAAATCACTTGCACACGTGATAGAAGGCTTTGCTGCAAGCTGACATTTCAGGGACCCCAATAGATTTCCCTTTGCTCCAGGCTGCAAAGAAAATAGACTGGTGCCTCATAACTCCTCCATCAAATCTTACATAAAGTACACATCATTTGCTTTGGTCAGTCCTGTCAGATAATGGAATGGTTGTTGGTGAGTTCCTCTCTGCCTACCATCCTGGTTAACACACAACTGAAAACATATGGCTTGGAATACTAATGGCTTCACCACCATATAAACATATATACCAAAATCGAAAAATTACAAGTAAATTACCCACAGTAAGCGTAAACAAGCATTTGCAAATCAATAGGTCTTGCATTTACGCGAGTTTAAGCTATTGGCATTGTAAATGACAATGCTTTTTATTTAAGTTTCAAAAACAAAAACATAAATAAAAGGCATTTTTATTTACAATGCCAATCGCTAAAACTCGTGTAAACGCGAGACCTGTTGCTTTGCTTTCCTGGTGGCGACTGTCAGTCTGCCTGAGCCCGAAAATAAAGGGCAGAGAAGGTCAAGGGCGGGGACACCAAAGTAGCCTGATGTGGCCATTGTATTGGTCACAGTAGGTGCAGGCAAGTAGCGGCCCCACTAAATGAGGTGTGAATCATGGCAGCAGCAGGGCCATCAGAGGTAGCAGTTTTCGTGCTAACGTAAGACTGATGGCCCTTTCGGTGTTGTTTTGAAGGCGCCCAGACACAGAGGGGAAGGGGGAGGAAGTCGTGGGCACTGCAGAGGCCTTCCTCGATGTGCACCAAACAGGCTGAAAGAAAAAGTTGCATTTTAAAAGTAGGGCTATTTCTGCAGTCCCGGGACGCCTCTTTAAAACAAAGAAGTAGGGGAACGGCTGAAATATTTTTTTTTAAGGAGGGGCACGCCGTGCCCTTCCGATCCCGTCCACTTCTAACACTGATTGCAACTCAGATAAGAGCGCAATGTCATTAGGCACCCCCAGGATTCAATTTTGGCCCATACTCTATGCAATCTATCTGTGAAGCTCCTAAGTTTGATCACGAATGATACAGCCGTACATTAGTACAGGTCTGCCGGCTGGAGGCCTAACTCAGTCCAAATTCTGAGAAACAAACTACCATCAACTCTTCCCAAGAAGTGATATGCTGTAGAAAGAACTGCGGGGGCACACTGCTGGGCTGAAAATCAGATAGTGCTAGTTTGCCGACCTGTTGTGCAATATCTGGTGTCCCCATCGTATCGTGTATCCCCTGCTCTTCGGCAGCTCTCGGAAACGTAACTCAGCCCGGGCAGGTTCAGACAGAAGCAGCTGATCACTGCGCGGGCTGAGTTAGGGGATACACGATTCAACAGGATGCCAAACTCTGCTTTGTCTATAATTCGCCTGGAAATTGTCTATTATTGCAGCTGGTCATTGTTGTATGAGTACAGACAGACAAAAAGCGCAATAATTGCAAAGACGGAAACGGAAATCTGATTTAAAGGGCAATTAAATTAAAATCCATTGTGAAAGCAGGAAAAATATTTGCTGGAGCGAATGACTTATAAGCAAATAATAGGGGTGGGAGGGGGGGGGGGGGAAATTAAACAGAATAGAAACAAAGGCAGAGGAAAAATAAGCGGAACGCCAAAATCAAAAATTGCAAAAGACTAAAGGGCGAAAGTAAAACATGGCAATGAAAACAAGCATTGGCATATTATTTTTTATTTATTTTTTATTTTAAGAGTTTTGTATAGCGCTAGCTGGATCCGAGGGTATCAGAGTGGTTCACAGCATGTACAATTAAGAGTATTATAAGCATATATACAATACACATATTATGGTAGAACATGAGTTTTCGGGCTGGGAAAAGATCAGACAAAGGAGCGAACGTACTAGGAGCGAGTAGGGTGTCGCCAATAGGTCTCGCTTTTGGGTCCTTATTTAGTATTAGTATTTAGTTATGCAGCACAATATCCTTAGTGCAACAACACCAACTGTTGCATGGCGAAACACTTATAAGGTCCCAAAAGCGAGACCTATTGGCTATGTCAATGCTTGTTTGTTTGTTGTAATTTTCTAACATTTCCACTGGGGCTCTTAAGAAAAGTTGCAGCTTTTCACGAATATTCAAAAGCTAATTATTTGTAAATGTTTAACACAAGTGCACCTTCTTTCCCACAGGAAAAATGTTTTCCAACCGTTTCTAGATTAGGAATGGGCCATGATCATATTTGTGAATAGCAACATGCAGTGGCCAGAAAATGGGGCCGTTGCTGCGGGCTTTTTCACCAGACCGATAAGCAGCAGCATTGAGGAATCCTGTGTAAGTTACACGTGCTGCTCAAATTACAGTTTGCAAATGCTGCCTGAGATATCCTGCCAGATCTGTGCTGATTTCCAGGCGCTATGTCATGCAGCTTCTTATTTAAACATTCTCTAACCTCATCCCTGGGGGGAAGTGGGGGGAGGGTGGGGGAGGGGCTAGGGGGCACCCAGCTCTGGAAGCAGATAAAAAGATGCAAAAAAGCATTGGCAAAGCCAATAGGTAGCCCCTTAGGGCGAGCTATTGTCTTTCGGGTGGGGGTGAGTAACGGAAGGTTCAGGAGGGAGAAACAAGATGAGTGTACATAGGGAGAGAAGAAACCGGTGGGGGAATGTAAAAAAATAAAACACAATGACGCAGCCAGCATTGTTCTAGTCATAACGTTTTTTTTTTTAAACAAAGAAATAGTACCTGAATCACAAGCAGCGGAGGCAAGTTAATTAAGTTTAATGAATCTGTGCTTGGTCCATGCTCTGCTGACAAAAAAGGAAGTGACGCATGGCAAGCAACTGCCCAACTAGAAGGCAGAAAATAAGAGTGACAATGCTGCAAACAAACAGCAGGTTCCAAGTGAGCCCACTATAGCATACAAGAATCTTGCAAGCGAGAGGGAATGCACTGGCGCATTCTTTCAAAGGCGAACAAGTCAAGCTGCCTGTAAACTGATGCACGTGTAAAGCGCTCCAATGCCTTCGGGTCGAGTTTGGGCTATATAAATGCGCGCGCGCTCTGTAAAAGTAATAAGAAAAAACAAGCATGGCGAAGGTGCGTGCAAGCGCGCACATCCTGCTCTTTTTTCAAAGCTCATACTCGTGCTTGTGGCGCGTGGCTGTGCCTACTCCCGCAAGACATATGCCGCCACAAGCACGAATATGTGCTTTGGAAAAAGAGCTACACAGCGGCTAAAGGTCTCCTATGCAGTGCATGCGCACTGCGTAGACGAGTCCTAAAAGCAAGGTATAAAAACGGGGAAATAAAGTCTTTTGATTTTGGTATAATGAATGTCTTACAAGGTGTTATTGACAAACATATAACTTGCACAGTAAGTTGAATAACTGCATATTTGGTTAGACTCATACATCATTGTTGGCATTTTACCAGTCTGCCCAATATTTTTGTGCCCATGCTAATTAAACAAAAACAACAATTGATGGACAGAATGCAGAACAATGTACCCTTTGGGTGACAGTGTTTTTGCGCGATATAAGACTGGAATACATACATACATAAATACATTCACCCCAATACAGAGATCTGGGCCTAAATCCAACGTTTTTTTGCACTCTACACTACCCCAGTTCAGACATGGCCATATGCAAATCAGCCTTGACCCTGTGCCTCATGGGAACAGTCCGGCCCGAACTGCGAAGCCATGTCTTTCCTGGACCGGAATCAAGCATCCTAGGACCGGTTTCGGGCTATCAGCCATCTTTATTGCGATTCGCAATTAAGGAATATCAAGAAATCGCAATTATTATTGCGAGTCCTTAATAGCGATTCACAAAAAATCGCTATTAGGACTCGCAAAGTGCTAAAATTATACATATTCCCCAATATTTTTGTACTTATTTTTTGTTTTGTTTTCAGTGACATGATAATTTATAAAATGAGAGTTAGAGCTATTGGCATTGTAAATGTAAATTTTTATGTGTTATGGAGTGGAGTGTGTTTATGCGGTGTGCATTGGAATTATGTGGTTACTGATCCAGCACTACACTTAATCAGGGATCGATACTTATTAACATTTCATATAAATGGCCCATACACATTCACCCAACTCATGAAATCTCTATTGTGCTGGGGGGTCAAGTTCTAATGACGTGAATTTTTTTTTTCTTTACAGGTTCATATCTAATATTTTTTTACACATAACTGAACCTGTATATCAACTCTCTTTCCTCTGGTTGATGGACCAATTAGTTGAGAAGTTGAAGGTAATAATAGTACTATCTAACTATCTAGGTAGCTAAATAATCACAGACTCTTGGTAAGATTAATAAAGTTTATCTCAAAATATTGTGAAAAATTAATGCTCATCGCATGTAGGTTGCAATGTAAACAAAGAATCTCACAAAAAGGGAGAGAAAACATCAGCAACATGTAAACAGTGTCATGCTCATCAAATGAACAATATGCATATGAAGGAGTGGATAGATGAAGAGACATAAGTTTCAGCAAAATAATGTGAAACAAGACACCTGTGAAGGAGTGGATAGATGAAGAGACATATGTTTCAGACACAAAAATACATTTGCAAATGATTTATGAAAAGTACAAATCATGAAGATATTCTAACCCAAAGGATCAGAGAAATACCACCCCCTTGGCCAAGGAGGTAGTGGGGGCCCCCTTTAAATAGAGTCAGGGAACAAAGGTTTCAGGAATACAGGAATGGGACAGGGACAGGAATAGCTAGGCCTCTCAGCAAACCGACGGATAGTGACAAATCACCCCTTTATCTCTCCTCTCTCTGCTCCGCTCAACACTGCATCAGCCTACATAAACCACACCCCTAAAGGCACCCCAGTTATACCATAAAACCATCATGTCCAACCCACAACAGTTGAAACAATTCATAAAAATCAGCATCTCATTGGATGGTTTAGGGGGTGTTCAATCACACCACCATGATCACATTCATAATTCTACAGTCTTCTTTTATTTACATCATTTACATGACGTGATCCTAGACTTGTTCGTTTATTATAATACCTCTAACTATTTCATCGTTTCAGATGAGTCTTTCAGCTATGTCAGCGGAAGAAGTCTTGGGTCCGACAGCCAGTCTCGGCTTTTGGCAGACAAACAATGTTTCCGTAGCTGTTCAAGCTTGGCTTTTTGAACTCCTCTGCAGCGTTCAGCTTTTCTGTCTATTTCTCGCGTTATTCATGCTTTTATCCATCTCCCATCCATCATGTCAATTTTAGGAAGATGCTGGCCCATTTCAGCTCACCATGGCGAATAAAACATAAGCATTAATTAATTACATGGAAATTTACTTTTCATTGTTTACCACCCACCTTTGCACTATCTCATGTTAATATTTTTCTTAGCAAAGCTTTAAGCAAAAGTAGCATTATTTATTATTATTTTTTAAAGTGAGATACAAGATGGGAAATGCAGCCTAGTCATGCATTAATTTTTGTTTCTTTTGAAGCGCAATGTAAAATGCAGCCTAGTTCTTTCATGCAGTAGTTCACATTAGAGCATGCATGCGCAAAGCGGTTTCCCATGTATTTTTTGTGATTTATACATTAGTTTCCACTACACACCATTAGTAAGTATTACAGGGGTGTCAATTTAAGCAGGTTCCTTTTTGCAAAACCATACTCCATCATTACCATCCAGTTAATGTGAGCATTTAAGAAGCAGAGGTGCAGTTAGGATGGATGGGTTGGTGGAATGATAGCTGTTTGTATGAATGCTCGAATGGATGGATAGCTATATGAGTACATCGGTGGATGTCTGTGTGATCAAATAAATGAAAAGATCATGGGTGATGCATGGGTAGGAGAGTTACAGATGGTTGGTATGGAAACAGCAAGATCGATACATATGAAAAATATTCATAAATAGGAGATGTTAGTACTTTATTGGACGTTTGGTCAAGACTGGATGATATATTCGGTTAAATGATGGCTGCAATGAACGTAAAATCCAATTTACAATGCAGGAGTTGATGGCGGTTTTGTGCCCTTACCCCAAAACTATGCTTCCTTGTCAGCTGCTTGAATGCCATCCTAATATGCAGACCTCCAACAGAGTATTACACTTGGAGGCAATTTTAAACAATTCAGTTTTTAAATGTCGTGTCCCATCAAACCTTACAGGAGACAGTTACTAATTATGCCAGATATAGGAAAAGTGTGATGACTGGTACCATTTATAGCACTTGCATGCAGAGTTCTGCAAGTTGCAACGACACATTGACAACGTCCTGTTGATTAACAGAATTATGTCACTCTGTGGCATTGAGACTACCAAAACTAGGTATTTTTGTAAACTCTCTGGTGCATGTGATGCACATAAAAGTCTTGCTACACGTTTCCGGAGACTTGCAACTTGTAACCGTGTGAGGGCAAGGAAGGGATGGCATGACTGTCACAGCAGGGGCACCATTACTGTCTTTTTGTTCTGAGTACTACAACATTTCCGAGTGAGCCTTCACAAAAGCAACTTCCCTGTATCTCTCTAGTGCTTACTCGATTGCCAGAACAGAACTCCCCAGGGCCTATAACATAATTCCCTCAGGTAATAGAAGAATGAGATCTTCCTCAAGGGACTCTTATATTTCTAGTGCCTCAAGGGAATCTCAAAGGGGAATGACTTCCCCCCAGAGGAAAGAGCATAGGGCCAGAATGAGGTCTGTCCAACTCCAGATAGAGAGGGAAGAGGTAGCCCTGGCTCAAGCTAAACTTGCTTTAGCAAGAGAACAAAAGTTGAGTTTATTAGATTTCACTGGTGGCAGCATAATTCCTAGAGAGAAAGACAGGTCCTATTACAATAGAAACCTGACAAACATTGTGTCCCCCTACAAGGAAGGGGATGACATCCACAAATGGATGACTACTCTGGAGATAGCCTGCATGGTACAGCAGGTTCCTCAAGATCAGTGGGCTGCAATTTTATGGTACTCCTTTTCTGAGAAAGGGAGGGATAGGCTCCTCACAGTTAGACCTAAGGATGCCAAAAACTACTCTGTCCTGAAGAGTGCTCTTATTGAGGGGTTTGGCCTAACCACTGAGCAATACAGGTTGTTGTTCAGAGATACCCAAAAAGCTCAGACTCAGGACTGGACTGATTTTGTTGATTGTGCCACTAAGGCTCTGGAGGGTTGGCTGCAGGGAAGTAAAGTCTCAGACTATACAGGATTGTACAATCTTATAATGAGAGAGCAGATCCTTAATAACTGTCAGAACCAGCTGTTGCATCAATACTTTATTGACTCAGATCTGACCTCTCCCCAAGAATTGGGAAAGAAGGCAGACAAATGGGTCAGAACAAGGATTAAGCAGAAACCCCAGAACCATGGAGGTGACCAGAAGAAAACAGACCAGAAGGGTGGGGATAAGAAAGATAAAGAAAAAGACCAGAAGTCTTCTTCAGGCCCACAAAATTCTAATTAGGAGGGGGGTTCCCAGAATGGTTACAAGAAGAAGAAGAATGATGGCCCAAAGAAACCTTGGTACAATACTTGTAAGTCCACTTCCCACTGGGGGGAGTGAATGCACCAAGAAAAATCCAGTGACAACCACTGCAGCCCCTAAAGCACCTGCTCCCCCTAGTACAGTCAGCAGTGGTGGTACACAACCTAAGGGTATAGTAGGGTTGACCCTGGGTACTGAGATGGAGTCTGGCTTAGTCAGAATCCCTACTCAGGCAGTTCTGCTCTATGATGTGGACATATCCATGCCCACTACTGTGAGTCCCAGTAACTTGGGCAAGTATAGGCAGACGCCTGTAATTAAAGAGAAACTGGCTCAGGCCTACAGGGACACTTGTGCCAGTGTCACTATGGTGACACCTAACTTTGTGGACCCTGGGCAAATTGTACTAGGTGAGAATTACCTAGTGACCAATGCAAGCAATGCCACTACTACACATAGTGTGGCTGTTGTTAACTTCTCCTGGGGAGGGGTAACTGGCCCCAAGAAAGTTGTTGTGAGTGCAGACCTGCCAGCAGACTGTCTGTTGGGCAATGGTCTAGAGAGCTCAGTTTGGTCAGAAGTGGAGTACAGGACTCATGCAGAAATGCTAGGGATATCAGCACATGTCCTTGCTGTAACCAGGTCCCAGGCCAAGAAGTGCCTACCTGAACCTGTGGTGGATCTTGAAACAATAGACCAACCACAAACCAAGAGAAGGAGTAAGAGGGTTAAGGCAGTGCCTTCCCACTTGCCCCATGTTGAGGATCAGCTCTCACAGGAGACTGATTCTAAGATCCAAGAGGAGACTGTCTCTGAAGAACTTGAACCTGATCAGGTTGAGTTTCTGGGAACAGGGGGACCCTCAAGGGCAGACCTGGGGCAGGCTCAATTATCTCGCCCTTCCCTTGAACCCCTCAGACAGCAAGCTGCTGCTGAGGCTGCTGGGAATGCTCAAGGTACCCATAGAGTGTATTGGGATGATGGGCTCCTTTATTCAGAGGCTAGAGACCTCAAGCCTGGTGCCACCAGGAGGTTGGTCATACCTCTACAATTTAGGGGCTCCCTTCTTACCTTGGCCCATGATATTCCCCTTGCAGGACACTTAGGCCAGAACAAGACTTGGGACAGGCTTGTCCCTCACTTTCACTGGCCTCATATGTCAGAAAATGACAAGGAGTTTTGTCGCTCCTGTGCCACTTGCAAAGCCAGTGGTAAGTCAGGTGGCACAACAAAGGCCCCCCTAATACCACTACCTGTGGTGGGGTTGCCCTTTGAAAGAGTTGGAATTTACATTGTGTGTCCCATGGATCCATAAACAGCATCTGGGCCTGGATTTATACTGGTGGTAGTGGATCATGCCACCAGGTATCCAGAGGCAATTCCCCTGAGGACCACAACAGCACATGTTGTGGCAAGGGCCCTTCTTGCAGTTTTGTCAAAAGTGGGCTTTCCAAAGGAGGTTCTTTCAGACAGAGGTACCAACTTCATGTCTGGATACTTAAAGGCAATGTGGAAAGAGTGTGGAGTGAGCTATAAGTTTACCACACCCTGTCATCCTCAGTGCAATGGGCTTGTTGACAGGTTCAACAAGACCCTCAAGGGAATGATAAAAGGGTTACCTGAGAAGCTTAGGCGACGATGGGAAATCCTTTTACCCTGCTTGCTCTTTGCTTACAGAGAGGTCCCACAGAAGGGGGTTGGCTACAGCCCTGTTGAACTTTTGTTTGGCCACCCTGTGAGGGGTCCATGTGTCTGGTGAAGGAAGGATGGGAGTTACCTCTCAAAAAGCCTAAGCTAGATGTTGTGGACTATGTACTTGGTCTCCACTCCAGGATGGCTGAGTACATGGAAAGAGCATCCAAAAACCTGGAGGCCAGTCAAGAATTACAGAAAGCTTGGCATGACCAAAAGGCTGTTCTGGTTGAGTTCCAGTTAAAAGATATCATTGTGCTGGAGGCGTGCTTACCATTCAAGGCTCCTTGTGTGCAGCTGAGGTCCGGGTGCTCCTTTGTACGTTGGGTACCTCGGAGCTGGAATATTTACACAGCAACCCACGCCCCGGAAGGAGCACCACCCTGAAAGAACCGGGGGCCATGCGTTCTAACTACGGGCCAAGAACATGGGACAGCAGCGTATGGATTCTGCATGCATTCCACACAGCGAGGCCCATCTGTGGGCTTGAAAAGTTACCAACTGAACATTAGCGCAACGTGTGGCACTACAAGTCCCATAAGTCCCTTCTAGGGCGTGCATCTAAGCAAGAAGAGGTGTGGTGCCTCTAGCGCTCCTTCATAACTGCCAAAGCGTCTGAAGAGAAGTGGGGACACTTCGAAACTCGTTAGGCATCCAGAGCAGTTTGAACAGTTAAAGGATATTGTTGTGCTGGAGGCGTACTTACCATTCAAGGCTCCTTGTGTGCAGCTGAGGTCCGGGTGCTCCTTTGTACGTTCGGTACCTCGGAGCTGGAATATATATATATATATATATATATATATATATATATATATATATATATATATATATATATATATATATATATATATATATATATATATATATATATATATATATATATATATATATATATATATATTACCTACTGGCGGTCGCCAGTAGGTAGTTATAGTTAGGATTGTTTTCCATAGGAAATCCTCAACATTCTATTTGGAATAACTTTGGCGCTGGTGGATGAGTCTTTGCGAATTTCTCAAATAAGATGGCTAGGTTTGCTGCACTCCTTCCCTGAAAGTTTGGGGGGGATTGGTCAAGTGGGGGCTGAGATATAAGGGGGGTCCCAAAACGTGTTTTCTCAATGTTATTTTCCATAGGACCTTTAGACTCGGCTACAGTTCGAACGGGTGAATGAATTTATAAGAAATTTGCCAAAACTGTAGAGTCTTGTTCGCAGATTACGCTTTTTTTGGAATGGTGTAAATCCGTTCAGTAGTTGTTGAGAAAATTAAAGTTAAAGTCAATTATATATCTATAGGCGCGCACACGTGTGCGCACCCAAGCGGCTGCGCGCGCGAGCGGAATTTTGCTGCGTGACGTCTGTTAACGTTCGATTCGAAGGAAATCAGGAAGTTTTGTCCGCCATTTTGTCACTGCGAGTAAATATATTGTTCATTTCAAAGCGTTGAAACATGGAAAGGGGAGAAGGTAGAGATTGTCTTCCTGCGTAGGTTTTCTCGGGGTGTGCAGTAAGGCCCTTAAGCGCAAAAAGATATAATTTTTCCCCGAAAAAAAAATACGGGGTGCGCGCACCCGGTCGCGCACACCTATTTACAAGAGTGTGGAAAAGGAGGTAAATCAGAAGTTTGAGTGCTTTGATATAAGGTGGCTCTGAAAAGAGCCCTTGTGTTAATTGAGTGTTTTCTGCATTTATAAGTAAGTACCGATGCAGAGCCTGATGTTGCAGAGGAAGATTCTGTTTCCCTCATTCGTGAAATGAACACCGTCTCTCCTATAGACGTCTTGCATGTGGTAGCGCAAGTTGTTGTGGTAAATAGAACCCATGCTATAATCTCTGAGGAACGCAGAAACAGATTTATTTACATGTCTCCTTGCTTTCTCAAATTGTGCACAATGGTGATTGGACCAATTCCATTTCTGTCTTTGGCATATATTGGAATATACCAAGGCAGATCGAGGAAAAAGTGTCATCAATTGTCGAAAGGTGTCTTTTAGAAGCATTTCCAGACCTACCCCAGTGATTGTGCCTAGATCGTTCCCACCACAGTGCACAATTATAAGGTCTGGTTCTGGGAGATGCATAAAAGTTTTCACCAATGGAATCAATTGGTGACATTTCAATCCTCTTTTGGAAATCCATGTTATGTGTACATTTGGTAAGCTGAGGTTGCAAATTCGTCTGCTTACTGCATATTTTTCACTCCAGTGAATATAACTGTGTCCTATTAGCCAGACCTTCATTTTCAAGGGATTTGTAGTCGTCCTCCGATCGGTTCTGGAAGTGGAATGGTAGTTAGAAGTTGAAATTTTAAATAAAGAAAAAGGAAGAGGCTGGGTGTGGTTAAAAAAATAAAAATGATTGGTTGATTGTAACAAGTGGAGAGTGAACAGGTCTATGTTTATGTTAAACGAAAAGTACTATTGGGTGTGAAAAAAACAAGACATGTAACAGAGTTGTGTATTGGCAGGTGTTTCTGGAGGGAAAATAGTGTTCTTAGTTTGTTGTAGAACGTTGAGACATGAACTTTTGACCTGTGCCTTCAGCAAGGTGCAGAATGAGGTGTAACCATGGAAACAGCCGGAGATGGCAGTTGGTGATGGGTTCACTCTTTGGTGCCTCTGCATCTGAGTCTGTTCTCTGGTGGCTGGCGGACAACTGTTTGTTATTGTGGAGATGAAAGGGTGATAAGGAGAGAAATACGACATAGCGTCTGGCCTGTAGAAGCGTGGGAGCAGTGATTAACTCTGAATGAAGTGGAACTGTGTCGGTGCTTAGTAACAGTAAAAAAAAAAAATGTTAACAGTGGTATAACTGTCTTTACGGTGCGCGACCTACTAAGAAAGAGTTCATGGGCTGTAATTGGCTTGCAGGTTCTAGTATCAGTAAGTGAGGTCGAGAAAAGAAAACATTCAGGACTTTATTTACGAAGGCCTTGCGCCACCGGTGCGTTACTTTTTCCCATTTTAAAAAATGAGGCACTGGTGGCGGAAGGTCTTCATAAATAAGGTCCTCAGTGACTACAGTTAAGGTTATGTGGAACCCATGAATAGTTTTTCAATATGAAATCATTTCAGTTGAGATTATGGATTAAAAGAGAAACCGTGAATATTTGAAATGTTTATTTAGAAATGTACTGTTTTAAAGGCAGATCATTATGTAATATGAGTACAGAAATTGCAAAAAACACAGTAATTGGTATTGTCAGTAGTACATGGAATACAAACGCTATAGTTGAAGAAAAATGAATATAGTTGGAAAAAAACATTGTACACTCTTATAAGGAAGTATATTATATTTTAATAAATGGAAGAAGGTCTCTGGCCTTTCAGTTTGGGAACGATATATGAAAATGCAAGTGGTTATACATCATTACTTTATGAATCAGCTGTCAAACAACACGAAATTATAATGTCCACTGTTAGTAAAGCAAATAGGTCTGTTCTTCAAAAGAAAATATGGAAAAGAACGTGAAGAATATAGAAAACCAAAAGGAAATGAGGACGTCAATGGCTTGTTTGAGAGTTATTGAAGCATTGTTTAGGGAAAATAGGTAGCTTCTGCTTGTAACAGGAAATCAGTTTTATTATTTGAAAACATGTCAGCCATTCAATTGAGAAGATGAAAGGAGCATTCGTGATCTGTCATTATTGGAGCGTCTTTTACCATCATAGGGCAGCTCAGTGGGTTTTCGATGTAGCTCTCTGTTAGGAAATCTTGCGCCGCTGCGAATATATTCCAATGACCCAGAACTCCTTGTATCGCTGCAAAGGCCATAAACCCTCCGGAAAGTATGTCAGCTATCCAATGGAAAAGAGTAAAGCAGTACTGATGATCTGTTATAATCGGAGCGTCTTTTACCATCAGAGGGAGCTCGGTGGGTTTTCGATGTAGCTCGCTGTTAGGAAAGAGTTAAGTGTCCATTGTGTAGGCAAAGTATGCAGCAAGTGCCTCTAACATGAAATCATTGTTATCATCTGAAAACATGTCAGCCATCCAATTGAGAATATGAAAGGAGCATTCATGATCTGTCATTATTGGAGTGTCTTTTACCATCATTGGGCAGCTCGGTGGGTTTTCGATGTAGCTCTATGTTAGGAAATCTTGCGCCGCTGCGAATATATTCCAATGACCCAGAACTCCTTGTATCGCTGCAAAGGCCATAAACCCTCCGTTGTAACAAAGCTGTTCATGATCAAGTAACGGATTCATGAGGTGATTGTAATTCGGTTCAGGAGGTACCAAATTGCAGAGACATAAATCCAGGGCCCACGTGAAATCACAGCTCAGGCAATGAAATACAGGCTGCACACAGGTGAAATGCGAATATCGAAATGATAATCGATATGAAGTATTCAAAGTCGAAAGTGGTAAGATGCCGTAGTAGTCAAGCATCCTCTGGCGAAATAGTTCTAAGTGGCCCGGCTCGTTTGCGAAGGCAGGAGGGACATCCATTTTGAATTTCCCAAGATGGTACAGGTAACGGCGCAGCACCGCTGGTTGTATAGCAACTCCACAGAATTAGGTCGTCGGCTATGCAGTGGAGAGGAGCAGAATGACTTGATACATTTTCTAGGAGTCTAGTCACTTATATATTGCTTAGTGGTTATTAAAAAAGTAGCTTTTTTTGAACTGGAGGATGCGTTAAAAAATAAGGGAGTGATTTGAGGGAGTTGTAAAGCAAGGTCAATTTTTTTTTACATCAATGCTGTTTTCTGTGAATGTTAGCTTAGTGAAAGATATGTGTGTGAGCAGATGCAACGTTCAGTTTTAAATGTGACAATGGCGCTCTTGTTCATGTCTTCCGATTCAAGGTCGGTATTCGCTGCCAAATACAAAGATTAAGAAACGCATGCGTGGGGTACATAGTGTGCATTCTTAAAGGAAAGTAAATGAAGGGTTATTTTTACCGCGTTAGCATTGTCGTTTAAAAAGTTATAGTGATTTCTATTGTATGTGAAGAAAGTGTCACTGATGAAGACTGAAAATAAATCCTTATAAATGATACAGACTGGTGTGTTTTAGAAAAGGTTTGTAACATTACATGAATTGTGGAGAAAAAATAATGTAATTGAAAGTGTATGGTTTGAAAATGAAAAGTAGAGGTTTATAGTTCATGTTTTGAAAGCAGTTCTAGAGGGTCAGAAGAAAGTGTATGGTTTGAAAATGAAAAGTAGAGGTTTATAGTTCACGTTTTGAAAGCAGTTCTAGAGGGTCAGATGCATGATAGATTTATTAAAAATAGAACATGTTTTTAAATAGTATTTTGGAAAAAATATGTGTCTTTATGTACTATTTACATTATGTGCCTGTTGCGTATTCTTTGAGTTTTAGTAATCCTGTGTCTTATAAGTTTTCTAGGGGCGGTTTGAGGTTCATGGTGGGTTTGGGCAGGGAGGGTAGGTTGGGGGTTTGTAATAGGGGGTTTGGCTGGGGTGGAGTGCGGAGTTTAGTGAAAAGTGAGGGGGGCGGGGAGTTACGGTGTTTGGTAATGGAGCAGAGTCAGAGGACGCCACATTTGTGTTATGGGCTGCCACGGAAATATGTATTTATTCTCAGAGGTTTATTATATTAAGGATATATATTAGCATGGTGGCTCTTGTCGTTTTGTTGTTTTGTGTATGTTTATAATGCTGGTTCTGTAGTTTTTGTTTATGGACCTTATTGCGACACACAGGGGATTTACGTTGCACAGTTGGCGATCAGAGACTTAGGAAATAAAACTTTATAATTGTAAGGGCTGTAAGCGATAGAAATCGGCCGTTCTCGGTGTAAAAAATATCACCGCTATTGGTGGTATTTTCTACGGTGTTAGTACTCGAAGGGGACTAGTAACATATATGTGTAATAAAATTATGTAATAGGCTCAGCATTTTACATTATCTTGGAGAGCAAAAGTTGATTTTACATAGCAATAAGTCTCTTATAATTAAGGGACGGAGTGTATATAGTGCTATTTAGTACTCTGCTATGTGATTGATGTCGAATATTTCATAAGAGGAGGCGATAAACTGGTTTTCTAGGGAAGTGGGTGGAGTGTTCCGTGTAAATTGCAGAATAGAAACTAGTAAGAACCAATTGGAAGTGTTGTTTTAAAGTCACATGACTGCACATGCGTGTCTCGACGCCTGTACGCGATAGGTGGGTGCGCGCACCCGGTCGCGCACTATAAGAAAGCGGCGAGAAAATATCAGCTAATATGCTCTTCAAGCTTGTTTTGGTACAAAGAGTTAGTTCTGAAAAGAACTTTTTTTTTTTTTTTGGAAACAAGTGTTATGATGCTTTTTATTTCTTAAAGTTGCGACAACATTTTTCAGTATGTCATACTATCCAAATAAAGTGAAGAAATTTAACTTTTCTTGGAGCATTCATGACTCTCAATTATTTGTTTAATTAGAGTAAAGCTTTGCTCTCCGTATACAAGAAGTTCTCCACAGTTCGTGCATTTCATGTGCACGTTCGCCAGATATGGTCTCAAGTCCATCTCAGCACTCGATGGAGATACAGGCCGTCCACCGAAAGATGTGTTGATTACTTCTGATGGTAATAGCGTGGCCTCCGTTTTTCTTGTGAAAAGTGGTCGCTCATTTTCATCAGATTTGGAAGATGAATGCGGAACTATAGCCATTGTATCGAAGTCATCGGGAAGATGTTCGACGTTGTTGTCTCTTGAGAGTAGAAAAGAAAGTGATGGTAGTGGGTGGAGTGCTGCGTGTAAATTGCAGAATAGAAACTACCAAGAACCAATTAGAAGTGTTGTTTAGAAGTCACATGACTTCACATGGGAGTGTCAGGTCCTGTACGCGATAGAAGGGTGCGCGCACCCGGTCTCGCACTAAAATAAAGCGGCGAAAAAACATCTTATAATATGCTCTTCGAGCATGTTTTGGTGGAAAGAGTTAGTTCTGAAAAGAACTTTTTTTTTTTTTGGGGGGGGGAAAGAAGTGTTATAATGCTTTCGATTTCTTAAAGTTGCTACTACATTTTTCAGTATGTAATAGTTTGAAAATGAAGTGAAGAAATTTATCTTTTCTTGGGGCATTTGTGACTTTCAATTTTCAGTTTAATAAGAACGAGGCTCTGCTCTCCATACAAAAGAATTTCTCCACACTCGTTGCATTTCATATGCACCTTCGCAAGATATGGTCTAAAGTCCATCTCAGCACTCGATGGAGATAGAGGTCGTCCACCAGAAGATGTGCTGGCCACCTCTGATGGCAATAGCGTGGCAAGGGCTCTTGTCGATGCTTTTGCATAATGCTCAGGATGCCTTTGTTTAACATGCCGCTGCATGGTGTGTGCAGAAAAGGAATATTTTTTATTTGGATTTCCCCTTGAGAGCTCTGAATTGCATATCGTGCAGGTTACTTTTGGCGCATTCACTTTCTTTTGATCTTCAGGATAAGTGAAAAATTGCCAAATGAAAGATTCCTTTTTTCTTCTTAACGGTGGTCGCTCATTTCCTTCAGATTCGGAAGATGAATCTGGTAGGGAAGCCATTTCAGCAAAGACTTCCGGAAGATGCTCAACGTTGTTCTCTCTTGAGAGTAGAAAAGATTGTGAGGAAAGTGGGTGGAGTGCTTCGTGTATATTCCAGAACAGAAACTACTAATAACCAATTGGAAGTTTTGTTTTCAAGTCACGGGACTTTACATGCGCTTCTCAGGACGTGTAGGCGGTGACACTATGTAGTTACGAACGTTATTACATACTTAGGAACTAGCATTCAAAAAAACTATGAAATTCACTAAAAAAACCATAGGTTTTACACACGTTATAGTTAGGAAGTAGCATTTGAAAAACCTATGAAATTCACTGAAAAAACCATAGGTTTGACACCAGTTATAGTTAGCTGGAAATTTTACTGACATAAAACCAATGAAATTCCACGTTATAGTTATTTGGACTCACTATAACTTGCGCGTGTAATGCACTGCTGATGACATTACATATTACATCACTCATGACATGGTCAGTGACATCACTTATGACACCATCCAGTGAATGTGTGTCTTTCTGAAAAATAAATATGTTTTATATATGTATATGTAAAGGTCGAGGGAAGAATAAATGTTTAAATTATTGTCTTAATGAATGTTTTTTTCAAAAAGAAATGATTGGATAACTGGCTTATTAAGTGTACCTTAGTGAATACATATATTAGCGAGTAATGTTTAAATATTTAAATATATGTATCAGTGTTTCACTTTGTGAATAACTGGCTGCATGGGTTGATGAGTACCCACATGTGTAGGTATTTGGGTTCTTAGATGTTTTTTTAGTATCAGTATGAGTCTTTCTATGGTTTCATGGGGGTATTACTAATCACATAGATGCATGAATGACTAACTCTCTCTTTGTATGTGTTTAGAAGACACCATATGTGCAGGACTGTATGGATGGTTGAGTGTGTATAGTTTTATATGCAAATACATGGATGTTCAATAGTTTATTTGCATGTGTGAGTATATGTGTGAGTATTTCAATTTCAATTTTAAATTCTTTATTTCGGCTAAAATGCCATAAAAGACAGTTTATACAATGTGTGTGAGTAACTTTTGGATGATTGTCGGTGTGTAACAGGATGTATAGGTGTATCACTACATATGATGAGTGAGTATATGTATGAGTAACTATATAGAACTGTTGGTGAATGAGAGAATGTGTATATAGATGGTGGAATTACTGAATTGGTTGTTGTAACTGGTATGGGTATGTCCATTTTATTGAAAATGTTAATTTCTATTTTTCAATATGTGTTTTAAGGGTTACATTACACTTAAAGGAGGTCTATCATCAGTGATGTCATAAGTGATGTCACTGACCATGTCATGAGTGATGTAATATGTAATGTCATCAGCAGTGCATTACACGCGCAAGTTATAGTGAGTCCAACTAACTATAACGTGGAATTTCATTGGTTTTATGTCAGTAAAATTTCCAGCTAACTATAACTGGTGTCAAACCTATGGTTTTTTCAGTGAATATATATATATATATATATATATATATATATATATATATATATATATATATATATATATATATATATATATATATATATATATATATATATATATATATATATGCAAAATGTATTAGACACAAGTGCAGCTATCATCACAACATATAAGCTAGAGCACAACATTTTGCAAGACCAAACAGGAAACCAAAACAATCATTTTGTCAGATCAGCCCCGACGATAAGCAAAGCGAGCACAAGGAGAAGCCCGAAAACTGCATGGAGAGTGGTCGTAGAAGGAGCTAAGGATGGAGGAGAGGTGGTGAGAATGAGTGGGTCTCCCTCCAAAATGTTTATGGAAAATAGTGCTTTTTTCAAAACATTTATCAGCATATACTGTATCTCCTTTCCACCTCACCCCTTCTGCTGCATCCTCTAAAGAAGATCAGTGGGTTAATGTACCTAATGCATCCTGGAGGTCAACGAGTTAAATCACTGACAGAGATAGTATATTTATCAATATGTCACACAGCGCAGCCCAGCAAGTCACCTTGCTGCACTGCATGGCAGGGAAAGGGCAGGGATGTGTCTTATTTAAAATCGTATGGCACATTCCTGCCTTTTCCTAGCGCTGGTGCAGAATGACTTGACTAGCTCCAAAAAAAGGCACCATTGCACTATGGTGCAAGGGTGTCTTTATTGTAATCAGATTTGTATTTTGGTCAGGAAGGAACTTCTTTCTGCAGAAAAGCAATCCCCTGATGCATTTGCATCTTTCTAAGGGAGATATTCTCAAGAACGTGATAATTACCGCAAAATAAGCTTAACGCAACTCATATCGCAGTCCATCGGGAAAACAATGCCGTGTTAACTCAGTATTCACAACACGGAAGTACTATGCAATAGGGCCCTGACAACGTGTCAAATGCCCACGAAAACCAGTGCCAGTCCTGCAAATCCCACATGTCTGGTGGGAAAATGCACTTTAAAAACAACAAAAAGAACACACCAAAAACAATACAAACTGTGTAGCACCATGAATGCACCCGCACCGAGTGCAGAGGCCAGGATCATGTCCCTGATCCCTGTGGCACATTGCAGCACACACACATAGCAGTCACAGCAAATCCCACGACAATGTGGTACAAAGTGTAGCACCGACTGCAGAACAGGGGGACACAACTGGGTCCGCCCATGCGCCGAAACAGGCCAATCACATCTAACAGAGCAGGAAACTGTGAGATTGAAATATACATCTACAACCTCACATCTGTCAACTAGTCCAAATGTCCACTGTCCTGCATCAAATTGTCAGCAGCTCCCAAACAGTCACAATATACATTATCTTACAGTCTGCATGTCAACAACAACAATGCACCAACATAGATGTCAACACAATGTCAACATGCATCTCCCCTTCACGTTGCAGAGGTATAAACAACACCTCCAGCAGAGCAGACCAGACAACTCATCAGTGATGCTGGAGACGACCATTACCCCTTCGACACGGACGCCCTACAACAGCTCATGGACATCTTAGGCAACCCACCAACAGGAGCAGGGCAGTCAAGCTACATAGAGGAGACCCCAGCCCCTGCATAGACCACACAGCAGGAAGCACCCCCCACCCCGGCTGGCTCCCAACACTCCACCGAGGCACACATCACATTCAGAAGCCAGGTGTCAGAATGACAAAAGGAGGCAGCCGAACAGGTGCGGATGGGGTCAGAGCTCATGGAAGCCAAACTACATCACATACGGGGTGTCTAAGTCCCATCAGGAACCACCTACATCCCACAAAAGGAACTCACACTGCGACAGCGTAACAAGCATTTTTATATTTCCTGTACTGAACCACGCCCAGAGCCCGGAATTACCATTCACACACCCACGCTGGACCTCCATACGATGGCCCAGTCCACTCCTCTTACTTATTGAGTGTCTGACGACAAAGCTACATGTACAAGGTTGTACCCGCTGCCAGCAGGTGCAAGGTTTCGTCCACTGTACACAGCACAATGTAATATTGTAGGGTCCGGGACCCGAATGCATACATTATGACTACACAGACACACTCATATAGATGCAAGGACTGGCTACGGGCACGTGCGCCCAACCCTTTTTTGGCATGGTTACATGTATAGTGACGCCTGTGCTGGATCTGTGTGGGCTGAGTGTAAGCCAGCCCTTAAGGAGTTGTTGGTGCTGGCAACAACTACAACAGTGAACACTATTAAAACAGAAACAGAAAACACCAGCATTACAGGGACAACAGCAGAGCATCATGGTAGTAGCCGAGCAAGTACAGAGGTCACCCAATGAGCAAAAAGAAGTGCCCGTGAGTTGCTGTGCACTGAGGTTGGGGCACTAGAGATGAGCGTGCTCACATGAAGAAAATGTCTAGGATTGTGTCCCTTTGGGATATTCCTGCTGCAGCTGCAGTGGTGGGTGTCACACCTGCATCATCGTCTTCATCATCATCCCAGGACTCCCACACTGCCTGCGGTGACATTGCTGCGTGAGCTCTCCACAGCACACAACCAAACCAGAAATGGACGATGACTTGTGGTGCACTGAGTTAGTGGCACCTAGAGAGCTGAGCAGGGTATCAGGCAGATGATGGCATCCACAACATGTGTGAGCAACTCCATTAGTCTGCCAGTATGGCTGCTTCGACTCTGGCAGTTGGCGTATGGAGGTGGTTCTGGCGGTGGTGGCGTATGCCTCCTGCGGTGATGCGACGTCAGGCCGGTCAGGACTCGATTTTATGTGTGAGCCCTGGACAGACCCTCCAGCATATCGCGATTTCGCGATTCACGAAAAAATCGCGAAATCTGCAGGCAAGCGCGAAGGCCGTGATATTTAACAAACTGGCAGCGAAAAAGAGTCTCCCGGTAGGCATCACAACAATTATGCCATTGTTTTGACTGTACTGGCCTACGTCACCCCTTGAAACTGCTCTGTGCGGCCGTATGGTATTATAGCTGCATACTGTGCTAAAAGATCACTGTTACGGCACAGAAGTAGAAGTCCCCCCCCGCCCACACGTCGTGTCTGTCAGCCCGAGCGGAGACAGCTTTGCGGGCTGGCAAGCACCTAATTGCGGCCGCACCCGAGTACTCAACAGGTCTTTAAAAGACCATTTAGTTGTAAATGAGGCTGTTGTGTGTTCACACCTTCTAACCACTTTGTCCCTGGTTGGAAGAAGTAACCCCCCCGCCCCCCCCGAAATATTTTACAGCCCCCCTCGAAATGTGGCTCTAGTTGCCCGCCTGAATGTGTCTGGGACACTTTAATCTTTTAGCACTCACTACGGCTTTGGAAAGATGACTAAACAAGCCTTTGGCACGCTGGTCGGTTACTTGACAGGTGCCCGTGTCGGTTTGGAAAAGAAAATGTAATGATTCAGCCTAACGTAAACACTCCCATGTCCTATATTAAGCACTTGAACCAAGTAGCAGTTTTTATTCCAATGGCAAAAAGAACAGAGCACATCTCTGATTTATTTATAACATTGCATTGTCAAAATGACAATTAGCACATACCAACCAACTATACCAAATCAGCTAACTCGTAACATATGTATGCTTTCTACCCTTAGGCCCCCATCCCGAAAAAGCACTCCAATCCCTATATTAAACTTCCAAAAAAAAAGGCATCCTTGATTCATGTGGAATGCAGGAGATACCAACTGAATCTAGGTTAAGGAATACCACGTTCCCTGTTTTTTCCAGCTTGACCTTACACCAACTAAAAGCTGAAAAAATATCCGGGTGGAAAATGCCCCAGATTGCAGACTCACCATGGTAATCAGGTGAAGTAAGCGATTCCTTTTCCATCACCCATTTCTAAGGAGACTCTGAGGTTTCAATCGGAATACCACAGCATTCCTGGAATTACCAATACCCTCAATGAGAGGATGTGTCCAAACAGCCAGGGGGTCGACCTCAAATCTGGGGAACCAGATTCGAGTCTCAGCAGCGATGCTCAACATCCTGTAGTTCTGGGCAAATCAATTAACTCCCCTTGCATAACAAAAATAAATGTGTCCTTGTGTAACGCAACTGGTGTTCATGTAATGAATCTGATACCAAATACTTTCCGGTCAAGTTCGCGCTATATAAAAGAACGCAGAAAAAGAAAAGATTTTTTTTTTAATGACGGGTGTGCAAAATATTAATGCAGTATTTCAAGCCATAGTGGTCAAAACGCAATAGATAGAGTGCAAACCATACATGTCCAAGACATATTGTTCTGTAATCCTTTCGAATTTCAAGGATTATTCAGAAAATGCACATACACTCTTAAAAAATCAGGGTTGACTACAAAACATCCAGGCACTGATAAGATTAGCCGCGGCTCTTCCCCTAAAGTGGAATACTCTGCTAAACCGTTTCCATTGTTTTAACATTGAAAATTGATGATTATGAGTTAAATACAGTGCCGCAAAAATGCAGCTAAATTTCCATATTTGTGCCGCTAAATTTCCATATTTGTGCCGCTAAATTTGCTAATCCATGCCGCAATATCCTGGGGGGTCTGCCTGGAGGACCGCAGTGTGGGCCAGAGTCAGTGGATAGTGCTGGGCCACAGACACATGACATTGATGACTCAAGGCCATCGTCTCAGAGACCATCCAATATCTCAGAAGACAGGGTCCATGACTTGAGCTGCACAGAGTTAGTGGCCCCAGATGCCCTCGGCCTGCCCAGGCACAGTGCCACGGGACGGTGACTTGCGTTGCACTGAGGTTGGGCCACATGAACTGAGTGGGTCCTCGTCAATGTCCAAGGGGATTGTGGAGAGGGCTGCGGGGGACAGTGGAAGGTGTCCTCCAGGGCATGATGCAGAGGGCAGAAGCCATCCTGGAGCGGCAAATTGAAAGTGGAATGCTACTACCTTGTTACTACCACCAAGTCTTTATCAGATACATGAGGATAAAGACAAACCCCAGTCCATAGACTCAGGCGCCACCAAAGTTCAACCATGAATGTCGGGGAACAGACTCCGGGGCTGAGAGGCGATACAGACTTCGATGAGGCCGGTACAATGATATGGACTCTGCCATTGCTAAATCAAGACTCAGTTCAAAATGTGTGACCAACTCGACCGCAGTGTATGTGGAAGACGTTTCCATCAAGGGGCCACAGATATGTGTGGTTGTGATGCTATACAAAGACTTGGTGGCACAACATCGAAGGGAGTATAGTGATTTAAAATCTGCATTGCCATGTGTACTCAGCCATTGCATAATCAATGCTCAGTTCCAAATGTGTGACGTACTTGAGCTTAGTGTGGCCCTAGGGCAGTAGTCCGCGTGGAACCACAGACACGTGTGGTTGTAATGCAATGCACAGACTTGGTGGCACCACATCGAAGGGAGTATAGTGACATAAAATCAGCCATAAATAATGTTCTCTGCCATAGTGTAATCAAGACTCAGTTCCAAATGTGTGACCTACTAGTCCCCTGTGTATGCCGGTAGAGTGCGTAAACGAGAATGGGCCTTGCTCGCGGATGCCGTGATGGTCGTAGCAGGTTGCCAGGGTCACAGGTCTCGGGCTTGGAGCTTGTACTGGCACATGGTGGGCCCTCTGTGACACAGACTTTGGTATTGGCAGGTGAGCAGTGAGGCCTGGGCGCGCAGGGGCGGGCAAGACTTGTTTGGGGACCAGCGGCCTGGGTTGCAGCAGGCACACAGGATCACGGGCAACACCACTCACGGCGACGGCCTAGTGGCGGGGTGAGAGGTGCCGCCCTGGCAGAGACGTTGGACATTCCGGAAGAGAACCACACCCAGAGCTATGTGCTTTTTAGTCAGACATCTATGCTGGTCTGGTGTATGCTGGGCCAGCCCACTCTGTTCATGCTTACAGGGGGGGATGTAACAAGCTATATTTTACGCACTGGCTGGGGTGACATGGTTGCGTCAACTGTCCTCTACACTACAAACACCAGCGGAGCATGTCGACATGGATATGTGTGTGGTCTGCATACTGCAGTCTGTCCAGCACAACCACACCACACTTGGCATTGTGTACATTCTCATTCATGGGCCACTTGCCTCCTTCGCACATGGCTGGTTCCCACCTCTCCCCACATTCTGCTATTGTGTGGCTGAGGTGCAATGCCATTGATGACTTATGTGCATGGCTGGCCCAGGTTCCCACTGTAAGTTGTGCTGTTGTGTCTGGTGGGTGGGAATGTTGTTTGGCATGTTGTATGTCAGTTTGTAACGTGTGCATTCCCAGAGTTGTGAGTCATGCGCACTGATTGGGTGGTTGGCGTTGACATTGGTCCCTGGTGGTCCACTATTGCCTACACATTGATGGAATATGTGTGCTTTCTTTTGCGGTTATTGTGTGCAGTGTTACCAGGGGTCAAAAGTAGTACACGTGTGCAGTCAATTGCCCCCAACACGTGCGGGAAGCCAACTCTGGTGTAGATGCCTTGCTTGGTCTCCAGCTGTTCCTGCACAGTGTGGGGGAAGTATAGATAGTGGGGTACCAAGGTGATGATGTCATTCACGACCGCTGTGAGGAACTTGGATTGGGCTGGTTGTGAGACACCTCCGACTCTGGCAATTGTAAGTTGGAAGGTACCAGAGGCCTACACGTGCAGCACGGCCAGCAGCTTTTTCTGAGGTGGGATGTGGATTGTCTGCTCTATTGGTACCATTAGCCTGTGGGCAATGGTGGTCAAGATGCAGAGGATTATTGTCCCTTTGAGCCTGTGGTGGGCAATAACATTCTCAGGTGTTTGGTCTGTGACGTTGGTGCATTTTCAGGGGGTTGCTGTCTTTGTCTGCACGGCTTCATTGTTGGTCCGGGGGGACAGTGGATGTCCTGGGGACATCCTGGGGGTGGTGAGTGTTAGGGCCCTCTTGGGTGTCCGGATTGCATGATCAGTGGCTCCATGGCATCTGTGGTTCTTCAGGTGTGGCTCTGGGCTGGACTCCCTTTTCTGGTGCAGGGTGTCGTCCGACTTTAAACGAGGTCAGAGCTTGTGTTAATTTCCTGCTGCTAACGCTCCTTATCGCCTGTTTTGTGATCTTATTGCCGATCGGACTGGTTGTTGAAAATGTTGCAAAGTGATGTAGTTGCGTCCTTTGGCACGGGAACGCCTACTCTGCATCTCATTAGCGATAGTTGCCGGGGTCATCTATGACAACGGTTTTTGCGGCTGATATTGCAGGTAAACTGGTGATATGGGCTGTTAGCATCAGCTTGTGAATGGGGCAGTAGTTTTATTGCAACTTTGGCTGTGATAAAGTGCTGATAACGTGGCAATAGTTCTTTGAGAATATGCCCCTAAGTGTGCTGCAGAGAGTAGCACACTGAAAGAAGAAGTAACAAGCAGAAATATATATATTTCTCGTCATTACGTCTCCCCTGGGAAGGCATAGCATTCTGGTGCATCCCCAGGTTTACCAGTATTGGTAAATCTGGAAATGCTTCAGAATCTGTGGGTGGATAGTGAGAACAACAGTGTTCCACCTATGGAACGCCTTCGAAGGAAAGCCTAACGCAAGCAGCGGTTTAAGCTGCGTTGCATTACTCTGGATTTAACAAGCCACTCAGAGCTACGCTAGGTGGCCTTGTGTGGCTTGATAAATCCTGAGTAGGTTTTATGTTGCCCTACCGGCCTCTAGGGTGGTGAAAGGGTGACAAACAACCTACATAAATATGCCCCCCAGTGGATTGTCCTCCTTTAACAGTGCTGTAATAATGTCAAACCGGGTGCCTCTTTGACCCAACAAACTCTTTTAGGACAGCTCAATGTTCCGGTTTTAAGTAGGCAGCAAAAAGGGAAAGTCAAATGGCAGAATCTGCAGGTGCTACTCTATTCCTGCGCTACCAACCACAGTGCAGAAAGTTCAGTCAGTCCCTAACTTTCGTGCTATACAAAACCGTATAAATAAATAGCTGATAGAATGGCAAGGGTTAAATGAAAGACGGCATTGAGCGTATTCAGTGATTTTGGGAGATGGCACAGAAGTTATCACTCACATATCGAACTTCTACTTTAAGAAGATGCTGCATTTTATCATAATTACCAAGTAAGTGTAGAGAAGGTCTTGGCTAAATTTCAGCATAGCAGATATGACAGCATTCGCTGTACGAGGGGGCAGTAGATAGTTTAATGTGAATTGTAATCCCTCTCTTGAGGGGCATGTAGGAAGGTGCTGTTCTGAGTACCCGAGAAACTGACTCATCACCTATCCACTAAGTATGGGCGAATTTTGCGGATCTCGCGTTCGCGGATTTTGCGGATTTGCGAACTCGCAATCCGCAAAATCCGCAAATTCTCGCGAATTTGCAGATTTTTTTTTTTAATGTTCGCACGGGTTTCTGCAAGTTCGCGAGGGTTTTGTACAATTTCGCAAATTGCAAAATTGTACAAAACGCGTGCGAACTTGCAGCAACCCGTGTGAACACAATAATATGAAGAGAAAGAAGCTCCTGGTCACAGGAACAGCACGGGGAATGCGCTCATGAAAGTCAAGGATGCAAAGGCCTCTACCCAGCATCACAGCTGATTTTCCACAGTAGATTTGGGAAGAGGCACACCTGTCCCGCTTCGAAGACGCTCATGATTGTTTTTGGGCTAATGAATGAGTCACTGATTTTGAGCATCAACTAGTTCGAGCGACCATGTGCGTGTTACTATGCAATCGCCCCGAAGGGCGCAGGGGTCCCTTGAGTGAGCTGTCCATCATAGTGGGTGAATGGCGGGAAGACGGTGCAAACCGCGAGTGTGTAGGCTGGGCCAAACGGGCAGGGCTACCATGTGAGTTCACACATGCTTTTAGTGTGTATAAAAGGTCAGAGAAAGATCAGTTCAGCAGATGAAGAGAAATAAGCTCCTGGTCACAGAAACAGCACGGGTATTGTGCTCGTGAAAGTCACGGATGCAAAAGCCTTTATCCAGCATCACAGCTGATTTTCCACGGTGGATTGTGAAGAAGACACAGGAAGGGCATGGTAAATATTTTAGGATGGCGCCGGCAAGCTGCCAGCGCCATCCTAAAATAGTTACTAAATTAGCTTCAACAGGAAGCTCTAATAGATAAAATCGAGCACCTGCTTTATTTTATCTATTAGAGCTTCCTGTTGAAGCTAACTTAGTAACTATTTTAGGATGGCGCAGGCAGCTTGCCGGCGCCATCCTAAAATAGTTACAACAGGCCTTCAACTTTTGCCCCCGGAAAAATCCGCCGCTCGCGGATTTGCGAATTCTCGGTAAATTTGCGGGAGTTCGCGGATCGCAAATTTACCGAAAATTCGCAAAATCCGCGAGCGGAACGGATTTTCCGCTCATACTTACTACCCACACGGTAAGGAAGCAAGCATCAACTCCCCTGAGTGTAATGAACCGACGCATCACCTTCCCTGCGATCCTTTTGTTTGTTCTGCGTTACGCATCCAAGGTACTTTGAGAGTAAAGTTTCGCATTTACAACCTTAAGAGAACTGAGCTATTTCCTACCATTTTAAAGTCTCTTTTTGAGTACAGTATTGTGGATTTTTGTTATTGGTCTTGTGATAAGACTATATATAAAAATACTTAATTTTATAATACAACCTGTGTGGTGTCCCTCTGTAGTGTTGTCACTGTATTACTGTATGTGTTCACAAATGCTTTACACACTGCCTGTGAGATAAGGCTGCCTGCTCGTGCAAAGCTACCAAGGGGGTCAGCAGGGGTTATTTTAGGATTGTAGCCCATAACCCTGACTAGACGCAAGGGTCCCTATTTGGTCAAAGGTACCTATCTCTGACAACTAGAGACTCCCAAGTCTAACAGGAGGGACCTGCAGGTAAGGCATACACGACCTCCTAAGATGCACACAGATATGAACAAGGAAAAGAGCAACAGATGTTTTAGCGCTCATGTGTTTTAAAGTGTGGCCTGTCTTTTACACAGAACCCTGCAAAAAAGAGTAAGCTATGCTCCGCATTTCACAAGGCCTATTCTTATGTCCATGATCGGTGAATAAGAGTATTATTCGATTGTATGACAATAATAATATAGCAAGATACGTGTTAAGCTTCAATTGTTTCTGCGATGCACCAGTATTCAGGCTCCCACAAAGGTTTACATTACACTTGTGTTTGGCATAGCATTCGTTTTATGTACGTGTTACTGTGTGTGTAGAGTTTGGAGAGTCGACGTTCATGTTTGCATATATATGATATGCATCAAAAACAGGACATTAAGTTGGATGAAAAAAACTGGGGAGGGGGTCTATTGAAGGGACGTGGCTGATGTAATTAGGAGCATGGCTTAAAATACCTAACCTAAAAATCAGTGCCAAGCATAGTGAGCCGTCCGCTGGTATTTAGCTGTTTCTATCACCGCATTCAAACATATAATTTAAGTAACATTGCACTTACAAGAAGCCATGACAGTTGACTTTGTCAATGGTTATTAGTTGCATAAGAGAAAGAAGCAACAACTATCGTTTTGTTGTATCTAATATTGAAAACGCTCGAGTTGTGAACTGATGAGACTGAAAAAGAACTAACACCAGTCACTTTGAAGTTACCCAGGCCGGACTGGCTGTAGCGGGCAACAGGTGTTTTCCCGGTGGGCCGCTCGGTTGGGTGTCGATTTTGGGACCCTGTGGGCCGTTTTAGTTACTGGGCTGTTTTTGCAGCATAGTTGCAATATCGGCCCCTGTAACAAAACCGTACAAAACCGGCCCTGGCAAACAGCTCGGCCACACCCCCAACCCCAGCTGGGATTGCCAAGCACTTAGCCAAGGCCGGTTTTGGTTTCTAGTCCTGCCCTGAAGTTACCTCCAAGGCAGTGAGGGGTACTACTGCAGAGTTAAGATTGTTTTGTCATTCTAAGGGCAGGGGCAAAAATGGAGCGCTTGAGAGGGACTTGTGTCAGCACTAGCGTTTCTTAGATCTATCGGTGGGCAGGACCCGGCCCAGCCCTAATCGCGGTTGCGTGTGTGTGGGTGGGTGTATATATATATATATATATATCCATACTAATATTATAAAGGGAGAGCCCAAACCTTTGAGGTGGGTAAGCTCCGGAACTACAGCGCCAATCGAAACACCCAATACAGCATTGGAAAGGTGAGTATAAGCAGATGGACATAGGCTATACACCAGGCCAATATATACATTACAAGTGAAAAAGACCGTTTTGGGACAAAGCAGTCCGTTGTGGGCGTTCTGCTGTAAAGCAATGCTTGCGAAAAGCGTTCTGTGTGAGAATAACGTTCTGACACGTCTTGAAGTGGGCGTGTCGTTTACCATTGTTGTGGGCGTGTGCCTTCAGAGACGCTGGAAGCATTGCGGAAAGGGGGAATAGCATCCTTGGAGTTGTGGCGTTTGGCAGTGACACTATGTGGGACGTCTAAGTGCACCAAGCAAGTATTTGGGGAGTGCATGAACCTACTAAGGCACACGCCTTCAGTGTGCATGCCAGGACTGATCAGGGGCGTCGACAGGAGCGGACACACACGTTTGCATTCTGCGGAAGGACAACAAACCGCAGAACACACGCTCACCTTCCGCGCAACAGAAAGAGGGGGGCAAGTCGCATCAAACAATAAATGTACTATACCACAACTTTTAACAAGGGCGTCGGTAGGAGCGGATACACACGTTCGCATTCTGCGGAAAGGAGAACAAACCGCAGATCACACGCTCACCTTCCACGCAACAGAAAGAGGGGTTCTGAGCAGCCGCACAAGCAAGTCGCATGAAACAATAAATGTACTATGCCATGAATTTAAAAAAAATATTTCCTTGCCTATTTTAACCATTTAAGACATTCTTTTTCGTGCCCGGACAACGTCGGGACGGGCTGCTAGTATATATATATGTATATATATATATATATATATATATATATATATATATATATATATATATATATATATATATATATGAAAACTCAGCTCCTCCTCAGCTTTCACAGCGTTTCAAGCCACAGCAGCGCACGCTTGCAGACGAGGGAGACGGACCACAAAAGTCCGCAAAGATGTAATTTATTTGCAACCTTTTTACAGAGACCAACACCTGCTCCCGCCCGACCCCCTCCTGCACCGACTCCCTCCCGCCCCGACTCCCTCGCGCCCCCCTCCCGCCCCTACTCACTCGCGCCCCCCTCCCGCCCCGACTCACTTGCATCCCCCTCCCGCCCGACTCATTCGCGCTCCGACATTTACATTTACTGCTGCCTCCTTCTTGCCTCCCCCTGCATCACACAGTCTCACTTTCTCTTTCCTTACCACTGCACAGCCGCTCGTCACTGCACCGCTTCTCCTCCTTCGCCGTCATCACGCATGTCGTGTCGCGGCCAGCGCTAGGTCCCGGCTGGCGCTACTTTCAGGGGACTACTTTGTTTACAAACTTAATTTTTTTAATTTACTTTTTTATTTTTATTTATATAGCCTATGTCCATCTACACACCCTGACATTTTCATAGATGTATTGGGTGTGTAGATTGGCGCTGTGGTTCCCGAGTTTACCTGGCCAAAAGGTGCAAGTTCTCTCTTTATAATAGTAGTATAGATATATATAAATATATGTTAAAGTTAGGAATTAGCATTTAAAAAACCTTTGAAATTCACTGAAAAAACCATAGGTTTAACACCAGTTATAGTTAGCTGGACATTTTACTCATACAAAACCATTGAAATTCCCACGTTATAGTTAGATGGACTCATTATTACTTGCGTGCCCGCAATCCACTGCTGATGATGTCACATATTACATCATTCATGACATGGTCAGTGACATCACTGATGACATCACTGATGACATCATCCAGTGCATGTGTGTTTATGTAAAGTTAAAATATGTTTTACATATTGAAGAATGAGTGTATGCATGAGTGTGTGGATGAAGGGTTTAGTAGGTACGTGACTGACTGTATGAGTGAGTGATTAAATGTGTCTTACTGAATGCATAGGTTAGTGACTAAACTGTCTGAATGTGTGCATCATTATGTCTGTTGTTATGTAAGCTGCTGCATGTGTTGATTAGTAGCTATATGAGTGGCTATATGGGTTATTGATTGGTTTGCCAAGTATTTGTATATGAGGGTGAGTGTGTGTGGGGGTGGCTAAGAGGTGTGTGACTCTGTGCATAGATGTGCGAGCAGTTGATTCACTTGGTGTATGGGTTCAAGAGTGCCTGTGGAAACAGCTGTATGGGCGGTTAACTGTGTGCATGTGTGTGTTTGTGAGTGAATGGATATCTCAGTGCTACATGTCCAAGTAAGTACATATGTAAAACACAGTGCATGTGGGAGTTGGCATATATTAATGACTATACATGAGAGCCTGTGATTGCGTAAGTGACTGTATAGATCAATGTGTACTTGTATCAGTGATTGTAAAAGAGAGAAAGTATGTGTTAGTATATGTTTGAATAAGTAAGGTTATGTGTGTATAACTGTATAGATAAGGAAATGGGAGTGTGATTGATTCTTTGCATGACTGACTAGGTGTGTGAGTAACTCCATGGATGAGTGACAGTGTGTGAGTATCTCTATAGATGTATGAGTGCATAAGATAGTGTTGAATTAATGAGTGACTGTATGTATGAGTAATTGTATGGGTGAATGAGTGGATGTGTGTGTACACTTAGGAATCAGTGAGTGCGTATGTAGTAACTGGTATTGGTGTGTCAATGGTTTCTGGAATGGTAGTCTGTGTTTAACACTGGATATATCAAAAGTTAGATTAAAGTGTGAGGAGGTGCATCGTATTATCACTATCACATGAATGATGTCATCAGTGATGTCATCAGTGATGTCATCTGAGATGTCATCAGTGATGTCACTGACCATGTCATAAATGATGTAATATGTGACATCATCAGCAATGGATTGCGGGCGCGCAAGTTATAGTGAGTCCAACTAACTATAACGTGGGAATTTCAATGGTTTTGTATGAGTAAAATGTCCAGCTAACTATAACTGGTGTTAAACCTATGGTTTTTTCAGTGAATTTCAAAGGTTTTTTAAATGCTAATTCCTAACTGTAACGAGTGTCAAACCTATGTTTTTTTCAGTGAATTTCAAAGGTTTTTTAAATGCTAATTTCTAACTATAACGAGTGTTAAACCTATGTTTTTTTCTGTGAATTTCGAAGGTTTTTTAAAAGCTAATTCCTTTGTATATCGAGTTTGTAACCTACGATTTTTAAACAGAATGTTTTTTATTACCTGTTTTTATAACTATTATTTATTTTTTATTTTTTTCACACAAATAATTTTTTCAATGTATTTTTCTTTTTTTTTAATCATATTGTCTTGGGGGGCTAAGGGTGTGCTCACCGGTAAGGTCACCCGAGAGCGCAGCGTGAGCGCCATTTCTTCGTGCAGAAAAAAAGTATGTATTTAACTAAATAATAGTGCAAGACATTCAGTAGCATACTTATAAAAGTAGTATTTTTTATTGTAAATACCCGTATTATAACTTTAAACGTATTTCCCTAATGTTAGCAAAACGTCATTTAGACGCGCCGAGTCAGCACCCCCGGAAGTGCCCTCCGGAAGCACCTACGTACGTGCCGCGCAAGCGCCCCCGGAAGCGCCTACGTTCGTGCTGCGTAAGCGCCCCGGGAAGCGCTTCGGTGTGCACAGCGTAAGCGCGTCAAGTCATGTGACCTTAAAATAACTCTTTTCATTGGTTAACAGTTTTTTTTACAACTAATGAAAACCCCACTCATTTCCTTCACTTCTTCTTTCACTTTGGAGACAGCAAGACCTGTTTTTTTCTGTCCTACCATTTTGTGTAAAGAATGGCTGCCAGAGCACCCAGCAGCAGCAGGACTCAGATCAAGGAGCATTTTATTTGGAAGTTTTTTTCAATACCTGAAGGATTAAAAAAGGTGAAAGCTCCCAAAGTTACATGCAAAATATGCCAAACTGTGCTTTCCCGAGGAGACCCTAGAAGGAAGTACAGTTTTTGCAACTCAACAATGATTTGACACGTCCAACGGAGGCACCCCCAGAATGCCCGGGAGAGTGTCCGAGACCTGGCACGTAATCCGCCAAGGGATGGTGCCTCTACATCTACAGGAGGAGCTACAACATCAGGGAGAGGACGTGCAGTGGCATTGGAGATGATTCTGAACATTCAACCTGTTTTTAGTGACATTACTGTAAAGTGCAAGCAATGCGATGAAATGCTTTGCTATGGTGAGCAGAGCTTCAAGCTCATTGCACACAAGAGGCAAGAACACTGCTGCCTTCCTCAGCCCTAATGTTTCCCCTTTGTTTTGCTCCTGTTGAGCAGTTTTGCATTCCCTGTTTTTGTTTTTGTTCAGAAAAAACATAAAAAAGAAGAAAAAAACAGTTCTTTTTAGAACTACCTCCAATTCTCAAAAAAGAGCTGTATTCTTAACAAATTCAAAAGGAGTAACTGAAGTGGAGTGCAGTGAGAGAGGAAAGGAAAATGAGTGAGAAAGCAAATAAAGGGACGAGAGGGGAAGGAAGTGAAGTAGGGGGACTGAAAGAAGGTGAGTGTGGGAGGTGAGTGAGGAGAAGGGGAGTGAACAAGAGGAATGAGGATAAGTGAATAAAATGTAGTAAAGGAACAGGGGTGTAGAAGGGTAAGAAAAGAGCAGTGATTATGAGGAAAGAGTGGAGATACAGACTGGATAAAAGCAAGTGAGTGTGAGAAAAGGGGAGTAAGGGAGTGAAGAGACAGAGAAAGTGAAAGAAAAAGTGAAAGAGGACTGAGTGAGGGAGGAAAGAAACATAAGTGAGGGAGTGTGGCTGAGTTATAGGGAGTGAGCGTGATAGACGAGAAGTGACAGACTAAGGGGTCGGAGAGAATGAGGCTAGCAGAGAGAGAATGAGGGAAAGGGAGTGTAGAACTAAGAGGACAGAGGGAGTAAGAGAAAGAGTTAGTATAGTGGAGTAAGGACAGTACGAGAAGGGAAAAGAGTGAAGGAGAGAAAGAAGGGAAAATAGAGGAAGGAAAGTAAAGGAGAAGGTCTGAAAGAAGGTGAGTGTAGGAGTGTGGCTGAGTTATAGGGAGTGAGCGTGACAGAAGAGGAGTGAGAGACTTAGAGGACGGAGAGAATGAGGCTAACAGAGAGAGAATGAGGGAAGGGGAGTGTAGAACTAAGAGGACAGAGGGAGTAAGACAAGGAGTTAGTGAAGTGGAGTAAGGAAAGTAAGGGAAGGGAAAAGAGTGAAGGAGTGAAGGAAATGAAGAGAGAGAAAGGAAAGTAAAAGAGAAGGTCTGAAAGAAGGTGAGTGTGGGAGTGTGGCTTAGTTATAGGGTGTGAGCATGACAGAAGAGGAGTGAGAGACTAAGGGGGCGGAAAGAATGAGGCTAACAGAGAGAGAATGAAGGAAGGGGAGTGCAGAACTAAGAGGACAGAGGGAGTATGACAAGGAGTTAGTGAAGTGGAGTAAGGAAAGTAAGGGAAGGGAAAAGAGTGAAGGATCAAAAGAAGGGAAGAGAGGCAAAGGAAAGTAAAGGAGAACGTCTGAAAGAAGGTGAGTGTGGGTGTATGGCTGTTATAGGGAGTGAGCGTGACAGAAGAGGAGTGAGAGACTAAGAGGACAGAGAGAATGAGGCTAACAGAAAGAGAATGAAGGAAGGGGAGTATAGAACTAAGAGGACAGAGGGAGTAAGACAAGGAGTTAGTGAAGTGGAGTAAGGAAAGTAAGGGAAGGGAAAAGAGTGAAGGAAGGGAAGAGAGAGGAAGGAAAGTAAAGGAGAAAGTCTGAAAGAAGGTGAGTGTGGGAGTATGGCTGAGTTATAGGGAGTGAGCGTGACAGAAGAGGAGTGAGAGACTAAGAGGATGGAGAGAATGAGGCTAACAGAGAGAGAATGAGGGAAGTTGAGTGTAGAACTAAGAGGACAGAGGGAGTAAGAGAAGGAGTTAGTGAAGTGGAGTAAGGAAAGTAAGGGAAGGGAAAAGAGTGAAGGAGCGAAAGAAGGAAAGGGACAGAAAGTAAAGTAAAGGAGAAGGTCTGAAATAAGGTGAGTGTTGGAGTATGGCTGAGTTATACGGAGTGAGTACCTTCAAAATGCCAAAAATTTGGTTTGTGGGTCATAGCTATTTCTTCTGGAGTGAAAAATTTGCAAGCAACAGAGGTATTTACAACCTTGATTTGCCAAATGTGGACATTGTCTGGATTGGACAGAGAGGATTAAAAAGTCACCAATTGATACCATTGGTAAAATCCTTTATGCATCTTCCACACCCTGACGTTATAATTGTGCACTGTGGAGGAAATGACCTAGGCACTTTGACTGGGATAGGTCTGGAAATACTTTTAAAGGACATCTTTGGGCAATTGATGTCACTTTTTCCAAAAACTACCTTGGTATTTTCTACTATATGCCAAAGGCAAAAATGGAACTGGTCCAACCAATTTTGTCCACAGATTGAGAAAGCAAGGAAACATGTGAATACATCTGTTTCTGCTTTCCTCTGAGACTATGGTATGGGGTCAATATACCACAACAACTTGCGTTACAACATGCAAGGCATCTATAGGAGAGATGGTGTACATTTTACAGATGAGGGGAATAAAGTCTTCCTCTTGAATTTGAGACTCTGCATTGGTACCTACTTGTAGGTACAAAAAACACCCACATAACACAACAGCTCTTTTCAGAGCTAACTTACCTCTAAGCACTCTAAATTATTTTTTTACTCTATTTTTTTCACTGTTTTTCCCCGTGGTACACTCAGGGTGCGCGTACCGGAGAGCGCACCTGGGAACGCACCCAGCGCTTACCCCGCAAAAATAGCAAAAAAATATAGTTTTTTTACCCTTCAGGGTCCTTCTAGGCCATCCACAAAAATACCTAGGGGGTCAGAGGGTGTCTACCCTGTCCCCTTTTACACATTTCCCCCTTTTTTTTCACCTCAGGTGCCTCGATTTTCCCGAGACACAAGATGGCGAACTCTCCGGACTGTTAAGAATGTTGACAGACACCCGACAGCCAATCAGCTTTCCACTCGCGCACTCCCGTAGCGTGCCGGGTGCGGTCTCCGGTACGCGTACCGGTGAGCGCTCGGAGGGCCAAAAGATACATATGTGTTTAAGAAGTTGCTTTTCATAAAAACCACTGGAGCAATTTTCACCAAACATAGCAAAGGCACATCTGCGTACCAGTCCTATACTTTTACCAAGTTTGGTGTAATTTCGTTCAGTGGTTTGGGCTGTAGCCATATCTAAATGTCCTATGGAAAACTGCATGGGGAAAACACATTTGAAACTATTGAAAATTAGAACCAATCAAAATGTAACTTACGTTTTGAATTTGAATGTGATGAAGTATGATTTGTTATGTATATATCTTAACACCTTAGCTGCGTGTAAACATTTCTCCCCAGTGCTGCGCTGTCCATTAGAACTAGTGCTGAATGGACGTTCAATGGTCGTGCGCAGCACTGGGGAGGTAGCGCTGCTGACGACCATTGGCCGTCAGCAGCACTTAAGGGGTTAAATGAGAGGAAAACAGGGTCATTTTGTGATACTCCTGTCAGAGGTGCTTTTGAGAGGAATTTTGGCTGCTCAATTTCTGGACTTTCAAATACACAGTACTTTTCTACTTTCAAAAAGGTGAGTTGTTAATTTGTAAGGGGAACTATTTTGTACACTTTAAGATAATTTGAAAAATGTTTTCTGTTAGTTATTTACAGTCCTTCGGTTATAATTATGAATTAACATAGGCTTCATCTCATGCAGTGCTTTATATTTCTAGTTCCTGCCTGATACTATACACTGCCCAATTAGTTTTAAAGAACTAAATACTTGATTAAGCTAGTTTTATGTTATATAATACCAAAAACGATACATGAAAGTGATTACTTTTTTCTGCAATTTACAGCAAGAAATTTGAAATTAAAATGGAGGAGAGCAAGGAAATTTCATTTGAAATGACAACAACATATCTTGAAAATGAAAATGTCAAGGAAAATGAAAACACCATTTCTTCCCAAGGAGAAGATGACTTAAAAGAATTTTCAAATCAATCTCTAGATGAAGAATTAATTGAATGTTTGGATGAAATAGAATGCAACAAACAACAATGAACAATTTTCATGAGGAGATTAAATTTATGAATGAAGATGAAATACCAGATGAGGACATGCTACAAGTTCTATTAAATTATGAGAAACCCGAACAATAAATTATTAATTACAAATTTAAAATTAGTTGACATATTATTCATTTTTATGTCTAATTTATGAGGTAAAAGCGAAGTGATTATAGTATAATGTAATATTTATAGTATAGAGTGCAACATTTTTGTTACATAGCAAGTTTACTCATATTTACTGCACTTCTCCCACAGTATTTTTACCAATGTATATTTGACATCTCTTCTTCATCTCCTGCCTCCTTTCTCTCACTGTCTGTCTCTGATGCACCCTATCACCGCCATTTTGTGTAGTTTCAGAAGAGAATGAAATGTAATACTTCAAAACTTGAAAAGAGAGCAGGGTAAAGTGCCCATCACCCCCTAGACCTTCTCAGGAGGTCCCAAAAGGATCTGTTTCTGCTTTCCTGAGAAACTATGGCATGAGTTGAATATACCACAATAACTTGCATTACAACATGCAAGATATCTACAGAGGAGACGATGTATATTTCTCAGATGAGGAACACAGAGTTTTGCCCTTGAATTTTAGACTCTGCATCAGTACTTACTTGTAGGTACTTAAATCACCCACATAACACAACAGCTCTTTTTAGAGCTACCCTACCTCTAAGCAATCCAAATTCTTATTAAAAACTATTTTCTTTCACTGTTTTACCCTGTGGTGCGCTCAGGGTGCGCATACCGGAGAGCGCACCTGGGAACGCACCCAGTGCTTACCCCCGCGAAAATTTCAAAAAAATAATAATAGTTTTTTTGCCCTTCAGGGTCCTTCTAGGCCCCCCTCAGAAACCCTAGGGGGTCACAAGGTGTCTACCCTGCCCCCTTTTAATCATTTCCCCCTTTTTTTTTCACCTCAGGTGTCTCGATTCTACCGAGACACAAGATGGTGGACTCTCCGCACTGTTTAGAATGTTGACAGACATCCGACAGCCAATCTGCTTTCTGCTCGCGCACTCCCGTAGCGCGCCGAGTGCGCTCCCCGGTAGGCGTACCAGTGAGAGCTCGGAGCGCGCCTATAGATATTTATGTGTTTTTGAAGTTAATTTTCATAAAAACCACTGGAGCAATTTTCACCAAATATAGAAAAGGGACATCTGCGTTCCAGTCCCTACAATTTTATCAAGTTTGGTGTAATTCCGTTCAGCAGTTCGGGCTGTAGACTTGTCAGACTGTCCTATGGAAATTAACATGGGGAAAACAAGTTTTGGGACCTCATTTTTTTCTCAGCCCCCACTTCACGAATCCACCTGAAACTTTCAGGGAAGGAGCGGAGCTCAGCTGGCCAAAATTTTGGAAAATTACACGCAAATTCCTCAACCGACGCCAAAGATATTCCTAATAGAATGTTGCGGATGTCCTATGGTAGCTGGGTCTTAACTATAACTACCTACCGGCGACTGCCAGTAGGTAATATATATACATATATATATATATATATATATATATATATATATATATATATATATATATATATATATATATTACCTACTGGCGGTCGCCAGTAGGTAGTTATAGTTAGGATTTTTTTCAATGTTAAATCTCAAAATTCTATTTGGAATAACTTTGGCGCCGGTTGACGAATCTGCCTGAAAATTTCCTTAAATGGCCTCGTCGAGCTCCGGTCCTTCCCTGAAAGTTTGTGGGGGATGCGTCAAGCGGGGGCCGAGACAAAAGGGAGGTCCCAAAACGCGTTTTCCCCATGTTAATTTCCATAGGGCGGTCGACCTCACTTTTAGCCCGAACGGCTGAATGGATTTACACCAAATTTGGCAAAATTGTAGGGACTGGTAGCCCGATGTGCCTTTGCTATGTCTCAAGATATGTGCTCCAGTGGATTTTGAGTAATTTAGGTCCAAAAAATATATATATCTGTAAGCCCGCCCCGGTACGCGCTCCGGGAGCGCTCCGGGCGCGACATGCAACTTGCGCGCAGAGAGCTGATTGGTTCTTGGGTGTCTGTAAACATTCAAAACAGTCCGGAGCGGCCGCCATCTTGTGTCTCGGTAGGATCGAGACACAAGAGGTGGCCAAAACAAAGGGGGAATTGACCATAAGGGGGCCGGGTAGACCCCCCCTGACCCCCTAGCTTTGATGTGGGAGCTATAAAAGGGTCCTGCTGGGCAAATAAAAATATATTTTTTTCGATTTCCGGGGGGGGAGCGCCCGGTACGCGCACCGGGGAGCGCAACAGGGAAAAAAGAGAATGCCAGAGTTTAAAAATGTAAGTCATTTTATATAAATGGGAGGTAGTTCTGAAAAGAACTGGTTTTTTTTCTTTTTGTTGTTTTATATATTTTTTTTGATTTTTGGAACTTTTTTTGGGGGGATTTTCAGAACAATTTTATATTTTTTTGTAGTTTTTCTGGGGTGAAAGAAAAGACAGGGAATTGCAAACAGCTCAACTGGAGCAACAAAATAGAAAAAAATTAAGGTTGCTTGCTGCAGTGATGGTTGTCTGCAGCTCGATTAAGTAAAGTGATGCTCTGCTCACCATAAGATATAGCTTTGTTGCAATATATGCAAACAAATTTAAATTTGGAATTTTGTTTGAACATTAGGGACCATCTCCCTAGCCTCTGCACCTGATGGAGTGGGTTGGTTGGAGGTGCCTGAAGTTGAAGGATGGGGAGGGTTCTTGCTCAATGGCCTGACTTCAGCTCTTGAATAATTGTTTGTGTGCTTCCTCTGCATGTGCCTTATCCCTCTTGATAGTTCTTGGTCACAGATGAGGCAAGTGACCTTTGCTGCATTAACTTTTTTGGCACCCCTTGGTATTTTGAAAAACTCCCAAATAAAATGTTCTTTGGGTTTGTATGGGGGAGTGTCCTCAGGCAGATATTGCCTCTCCTCCTGCTCCTCTTCGTCCTCCTCTACTTCATGACCGCCAATGTGGTCTTGTGGTGGTCTTTGTGGTGGTGGTGGAGGTGGTGGTGGTCCAGATGCACCTGCAGCAGCTACTACTGAAGCCATTTTGCACAGTCTTCTTCACTCAAACAACAAAGTGAAAATGAGGAAAAAAGGTGGGGTCTTTCATCATTTGGAAAACAAAACTGTTGTGAACCAATCAAAAGTGTTATTTTCAGGTCACATGACCCGACGCGCTTACGCTACGCGCCCCGGGGGGCGTCCCGGGGCGCGTAGCATTAGCGAGTCGATCGCTTCCGGGTGCATTTACGCCGTGCGTATCACGCGGACGCGGCTACGCGATACGTCACAATCATGTTTTTGTTCGCGATATTGGCGCTTACGGGACGCTCCCTGGTGCGCGCCCCGGGGCGCTTCAAATGAGTACGCTCTCCGGGGCGCTCACCGGGGCGCGCACCGGGAGCTCTCCAAGGCAAAAAAAATTAATTAAAAAAAATACCGCTTATCATCCTTTAGAACTTTGTATCTTCAGTTTAAGTGCAATTTTATTCTTGTGTAGACAGCCAAGTTTTTAATTTTTTTGGGAAAAGTTTCTCCGATGGTTCCCCTCTAAGGGTCAGTGGAAGGGAGTTCCAGCTTTTTGCTGCCAGATAGCCGAAGGAGCCTGCTCCCATTTGTGCCCTCCTATGTCCTAATCAATGTTCCGGTTTTGAGTAGGCAGCAAAAAGGGTAAGTCAAATGACAAAAGCAGCAGGTGCTACTCTGTTCTTGCGCTACCAACCACATTGCAGAAAGTTTAGTCAGCCCATAACTGATAGTATGGCAAGCGTTAAATGAAAGACGGCATTGAGCATATTCAGTTATTTTGAGAGATGGCACGGAATGTATCATTCCCATATCGAACTTCTACTTTAAGAAGATGCTGTGTTTTATCATAATTACCAAGTAAGTGTAGAGAAGGTCTTGGCCCATTTTCAGCATAGCAGATATGACAGTATTAGTTGTACCGGGGGGCAGTAGATAGTTTAATATAAATTTTCATCCTCTTCTTGAGGCGCATGTAGGAAGGTGCTGTTCTGAGTACTGGAGGAATAATGTTCTAGACTCTATGTGGTGCACCAGACAAGAATTAGCATTTTTTGTGTTGATTGAATCCCTTCAAAGTAAGGGCCCTATTTATGGGGTTTTGGGGTATTTACGCCAAAGTGGAAGTGCAGGAATGCACTCTATTTAAGCAATACAGTGCATTCTGTTCTTTCCCCCTGCGCAGGTGCTTCTGTGGAAGCCTAGCGCAAACATACACACCTTTGCAACATGGTGCAAGGGTGCTTCTGTTGCCTGCAGGATTGTTTTTGTGCAGGAAGGGCACCTTCCTGCACAAAAACAATTTTAGGTGGAGTATTCCAATTACTAGATGTGCCGCAGCACACAAAGAAAAATAAAAAAACGAGGAGAAATAAATATATTTCTCCTTGTTAAGCCCCATCTCATTCGGTGTTCGGATTTGGAGCTTCCTCAGGTTTACATGACTTTTTAAATCTGGGGCAGCTTCAAATTCCATGGGTGTAGCGTGGGAAAACCCTCCACAACCCCCATGGAAAGCTTCCTGAGTGCAGTGTATAGCGATGCAGCAATTTGCCCTGCGTCACCTTAATCATGATTTATGAGGCCACAGAATGTATTGTGTGGGATCATAAATTGAAATGAGACCCCTGCTTCATGCATTTACGCCTTTAAGTGGTGGAAATGTGATGCAGGGCTCTCATAAATAATCCCCTAAATTTGGTTGAAAAAACTGAGAGTCGTAATTATGGCAAAGTGATGAAACGAAACAAGTCACCTTGCTGCACTGCTTCACAGAGAAAGGACAGGAATGTGCCACGTTTTTTCCCAATACAGCACATTCCTGTCCTTTCCCCTTCCCTGGAACACACAGGGCTCCCTAGGGCTAGCGCAGTCATCATAATCCTCTTCTTTATTCGATCAAACTAGAAAATGACCATAAAAGCACACATAAATATATCAATAAAAGTTATGATTACAAAAACATTATTTTTTTAAATTCCAAATATTTCTTCACAGTCCTAGAATAAGATGAGAATAGATAAAAGTATAAAAGATAAAACCATTCATTTGACTAGTCTAAGTGCCTTCTAATTGCTGATCGTACTCAGTGAGCTATGTGTCCCCCCCTTCCTCTTCCTCATGCAGGCCCATAAGAATGTTGCCACTGAATAGCAAACCAATGGGTCTGGCAATGTTTTTACAAAGAATAGTGCTACCCAACACTGCCTAAAACCCATTTTCTTTCAAATTGGTTTCAAAAAGGCTTTCCTTTTGCTCTCATAGATCCCACAAAATAAATCTATGTGCAATTCAGTTTGGGGTGATAAGTTATCACACAGGCACAAAGTTAGTTTGGAGTGGTTGTATGCTTTCTCAGGATAACCAAGCATAAGGGGAATCAAATGAGTACGGAATCTTAGCAAAATGAATCTGTGTTGAGCACTATTTATGTTAACAAAATATGAGAACTCTCCCTCCATTAATGGTGCCCTTCTGCCCTCTGTTAGACTCGTTTTTCCCTTGTTTTTCTGCCCTTTGTTAGAGCGCTTTTTGTGCCTTTCTGCCCTCTGCATCACCACATCATCACTCAGCGCTACCCCAGCATCACTCAGCACCACCACATTATCCCTCAGCACCACCACATTATCACTCAGCACCACCACAGTAACACTCAGCACCACCACAGAATCAATCAGCACCCCCAAATTATCACTCAGCACCACCACAGCACCACTCAGCGCCACCACAGCATCACTCAGCACCACCACTGCACCACTCAGCACCACCACAGCATCACTCAGCACCACCACATCACCACTCAGCACCACCACAGCACCACTCAGCGCCACCACAGCATCACTCAGCACCACCACCGCATCACTCAGCGCCACCACATTGTCACTCAGCACCACCACAGCACCACTCAGCACCACCACAGCATCACTCAGCACCAGCACAGCATCACTCAGCACCACCACAGCACCACTCAGCATCACCACAGCACCACTCAGCGCCACCACAACATCATTCAGCACCACCACAGCATCACTCAGCACCACCACATTATCACTCAGCACCACTCAGCACCACCACAGCATCATTCAGCAGCACCACAGCATCACTCAGCACCACCACAGCATCACTCAGCACCATCCCAGTATCACTCAGCACCACCACAGCACCACTCAGCATCACCACAGCACCACTCAGCACCACCACAGCACCACTCAGCGTCACCCGAGCATCAATCTGCGCAACCATTCAACAACAACTGGTTTAAATATGTTCTCTCAATGTTTCAAGCTTTATTACAAATGTCACAAAAAGATGTTAATATTTAACTTCTGTTCTTGGATTTTCGTCACAATAAAATACACTGAACATAATCTTCACAAAAGTTATTTACAAAGTTTAAGCTATTGCCATTATAAATTAAAATCACTTTTATTTAAGTATTAATTATTTTAAAAAATTAAAAACCATTGTAATTTGTAATATCAATACATCTGAGTCACGTAAATACAAAACATGTTGCATTACGAATGCTATAGGTGTCACATTTGCAAAAGTTATAACTATTGGCATTGTAAATGACAAAGCTATTAATTTAGCTATTTTCAAAACCAACACATAAATAAAAAAAATTGTCATTTACAAGACCAATAGCTCAAACTTTCCTAATGCGAGACCTATTGCATTGCAAATGCTTGTTTTTATATCTGTCAGTGCTTCCTGTTGAGGTTTAATTTTCGTGACAGGCGCCTCATTGCCTACATGTAACTATTCTCTGACCCTGCTTTAAGGGTCAGAGCAGGGTCTGAGAATAGTTGCAAGTAGGCAACGAGGCACCAGGAAGCACTTACAGGCTTACAGCAGCAGGTGCCCAAGTTGAAGTTAATTTCTTAGTAACCCTTTTGTAAAAGGTTACAAAAAATTAGCTTCAACTTTTGCACCTGCTGTTGTAACCCTGTAAGTGCTTGGCTGAAAATTCGTCCCTGCTGATTTGCGGATTTTTCCGCGATTTCGTGAGATTCGCGGATCGCGAAATCGCGGAAAATCCGCAAATTCCACGAGCGGAACAAATTTTCAGCCCATGCTTACTACGTTCCAAAATTCACGGCTATTACCAGAGGAGGCTGCCTTTTCCAGGTCAGCCCATGGGAGGCATAAAGGGGGAATTTGTGTGTATGTTACCAATCTTTTGGGGACTGTGGGGATAAAAATGGTAAAATCGTCAAGCAGTTATCAGATTGTTGTCATCAAAGTGTCTCCACTGGTTGATATAGTCATCTTCAACATGTATAATAACATGGATAAGGGCTCCGTTACTGACTTGTTACAAGATCTTAACGAGGAACTTAAGAGTTTAGGTGATAGCCCAGGGAAGGACACCATCTTTATATGGGGCGGGGATTGTAACAATAACCTCTGCCCACAGTCCTTGTGCGGATGTGGCGATTGGGAGGTTACTGGTATGGATCACCAGCCCCATTTTACCCATGCCAACGGGGGAGACAGTTGTAACAAAGTCATGGCAACACATAACTTAGGATTTGCAAACATGCTGTGTTCCCCACCTGTCGATTTTAGCCCCACATTTGTAGGTGGAGGACACAGTACTCTGATTGATTTCATCATCCTCTCAAACTGCTATGCAACATGGGCAGCGGATTTCGTTACCCACACAATTGGGATTAGTGATCACCTTCCACTTTAGCATCAATATTTCATTTCCACACAAAAAGGCAAGTTCCCTGGTTGAGAGTTTAGCCTGGACTCAAGGGTGTGTGTTGGCAAGACAGAATGGGTATTCCTTAGGATGGGCTAAGAGCGACCCAGAGGCCACAAACTTGGATATAATGATTCAGGCAAAAATCCCACTAGTAAAGTGCATGTAAGAAGATTCAACACATTCCGACATATTGGGTTCCTTCTCCGATATCACTAGGATAATTTTAAAAACTCTGACTCGCCCATGTAGAGATATGAAACCCGAAAAAATGGATGGTTTGACTCTAATAGCACTATGGCCCATTCCCTTTTAAAAATGGCCCTCCAAAGAACCTTGAGGGACAAGGAGGAAGTTAGGAGACGCAGAAAGGATTACAATCTAGCAAGAATTAAGAGTAAGAAGGAAATTAAAGAACAGGCCTGGACTAACTTGTATGAAGCCTCGTTAATGAGGGACTGCTCCCTTTTCTGGGTAGCTGTCAAGGCACCATTCTTTAGATCAGGGTATGGTCCGAGAATTTAGGTGGCCATCCCAGAAGATTAATGGATTGACTTCTTTTCCGAAGTGTACAATCCAGGAGCTACAGACAAAATAGTTGCTAACAGACAAGTATTCCAGGTGGGGCTGGAAAAATGTGTTCCAATTAGTATCAACATTACAAACGAAGAAGTACTGGCTGCCATAAAAGATAAAGACAAATGAAGGAGGCCCCCTTATCTGTCGGTTTTGGGACAGGGGAGAATAAATGAAAAAACAGGGAGGTCCCACAAGTAACCCTAGTTGGGTGATATTATTTGGTAGATGCCCAGAATCTTGTTTTTTACTAATACCAATCACACATTATTGTAACCAAATCTTATTTATAGCTCTCTTAGGTTGTATAACCGCCAACATCTAAATACAAAAAATTCAGGATTTATTTAAACTCATACTCTCCTTGAGTTTTATCAAGCTTAAAGAGGACAGGACATTAGATTTTAGAAAAATATAACAATGTATATTTATTTCAGTGTCACATGTTAATCGCAAAAAACAGGTAATAAAAACAGTTTATACAGTAACAAGTTTAAAAACATTTAAAAAATCATTGGTGTACGCATCAAGCAAATAGTTCATACAAAAAGATTTCACAAGAAATTACACAAGAACAGGGGTCGACGCGGCGTTTCGGTTTTTGGAGAAACGATTAAGAACCTTCTTCAGGACCAAGTTCTAAAAAGAAACATACAATTACTTTTTTTTGCGTTAACAAGTATTTTGTGCATTTATAAAACATTTTTTGCAACGATCATGTAAACCTAAATCATTTCCTGTCATTTAGAGATACAGAACACCTTATCCCTATTTGTAGTTGGCACTAAGCTATTTTCAGATTTTGGTAAAGATATTGGTATATGTAAAAGACATTTTTAATAACTAAAAGGCACATCACTGGTAGATACCAATGTTTGAATTACATGATATATATGTTACGGCTGGCATTAATTGCCATGATGTCCCAAAAATTAATTTCTTAATAATATCATTAAGGTGTTTTTAGCATATCACCATCGTTTTCTGATTTTTAAGGCAGATGGTAACTCACTCTTATCTCTTGCCTGATGTGAAAAGGCATTTTATAAAACTGGTTACCTTTGTTATAAAAAACTGTCATCCAGATAAATCAGGGAAGACTGTCTGCCCAAATACACTTTTCGGGTTTCAGCAGAACTGCATATTACCAGGTATAGACATGATTATGGTACCTGTGAGTAGATAATGGCGACAAAGCCTGTATCAGTGTCTAACCAGACATGCTCTATGAGACATTGGGCAGATAGTAAAGTACAGCTACCTTGTAATTTCATGGAGTGATTTCACACTCTAGTAGTAGGAGCCACCGAGTTTGGGCAGACAGTCTTCCCTGATTTATCTGGATGACAGTTTTTTATAACAAAGGTAACCAGTTTTATAAAATGCCTTTTACCATCTGCCTTAAAAATCAGAAAACGATGGTGATATGCTAAAAACACCTTAATGATATTATTAAGAAATTAATTTTTTTGACATCATGGCAATTAATGCCAGCCGTAACATATATATCATGTAATTCAAACATTGGTATCTACCAGTGATGTGCCTTTTAGTTATTAAAAATGTCTTTTACATATACCAATATCTTTACCAAAATCTGAAAATAGCTTAGTGCCAACTACAAATAGGGATAAGGTGTTCTGTATCTCTAAATGACAGGAAATGATTTAGGTTTACATGATCGTTGCAAAAAATGTTTTATAAATGCACAAAATACTTGTTAACGCAAAAAAAAGTAATTGTATGTTTCTTTTTAGAACTTGGTCCTGAAGAAGGTTCTTAATCGTTTCTCCAAAAACCGAAACGCCGCGTCGACCCCTGTTCTTGTGTAATTTGTTGTGAAATCTTTTTGTATGAACTATTTGCTTGATGCGTACACCAATGATTTTTTAAATGTTTTTAAACTTGTTACTGTATAAACTGTTTTTATTACCTGTTCTTTGCGATTAACACGTGACACTGAAATAAATATACATTGTTATATTTTTCTAAAATCTAATGTCCTGTCCTCTTTAAGCTTGATAAAACTCAAGGAGAGTATGAGTTTAAATAAATCCTGAATTTTTTGTATTTAGATGTTGGCGGTTATACAACCTAAGAGAGCTATAAATAAGATTTGGTTACAATAATGTGTGATTGGTATTAGTAAAAAACAAGATTCTGGGCACCTACAAAATAATATCACCCAACTAGGGTTACTTGTGGGACCTCCCTGTTTTTTCATTTGCCATAAAAGATAGTAAGGGAGGCAAAGCGCCAGGCCCGGATGGGATCCCGATCGATTTATTTAAATATTCGATCAAGCTTTGGTCCCCATTATTAACCCGAGTCCTTGAAGCAAGCTGTGAGAAGGGTTTTTATTAAATCCTGGTCTGAGTCGATAATCATCCCCATTTTTACAAAAAGGGGATCGGGACAACCCCGCGTGCTACCGCTCTATATCCCTGCTCAACTCATTTATGAAAGTCACAGGTAGGGTCATCTTGAACCGTCTCCAACACGGGGAAGACAAAAATATCCTAAGCCCAGTTCAATATGGGTTCAGGGAGGGACGGGGCACGGTAGAGCAGGTACTGAATTTTTCCATATTACATGGAAAATGTATACAGTGTCAGGTCTGGCGTTGGTTCTCTTCGGGGCTGTGTTGATTGTCCTATACCCTCCCCCACACGACTCTCCTAGAGTCTGAAACAAATAATACAGACTACCAAGATCGTCCCATAAAGGCGGGAAAGAAAGGGGACAGCGGGGAAGGAGATCTGAAACGACAAGGACAATGAGTTAGAAAACACCCCCCTTCAACCCCACAAAGGAATATCCTACAATCCTTTCTATATACACCACTTTGTTCTAAGCCCCTACCTGTGAAGGAAATATAAGGATCTTTGTATTTGGGGAGGAATGATGAGGGCCGTGATTGGGAAAGGAAGCCAACTGCAACAACAAGCACATAGGAACACAATAAACATCTGAATACATAAGAAACTATGTTACTTCCTCATGTCAAACTACCTACCATTGGTATACAGTGTTCTTTTTTAGGCTAGCTCTATTCCCATGATCATGAACCCGTTTAGCGTCTCCCCTGTGTATTCAAAATACAAAGTGCATAATTATGATGAAACGAAAGAATGACAAATGATAATACGACAGTTTAGGTTGAATTCACCCTTGTCTCTGTTTCCTGCCAGAGGATTGAGTTCTCTCCTTTTACGAAATATTTCCAATTCTTGGCACCCTCGTGTTCAACAAAACACGTAATCTCCTTCCACACCCATAGATTGAATAGCCAGTTCTATCCACAGTATCTACATCAAAAAACGTGCAAGAAGGTAGTGGAGTTGAAAGCAATACTCAAACACGAATTAAATTGACACCAAAACCTATCCCCGCAATGAGAACGCAGAACAGCATCTCGTCCAACGGGAATAGGAGCATAAAAACCTTGTTAACTCACAAAGTCACAATCACTGTTCCTTGATAGTGCACACGTCCGTAATGCACTTAAGCTTCCTTCCCAAACTCTTTCACCCGACCCAGCACGGGGTGAGAACAAACAGAAACAGCTTCGGAATAAAGTTTCTCCATATGGAGCTTACCGCTACCTCTCCTCACCGGTTCGTCAAGGCAAAAATTATCGGCACCGCGAGTGAGTGCCGACTGTGTTTATTTCCGGGATGGTGCGTGACCGACGTCTTGAAACGTGACGTCGTTTCTCAGCCTTCTGGGAACTAGAGTTTGTTCCGTGTAGTTGCCATTTCTCCCGCATTAGGCGGACGGCGTCTTATACACGGTAGAAACCTGACATACAGGCCAAGAAAGGTAAATTGTACGCAGTATTTGTCGATCTAACCGCGGCATTTGACAGAGTAATTCATGAACAATTATGGTAGATTTTAGCAGATTTAAAGGTAGATCATGCTCTCATAATATTTTTAAGACAATTGTATGTGTTCTCAACGGCTAAGGTGAGATTCGGCTCAAAAGGTGAGTGTACCAAGCCCTTCTATGTAAGAAAGGGAGTTAGACAAGGTTACATCCTTGCCCCTTTCCTTTTCACTTTATATAACAACGATTTGGAAAAGGTATTAGCGGCCAGAGTACGAGACTCACCGCAGGTTAAAAATAATCGGATAGTATCGCTCCTATATGCTGACGACACCGTTCTAATGGCGATAACCCAACTTGGTTTACAGACAGCACTTATCTAAATTTTATGGATAATAAGGGCCTGAAACTTAACGTGAAAAAAGCCTTCGTTATGTCCTGTGGGCGAGGAAAAAAGAGATCTTGTCCCCTGTTTGCTGGGAGTGAGAAAATCGCTTCTACTAAAATATTCTCCTATCTAGGGATTGTTTTAGAGGAATCAGGATCTTGGGGACCAGCCATAATCAATAGGACACTGCTGTTTAGAAGATCAACAGCAGCACTAATGTTATTCGCCAAAAGGATGGGGAAAAGGCCCCTGGAAATCCTATTGAAAATTTACAAGGCCAAGTGCATTAGCGTAGCTGTATATGGAGCAGGCATATGGGGAGTCTGTGACACATCACCTATTCAAAGGGTAGAAAATTCATTTTTAAGGTTTATCTTAGCTATTCCTCAAAGCACAGTTGTTTTTAACTTTCATCCGAACTGGGGGTACAACACATCAGCGATTTAATCAGCATGCAACCCTTATTGCTATGGCACAGAGTATGGACCTCACCCAATCTAATTTTAAACAGGGAAATAATCACAGATTCGATGGCCTTAGACCAGGCCACTAAGATCCCATAGCTGAATTATATTCGCAACCTCACTAAAGATTTGGGGTTTTACGTTAAACCAGATTCCTTAGTCCTATATCAAGGAAAGACTTAAAGGCACTCTGTTGGTACCACTTCGAATCCCTAAGATTTGGAGTGGAGGTAAACAAGAAAACTGTAATACAACACCAACTTACTCTGGTCTCACCCTCAATTCAACCCTACCTGGTCTGGTGTCAAGAGGGGTTTGATAGGTACATTCTGACCAGATTAAGATTTGACTACTTCTTTCGCTTAATCACCTTTCCTAAAACAAACAATTGGTCCAGAAATCTCTGTAAATGTCCGTGCGATAACTTATCCGACCAATCCACATCACACGAGATATTTGTTTGTAAGTTTTATTCAGCAGAAAGGGCTAGATGGATGTAGGAAGGTGGACACCTGACTATGGTTACCCCAGATTTTTTGCCTTGTGTTTTGCTGGTGTCATATAGCTAATTATTTTCTATATACTGTGTTAAGTTAGCATGAGTTTATTAAAGGTTTAAATGCCATTTTTCGTTTTTGCTTCAATTTGCACACAACACATAATTGTTGTTTTAGCTTTCAACCCAGAAGGGCTTCGTGATTTACTTGAGAAATAATATGTTATTGCTCTGATATCATTTTGCTCGGTACACAGTGAGTGCTGAAGGCTCCAAGGATAACTCGACACAGTGTTGTTGTGAGGTCTTATCTTCGCACCTCCAAAGACATAACACACATGCTGCTGCCAAACTCTGGCTCTAGGCGGGTTTTATATTGTTGTGCTGAACACACACATGAACACACTTGATGGTGCTTCGCATGCAGAAAGCTGGTGGAAGATGATGTTATCCTCTGCCACTGAGATTTTGAGGTATGGGCCCGCCCTGCTAAAACCCAAATGAGACCTTCATAGATATAAAATACTGCGCATATAGGGAGGGTGAGAATTAGGTGTTGTTAATTCCTATTCATTTCAGCATCTTAGTATGCTGTCACCATTCGCCTTTTATGGACTAGTAACTATGCTGATAACTTTGTTGCTTATGATATGTTTGGTAGTATTGTATAAGTTACTGCGTTTGAGAACCCTGCATTAGTAAATAAATATTTCAAATATGCACGTGTCCTCATTTACTCCACGTTCTTGTTTGAAATGATTATATAGCGAAAGAGTGTTCATGTGTTCCACGATACCTGAGGTAATCTAAGTTCATGTTCTGGTTTGTCTAAGCATTGGTAGTTTGTTATGACCAATGAGACACTGTAGCTAGCTCGGTAAGGGGATTTTGGGTACTGAGGTGAGTTTTGGGCCATCCTAATTCACCGAGGTTCCACGTCTCTATGCACAGTTCTGTAGGAGAACGGAATTCCCGCTACATGGCGCCCATACGTTGTTGGCCTTATATAATGACACTCGAGTAGTATATCATTCAATCCTTAACCCCTTCACTGCCGTTTCCGGAAAACGGTGGTGTCGGAAAAAACCTACCTATTTTTGAAATAGGTCTTTTCAAGCTTGAATCTTTCTAAAACGGTTTCCTTGAATTACTACCCAGTTGTGCAACAAAGTTTACTTTGTTTTTCGTATTTCCTGTGCTGTCATGGCTGCCATGGACATTCCGCAGCATAGTTGCATTGCGGTGCGAGATCATTTGCGGATGTACAATGTGCCTTTGGAAGGCTTGGCTGTGATCATGGTGGTGAGTGCGGATGCTGCTTACCCTTACGATTTGTTTTATTCGTGGGTGACATTTCCGGAGGTGGACTCGAATATTAATGTGTTCCACACGTACACTCCCACGGCTGTACCTAATGAGTATACTCCGTACAGGGCACAGGAAGTTCCTATTGACGTTTGGCAGCATCGAGTTTGGTTTGGTGGCGCCCTACCCCATTCTTTGACAGCTCCGAGGTTAGGTCCTTTGTCCATTCCAGGCGCTAGTTGGCCTGTTTTGGCTGGATTTACTCCTCATCCTCTACACGGCAATTGTAACGTGGCTGAACTTCGACGACTACACGTAGTCGCAATTGCCGTGATTAGAGCCTTAGTGCATTACATGGGCCGTAATCTTCCGGGTGGAGCGCCGGGGGGTGCGGCGCTTCCAGCCGGACAGGGTGGTTTGAAACTCAGTCCCGTCATGGTCAATGCCGTAATGGGCAAGAAACCCCAGGAAAAGGATGATTTTCCTTTCTGGCTTGCCAAGAAATTTGACCAGCTGGAAGCTGTATTTCCTAATACGACTCCTGGTGAAAAACACTGGATTCTAACGCTTAGTTTGCCAAAAGATTTGACCCCTGAGCTCGTTGACTGTGAGACCTGGGGTAAGACTTTTGCAGCGGTATATGCAAGGTGCTACGGCACCCCGTCTATGTCAGTGCTGTCTACGGTCCTTAAACGTGTTCAAGATGATCACGGACCGGAGTCTGCGGTTGAGTTGGGCATGCGCCTGTGTGGCACCTTTGATGTGGTTTGCGATCTCATACTTGCTAATGTCAAGGGGGATGCAGTGAACTTTCAGGTTGCTAACGCTTTGGTGGCGCTTCCCGATGCCAGGAAACCCTGTCAGTTAGCGAAAATTATTGTGGCGGCTTTTAAAACCGTGGGTCGCTATAGTAAGGGTCTTAAGCCTTTTTCTGTTAAGGAGAAAAAGCAGCCCCAGGGACAAGCTTCGGAAACGGAAGTTCAACCCAAGTCCAAAAAACAAAATTGGCCTAAAAAAAAGAAACAGGGTAAGCAACAGCAACAACAACAAACACAGGTTTCTCGTCCTGCGTCTCCGTTGCCTGCGCAGTCGGAACGTGTTTATGACTTGGGCGATCACGAGATAATTAAATCTCCTGATCGATTTCAGGCTTCTGACCATTACTCTCCTCGTTCCTTTCAGGAGTCATCGGCTCCGACAACCGGTGGTGGAGGGGGCGGCAATGGTCGGGTGGCCAGCAAGGAAGTGACCAGCCGCGCCCGAAAAACGGTACAGAAAGGCAGGAAGGCTCGACGCCTAAGAGGCCGCAGTTTGCCAAGAAGAAAGTCGCAGCCTTAACAGCGCATCGCTATGCCACAGATAGTGAGAATGCGGCTTCGGAATCTGACGTGGGCTCTGACCTTGCTGGACAGCGCGGCGGAGATTACCATAGTGAGAGAGGCCCTGCGTCCACTACTGAAGGTGACAGCGACTGATACTAATGTTGTGATAGAAACAGCTGATACCAGAGTTGCACCCCTGATAGACTTTTTGAAATTGTCCTGTTAATCGAAAGTGACATACAGAGAACCATAAAAGGGGTATTTTGGGAAAATCTTTTGTCTACGTATGACATTTTGCTTTCGGAGGCTGACTGGCCCCCACCTTTTGTTCTCGCAGCTCCGCGAGGGGAGGAGGTAATCCTCCCCAGTTTCGCGAACACAGTCTCGAAAGAGGATGCGCTGCATTTTTCAGAAGAGTGGGCTCTGGCTCTTGCACCGGCTGTGTACTGCAATCAATGTGGTTGGGATAAATTGTCCCCGAGCCACGAGATTCCTTTACGGTCTCAGCCGCAGCCTCAACCTCAATATCCCATACGACGTGAAGCCAAAGCTTCAGTCGCGGCTATCCTTGAACAATTGGAATATCAAGGTGTAATTGAAACATGTGTGTCACCGATGAATAACCCTCTTTTTACTGTAAACAAGCCAGACGGTTCATACCGTTTGGTATTGGATTACCGGCATTTAAACTTGCATTGCCGTAACTGTGCAGTACAGAATTCTCACGGCTCTGCCCTAGTGAATAGTCTTGTGCGTAAGCGGTTTAAAACCACGCTTGACATTTCCAATGGTTTTTATGCCCATCGATTGGACGGTCTAAGTTCCCAATGGACCTCCTTTACTTGCGGCGGCATCAATAAACAATTTTGGCGTTTGCCTATGGGCTATAAGAATAGTCCTCGGATTTTTACTGCCCGCATAGTCTCTGTTAGAGAGAATCGACCCGAATGCTTGTTCGTATGTGGATGACATATATCTCACAGACGACGAACTTTGGGAGCATCTGTGTCGAGTCAACGGGATTATTTGTACCTTTGCAAACTTGGGTTACAAATTCAACTTTGCAAAATCGCACATTGCAGAGTACACAGCGTTGTTTCTGGGCTTCAAGCTCAACAATGAGGGAAAGGGATTGGCTCCTAACTTCCTGGAGAAATGCGCACAACTGCGCGCTCCGACAACACTGAAAAAATTACAATCTTTACTGGGCTTCTTGAATTTCGGGAGAACATACATTCCGGAATATGCCCAGCGTATCAAGCCTTTGTATGCTTTGATACAACCATCTTTTTCCAAATCATGCTGGCTGCCTGAACATTCGGCTATTCTGCAGTCATTGGAATCTGATCTGCTCGCTTCTAAATTCTTACTGACTCGTGATAATCAGACCAACCTGGTGATAAGAATTATCCCTGGGACGGTAGGTTTCACGTACCTGACTTTTAATGAAGGAGACACAGTACCTATTGCTTACAAGTCTCACTTGTACACTTCGGCTGAGTTGCACTTTTCCACTGTGGAGAAGGTTTTGACGGCTGTGCAGATGGCAATTCTCAAGGAACGTGCCCTGTCACAGGTAAAGCGCATGTTGGTTGTTACCCCGTGTCCTTCCTTGGAGGCGGACACGAAAGCCAGTGTTCCAAATTTTAAAGCTTTGCACCCTCGGTGGATTCAATGGGCTGCATCCTTGACATCCCAGGATGTCACGTTTATTTTTGACGCCACATTATGGTCGCAGGAGTACTTACAGTATGAATTTGTTCATCCGGCTCCTTTAGCAATGCGACCCTTGGAGGATTTCCATTGCATCATTTACACTGATGGTTCGGCGCAGGTTGGCATGGCTCTAAACATGCCTACGTTTCCGCATGCGCCATTGTGGTCGGTGCCATGGTGAACAATGAGTTCAAGTCCAGTGTCGTGCACACGCAGACACTAGGGGACTGCACTGCACAATTAGCAGAGCTTTGTGCGCTGATGCTTGCATTGGAGTACGCTGATCCTAGTGTGACAACACTTATCGTAAGTAATTCTTACTACTGTGTCCAGTCTAACAATGAGAACTTGTTCTTTTGGATTCAGAATGACTTTCATGATTCCAAGGGTAGCACAATAAAACATAAAATGATCTGGGTCAGAGTGGCTGAGCTTAAAGAGCAGTTGCCACTTGTGTTTGTGATTCATACTCTCGGCCATCAGCGTGTTGGAGTTCACGCTGTCGGTAACTCGCTTGCTGATGAAGCAGCGAAATCTGCAGTATCAAAATATTTAGTTGCAGCAGTTATATGGTCCAAAAGTAAAATAGATGATGACATCTTGGTGGCTGTGGCTGCCACTGAGAAGGGAGGTAAATATCCTGCGGGGTTCCCTTCGAAGTACACATACCACTTAAGTCCCGATAAGGTTCCTTATGTGAAACTTCCTGATGTTGGGGAACGGTTGATTCCCAAATTGGATCGCAGGGATGCATTGATTACAGCGGCACATGAAGGTGTGGCATCTGGGCATGCGGGAGTCTCGAAATGCTCTTTGGTATCAAGATGTATGTCCCTGACCTCGACGGTCTAGACTGCGTGGCCCAGGCCACGGCCTTTAACGTACATGAACATTGAAATGTTTTACAGGATCTACAAAAGACCAGAGACAGTCTTGCAAAGGAACATTTGCCCTCCACAGCGGATGATGCATTGCAGATGCCGGTAGATGGATGGCTACCCAAAGTTGGAGAACTGGTTCGAGAGAAGATCGATAACAAGAAAGAATTTGGTCCTTCCTATCGAGCACCGGTTCCCGTTCTTGGTGTGAAGGGCACAAGAACAGTCATTTTACCACCACTTCCAGGTCGTAAGGAAAACAGGTTTATCTCAATTGACAATGTCAAGATACACAGGGTGGCCGATTCTTCATAGCATGACATCGGCAGTCTCATGTCCTACGATTGTGAGAAATTCTGTTTTGGCCACTACTTCTAATGCTGAGCCAGAAGTGGCCCTCTAGAAGCCTGCTGTTTCCAATCCTTTACTAAATACTTTCCCCGTTAATAACATTGATGACCTAGATTACGCCTATCCAGCTGATTTATCGATGCCTGATTTACAAACACGTTTGGCCACAGAATCCAGGTTCTCCTTTGACTCTGTTTCAGTGACTTTGACAAAACCCTCACGTTGTGCAATTGATGCCTCTTTATTTAAAAAAAAAATTTGATTCCCCCTTGGACATATATTTGGCTGGTGTTTTTTTCAGTTTACCTTTTTATGTCAATTGGTTTTGTGTTTTATTTTTTCCGTATCATCGATGGGCACTATGTCGAGGAGAGAACATGCATTTGGCATCTTAATGGAACTTTGGCCCCCTTTTCCTCATCACATTCAGCACACAGACTGAAAAGAGACTTGAATTTTGTTAACATCACTGCTTGGCCGGTTCTTGATGGGATTGTGTGGGATGCAGTTAAATTTCAAATCCATGGCCCTACAGAAGTGGTTAATGTCTCTAATGTACTGAGAGTGAACATGGGGGATGTGGTGAAACAAAACACACGTTCTGATGATTGGGATGTTCAGGCCGTAGAATCCTTATTCTCTGATTTGAAATACTATGCTGCCTTTGATGCTGAAGATTTATATTTAGAATCTGCTAATTATGGTGATTTATTTTGCTTTCAAAATTTTGGTAACCATTTTCTGCATAAAACGAGTTCCAGAAGGGGTACTGTAAATTACACACAGTGGGAACATTGCCAGCACCAATACAAGGCAGCTCCAGTACATTTTTGAAGAAGTACACTTATTTTACAGACTTTAATCAATCAAGTCCTGAGTCCTTTTATTTTAAGATGACACAGAAGTCCATGTCCAAGGTTAGACTTACTGATACTAAATTGTTGTGTTCGCAGTCCTTTCTAGACAAATTAGCTGTAGAGGGCTACGAGCTATGGAAGGAAACCATTGACCTTAAATCGGTTTGGGGTTCTAAAAGTTGGCAGGTACAAGGCACTGAGGCTTTGCATCGTGCATGTCTCATCCCAAATCATATGTTGTTTTCAAATTTTACTATTTCCCAGACAACATGCTCTGCATTGGCTACTTCAAAAAAGTTGAATACCCCTACTATTCCTGATTTGGAAGAATATTCCGGTTGGAATAATTTCACAAAGTTTTCCATTCGAGAAATGCAAACATTATTGCATAATTCATCCTTTAATGTATCCAGTTTGGATCCGAAGGGTTGGCTGATGTGGCACAGAAGCTCTGATTCTTGCCAACGTCGCTTTCTGGGTTTAACTGAAGGTTTTACGCAAGTCAGGCCTGATCCCCGTTGTGATACTGATCATTCTGTCACCACTTACTCCGTAGGCAAATTGTGTCAGAATTGGCTACAACATTCTACATTAACTGCATTTAAACTACATCTATCCCAGTTAACTGACAATGTTGATTTAAATGACTTCATAAAGGGCCCGGCTAGTGGTAGATCTAAATGGTGGATTTATGCTGTGTACAATGAAATCTGGAAACTTTTGCAAATTGAGGCTGCTAAGCGCCTGAGGGCTATTGATCAAGCTAATTTGGAAAAGGTGCTTGCAGTTGTCGATAACAGTATTAACATGCTTTCTTCCCGCATCTACACGTTGAATAATATTGTTTCTTCTGTGGTTGATATTGTAAATGATGAAGTGTCTGTGTTATACCATGGTCAAAATCAATTGCGCTCTGTAATGCAGTTTGCATGGACCTTGCAGACGCTTAAGGCAGGTAGAGTGCCCTGGAATTACATGAATGTGTCCTCCCTCTTTGCCCCATTTAATTTGACTGACAAACAGCGCATGCTTTCAATGCGTGACGCATCCTTTTCCATGTTACATATTGAGAGGTTGGAATCTTTACCGTTCTCTGTAGCTGAGGCCACTGCTGCAACGTGGCTTATCCACGGATTAATCACATTACCATTCGCCTTGTGCAAGTTTAGTAATTGTATGCGATATATAGCGATAGGGCGATATGAACCATTAGGTAGCGCATTCCTCCATGAGACGTGGTCTCTTCCATTCACATATAGGTTCCTGAAAGACGAGAAGGAAGTGAATCTTAATCGGGAAGAATGCACAGAGTCCCCTGACCATTCGTTGATATGCAGGCACATCCAGTTACATGGTTCTTGTAATCAGGAACGGCCCAATTTAGCCTGTGTTTTGAAAGGAACACCGGTTTCCGCAATCGTTCCCACATTCACATTACTGGCGAATGGTAGTTATTTACTGTTGAATAACGAAGAGTGTTGTGCTTTAATTAAAGGTATCGCTTATCTGGTAACTGTATCAGAACGTGTTGTCTGTTGCAAAAACGTTCTGTATCCCCCTACGCATGGGAATTCAGATGTTTCCATCTAGCCGCGCATCCCAACCTTGAAAGCAGAGTTCAATGGTATGAGTACAATAAGAGCCCTTTTGTCTCAAAAAGAGGTGGCCCTGAGTTCGGCCCAAGAAACATTTGTCCTTCACATAGCTAACACACGCACAAAGGTGCAGGCACTTTTAAATACTGATTTGCTGTTACATTTCAGCGAGCTGGTTCATCAAATCTTTAATGCCTCCTCCACTTCCTGCCTTGCTCACTTTTTTAAATTAGTTAGCAGTGGTCTCGTGACTTCTTTTGAGAAAATATTTGGAGTCATCCCTGCCTTCTTTCATTCTATATTTTCAAGTCTGTTTGTTGGCGTCCCTGTTTTGCTGGCGTTGGCTGCAGGCGTTTTGGTGATATTTTGTTTTATTAAACATGGATGCCCGTCCTGCGTTAGAAGCCGCAGAGCCCCTTCTGCTACTGTTTCGCAACCGGATGCTTGATTACTATGGCACCCTGCCGCTTGCGATTTTAAGCACGGCATTTGGATTATCGTTTCGATTTTCCTATTTCACATGTGTCCAGCCTGTGTTTCATTGCCTGAGCTGCGAATTCGACTGGACTCTTGATTTGTGTCTCTGCTTAACGGTGCCTCCTGACGTCGATTTTAATCATCTGATGAGCTTCGTAGTTGCTCACGAGTTGGTTTGTTCTGGCGAAAGGATTATGGCCTTGGCAGCGATGCATGGACTAATGGGTCATTGGGACATACTCGCAGCGGCGCATGAGTTCTTGGCACAGAGCTTTCTTGAGAACCCACTGAGTTGTCCTCTGATGATGCTAGAGGATCCAGTGCTGGAGGAGCACGTATGTTCTTTTCCACTACTTAATTGGATGGCTGAACTGTTTTCGGATGATGACAGTGATTTCATGTTGGAAGCTGTTGCTGCATATTTTGCATATTCAGTCCTATCCTGAGATGCCTTGGAGACTTTCATTATTTTGGCACGTACCTGTTTGTATTTTTAGAAGGTGCCTTTTTCTTACAAACAATTCTTTTTATATGCCCCAGGCCTATTGACTTGAACTGAAGGGGCCTTGTATTGAAAAGTTTTGACCATTTCATTTGGCCACTGTAGGCCATCATATATGCTTTTGCACATTAGCTTAGCTCATTATTATTGAACTCTGCCTTCATGTTATCCCCCTGTTCTGGTCTTACCTTGCCTTGATTTTTGACCGTGCTCGGATCATTAGGGAGGTGTCATATAGCTAATTCTTTTCTATATACTGTGTTAAGTAAGCATGAGCTTATTAAAGGTTTAAACGCCATTTTTCATTTTTGCTTCATTTTTGCACACGACACATAATTGTTGTTTTAGCTTTCAACCCAGAAGGGCTTCGTGATTTACTTGAGAAATAATATGTTACTGCTCTGATATCATTTTGCTCGGTACACTGTCTGCACAGTGAGTGCTGAAGGCTCCAGGGATAACTCGACACAGTGTTGTTGTGAGGTCTGATCTTCGCACCTCCATAGACATAACACACATGCTGCTGCCAAACTCTGGCTCTAGGCGGGTTTTATATTGTTGTGCTGAACACACACATGAACACACTTGATGGTGCTTCGCATGCAGAGAGCTGGTGAAAGATGATGTGATCCTCTGCCACTGAGATTTTGAGGTATGGGCCCGCCCTGCTAAAACCCAAATGAGACCTTCATAGATATAAAATACTATGCTAAATAGGGAGGGTGAGAATTCGGTGTTGTTAATTCCTATTCATTTCAGCATCTTAGTATGCTGTCACCATTTGCCTTTTATGGACTAGTAACTATGCTGATAACTTTGTTGCTGATATATGTTTGCTAGTATTGTATAAGATACTGCGTTTGAGAACCCTGCATTAGTAAATAAATATTTCAAATATGTATGTGTCCTCATTTACTCCACGTTCTGGTTTGAAATGATTATATAGCGAAAGAGTGTTCATGTGTTCCACGATACCTGAGGTAATCTAAGTTCATGTTCTGGTTTGTCTAAGCATTGGTAGTTTGTTATGTCCAATGAGACACTGTAGCTAGCTCGTTTTGGGTACTGAGGTGAATTTTGGGCCATCCTAATTCACAGAGGTTCCAGGTCTCTATGCACAGTTCTGTAGGAGAACGGAATTCCTGGTACACTGGTTTTCAACTTTATTGGCCTGGTTCCCTGCTAATCAGGGCCCAAGGCTATCTGCTCTCTCTGTAAAATGGACTCCATGCACCCTAGGTGCATAACCAATCTGGTACCTTATCAGCCCCTGTACAGTGCACTATAGGTGCCCAGTGCTTAGGTTCATCCAAGGTCTACCAGGGGCTGCAGCATATCTTTTGCCACCCCTGGCTGGATCTTAAATTGACACAACTGGCTGATCACTCAGCTGGGGAAAGGTGGTGTAATCACCCCTTGCTTAGATAGTATACCTATATCTAAAACTATATCTGGACACATATATACCTATAAGTCACTGTGAGAAGTTGGCCTGATATGTGATGCTCACTAATTCTAGTGATCACCTTGTATCATGCCAAGCAACCCTTATGATGATCGGTTGTAAGTCAACCTTATAGACCAGTTATCCTAGTGGTAACGTGGACAAAGCAGTCTTAGGCTAAACTCTGAAAGGCATGTGAAGCCAGCTGTATTACCATACACAACCCCCTTGAATACCACATGAAAGGACACCACACAGATATATATTGAAAGTATATATATATTTATTAACTACAAATATCCCCTGAACTCTTTATGAGCACAGAAGCACAAGCGTTAAACAAAACAGAGTTTAAAATACACAAAAGTTGCACAATATGGATGAGCCCTAGGGGCCACCTAAACCATATACTAAGAAAGTGGTATAAGAGATACCAATCAAAAAGGAAACAGGCCTAGGGCCTTGGGAATCGCTGGAGCTGTTCGGGACTAGCAGTGACTAAGTCGGGAAAGGCCAGCGGGACTTGGGTGCAGTGTTTAAAGTGCACGCACTCACCAATACAAAGGCAATGGTGCATAAAAGTTACAAAGTTAGATAGTTAGGAACCTTCCGAGTGACCTAGAAAGCTGAAACTTGAGACACAGGCCCTAGAGGTGTGCAACAGTGTGTTACCTCACCCACAGGAAGCAGGTGCATAGGGTCGAAGTAGTGTCGGGTTTCGTCACGCTGGTCGATGGTGCTTGGAGCTGAAGATGCTGCAGGCGGCTCGATGTGAAGAGTTCCGGTGGATCCAAGGGTGGATCTGAAGTTGTGAAGACCTGAAAGCAGAGGGGACAATGTTCAAAGTCACTAGCCAGTGACTACTGTGGAACCAGATTGGAACCAGGCGATGTTGGGTGCAAACAGGAGTTGAAGTGTAGCTTCTCTCTGCAGCCACGTAGACACCAGGGGTTGAGGACGTCCAGGAGTTGGTCACAAGCTGTCGCACACAGGCTTCTCGCTGTTGGCAGTGTCAGCAACTTGATTGGAGCAAACAGGCCTTGGCTAATGCAAGCCACGCAGGAATCAAAAAAGGGTTATCACTCGGACCAGCAAGGTCAGAGCGGGTGCTCCCTTTTACAGGAGCGAGGGCAAGTCTGGAGCAACCAGACCCGCAGTGTAGTTTGTCGGTTTCGTTGCCAAGATGGTCGCTGACCACGTGGCTAGTGGCCGGGATGGCACGTCAAGCGGCACAATGCAAAAGGGCCCCACGGAGATCGTGGAGATGCTGGGGGGCTGCTCTTCGGTGCAAGGGCTGCTCGGTGGTGGGGGTTCTCAGTCCCAAAAGCACAACATCGAGGGTGCCTCTGATGCTGCGCAGTCAGCTCTTCGGGTGTGTTCCAAGAGGTCCGGTCCCATGTCTCTTGGTGCCTCCACGGGTCCCTTCTTTGCAGGGACTGTGGATCGAGCTGTGAGAAGTCTGGGAGTCTGGGTCTTGTCAGGCTCTGGCTCGGGCTCCGGCGGGAGGCGGCGGCAAAGCAGACGTCGAGTTGCTGGTTGGTACCTGTGTTCACAGGGTGGCCAATCCTAGGCCACAAGGGAGATGCTCTTCAGTCTTCTGTGCAGCAGAATCTCGAAGTTCAGTCGTCTTCTTTGTTTAAAGTTGATTCAGGATGATCTGATGTGCTCTGGCACTGCTCCCACTCTTATTCCCAATCTGAGGGGCGGATCACCTGCTAGGTCCCTCCTCTGGGTGGGACCAGGAAGGGGGGCAGTTACACCCCCTTTCCTTTGTCCAACTCCTCGCCAGGCCTGGGTCTGGAAAGTCCCAGGACCGGTTTGGACTGGCTTATGCACGGGGACACCTTGTGTGCCCCGGGCATGTCTGTTTCTATTCAGCCCTGTCCTACCCAAAACACAAAATCCTGTCTGGGGTGGTGCTCGCACCTCCCAAGGCAGGAAACCCTTTGTCCAAGCCTCCCTCGCTGGAAGGACTCCCAGCAGCAGGAGGTCAGACTTGTGTCTGTGGTGGCAGCGTCTATTTTGTGACGCTGAGGCTCTGGTTAACTTTAACCGGGGTTAAGGCTACACACATGTCGTGTCCCTCTAGAAGGGTGGAATGCTATCCCCGTCAATAGAACTGTCGAGGGGATAGTATTCCAAATTGTATGACACCTTACTCGACATATTTTGATAAAGCCAAACCTAAGTTAGCATATAACCGCGAGGATTATAATGCACTTAAGAGTATATGGTATGGCAATATCCCGGAACAGCTAAGGGAGTGGTTCCCGACAGCTGCAGACAGGCTCAGCTCATGCTAGAGCACCATCTCACATATTTCCAAGCACTCTGCCTCCAGGATTGATGGGGCCTTCCGTAGGAGTGGCTGATAGGAACATATGTGTCCAGTTAAGGTTAGATATAGGGATACTATATCTAAGTAAGAGGTGATTACACCAACTTACCCCAGCGGAGTGATCAGCTAGTTGTGTCAAATATGGAGGCCAGGCCAGGGGTGGCACAATACATGCTGCAGCCCCTGGTAGGCCTTGGAAACAACTATGCCCTGGGTACCTAGGGTACACTGTTACAGGGGCCAATACGGTGAACCATTTCCAATTGGTAATGCACCTAGGGTGCATTGGCAGTAATTTAGAGAGAGAACAGCAGGCTGTGGGTCTGATTTGCATGCCCACAGCCACATTAAGTCATAAACCAGTGAAGCAAAAAGCAAAAATTTGGGGTGACCATAGGATAGCAGACCCTACTCTCCTACACAAACCCCCCCCAAACGCAGGGACATTAGACTAACCTTGACCAGTTGTGTCTTCATATTCTAAGTGGAAGTACCTGGAGAGACCATCTGCGTTGCCATGGTCAGTCCCTGGGCAGTGCTCCACTGTAAAGTCCATCCCCTGTAGGGAAATGGACCACCTGAGTAGTTTGGGGTTTTCACCCTTCATCTGATTAAGCCATAAGAGGGGCTTATGGTCGGTCTGAATCTTGAAGTGAGTGCCAAACAAGTATGGTCTCAACTTTTTCAGGGCCCACACCACAGCAAAGGCCTCCCTCTCAATAGCTGACCAACGTTTCTCTCTGGGGGTCAGCCTTCTGCTAATAAAAGCAATGGGCTGGTCCTAGCCATCTACATTAAGCTGTGAAAGCACTGCTCCCACTCCCAACTCAGAAGCATCTGTTTGGACAATGAACTCTCTTGAGTAGTCAGGACTCTTCAGGATAGGTGCAGAGCACATGGCCTTCTTCAGGTCATCAAATGTCTTTTGACAGTTTACTGTCCACTGTACCTTTTTGGGCATCTTCTTGGATGTCAGATCATTAAGAGGAGTCACAATGGACCCATAGTTCTTAACAAACATCCTGTAGTACCCAGTCAGGCCCAAGAAAGCTCTGACCTGAATCTGGGTAGTTGGAGGGGACCAGTCCTTGATGGTCTGGATCTTACTCTCCAGTGGTTGAACTTGGCCTCCACCTACAAGATGGCCCAGGTATACAACCTTACTCTGCCCTATCTGGCACTTTGTTGCCTTGATAGTGAGGCCTGCCTTTTGCAGAGCCTCAAGCACTTCCTTCAGGTGGACCAGGTGATCCTCCCAGGTGGAGCTAAAGACAGCAATATCATCCAGATATGCTGCGCAAAAGTCATCCAACCCAGTAAGGACTTGATTCACCAACCTTTGGAAGGTGGCAGGTGCATTTTTCAAACCAAAGGGCATCACCACAAATTGATAATGCCCACTAGTGGTAGAAAATGCAGTCTTGGCTTTAGACTCCTCAGCTAACCTGATTTGCCAGTAGCCAGCTGTCAAGTCAAATGTGCTCTAATATTTGGCAGAAGCCAACTTGTCAATAAGCTCATCTGTCCTTGGAATAGAGTGTGCATCTGTCCTGGTGACAGCATTGAGTCCTCTGTAATCCACACAGAACCTCATCTCTCTCTTTCCATCTTTGGTGTGAGGTTTGGGGACCAGAACCACTGGGCTAGCCCAGGGGCTCTCTGAAGGCTCAATGACACCAAATTCCAGCATCTTTTGCACCTCAGTTTATACAGTCCCTGACATGGTCAGGTTGCCTGTAAATCTTGCTTTTTACAGGAAGACTGTCACCAGTGTCAACCACATGGGTACACCAGTTAGTCTGACTGGGTGTCAAGGAGAACATATGTCTGTATGCCTGCAGTACTTGTCTACAGTCATTTTGCTGATGTTCAGTGAGGCTGCCATCTAAGGCCACACCATCAACTGAGCCATCCTCAGGGTTCTGAGTGAGCAGGACTGGGAGAGGGTCACTCTCTTCCTCCTGTCCCTCATCTGTAGCCATGAGCGAGCCCATGTCTTCCCTGTTGACATATGCCTTTAGTCTGTTGACATGGAGCACCCTGTGGGGGCTCCTGGGAGTTCCTAGGTCCACCAAGTAGGTAACATCTCTCTTTTTCTGCAGAATTGTATGGGGTCCAGACCATTTGTCTTGGAGTGCTGCTGAGGCCACTGGCTCCAACACCCATACCTTCTGTCCTGGCTGAAACTCAACCAAGACAGCCTTTTGGTCATGCCAAGCTTTCTGTAATTCTTGGCTAGCCTCAAGGTTTTTGGATGCCTTTTCCATATACTCAGCCATCCTGGAGCGGAGACCAAGTACATAGTCCACTATGTCCTGTTTAGGCTTTTTGTGAGGTAACTCCCATCCTTTCTTCACTAGACATAGGGGTCTTCTTACAGGGTGCCCAAACAACAATTCAAAGGGGCTGAAGCCAACCCCCTTTTGAGGGACCTCTCTGTAAGCAAACAAAAGGCAGGGTAGAACGATGTCCCATCTCCGCCTGAGCTTTTCTGGTAATCCTTTGATCATACCCTTTAGGGTCTTGTTAAATCTTTCAACAAGCCCATTACACTGTGGATGGTAAGGAGTGGTGAACTTGTAGTTGACACCACATTCCTTCCACATAGCTGTCAAATATCCTGACATGAAGTTGGCACCTCTGTCAGATATTACCTCCTCAGGAAACCCCACTCTGGAGAAAACTCCAAGTAAGGCCCTGGCCACAACAGGAGCTGTTGTGGTCCTAAGTGGAATTGCCTCTGGGTACCTGGTGGCATGGTCCACCACCACCAGTATGAATCAGTGCCCAGATGCTGTAAGGGGATTCATTGGACCTACAATATCAATCCCCACTCTTTCAAAGGGAACCCCCCACCACAGGTAGTGGTATCAGGGGGGCCTTTGTGGTGCTACCTGCTTTACCACTGGCTTGGCAGGTTACACAGGAGTGACACAACTCCTTGGTGTCTTCAGACATGTGAGGCCAGTGAAAGTGAGGGACAAGCCTGTCCCAAGTCTTATTCTGGCCTAGGTGTCCTGCTAAAGGAATATCATGGGCCAAGGTAAGTAGGAAGCCCCTAAATTGCAGAGGTATAACCAACCTCCTGGTTGCACCAGGCTTGGGGTCTCTACCCTCTGAATAAAGGAGTCCATCATCCCAATATACTTTATGGGCACCTTGAGCATTCCCAGCAGCCTCAGCAGCAGCCTGCTGTCTGAGAGGTTCAAGAGAAGGACAGGTTAACTGAGCCTGCCCCAAGTCTGCCCTAGAAGGTCCCCCTGTCCCCAGAAACTCAACCTGGTCAGGTTCAAGTTCTTCAGAGACAGTTCCTTCAGGGGTCTCAAGACCAGCTTCCTGTGAAGCCTGATCCTCACTTGTAGGCAGTTGGGAAGGCACAGCCTTTACCCTCATGTTCTTCTTCTTGGGAGGTGCTTGGCTCATTGTTCCAGGATCCAAGACCTGAGGTTCAGAGAGGCACTTTTTGGCCTGTGACCTGGTCAAAGCAAGGACATGTGATGATATCCCTAACATCTCTGCATGAGTCCTGTACTCAACTTCTGACCATAGAGAGCTCTCCAGGTCATTGCCCAACAAACATTCAACTGGGAGATCAGCACTAACTACAACTCTTTTTAGGCCAGTTCCCCCTCCCCAAGAAAAGTTAACAATTGCCACACTATGGGTAGTGGTGACATTGCTGGCATTGGTCACCAGGAAATTATCACCTGGCATGTATTGTCCAGGGTCCACAAAGTTAGGTGTCACCATAGTGACACTGGCACATGTGTCCCTGTATGCTTGAGCCACTTTGTCATTAATCAAAGGTGTCTGTCTGTATTTGCCCAGATTACTGGGACTGATGGTAGGGGCCAAATCTATGTCCCCCTCACAAATCAGAACGGCATGTGTAAGGATTCTGACTAGGTCAGAATCTCCTTCAGTTCCCAAGGTGATACCCACTACCCCCTTGGTTTGTGGACCAACACTGCCAGCTGTACTAGTGGGTGCAGGTGCCTTAGGGGCTGCAGTGTTGGGGGCTCCACCCTTTTTACACTCACTTGTCCAGTGAGAGGTGTTTTTACAAGTACTACACCAGGGTTTTCTTTGACCTTCTTTCTTCTTTTTATTTGAAGTTTGGGACCCACCCTCTGCATTAGTTTGGGGCCCTGTTGAAGACTTCTGGTCTTTAGCTTTCTGCTCCCCACCCTTCTGGTCTGTTTTCTTCTGGTCACCACCCTGGTTCTGGTTCTTTTGCTTAACTCTGGTTCTAACCCATTTATCTGCCCTCTTTCCCAATTCTTGGGGAGAGGTCAAATCTGAGTCAACCAAATGTTGATGCAACTGCTGGTTCTGACAATTATTTAAAATGTGTTCTCTCATAAGCAAATTGTACAATCCTTCATAGTCTGTAACCTTGCTTCCCAGCAACCATCCCTCAAGAGCCTTAGTGGCACACTCAACAAATTCAGACCAGTCCTGAGTCTGTGTCTTCTGGGTGTCTCTGAACATTAACCTGTACTGTTCAGTTGTTAAGCCTAACCCATCAATCAGAGCACTCTTCAGGACCAGGTAGTTTCTAGAATCCCCATCAATAACTCTGAGGAGTCTGTCTCGGCCTCTACCTTCAAAGGAGAGCCACAAGATTGCTGCCCACTGCTCCTGAGGGATCTGCTGTACCTTGCAGGCTCTCTCAAGTGCAGTCACCCATTTGTGGATATCATCCCCTGCTTTGTAGGGGGGCACAATCTTACTCAGGTTTTTGTTATCAAAAGACCTGTCTTTATCCTTGTGGATAATGCTGCCATTAGTGGGTTCTATTACCCCACTCTCTCTAGGCTATCTTGCTCTAGCAAGTTTCTCTTGGGCCAGGGCAACTTCTAATTCTTGTCTCTGGATCCTATGTTCAGCCTCTCTCATTTTGGCCACATGTTCCCTTCTCTGAGGGCTAGTCATCTCCCTTCTGGACTGACCATGAGAACCTCTAGAAGCCTGGGAGGTATTGGAGTCACCTGAGTGATTCCTCCTCCTCCTACGCTCCTGGTTAAGTCCACTTGGGTGTCTGGGCAAGGTCAGCCTTGCTTCAGTCCCAAATACACTTAAGTTAGCCTGGTTAAGCCTACTGACTAGCACCTGGCTATTTTTGCCATCATCAGAATCACTGCTCCCCCCTTCTGTCATCTCTTCGTCTTCCTCCTCCACATCTACCTGAGGAGCTCCAGTGACTTGGTCATCCTCACCTATCTGGACTATAGGGACAGGGGCATCAGTATTGTCATCTTCAGAAGGAGAGCCTCCTTCAGCATTCCCTGTGGGGTCTGCTTTAGAGGTCTTTAGAGTCTCAGACTGATCTAAGATCTCTCTAAGGTGGTCTGTAGTAGGGGAAGGCCCTGTCTTTAGACCCCCTAAGGCACAAAGCTGCCTTAGTTCCTTAAAGGAAAAGATAGCAAATTTGGATGGTGCCCTTGGAGGGTCACTCTCAACAGGAGTAAGTCCACTGGACCCCTCTGCTCCAGACATTGCTCTAGTGTGGGTTGATATGTTGCAATCTACCTACACTGGTGTTTACCTACTAAACCTATCTAGTAGTTGTAGTCAGGGTGTGCTACTCCCTATCCTCTACAACGACTAAGTTCAGTAGAACTTAAGTATACTAGTCTTGTTTTATATGTACCTAGCAGGTACCTGTATGATCTTTCAAATGATAGTCTCAAAGTTTGTAATGTCTAAAACAACAGCAAGCTCAGATCCCAATCCGCTGCTCACCAATGTGAGAAGTTGGCCTGATATGTGATGCTCACTAATTCTAGTGATCACCTTGTATCATGCCAAGCAACCCTTATGATGATCGGTTGTAAGTCAACCTTATAGACCAGTTATCCTAGTGGTAACGTGGACAAAGCAGTCTTAGGCTAAACTCTGAAAGGCATGTGAATCCAGCTGTATTACCATACACAACCCCCTTGAATACCACCTGAAAGGACACCACACAGATATATATTGAAAGTATATATATATTTATTAACTACAAATATCCCCTGAACTCTTTATGAGCACAGAAGCACAAGCGTTAAACAAAACAGAGTTTAAAATACACAAAAGTTGCACAATATGGATGAGCCCTAGCGGCCACCTAAACCATATACTAAGAAAGTGGTATAAGAGATACCAATTGAAAAGGAAACATGCCTAGGGCCTTTGGAATCTCTGGAGCTGTTCAGTACTAGCCGTGACTAAGTCGGGAAAGGCCCACGGGACTCGGGTGCAGTGTTTAAAGTGCACGCACTCACCAATACAAAGTCTATGGTGCATAAAAGTTACAAAGTTAGATAGTTAGGAACCTTCCGAGTGACCTAGAAAGCTGAAACTTGAGACACAGGCCCTAGAGGTGTGCACCAGTGTGGGAACACTGGCATTGCTGAGTTACCTCACCCACAGGAAGCGGGTGCATAGGGTCGAAGTAGTGTCCGGTTTCGTCACGCTGGTCGATGGTGCTTGGAGCTGAAGATGCTGCAGGCGGCTAGATGTGAAGAGTTCCGGTGGATCCAAGGGTGGATCTGAAGGTGTGAAGACCTGAAAGCAGAGGGGAAAATGTTCAAAGTCACTAGCAAGTGACTACAGTGGAACCAGATTGGAACCAGGCATATTCAATTTATTTATTTATTATGTTTTGGCACTCCGAAGAGGTCCACATAAAACAGAATACACACATACAAATACACATTCTCAAAAGTAAAAATGACAAATACAACTTTTTCCACTAAACGAGGTAATTAGCGGCACAAACCTTCATATTTCTTCAATAAATAGCTAAAAATACTTTAAAAAAGTTAAAAATATTGAAGCAAAACATTTCATTTGGGGGAAAATAAAGGGCCAGTAGGAAAGAATTCACATTAAGAATACCCAATTGCAAACAAATCGATCTTAACCACTTCAACTGAAGTGGGCACAATGCAGGACATATAAACAGTACATGAGAACGATCCTGAACAGACATATTGCAAAAGTTGCATGTGGGAGAGGACCCATACCATTTTGCCAAAAGGATGTTTAGGGGTAGCAAATCCTGCCTTAGGAGGAACCAAAATCTCCGCACACCATGTGGTAAATTCCAAGTGACATAGGGTTGGGCAAGCTTCATTGAGTACGTATTAACAAGGAAATCACCTCCCCTCTTTGCTTGCATGGACTTCTTGTCCAACGTGAAGTAAAAGTCCCATGAAGCCTGTTTTAAAAGAGGTTTTAGCTGGGAAGGAGAGATAGTAAAAAGAGTACTCTCTTCCAAATCAAGAAGTGCCACAGCTTTTCTAAAGTTCCTAACGATTTGGGAGTATTCTTTTAAACTACCCAACAATTCCCCTTAAGAAGGGCTCTCAAAGACCCCATTTCTCCTCTAACCAGGCTAGCAACCCATCGAACTAGAGCGGACAGGCCCTGCGCCCAACTGCTACGAAGACCAAATTCAAGTCTACAAGCGGCCACAGAGCAGGCGGGGGTAAGAGAAGTTATAGACCTTAACAATCTTCCTTCTATTGTCTGTAAAAAACGCCAATGCTTTAGGTCAACCAATTCCATTCCATACAAGAGGGTAGATGGAATTTTTGCCCTGAAAACCTCCAGTAAACAAGCAAAATGTCTTCTCTCAGTGGCGGAATAAAGGGCACTCAGACTTTTGCCTTGGGATAAGGCTTGACGGGAATTATTATCGATATGAGGCTTCTCACTCAGGTTAGCAGAGATAATTTTTCCGAAAAAGGTGTATGTCTTAACCACCCCCAATTTCTGACCACCTACTGTCCAACCATAATTTTCAGATTTAGATTTTTTCTTCCCTGTAATGCACATAATTTTGCTTTTTGTGGCATTTATCCTCATGTAGTGGGACTCTGCAAAAAGATGTAAAGCCTGCAGGCAATTAGCCAATCCCTTGGGTGTTAAATCTAGGATTAGGATATCGTCTGCATATAGTAGGCAGGAGATGGAAGGACCCCCTACTACCGGGGCTATGCCAACACAAGATGAAAGTGAAGCTGGGAGATCAGCGATATACAGGGAGAAAAGTAATGGGGCCAGGAGGCAACCCTGTTTTAATCCATTAATGGAGGGGATGACCCGCGATAGACCCCTTTCTCCACCTTGTAGTACTCCGCACCAAGTGTCTGTGTGAAGAGACTGCACCAAGTCTAATAGGAGGGGAGGCATACCCAAGTCTGATAGCTTAAGAGTATATGGTATGGCAATATCCCGGAACAGCTAAGGGAGTGGTTCCCGACAGCTGCAGACAGGCTCAGCTCATGCTAGAGCACCATCTCACATATTTCCAAGCACTCTGCCTCCAGGATTGATGGGGCCTTCCATAGGAGTGGCTGATAGGAACATATGTGTCCAGTTAAGGTTAGATATAGGGATACTATATCTAAGTAAGAGGTGATTACACCAACTTACCTCAGCGGAGTGATCAGCTAGTTGTGTCAAATATGGAGGCCAGACCAGGGGTGGCACAATACATGCAGCAGCCTCTGGTAGGCCTTGGAAACACCTGTGCCCTGGGTACCTAGGGTACACTGTTACAGGGGCCAATAAGGTGAACCAGTTCCAATTCGTAATGCACCTAGGGTGCATTGGCAGTAATTTAGAGAGAGAACAGCAGGCTGTGGATCTGATTAGCAGGCCCACAGCCACATTAAGTCATACACCAGTGAAGCAAAAGTAAATATTTGGGGTGACCATAGGGTAGCAGACCCTACTCTCCTACAGTCACTCCTATGGCAGGCCTTAACAATCCTGGGGGCAGAGTGCTTGGTTTTATGTGAGATGATGCTCTAGCATGAGCTGAGCCTGTCTGCAGCTGTCGGGACCAACTCCCTTAGCTGTTCCGGGATATTGCCATACCATATACTCTTAAGTGCATTATAATCCATTGCGGTTATGTGCTAACTTTTGTTTGGCTTTATCAAAACATGTCGTGTAAGGTGTCATACGATTTGGAATACTATCCCCTCGCCAGTCCTGGCAACAGGGATAGCATTCCACCCTTCTAGAGGGAGAAGACATGTTACTTTGCTAAAACGCGGTTAATTCTAACCAGAGCCTCAGCATCACAAAATGAATGCTGCTGCCACCGACACAAGTCTGACCTCCTGCTGATGACCAAAACTTGGCAGAGTAGGCCTGGACAAAGGGTTTCCTGTCGCAGGGAGGTGCTACACCTCCCCAGACAGGAGATAGTGTATTGGGGCAGGGTGGGTTGAATGAAACTAGACACTGCCTAGGGCGTTCAAGGCTTCCCCTTGCATAATCCGGCCAAACCGGTTCTGGGGCACACCAGCCCCAGTCCCAACGTGACCCTGGACAAAGGGAAAGGAGTGTAACCACCCCCTTCCTGGGTCCCACCCATAGGAGGGACCTAGCAGGTAATCCAGCCCACTAGATTGGTATAAGAGTGGGAGCAGTGCTAGTGCACACATATTATCCTGACTGAAACTTATGAAATGAAACTCTGGACCCTTCGACATCCTACTCAACGTAGAAGACTGAAAAATCTCCCTTGTGGTCAAGGAGTGACCACCCTGTGCAAACAGGCACCATCCAGCACCTCAATGTTTGCTTTGTTGCAGTTCTCGCCAGAACTCGAGCAACAGAGTTTGCCAAGACCCAGTGTGCCTGCCTTCTAACAGCCCGATCCACAGTCCCTGCAGAGCTGAGACCCGTGGACGTGACCTGAAGCGTGGGGCCGGCCATCTTGGAAAGACCACGAGGCGCTGACCGTGCAGCTCCCGAGACTCTCTCAAAGCTGTGCATTGGGGTTTGAGAAGCCCCAGCCCTGAGCAACTCTTGCACCAAAGCTCACCCCTCTACACTCACCGAGTGCTGTGTGGGGCCCTTCTGCATCTTTTGGCTCAACACATTGGTCTGGTCGCTTGCCCATTGGCTAGCGGCCCCAGTACCGATAATCCTTTGAATTTGACCTGCCAGTACAGTTGCTCTGGACTGGCCCTCGCTCCCCTGAAAAGGAGCACCTGCTCTGACCTTTCCTGGTCCGAGTAAGAAGCAATCTTTGAATCCTGCATGGGTTGTGCTTGCCAAGGTTTGTTTGCTCCAATCCGGAAGCCAACACCGCTGACAGTAAGAGCCTTCATGGGACAGCTCATGGTCCACTCCTGGACATCCTCGGTGCCCCAGAGTCCACGTGGCAGCGGAGACAAGCTTCTCAACAACCACCTGATTGTGCCCGACATTGCCTGGTTCCATCCTGGTTCCACCCTGGTCACTGCTGAGCGACCCAGACTCTGTCCCCTCTGCTTTCAGGTTCCCATCAGCTTCGAACCACCCTTGGGTCGCACCGGACACTTCTCTTCTGGCCGCCCGCAGCATCTTCATCTCCAGGCTCCATAGATCTACACGACGAAAGCTGACACGACTTTGCACCTGTGCACCCGCTTCCTGTGTGTGAGGTAACTCTTGAACGCCAGTGCTCCTGTATAGGTATACACCTCTAGTGTCTAAGTCTAAAACTTTGTCCTTCTAGGTCAGTCGGAAGACTCTTAAAACAGTAACTTGTTAACTTTTACGCACCATTGACTTTGCATTGGTGCATATGTGTGCTTTCAGCGCTGCACCCGAATCCCGCGGGCTTTTCCCGACTTCAGCATTATTAGTCCTGATTGGTCCCAGCGATTCCCCAGGCCCTAGGCCTTACTACTGTTCCATTAGTGATACTTATACCACTTTTTTATGGTTTGCGTGACCCCCCAGCCTCATCCATAATTGTGCAACTTTTATGTGTTTAACTGTGCTTTTGTTTAAATGCTTGTGCTTCTAGACTCATAAAGGGTATAGAGGATTATTCTAGTAATAAATACATATATTTTTATAATATATAACTTGTGTGGTGTCCTTTCATTTGATATTACAGGATTGTGATTGGTAAAACAGCTTGCTTAACACGACATCTTGAGTTAAGCCTTTAAGACTGCTTAGTCCATGCTACCCTTAGGATAGCTTGTTTATAAGGTTGACTTACAACCAGACACCATGAGGGATTGTTTGGACTGATACAAGGTACCCGCAGAATTGGAGACATCCTATATCAGGCCAACTTCTCACATTGGTGCGCAGTTGTGCGGATTTGAGCTTGCTGTTGTTTTACCATTGCAATCTTTTTATCAAATTGAAAGATCACATCAAGTACCTTAGGTACATATAAACAAAGCTTAGCATATTTAAGTTCTACTGAACTTAGTAGTTGTAGATCAAAGGGTTTAGCACACCCTGCCTACAACTCACTAGCAAGGTACTGTAGGAAAACACTTAGTGTAGGTAAGTGCACCACTTACACCTCACTAGCAGTCATGTCTGGCACAGGTGAAGCTTCCAGCTCTCTGCCTGTGAGGGTTGACCTTACCAAGGCACCCTCCAGCTATGACAACCTCAGCCATAGAGACTTGAGTGCCTTGTGCACTTCAAGGGGGGTGAATAATGGTCACAACCTACCATTCCCATCCTGATAGCCATCCTGGAGAAGGATGATCTTGAGAAAGCTAGTGTAGCTCCCTTAGGGTCAGGAGATGGAGTGAAACCCCCAGAGAATGAGAACACCCCCCAGACTTAGAGGATGTGGAGGTGGACCCTGAATCAAATGGTGAAGAGTCAGATCAGGATCAAGGGGATATCCAGGTACAAGTGGGGAGGCTTAACCAACCCAACTTGGACCTACTTGGAAATGGAGAGGGCCAGCACCTCCCTAGAGTACATACCAGAATTGTTCCAGGCAATAGAAGATCAAGGGATTCTCACATTTCTAGTGCCTCAAGAGAATCTCAAAGGGGAATGACTTCCCCCCGGAGAAGAGAGCATAAGGCCAGAATGAGGGCTGTCCAACTCCAGATAGAGAGGGAAGAGGTAGCCTTGGCCCAAGCTAAACTTGCTTTAGCAAGGGAACAAAAATTGAGTGGACTACGTTTTCTGTCTTGCTGCTGCCCGATATTGCTGGAGCCCTTAACCTTCCACCGAACCTCTGTGCCTTCCGCGGACCTGCCCGCCTGCCTCCCGCTGCCCTGCCGCTCTTTGTCCACCTAGAGTGGGGCAGCTGAGTGGAGACCGGCGAGGGGCGGACTACAACACCCAGAAGCCCTAGCAGTGAGCCACGTCATCTGCAAGCGTCAGGAGGCGCTTAAAAGTAGCATCACCTCCATTGAGCGGGGGAACTACGTTTTATGCCTTGCTGCTGCCCGATATTGCTGGAGCCCTTAACCTCCCACCGAACCTCTGTGCCTTCCGTGGACCTGCCCGCCTGCCTCCCGCTGCCCTGCCGCTTTTTGTCCACCTGGAGCGGGGCAGCCGAGTGGAGACCGGCGGGGGGCGGACTACAACACCCTGAAGCCCTAGCAGTGAGCCGCGTCATCTGCAAGCGTCAGGAGGCGCTTAAAAATAGCATCACCTCCATTGAGTGGGGGAACTACGTTTTCTGCCTTGCTGCTGCCCGATATTGCTGGAGCCCTTAACCTCCCACCGAACCTCTGTGCCTTCCGCGGACCTGCCCGCCTGCCTCCCGCTGCCCTGCCGCTCTTTGTCCACCTGGAGCGGGGCAGCCGAGTGGAGACCGGCGAGGGCCGGACTACAACACTCAGAAGCCCTAGCAGTGAGCCGCGTCATCTGCAAGCGTCAGGAGGCGCTTAAAAGTAGCATCACCTCCGTCTCGCGGGACTCCGGGCGAAGCCCGGGCCAAGGGCGGGCCCGTTTAAGCCCGTTCAAGACCGGGTAAGACTGGACTGGCCCACCCTATTGACATTTGCTGCTCCCTTTTTCAGTATCATTATAATTGTCATACCAGCGTTGTACACCCGGTGCCACTCAGTAATTTTCCAACTTTGGTCATAGCACCCTGAGTATGTCACCTAGAAGCACCAGAAGTAACAAGGCACTTCGTGCCGCTCAGACAACCGGCCCAATCGATCAATTTATTTCTAGTGCCAATGATGCTATTAACCAAGGCGTACTCCTGCTGGAACGAAGGGTTTCCCAGGAATTGGCTATGGCTAAACGCTGTTCACTGGGCCTATTAGCTGCAGCCAAAACTCCCTTGCGCCTTTTAGAATCTGGCGCACTATCGGACGAACACCTTGACTCCCATACTGTTCCAGGTACTGTGGACCTGTCTTTATCCCTAGACTTATCAGCCTCACAGCTATCACAATCACCCTTGTCTTTGGAGAGAACCCCGGCTCTTTTCACAAGCCCGAGCAGGGACGACTCCAACACAACTACCAACGGGGGTTTGAGGGAGGGTGCGATACCGAAGAAAAAAAAGAAACCTCACCAAAAAAACCCCGCAAACAGACCCAAACCATGATACAACCCAGCCAACAAGCTCTACCTATTACCCAGCGCCTCAGTCAATCTGCTCCTCCTCAGCAAGAGCCAAATCCCCTACCCGCAGAAACAATAAATCTCTCCACCACCACGGCCAACCTTAGTGTCAACAGTAACGTGGGAAGAGGGTGTGAAACCTGCGGCTTAAATAATCAGCTACTGTCTAGATTAGGGGTATTAATTAAATCGTATGTGCATTCTATTGAACTTTCCCTATCAAAAATCAAAAAACAGATAGAAGTGTTGACTCTAGCCCTAAAAACCAACAAGGGATCTGTTCCCAGTCACACTGTGGCTCAAAAATCCAACCCCAAAAACATCAAAGAAGGGATGGTAGCAACAAAACAAGCAACTAATCCGGCTACAACAGCAGCAGCCGTACAACAAAAACCTTCATCTACAGTTAAGAAGAAAGGCCCCACTTTAACAACAGCTCCAGCTCCCACATCTACCCAGGCCCCTATTCCAACAAAAACACCAGGGATTCAAAATACCACCTACAAGACCAGGAGGAAGGGTGGTCATTCTATCCACCTACCTCCGGAAGCTTCGCCGTATGTTGTCATTATGACCGGGGTCCCTGAGCTGAACTCAAACTCGGAGGAACCGGGCTGGTCCCTAAAAAAGAAAGTACTACACAGGCTATCTGCCAATAGGCCCCTTCCCCCTTATCCTGACAGTAGAGTTACAATGGTCCGCAGGGTCCACTGGTTAGGTAAAGAGCCAAAAACTATCCAGGGTGACTGTGTCATCATCAACTTCGAGGACCCCCATACGGTCGAGCATATTTGCTCTTGGGGTTCACAACTTACATCTGATGGAATAGGTACCAAAAGACTCTCGTATTTCTACCCTCCAACAAATCACTATACTACTGGTCCAGAATGGAACTGGACCCAGGTTGGAAATTGGAACAGAAGACGCGACTGGACAGATTGGCCGGGTCACGGGAGTAGAGACGCCGCACCAATCTTTGGATGGAGAGGCGTCCCATTGTCAAACAGATATGACTGCCTGGAAATGGTGGATTGGCCATCATCTGATAGTATTCAGGAAAGCATAGACCCCTCCACCCCCGGGTCCAAATCATCGATATTATCCTCCTGCTCCCCGACCTTATTTCCTATGGACGGTACTCTTGCTTCAGCGGAAGTACCTACTTCACCATCCACAGTAGCACAAACTACCCTCGTTAAGAATGATGATCATATTGCACCTTATACCTCCCCTCGTCCAGGAACTTTACCTATTGACATCTTGCTGAATACCAGTAATCCAACTTCCTCTATCCAGATGCTTTCTGCACTATATTGGAACGTAGCTGGTCTCCGTTCAAAGTTAAATCTTAAATCATGGTTGGATATAGTGAACACCCACCAAATAGTCTGTTTACAGGAAACCTGGGCCATAGTGCCAATACACATTCAGGGCTACAAAACATTCCATACCCCAGCTAGTATTACCACACATGGCAGATCTAAGGGAGGTCTAGCAGTGTATATATCAAATAACTTGTCACCAAGGAAAATAACCGTTCTACATACCACTACAAACTTTCAAATTATAATGGTTGTATTTAACAAACGTATGTTACATCTTTTTATTAATTTTTATAATAACCTCCTTCCCGCAGAATGTGTTAAGACTGCAATCGAAATCTCCTCTCTTATAAATGAACAACGTAATAAGCAATCATCACTTGTTTGTTATGTGATTTGGGGGGGGGGGATTTCAATGTTCCTCTGTGCATCAACCATAAGAAAGGCAATTGTGGGCTTCTAGATGAAAATGACTGTCCTCTGACTCATTTCACGCGTACACATCTAGGCAATTCCCTGAATGATAGTCTTTTCTCCTTGGAATTGGTGTACGCAAATGATCTTGTGGATCCTCCAGTTGAATTTAGACCCCCATTTCATGGTAGGGGCTTGTCAAGCACCATTGATTACATCCTAAGCTCTCAAATTCTAAAGGGTAAACTCCAACAGTATAACACAGGCTCTGATATTTCAAGTGACCATTTCCCAAATAGTATCACTTTGTCAATCGACATCGATGATTTCCATCCTCCTAGGACTAGTTTACTAACCCAGCAATCTTTGGCCCTGGACAAAGTCAACGGCTTTTCCGTGAAATGGTCCAAAATTGATCCTGTAGTAATCACTGGCAATGTCATATCCAAGGACCTTCCCTGGATAAATAACTGTTTGGCAGAGGAGTCTCCATCCGAGCTGATTTTATCCAGCTTTCTGGAGATTTTAAAAGCTATGCGGGCTGAATTACTCCGTCATCATAAACCTGGTAACCAGGAATCTCCCGATGGTTTAATTCAACCTGTCGCAAAGCGTTATCCGCCTTAAAAAAGGCGCTACACAACCCAAATAGAGACACAGCTGAGATAGCCAAACACAGAAAGGAGTACAAAACGGCCCAACAGAATTGTAAAAAGGAATTAAAGAAAAACTTATGGGCCCAACTACATGAGAGCTGCCTAAGCAGAGACAGCTCCCTGTTTTGGCGCACAGTCAAATCACCCTTTTTGGCCGATGCAAATACACCCCAGCACTTAGATGTGGCCGTGACGGCTGACGAGTGGGTGACCCATTTCTCTAAGATTTTTGGCGGATTCCCTGTTGATACCACAACACTGGTTAAGCCGATAAATGATTCCACCAAGGTGCAAGTATATCCCATCGAACTTCATTTCAGTTTGAGTGAGGTCATATACGCCCTAACGTCCTCCAAAACTGGTAAGGCTCCAGGTCCTGACGGAGTCCCTCTCGATATCTTTGTAAATGACATAGAACTGTGGTCCCCCATCGTCGCCCAGGTGATGGCAGCAGTCTCTAAAGTTGGCCTAATAGACTCCTGGTCCTCTTCCATCCTGCTCCCTATTTTCAAAAAGGGGGAACGTAACAACCCAGCCTGTTACAGGCCCATCTCCCTCCTGGACTCCCTGGGGAAAGTCGCGGGTTGACTGATCCTGGAACGTCTCCAGGATTGGGCGTCCGAGAACAACGTCTTGGCACTGTTGAACAGGCATTGAATTTAACCCTCTTAATAGGCAAGTATGTTGGGGCAAAAGGAGGCAATTTGTACCTAGTATATGTCGACCTCAGCGCAGCTTTTGACTGCGTGATACACTCTAGGCTGTGGTCCATACTTAGCGAATTGGGGGGATGATCCCCCTCTTATTAAAATCCTTCGTGAGCTTTATTCCGACGCTACAGCGTGTGTAAGATACAGGATTGGTGGCGAATTATCGCATTCATTCTTAGTAACTAAAGGAGTCAGACAGGGTGGCGTCCTGGCCCCTTTCTTGTTTAATCTTTATACTAACGGGCTGGAATCGGCCATGCTAGCAAGGAGCCAGGACCTCCCATCTATCAACCATCGCCCCATTCCCGCTTTACTTTACGCGGATGACTCCGTTATACTAGCAAGGACGCTAATCCAGTTGCAAAAACAACTGGACAAATATTGTCAGTTCATGCTCACTCTGGGGTTAAAAGTCAACAAAAGCAAAACCTTTGTCATGCACACTGGTCCCAAGGTAAAGAATCCCAAACCTGTTTTCATAGAACAAGTTAGACTGGAACGTGCTAGGGAATATCCTTATTTAGGCATTCTAATGGACGATCAGTTATCGTGGAAACAAGTAGTGGCAAGCAAAAAGTTGCTCTATCAGAGAGCAACTTCAGCTCTTGTCTCCTTTTCAAGGAAATTGGGTAAACCTGCACCATCTGAGTTGCTTAAAATATTTCACGCCAAATGTCACAGCGTAGCAAACTATGGTGCAGGCGTCTGGGGCTACGCTTCCGCAGACGAACTACAAAAGGTCCAAAATGTTTTTTTAAAATACATACTGGCACTTCCTCAAAGTGCTCCAATAAACGGTTGCCATATCGAGCTAGGCATCGATTATTCAATTGACAACATCAGATGCCAGCCGATTCTTCTATGGCACCGTATTTGGAATAAACCCCAATGCCACTTAAGCCGTTCTCTAATATCTGATTGTTTATCCCTGGCGAGTTGGAAAAAAATTCCCTGGTTACTGTATGTTTCCAACTTTCTAAAGGATTTGAACCGCACATCTTACTTCACAAAGCCCTCTTCAACATCTGATATTAGTAGAAGTGCTCTGAAAAATCTCTGTCTTAACCATCTCAGGGATTTGCTCCTCTCTTGTGAAGCATCTAAGCCAACAAATGTGCAGATCCTAATGGTCCAAACCTCCCCTGGTATTCAGCCGTACTTAACCTTTTCCCTATCTAACCATGAAAAATTTGTTCTAACTATGTTTCGTTTTAATTCTTTTTTCCGCCTTGTTTCTTTCCTCACTGAGCTAAATTGGTCCCACGATCTGACCAAATGTCCGTGTGATGGTGTATCACATCAATCGACCATCCACCTAACTTTGTTCTGCCGATATTATGAGCAACCACGCAAGCGCTGGATTATCCCACTCCTTCGACAAATGGGGCTGAGAACTTGTCGGCCAGCTTTTCTTGCATTTCAGCTATTAGACTCACAACATGTAGCCAAATATGTAGCTCTTTTCTTAAAATCATGTTTGAAAATACGCTGTAAAATTGGGTTATCGTCTCCCTGATTTCATGTTCATCAGAATTAATTTGTAAATTGGTTTTATCAAATGTTTTTAAACAACATTTAGTTTTTATCTGTATAATAATATTGTGTTTTTAAGTAATTCCATTTGAATTCTATGATGTACTTTTTATGATTTACTAAATGTCAATCGAATAAAAGTTTTTGAAAGAAAGAAAGAGTGGATTAGATTCCACTGGTGGCAGCAACATAATTCCTAGAGAGAAAGACAGGTCCTATGATACTAGAAACCTGACAAAGATTGTGTCCCCCTACAAGGAAGGGGATGACATCCACAAATGGATGACTGCTCTGGAGAGACCCTGCATGGTACAGCAGGTTCCTCAAGAACAGTGGGCTGCAATTTTATGGTACTCCTTTTCTGAGAAAGGGAGAGATAAGCTCCTCACAGTTTGACCTGAGGATGCTAGAAATTACACTGTCCTGAAGAGTGCTCTGATAGATGGGTTTGGCCTAACCACTGAACAATACAGGTTAAAGTTCAGAAATACCCAGAAGACACAGACGCAGGACTGGACTGATTTTGTAGATTGTGCTACTAAGGCTCTGGAAGGTTGGCTACATGACAGCAAAGTACATGACTATACAGGATTGTATACTTTGATTATGAGGGAGCAGATCCTAATAATTGTCAAACCCAGCTTTTACACCAGTACCTGGTGGACTCAGATCTGACCTCTCCTCAAGAATTAGGTAAGAGGTCAGACAAATGGGTCAGAACCAGGATTAGGCCTAAGAATCAGGGTAATGACCAGAAGAAGGAGTCTACCAAACCTCAAGAAAAGGGTGGAGATAAATCTAAAGAGAAGACTTCCCCAGGGCCCCAAAACTCCAAGGATGGGGGTGGGTCCCAAGACACTTCCTCTACACAGAAAAAGCCTTATTGCCATGCCTGTAAACAGGTTGGCCATTGGAAAACAGACAGCTGTTGTCCAAAGAATAGTAATAAGGAAAATATACCTCCAAGTAAAGCTCTAACACCTCCTGTCACTGTTAGCAGTGGTCCCCCAGGTGGTGGGAGCACCCCCAAGAATTTGGCTGGGTTTACTTTTGGAACACAGGTGGACTCTGGCCTAACCAGGTCCCCTAACTTAGCTATTCATGTTTGTGATAATGGCATGGGGTTTGCCAATTTCAATGCTTGCCCAAATACTCTGAGCAAGTACAGACAGGAGCCCCTCATCAATGGTCTAAAAGTTGAGGTCTTTAGAGACACAGGGGCTAGAATCACCATGGTGGCTGAATGTCTAGTCCCCTCAAGGCAACTCATACCTGGTGCCACATACCAGGTGACCAATATTGATGGAATAGAAACCAATCATCCCATGGCAGTAGTAAGTCTCAGCTGGGGAGGTGTCATTGGCCCAAAGAGAGTGGCAGTGTCACCAAACTTGCCTGTGGACTGTCTACTAGGAAATGATTTGTAAATCTCAGCCTGGGCTGAGGTTGAACAGGAAATCCATTCTAGAATGGTAAATGCCCATGGAAAGTTTAGTGGGGCTGTGTTGGCCACAGCCCCAATCCAAGATGTCCTTCCTGAAAAGGTTGGTAGGGCTGAACAAAGCTCAGCCCCATCTTTAACAGAAGCCCTTCCTGAACAAGTTAGCAGAGCTGTTATGATAACAGCCCATACCCAAACTGAGTCTCCTCCTGAAAAGGTTGGTGGGGCTGTGATGGCCACAGCCCAAACTCAAACTGATTCATGTGTTGTAAAGCCTGAAATGATGGATCACTCCACCCAAACAGAGAGCATTGAGGAGGAAGAGAAATCAACCTCCCACCAGACATTAGGACAGGATCAGCCTCCTCAGGGAACTGATATTACCCCTGACGAAGGAACTGTCCCAGAGGTTGTTAGGCCTAGCCTGACAGAGCCCCTGATGGCAGTTGACCCTTCTCAGGTGGGACCCAGTCTGGAGCAGGTAACCTGCCCCTCTCTACCTTGCCTTAGTCAGCCCAGGGCTGCAGAGGACAAGAAGGACAGTGAGCCCCAGAGGGACACCAGTCAAATAAAGCACCCCCATCAGCAGATTAGGGGCTCCGAAGCTAGCAGCCCTAGCCAGGTGAAAACTTTAAAAACTCCTGAGGGATCCCCCTTAAAAGTAGTTAGGGACCTCCCACAGATGGATTCTGTTGGGCACAGCCAAACCTGGGACCCAAAGGGCCCAAACCTGAACTGTCCCTCAAGTAAGCCAACAAAAGGGACCCAGCCTCCAGCTTTAGGTAGCCAGAGGTTGACCCTGAGAGCACAGTGCAACTCAGTTGATGAAAGAAAGGCACACATGGTGGAAGATAATTGGAGGAAGCTGAGCCCTAAATTAGTGGAGCCTCACTTCAGTACTCCATATCAACACCAGCCTTTTACTTTGCAAAAACACACCCAAGGTAGTGATTCCCTATGGTGGAGACCCTCTAATACCCCAAGGGTGAGGGATTGCTTAGTGGACCATGAGACAGGGGGTAACCATGCTAGTGCAGATACTTCCTTATATGACCACTCAGACAATATATGCTTACCTGGTCAAGGATAGCCGTATCTCCTTTCGTTTGGGGGGGTGGGGGTTGTGTAGGAAGGTAGACACCTGACTATGGTTACCCCAGATTTTTTGCCTTGTGTTTAGCTGGTTTTCGACTTAGTTGGCCTGGTTCCCTGCTAATCAGGGCCCCAGGCCCTCTCTCTGTAAAATGGACTCCATGCACCCTAGGTGCATAACCAATCTGGTACTGGACACCTTATCAGCCCCTGTACAGTGCACTATGATTCACCAACCTTTGGAAGGTAGCAGGTGCATTTTTCAAACCAAAGGGCATAACCACAAATTGGTAAAGACCTCCTGGGGTAGAAAATGCAGTTTTGGCTTTGGATTCCTCAGCTAACCTGATTTGCCAATCGACAGCTGTCAGAGCAAATGTGCTCAAATATTTGGCAGACGCCAACTTGTCAATGAGCTCATCTGCCCTTGGAATAGGGTGTGCATCTGTCCTGGTGACAGCTTTGAGTCCTCTGTAATCCACACAGAACCTCATCTCTCTCTTGCCATCTTTAGTGTGAGGTTTGGGGACCAGAACCACTGGGCTAGCCCAGGGGCTCTCTGAAGGCTCAATAACACCTAATTCCAGCATCTTTTGCACCTCAGTCTTTATACAGTCCCTAAAATGGTCAGGTTGCCTGTAAATCTTGCTTTTCACAGGAAGACTGTCACCAGTGTCCACCACATGGGTACACCAGTTAGTCTGACTGGGTGTCAAGGAGAACATATGTCTATATGACTGTAAAACCTCTCTGCAGTCATTTTGCTGATGTTCAGTGAGGCTGCCATCTAAGGCCACACCGTCAACTGAGCCATCTTCAGGGTTTTGAGTTAACAGGTCTGGGAGAGGGTCACTCTCTTCCTCCTGCCCCTCATCTGTAGCCATGAGCAAGCCCATGTCTGCCCTGTCAATATATGCCTTCAGTCTGTTGACATGGAGCACCCTGTGGGGGCTCCTGGGAGTTCCTAGGTCCACCAAGTAGGTAACCTCTCCCTTCTTTTCAACAATTGTATGGGGTCTAGACCATTTGTCCTGGAGTGCTGCTGGGGCTACTGGCTCCAACACCCATACTTTCTGCCCTGGCTGATACTCAGTCAAGACAGCCTTTTGGTCATGCCAAGCTTTCTGTAATTCTTGGCTAGCCTCAAGGTTTTTGGATGCCTTCCCCATATACTCAGCCATCCTGGAGCGGAGACCAAGTACATAGTCCACTATGTCTTGTTTAGGCTTTTTGAGAGGTAACTCCCATCCTTCCTTCACCAGACATAGGGGTCCTCTTACAGGGTGTCCAAACAACAATTCAAAGGGGCTGAAGCCAACCCCCTTTTGTGGGACCTCTCTGTAAGCAAACAGAAGGCAGGGTAGAAGAATGTCCCATCTCCGCCTGAGCTTTTCAGGTAATCCTTTAATCATACCCTTTAGGGTCTTGTTGAATCTTTCAACAAGCCCATTACATTGTGGATGATAAGGAGTGGTGAACTTGTAGTTGACACCACATTCCTTCCACATAGCTGTTATGTATCCTGACATGAAGTTGGCATCTCTATCAGATACTACCTCCTTAGGAAACCCTACTCTGGAGAAAACTCCAAGTGAGGCCCTGGCCACAACAGGAGCTGTTGTGGTCCTAAGGGGAATTGCCTCTGGGTAACTGGTGGCATGATCCACCACCACCAGTATGAATCTGTGCCCAGATGCTGTAGGGGGATCCATTGGACCTACAATATCAATCCCCACTCTTTCAAAGGGAACCCCCACGCAGGTTACACAGGAGCGAACAAACTCCTTGGTGTCTTCAGACATGTGAGGCCAGTGAAAGTGAGGGTCAAGCCTGTCCCAAGTCTTATTCTGGCCTAGGTGTCCTGCTAAAGGAATATCATGTGCCAAGGTTAGAAGGAAGCCCCTAAATTGCAGAGGTATAACCAACCTCCTGGTTGTACCAGACTTGGGGTCTCTACCCTCTGAAGAAAAGGAGCCCATCATCCCAATATACTTAATGGGCACCTTGAGCATTCCCAGCAGCCTCAGCAGCAGCCTGCTGTCTGAGGGGTTCAAGGGAAGGACAGGTTAGCTAAGCCTGCCCCAAGTCTGCCCTATAAGGTCCCCCTGTCCCCAGAAACTTAACCTGATCAGGTTCAAGTTCTTCAGGGACAGTTCCTTCAGGGGTCTCAAGATCATCTTCCTGTGAAGGCTGATCCTCACTTGTAGGCAGGTGGGAAGGCACAGCCTTTACCCTCCTGTTCATCTTCTTGGAAGGTGCTTGGTTCATTGTTCCTGGATCCAAGACCTGAGGTTCAGAGAGGCACTTCTTGACCTGTGACCTGGTCACAGCAAGGACATGTGATGATATCCCTAACATCTCTGCATGAGTTCTGTCCTCAACTTCTGACCATAGAGAGCTCTCCAGGTCATTGCCCAACAAACATTCAACTGGGAGATCGGCACTAACCACAACTCTTTTAAGGCTAGTTACCCCTCCCCAGTAGAAATTAACAATTGCCACACTATGTGTAGTAGTGTCATTGCTGGCATTGGTCACCAGGTAATTGTCATCTGGTATGTATTGTCCAGGGTCCACAAAGCTAGGTGTCACCATAGTGACACTGACACATGTGTCCCTGTATGCTTGAGCCACTTTTTCATTAATCAAAGGTGTCTGTCTCTACTTGCCCAGATTACTGGGACTTATAGTAGGGGTCAAATCTATGTCCCCATCACAAATCAGAACAGCCTGTGTAGGGGTTCTGACTAGGCCAGAATCTCCCTCAGTTCCCAAGGTGATACCCACTACCCCCTTAGTTTGTGGACCAACACTGCCAACTGCACTAGTGGGTGCAGGTGCCTTAGGGGCTGCAGTGTTGGGTGTTCTACCCTTTTTACACTCACTGGTCCAGTGAGAGGTGTTTTTACATGTACTACACCAGGGTTTTCTTTGACCTTCTTTCTTCTTCTTCTTGGAAGTTTGGGACCCACCCTCTGTATTAGTTTGGGGCCCTGTTGAAGACTTCGGGTCTTTAGCTTTCTGCTCCCCACCCTTCTGGTCTGTTTTCTTTTGGTCACCACCCTGGTTCTGGTTCTGGTTCTTTTGCTTAACCCTGGTTCTAACCCATTTGTCTGCCCTCTTTCCCAATTCTTGGGGAGAGGTCAGATCTGAGTCACCCAAATGTTGATGCAACTGCTGGTTCTGACAATTATTTAAAATTTGTTCTCTCATAAGCAAATTGTACAATCCTTCATAGTCTGTAACCTTACTTCCCAGCAACCATCCCTCCACAGCCTTAGTGGCACATTCAACAAATTCAGACCAGTCCTGAGTCTGTGTCTTCTGGGTCTCTCTGAACATTAATCTGTACTGTTCAGTGGTTAAGCCTAACCCATCAATCAGAGCACTCTTCAGGACCAGGACATTTCTAGAATCCCCATCACTAACTGCGAGGAGTCTGTCTCGGCCTCTACCTTCAAAGGAGAGCCACAAGATTGCTGCCCACTGCTCCTGAGGGATCTGCTGTACTCTGCAGGCTCTCTCAAGTGTAGGTATCTGTTGGACAGGCCACATGAAGGGCCGCTCTCCCCCGGCCCAACCCGGTCCGAGCCCGGTCACACAGGTACCACACACCACCATTGCACGTCCTCCGTCCCCGCAGGGACCCCTGCCTTCGAACATATCGACCTCGTGGACCCGATCCACTGCTGGCCCGCGCGCCCATCCTGGGCGCCATCTTGGACACTCCACCACGAGGCCGCCTGGCCCCCGATCGACCTCAACCCTGGGCCTGGCCAGGCCTCAGACATCCCGGCACCACCATCCACCCAGGAGGTGAGCAGGCTACTTGGCAAGTCAATGGGAGAAAGAGGTGTCGATGGCTCTCCCCGCCAAGTGCCGCTCGCCCATCGCCTCCCCGGGCGCTGGCCCCACCCTCCTGCTGGGTGTCTGGACTCCCCCATCCCGGACCTCCCGACCTCCAAGTGCGAGGGTCCGGACATCAAAGAACACCAGCCCTATAACTGGGGCAGCTCCAGAGCAGGAAGGCAGTTGTATCTTGGAGTCGAGAGACGTAAAGAAGAACTCATCCTTGACGGACTACTGGCGCTGCCGTAGCTCTGCCTTGTGCACCATCGCCCTGCCTGCTGGTGCTGCCGCAACCTTCGTAACCTTCGGAATCCTTCATCGTCGTCGGGACCTGCTGGCGTGGCCGCGGACCGTTTGCAACCATCATCTTCATCGGGACCTGCTGGCTCCGCCGCGGACCGTCGCTTCCTTCGTCCATCTCGGGACCTGCTGGCTCCGCCGCGGCCCGATCATCTAGAACGCCGAGATCGAGGATTGAGAGCTATTTCCATCTTTTGGTAACCAAGACTGTCCCGCTACCCTTTCCCCAAACCAGAGACAAGAATCGAGGGGACCCCTGAGTCCAGACCTCCTTGTACCATTTGATCGTACTTTAAGAATCGCCTATAAAATCTCGTTGAACCTTACCCTTGTGTGGTGTCCGTCTGTGGGGGGGAAGTTACTTGTCTGTACGGTCACTGGAGTCGGCTCTCCCTGGAGACCGCTCCCCTTATCCTCGGCCGACCCTCCCGGTCCGTCTAACATTGGTGGCCAGCGGCGCGATCCGAATCACCGCATAATCGTACAGACAGTAGCTCACCCCACGACGAAATCAAGATGTCAACTAAAGAAAGCGGATCCACCGAGAAATTCCAGATGGAGAAATTGGACGAGTACAACCATCGTGAACTAAAACAATTCTGCATCGAACTAGGTATCGCTACCACCGGACTAAGTACCAAAGACGATTTCAAGCATGCCCTAGAGTCTTGGGCAGAAACCGGGGTCGCCGGAACCCCCGATCGAAGCATCGCAGCAAAAACCACCATGGCTCCTGAAGAGCAAAGAACGGGTCTCTCGCAAGACGAGATCCAGGAACGAGAAAAAACCCGACTACACGAGCTAGAAATGGCTCGGCTCAAAATGGACGTTGAACTTAAGTTGGCCGAACAGAAAATAAACTTAGAGCACCTGCGTCTCCGAGAAGAAAGAGAGGAGAAACAGAGACAAAGGGAGCTCGAGGAAAAGAAACTGGCATATGAACACGAGCGACGACTAGCTGAGATTGATTTACGCAAGCAGAATAAAGAAATAGGGGTGTCCGAGCAACCCCACACCCCAGGGACAACGCAGAAAAAGGTACACATCCCCAAGGATGTCGTTCGAGAATACTTCCGAGAGGACGACATCCAGCAATGGTTTAAAGCCTACGAAATCGCTATGACGGCACACCGGATCGATAGAAACGACTGGGGAGCCGGCCTATGGGGGAGATTCCTCAATGAGGGCCGCGACACCCTGCTACAGCTCCCGGACCACCAGATGACCTCCTATGACCATATGAAAGCTGCCCTCCTCACCCGCTATGGCCTCACACCCGAAATGTACCGTCAGAGGTTCCGAGACTGCACCCGCATCCCGGGTACAACTTGGGTGGACTATGTAACTTACTTTAGCCGAGCCTTCGAGGGCTGGATCAAAGGAAGCAAGGTTACAACCTACGAACAACTGTTCAATCTCATGGTATGGGAGCACCTATCGAACAATTGCTTTATTGAACTCCGCCAGCACCTCCTCGACAGCAAGTTAACCGATCCCCGGCAGCTCGCAGCCGAAGCTGACCGATGGGAAATCACCAGAGTGGGCCGGAATGGGTCCTACGAACAGAACCGGAACAACAATGGTCAGCACCGTCCCTGAGGAGGAGGAGGAGGCCAAGGACGCGGAAGAGACAACGCTCCGGTCGCCCCCGCGGTCAGCACCACCCCCCCGGCCAACCGGGGCAGCGCCCCGGCGCGACCGGGATACCGAGCCAATGTTACGTGCCATCGATGCCAACGAGTCGGCCACTATGCCAACGATCCAAATTGCCCACAGTACCAGAGCCCAAGACCCCGCCAGGTGGCTGCTGCTGCCCTGGGGGAAGAACAGATCTCCGAGGAGCAAGAAGAATATGAGCAAGAGCATCAGGAATGGGAGCCAGCCGCCATGGCTCTAGCCTGCTTAGGGGGGAAAGACATGGTCCCGCGGGTCCCCCTACCCGCTAACACCCAGAAGTACAGCCAATGGGTGAGCATCAATGGACGCCGGGCTGAAGCCCTTCGTGACACTGGGGCCAGTGTAACAGCCGTCCGCTGTCACCTGGTGACCCCGGAACAGTATCTACCGAACATTCTCTGCCCTGTACGTTCAGCCGATAACTCGGAAAGTCTGTGTCGGATGGCCTGCGTCCCTTTCGAATGGGGGGGGGTCTCCGGCATGTTGAAAGTCACGGTCCGAGACGATGCCCCCGTAGACTGCCTCCTGGGGAATGACCTTGAAAGCTCCCCGTGGGCCGCCGTGGAACGAAGAGAACACCTGGGGATGTTAGGCATCCCGGACTGGGCGTGCGTCACCACCCGGTCCATGGCCGCCCGTGCCAGCCCCCGCCCAGAGGAACCCGAATGGCCGGCGCCACCGCCTCCGGTCGCCCCAGCCGACACCACCGACCGTGACGTCCCCCCAGAACAAGCTCAACCTCCAGACCTCACTAACCTCGACCAGTGGCCTCAAGAGGGGGGGCCCACGCAAGAACAATTTCGCCAAGAACAGAAGACCTGTCCCTCCCTCGAGGGACTCCGCCAGCAAGCGCTTGCCCAAGGCGCAGGGGATACCTCCGGCACTCACTGGGTCTACTGGGACAATGACCTGCTGTACAGTGAGCAAAGAATCGCGGAGCTGGGGGCCAGCCGAGTACTGGTGGTGCCCCCCCGTTTTAGAGACTTTCTGCTAAACCTGGCCCACGATGTCCCCCTGGCGGGACACCTGGGTCAAGATAAAACCTACAGTCGTCTGGTGACCCACTTCTTCTGGCCCAAAATGAGGAACGATGTACACCAGCATTGCCGATCTTGCCCCACGTGCCAAGCCAGTGGAAAGAGCGGCCGCAAACTAAAAGCCCCCCTGCAACCTTTTCCCGTGGTCACCACCCCGTTCGAGAGGGTCGGGATAGACATCGTGGGGCCCCTGGACCCGCGCACAAAACAAGGTCATCGGTTCATCCTGGTGCTAGTGGACCACGCCACCCGCTACCCCGAGGCTGTTCCCCTGCGAACTGTGACAGCCCCGGTAGTCGGCCGGGCTCTAATGGGGATCTTCTCCCGTGTGGGCTTCCCCCGAGAAGTCGTCAGCGACAGAGGCACAAACTTTATTTCCAAATATATGAAGTCCCTCTGGCAACAGTGCGGGGTTACCTACCGATTCACGACCCCCTATCACCCTCAAGGAAACGGACTCGTTGAGCGGTTCAACCGCACGCTCAAAGGGATGATCGGGGGGTTGGAAGAACCCCTCCGTCGCCAGTGGGATGTACTGCTGCCGTGCCTCCTCTTCGCATATCGAGAGGTTCCCCAGAAGTCCCTGGGCTTCAGCCCGTTTGAACTGCTATATGGACATCCAGTGCGGGGGCCGCTCAGCCTAGTCAAAGAGGGGTGGGAGATGCCCCCTCTAAAGAACCCACCAGATGTCTTCCGGTACCTCCTAACACTCCGCAACCAGACCCGGCGGTTCAGAGAGCTGGCAAAAGCCAACCTAGAGGCCAGTCAAGAGGACATGAAAAAGTGGTATGACCGGAATGCCTCCTCCATCGAATTTGAACCTGGGCAACAGGTATGGGTGATGTCCCCCACCGAACCCTGCGCCCTGCAAGACAAGTGGACGGGGCCCTTCAAAGTAGTCGAGCGCAAGGGTCCTGCCACCTATCTCATCGACATGGAATCTTCCCGGAACCCCCTCCGGGTCCTCCACGCTAACAGACTGAAACCCCACTTCGTGCGCTCCGAACTCGGCCTCCTGATGGCCACCGACAATGGGGTTGAAGAGGACTCCGAGCCCCTCCCTGACCTCCTACGGACTCAGGAGAAAGACGGCTCCGTGGATGGGGTCCGACTCTCGGAGGCCCTCACCCGAGAGCAACACCAGGAGTGTCGAGTCCTCCTGTCACAGTTCGCCAACCTGTTCTCCCTCACCCCAGGGGTCACTTCCTGGTGTGTGCACGATGTGGACACGGGGGACAGCCCCCCTATCCGCCACCGGGCCTACCGCGTGCCAGATCGGGTACGGGCCTGCATCCAGGAAGAGGTAGCCAAAATGCTCACACTCGGGGTCATCGAGCCCTCAGACAGCCCCTGGGCCAGCCCTGTAGTACTGGTCCCCAAAGCGGCCGCCCCTGGCACCCCACCGGAACTCCGGTTCTGCGTCGACTACCGGGGCTTGAATGCGGTCACCAGAACAGACGCACATCCCATCCCCCGGGCGGATGAACTAATCGACCGCATGGGAGCTGCCCGCTACCTCAGCATTTTCGACCTGACGGCGGGCTACTGGCAAATCGGCCTCACACCCCGGGCCCAAGAACGTTCTGCCTTTTCCACCCCCGATGGGCATTACCATTTCAAGGTCATGCCCTTCGGCATGAAAAATGCCCCAGCAACATTTCAGCGGCTCGTCAATCAGGTCCTGGCGGGGCTCGAAGGGTTCAGTGCCGCCTACCTAGACGACATCGCTGTATACAGCCACCATTGGTCCGAGCACCTCCACCACCTCCAAGCAGTGCTACAAGCCCTTCAGCGAGCTGGCCTCACGATCAAGGCCAGCAAATGTCAAATTGGGCAAGGATCTGTGACCTACCTCGGGCACCAGGTGGGAAGCGGCCTGGTGGCCCCTCTGCAGCTCAAAATTGCCGCCATCCAGTCCTGGCAGCCACCCATCACCCAGACCGAGGTACGAGCCTTCCTGGGCCTCACGGGCTATTACCGAAGGTTCGTGAAAGACTATGGTACTATCGTGGGGCCCCTCACAGAACTCACGTCAAAAAATCAACCCCAGAAAGTCAACTGGACCCCAGAGTGTCAAACAGCATTCGAACAATTGAAAGCCGCCATGTGTTCCGCCCCTGTGCTCCAGGCCCCTGACTACAGCCGGGAGTTCGTCGTCCAGACGGATGCCTCCGACCACGGCATTGGGGCAGTCCTGTCTCAAGTGAACACCGAAGGCCTTGATCAGCCAGTGGCCTTCATCAGCAGGCGCCTCCTACCACGGGAACAACGCTGGAGCACCATAGAGAGGGAGGCCTTCGCTGTGGTATGGGCCCTCAAGAAGCTCCGGCCCTACCTTTTTGGCACACACTTTCGGGTGCAGACCGATCACCGACCCCTGCAGTGGCTGTTGCAGATGCGGGGGGAAAACCCGAAGTTACTACGTTGGTCCATCTCCCTACAAGGGATGGACTTCACAGTTGAACACCGGCCTGGGCCGGATCACGCCAACGCAGATGGCCTGTCCCGGTTCTTCCGCCTCGACGAGGAGAGTCCCCAAGAGGATGGGTAACTCTCCCCGCCTTCAGCTGGGGGGGACGCATGTTGGACAGGCCACATGAAGGGCCGCTCTCCCCCGGCCCAACCCGGTCCTGAAGAAAAGTGGAAAATGACTCACTCTCCCCACCAGGGATCTATCCAGCAGTTTGCATAATAAAGCAGCAAAGGAAATTGACAGCCAATCTGTAAAATTAAAAGACATCTTTATTATAATTAATTATGAGGCTTCGTCGTCCAACCGTAGTTTTACAATTGAAAGAGGGAGCCTGCCTGAGCTTTCTCAGGCAGGCCTTTTATACAAAAAGTTTGCCCCTAGGCTCACATTCTTGCTGACGAACACATCATTGTAGGTCGCTCCCATGGTACCATAACAAAGCAGGCTATAATTATGAATTCCATTCTACTTGCCCAAACTGACCAACCCATCTTCCATCATGAACATATGTCAAACTTCACATATTTTCCTGTGCAGGCCGGAGGAGCTCACCATAGAACTGGTTTCCTCCCCATCATATAAACAGTCACCTCCCCATTGTAAAAGCCCAGAAGCAGAGAAACAGAGCCAGGTGTGGAAGATAGAAATGTAGGATAAGGGATGCTTGTGGGTCATAAACAGGCATGGCTACTGTATTCGGCCTTCTAATCTTGCTCAGGCCAATGTACACAACAAGTTGCTCAGATCTTTAATATAGATTGACTAGAGGGCATGGACTGGTTTGGTGAGGCCAACATCACGTAGGCAGATTCAGCCTGTTCAGGTCAAATGGGAGTCAGGAAGAACTCAAGCTAAGGAATACGTGTCCTTTAAGAATCATTGGCTCATGTATATGCCTATGTAAAGGGCAACAACTAAAATGGACGCTTGTTCACAACCTAGAGCCTGTGGGCTCAGAATGAATTTGCCAATAACTCCTGCATGCATCATTGTATTGTGATGAAAATACACAGGCATAATGTCCTGATCATTACCGGTCTATTGATACCAAATTCGTCGTGGTATGATGATATTTTCTGCACAAGTGTTTAGGCCTTGGTACACCATTATGGCAGGGTCCGGAATTTTCAGAACCACAGACGCTCCTTTTGCCCTTTATATAGGCAATAACCTAAACCCATGTCAGTCTGAATCTAGGTCTATACTTATCAGATCATCAAGGGGTTGCTGTAGTATTATCTTACTATTTAGCAACTCTCTCGGGACAAGTCTTCTTACACACGTAGTGGTACAAAGGCCATATATGGCAGGACCAAATAGTGAACACCTCTATCTGTAGTACGTGGTATAAGATCACCCACCCAACAATTAGTGATGTTCTAGTGTTGATGTAGAAGCTGTACAGAAGGGTCTATCAGTAAACTCTGGCCTAACCAATGTATGTTCAGGTAAAATATGAAAGTCATGTGAAGAAACAGTAAAGAAAGAGTAGGTTGAGAAGTTGGTGCAGACGTAATATAATAACTAATAGAATACATAAAAGTATTAAAAATAGAGAAAATTATACCACCCTTAGAGAACAACATTCTATAATTTCGGTTTTTCATCTCTTGCTTTTCATCGTCATTCCTCAATACAATCTCCATTTTCTAATGTCGCTCACGCGATCTTGATAGAGTACTTCAGCTGTGATTATTAGCAGGTCATAGGGACACTGCAAGTCCTGCAGGCCTACTGCCACTACTCAGGTCACAAACTGAACCGTTGGTACTCCTACGTGACCCTGCAACTGGCAAATGGTAACCAATCAAAAATTTAACAAAAAACCATAATACAATTTCAGAAAAAGCAAGAGAAGAGGAAAAACAAAAGTCAAATGCAAAATACTTGCACAATCCTAAACAAAAAGCAAATCCTAGAATTTAATAGCATTTTATATAGCTTCCTATGCATTTCAGTAATCTATTATATGTTCAAGTGAAACAGTGGCGTTCCTGATCAATGCTCTCAGATGAAAAAGGGATACACTTCCACAGAGAGACTTCATTCTGCTTTTACTAAACAGAATAGTACTTTAAAACAAATGCCAGCAAAGCAGCAAAAATTAGTTTCCACACTCCAATTCTATGCAAGCTCACAGAAAATACCCAGAGTCAGTCAAAGCCTCTCCTGGCAGGCTTCTATTATCCATCAAATCCGCTTCCAGTGTCTTTTTCGCGTTGGGCCTCTTGATCCAGGCCTTTTTCATGAGAAGACAATACTGTTTAGTACGAGTGCCCTCCGGGCAAACACTCACAGCTCACTCGAAAGTCTCAATGTTCAAAACAATGCACCAGTGTCTCTTCTTAGTGGCAGACACTACAAATGATGTGCTGTTCATTGATCAAGGGCACAAAGCATCTCGTGCAGATCCAAGCACTACTTAGCAAAATCAGCAAGGTCTTCAAACACTTTCAGACTTCAACACTCATCATTTAGTGTCAGAGGACGCTCAAGCTGCTCTCTTATGGGCACCAGAATGTAGTGCCGTTTTCCAAACGTGGATGCTTGGGTGCACCGCCGTTCCGCTGGTGCAAAGCAAAAGAGGTGTGGGTGAGGCCAAACTCGGGCCAAGGGGTCAGGGGACCGCGCGCTGTCAGAGGTTCAAGCACATGACAGTTTGAACAAATTGCACAAAGTGGATGACAGTCCTGCCATCAAAAGCAGGGATCCTTCGCATCTTTGCACTGAACTTCTGAGGCAAAACAGAAAATCAGCTCCTTTTTTCTTTTCTTTTCACAACGCCTTCTGATGAAACAAATGGCTTGCTTAGGAGGTACCACTGGAGGCACGCTGATGACCGCTGCCCACGCTGCTGATTGCTGTTCACGCTGCTGATTGCTGTTCACGCTGCTGATTGCTGTTCACGCTGCTGATTGCTGTCACGCTGCTGATTGCTGTTCATGCTGCTTATTGCTGTCAGGAATTGCAAGGCCAAGAAGTCTGTAGTCGTCTGCCATGTTTACTGATGGGGACCAGGCTTTTTTGATTACCGGTCTGCAGGGTAACATTCTTCCTTTTTGACTCTGGAAGATTCCCGCAGAACCTAGTGGTATAGGAAGTGTAACACAATTGTTAGTTTCCTTCAAGTCAGATATAAAAACAGTTCATGGGTTGGCTTTTTGACAAGAGAGCTGCAAGCAAGTGGCCTGCAATCTGCAAAGGAGTGGCAATTAGTCATGGGAACCTAAATGGATGCCCTCACACAGTGGCATTATCTAATGGGATACATTATTTAATGGGGTAAATACATATTCTCCTTAATGATGAAGCCTAGGTGTTCCTAAACTCCTTATCTAGAACATCTCAAATAGAGAAATGACATAATACACATTATCAAGGACATGAAGAAGTCCCTTCTTTAAACAATGTGCATCAAATGCGCTATGTAATGCAAAGGCTAATGATCAACTGTGCAGACAAGAGGACAAGAACTAGAGAGTCCTGGTATCTGCATGATTAGAACACATCTTATAAAAAATTGAAACAGCAGAAACAGAGGAGAACTGAAAAATTAAAAATAGACATTAAAAATATGTCGTACTAAAAAGAATGTAAACTTGAGATATCTCCTATTGAGATGGAAAATGTCCTATTGGGTCAATTAACCAGGCTATCACTATCCTGACAGTCAGTCTGAAAAGGCATTTGAAGTGGGCCTAAAGAAAATTCTCGAAAACTAGTCTGGTCACACAAAAGGGAATGGTATGTAGCATAAGAGGGTTCCTAATACATTACTGCAGTCTAAAAGTGTGAACATGAACAATACACCCATAATAATACATGGGCTGACTGGTGAAAGGAAGATGGAGAAGGGAAAAAAATGAAAGTAGGACACAACTAAAATCTTCAATAACTAAACATGATGCAACATTGGTCAGGGAAAAAGCAAAAAGAAAAATCTATAGGAAGGACAAGAGTTTGCTTGGGTGGCCTAAGGCATGTGACACAGCACGAAGAGCACGGGGATACATGAAAAGACCAATGTTACAGAATTTTAACTCTACCGCTGACAATCTATACCCTACACGATAATTCTAACTAATGTTCAGTTGTCTCTTCAGCGAAAAAAAATGAATCCATAGGCTTATTCAGGAATCAAAAAATGTGATAAAAAATGCGATATCAAAATTAGGCCACCTTTAGTCACGGATCTATAATTCCATCCTTAGGCCCAATCAAGGATACATAAATGCAGAGCTGCCTGTCCTTAAGGAAAAAGGGCAGTTAAGTGACTAACAGCGGATGGCATACTTTAATCCAGTATATCATTTTAGTTTTCTTAAAAAAATCATTACAGCCAAATTAGGCATACACTGGAAAAACTGCTGCCTTACTGCTCACAGTATGAGGTCCATATCTGTGAAATTTATCTTAATACAATATTCATCCAATTTTCTCAAGCCATAAGATATACTTGCTGTATATCAAGCACAAGGAAAAACAGCCCAGACAAACAAACAGCATATATGAATAAACGGTCATGCATAATACCATGGCACATGCCCTTCTTTTGACAGCAGGGCATCAGGTAATTGATACCCTGCAGTCAACTATAATGTCGCTGTGTCAAATAACGCGTTTCAGTGGACCAAATGTACAAATGAAACATAACCACACACATTTTTTCTTAAACAAATTACGCAAAAAAAAACATTTCTCTTCAACCAGCCAACTCACGTGTCTTGTAAATTAATCCATGAATTATCTGTAGGAAGAAGCAGAAAAGATACACAACACACACATTTCTTATAATACAACATCAATTTTAACCCTTTTTATCAGACTACAAAACATGGCACAACGTGACATACAAAAACTTTTCATTACTTACCTGTAACCTATTTTCCATGTACCTTGCAAAAACGCGCATTCTCACTCAGGCCTAAGGCCTTTAAGTTGCAGAACTTTGGGGAAGGGCTTCTATTTATTGCCTATCTAAAACTCAATGTAACACTTCGTTTTTCATTTTGTCAAATAAACTTAACTTAAAAAAATTCGTTCCTAGCATGGAGACACACATATACCAGTTCTACAGATCATTTAGCAGAATGTTTGATATTTGTCTTCTCAAAGAAATCACTTTTGCATTTGCCCTTTTTAAATCATGTTCCTTCATTTTACACAGTGCTTAATTTGTAAGACATGAAGTGCAGGTGCTACAATTTTGCATGAGTAATACCTTTCCTATTTGTTTATTATCTCAGATGTGCGCTTTTAACGCAGATGTAATGTGAATGCGGCAAATGAGAACAAGCCAGCCTGCAATGAATGAAGGTTACAGATTTAAATCATATACAATCAACTACATCTCATATAAAGCGCTTGTGTGCATCATTTTGAAAGCAACTGGGAGCTATGCAAACCACGTGTGGGCTGTACAATCCTTTAGGGTACTGACAAATGAGGCTGCAGTTTTACAAATTAAATAGTGTTCCTTTTATTATTATTAGCGGGATGCAATGCTGTGTCAACCCTGCCGTATTTCTAATTTGAGATAAATGTGTTGATGACATAATTTACCGAACAACAAGCGTTTTGTGGGAACATGCTGGAGCTATTATTTATTCTTTGGCTAAAATGCAATCATCATTGCTGTACATATGCCTTGCATCCTCTGCTCATTTTAGTTTAAAAAAACAAAAACCCCATCCCAGCTAATGTCAAATTTGTAACGCTTTAAGAAGACACTTTTAAACAAGTCAGGCTATTCAAGTGACCTCAGGTCAGGACCGTGGCATGGGCAGGGATTTAAACACAAAGAGGCAGCTGATGCATGCTTAACCATGTCATGCTGCATTCCACAGGCGAGGCCCTAATTAAAAGGTCACAAATGTCAACAAGACAGCCTTACAAGATAACATCTCAGCCTACTGCTGGAAACACGTTATACAGGTTCTGCCAGTCCCTTGCTCCTGGTAACTGAAGCTGACAAGGCCAGTAGGTTTAACCATTTCCACATAACCTGCAATATTTCACTATATTTAAAACAATTTCTATGACACATTGCCTCGCTGAATCCTAAGAAGGCACAACCTGCAAATATATATATTAAGATCTAAATGTATGTATTTACTAAAGAGACACTTTAAACAGGGACCCTGAAACCATTTAAAACAGTCTATTTATGTGAAAATCGACTTTTGTATTCTGGATACTAAGAAATAAATATTCTATAATTTTATTGGTTAATGGGTATTACTAGAATGTCTACTACCCAATTTACGAGAAATGCTTTTGAAAATACTAAGTTATACCTTATAGAAATGAGCTTGTTTGCGCCTGGGGTAAGGGAAATTGCGCACAGAAGTGTTTGGTCATTTTCGTGGTACAACATAACTTAAATCAAACATTTTAATGCTAGGGGGTCATAGTATGAGTGTTAAGCTTCACAAATATTAAAAAACGATTTTTGTATCACTTTGTTTTTAATAATTATTTTTCATAATTAATAAAAAAAATTCTAATGAAGCCTAATTATTGCTATTTGTGACTGTTCTATATATAAAATGCTCACTACATCCCTTGCCTATTATTTAGATACATATTAACACACAAGCCTAGGCGCAGCTGCCTAACTGGGATATACTGCAGCTGAAAAGACTTGGCTGTGAACATCTAACACTGTGCGTCTAAAGAACAGGCAATTTCGTTTTTTCATTTTTTTCTTTGGAGCCTTATTTACATCTATTGAACGTGACCCATACACATACATACATTGAGCTCATTCCAGACACAAAACAGAAGGGGGGTCAAACACTCAGGACACACAAAGCAGCGCGCTCTAAACATTTCTTGTAAATCGCGCAGTCGCAATTTACAACAAAACCCACAAACAACATAGACATTTAAACACACATTTTAACCCATAGGTCAACACTTAGGACAGGGACAAGGAACAGCCTACAGACTGTCTTAAAAAATAACCTGCCAAAACTAGTTGTAAACCATATTTACAACAAAAACGTTTTAGTTCCTATTTTTCTTGTTTTTTTAATTCTTCAACAGCTCATAAATTGGAGTTCCAACTGGAGGTATCAGACGCGAATCCTCCAACCGGGAATCCTTTGTTGCAACCTAGTCAATACTAATACCAAACAAAATACCGCGACCAGGCATCTGCGCTCACTAGTCGGGTTTCAAACTTCATGGGGCTATCTCCAACGATATACACGCAAATGTACGTGACCCACGGTTTTTGAATACTGCAGTGTTCAAATAAAACCAAGGAACCAATACTGAGGAAGATTATCCAACGATAATCTGAACCACAGCAACCAAAAGGCCTACCAACTGAACCAAATGTACCGGTACCCAAACCAAAGCGTCACATTTCTGCGACCAATAAATAACTAAGGACTGCGTCACATTTCTGCGACCAATAAATAACCAAGGACTCAGAACCAAAAAAAACTGGGAGCGACCCATTTTTATTCTTCAACTAAAACAGATGGAGAAAATATCTCTTCAACTGCCTATACAAATTGCAATTTGCATATACACAAATATTTGTCCAGATTATAACTGTCAATTCCCCACTGCACTAACAGTCTGTTAAAAATACTTACAGCAAAAAAAGAATGGGTTCCTTAGTCAGGAGTGACATCTTTAGGAGAGTTTTAAGTCAGAAAAATCAAAAAAACGTACTGTGCCACAGAGACAGATAATCCCCCAGAAAACCCTGTGCCCAGAGTACCTCTTTTTGGTAGAATTCTGTCCTGCCTCCAGTAGTTTTTCCATCCTCTGACAAAACACTCCTGCAGATAACCACTCCATGATAAGGCCCCGAGTTGGGCAGCCAACTGAAGAAAAGTGGAAAATGACTCACTCTCCCCACCAGGGATCTATCCAGCAGTTTGCATAATAAAGCAGCAAAGGAAATTGACAGCCAATCTGTAAAATTAAAAGACATCTTTATTATAATTAATTATGAGGCTTCGTCGTCCAACCGTAGTTTTACAATTGAAAGAGGGAGCCTGCCTGAGCTTTCTCAGGCAGGCCTTTTATACAAAAAGTTTGCCCCTAGGCTCACATTCTTGCTGACGAACACATCATTGTAGGTCGCTCCCATGGTACCATAACAAAGCAGGCTATAATTATGAATTCCATTCTACTTGCCCAAACTGACCAACCCATCTTCCATCATGAACATATGTCAAACTTCACATATTTTCCTGTGCAGGCCGGAGGAGCTCACCATAGAACTGGTTTCCTCCCCATCATATAAACAGTCACCTCCCCATTGTAAAAGCCCAGAAGCAGAGAAACAGAGCCAGGTGTGGAAGATAGAAATGTAGGATAAGGGATGCTTGTGGGTCATAAACAGGCATGGCTACTGTATTCGGCCTTCTAATCTTGCTCAGGCCAATGTACACAACAAGTTGCTCAGATCTTTAATATAGATTGACTAGAGGGCATGGACTGGTTTGGTGAGGCCAACATCACGTAGGCAGATTCAGCCTGTTCAGGTCAAATGGGAGTCAGGAAGAACTCAAGCTAAGGAATACGTGTCCTTTAAGAATCATTGGCTCATGTATATGCCTATGTAAAGGGCAACAACTAAAATGGACGCTTGTTCACAACCTAGAGCCTGTGGGCTCAGAATGAATTTGCCAATAACTCCTGCATGCATCATTGTATTGTGATGAAAATACACAGGCATAATGTCCTGATCATTACCGGTCTATTGATACCAAATTCGTCGTGGTATGATGATATTTTCTGCACAAGTGTTTAGGCCTTGGTACACCATTATGGCAGGGTCCGGAATTTTCAGAACCACAGTCCGAGCCCGGTCACACAGGTACCACACACCACCATTGCACGTCCTCCGTCCCCGCAGGGACCCCTGCCTTCGAACATATCGACCTCGTGGACCCGATCCACTGCTGGCCCGCGTGCCCATCCTGGGCGCCATCTTGGACACTCCACCACGAGGCCGCCTGGCCCCCGATCGACCTCAACCCTGGGCCTGGCCAGGCCTCAGACATCCCGGCACCACCATCCACCCAGGAGGTGAGCAGGCTACTTGGCAAGTCAATGGGAGAAAGAGGTGTCGATGGCTCTCCCCGCCAAGTGCCGCTCGCCCATCGCCTCCCCGGGCGCTGGCCCCACCCCCCTGCTGGGTGTCTGGACTCCCCCATCCCGGACCTCCCGACCTCCAAGTGCGAGGGTCCGGACATCAAAGAACACCAGCCCTATAACTGGGGCAGCTCCAGAGCAGGAAGGCAGTTGTATCTTGGAGTCGAGAGACGTAAAGAAGAACTCATCCTTGACGGACTACTGGCGCTGCCGTAGCTCTGCCTTGTGCACCATCGCCCTGCCTGCTGGTGCTGCCGCAACCTTCGTAACCTTCGGAATCCTTCATCGTCGTCGGGACCTGCTGGCGTGGCCGCGGACCGTTTGCAACCATCATCTTCATCGGGACCTGCTGGCTCCGCCGCGGACCGTCGCTTCCTTCGTCCATCTCGGGACCTGCTGGCTCCGCCGCGGCCCGATCATCTAGAACGCCGAGCTCGAGGATTGAGAGCTATTTCCATCTTTTGGTAACCAAGACTGTCCCGCTACCCTTTCCCCAAACCAGAGACCAGAATCGAGGGGACCCCTGAGTCCAGACCTCCTTGTACCATTTGATCGTACTTTAAGAATCGCCTATAAAATCTCGTTGAACCTTACCCTTGTGTGGTGTCCGTCTGTGGGGGGGAAGTTACTTGTCTGTACGGTCACTGGAGTCGGCTCTCCCTGGAGACCGCTCCCCTTATCCTCGGCCGACCCTCCCGGTCCGTCTAACAGTATCCATTTGTGGATATCATCCCCAGCTTTGTAGGGGGGAGCAATCTTACTCAGGTTTCAATGATCATAGGACCTGTCTTTATCCTTAGGGATAATGCTGCCACCAGTGGATCCTAATCTACCCCCTCTAGGCTGTCTTGCTCTAGCAAGTTTCTCTTGGGCCAGTGCAACTTCCAGTTCTCTCTTCTGGAGCCTAAGCTCAGCCTCTCTCATGTTGGCCTCATGTTCCTTTCTCTGAGTGCTAGTCATCCCCCTTCTGGAGTGACCATGAGAACCTCTAGAAGCCTGGGAGGTGTTGGATTCACCTGAGTGATTCCTCCTCCTCCTGTGCTCCTGGTTAAGTCCACTTGGGGGTCTGAGTGGGTTTACCCCTGACTCAGTCCCAAATAGGCTTAAGTTCGCCATGCTAAGCCCTCTGGCTGGCACCTGACTATTTATGCCATCATCAGAATCACTGCTCTCCCCTTCTGTCTCCTCTTCTTCCTCCTCCTCCTCCTCAGGCTGAGTATCTCCAGTGACTTGGTCTTCCTCATCTAGCTGGACAATAGGGACAGGGGTGTCAGTATTATCATCTTCAGTGGGAGAGCCTCCTTCAACATTCCCTGTGGGGTCTGCTTTAGAGGTCTTTAGAACTTCAGACTGGTCAAAAATTTCTCTGAGGTGGTCTGTGGTAGGGGTTGGACCCGTCTTGAGACCTCTTAAGGTACAGAGCTACCTCAGTTCTTTAAAGTTTAGCATAGCAAATTTGGATGGTGCCTTTGGAGGGTCACTCTCAACTGGGGCAGGTCCAGTGGACCCTCTGCTCCAGACATTGCTCTAGTGTGGGTGGATATGTTGCAATCTACCTACTCTGGTGTTTACCTACTAAACCTATCTAGTAATTGTAGTCAGGGTGTGCTACTCCCTATCCTCTACAACAACTAAGTTCAGCAGAACTTAAGTATACTAGTCTTGTTTCATATGTACCTAGCAGGTACCTGTATGATCTTTCAAATGATACTCTCAAAGATTGTAATGGTAAAACAACAGCAAGCTCAAATCCCAACCGCTGCCACCAATGTGAGAAGTTGGCCTGGTATATGATGCTCACTAGTTCTAGTGATCACCCTGTGCCATGCCAAGCAACCCTTATGATGATTGGTTGTAAGTCAACCTTATAGACCAGCTATCCTAGTAGCGTGGACAAAGCAGTCTTAGGCTAAACTCTGTAAAGGCATGTGCATGTGAAGCAAGCTGTTTTACCATACACAATCCCCTTGAATACCAAATGAAAGGACACCACAGAGATATATATTGAAAATATATATATATATTTATATATTTATTTACTACAAATATCCCCTATACTCTTTATGAGCACAGAAGCAAATGCGTTAAAACAAAACACAGTTTGAATATACAAAAGCTGCACAATATGGATAAGCCCTAGGGGCCACCTAAACGATATACTAAAATAGTGGTATAAGTACCACGAATCGGAAAGGAAGTAGGCCTAGGGCCTGGGGAATCGCTGGAGCTGTTCGGGACTAACAGTGAAGAAGTCAGGAAAAGCCTGCGGAACTCGGGTGCAGCACTTAAAGCACACGCATACACCAATGCAATGTCAATGATGCGTAAAAGTTACAAACTTAGTGAAAAGGGAACCTTGAGGATGACCTAGAACCTAGCAACTTGAAACATAGACACTAGAGGTGTATTGCTACACAGGGGCACCGGAGTGAAGGGTTTACCTCACCCACAGGAAGCGGGTGCATATGTCTCAAAGTGTGTCGGGTTTTGTCGCGCTGGTCTATGGAGCCTGTAGATGAAGATGCTGCAGGCGGGTCGTCGAGGAGAGTTCCGGTGGATCCAAGGGTGGATCTGAAGAGGTGAAGACCTGAAAGCAGTGGGAACAATGTTCAAAGTCACTAGCCAGTGACCACCGGGGAACCAGGATGGAACCAGGCGATGTCGGGTGCAAACAGGCGAAGAAGTGAAGATTGTCTCTGCAGCCACGTGGACACGAAGAGGTCAAGGACGTCCAGGCGTTGGTCACGAGCTGTCCCACAAAGGCTCTAGCAGATGACGGTGTCGGATTCTTGATCGGAGCAAACAGACCTTGGCTAATGCAAGCCACGTAGGAAGTGATGCAAGCTTCTCACTCTGACCAGCAAGGTCAGAGGGGGTGCTCCTTTTTACAGGAGCAAGGGCCAGTCTGGTGCAACCAGACCAGCAGTGTAGTTTTCGGATTTTGTCACCAAGATGGCCACTAGCCTACGGACTAGTAACTGGGATGGTGCATCAAGTGGCAAAGAGCAAAAGGGCCCCACGCAGATCGTGGAGATGCTGGGGGGCTGATCTTTGGTGCAGATGCTGCTCGGGGCTGGGGCTTCTCAAACCCCAAAGCACAGCATCAAGGGTGCTTTGGGTGCTGCGCAGTCAGCTTCTCGGGGGTCTTTCGAGATGGCCAGTCCCACGTCTCTCGGTGCCTCCACGTGTCTCTTCTTTTAAGGGACTGTGGATCAGGCTCTGAGATGTCTGGGAGTGTGGGTCTCGTTGGGCTCTGGGCTCGGGCTCCGCCAGGAGGTGGCGGCAAAGCAGATGTCGAGTTGCTGGATGGTGCCTGTATTCACAGGGTGGTCACTCCTTGGCCACAAGGGAGATGGTCTTCAGTCTTCTGTTCAGCAGAATGTCGAAGTCCAGTTTTCTTCTTAGTTTCAAGTCAAGTTCAGGATGATCTGAAGTCTTGGGACATAGCTCCTACTCTTATCCAAATCTGGGGGCCGGATCACCTGCAAGGTCCCTCCTCTGGGTGGAACCAGGAAGGGGGGTGGTTACACCCCCTTTCCTTTGTCAGTGAAGTAGTGTGGCTCACTGGTTAGAGGCGGCAGACCCGAGAGCAGAGGACGGCTCGGGACCAGGGTTCGATTCCCGGCGCGGCAGGTTTCTGGACCAGGGTCAGCAGACTCGATAATTCTCTCGCCTCGGTGCCCACTCTGATCAGCGATCACACTCGGCAACTCTGGGCATTAGCTTACCTCATCTTCACTAACGGCCCCACCAGACCGCCGGGGATGCCTGGTCTCACCCTGGAGACACCCATTAAGGGTCCATCTCTCAGGGAAGCCAGGAAGGGTTTCGCAGCGGTCGAAGCGCCTTGGGACCCTCTGGGTAAGTAGTGCACTATATAAATGCATATACATTTGTCCAGCTCCTCGCCAGGACTGGGGCTGGAAAGGCTCATCACCGGTTTGGACTGGCTTATGCACGGGGACACCTTGTGTGCCCCAGGCATGTCTCCTTCTATTCAACCCTGTCCTACCCAATACACAAAATCCTGTCTGGGGGTGGTGCTCGCACCTCCCAAGGCAGGAAACCCTTTGTCCAAGCCTCCCTTGCTGGAAGGACTCCCAGCAGCAGGAGGTCAGACTTGTGTCTGTGGTGGCAGCATCCATTTTGTGATGCTGAGGCTCGAGTTTAACTTTAACCGGGGTTCAGGTTATGTACATGTCGTGTCCCTCTAGAAGGGTGGAATGCTACCCCCGTCACCAGAATTGGCGAGGGGGTAGTATCCCAATTCGTATGACACCTTACTCGACATGTTTTGATAAAGCCAAACCAAAGTTAGCTAGTAACCGCGAGGATTATAATGCACTTAAGAGTATATGGTCTGGCAATATCCCGGAACAGCTAAGGGAGTTGTTCCCGACAGCTGCAGACAGGCTCAGCTCATGCCAGAGCACCATCTCACATGAAACCAAGCACTCTGCCTCCAGGATTGTCTAGGCCATCCATAGGAGTGGCTTATAGGTTAACATGTGTCCAGATAGGTTTAGATATAGGTATACAATATCTAAGTAAGAGGTGATTACACCAACTTACCCCAGCTGATTGATTAGCCAGCTGTGTCAAATATGGAGGCCAGGCCAGGGGTGGCACAATACATGCTGCAGCCCCTGGTAGGCCTTGGATGCACCTATGCCCTGGGTACCTGGGGTACACTGTTACAGGGGCCTATAAGGTGAACCAGATCCAATTTGTAATGCACCTAGAGTGCATTGGCATATAATTTAGAGAGAGAACAGCAGGCTGTGGGTCTGATTAGCAGGCCCACAGCTACATTAAGTCATAAACCAGTGAAGCAAAAAGCACAAATTTGGGGTGACCATAAGATAGCAGACCCTACTCTCCTACACCCAGGGCATAGGTGCATCCAAGGCCTACCAGGGGCTGCAGCATATCTTTTGCCACCCCTAGCTGGACCTTAAATTGACACAACTGGCTGATCACTCAACTGGGGCAAGGTGGTGTAATCACCCCTTGCTTAGATATAGTATACCTATATCTAAACCTATATCTGGACACATATATACCTATAAGCCACTCCTATGGCAGGCCTTAACAATCCTGGAGGCAGAGTGCTTGGTTTTATGTGAGATGGTGATCTAGCATGAGCTGAGCCTGTCTGCAGCTGTCGGGACCAACTCCCTTAGCTGTTCCGGGATATTGCCATACCATATACTCTTAAGTGCATTATAATCCATCGCGGTTATGTGCTAACTTTGGTTTGGCTTTATAAAAACATGTCGTGTAAGGTGTCATACAATTTGGATTACTATCCCCTCGCCAGTCCTGGTGACGGGGATAGCATTCCACCCTTCTAGAGGGAAAAGACATGTTACTTTGCTAAAACGCGGTTAATTCTAACCAGAGCCTCAGCATCACAAAATGGATGCTGCTGCCACCGACACAAGTCTGACCTCCTGCTGCTGACCGAAACTTGGCAGAGGAAGCCTGGACAAAGGGTTTCCTGTCGCAGGGAGGTGCTACACCTCCCCAGACAGGAGATAGTGTATTGGGGCAGGGTGGGTTAAATGAAACTAGACACTGCCTGGGCCGCACAAGGCTTCCCCTTGCATAATCCGGTCAAACCGGTTCTGGGGCACACCAGCCCCAGTCCCAGCGTGACCCTTGACAAAGGGAAAGGGGTGTAACCACCCCCTTCCTGGGTCCCACCCATAGGAGGGACCTAGCAGGTAATCCAGCCCACTAGATTGGTATAAGAGTGGGAGCAGTGCTAGTGCACACAGATTATCCTGACTGAAACTTATGAAATGAAACTCTGGACACTTCAACATCCTACTCGACGTAAAAGACTGAAGAATCTCCCTTGTGGTCAAGGAGTGACCACCCTGTGCAAACAGGCACCATCCAACACCTCGACGTTTGCTTTGTTGCAGTTCCCGCTGGAACTCGAGCCACAGAGTTCAACAAGACCCAGTGTGCCTGCCTTCTACCAGCCCGATTCACAGTCCCTGCAGAGCTGAGACCCGTGGAGGTGACCTGAAGCGTTCGGCTGGTCATTTTGGAAAGACCAGCAGGCGCTAACCGTGCAGCTTCCGAGACTCCCTCGAAGCTGTGCATTGGGGTTTGAGAAGCCCCAGCCCTGAGCCACTCTTCCACTGAAGATCCCCCCTCTACACTCACCGAGTGCTGCATGGGGCCCTTCTGCATCTTTTGGCTCAACGCGTTGGTACGGTCGCTTGCCCGTTGGCTAGCGGCCCCAGTACCAACACAACTTTAAATTTGACCTGCCAGTCCGGTTGTTCTGGACTGGCCCTCGCTCTCCTGAAAAGGAGCACCCGCTCTGACCTTCCTGGTCCGAGTAAGAAGCGATCTTTGAATCCTGCATGGGTTGCACTTGCCAAGGTTTGTTTGCTCCAATCCGGAAGCTGACACCGCTGACAGCGAGAGCCTTTGTGGAACAGCTTTTGGTCCACTTCTGGACATCCTCGGTGCCCCATAGTCCACGTGGCAGCGGAGACAAGCTTCTCGACAACCACCTGATTGCGCCCAACATTGCCTGGTTCCGTCCTGGTTCCACCCTGGTCACTTCTGAGTGACCCAGACTCTGTCCCCTCTGCTTTCAGGTTCCCTTCAGCTTCGATCCACCCTTGGATCACACTGGACGCTTCTCTTCTGGCCGCCTGCAGCATCTTCATTTCCAGGCTCCATAGATCTATACGACGAAAGCCGACACGACTTTGCACTTGTGCACCCGCTTCCTGTGGGTGAGGTAACTCTTGAACGCCGGTGCTCCTGTATAGGTATACACCTCTAGTGTCTAAGTCTAAAGTTTTGTCCTTCTAGGTCAGTCGGAAGACTCTTAAAACAGTAACTCAATATCTTTTACGCACCATTGACTTTGCATTGGTGCATGTGTGTGCTTTCAGCGCTGCACCCGAATCCCGCGGGCTTTTCCCGACTTCAGCTTTGCTTGTCCTGATTGGTCCCAGCCATTCCCCAGGCCCTAGGCCTGACCACTGTTTGATTAGTGATACTTATACCACTTTTTTAATATATGGTTTACGTGGCCCCCCGGCCTCATCCATAATTGTGTAACTTTTATATGTTTATCTGTGCTTTTGTTTAAACGCTTGTGCTTCTAGACTCATAAAGAGTATAGAGGATTATTCTAGTAATAAATACATATATTTTTATAATATATAACTTGTGTGGTGTCCCTTCATTTGATATTACAGGATTGTGATTTGTAAAACAGCTTGCTTAACACGACCTCTTGAGTTAAGGCCTTAAAGGCTGCTTAGTCCATGCTACTCGTAGGATAGCTTGTCTATAAGGTTGACTTACAACCAGACACCATAAGGGATTGTTTAGACTGATACAAGGTGCCCCCAGAATTGGAGACATCATATATCAGGCCAACTTCTCACAATGGATTAAACCTTTTTTAAAGCATGGTACATGGCGTCAATGCCGCCCGGCCCTACTGTTTTTACAACTTCTAAATGATATGTATTGTGTCGGTAAAATAATCGTTTTTTAAAAAAGTACTTTGAGGAAAAGGAAAAGTTTAATATGTTCTTAAAATGTTTATGGATGTATAACTGACACGAATTGTAACTTGTAGGAGTATATCAATTATTGAATGGAATGTCGCTTTTATGATTTTATAAACTTGTGAAATCGAATAAAGCTTTTCTACTACTGCCTAGCCATATAATGTCGATATTAGAGGTCTTATTTTTACAAACGATCTCTGTGATCGCTTTTTCGACTTCGTCCACAACTGTATGGATCTTTGAGCCAAATCTGTTATTGGAATGGTTTATCAGAACCCATGCCCCTTCCTGATGTGTCTCCAGTATCAAAATATGAACATTTTAGTTGGAATATGGTGTTGTCTTTACTCTTATTGGTACATCATTCCTGATTAGAGTCAGGATTCCACCCTTTGCCATCCCTGAGGCTTATGGACATGCCTGAGTTATAAAGGATCGATAACCATTTATAAACACTGGTTCAGTGGCCCATGTTTCCTGGAAACATACTATTTCTTGATCCTGCCATAGCTTTAACCAGTCGGTATCAATCAACTTATGTGCAATGCCAGCCACGTTCCATGAAGCTATATTCAAAATGTTTCTATTTTTCACCCCTTGTATATTGGGCAATTGTAAGATTGCAGTACTATCCTTAGTGGGGGAGTTTCGCCTTTCTATACGTGGGGCTGAGCTTATATGTACTGGATGTAGTCAATCACAAGCTTCGAGATCAGTCAAAGGAGCGTATCTATTGTTTGACCTCCAATCCATAATCTCATTGTTCCCCCAGGGGTCCCGCCCCAATGTACTACTCTTGACTGTTAGTGACCCACCGGTCTCGGAAAAATGGGATGTTTATAGAAAAAGCCCAGTGGTAGGGGGATGATGCACAGGTTTTTGGTATGGTCATTGCCCAAGTGGTCCAGGAGAAAACCAACAGATTCGCGTTTAAAATTTAAAGCCACTCAATCTCCCGATAATTCTTTCCTGGCTGAGCCCACCCAGGGTACCCTTCTTGCCATGATCAACTGGCTTGCGCTGTTCCTGCCTGTGCCGCCCACCTTTTACAGGTTTTGGGTTAGCCAATGAAGCGCTTTGGACATTAGTTGGGATGTTGATTCTATCTGCCCCTTACGAAATAAAGGCACATTTCCCAGAATTAGCACCAAGGGGGCAGCTGCTGGGGGTAGATGTAACCTTTGTACATCGTTTGGCTTGCTGCTCAAGGGGAAACTCGATTCTATGTAACTACCCGGGCCTATCCGTGTGTTATTTTGGCCCCCAGATACTACAAGACAGTTCGCCTCTTCCTGACTTCTGTTGTTTATTGGCTCTTTTGTTCTATTGAAGGTTAGGGGCCTAGTATTGCAAGCCTTCTGGTTAGAAGTACCTTGTACTATATTTAGGATTACTCCCTCCTGGTTATCTCTTAAATGATGGTCCCTGGTTATCATTTCGGGGGTGGGGATTAGTAGTGTCATACTAGAATCAGTTCTAACCCTCACCTGGATTATCCGGGGCTGTCTATACGCTATATGTTCGATCTTTGCTAAGACTGATTCCAATGCACAGCGATTTTCTGTTACTTGATGCTCAAGTACCAATAACTTGTCGTCTATCTGAGTTAATTTTAATAAGATAGGGTTTAACATAGTACAGACAAGTGTATCAAGTCTCTGCCATATTTTTCTGACATCATAGAGTGTGGGACCAAGTCCACTGGTTCCATACCAGTTAATTCTTGTTGAATCAGTTCTGGGGTCACCTCCCGTCATGTTTGTTTGTCCTCTGGGCTTTTGCTGATTTCTGTCTCTGCGCCCCCCCCACCCCACACCTCTTTCTCTTTTGAGGAGCATCCGTATTAATCCTTGCAGGATTTTTTGATGCTGCCACACTCAGGGAGACTCTTTGTTGTGTACTTCCAGCTTCCGCATCGATGGGAGTGAGTCCCGTACTTATAGCGTCTTCTGTGCCCGCACTGGTAGTGAGGTATCGCTTAGAATATTATTAAGCCCTAAGCCTCCCAATGATAATCTTTTCTGATTGGGTAGTTCCAACGATAACCGCTATTCCGTTATTTCATTTTCATGTGCCAAGACTGATGTTGCCCGGGTCAGGAAAGAGTCCAAAGTCCCAATTATACTTTTATCCCCTTGTTTACTCATCCCTGCTTGCAAATTTGATCCAATGAGCGGCCCCAATATGCAATGTCTAAGAGGCAGTGGTTTGGAAGCTGTTATTAGCTAATAAACGCATGTGAGCACAGTCTAAAATGTCAAATGGCACATTACCTCAGATGAAGTTCTGGATGTTAGAGAGGGGGCCCAGCCTCCGGGCTCAGATGGGCGTGGGTCAGCACCTCGCTTATCAGAACTGTGCTGTGAGTTGTAACCCCCTCTGGTCCCCCAGAAGCAATCACCGCAAAAGGAATAGTTGTGGCAATAAATGGGGCAATACCAGTGCACAGCTCTCATAGCTGTTAGTGACGAGCCTCTGGCCCTCCAAAAGCAGTCACCGCATTAAGGATACTTGTGGCAATACCCGTGCAAAGGGTCTTGCAGCTCTCAGTGATGAACTGTTCCGCCCCCGCTGTCCGCCGCTACTTACGCCACTCCTGCCGTAGCTTCGTCACAGCTGGCGGCCTCGTTGTCAGTCGGGAGTCTTATCAGGAGTCTTGTGATCCTGCAGCTTTTTGTGGCTCCTGCGGCTAACGGAGGCCGCGCAGCTTCACAAACTTTGCAGGATTCACTGCCCCCTGAGAAGCATCGTAACACCATAACTTCGCCGCCATAGCTTCTTTGTCCGCCCCTCCATCCATACACAGCCTGAACCGCCTCTGCAATGGCAATAGCTTAAACTTTTGTAAATAACTTTTGTGAAGATTATGTTCATTGTATTTTATTGTGATGAAAATCCAAGAACAGAAGTGAAATATTAACATATTTTTTGTTACATTTGTAATAAAGCTTGAAACATTGAGAGAACATATTTGAACCAGTTGTTGTTGAATGGTTGCACAGATTGATGCAGTGGTGGCGCTGAGTGATGTTGTGATGGTGAACGAGTGATGCTATGGCGTTCAGTGATGCTGTGGTAGCGTATAGTTATGTTGTGGTGCCCCTGAGTGATGCTGTGGTGGTGCTGTGGGATGCTGTATGCTATGCTATGTTTTGTTTTGCTATCCTATGTTTTGTTTTGTTATGCTATGCTATGTTTTGCTATCCTATGCTTTCATTTGTTATGCTATGCTATGCTGTGATTTGTTATGCTATTCTATGTTTTGTTATGCTATGCTATGTTTTGCTATGCTATGCTTTGTTATGCTATGCTATGTTTTGTTATGCTATGCTATGTTTTGTTGTGTTTTATTATGCTATGCTTTGTTTTGCTATGCTTTGTTTTGTTATACTATGCTATGTTTTGTTATGCTATGCTTTGTTTTGTTATGCTATGCTATGTTTTGTTGTGCTTGGTATGCTATGCTATGCTATGTTATGCTATGCTAAGCTTTGTTTTTTTATGCTATGCTATATAGTGTTTTGTTATGCTATGCTATGTTTTGTTGTATTTTGTTATGCTATGCTATGTTTTGCTATGCTGTTTTTTATGTATGCTATGTTTTGTTGTGTTTTGCTATGTTTTCTTATGCTATGTTTTGTCATGCTATGCTATGTTTTGTTATACTATGCTATGTTTTGTTTTGCTATGCTTTGTTATGTTATGCTTTGTTTTGTTATGCTATGTTTTGTTATGCTATGCTATGTTTTGTTGTATTTTGTTTTGCTATCCTATGCTTTGTTTTGTTATGGTGTGCTATGTTCTGCTATCCTATGATTTTTTTGTTATGCTGTGCTATGCTCTGTTTTGTTATGCTATGCTATGTTTTGTTATGCTATGCTGGTGAGGGGGTGTGAGGGTGAGGGGGTGTGTGGGGGTGTGAGGGTGAGGGGGTGAGGGGGTCGAGGGGGAGGGGGTGAGTGTGTGTGTGAGGGTGAGGGTGGGTGAGACGGTGTGTGAGGGTGAGAGGGTGTGTGAGGGTGAGAAGGTGTGTGAGGGTGAGAGGGTATGTGAAGGTGAGAGGGTGTGTGAGGGTGAGAGGGTGGGTGAGGGTGACGGGGATGAGAGTGACAGGGTGAGGGTGAGGTGCTGTGAGGGGGAGGGTGTGAGGGTGAGGGGGTGTGTGAGAGTGAGAGGGTGTGTGAGGGTGAGAGGGTGTGAGGGTAAGAGAGGGTGAGGGTGTGTGAGGGTGAGGGTGTGTGTGGGTGAGGGTGTATGAGGGTGAGGGTGAGTGGGTGTGAGGGTGAGGGGTTTGTGAGGGTGAGGGTGGGGGGTGTGAAGGTGAGGTTGTGTGGGGGTGTGAGGGTGAGGGGGTGAGGGTGAGGGTGTGTGAGGGTGAGGGTTGGTGAGGGTGGGTGAGAGGGTGTGTGAGGGTTAGAGGGTGTGTGAGGGTGAGAGTGTGTGTGAGGGTGAGAGGGTAGGTGAGGGTGGGTGAGTGAGGGTGAGGGGTGTGAGGGTGAGGTAGTGTGAGGGTGAGGGTGAGGGGGGGGTGAGGGTGAGGGTGTGAGGCAAAGTAAGAGGATGTGAGGGGATGTGGGGTGAGGGGTATGAGGGTGGGGGTGTGTGAGGGTAAGGGTGTGTGAGGGTGAGTGAGGGTGAAAGGAATGTGAGGGTGAGGGGGTGAGGGTGTGAGTGAGGAAATTGTTGTGCGAAGATGCTATTGTTTTTTTTCCCAAGAACATTTAATGATACAAATGTCTTGAGTGATGAGAATGAAACTTGTGTGAATGGATTGGGTTGATTCCATTGACTTGACTCTACGGGCATTGCTAAGTGTTGTGATATCAAATGACCATAAGTGCTTCTGCATCCCAGGTACTAGACACAGGATCACAAGTAGTGGTTTGCAAGGCCATGTATTTCTGTTCCTGTGAAGCAACCACAGTCCTTGCAAAGAACTATGAGTCCTTCCTGTCGTTTTTACAAGAATAGTTTTCATCTGAATATCTGCCCTTTTGCAAACTTTTGATTTTTTTTTACCCAAGTGTTATTTGGATGGAGTCACTTAAGAGGAAAAGCTAAGCAAGATACACATTCCATACTAAATGCTCACGAGCTCTAGAGCATGGATGCAGAATACTCACAATTAATGCACTTGCCTACAAAATGCTTGCATGTTACTTGAACAAAGCAGGACTGCTCCGCGAAAATGGGCAATGGTTTAGGAAAGAAAAGTGTGTGCTTTCTCTAGGCAACCCCACAAGACAGCAGTCACTTAAAACCACTAATCAAAAGTGTTACCACGATCTCCTAAAATAAAACAAAATAAAAGAATGCAAAACTTGAAAAAATTGGGCTCCGAATTTAATTTGTAAGAAATAAAACTAGAGGGGTGGATTTATTCCAGGAAAAACTGAGCTGCTCTCTATAAACAAGCTCTCAGCATTGCAGGGGCGGGGGGGGGTGCATTCCTTTGAAGTCTGAAGCAGGGGGCGGGGAGCGGCAGCCTTTGAAGTCTGATTATGGGGGGAGCGGCAGCCTTTGAAGTCTGATGCTGAGGCACAGACAAATGGTGGTGTGTGATGTGGCTGGCGTTGTACACGCGCCTGTCTCACATGAACTGTGTCTAATCCGCAGCTTGGGTAGACTTTTTGGACTGCTTACTATAATCTCGCCTAACAATGCTTACGCATTGCTTCAGCGAGACCTAAAAAGAAAGTAACAAGGAGAAATAAAGATATATCTTCTTGTTATGCATCCCCTGGGAAGGCCTTGCATCTTGACGCATTCCCTCGAGCCTGCTTCCCAAGTTCCAAAGTCGGCAGATATAGCCATTATGCCACAATCTCTCCCATGAGAATTGAGGCATTTGCAATATTCTACACAAAGGAACCATAGTTGTTGCTTATTTATTTTATGAAACTAACAACCATTGACAAAGCCAATTTCCTGGTTTGTTATAGGTGCATTGTTACTTATTGAATTATATATCTGGATGCAATGACAGAAGCATCTAAATACCAGCTCAGATTTTTAGCTTAAGTATTTTAAGCGACGCCCTTAATTACATCCGCTACACCCCTTCGAGAGCCCCCTAGCCTTTTCATCCCACTTAAAGCCTTGGGTAGAAGTGTATTTATGAAGGGTAATGTGTGAAGAGGGGAGGTAACGGTGCAGAACGACAGGCTGATAATGGGCTGGAATTGCAAAAGAGGCGAGTGAAACGGAGACTGCAGAGGCTGGGGTGGGGGCTCAGGAGCACAAAGGGTAACTGAAGCACAAAGGAGGAGCCTCGTGCGTCGGCACTCCGCAGCCGTTGTGATCTTGCCTCTAAGCCTCCCAGATGAGTGCAAGAGAAGAGCAGAGGTCACCACAGCAGTGGAATCGGTGTGTGTGCACTTAGGTTCCCAGAAGATACCAATGCTGCAGAGAACACCAACTGACACGAGGAAACTGCAGGTAAGGCATACCCGTCCTCCCAAGATGCAGACAGATATGTACAAGGAAATGAGCAACAGATGTTTTAGCGGAAATGTATTTTAAAATGTGGACTGTCTTTTACCTCAATCCCTTCAGAAAAGAGTAAGCTATGCTCCAAAGTTCACAAGCCTACTCTCACGTCCATGATCGGTGAATAATAGTATTATTTGATTACATGACAATATCACTATAACAAGATACGTGTTAAGCTTCACTTGTTTCTGCGGTGCACTAGTATGCAGGCTCGCGCAAATGTTTACATTACACTCGTGTTTGGCATAGTACTGGTTTTATTTACGCGTTACCGTTTGTGTGGAGTTTGGAGAGTTGACGTTCATGTTTAGATATATATGATATGCATCACATACAGGGCATTACGTGGAATGAAAAAACTGGGGAGGGGGTCTCTCGAATGTAATTAAGAGCGTGGCTTAAAATCTGTGCTAAGCATAGTGTGCCGTCCGTCTGGTATTTTGCTCTTTCTATCATTGCATTCAGACATATAATACAAATAACATTGCACTTACAAGAAGCCAGGGCAATTGACTTTGTCAATGGTTATTAGTTGCATCAATTACATAAGCAACAACTATCGCTTCGTTGTATGTAATATTGAAAATGTTTCAGTTCTGAAATGATGAGACTGAGAGAGAACTAAAAACAGTCTCTCTGAAGTTACCTCACAGGCAGTAAGGGTGGTACTACTGCAGAGTTAAGATTTTTTTCTAAATCTAGGAGCGAGGGCAAAACTGGAGCGCTCGAGAGTGACCCGTCTCAGCATTAGCGTTTTTAGAACTGCCGGTGGGCAGGACCCGGACCACTTAAAGCCATAATCCGGTGTGTGTGTGTGTGTGTGGGTATGTATGGGTGTGTGTCAAATTGTGTGTGTGTATGTGTGTGTTTCTGTGTATATATATGTGTATATATATATATATATATATATACATATATATATGCCAAACCGAACAGGAAACCAAAGCAACCATTATGTCAGATCAGCCTCCACGATTAGCAAAGCGAGCAAAGAGAGAAGCCTGACAACTGCATGGCTAGGGCTTGATGAAGGGGCGAAGGATGGAGGAGAGGAGGTGGGAGTGAGTGGGTCTCCCTCCAAGAACGTTTATGGAAAATAGTGCTTTTTTCAAACCTTTATCAGCATATATTGTATCCCCCTCCCATCTCACCCCTTCTGTTGCATCCTATAAAGGAGATCAATGGGTTAATGCACCTAATGCATCCTGGAGGTCAACAAGTTAAATCACTGACAGATATAGGGGTATATTTATCAATATGTCACGCGGCCCAGCAAGTCACTATGCTGCGCTGCATGGCAGGGAAAGGACAGGAATGTGCCTTATTTAACATTGTATGGCATGTTCCTGCCTTTTCCCAGCGCTGGTGCACAATGTGCTGTCTAACGCCCAAAATTGTAATCAGGATTGCTTTTGTGCAGGAAAACAATCCCCTGCAGCATTGGACAATTTCTATGTGTGCTGCGGAGAGTAGCACACAGAAAGAAGTAACAAGGAGGGATACAGATATTTCTCCACATTCCTCCTCACTCGGGAAGGTGTAGCATTCTGATGCATTCCCAGGTCAACCAAGAATAATGTCAAACCAGGTGACCTTTTGACCCAACAAACTGTTTTAGGACAGTTCGAAGTTCCGGTTTCCAGCAGGCAGCAAAGAGGAAAGTCAAATGGCAAAAGCTGCAGGTGCTACTCTATTCCTTCTCTACCAACCAAGTGCAGAACGTTCAGTCAGCCCCTAACTGATAGAATGGCAGGCGTTAATGAATGAAGGCATTGAGTGTATTTAGTGATTTTGGGAGATGGCATGGAACTTATCACTCTCACATCGAACTTCTATTTTACGAGGATGCTGCGTTTTATCATAATTACTAAGTAAGTGTAGAGAAGTTCTTACCTTCATTTCAGCATAGCAGATATGATGGCATTAGTTGTATGATGTGAATGTAGATAGTTTAATATGAATTTTCATCACTCTCTTGAGGGGCATGTAGGAAGGTGCTGTTCTGAGGACTGGAGGAATGTTGTTATAGATTCTTTGTGGCGCACCAGAGAAGAATTAGCATTTTTTGTGCTGATTTAACCCCTTCAAAGTTAGGGCCTTATTTATGGGGTTTTAGGATATTTATACCAAAGTGGAATAGCAGGAATGCATTATATTTAAGCAATACAGTGCATTCTGTCCTTTCCCCCTGCACTGGTGCTGTTTCGGCAGCCTAGTACCAACCTAGCACCAACCTAGTCACCGTTGCACCATGGTGCATGGTGCCTCTGGTGCAGAGAGGATTGTTTCTGTACAGGAATGGGCACCTTCCTGCACAAAAACAATCCTAAGCAGCGTTTTCCTCTTACTAGGTGAGCTGCAGCACACATAGAAATAGGAAAAAACAAGGAGAAATAAAAATCTTTTTCCTCGTTACTCCACACCTCGTGAGGTGTAAGGATTTGGCGATTCCCCAGCTTTACATTACTTTGTAAATCTGGGGCAGCATCAATTTCCATGGGTGTTGCGTGGGAAATTCAACTGCAACCCCCATGGAAGGCTTCCTGATTTCAGAGTAAAGCGATGCTGCGATTTGTTCTATGTCGGCTTATTCATGATTTATGAGGCCACAGGGTGGATTGCGTGGCTTCATAAATTGAAATGAGACCTCTGCTTCATGCATGTACCACTTTACGTGGTGCAAAAGTGATGCAAGGCTTTCATAAAAGAGTAGGAATGTGCCATGTTTTTTTTCCCAATACAGCACACTCCTGTTCTTCACACAATGGGCTGCCAAGGACTAGCGCAGTCATCTTTGCCTCATGGTTTCAGAATGCAGCACACATAGAAAGAGGAAATAACGAGGAGAAATAAAGATATTTCTCCTTGGGGAGGCCTAGCATTCTGGTGCATTCCCAGATGTACAAGTTCTGATTGAGAATGCATCAAAATCAATTGGAGTTACATTGGAACACCCATGAAATGCCCATTGAATGCCTTCCCTGGGAAAAGTCAGGCAACGCAGCGATTTGTACTGGTGTTGCTGTTAGACCTGGTACCATTGGCATGGGTCTCACTTCCCTTTTTTTGCTGTTGCCTCATGTGTTTTTGCCATGTTTTTGGTGGTCTAGATTCTTTTGGAACTTTGCCCCTGCTATTCAGTGCCAAAGTGCAAGTGCTCCCTATTGCAGATTGTTGTAATGAATTAGTAACTCCATGTTTGACTTATTTGATTTACTTGTCAGACCCTAGTACAACACACCATGTGTGCCCAGGGCCTGTAAATTGCTGATGGTGGGCTTGCAGCACTGATGGACCACCCATAGACACAGCTTGTAAAATATGTCTCAGGCCTGCCATTGCAGAGCCTATGTGCAGTCTTGGACTGCCATGTTTACTAGGCAAATGCACCCACTTGCCAGTCCCTAAACCTTCCATTTTCTACATGTTAGTCACTGCTAAGGAAGGCCCAAGGGCAGTGTGCATTGTATGTGAAAGATAGGACATGCCCTGATATGTGTGGCATGGCTGGATAGTGAATTACAGCCAATTTTGTTTTTCGCTATTGCAAATCTATCTGTTCCCATAGGCCAGAAAGGGCAGTTTGATTATAACATCTTATAATCCTAACAGACCCTAGGAACAGGACAGGAAAATAAAGTTTACTATGTCTGAACTCAGATTGTTAAAATACAAATTTTAGGGTGGGGGATTTTTACATTCTGTGTTTGAAAATACTACTTTTAGAAAGCAGGTATTTTCTTGCCTAACCATCAAGAAGGCCTCTGCTAGGTTTGTGTATTCCATTTCTGGGTTGTGAGTTACTGTGGGTTGGAGAGGGCTTTGGCTCCAGGTCTGATGGGTCAGAGCTGGGCTGAATAGGACCTGCATTGAAAAGAGAGTAGGGGAGGAGATTTCACTTCACTTGCCTGAACCTTCATAGAATAAAGGGTAGGGGGAGGAGATATCCTTTCAGCTATCTGGGCCAGCTCTGCTTTCAACAATGCTGTTTTCACCTCCTGCCAGGAAGCAGCACCAGGGAGGACAGAACTGGTTTTGGCTGGGCACATACACTTTCTTCCCTCTGAGAACAAAGGATTTTGCAGTATGAATATTGGGGCCCAGACCCCAGAACTTTAGATCACTTCTGGGAATCAAGACACACCTTTGCCAAGGAGAGAAACCAAGGAAGCTGAAGGAGGAGACTTCCCCTGTGTTGTTTGTTGTTTGGGGTTGGCCTGCAGTGGTTACTTATTGCCAAGGAAAGGTGAAAAGGAACTTTGTGTGTTCTTTAATCATCTTGAGGAAGATCTCCAAGGGCTTGAAGTGAAGCTTGAATCCTGTTCTGAAGTCTCAGGGCCACAAAGACTTCACCACCAGCTCCCCCTGAATTTCCTTGCTGGGAATTCTACCTGCAGAGAGGTGCTTGCTGTTGTTTTGGGCCCTCTAGAGACTGCTTGTCCCTTGGAGTTGGAAGCGCGACACAACAAGGAAGAAGCGTGTCGCCGCAACAACAGTTGCTGTTACATTACCGAAGAAGCTTGTCGCTGCTGCAGTTCTTCACCGTCGCATCGCCGAAGAGGCGTGTCGCATCACCGGAGAAGTGTGCCGCCACAACCAGAGGTTGCCGTTGCATCCCCGGAGAAGCGTGTCGCAGGGCCTGTTGCGGCTCAAGAAACCATCGATTTCGCCGCACGGCCGTCGGGCATGCACACATCGCATCCGTGTTTTTGCATCGCATCAAAGATGCCATTTTGTCACATCGCACCGGATCGTCTCATCGCGGCGCCATCTTGACGCATCGCACAGGACCACAATAAGAAACAGACGTTTCGCCTCCTCTCCCATAAGGAACAGATTCATCACATCCCTTGCGTTGCAGCAAGGAACAGGTGTGCCGCCTCCCTCTAAGCAAGGAACTGACACATTGCCTTCAATGCGACCCTTTTGCTTATTTTGCGTGACGCATCTAAGGTACTTTGAGAGTAAATTGCCGCATTTGCCATGTACTTTGAACTAAGCTATTTCTACCATCTGAAAGTCATATTTTATTTTATATTACTGTATTGTGGATTTTTTGTCGTTTTGTCTTATGTTAAGTCAAGATAAAGATTACTTATTTTTTTAAACTGGTGTGGTGTCCATTTGTAGTGTTTTCACTGTATTACAGTATGTGTTCACAAATGCTTTACACACGGCCTCTGGGATAAGCCTGTCTGCTCCTGCCAAGCTACCAAGGGAGTGAGCAGGGGTTATTTTAGGAGTGTATCTGAATATAAGCAAGGGTCCCTATTTGGACAAAGGTACCTACCTCTACCAACTGGAGACCCCCATTTCTAACATTGGTGGTCAGCGGTGTGGATTTGGACTTGCATTTGTGACTCATATACTGTGATTGGTGTACACTACTAGTAAGTGCAGACCATAACCCGACCACATGGTAGAATTTTAGTACCTTGGGACTTCTATTTTTGCTAAGAACTGCCAATCCTTGTTACCATGAGCAAAGCGGCATCCAATACATCTATGGATCTACATTTTGAAGAAGATAGGGTTAATACCTATACTGTGCCACAGCTTAAAACCTTCTGTAAAACAGTTGAGATCCCTGTGAAAGGCATCACCAAGAAGGAAGAGTTCCAAAAGGCGCTGAGGGCCTGGTTGGAATCTAGAAATGATCATGAGCATCCTGAAGAGCCTAGGGATGAGGCAGAGAATACAGATGGGCAGCTATATGGGTGGGTTGTCAGACCCACCCATATTGCTGGTCACCTGCTTGACCCGTGTTTTCTAACATCTCCCTTATTGTTAAGATACCTAGGGCCAGATGTAGGTCGCCCAATACCGGTCGGTAATGGCTGAAATTTCCACATTTCGGCCGCTACCGACCAGTATTAGGCTACTGAGATGTAGGTGGCCTAAATTGCAAATTCGGTAATTTACCGATTTGATATTTTAAGGAATCAGTAAATTACTGATTCCTTAAAATACTGAATCGGTAAATTACCGAATTTGCAATGTAAGGAGCACTCAAATGAGTGCTTTTCCCATTTTAGGATTGGTTATTTACCACCAACTAGAAGTTGGTGGTAAATAACGAATACCTTTTGAAAATGCAAATCTGTGCATTTTCAACTGTGCCATGTGGCAGACATACATGCCCTTAGGGCATGTATGTGTGCCACATCTGCACACAAGCACAATTCAGGGAGGCAACAGGGTGTCAAAGTCACACCCTGGCACCCTTGAATGTGTCCCCCATTTTACCAAATCGGTATTTACCGATTCGGTAATTGCCATTCATTCCTATGGGCCTCCAGGCCAATTTATTTGCTACATAGCATTTACAGATCCTAAAATACTGAATCGGTAAAATTCTGTATTTTAGAATCGGTAAATGTACTTTACCTACATCGGGCCCCTAGTCTGGTGTGCTGGTTTGGACATGTTCTGCTCTCCATGTTCCTTCCATTGTCGGAGCCCACGTATAGATCTGACCTAAATGCTTCTTTTAGACGCCGTTGGCACAGGTTGAATTTGAAGGATTTACATGCCACACTGTTACTTAGCCCTGCTATTCTTGTTGGTGATCCTGATCTGGCGTATAAAACACGTTGTGACTGGATTCCACATGCATAAGACTCCCTGATCCCAGCCAAATGGTCTAAGGGCCCTTGTTCTAATTCAAATCCGTGGTTCAATGACTCTTTGGCCACCATGAGTGAATCCTGTAGGAGATTGGAATGGGCCTAGAGAAGGGACTATGACCTTGGGCGAAAAAATGCTACCAAGGTGCGATCAAGAGCTACCATAAGGCCAAACAGTCTGCAAGGGCGGCTCATTTCACCAATGAAATTAAGGCCAGTAACAATCCAGCTAAATGCATTTTTAAAATACTTAATGACCATAAAAGCAAGAAAGATTCCTTTACCTCTGTGATTATGTCTGGGCAGCAATGTGAGGACCTGGCTACTTTTTTTGTTAAAAAGGTGGAAGCAATTTATAGATCTTTCCCGGTGGACATTATTGGTCCGGCTGTTTCACACAGCCCTTCCCCTATTTGTACTCTGGCAGCCATTCCTCCCATCAATCAGGATGAGTTAAATTTTTTAAGTAGGAAAGTTAAATCTGGCTCCCCAACAGATCCTGTGAAGCCGGCCCAGTTCAGGGAGTCCCTACCTGTGCTTCTTGCACCATTGTGCTAGGTAATTAACATCTCCCTTACCACAGCAGATGTTCCTAGGCTGTGGAAGCAGGCAAGGATGGTCCCTCTACTCAAGAAACCCTCACTTGATCCACCTAAATAGGAAAATGTCTGCGCTACATCATTGTTGTCGTGGGTAGCTAAAATCGCTAAGGCACATCTTAATAACATCTTCACGTGCTTCTTGAATAATAATGGCTTCTTGGATCTGTCCCAGAATGGCTTCCGCCCTGGTCACAGCACCAAGACTGCTCTCCTAGCTGTGACCGAACATCTGCTGTCCATTCTGGATGCTGAGCACACCACGGGCCTGATACTGCTTGACCTTAGTTCTGCGTTCGACACGGTCTCCCACCGGATCCTATGACATCGTCTGGAGGAGGCCGGGGTCGTTGGCCTAGCCTTGGAATGGTTTAGATCCTTCCTGTCAGACAGAACATTCCAAGTATCTGCCCCCCTTTCTCTCCAGCGCCCAGTCCATCAGGCAGGGTGTTCCTCAGGGCTCGGCACTGAGCTCCGTACTATTCATCCTGCATGTGCAACCCCTAGACACTGTGGCCAGGGACAATGGTCTGACCATGGTCTCATATGCCGATGATACGCAGTTCGTGGTGGCCCTCTCCGACGACCCTACTCGGGGCACCTCCAGATTTCAGAGCGGCCTGGCGGTCATCGCAGAGTGGATGACCACCAAATGCCTTTAGCTCAACGCCAATAAGTCCGAGGTGTTCTTGGTGGGGAGAGATCAGGGACTTTGGAGTGAGCAATGGTGGCCAAAGACTCTGGGTAGTGCTCCCACCACCAAGTCGGTAGTAAAAAAGTCTCGGGATATGGATGGATTCCTCTCTCAGGTTTCAGGAGCACACACAGAAAGAAGCAGGCTTTGGCCTGCTTCGGGGACAAAGGCCCTTGCTGGGCTTTTTTGATCCTTCTACCCGCCAGATGATAGTTCAGGCGGCTATTCTGCCCAGACTGGACTATGCAAATTTGCTCCTTCTAGGGGCTAACAAGGCAGAGGTGATTCGTCTACAGCGAGTCCAAAATGCGGCAGCTCGGGTCTTGCTTAGGCTTCCTAGAAGTTGCTCTGCGACGGGAGCTATTCTATGTCTGCATTGTTTGCCTTTGACCAAACGGATCAAATTTAAAACCCTTTTTTAAGTTTCTTAAACTTTCATCAGCTGAGATCCTGTCTAATTTGTTGATACCATATATACCTACATGCCAGCTACACTCTGCGGGACAACATTTGGTCATGGTCCCTCGAATGAAGCGTCTCGGAGCCGGGGGATGGCACTTTCACTGTTTAGCGGCAAAATTGTGGAACTCCCTACCGTATCAGATTCGGTGTCTAGATAGCCTGCTGACATTCTGAAAAGCTGCTTTTTCCTGTAGCTTAGTCCCTAATTTCCTTACTGATACTACTGCCAGCGCCGGGACGCCTCCTTGCTGAGGCATCTGTGTGCTATATAAACATGGGTAACATAACATAACATATGGGCCAATGGGCATGACTGGAGAGAAAGTACCTTTCGGGCAGGCGGCAGTGTTTTTTCAAAGGGCCTGTCCTCAGAAGAGCTGTAGGACAGGAAGAAGGATAGAATGCATAGGATGGAGCTAGCCAAGCTTACACTGGGTGGTCAGATGGAATTAGAAAGCAAGCAGTTAACCTTGGAAGAAAAGAGAATGCATTTGGAGCATGAGAGGAGGTTGATGGAGTTGGAGTTGAAAGCCAAGAGTTCAGAAATTACTCCCTCTAGTGGAAGCACACTATCCGTGCCTATAGAAACAAGAGTGTTTATCCCCAAAGATGCAATTAAGGAGTCCGACAAGCATGAAGATATTGGGCAATGGTTTAAAGCCTATGAAGTAACTATGACCTCCCACTGGGTCCCTGAGAAGGAATGGTGAGCGGGTTTGTGGGGGCTGTTTCTCAGTGATTATTGGGACACCTTGTTAGACTTGCCCTCTGAGTGCCAGAATTCCTATGTCCACATGAAGGAAGCCTTAATGACCATGTATGGGTTGACGCCACAGCTTTATAGATACAGTTTTAGAAATTGTAAGAAACTGTAGTCAAGTACTTGGGTGGAATATGTGTCTTTTTAGCAGAGCATTGGATGGTTGGGTGAAGGGTAGCAAAGTGAATGATTTTGAAGCGCTCTATGATTTGATTGTATGGGAGCCCTTGTCTAGTAATACTTTTCCAGAGCTACGCCAGCACCTGATTGGTAGTAAGCTGATGAACCCTCAGAAGCTTGCTGAGGAGGTGGACCGCTGGGTTAGTACCCGGGTCCACAAGGGTCATGTGGGAGACTTCGCCAAAGGTGGACAGGGCAGTTCACCTTCGAGTGTGTATTGGTTAACTAACGTTCTTTTCACTTCACTGATGTCTCGTTTGATAGCGCTTTTCACCTGGGTTTCCATTTTTGTTGGGCTGATCTTTAATACCCATCGAATATCATAGACCCCGGGGTTTCACTCTAATCATCCACCCTCACTCCATTTTATGATCACCACCCGCGTGCACCAGTATCACGCTTGTTTGCTTTGGTCACTCCCTGATTGTATACATTACTTTCCCAGGATGCGCAAGTCACCCCACTTTCTCTGTTATTTATAGATACCCCTCTGATATCTTATATGTTGCATTCCCCCTAGGATCGCGATGTATATGGTCTTTTTTACTTTTTTCCGGTTAAACCCCTGAAGAAGAGCTACGGCTCGAAATGCATCAGGGATATACTTCCAACGTACTAGCATTATGTTAATGGATCATTAAATATCTTATTGATGTTCCCCACTTGAATGAAATTTTAGATGGATCACTGATCATATGACAAAATATGATTCAAGCTTAAATAAGTTTGAGACCATCGCAGAAAATTCAGCTGGCTCTTTCTTTCTTTTTTGAACACAGCGATTTGGATCACCAAAGGTGTGCTCTAGATTTTAACCTTTCACGGTGAAAGGTTTCTCAGCTATATTACGCATTGGCACCTCTAAGAACAAGAGGTGAATATCTTCAGCACCCTAACTATTTGAAATTTGAATGACCAGAATATACACGACTACCCCCGGAGTGCAGCGGTTACCAGTTTTTTTGCTATATAGTCACACAAAAGCAGTCATGCTTTGCCTTGACTGGGGCCCCAGATGCCATAAAATGGTTCTGGGTAAAAGAGAGTCCTGGTGAGATAGAAAAATACAGCTGATGTGGCCTGAGTACGCTGCATTATGGGGACACAGTCTGGGGGCGGTCCCCGAACTGGAGGAAGACTCTGTAAGCTGGCTGGCCTGATAGCTACGGTACTGGTGCAATGAGGGGCCCAAGATCTGATGATAGACCGAGAGAGAAGGAGACCCTGAGACGCCCTGCCTGACTCCAAAATGGCAGCAGTCCCTCCCAAATTCAGGTATATCATGGGAGCACCCCAGAGACATCCTGAGGGGGGAAAGCAGTAATAGCAGGGCCCCAGGAAGGGTCTTAGCAATCCTTGAAAAGGACCCAGTTGTGGGGACTCACAGGGGTTTTCACTCCTGGCCTGACCTTAAGATGGTTGTTAGGGGTGACTTTTCACCACGAGGAGCTCTGAACCTGAAGTCTGTCCCTTCCTCACCTCTCCACTCACCATCTTTGTCCCAGTGGCCAGCTGGAGAACATTACAGAAGGTTCTCCCTAGTAACACCAGGACGATGTCTCTCTTGATGTTACTTCCCTCCTCTCCCTACCCCTCCTGCCTACCCCTACCCCTCTTGAGTCTTGACTTTGGATCATCTCCTGTTCCTCTCTCTATTCTTGTGGAACCCGAAATGCATACATGGCCAATTCCCGGAGGAGATGCCCTGACAGCTATAGGGGAGATTGGCTCCGGCACATCGCCATGGCCGTCACCTACCCAGCCGGACTTCTGACATTTGTCTTGTTTCTGCCCCGCCGCTGCTTTTGCTCTTTAATTGTTTTCCCGTTGAGACCTAGCTGTTTGGCTTTTGCCCGTGGAGCTTCCTGATAGCTACGGAGGAGATGGACTGTGGACTTCCCCCTCAGTCTTCACCTATCCAGCCGGACTTTGGGCAGACCCTCCTTCGTCTCTCTAATCTATCTAACCCCTACCCCTTTACCCCTCCCCCTTACCCTTCTAAACTCCATATATTTCATCTTCAACACTCTTGAATTGTTTTTCTAGTAATTGATGTAACGTGTAACTGAAGTAATTTTATAATTTCTTTTTATTTTTCATTTTATTTTACATTTATTTCAAAAGTCAGCTGTACAATGAGCAAAAACTAAATAAATATCAGGACCAAAGCAGATAAATAAAGATATCAAATTAGAAAAATCTTTTTTCTACAGTACAAGCAATTGATATAAGGTACTTAAATCACATTAAACCCAATTAATTATAGGTTCCCATATTTTAAGACCCAATGAACTTCTTTTTATCCCTTTAAGTTTATACATAGCAATTTCGAGGCGATAAACAGAGAGCAATTTGGAGCACCAATGATGAAAGATAGGAAGTTCAACATCAATCCATCTAGAGGTAATACAATAACGGAAAATTGACATACAAATAAACAGAAAAGCTTCTTCAGTTATCAATCTAGTACCGATGCAATCAGTTTGAATACCTAAGATTACTAATTCAGGGGTTAACTTTACGTCAAGTTTCAAACAATTATTAATGAAAGTTTCTATATCAGCAATAAAACGTAAAAGTTTCGTACAATTAAAAAACATGTGAGTAGAATCAGCCCCAATCTCGCCACATCGGTTACAGCTAACATCAGCATCTGTTTTCCATCTCGCTATTTTACTTGGAGAATAGTATAAATCAAAGATTGACATGTAATGTTGACTTTGAAGTGAACCGTTAAAAAGAATCTTAATTGATGTTTCAATAGATCTTCCAATATCAACGCTCTCAAGTTCAAGTTTCCTTTTTCCATTTATTCTCAATTGAGGAAAGATCATCTTCAAGTTGACTAATAGCAGTAGCATAATTTATGCCTATTTATTTTACTTTCTTACTTATTTCTAAGATAGGATTTTTATTCATACAGCTATGGTCAAGAAGGCCCTTGGATTCCAAAAAGCTCTGGATCTGTAGATATTTTAAAAAAATCATTTTTAGACAAACTATATTTAGCTCGGAGATCTCCAAAAGAAATAAGTTTAGAATCTTGATATAAATCTCCTAGTACAAAAATACCAGAATGATACCATCTTGTAATCATTTGATCATGGAAAACTGCTGTCAATCTATGATTATTTAAGATAGGGGAATAGTGATGAAATTCTTTTAAGCCTACCATTTTCTTCCTAATTTGTCGCCAAACAATAAATACCGCTAAAATAATTTAAAATTTTGTTTTTTTATAATAGCTGGGTTCTAAGATTTTTACCAAGCATTGTGATACTTTATCACCTAACAGTAATTCATAAATTGACGGCTATATTGACTCTTCAATAATAACATCTCTAAAAAGTAATATACCCATATGTCTCAAAAAAATAAGCCAATAATACATCCGGAAATTAGGAACTCTCCAGCCTCCTCTTGGTCTTGGCAGAATACACCATTTTAGGGCACGCCTTGAGCGATGGTAGCCCCAGAGGAACCTAGATACCATTCTATCAATTTTAGTAAAGTAAAGTGATGAAATTAGTAAAGGAATTGTACGAAATAAGTATAAAAACTTCGGAAAAATTAACATTTTAATGACATTCACACGACCAAACAGATAAAGGTGTAAGTTATTTAACCTTTCCAGCACCTTATTAGAAGAAGCTAGAACAGGCTCGATGTTGAGGCGTATAATGTCATCGATCTTGGGGGATATGGTTATCCCCAGGTATTGGGCTTCTGGAGCAAAAGTTATTTCGTGCGGACGGCCCCAATCCGAGTGAATTAATTGGGTTTTGGTTATGTTTAATTTATAGCCGGATAGTGTACCAAATTCTTCGGCTAGACTAATTATTTTTGGAAGTGCCCGCCTAATGTCTGTGGTGGTAATAGCTACATCATCTGCATAAGCAAATACTTTAAAGTGGTTCTCACCAATTGTTACTGGAGTGATGTCTGTTGCGGTACATAATTTACGGAGGTAGGGTTCTAAATATAAGGCAAACAGCAGGGGGGAGCTAGGGAAACCTTGCCTTGTCCCCCTTGATATAGAAAAGCCTTCAGAATTGGTATCTGTAACCCTAATAACCACTTTAGGGTTGAAAAAGAGCGCTTTTACTGCAGTGATATAGTGATGTGGAAATCCCATCCAAGTTAATACGGACCAGAGAAACCCCCAGGTGACCCTGTGGAACGCTTTTTCAGCGTCCAACAGGGCCACCGCAACGGGAGACTCTGAGGCCTGAGCCCAATCCAGTAAGGCTATAATTTTTTTAACATGATCAGTAGTGTCTCTTCTGAAAAGAAATCCGTGTTGTCTAATATAAACCAAGGATGGCATTAATATGTTTAATCTATTAGCCAGAATCTTACAGAAAATTTTACTGTCGGCCATAGTAAGAGAAATGGGTCTGTATGAGCCTAGCTCTTCACTATTTTTACCTTTTTTTAAAAAAATGATTATTGTGGCGGACGACCATGATGCTGGTGGATACCCGGCAAAAGCAGACTGAAAAATCTTGGTCAGTTCTGGCTTTAAGATAGTCATAAAGATCCGATAAAATTCCAATGGAATCTGATCTGGTCCCATTGGCTTGCCTGCGGCTAAACTAAGAATGGCTAATTCTATTTCTTTCCAAATGACCGGAGCGCGAAGTATCTCTTTTTGTTCGGATGATAGTTCAGTTCTTGGAATTGCGTCAAGGTACTGTTTAATATCTAAATCAGATGACTGATTAATTTGATGATACAGTATTTTATAAAATTCATTAAATGCAACCACAATGTCACCTTTTGATGTTTTCGCGTTTCCATTCATATTGAAGATTTTAAAGATCTCATTGGACATTGCGCGTTGACGAAGTCTTTGTGCCAGAACTTTTCCTGTTTGTTCACTCAGTTCATAGCTTTCTGTGCGGTGTTGAAAGTAGCGTAAGGCTACCTGATCAGCAATGTGAGAATAAACTTGGTTACGTTTGATGGATAAATCAGTTTGAGATTCTGCTACATTCTTATTATGTTTGATACTTTCTGCCAATTGTAGTTCTGCGTCCAGAACCAAATCGCAATCTTTTTTAAATTTATCCCGATTAGATTTATGTTGAAAATTCGAGTACTTTAAAGTTTCACCTCTTATAATAGATTTAAATGTATCCCAGACTATTGGAATTGATGCAGATCCATTATTGATCTGAAAGAACTCTTGGATAATATTTGACATGAAAAGTATATAATCTTGTTGTAGTAGCAGATTCCTCTGAAAAGACCAAGATAATTGCGAGGGTGGCCCAATAGATGGCAAGTTGAAACTGAGAAGGATAGGATTGTGATCAGACAGTAATTTTGGAAGAACTTGTATCTTATATTTATCAGAAAAAAACTGGGAAAGAAAAAAATAATCGAGACGGACAAATTTCCTATGTGGGGCAGAAAAAAAACTATACCCAGGAACTGCAGGATGTAAACTATGCCATGCATCAAAGAGCCCATTATCTATTACCAAAGACCTTAAAGCCTTAAACGTTCGTGATTTAGAGCCAACATAGTTCTCGATTTTCCTAATATTGAAGCTAGCTTCCAAATGAATGTTTAGATCTCCATTAAAAATAATAGGGACATTACATAATGCTAGCTCCTGGTTTAAGGAATTAAACAATTCTGAGTCATCTAAATTAGGGCCATATACAGAATAAATCATAATTTTATTCAGAGATAATACAATTTCAGTTGAGGCCCACCTACCCCACTTATCAGCTGACGTATGAAGAACAGTACCTAAATTCTGCCTCATGAGTATAGCTACTCCCCGTTTGATTCCAGTTTGTTTAGAACAAACCAGCAGGTCTAGTCCCAGATTCTTTAATAAATCTCTTTTCCCCCAAGAAATATGAGTTTCCTGGAGGGAAAGAATATCAATTTGTAACAAATGTATCATTTTAGCAAGAATTCCTCTCTTTTTACCATCATTAAGACCGTTAACATTTAGAGTACAAGTTCTAATTTCCCTACCCATCAACGAAAATAGTAATGAAATATCGGCAAGTCCTCACCAGGAGCCACACATTTATTATTCTTGCCATTTGAAAGTTTATTACAAATCTCCTTGCAATACGATAGACAAGGCTTTTAGTGAAAAAAAAATAGACTATCTAAAAAAAGAGAACCATACAGAATAAGTACCATAGTGTACAGGTTTTGCTCAGCTCCAGCTGCTGTTGATTTACACCCCCACCACCACCACACCATCCCACCCACACCCACCCAACCATCCCACCCACACCCCCAACCCACCTTATGAGGCACAGGGACAGCCAGTCTCCCTGGGAACACCGAGTGCCTTCCCCCCCTACCTCCCATCTGACTCAAAGGAAAAAAAAAGAGAAATTGAAGCTGACTAAAAACAGAAAAAGGGCAGACAGATTGGCTGGTCTACTCCGACCTAGCCTGGCCAGGGCCAGCCTACAAATTCTAATCTACATAGATTCATCGTAATTAGATACACAAAAAATGAATCTATGTATAACTACACACGGTAATACTTTCTATACACATTTTGCAACATATACAACAAACAATCATAAAGAAGCTAGGTATTCTTTATAATTTCTGTGGAACCTTATGTAAAGCGTTCTGATACCTCCGGGTCTAGCCAGCGCTATATAAAACTTTTTAAATAACTAAGGGTCCCCAGCAGAAGAGTGGGTGGAGACAGGGCTAAACAAAGGGAGTTCCAGAAGGCTCCCCAAAGTAATCCCCAAGGGAACCAAGGGAAGGGTTCTCAGCCTCCCCCTCAGAAAAAGCCAGGGGCCCGACAAATAAGCTTGTTCAGAGGTCCCAAGAAATGTTTTGGTTGTGGTCAGGTGGACTACTTCTTCTGGCATCCTCAGTGTCCCGGCAGATGGCTAGTTTAGCCCTGAGAGAGGAGATTGGTGCCCAAGGTGGGTAGGGTGCCGCAGAGATGTCCCCAGCCTCTTTAAGAGACAGTGAGATGGCCCCCAGGACCCAGCTACCTGATAACACTAAGAAATACAGGCAGTGGGTTACCATCAATGGCCAAAGGGTGGCAGCTCTGAGAGACACCGGAGCCAGTATGACAGCTGTCTGTTACCAAAGCGATACCAAAGGAGATGATGAACGGAGCGTTTGAGCAAATCAAACACTCGCCCCCAGTCAATTGATCTGGGTTTAATCCATCATCATTCTTTAGCTCACTCCACCACCCCAGTTCAGACATGGCCATATGCAAATCAGTCTGACCGTGTGCCTAATGGTAAATGTCCAGCCCGAACTGCCAAGCAATGTCTTTCCTGGACCGGAAATCACCATCTTGGGACCGGTTTGGTTTAGCTTTATTTGCCCTAAGTTGGCAGGGAATGCCCGGACGTGGGTCCCTTGCTCACTGTGCCATGGGATTCAAGACAGCCTGGTTGATGAGGGTTATGAACCCGAAACTGGTCCCAGGATGCTTGTTTCCGGTCCAGGGAAGACATGGCTTGGCAGTTTTAGCATGTGCCACCTCCGCAGAGGTTGCCGTCGCATCACCGATGAAGCTTATTGCAGGGTCGGTCACAGCTCAAGAAACCATCGATTTCGCCGCACAGTCGTCGGGCGTGCATGCATCACAGCCACGTTGTCCCATCGCATCAAAGACACCATTTTGTTGCATCGCACTAGATCGTCGCATCGCATCGAGGCACCATCTTGACACATCGCACCAGATCACAGTAAGAAACAGACGCTTTGCCTCCTCTCCTGTAAGGAACAGATGCATAATTTGAAACAATAAGGGTACCCCTGACTAAGTTCCTAAATCAGGGTGCATCAAGCAATTAAAATCAAAACAATTTAGGAACGTTGAAAATAATATTGCATACCTAAAAATCATATACAATATTTAATACAAAAACCGTTAGTTACAAAATTATATATTTTTTATTCTTATTTTATATAATAATCACATTTGAAAGTAATTTAAGAACAGAAACAGAAAAATGTATACTAGAGGTAATGATGACCTCAGTATTTAATTTATGATGTTTACACATTTAGTTTCATCAATTGTTCTAGACAGTAATTTCTTTTGTATCTGAAATTCATTAAACATTTATCAAAATATTATACATATTCTTATTTGATGTTGGGATAGGGTGCACATTCATTTGGGCATGGCTCTGGAATTTTAAGATCCTACGCTTGTTTCGGCTTGAAGCCTTCATCAGGATACCATGTATGTATATCAAATAAAGCCTAAACAGGGTATCTGTAAACAGAAACGTACCAGTGTTGCAACTTGGTCCTATTTACAAAAATGTGACCCCAAAGTCGGGTATTCACAAAGGCTTATTATTGGATTTAACATATTATTTTAAAAAACACTAGTCAAAAAAATTACTCAAACATTTAGAAAAGAAAAACATAGTATATGCAATCTCCCAATACTTTATTGTGAATAACACCTTCGCATCTGATGACAAGCTCAGTTCGTCATGAGCCACGGTGCCTGTGTGCTCATGACGAGCTGAGCTCGTCATGACCTTTAGAACACTCGCATGCTCGGCTAATTCCCCTGCTGGGCGAACATTCTAAAGAAACGGGTGTGGTCATGATGAGCTCAGCTCGTCATGAGCACACGAGAATTTTGCTGCATGACGAGCTGACCTCGTCATGAGCACGGGGCGCTGTGCGCGCCCCCCAGCACAGCAGGGGAATTTGCCCAGCTGCGAAGAGGTTAGAACACCTCATAACCTTCACCCGGTGCAGAATCCCATAAAGAACCTTAGAAGTGTGATTTAGAATGAATATTTGAGATAGGAGGTGTCAAAAGAGAAGAAAAACAATTGTCAATACAAATTAAAGACACCTTATAATCTGGTCCAATGCATATTTATGGAAATTTGATTTTCTTGTCAAGATGGGCAGGATATGAAATAAAATTTGAATGAAGACCGGTAACTACCTTTTGTCATATGTTAGATACGTGTGACCTCTAGAACACTTCAGGTACGATCAGAGTCTAGTTCTTGATGTTCTGTAGATTATAAAGGGAAGAATGATATTGAGCATGTGTGGAAAGGTGTAGAAAAGATAATACATTTTGTTCCTAAATATCCTGGATTTACCTTGAATTGATATCTAGTATGAAGGTGTTTATCACAATAAAGTATAGGGAGATTGCATATACTATGTTTTTCTTTTCTAAATGTTTGAGTAATATTTAGGACAAGTGTTTTTTTTAAAATAATATGTTAAATCCAACAATAAGCCTTTGTAAATACTCCACTTTAGGGTCACATTTTTGTAAATAGGACCAAGTTGCAACACTGATATATGTTTCTGTTTACATGTATGATACAAAAGGGGATGATGGACGGAGTGTTTGAGCAAATCAGACACTCACCCCCAGTCAACTGATCTGGGTTTAATCCATCACCATTCTTTAGCTCACTCAGCCACCCCAGTTCAGACATGGCCATATGCAAATCATTCTGACCCTGTGCTTCATGGAAACTGTCCAGCCCGAACTGCCAAGCCATGTCTTCCCAGGACCGGAAACAAGCATTCTGGGACCGGTTTCGGATTCATAATCCTCATCAGCCAGGCTATCTTGAATCCAGTGGCCAAGTGAGCAAGGGACTCACGTCTGAGCATACCCTGGCAACTTAGGGCCATCAAAGCAATATAAAAGGGGATGATGGACAGAGCATTTTAGCAAATCAAACACTCACCCCCAGTCAACTGATCTGGGTTTAATCCATCACCATTCTTTAGCTCACTCAGCCACCCCAGTTCAGACATGGCCATATGCAAATCAGTCTGACCCTGTGCCTCATGGGAACAGTCCAGCCCGAACTGCCAAGCCATGTCTTCCCTGGACCGAAAACAAGCATCCTGGGACCGGTTTCGGATTCATAACCTCATCAGCCAGGCTATCTTGAATCCAGTGGCCAAGTGAGCAAGGGACTCACGTCTGAGCATACCCTGCCAACTTAGGGCGAACAAAGCGATACAAAAGGGGATGATGGACGGAGCGTTTGAGCAAATCAAACACTCACCCCCAGTCAACTGATCTGAGTTTAATCCATCACCATTCTTTAGCTCACTCAGCCATCCCAGGGCAGACATGGCCATATGCAAATCAGTCTGACCCTGTGCCTCATGGGGACAGTCCAGCCCGAACTGCCAAGCCATGTCTTCCCTGGACAGGAAACAAGCATCCTGGGACCGGTTTTGGATTTATAATCCTCATCAGCCAGGCTATCTTGAATCCAGTGGCCAAGTGAGCAAGGGACTCACGTCTGAGCATACCCTGCCAACTTAGGGCGAACAAAGCGATACAAAAGGGGATGATGGACGAAGCGTTTGAGCAAATCAAACACTCACCCCCAGTCAACTGATCAGGGTTTAATCCATCACCATTCTTTAGCTCACTCAGCCACCCCAGTTCAGACTTGGCCATATGCAAATCAGTCTGACCCTGTGCCTCATGAGAACAGTCCAGCCGGAACTGTCAAGCCAAGTCTACCCTGGACATTAAACAAGCATCCTGGGACCAGTTTCGGATTCATAATCCACATCAGCCAGGCTATCTTGAATCCAGTGGCCAAGTGAGCAAGAGACTCACGTCTGAGCATACCCTGCCAACTTAGGGCGAACAAAGCGATACAAAAGGGGATGATGGACGGAGCGTTTGAGCAAATCAAACACTCACCCCCAGTCAACTGATCTGGGTTTAATCCATCACCATTCTTTAGCTCACTCAGCCACCCCAGTTCAGACATGGACATATGCAAATCAGTCTGACCCAGTGCCTCATAGGAACAGTCCAGCCCGAAATGCCAAGCCATGTCTTCCCTGGACCGGAAACAAGCATCCTGGGACCGGTTTTGGATTCATAATCCTCATCAGCCAGGCTACCTTGAATCCAGTGGCTAAGTGAGCAAGGTACTCACGTCTGAGCTGTCCATCACCACCCCCTTTTGTACCGCTTTTGGCCGCCATAAGTGTGGCAGGGTATGCTCAGAAGTGAGTCCCTTGCTCACTTGCCCACTGGATTCAAGATAGCCGGGCTGAAGATGGCTGGAATGCCAGAAACCGGTCCTCAGAAGCTTGTTTCCGGTCCAGGGAAGTCATGGCTTGGCAGTTCGGGCTGGACTGTTTCCATGAGGCACAGGGTCAGAGTGATTTGCATGTAGCCATTTCTGAACTGGGTTGGCAGAGTGGGCTGAAAAACAGTGATGGATTAAACCCTGATCTTTTGACTGGGTGTGAGTGTTTGATTGTTTCGGATGCTCCGTCCATCACCACCCCCTTTTGTACCGCTTTTGGCCGCCATAAGTGTGGCAGGGTGTGCTCAGACGTGAGACCTGTGAGAAGTTGGCTTGGTATGTAATGCTCACTAATTCTAGTGATCACCTTGTACCATGCCAAGCAACCCTTATGATGATTGGTTGTAAGTCAACCTTATAGACCAGCTATCCTAGTAGCGTGGACAAAGCAGTCTTAGGCCAAACTCTGTAAAGGCATGTGAAGCGAGCTGTTTTTCCATACACAATCCCCTTGAATACCAAATGAAAGGACACCACACAGATATATATTGAAAATATATATAGATTTATTTACTACAAACTCCCCTATACTCTTTATGAGCACAGAAGCAAATGCGTTAAAACAAAACACAGTTTAAATATAGAAAAGTTGCCCAATATGGATGAGCCCTAGGGGCCACCTAAACCATGTACTAAAATAGTGGTGTAAGAACCACCTAGCTGAAAGGAAGTAGGCCTAGGGCCTAGGGAATCGCTGGAGCTGTTCGGGACTAACAGTGAAGAAGTCGGGAAAGGCCCGCGGGACTCGGGTGCAGTGCGGAAAGTGCACGCATATACCAATGTTAAGTCAAAGGTGCGTAAAAGTTACAAAGTTAGTTATTAAGGAACCTTCCGAGTGACCTAGAAGAATGAAACTTTAGACACAGACACTAGAGGTGTGTACCAGTGTAGGACACTGGCGTTGCTGAGTTACCTCACCCACAGGAAGCGGGTGCACAGTTGCGAAGTAGTGTCGGCTTTCGTCACACAGGTCGATGGTGCTTGGAGCTGAAGATGCTGCAGGCGGCTCGAAGTGAAGAGTTTAGATGGATCCAAGGGTGGATCTGAAGTGGTGAAGACCTGAAAGCAGAGGGGACAATGTTCAAAGTCACTAGCCAGTGACTACCATGGAACCAGAATGGAACCAGGCGATGTCGGGTGCAAACAGGGGATGAGGTGAAGATTGTCTCTGCAGCCACGTGGACACGAAGAGGTCGAGGACGTCCAGGCGTTGGTCACGAGCTGTCCCACAAAGGCTCTAGATGCTGGCGGCGTCAGCTTCTTGATCGGAACAAACAGGCCTTAGCTAATGCAAGACATGCAGGAATCGATGCAAGCTTCTCACTCGGACCAGCAAGGTCAGAGCGGGTGCTCCTTTTTACAGGAGTGAGGGCAAGTCTGGAGCAACCAGACCTGCAGTGTAGATTGTAGGTTTCATTGCCAAGATGGCCGCTGACCACGTGGCAAGTGGCCGGGATGGCGCGTCGAGTGGTACGATGCAAAAGGGCCCCACGCAGATCGTGGAGATGCTGGGGGGCTGATCTTCGGTGCAAGGGCTGCTCGGTTGTGCGGCTTCTCAATCCCCAAAGCACTGCATTGAGGGTACCTCGGGTGCTGCGCAGTCAGCTTCTCGGGGGTCTTTCGAGATGTCCGGTCCCACGTCTCTCGTCCCTCCACGGGTCCCTTCTTTGCAAGGACTGTGGATCTGGTGGTGAGAAGTCTGGGAGTCTGGGTCTCGTCCGGCTCTGGGCTCGGGCTCGGGCTCCGGCAGGAGGCGGCGGCAAAGCAGACGCCGAGTTGCTGGATGGTGCCTGTGTTCACAGGGTGGCCACTCCTAGGCCACAAGGGAGATGCTCTTCAGTCTTCTGTGCAGCAGAATGTTGAAGTCCAGTCGTCTTCTTATTTTCAAGTTGATTCAGGATGATCTGAGGTGCTATGGCACTGCTCCCACTCTTATTCCCAATCTGAGCGGTGGATCACCTTCTAGGTCCCTCCTCTGGGTGGGACCAGGAAGGGGGGTGGTTACACCCCTTTTCCTTTGTCCAGCTCCACGTCAGGACTGGGGCTGGAAGGCCCCAGCACTGGTTTGGACTGGCTTCTGCACAAGGACACCTTGTGTGCCCCGGGCATGTCTGATTCTATTCAGCCCTGTCCTACCCAATACACAAAATCCTGTCTGGGGTGGTGCTCGCACCTCCCAAGGCAGGGAACCCTTTGTCCAAGCCTCCCTCGCTTGAAGGACTCCCAGCAGCAGGAGGTCAGGCTTGTGTCTGTGGTGGCAGCATCCATTTTGTGATGCTGAGGCTCGAGTTTAACTTTAACTGGGGTTCAGGTTATGTACATGTCGTGTCCCTCTAGAAGGGTGGTATGCTATCCCCGTCGACAGAACTGTCGAGGGGATAGTATTCCAATTCGTATGACACCTTACTCGACATGTTTTGATAAAGCCAAACCAAAGTTAGCATATAACCGCGAGGATTATAATGCGCTTAAGAGTATATGGTATGGTAGTATCCCGGAACAGCTAAGGGAGTTGTTCCCGACAGCTGCAGACAGGTTCAGCTCATGCTAGAGCACCGTCTCACATGTAACCACGCACTCTGCCTCCAGGATTGCAGAGGCCTTCCATAGGAGTGGCTTATAGGTTAACATGTGTCCAGTTAAGGTCAGATATATATCTAAGTAAGAGGTGATTACACCAACTTACCCCAGCTGAGTGATCAGCCAGTGTGTCAAATATGGAGGCCAGGCCAGGGGTGGCACAGTACATGCTGCAGCCCCTGGTAGGCCTTGGCTACACCTATGCCCTGGGTACCTATGGTACACTGTTACAGGGGCCTATAAGGTGAACCAGTTCCAATTCTTAATGCACCTATAGTGCATTGGCATCAATTTAGAGAGAGAACAGCAGGCTGTGGGTCTTGTTAGCAGGCCCACAGCCACATTACGTCATAAACCAGTGAAGCAAAAAGCAAAATTTGGGGTGACCATAGGATAGCAGACCCTACTCTCCTACTAGTCCCTTGCTCACTTTGCCACTGGATTCAAGCAAGCCAGGCTGAAGACGGCTGGAATGCCAGTCCTCGGAAGCTTGTTTCCGGTTCAGGGAAGACATGGCTTGGCAGTTCGGGCTGGACTGTTCCCATGAGGCACAGGGTCCGACTGATTTGCATGTAGCCATGTCTGAACTGGGGTGGCAGAGTGGGCTGAAGAACGGTGATGGATTAAACCCAGATCTTTTGACTGGGTGTGAGTGTTTGATTGATTTGGATGCTCCGTCCATCACCACCCCCTTCTGTTTACATATACCCTGTTTAGGTTTTATATGATATACATACATGGCGTCCTGATGAATGCTCCAAGCCGAAGTGCATGTAGGATCTAAAAATTCCAGAGCCATGCCCTAATGAATGTGCACCCTATTCCAACATCAAATAAGAATATGTATAATATTTTGACAAATGTTTAATGAATTTCAGATACAAAAGAAATTAATGTCTAGAATGATTGATGAAACTGAATGTGTGAACATCATACATTAAATACAGAGGTCATCATTATCTCTAGTATACATTTTTCTGTTTCTGTCCTTAAATGACATTCAGATGTGAATATTATATAAAATAGGAATCGAAAAGATATATTTTTGTAACTAACAGTGTATGTATTGAATATAATTTAATACTTTTTAGGTCCGCAATATTATTTTCAACATTCCTAAATTATTTTGATTTCAATTGCTAGGAACAGATGCATCTCCTCCCCTGCGTTGCGATAAGGAACAGGTGCGCCGCCTCCCCCGAAGCAAGGAACTGAGGCATCGCATTCCCAGCGACTCTTTTGCTTATTTTGCGTGACGCATCCAAGGTACTTTGAGAGTAAAGTGTTGCATTTATCATCTACATTGAACTAAGCTATTTCTACCATCTGAAAGTCATATTTTCTTTTATTTTACTGTATTTAAACTGGTGTGGTGTCCATTTGTAGTGTTTTCACTGTATTACTGTATGTGTTCACAAATGCTTTATACACTGCCTCTGAGATGAGCCTGCTTGCTCGTGCCAAGCTACCAATGGGTGAGCAGGGGTTATTTTGGGAGTGTATCCTACTTTCCCTGACTAGAAGCAAGGGTCCCTATTTGGACAAAGGTACCTACCTCTACCAACTAGAGACCCCCATTTCCAACAGTTGTGTTGCTCAAGATTTATGAAGACACTCAGGAACACGCAAAGTAGCTTGGTGAGGCCTTATAAATCAGTTTTTGAGTTGTATCACGCATGTACCACATTGCCTGGTGCAAGTGCGATGCAAGCTGTCTCATAAATATTGCCCTGAATTGCTAGAAAGCAAAGACTAGTGAAATAGTGACAGCTATTTATAGTGCTAAGAGGTCCAAGCCTGCGACAGAAAGCACAGTGAACTGCATTAGTTTGAAACAAGTATTACACACAGTATATGATAAGTTGCACACAGGCTGTCGCAAAATGTGCAAAAATATGAAAAAGAGGGGGGCGGAGTCAAGATGGCGGCGTAGTAGGATGCTCTAATCGGTCCCTCCGGCGCCGAACCTGCTAAGCTTTGTTTTTCGCCTACCTGGGACTTCGGAGACCTGACCGGGAGTGTTGCAGATGCCCCCTAGGCGACCCTGAAAGTTTGGGCTCCCTAGCGGTTCTCCTTGTGGCGTGGTGCGCCCCGGACTGCTGGCGGCCTGTGGTGGCATGGCCGACGCTGAGGTCGGGAGCTGTAGTGAGGGCAGCGGCTGGGGCTGTGGAGCTCTGACGCGCACCGGAAGCTGGCTGCAGGACGGCTAAGGCGGCATTGCGGTAGGCCCGGTTGAGCGGAGTCTCGCACCCCTAGACCAACGGAGGGGCCAGATCGGGGCTGATTGAGCGATCCGGGCCACAGGGCGGCCAGAAGCAGCAGGACAAGCAGATGCTCCGGTCCGGCGGAGTAAAGCACGCGAGGCCGAGGACTGCAGGCCCACCTATCCCTGTACCACAAAGAGGTGGTTTTGGCCTATCGTGGACCTGGGGGCTGGAGAGGGTGCTCCTTGAGCGGGGAGGGGCCTGGAGCTGCGGACGCTCTTCGACCCCCTAGCAGCGAGTGGAGAGCAATACTCTAGGGCACCGGGCATGGGAGCCGCGTTCTCACTCCGCCCGGGGTGCACTTGGTGTGGAGACGGCTGCGCCACGCTTTTTTGGAGATTTGATAGCGAGGTGACTGGGCCGGCACTGTAGAAGGCCTGAAGTGCCCGCTTGTCGCATTGAATTGATGCCCAGTGGTGTCCTTCTGCCCCTTGCTTTGGAGGGCTCCTGTGGACTTGCTGCCACCTGACGTAACAGGTGGGGACTGTGGAGTGCGAGGCGACATTACCCGGATCTAGCGGCGGGCTGGTCAAATACTACCCAGGTGAGAGCAGGCTGGACACCACCTTGTCGCGAGCCCTGAGGTGGGCCACTTTGGCGCATTGGGGGCTGCAGCTGGGGCGTGGGAGGCCCGGCCTTCTGCTCCTGGAGAGACTGGAGGGTACCTTGGGTGGCGCCTAACTGGACTATCTGTTGGCTGGCACGGACGAGTGGCGCTCCTCGGACCCCTGAGCCCGGTGAGCCCTGGGGGGATCGCGGGCTGCTGTGGCTGCCCCCCTGAGAGGGATAAATCGCTCCCTGACCCCACCAGGAATACTTCCTGTGGCTGCACATCGCTGGTGAATGTTATATCCCTGTGACCCCGGTGGTGAACTTACAGCGAGGCTGTGCTAAGGAACCTTCCCCCCGACACTCCCTGTGGGCCACATAGCTCCCGCTGCTTGGGGTGCCCTGCCACTGCCCACGATTGGGGCCTACCGGGGGTGATGACGACTGCGGAGCCTCAGGGGGGGCTCTAACATCCCCATCCAGCGGCGCGGCCACTGCCCTGGTGTGCCTCTGGGATGCGAGCCCGGTCAACGGAGAGACAATGGCCAACAGACAAAGCACAGGGAAACCGGGCAAAGACGCCCCGCCAAGAATCTCTCAGCAACTGGCGTCGCCGGGCCCTAGCATCTCGCCCAAACCAAGAGATGATGATGCTCCTGTCACTAAAGCCTTCATGCTAGAGCTCTTCTCCACGATAAAGGAGGATATCTCGGAGCTCCGCTCCCAACTCTCTCGGACCTCCACGAGATGAGGAGGGATGTGGACGACATTGGAGAGCGAGTAGCCACGCTAGAGGACCATGATCTGGGGGTGGACGGCGAGGTGCACCAGCTCCAGCAAGACGTGATCTGCCTCACGGAACAGAATTTGGACCTCCAAGCTCACGCGGAAGACCTGGAAAACAGGTCCCGCTGGAATAATATCCGCATTCGGGCGGTGCCTTGGGATGGTGAAGCTGGAGACCTGCAGAGTTATATAGAGGCCCTCTTTCTGCAGATCCTGGGAGAGGATGATCTTCATGAAATCCGTATGGACAGGGTCCATAGAGTTGGCTTGCCGAAGGGCGGAGGAGTTCCCCCCTGGACATCCTGGTTTGCGTCCACGATTTCCAACGCGGCCACCTCTCCAAGAGGAGGGAGCTCCCCTGCGAGACGGAGATGGCGCTCTTCATCCTGGCAGAGAGTAGGCGGCGCAGCGGCAATGGGGAGACCGGACCCCATGACTAGCCTACAGGAGAGAGGGGCAGCGGTTGCCTCTGTGACCACAGCGATGGAGGCTACATCAAGAGACAGCTCCGGAGCGGCCTAAGTCCTGGTCGGCTGAATAGATGGCGTTGGGGGGACACCTCCGATTCAGGTACCGTGGGTCCTTATGTACTTTCTGGGAAGACACCCCAGACCAGACCCTGGGGGGACCACTGACTGTACCCCCGACCCTCGTTCCTTGAGGGTATCAGTACTCTTCGGCACTTTGGAACTACTGGTCCTTCTGACCTGTTTGAGAATTTTCCTCACTCCCTCCCATTGCTTTCTTTTGTTTTGTTGTCCCCTTGCGGGGCTTATGGGGTTTGGGTGGAATAGTTGTATGGGTGGGCTTTGGAGGGAGGCTGGGAAGTTGGGAACCGGGGAGACGGTGGTGGTGACCAAGAAGTGTGCATGTGGACGGATGTCAAGTGGTGGCCTGCTGGGGTTATGCCTTTAGACCCAATAGTTCTAGAATCGTGGGAGTGTGGTGGCTGAGAGCGGATGAGAGGAGCCTGGGGAGGTCGGGAGGGACACGCACCTGCCTGGGCTGGACTCTTCGCAGTTGTTTGTGGTTGGAGATGCTAACACGATGAGTGGTTAGGCTGCCCTGGTCGGTGAGGGATGTGAGAAGTCTTTGCTGTATGCAGATAGCGGGGATGAGGATAGCATTGTGTAATGCCGCTAACTATAGGTACATGGAATGTGAAGGGCTTGAATTCCCCACAGAAGCGCCAAAAAGTTTGGAAGTATGTGCTCGATCACCAACTAGACATGGTGGGTCTCCAGGAGACACACCTGGCGCGCAAGGATGAAATGCGCCTCAAACATAAAAACTTTCCCCTTATTTAAATGTCATCGGCTACCATGAAGCATAGAGGGGGGGACCTTCTCTTCCGGTCTGCCCTTCACTTTCAGCCCATGGGGGTGCGCAGCGATAAGGAAGGTCGATGGCTAATGGTCAAGGGGTTGTTGTATGATAAAATGTGCACCTTTGTGGTAGTGTATGCTCCGAATGCGGGCCAGAATGGCTTCCTCCAGGACCTGATGCGAGGGGTGGATGACTTTGTTGAGGGTGCCTTGTTTTTGATGTGGGACTTTAATCTAGTATGGCATAAGGGAATGGATACCTCTCATAACCAGCGTTCAGACACTGGGGTGTTCTCAGCTGAAGCGCAGTGCCTGATAGGAGACTTGGGGCTGGTGGACGGGTGGCGGTCTCTCCATCCCCAATCGCGGGACTACACCTTCTTCTCTCATGTCCACCACACCTATTCCCGCCTGGACCACATTTGTTTGAGCCAGTCCCTTAGAGGGGATCTTCACGACGCACGAATGTTCCCACTCTGGATCTCTGATCACAGCTTACACATGCTCTGTTTGCGCTGGTCGGCAAGGGGGGACGGGCAACGCAAATGGTACTTCCCAGCCTCGCTTATTCGGGTTGAGAATTCTTGTAAGGAATTGCGCAGGGCCATACGAGAATTTTTCGATCTTAATCCTGTGGCCGATACATCAACCTCCACCACATGGGACGCCTTTAAGGCGTCAATGAGGGGCACCTGCTTGGCCCTCAATGCCAATCCTAATAAGCTGAGACGTAAGGAGCGTGAGGAGTTGGAGAAGGAACTCGATGTTCTTGAACAGGAGCATATACGGAAACCTTCCAGGTTGACCCTTCGCCCATTGATGGCGACTCGGGGGAAACTTATAGCTCACTATAACAACAGAGCAGAGCTGACTCTTCTTAAACTCCGGCGCCTCTCCTATATCCAGGGGAACAAAGTGGGGAGACACCTGGCTTGCCAGCTCCGGTATAAACGGGAACAGGAGTATATAGGAGATGTTCAGGATGCTGCCGGGATCCTGCACCATTGGGATGAGGACAAGGCCGACCTCTTCGGACACTTTTATGGAGCGCTCTATAGAGGGGAAGCCTCTGACCCTGATCGCCAACAGTCTTACCTGAGTGGCCTTCCGCTTCCCCAGGTTTCTCAGGAATGGAATGGATTACTCGAGGCCCCGTTTACTAGGGAGGAGGTCATGGATGCTATTAAAAATCTGAAACCCCATAAGGCACCCGGGCCGGATGGCTATACTGATCTATTCTATCAGACCTTCGCATCGGAGGTGAGCGACTTTCTGGTTTCCCTTTTTAATATCATGGCGGAAACTGGGGAGACATCGGGCTCCATGGCCGAGGCCATAATCTCGATAATCCCCAAACCGGGGAAAGACCCGTCCAAATGCTCCTCATACCGACCGATAGCCCTCCTCAATATCGACACCAAGTTGTATTCCTCCATCATTGCGGGAAGGCTCCAGAACCTGATGCCGGCACTCATTCATCCAGATCAATCTGGTTTCATCAAGGGCCGCCAAACCCATGACAACACAAGTAGAGTCATCCATCTGATTGAGAAGGCCAATAGGTTCAGAATTCCGGCGGTTCTAGTAGGCCTTGACGCCGAAAAAACCTTTGATCGGGTGGATTGGGGCTTCTTATTTTGTACTTTGGCTGCCTTCGGCTTTTCCACTAAATTCCTCTCGATGGTGAGAGCGAATTACAGCAACCCCTGCTCACGAGTGGCAGTAAATGGCCATCTCTCTGCGTTATTCTCTCACTCGCGTGGCACCAGGCAGGGATGCCCCCTCTCCCCTCTGCTCTTCGCCCTGAGTATTGAGCCTCTGGCACTTGCTGTGCGTGAGCATGATGAGATACGTGGACTCCCATTCTCGGGAGAGCAACATAAGATTACCCTTTTTGCCAATGACGTCCCTCTCTCTATAAAGGACCCGGCCCACTCTCTCCCGCACGTCCAACCGGTTCTTCTTCGCTTCGAGGAGGTGGAGGGCTTCAAAGTAAACTACGATAAGTCCTTCGTCCTTAATCTTACCCTTCCCTCAGCAGAGGTGTATAGATTGAGGCCCCCCACTCCATCCTGTACTTTGGAGTTCGGCTGACTCCTTCGATTGGGCAGTTGTATTCAGCAAACTTCCCCCAGTTGTTGGCGCAAACCCGGGCTGACCTGGAGCGCTGGAAGCTGAAATACATATCATGGCTGGGTAGAATCCATGCACTTAAAATGGTTATCCTCCCCAAATTCTTATATCTCTTCCAGGCGCTCCCTATACCGCTGGAGACTGACTTCTTCCGGCGTCTCAAGACCCAGATGCTACGGTTCGTCTGGCAGGGGGGCAGAGCACGGTTCTCCTTTGCTATACTCAGCCGGCCGCGGAAGGAGGGAGGAGTGGGCCTTCCCGACATGCATTTATACTACCAAGCCGCACTACTGCGGGTCATAGTGAAGTGGTTCCAACAACTCTCGGAGAAACACTGGCTGCACATGGACAAAAGTGTAGCGGGAAGATCGATTTGGCATCTGGCGTGGAAACCCAAAAGGACAGACCCAAGAACGCATACATTAGTACCCCCACCGGCACTACCCTCAAGGCCTGGGACACGGTGACTGGAGATGACCGCTGGACTTCATTCCCCCCCCCCCTTCACACCACTACACTTTAACCCGGCCTTCCCACCGGCACATCAAGAAGGGCCCTTCGATGTTTGGAGAGAAGGGGGATGCCGCGCTCTCACACACCTGTTCCATGGCCATGCCCCACTTAACTGTATGCGGGACTACGGAGTGCCGGTGTCCGAGCGCTTCCGCCATATTCAGCTGCTCTCTTAGGGCCATGTCCTCTACAGTCCACGCTGGGGCCACGAGACTGCCCTCCATCTTCGAAGCTTTTCTGTTGCGAACCTCCTCTATGAAAGGAGTCATCTCCTTCCTCCATGGCCTTTTACTTACTTCCACAGTGTCACCTCGCCCCCGGTACATGGGTACATGGGAAGACCTCCTTGGACAAGACATCTCAGATGGGGAGTGGTCGCGCTTGTGGCGGGACATCGCCATGCATAACCACTCGGTGGAACTCAGAGATGCCCACCTCAAGACTCTCATGGATTGGTATTTATACCCCGCCAAGTTACACCGCATCTTCCCGACCTCCTCTGATTTCTGCCACATTTGGTGGGACTGTCCGATCATCCGCCCATACTGGGAGGAGATTTTATCCCATATCCGAAAGATACTTGGATATCCGGTTGATGGCTCCATGGCTCATATATTGCTGGGTCTTCGGGACCCGGAGCTCGAACACCAAACCCGAGCAGACAAGCAGATACTATGGTTGTGTCTTGGAGCTGCAAAACTCACTTTGGCAGCGGCCTGGAAGACGCCGAAGGCCCCGGCGATCTCCCTGTGGCATGCAAGGCTGTGGAAGCTGCTGAGCATGGAACGGATGGCGGACATTTTCCTAGGTCACTTCAAGAACTTCATGTTTCGCTGGGGTCCCTTGGTGCTCTTCCTCTCCAAAGGTGTACCACCCGCAGTTTGCCCTGCCACGATTTTATCACTTCATATGTTTCAAGTCTGAATGTTATACCCGGAATGACTGCTAGAAGGAATGATGTCACCACCCCCGGGGGGGGGGATAAGGGGGGAGGGGTGAGTTCTTTTTTCTTTTTTTCTTCTTCCTTTGCGACATTCTCCCTGACGATTGAGGCAGACGCAGGCTCAACGCAACAGGTGGTGACTTTACGGTTGCCATCCTACCAAACTGAGCTTTCTTACCCGCTTTGTCTGATGCCCTGCGATTTATTTCAAGTAATGCCAGGATACTTCTGCTATTTTTTGGACTGTTCCACCGAGCTGAATGGACTTTGAGCTATTGCCTATAATGCTCTAACCATGCCTCCCGGATTGCCGCCTGTGTGGGAAGTTGTGCAGAATTGTCGCTCTCTTTATTTCTTTGTGTTCTCTTTCCTTAACACAAATAAAGGTTTTACAAAAAAATATGAAAAAGATTTTGCCTAAATGTTTACAGTGCTTTCGAAAGTTATATTTTTAGTAATGTGATGATTGTAGCTAATGTAAGCCATTGTGATATGTTTCTTATAAAAGGACACATTACAGATTTTAATCAATCAATTAAAACCAATACTGTCCCTAAGCAGCCTTCCTATTTGCAAATTGCCAATGTGCACACATTGAGATGTCTTTCAGGTAGCAGGCACGCTAAAGAGAAAGCTTGGTTCTTCGCTAGGTGCTTTTCCTTTTTTTCACTTCCTTTTAAATGAAACTCTCCTTCTCCTGGTTCAACCTGTGGCATCTTAACTCTTCAGGAACGGTAGTCAAATTAGTAGGCAAATTATGTATTGTACAGTTAATAAAGGCCTTTGCAATTAGTTCATTAAAAAGTAACTTTTCAGAGCATTTCCTTTAAAAAACATTCAATACAAATAACATTTCTTTTTTTTCGCAATTTATAAAAAATGTTAACTAAACAAATTCATATAAAAGGCACGTAATTATCCAAGCCAATGACTGGCACATTACAATGTCCAGTGCTGCATCACTTTATATAGCCTATGAGTTAAGAAGAGGTGCATCTAACAAAAGTGCATAGAACATATTTCTAACAGTAGACATCAGAAGAATATATTGCATAAAAGCGCAAGTATGTGGCATACCCTTTAAAATCATAGAATACCCATAGAATATCAGTTTGATAACTTTTGTGTATAACTAGGAAGGGAAGCAGAATACTTTTAATACTGCAAGGCATTGATGGCAATCAGTTTTTTCCAGCAATTCTTAAAAATTTAGGGGGATATTATCAACAAACGGTGAAATTTATCGGAACTCACGTTTTGCATGAGTTTTTTTATCGCCGCTGAACGCTGGAATCTATAGCTGATTAGCGGCGTATTAGCAACATGCAGCTAACAGGCAATAGCTTCCTTTTCCGGCGAACATGGACGGTGATAGATTTAGCTTGACAGCGATAAAAAGTCTCACTCTAACAATGGGCCAATGAGTGACAGAATCCGATCACTAATTGGCTCCAGGCCTGCATTTCTCACGTTCAGCATGAAAATGCACTACAAAAGGCTAGCCAAGCAGAAGGAAAAAAATGGAAAATAGCAGAGGAGCCATGGATGAACCCTGGATCAGTGCAGAGGCCACAAAAAAACCCACAAATTCCATGGAGACCAGCCAGAGACCCATGTGAAGGCCAAGATGAAGAAGAATCCCAAGTTCAGCCAGCAGAAAAACCAGGTCCTGATTGCGGAGGTGACTGAACACCAACAAGAACTGTTTGTCACCTCTACTGTGACATTGACAAGAAAGAAAGAAATATGGCAGGACATTGTGTCTAAGGTAAATGCCGTCGGAGAGAGGAGGAGGACATTGGATGACTGCAAGAAGTGCTAGCATGATACCAAGCACAAGACCAAGGAAAAACTAGCAGCCAACCTGAAAGCAGCAAAGCAGACTGGAGGTGGGAGTCCAGCACCACAGGTGGAGCCGGATGAGTTGGAGGAGCAGGTGTCCCGAGCCATCATTGAGGAGACAGTGGTCGTAGTTGCGGGCCAAGATACTGCTGAAAGTGACCTGACAGAACAACAACAGAGTGAGTAACAACCAGGGACTGGGGGGACAGGGGTGGATGGGAACAATGGTACTCATACACAATGAAATATATAATAATAATAATAATAATAATATTAATAATCCTATATTTGTAAAGCGCACAGCTACCCGTAGGTTTCCTGGCGCTGGGGGCCGTCTGGAAGATTAAGCAAGCTATTGCCCAGAGTCACATGGTGCTGGGCAGACCCCTGCTGCCAGTGCTAGGGATCAGACCGTGATTCCCAGCGTCTGGCGTCAGCCGCCCTGGCCTCTGCGCCACACCTCTTTGACGCCTTGGCTGCTGCCCCACACCTCTATTGCAGTGCATACCCACAGTTACTGTGGATCATGTCCCGGATACCCTTGTCCATGGTGGCATAGACACATATCACCCTACTCAAACAACACATTGCAAGACACATATTGGTGGGCACACAGACTTGAAAATGTGCACGGAAAAGTAAGCCCAATATAGTCAAAGATCAACATCAGACCACTAAATAAGTGCTACATCAAATGGCAAAGCTGTACATTAACCTGAGATGCAGCAGGGTGGCAAAATGGACCCCTTGCCTCATCGCCACACATATACAAATCGCCTGCACAAGTACGCAGCTCTCCCTGATGCAAAAATGAGGATGCATTGTGAATGTGACTGATCATTTCCATGAACAGGCATGCCACCACCAATGTCGGCACACCCGCAACATTGTGCACGTGTGTCTGAGTTGTGTGCAAGGTTGTGTATGCCCAGTTAAGTCCACCATTATGCACATGCACATTCCTGCACACAACTCAGACACACATGCACAATGTTGCTGGTGTGCTGACATTGGTGGTGGCATGCCTACTCGTACACATGATCAGTCACATTCACAGTGCATCCTCATTTTTCCGTCATAGAGATGTGACCGTGTGCAGATGAATTGGATATGAGTGGTGATGAGGCAAGGGGAAAATTCTGACATTCTTCCACATTTTGAGGCAATTTGTCCCCTTGCCTGTTCATGAGATGCTATCTTGTGTACACCAAGTGGGAAAGCATCTAGTGAGTCTGCATACCACGCACCCATGTAATGTCAAAACAAAGTGACCAGGTAGGCCGCTGGATAAAAGATGTACACCCAAAAATGCACACAAACAGCACACATCACTCAAAGGGCTATGGAATACAATGAGCAGGAGTGCTATGCTGACAATACCACAGTATGTGGACAATGTAAATCAGTAATTTGTCACACAAATATGTATTGCATGCCTTGTCTATGTGACATACTCACAGAACCACAATGTGCCTGTAAAGCAGTATGACAACCAAAGTATGACAACAAGCAAGGATAGCAAATTTGCAACAATTATTGACAAAGGCCCAAATGGCACCCTCAACCCTTAGGTCAAATTGCACTCCTCAACCCCAAAGTGTACACATCTGCCATATAGAAAACAGAATTCCACATCAGTCGTGATGTGAGTTGCCCATCACACCATCATGTGCAATTAAACTTAACTGTTTGGTAAGTCAACTGTGTCAGTGAACAAATATGCAATCAGGTAGTTATCACCCACACCCTAAGCCAGGCATTGAATACCAGAACCAGGAAAGCATGTACATCCATGTCAGCAGCTGCGTGGCACATACAAAAACACACATCATCCTGCCATTTGCATCTCTTGTGAGAGTGGCAGTGACCAGGCCTGAGCACCATAAATAGGCATTATGAAATGCACATACATACTAACACATACTAAGTTAGCTTCAACAGGAAGCACTAATAGATAAAATAAAGCAGGTGCTCCAGCACCTGCTTTATTTTATCTATTAGTCCTTCCTGATGAAGCTTATTTAGTAACTATTTTAGGATGGCGCTGGCAGCTTGCCGGCGCCATCCTAAAATAGTTAGTTAGGCCTAATGATGTGTGTTTTGTCGAGGCTGGGTAGGTGTGGGTTCTCCCCATATCTATCGGCGAAAATTAGCTATGATGCTTGATGGGGGCCTTTGCATAATTGCCTTTCACTAGCTCAATCCCTGTGCAGTTCCTGTGACCACGAGCTCCTCTGATCCATGCCTGTCCTTTTGTACAAACAAGAGGCATGTGAACTCGCATATAAGCCCTGTCCGTTTGGCACCTCCCCACACACTAGTGGTGTGTGCCCCTTCTTCGCACCCTTGACCCACTTGATGGACAGCTCACTCGAGGGACCCCGGCGCTCGTTGGTGTGATGGCAAAGTTAATCAGCCCCCACAAAAATGTGTGTTTTGTCGAGGCTGGGTAGTTGTGCGCTCTCCCCATATCTATCGTCGAAAATTCGCTATGCTTGATGGAGGCCTTTGCATAATTGACTTCCACGAGCTCCATCCCTGTGCAGTTCCTGTGACCACGAGCTTCTCTGATCCGTGCCTGTCCCTTTATACACACAAGAGTGAACTCGCATATAAGCCCTGTCCGTTTGTCCCCTCCCCACACACTAGTGGTGTGTGCCCCGTCTTCGCGCCCTTTACCCACTTGATGGACAGCTCACTCGAGGGACCCCGGCGCTCTTTGGTGTTAATGCAAAGTTAATCAGCCCCCACAAAAATGTGTGTTTTGTCGAGGCTGGGTAGGTGTGCGCTCTCCCCATATCTATCGTCGAAAATTAGCTATGATGCTTGATGGAGGCCTTTGCATAATTGACTTCCACGAGCTCCATCCCTGTGCAGTTCCTGTGACCACGAGCTTCTCTGATCCGTGCCTGTCCCTTTATACACACAAGAGTGAACTCGCATATAAGCCCTGTCCGTTTGTCCCCTCCCCACACACTAGTGGTGTGTGCCCCGTCTTCGCGCCCTTTACCCACTTGATGGACAGCTCACTCGAGGGACCCCGGCGCTCTTTGGTGTTAATGCAAAGTTAATCAGCCTCCACAAAAATGTGTGTTTTGTCGAGGCTGGGTAGGTGTGCGCTCTCCCCATATCTATCGTCGAAAATTAGCTATGATGCTTGATGGAGGCCTTTGCATAATTGACTTCCACAAGCTCCATCCCTGTGCAGTTGCTGTGACCACGAGCTTCTCTGATCCATGCCTGTCCCTTTATACACACAAGAGTGAACTCGCATATAAGCCCCGTCCGTTTGTCCCTTCCCCACACACTAGTGATGTGTGCCCTGTCTTCGCGCCCTTTACCCACTTGATGGACAGCTCACTCGAGGGACCCCGGCACTCTTTGGTGTGATGGCAAAGTTAATCAGCCCCCACAAAAATGTGTGTTTTGTCGATGCTGGGTAGGTGTGCGCTCTCCCCATATCAATCGTCGAAAATTCGCTATGATGCTTGATGGAGGCCTTTGCATAATTGACTTCCACGAGCTCCATCCCTGTGCAGTTCCTGTGACCACGAGCTTCTCTGATCCGTGCCTGTCCCTTTATACACACAAGAGTGAACTCGCATATAAGCCCCGTCCGTTTGTCCCCTCCCCACACACTAGTGGTGTGTGCCCCGTCGTCGCGCCCTTTACCCACTTGATGGACAGCTCACTCGAGGGACCCCGGCGCTCTTTGGTGTGATGGCAAAGTTAATCAGCCCCCACAAAAATGTGTGTTTTGTCGAGGCTGGGTAGGTGTGCGCTCTCCCCATATCTATCGTCGAAAATTAGCTATGATGCTTGATGGAGGCCTTTGCATAATTGACTTCCACGAGCTCCATCCCTGTGCAGTTCCTGTGACCACGAGCTTCTCTGATCCGTGCCTGTCCTTTTATGCACACAAGAGGCATGTGAACTCGCATATAAGCCTCGCCCGTTTGGCCCTGCCCCTCACACTAGCAATGTGCACCGTTTTCCCACCCGGCCATTCCCCACACAATCCGCAAAATCAGCGAATTCGCAAATTCGCGGATTTTTTCGCAAAATTCGCGAATTGCGAATTCGCAAAATTCACCCATGCCTAGTGCACACACATACAAATCTGAGCTCATCAACATTGACTACTATGTGGTACAAACTGCATTACTCACACAAATGAACAGAGGACACAACTGGTGCAACATTTGTGTAGAAATTGTTCAATCACATTTGTCATAGCTGAAAACTGTGCTGTCCTCAAAATTATCACTATCCAGCAACAAATAGGCATCTCCTCAAAAACTGTCTGAATGTACACTTGTCCTGCAGTCTGCTTGTAAACTCATCCAATACATGGTCATACATGAAAAACACTGTATTTCCCCTATCACATTGCAGAGAGAGAGAGACATAACCTCCTGGACAGCAGACTGGCCCAACTTTCACTGATGAGGAGGATGATTACCCCACCATGAATCAGTATGAACTTCAAAATCTGCTAGACTCCTTCAACACCCCACCTCCAGGAACAGGGCAACCCAGCAGCTTTGCGGCAACCCCACCCCCTGCATAAACCAACCAGCCGCAAGCACCTCCCACCACAGCTGGCTCCCTGGACATCGAGGGTTGACATCTGGCCTTCCAACGCTGTGTGCTAGAGGTCCAGCGGGAGATGGCTGAACAGGTGCGGTGGGGTTTGAGAGACTGGTAGACAAACTTGAGGCCATACGTGGGTGTCCGAGTCCCATTGGGGACCACATACAGAAGATCAGGGACACCCACAGCCCGCTCGATGCTCTCCAATGGTCCATGGCTGACATTGCTGGAGTCATAATTCTGTGACAACAACAACTGTCTGGTCAGAGTGGCTCCAGCAATGTCAGACAGGATTTGGGCAAAATCCGTCGGATAATGGAGAACATAGAGCTGATGCAGGCACAAGATATGGCTGCCAGGGCTACACACCAGTGAGATCTAGCTGGAATCTATCATGCCCTGCAGCTCTTATCACTTCATTGCTGCCCCAAGGTCTTGCGCCAATGAATGCTGCTGCTGCTTCTACTTCCTCAGCTTCACCACCCGATGTGTCGGTGCCTCACAGTGCTGCACCCACTATAACACCACCCACATGTGAGGCACATGACAGATCAGAGGATGAAGATGAGGATGATAGTGCATTTGTGCTAAGGGGAAAGCAGTAGCATCCATTGACGCCAAAAGGCCTGCTTCTCCCTGGTGCAGGGCTTATTAACATGCCACGGAAAATCATCTTCCATTGTCTTCAACTGTCCCCCGACAATCACTTTGGACCTCCACATGGACTGCCATATTATTTTTTCTTACCAATGATACCACAATCAGCCTGAACTCTGTCTCTTCCTTTGGACCTGTTAGCACCAAAGGACTCTGTCTGGCCCTCTAATGTGCATCTATGCAATGTGTGCTTGTATGGCAAGCACTGGTCCAGTCTTCACCTTTGAATGTAAATAAAAACAGTTAACTCACACTGATGTGTGTTGTTCAGGCCCAATCAAGTATAGAAGTCTGTAAAAAGTGTATGGACACTGAATCCACCAGAGGGTACACCAAGGGCAATATGAGCACTGTACATGTTATACCTGACACAAATAGGCAGTGAGTTGGCTGGGTATGGTGAACTAGCTGTGCGCTCATTGCTCAAAAACAACAATCTAGCAATATACCAGCCTAGCCCCACGTCAAGTAAGGTAAAGGCATGTGTGCTAAATTGTCCAAGTCTGTTGCAGGCCACAAGTAGTGTCCCCCCTAACAATTGCAAACAAATATCTCTTGGCATATCTACACACACACACTAGGAGGTGGACAAAGCCTGTTAGGATGGTGCGCATTGCATGTCACATCCCAAGATGTTGCACCCCATATTCACATTGATGACAACATGGAAGGGCACATGTCCACCATACACATATGGAACCACAATGTCTGCCTCAGTGAAGTAGAGTTGCAAATAGGGACTCACCCCGAAGTGCAAGGCGTCAGTCAGCCCTTCCCTGTAGACAAACTATGCATACAATATTTCGACCCCTCTCATGCTGTGACCACTGTGAGCATATCAGGCAATGTGTCTAGGGATGTATGGTGCACTGCACTCAGCACATATTCAGATGCAAGGCCAACATTTCAAGGGTGGCATCACTATGAGCCAATGCCAGAAGTAACAGCTGTGACAAGTATCTATGACACTGTCACTACAGGGAGCGTTTGCAACATTTCCTCCCTTTTGTGCAGCAGATCAGTGTGCCTGCACCAAACGTTAGTTGGGACAAAATCATAACTTGACAAATTAAGTGAGTCACAAAAGGCATTTAGGAGAAGTGAAGCCAGTATACTTAACAACACTACTCCTAAATGCCATTTGTAAATACCCTAAAATGTAAAGTCATTACTTACTCTCAGATGACTTTTGTGAATCAGGAACACTGTTGTTCGATGTGCTGTTCACAATGGACACAGAAATTTGCTAAATAATGCATGGCCTGGAGATTGAGCATCCATGCACAGGAACTGTACTGGGGTGAATGTATGACATTGTTCTGCATTCTGTCCATCAATTATTGTTTTTGCATTTGTCACCCCGAGTGGGATGGGTATGCTCAGACGTGAGTCCCATGCTCTCCACACCACTGGAGTCAGGCTATCCTGGCTGAAGACGGTTGATAGCCAGAAAACGGTCCTAGGATGCTTGATTCCGGTCCAGGAAAGACATGGCTTGGCAGTTCGGGCTGGACTGTTCCCATGAGGCACAGGGTCAAGGCTGATTTGCATATGGCCATGTCTGAACTAGGGTGGTGTGGAGTGCAAAAAAACGATGGATTTAGGCCCAGATCTCTGTACTGGGGTGAATGTATAACATTGTTCTGCATTCTGTCCATCAATTGTTGTTTTTGCATTTCTCTCCTGATCTCTGTCAGAAAAACATTGTTGTCATGTAGGATCCTCCTGTCCCTCACTGTGAATGGCCCCACCTGATCGCCAGGTGCAGGTGGGACTGACCATTGGAGGGGGAGGGTGTGGCTGTAGGGGGATGAGACACCTGTCCAGTCTGGGACCCACCACTAATGCCAGAGGGCCTGGGATAGCCTCTGTGCCAGTTGTTGAAAGCTTAGGCACTGACTTCCATGCACCTTTCTTCGGTTTCTCCTGGTGACTCTTTGCCATGTTGCGGTACCATTTTGCCACCTTCTTGGCATGCTTGAAGCGGTCTTTCCTCACCTGGAACGCATGTTGTTCGGCTGGTGTCATGTTGTCTGTAAAATATCAACAATGGAAATTTTGAGTCCTTTACACTATGTCAATGTTCTACATTCACATCTGTAATACAAGATCACTTAAACATGGGAGCCTACACTCCAGCGTAACTATGTGAAGTCAGGGAGTGACCTCAACTACAAAATGTTGAAGCTTGGATCAGTGACTACATGCTGGGGAGACTGACATGACAGTGCATGGCTAGGCAGGGGACATGTACTGTCACAACCAAATGAGACTGACAGTGTCAAACGATGGTGCCATGACATACCGGGACTGAGGGTGACATGTACAAGCAATCAGAGGAGGGAGGCATTAGCCCTCCATGTGCAGCACCACCCTCATACTCTCTTGTTACACAGTGCTGCATGATATGTACAATGCCCATGTGCAGGCCCGTGTCCCCCCCACCAACTGTGTGCAGTTAATCAAGTCAGCGCCAACACAGGCACTTTTGCACAAGATTGCAAGGGTGTCTGTGTGCCGTGGGGCCTGTTAAAGTTTTGGAAGGTTATCCTACCTGCACAGGAGCAATCCTGGGATAGCCCTACTCACACTTTCAACCATGCATCACATAGGAAACCTGTTGTGTGGCTGAACGCTGACTTATACATGAGGTGCTGTCCCGCTCTCCAACACTACTACACAATATGTGAAGTGTTGCTGCAGAGAGGGGGGAAACATCATTCCTCTAAATTCTCACTCACTCATGCATGTCTTGTATCCGCTAATCTCACTCCATAGTGAATCAAAATGCGCAGGCCTTTACAACGCAAACAGTCACAATGCATTTCCTATTGTACCGGCACCCTAGAGTCATGATGCTTATAGTGTTGTTATGGGTAATGCTTTCTCACAGATAGCGTTGTAGAGCCCTGCATTGTAAAATATATTGCACAGTAATGAAGGCAGAGCTAAAGCATGTGTGGTAAATGCGTGCAGAGTAATGTCACCAATTGGGACAGAGGAGTTCCCACACCTAATCCAGAGTCAAACAGGGAATGGCTCCAAGAAAACAGCTTGCCAAATCCTTTGCAATGGCCAAACATGCCAATGAGTTTCATAGGGCCAACTTTTTCTGTGTGTTTGGGGAACGTGCCATTGATATGCTTGGCACAAAAATACGCACTGCCACTCCTTTGAAGATAGTATGCAGCATATCTACAAATTCACAGTGCCAAACTGTGTCTGCGCACTTACAGACTGAAAAGCACTGCCTCCTTATGCATCATGGGGCACACTTGCACAGTCATCTCAGTCAAGGATGTACTTGCATTCCATGTCATCTGATAGTCATCAACAACCCCACTGGTTGTATGGCATTACAAAGCGGGCTTTTACCCCGCATTTCATTACAACGCGGGGATTACAACGAAAGTCGTTACAACGGCTTTTGCTGGAGGGCGCTGGATAGTGGAATAGTTTAATTTTCTATTCCAACTCCAGCCCACGTTGACAGTAGAGAAGGTGTTGGATAAAAAATTAAACTATTCCCTATCCAACAGCGCCCTCCAGCGAAAGTCGTTGTAACGACTTTCGTTGTAATCCATGGGTTGTAATGGCATTGCGGGGTAATCCCCGCGTTGTCATGGCTGTTCCCCAGCCCACTTACATGTCTTCTCCCCTATCAGTGCGCTCTGAAATCCACAGGCATGTGCTGTGGTAACAGAACCCATAGTCCTAGGGGAATATCCTCGGCTTAACGCCTCTCTCCGACACTTTGGAAACGCAAGCCTGCACCATATTATCAAGGATATGGTGCAGATTTGCATTTCCCCCTGCGATGGCACTAAGTCTCACAACTTATCGCCTATGCAGGCACCCTTGCACCAGAGTGAAAGAGTGTGTGTGTGTGCAGGGGAGGTTTGTTTCTGTACAGGAAGATGCCCCTTCCTGCACATAAACAATCCTAGAATAACATTTTGTAACTTTCATGTATGCAGCTTCGTGCAGCACACAGGAAAGATATAATATGGAATATTAAAAAATGTTTCTCTATGTGCTAGAAGGGCCAACTTCCTGTACATATACAACCAATGTCATTTTGCTTTTTCCATGTGTGCTGCACAAGGCAGCACACATGTAAAAATAAAAAATGATGAGAAAAAAGCATTAATCCTTGTTTTGCCAAATTAAGACCAGGGTTTCACTGGTGTTAAATAGTGCGCTGCCATCTATCAACGCTGCACTTGTACATAAGGGGCAGCGTCAAATACTATTGGTGTTTCTTTCGAACTCCAACCGCAACACCCACTGCACGCTCCTTTCACACTAAACACAGCAAGAAAGGGTGTCCTATTAACAAGGAAGTGTTAATACACTTGAAGTGGATTAACACAACCTCGGTCATGATGCAAGGCCCATATCGCCAACACAACTTCAGTGAAAGTGACGTTGTGTTGGCGATAGGGTCTCGATGATATACACCTTACTTTCAATGTGTATCACTGAATGGGGATGGGCAAAGTTACAACTGGAAGCCAAATGCATTGCTCAACCTTCACTTACCGATTTGTACACACTTCTGACTTCCACAATAGATCATCACACTATAGGCAAGGGACAGTGATACACACCCATACTGCATACTACAACACTGATTATTTGGCCAAGACATCCATGACACCGCACTATGCCAATATTGATGTTCAAACTCACAAGTGGCGTGTGGGTCCTCGAAGCTGTCGATGTCCCCCTGTGTGATTGGTGGCCGACCATCTTTGAGACAACAAAATAGATATGTGTTGGTATCAGACATTAAATCTAATGTGTCATATTCCTCATACCAATCATCACCATAATCAATCAATCCATCAATCAATCAATCAAAGCATTTTATAAAGCACGCTACTCACCCGTGAGGGTCTCAAGGCGCTAGAGGGGGCGCTGCTACTGCTCGAATAGCCAGGTCTTGAGGTGCTTCCTGAAGCCGAAATGGTCCTGGGTCAGTCGTAGGTGAGTGGGGAGGGAGTTCCAGGTCTTCGCTGCCAGGTAGGAGAATGATCTTCCTCCGGAGGTGGTTCTACAAGTTTGTGGGACGATGGCGAAGCGAGGCTGGTGGAGCGAAGCTGGCGGGTAGGGGTGTAGAGCGAGAGTCGACTGTTGAGGTAGTCGGGCCCATGTTGTGGAGCGCTTTGTGTGCGTGGGTGAGCAGTCTGAACGTGATCCTTTTGTTGACGGGAAGCCAGTGGAGGTTCCTTAGGTGGGTGGATATGTGACTGTGATGAGGTATGTTGAGGATGAGACGTGCGGAGGTGTTTTTATTGCGCTGGAGCCGAGTCTGAAGTTTGGCGGTGGTTCCTGCGTATAGGGCGTTCCAGTAGTCCAGTCGGCTGGTGACAAGGGCCTGCGTGACTGTTCTTCTGGTTTGGGTGGGGATCCATCGGAAGATCTTTCGGAGCATTCGCAGGGTGTTGAAGCATGAGGATGAGACGGCTTTTACTTGTTTGGTCATTGAGAGGGAGGAGTCCAGGATGAAACCCAGGTTGCGTGCGTGGTCTGTGGGTGTTGGTGCGGTTCCCAGCGCCGAGGGCCACTATGAGTCGTCCCAGGCAGATGGGGATTGTCCGAGGATGAGGACCTCCATCTTGTCTGAGTTGAGCTTGAGACCGCTGCGCTTCATCCAGTCTGCTACCTGTTTCATTCCTTCCAGGAAGTTGGTTTTGGCGGTGGCTGGGTCCTTGGTGAGGGAGAGTATCAGCTGGGTGTCGTCGGCATAGGAGATGATGTTGTGTTTTCGTGCGATGGTGGCGAGGGGGCTCATGTAGATATTGAAGAGTGTTGGACTGAGTGAAGATGCTTGAGGTACGCCGCAGATGATCTCGGTGGCCGCGGACTCTTTGGGTTCTGTCGGAGAGGAACGAGGGGATCCATCCCAGGGCCTTTCCTTGGATTCCAGTGTTTCTGAGGCAGTGTATTAGGGTGCTGTGGCATACGGTGTCAAAGGCTGCTGAGAGGTCCAGAAGGATGAGGGCAGCTGTTTCTCTGTTGTCTATCAGGGTACTGATGTCGTCGGTGGCTGCGATGAGAGCGGTCTCGGTGCTGTGGTTGGCTCGGAATATGGACTGGGAGGGGTCGAGCGAGTTGTTGTCCTCGAGGAAAGCAGTCAGTTGTTTGTTGATGGTCTTTTCGATAACTTTAGCCGGGAAGGGGAGAAGATAGATGGGACGGGAGTTCTTGATGTCCTTGGGGTCTGTTGTGGTTTCTTCAGGAGGGCGTTGATCTCTGCGTGCTTCCAGCTCTCAGGGAATGTTGCTGACGTGTAGGAGCTGTTTATGACGTTCCGCAGGTGGGGTGCGATGGTGATGCCGGCTTTGTTGAAGATGTGATGGGGGCATGGGTCGGAGGGGGAGCCGGAGTGGATGGTGCTCATGACGTGGATAGTGTCTTCACTGCTGATGGGGGGCCAGGAGTTGATGGTGATGCTGGGGGTCGCTGGTTTGGTGTCCGGAAGTGGAGTTGGGGGTCCGGAGCTGTTGTGTATGTCTGTGATTTTTCGGTGGAAGAACGTGGCGAGGGAGTTGCAGAGGTCTTGCGAAGGGGTGATGTCGTTGTTGCTGGCGTTGGGGTTGGAGAGCTCTTTTACGATGCTGAGAAGTTCCTTGCTGTTATGGGTGTTGTTGTCCAGTCGCTCTTTGAACGATGTCCTCTTGGTCCGGATCTGCTGATGGTATTCGTGCCAGGTCTTTTCGAGTGTTCGGCAGGATCCCTTTGCAGCTTTGAGGGCGTCTGTGAACCAAGAGGGTCTACTGGTGATGGTCTTGCTGTGGGGGTTTTTCAATGGAGCTAGGTTGTCGGCGCAGTTGGTGATCCACTGTGCGAGGTTAAGAGCTGCATTGTTGGTGTCTGGTATATTAGTGTCGGCAGGTGGGTTCTAGCTCAGTGACGTGGTGAGCTGGTCAGCGGTGATTTTGCTCCAACATCTGCGGGGGATCCGGTGCGTGTTGTGGTGAGATGTAGTCTTCTTGAAAGTGAAGTGTATGCAGCTGTGGTCGGTCCGGGGTAGTCCTGTGGAGCGGTTGAAGGCAACGGGGTTACTGGCGGAGAAGATGGTGTCGAGGGTGTGGCCAGCGAGGTGTGTGGGGGTGTCCACCAGTTGCTTCAGTCCGAGGTTGTCGAGGTTGTCGAGCAGGGTGGTGATAGCATTGTCGTTGCTATTCTCCAGGTGAAAGTTTGGGTCTCCTAGGAGGATGTATTCTGGTGAGGCTAGGGTGTGTGGGCTGATGAGGACGGCAATGGTCTGTAGGTCTGTCTGGGGGTCAGTGTGGATTTGGAAGTGTAGGTGTTTGGCGGAGGAGATGGTGTCTTCGGCATTGGTCGTGACGCTGATGGTGTTCCTGTAGATGATGGCGATCCCTCCTCCTGTTTTGTTGATGTGGTCCTTCTGGGTGATTTTGTAGCCGTCCGGGATGGCTATGGCGATGTAGGGGGCTGAGGAGGCGTTCAACCAGGTTTCCGTGAGGAAGGCGACGTCAGGTGTTGTTGTGTCAAGGAGGTCCCAGAGTTCGATGGCGTGCTTGTGGACGGAGCGGGTGTTGAGGAGGATGCACTTGAGGTGGTTGTTGTTGCTGTTTGCTTTGGCAGGCGGGGTACGGGGTCTGAGGTAGGTGAATTTGTAGGCTTGAGAGGTGAAGGGTCCGTGGGTGTGTCTAGGGGTGGCTTGGTAGCAGGCGGGCAGTCGTTCGGTGTTGAGTGCGTTGAGGGCGGCTCTGTCGTATGTCAGTCGGTTGGTGTGGGGTCCAGGGGTCCTGGCGCTGGGCACGGTCGAGGCGCGGATGGGCGTAGAAGGGCTTGCCTTCGGCGGGTACAGAAGGAAAAAGAAGGGGCGGACTGCAGGGGAGCAGCGGCGGGAAGCGGGGAGAAAAATACAATCACGGGCAGAGATAAATGAAAATAAGAATCAGGCAGAGCAACAGTGGGCACAAACAGATGCAGGGGAACAGAACAGCAAACACAAAATACTTATGGCGCAGGGGCAGCGTCAAACTAGCGGAAGCAGCAGTGAAGTTCTGGGAACACACGGGGAGCCATGCGGTGCGTGGAGCAGCCGGCCCTGCGAGCAGGGTCAAAGGTCACAGCTCACCACTGCGCGGTCTCCTCCATATATGGCCAAGTGGGAGGGAGGAGTAGCTGGGAGGTGGGAGCGGGAGGCAAATGGGCGTAGGGGAAGCGGGTACAGAAGGAAAAAGGGGCAGGGACGCAGGGGAGCAACCGCGGAGAGCCGGGAGGCACAAAGCGGGAAAAATACAATCACGGGCAGAGCAAAATGAAAATAAGAATCAGGCAGAGCGGGAAAAATACAATCACGGGCAGAGCAAAATGAAAATAAGAAACAGGCAGAGCAACAGTGGGCACAAACAGATGCAGGGGCACAGAACAGCAAGCACAAAATACTTATGGCACTGGGGCAGCGTCAAACTAGCGTAAGCAGCGGTCAAGTCCCGGGAACACACGGGGAGCCATGCGGTGCGTGGAGCGGCCGTCCCTGCGAGCAGGGTCAAAGGTCACAGCTCACCACCACGCGGTCTCCTCCATATATGGCCAAGTGGGAGGGAGGAGCAGCTGGGAGGCGGGAGCGGGGTGGCGAATGGGCGTAGGGGAAGCGGGTACAGAAGGAAAAAGGGGCAGGGCCGCAGGGGAGCAGCGGCAAGGAGCGGGGGGCACAAAGCGGGAAAAATACAATCATGGGCAGAGCGAAATGAAAATCAGAAACAGGCAGAGCGGTAAAGATACAATCACGGGCAGAGCGAAATGAAAATAAGAAACAGGCAGAGCAACAGTGGGCACAAACAGATGCAGGGGCACAGAACAGCAAACACAAAATACTTATGGCGCAGGGGCAGCGTTAAACTAGCGGAAGCAGCGGTTAAGTCCTGGGAACACACAGGGAGCCGTGCGGTGCGTGGAGCGGCTGGCCCTGCGAGCAGGGTCAAAGGTCATAATAGAAAATGCTACGTAACTGTAGTGTTGCGTTTCATGTTGGCTACATGATTGTGTCTACTTTGACTGCCATTCACACCAGACCTGTGAATGCTGAGTCGGGACAAACAAGACTATAATGCTAGCTAACATGCACATAATAGTAGTGTGAGACACTCACAAGGCACCAGTACTACATGCAACATGATGTTATACATATTCTGTGTGCGATTCCATCGCTGCAGATCGCACAAGGCATTTTCACAGATGTTGTTGGTGTACAACAATCTCAAGATGTCCGATTTCCTTTGACCATTTGTTCCTATAAAATACATTGTCACACAGTAACGATGTTTACAGGCCAGCGTAGCTAACGTATCGCAAATTATGAGGACAACATTTTAATAATACATTTTGGACAGCACACAGCTCACTTAAACAATTCCTTGGATAGTTCATGTACAGTCACCCTTTCCATGCACAAACAATCTTTATCCTGCATGCAGTTTTGAGCAGGTGTGCCAGCTATGGCACTACAGTACTAAGTGTTGCTCCAGAAGAGTGGGTAACACAGACTACCACCCTATGCATGTCAATATGATGCCGCATTGTGCCTCGATTATGATGCCGCATTGTGCCTCGGATGTGCCAACATTAGGCGTGAACACATTACATCGCCCACCTTCCTCAGCAACCTTTTTGCACTTTGACAACAGTGTCACACACGTCCAAATTTGTTTTGATTACAGTATTCACAATTAAATGTGGAGTTTGTTAACCACCATGTAGGCCAAAGATGACTCCCAAGGAGTCCAGGATCTCAGCTTCATAGGCCAGCAGATCCTGCAGGCAGTTCTTCTCCTGGCACAGGGTACGGTCCACTCCAATGAACCGGAGCAGCTGCACCCGCACACTCTACCACCTCATCTTCCACACACTTACATTCTATCCTTGAAGGAGACAGCCTCCCCTCTCCAACATCAAGGGTAACTAGAATTGAACATCCTCTCCTCCCTGCAAACCTGTGAGCCCACAGTCAAAAAAACAGAACCCTCTAAAATATCCCCAACAATAACAAAGAAAGTTAACTACCCCAAAAAGAACATCCAACAAGATTGAGGACAAGAGACAAAAAAACACAAAAAAAATCAGTACACAACCCTTCACAGACACTATCAACAGGACACAGCAACACTCTCCAAATCACAAAACGGCAGCACACACCATCAAACACCTCCAACACTCTCCACAATCACCAGCAATGTGCTCAAAAGAGAAAATGAAAGTGCAAAACACTACTCCAGTAGACAGGAAGCATGCAGACATCACGTCATGTCTCTTTGCTGCCCGTTTTTGACAAAGCAGTGAACATCTGCATGTAAATAGGCTCATGAGTAATATTTTGTATTGTACAATGTGTTGAGCGATGTATTTTTCTATCAGGCGTATGAAAAAAGCATTGCTTTATCGTTTTAGCGGCCACATCTTCACGCTAAGAGCAATTTCATACACAGATGTACAGTCTTAAAGCAAAATTCATTTCGGAGCCCTATAACATGAACTGCTTGATGAGCACACAAATGACACCCTAAATATGATATTTCACAACGCATGACACCCTAAATTGTAACTTTAACCCCAGTTGACCCCATAATTGCATATTTCACAAAAAAAACAATCAATCAATCCTGGCGGAATTGTAAGTGTGCTACTCACCCGTGGGTGTCATGAGGCACTGGGGAGGGGATGCGCAGATCTGTTAGCCATAGAGCTAGCTCTTGAGGTGCTTCATGAAGGTGTTCAAGGAGGGGTTGTGTCTGATGTCTGCCAGTAGCTCGGTCCAGGCATTGGCTGCAATGTGAGTAGGATCTTCCGCCTGCTCTGGCTCTGTGGATGCGAAGGGTTTTTGGCCAGTGAGAGTTTTGTAAATTGGAGTTTTCTTTTGGGGACGTGGAAGTTGAATCGGACATTGAGGTATTTCTGTCCGTTATTGTGTAGGCATTTGTAGGCATGAGATGAGGATGTTGAAGCTGACTTTTTTCTCCACTGTGAGCCAGTGGAGTCATCGTAGGTGTAGGCTGATATGTTTGTGCCAGGGGATGACGAGGACGAGTCTGGCGGCAGTGTTATGTATTGTCTTGAGTTTGCAAAGTATGGCCTTGTTGATGCCGGCATAGAGTGCATTTCCATGGTACAGTATGCTGGGGATGAGTTTGTGGGTGACTGTCTTCCTTCACTGAGGGGGATCCATTTGAAGGACTTGCAGAGGATGCAGAGTGAGTTGAAACAGCCGTAGGTGAGGGTGTTAACCTGTTCCTGCATGTTGAGTAATGAGTCAAGTATGATGCAGAGGTTTTTAGCATGGTCTGCGGGGGAAGGTGGTCTTCTGAGGGCCGTCAGCCACCAGATGTTGTCCCATGCTAAAGGGGTGGTTACAAGGACGAGGGCTTCTGTCTTGTTGGGGTTGAGCTTCAGGCAGCTATTGGTCATTCAGACTGCGCCATGTTGCATTCCTTTCTGGAAGTTGATTTAGGCAGTGGTGAGGTCTTTGTTGGGATAGAGGATGACCTGGGTGTTGTCAGCGTAGGATAGGATGTTGAGGCCATGTTGTTGGATGAGGGCTGCAAGGGGGGCATGTATATTTTGAAGAGGGTTGGGCTCAGTGATGACCCCTCTGAGACTCTAGAGGTGATTGTCATGGGATCGAAGATGAAGTGTGTCAGTCTGATCCTTTGCGTTCTTACAGTGAGGACTGATCGGATCCAATCCAGGGCTGTACCTTGGATGCCTGGTTCATGTAGTCTGGTGACTAGTGTGCGGTGGGATACGCTGTTGAATGCTGCTTAAAGGTCGAGTAGGATGAGGGTTGCGTAGCGTCCTTGGTCCAGGAGGGTGTTGATGTTGTCCGTTGCGGCAAGTAGGGCAGTCTCAGTGCTGTGGTTGCTTCGGAATCCAGATTGCGACTGGTCGTGGGTGGCGTTCTCTTTGATGAATCGTGTCAGTTCCCCATTTGACTGTTTTCTCTGCAACTTTGGCTGCGAAGGTGAGGAGCGAGATGGGTCGATAGTTAGAGTTCGGTGAGCTGTGTGCTTCTTGAGCAGGGGCATGACTTCTGCATGCTTTCAGTTGTCTGTGAAGGTGCATGTTTTGAAGGTGGTGTTGATGTTGCATAGTGCCTCTTGTGCGATGGCAGATGCAGCTCTGTGGTGGACGTGAGGGGGCAAGGGGTCTGTGTGGGCCCCCGGGTCGATGCCTTTCATGGTGGAGACGGTGTCTTCATCCGTGCCTGGTGTCCATTTTGAGATGGTGGGCTGGTTGGTGTCTCAGGGGTGCGGGAGTGCCAGCTGCTTCTTCCAGTGTGTGGTCCACAAACCTATCCTAGAGGTTTATGATCTTGATGTGGAAGTAGGTTCCAATCTAATTGCAGATGACACACTAAAAAGCATCTTTTACCCCATTGCACGCCCATTTTTTATATTTTACCCCATTTCACGCCCAATTTTGATTTTTTACCTCATTGCACTCCCATTTTTCATCTTTTACCCCATTGCACGCCCAATTTACATTGTTAACCCCATTTCACACCCAATGTTCATCTTTTACCCCATTGCACACCAATTTCTTATCTTCTACCCCATTGCACGACCATTTTTCATCTTTTACCCCATTGCACACCCATTTTTTATCTTTTACCCCATTGCATGCCCATGTTTCATCTTTAACCCCATTTTACTCCCTAATTTTCATTATTTGACACAACGGACAAACTCAAATAAATTATTGACCCCAAACAACACCCTACAGTTAAGATTTGTGCACAGAAGACAACCTATATTTCATGAATCACACAAAAGGACACACAAAATATTTGATTTTGTTAGCACATTTTATACCATGAACACTCTACTTTTGCACATTTGACACACTGAAAAGTATCTCTGTACTGAGGAGACGTCCCACCATGAATTGAGTATAGTGATATTATTTGCACTTATTGTGCAACGTACACTCTTCAGAGTGATGTACTTATGCAGGAGAGTAACATGCTGTAGTGCTAGAGGCACTCTTGTGGTTTGAGACCCTGTAATGATCTTTGACTACCATTATTTTAACTGACTTTAGAGTGTTATTTCATCCTAGCCTGGATGTACAATGTCCTACATATGCCTTCTTCTCTTAAACGTTTTGTTCTTGTAATCTTGCTGGCTTTCAGTGGGAGCTGTCACTGAGTAGAACAACCTTGCCAAGAATATAACATCTGGGTTGTACATTTGAAAGCATGAAAGGGAGAGAGGTGTTGGTTTCGAAGTGCAGTGTTGTGGGCAGTGATGCACTAGTGCTCGTGTTGAATGAGAATTATGAAGCTCTTACTATTGGTTTTGACATGGCCTCATGTCATCTTGTTTCCTGGCTTTGCCTTGCTTCAGCTTTTCTGTGTGCACAGCAGTGCTTGCAAGTTGCTTGCGTTATTCACGTTTGAGGTCCTTCTGTTTTGGTGAGGGATTGTTTAGGTGTTCTGAAAGGCTTTTGTGAGCTTCGTCAAGATGGAGGCTGGAACATGCGAGATTTGGAGAAGGGGACGTGAGAGCTCCTTCCTGCCATGGGAATGCTTGCTTGGAACCTGGCCAGTTCTGGTTAGATTCCTCTGGCCCAAGGGGAGATCTTTCTCGAACCTTCTAGTGTGTTTAAATCTGAGGGTTGTGGACTTGGAAACCGGGAGTTTGGAATCTGAGCGAGGACGGACGCCACTATCTCGGAGCATGGACCCTAGTTGCTGAGGCTCTCAAACACGGCTGTTTACTTCCCCAGGCTGAGATGCAGTGTTTTGTACCAGGTGATGTATTTAGTTTTGGTTATTGCCATTGTGATGTTTGGCCAGTGGCTTTTATCATTTGAGGTGTTTTCTTTGTGACATAGGAGTGAGTTGAGGTGCACACATATATATATATATATGTATATATATATATATAAATATATATTCACTGAAAAAGCCATAGGTTATAGACCATATATAGTTAGGAATTAGCATTTACAAAACCTTGAAAATTCACTGAAAAAACCATGGGTTATAGACCATATATAGTTAGGAATTAGCATTTACAAAACCTTATTTTACTCACACAAAACCATTGAAATTTCATATATAGTTAGTTGCACTAACTATATATCGCGCACCCACAATCCACTGCTGATCATGTCACATATTACATCATTCATGACATGATCAGTGACATCACTGATGACATCACTGATGACATCACTGATGACATCTCAAATGACATCACTGATGACATCACTGATGACATCTCATTTGACATTACTGATCACATCACTGATGACACCATTCATGTGATAATACGGTGAACCTCTTCAAACTCTAATATAATCTTAGATACACTCAGAGTAAATAGACACTCACAGACTGCCACTCATCCATGGAGTTACTTACACACCTAGTCAGTCATGCAAAGAATCAATCACACTTCCATTTCCTCAACTATACAGTTATACACACCTTACTTATTCAAACATATACTAACACATATTTACTCTCTTATACAATCCCTGATACAAGTTCACAATGATCCATACAGCCACTCACAAATTCACTGGCTCTTATGCACAGTTATTTATATATGTCAACTCTCACATGTACTGTGTTTTACATATGTACTTACTTTGGCATGTAGCACTGAGATATCCATTCACTCACCAATACACTCATGCACACAGTCAACCGCCCATACAGCTGTTTCCACATGCACATTTGAACCCATACATCTAGTGAATCAACTGCTCACACATCTATGCACAGTCATACACCTCCCAGCCACCCACACACACACTCAGTCTCCCATACAAATACTTGGGCAACAAATCAATAACCCATATACTTAATCATAAAGCTACTGATCAACACATGTAGCAGTTTACAGAACAACAGATATAATGCACAAATTAAGACAGTTTAGTCACTAACCCATGCACTCAGTGAGACATATTTAATCACTCACTCATACAGTCAGTCATGCACCTACTAAATCCTTCATCCAGACACTTATACATCCACTCATTCTTCAATATGTAAGACATATTTTGACTTTTCAGAAACATACAGCACTGGATGTTGTCATCAGTGATGTCATTTGAGATGTCATCAGTGATGTCATCAGTGATGTCATCAGTGATGTCACTGATCATGTCATGAATGATGTAATATGTGACATGACCAGCAGTGGATTGCGGGTGCGCGATATATAGTTAGTGCAACTAACTATATATGAAATTTCAATGGTTTTGTGTGAGTAAAATAAGGTTTTGTAAATGCTAATTCCTAACTATATATGGTCTATAACCCATGGTTTTTTCAGTGAATTTTCAAGGTTTTGTAAATGCTAATTCCTAACTATATATGGTCTATAACCTATGGTTTTTTCAGTGAATTTCAATGGTTTTTTATAGCAAATATCAAAAGCTTTAAAATGTCAAGTACGTGGTAGGTAAAAACATTTTCGTGTTTATGCATGCTGATGTGCTTTGAACGCTGCCCCCCCCCTCCTTTTTTCTTTTAGGAGTATTCTCTCTTTGCAGATAGTGAAGGGTAGGTAACGCAGGCCTTTGCCCCTGTTGTAATCCGTCGTGCCTGCTTCCCTCTCCATTTGATTGATTGTTATCCTAGCATTTATTGTTTTGGAATTGGTTCTCTTTGGTTCATTCTCTATTTACAAACAAGCACAGAGTCACAATACTCTGTTTAGTCTTTGCAGATAGTGAAAAATCGTTAAAGAAACAAAAGGAATCAAGCAAAATCAGTAGGCCACTAATGGGATCTCTTTTTGACCTCGCTAAAATAGAAACATTATGAACAACCCCTCATGAGAAATATGAAACTAGTGAGAGGAACTGAGCTCGACACCATGATGGCTGTAAGACAGCTCGGCTCCGCCGCCCACCCCACCCAAAATAACGACAAACCCTATGCAAATATTATAAATATATACAACACACCAGCAAAGTAACAGGGTAAAACGTTTTATTAAATATCTATTTACATGGCAGCCTGCTGCAACATCGATCCAAACAAGACTTTGTGTTTGTGGCTCAAAATCAACCATCAATAGTAAGATTTTCATAGGTGAGTGTAGGTTCATGGTTTTCCATCCACAGACTAAAAGCCTGGAGTGGGAGTGAAAGAACAATAACGGTAAGAAGGAAGGCAGAGGTTGTGGTAAGGACTCTGGATATGGTATGTTGTTTGGTCCCTGAGATGCTTCAATGTCACTGCCTTACACAAATGGCATAAGTCCTGGATGTTGGGTGCCATAGTTGAGGATTCCGAGCAGCGCTTGTAACACTGTCTGAAGCTTATTTGCACCTGCTGCAGCTTCACTATTCTCAAAGTAAGGGGAGTCTGTTTGTGGACCTGACTGCATTGGAAAACAATGTGATGCGGTGCCTCCCTAAACCGCTTGACGGAGGCCCCCGAGATAATTGTGCCTGCTCCACACCTTGTCCCACAATCCGTTTGACCTGAAGACACGTCCTGCGGTGCCCTGGTCCGACCATCACATATACCTGCGCCAGGAGACGGCGTGGGGTGCACTAGAAGGGAGAGGCGGCGCGAACGAGCCTCCCCAACCTCCCCAGGTGGAGGTTTCTCAGCTACACCCCAGCGCTTCACTCGACCAGCTGACTTGCGCCCGCTCTTGCGACACAGTGCCTCGCTCGGCCAGCTGAATTGCGCCTGCTCTTGCTATTACAACGTCTCACCCGCCATCCAACGCAATTGCACCCAATCTTGTGGTACAGCGACAGGCAGCTGCTACGGAGCTCACGAAATGGCGGTCGGCTCCACAGACTAGCGCCTGGCCTGCAAAGATGGCTCTGGGCAACCGTGGAACTGACTGCTAGGGCATGGGCCCCATTCCCAAAAGAGTCCCCTCAGCCTTGAAGATTCTACAACAGTCACCGGGACCCCCGACTCCCGAGGACTTCCGGTGGGGAGCGACTGCCATGATTGCTCGCGGAATGGCCACGACATAGCCACGGGATGGTGGTGCTCTCATGCTGACGCCAGCTTCAGTCTGAAACATCCAGAAACACTGTAGACTACCAACTCGATCAGTTCCGGTGGAGGCCCAACGTGACCCGGTAGAGAAGAACTTTCCCTCCCCTCTTTGACTGATGGTTCTTGTTGCCTGTCCCTTCTGTTGTCATTTAACAGAACTTTTTGGACTGCTGAAAGGGGTTGTGTTCCGACCGCTGGTTGGTGGAGACATTTTGACTATATTCTGGATCTGCGTTGTCGCGTAATGCGTCATATGACGCGCCACGTTAGCGCACCCGGAAGTGCTCCGGTGCGTGAGGCGCAGCTTCCCGGAAGCAATCCAGGGCGCGCCGCGCAGCGCGTAACGTAAGCATAACAGGTCATGTGACTTGTTAATAAAACTTTTCATTGGTTAATTTTACTTTTGTTTTTCTAATGATGGAAGGCTTGGTCATATGACCTAAAAATAACACTTTTCATTGCTTTCGAACATTTTTTTTCCCAAATGATGAAAGCCCCACCTTTTTTTTTCTCACTCTGACTTGTAAAGCAAAGGACCCAGATGCATTTACAGTTTATCACTAACAATGTTCCAGGCTAATGTATTTTCCCGGGAAATTTACAACTGTCGTGCAAGTAAAATATTCATATTTCGAGAAAAAGGGCGTCTCTTCGTCCCATGAGGGAGCCGTTGAACAAAAGAGGCTCGACCTGCTGTCTTAGTCCCTGATAGGCATGAATATCGGATTCTTATCAATCACTTTATGTTGCAGGAGTGGAAAACACAACTGCCCATGACCATTTATCTTTACTGCGTTCCTGCGTATTATACCTTTTAACCGTCATGTAATCGGGCTGCTTTATTTCACTTGCCTTTTACTGATTCGAAAACAGTGGGTATTATTCAAAACTTTACCAATCTAGGTACTACTACCATGTTTTGTTTTAAAAACCTTTATTGTGAAAATGTCAGTATACAAATACGGGCCTATAAACACGTGGGCCGGCCACGGAGCAAACTGTAATCGTATATGATGAGGGGACATTTACACTGTAGAAGAACGTAACGGGCGGGCCATTAGGTTGCAAGAACTAAGGTGTCTAACAGTTGCGGAATCGGTGGACGTATATTTTATAATTAAAGTACGACAGGGCCAGTTACAATAAAATTATCTAGATATACATTTGCGGGCAAGTACCATGGGTGACGTTAATTCGAACTTTCAATAGTACAGTAATCAATAACACATCAGAACTTAATATCAATAGGGATGTCCAAATGTTCAATCAGTACTCGTCCCCGCCCGCCATGTGCTTCAAAACTGCATACGTATCTTGTGATATCAAGGTTGGGCAACCAGTACACAACAAGGAGTTACGAGTCCCATTTATACCGGCGCCATTTTGGGCGAGGCCGGGCAGGTCCAGGATATAGTCAAAATGTCTCCACCAACCAGCGGTCGGACCAGAACCCCTTTCGGCAGTCCAAAAAGGTTCAGTTAAATGACAACAGAAGAAATAGGCAACAAGAACAATCAGTCAAAAGAGGGGACGCTTTCGGGAATGGGGCCCATGCCCTAGCAGGCAAGCGTCCGAGTTCCAAGGTGTCCCAGGGCCATTTTAGTGGACCAGGCCCAAATCCAAAGAGCCGGCCGCCATTTTGAGAGTCCTGTTGCAGCCGCCTATCGCTGCACCGCAAGAGTGGGCGCAATTCAGCTGGATGGTGGGCGAGACGCTGTAGCCGCAAGAGCGGGCGCAACTCAGCTGGATGGCGGGTGAGGCACTGTGCCGCAAGAGCGGGCGGAACTCAGCTGGACGGCGAGTGAAACGCTAAGAGGTGCCCCACTGCAGATGAGGTACCTCCACCTGGGGAGGCGGGAGAGGCCCGTTTGCGCCGCTTCCCCACCCCCCCGCCCGGGCACCCCACGCCGTCTTTTGGCGCAGCATTGTTGGATGGCCACACCAGTGCGGCAACTTGCTGGTCACCACCTCGGTGCCATCCGGATCTCGGCGCGTTGTGCTGCCTTCGGCCTACTGTAGCAGCACGTGCGGGCGCAACTCTGCTGGACGGCAAGGGAAATGCTAAGGGGCGCCCCACTGCAGATGAGGTGCCTCCACCTGGGGAGGCGGGAGAGGTCCTTTTGCGCCACCTCCCCCCCCCCGGGCACCCCACGCCGTCTTTCTGCGCAGCATTGTAGGATGGCCACACCAGTGCGGCAACTTGCTGGACACCACCTCGGTGCCATCCGGATCTCGGCGCTTTGTGCTACCTTCGGCCTACTGTAGCAGCAAGTGCGGGCGCAACTCAGCTGGACGGCGAGTGAAACGGTAAGGGTCGCCCCACTGCAGATGAGGTGCCTCGGGAGAGGCCCGTTCGCGCCGCCTCCCCCCCCCCCCCCCCCCCCCCCCCGGCACCCCACGCCGTCTTTTGGCGCAGCATTGTAGGATGGCCACACCGGTGCGGAAACTTACTGGACACCACCCCGGTGCCATCCGGATCTCGGCGCGTTGTGGTGCCTTCGGCCTATTCGCACATCGGTCCGCTACTGACGCCGCCTCACAGGCCAACGGATTTTGTAGGCTTTTTATAGCCCAAAGCCGCATAACAGGTCATGTGACTTGTTTATAAAACTTTTCATTGGTTCATTTTACTTTTGGTTTCCTAATGATGGAAGGCTTGATCATATGACCTAAAAATAACACTTGTCATTGGATTGAAACATTTTTTTTCCCAAATGATGAAAGCCCCACCTTTTTTTTCTCACTCGGCAGTCCAAAAAGGTTCCGTTAGATGACAACAGAGGGGACAGGCAACAAGAATCAGCAGTCAAAAGAGGGGAGGGCAAGTTCTTCCCTACCGGGTCACGTTGGGGCTCCACCGGAAGTCATCGAATTGGTAGTCTACAGTGTTTCTGGATGTTTCAGACTGAAGCTGGCGTCAGCATGAGAGCACCACCATCTCGTAGCTCCATCGTGGCCATTCTGCAAGCAATCATGGCAGCCGCTCCCCACCGGAAGCCTGCGGGAGACGGGGGCTCGATGACTTTAGTAGAATCTTCAAGGCTGAAGGGACGCTTTCGGGAATGGGGCCCAAGCCCTAGCAGGCAAATGTCCGAGTTCAAATGTGTCCCAGGGCCATTTTAGTGGACCAGGCCCAAATCCGAAGAGCCGGCCGCCATTTTAAGAGTCCTGTGGCAGCCACCTATCGCTGCACCGCAAGAGTGGGCGCAATTCAACTGGATGGTGGGCGAGAGGCTGTAGCCGCAAGAGCGGGCGCAACTCAGCTGAATGGCGGATGAGGCACAGTGCCGCAAAAGCGGGCAGTAAACAGCTGAATGGTGACTGAAACGCTAAAGGGGTGCCCCACTGCAGCAGAGGAGCCTCCACCTGGGGAGGCGGGGGAGGCCCGTTCGCGCCGCCTCCCCCCCCCCCCCCCCCCCGGGGCGCCCCACGCCGTTTTTCGGCGCAGCATTGTAGGATGGCCAGACCAGTGCGGCAACTTACTGGACACCTCCTGGGTGCCGTCCGGATCTCGGCGCGTTGTGCTGCCTTCGGCCTATTCGCACAACGGACCGCTAATGACGCCACCTCACAGGCCGACGGATTTTGCCGACTAAAAGACAGACCAAAGCAGCCCATTGTTGCTTTGAGATGGATGTTGCAGCAGGCTGCCATGTAAATAGTTGTTTAAAAATTTTTTTTTTAACGTGTTTACTTTGTTGGAGCGTTGTATATATTTATAAGTTATTAAAGTGTTATAATCCTACTACTTTGTTGGAGTGCTATATATTTTTAATGTGACACATAATTGTGAAGACTTTGATGTACAAAAAGGCATCCCTGGAATCTTCCGCTTCAGGCTCGGTCCCACACACCCTTACAGTGAGAATCATCTCCCCAATCACAATACAGGATCGTTATCAAATAGTAGGAACGCGTGTGGTGAGACGGATCTCATGGGGTGGGGGCCTTGATCTACTGTAACTCCTTTGAAGAGGGGTGATTCTTTACAGATGGGGCCATAAACTACATCCGCAGGGCTAGGTGATAGCCTGGGACCGGCCTGGACAATCAGACACAGAGGAAGAGGAGTGTCAGAGGGTGCAGTAGTGAATAGGGTGAAAGGGAGGTGTCGGGCGGGCACAGGGTGTGATTCTCAGGGAAGAGCAGCGCAGATGGGGATAGGTTTATGGCCCATGCATGAGAGAGAGAGCGGGGGTGACCAGTGCGTGGGGGAGATGCTTGCGAGGGTAGGGAGCCATGCTGAGGATCGGCGGCGTGCAGAGAGTGGGTCTGGTCAAGGCATCTAAAATGGCTGCTGTGTACGACAAAAGTGAGGCATTGGAAAAAAGGCAAGATGGCGCAGACAATGTTTATCAATACGGATTAATTTATAACAATTATTTTTAACAATATATTTACTCGCAGTGACAAAATGGCGGTCAACACTTCCTGATTTCCTTCGAATCGAACGTTAACAGACGTCACGCAGCAAAAAAAAAAAAAAAACGCTCACGCGCAGCCGCTGGAAGACATGTATCAACATATATGAGCATCCTCAGCCACCCTCAGAAAACATAGGGGGTCAGGATACGTCTCCCGTACCCCCTTATACCCATTTCTCACATTGTTTTTCCTCCATCTTGTAATTTAATTAAAACGAAACACAAAATGGCGAATTCCCGTTTCGCGACCCGGTTCGTGACCCGGTTTGCAAACCGGGAGGCGCTTCTACCGCGAAAAATCCAATTTTTTTTATTTGCCCCACGGGACCCTTTAATCACCCCAACATCATTCCTAGGGGGTCAAGAGGGGTCTACCTTGCCCCCTTTCATTAAATTCCCCCTTCGTTTTTCTCCTCCTCTTGTCTCTCGATCCTACCGAGAGACAAGATGGCGGCCGTTCCGGACTGTTTAGAATGTTGACAGACACCGGAGAGCCAATCAGCTTCGCTTCGCAAAGTTCGCGAACCGGAGCGCTACCCGGGACGCTGTCACAGATATATCTGTTTTTTAAAACGTTAATTTCTCAAAATCCACTGGAGCACATATATTGAGACCTAGCAAAGGCACATCAGGCTAACAGTCCCTACAATTTTGCCAAGTTTCGTGCAAATCCATTCAGCCGTTCAAGCTAAAAGTGAGGCCAACCGCCCTATGGAAAAATGAATGGGAAAAACGCGTTTTGGGACCCCCCTTTTTTCTCGGCCCCCCTTGACGATACCCCCCAGATTTTCAGGGGCTGCTCAGAAACAAAATGTGCCATTTTCCTGAAAATTTCAGCCGATTCCGTCCACAAACGCCCAAGGTATTAGACATAGAATTTTCAAAAGTCCCATAGAGAAAAAATCCTAACTATATATACCTACTGGCGACCGCCAGTAGGTAATATATATATATATATATATATAGCTAGATAGATAGATAGATAGATAGATAGATAGATAGATAGATAGATAGATAGATAGATAGATAGATAGATAGATAGATAGATAGATAGATAGATAGATAGATAGATAGATAGATATAGATATTACCTACTGGCGCTCGCCAGTAGGTAGTAAAGTTAGGACCTAGTTCCCATAGGAAATCCGCAACATTCTATTTGGGATAACTTTGGCGCCGGTCGACAAATCTTCGTGAAAGTCTCCAAGAAGATGGCCCGCTCTGCTCACCTCCTTCCCTGAAAGTTTAGGGGTGATTCGTCAAGCAGGGGCTGAGAAAAAAGGGGGTCCCAAAACGTGTTTTCCCCATGCAATTTTCCATAGGGACCATGAGACACAGCTATAGCCCAAACTGCTGAACGGAATTACACCAAATTTGGTTCGTAGATTATGCTTTTTATTAAATGGCGTAAATTTGTTCAGTAGTTCCTGAGAAAATCAAAAGTAAAATCATAGATATATCTATAGACAAAGTACGGTACGCGTTTGGTACACGTACCCTCCCGAGCACGAGCTTTATGCTAATTGGCTGTCAACACTCCAAACCAGGAAGTGTTGGCAGCCATCTTGTGCCTCGGTAGAACCGAGGCACAAGAAATAGAAAAAGAAAAGCGAAAAACGCTAAAAGAGGGCAGGGTAGAAACACTCTGAACCCCTTGGCCTAATTGTGGGATTAGCGTATGTATGCGTACCCTGACGATAAAAAAAAAGATTTTTTTTTAGCCCCCGGGGGGCCAAATACCAGAGGCAATGGACTCTTTGTAAAGGTGGGCCCAGAGGCCCCCCCCCCCCCCAGCCCCTGGGACCACCACCCCCCGGGGCTTGTTATAATAGGGTAGGGGGCTCTGAGGCCCTCCCGGCCCTGGGTATCGCCACCCCCCAGGGCTTCATACTGATGTATGCGGGGGCTCACAGCCCCACCGCAGCCCCGGGGACCGCCCCCCCCCCCCGGGGCTTCTTTTTAAAAAAAACCTGTTTGGGGGGCTCAAGCCCCCTCACACGGCCCGGGGAGCCCCCCAGGGAGCCTTGTGGTGGCCCTGGGGACCGCCACCCCCCAGGGCCGGCTCCTGCAGTGTTCCGGGGTGCCTACCCACGGGACACTGTTGTTTGCTATGGTACCATAGCAAACTGCTCTCTCTTTCAAAAACCAAAGCCGATTGCTTTTCTGCATAGGGAAAAGCATGCTAGCTGCTCCCCCTGCAGAAAAGCAATGCCGGCTCCCGCAGGATGCGGGGAGCCGGCAGGGACCATTGGGGGCTTGGGGACCCCCCCATGGTCCCCAACGGAGTGGGCCAGCCCCGGGGGATGGGGTCCCCGGGGCTACAAGTGGCCCAGGAGGGGGCCACACAGCCCCCCTCCAAAAAAAAAAAATGGCCGGCCCTGGGGATGGGGTCCCCGGGCCAAAAGTGGCCACAGAACAGGTACCTCCAGTAGGTGCCACGGAACTGCGTTGCAGAGTGTTGTAAGAAAGGGGTGTGGTCTCTGAACACCTCTCTGCAATGCAGCTCCCTGGTGCATACTGGAGGTACCCGGTGGGCTAGTTGGCCCACAGGGGGCCTCAGGATTGAAGAGGAATGAATTCCTCAACTTAAAACGCACCACAGGGCGTGTTTGCACACATGCTACCTCAGGCTCTGCCCCCTTCCTTCACTATTGAGCAAAATATTCCACTAAAATCAGCCGAACTATGAATTCTGATTTACTCACCTGTTATCATGAGAGACATCAGTGCTGCATCTTTGAGCCCAGTACAGACCCTGAAAAGTAAATCTAAGCGTACTTACCAGTAACTTGCATTTCCTTCCATAGGAATCTATTGTGTGGTTGTAACCAGAAAAGTTTCTTAGGGGCCCATTATGATAGCGGGCGGTGGTGGAGGGTCGGAAAAACAGCTTTTTCCACCCGCGAACAGCGGTATTAACATCTGCCACATTAGGATAGCAAAACATAGGTCATTTCCCGTCCGCCGCGGCGCGCCGCGCACCACCATCAAAGTGCGCCCGCAACCGCAGCGGTGTGAGCCAATTGAGACTCACGCCGTGCGGAATGACGTCCGCCCGCTACACAAAGTAGATGGCCTAAACAAGCAGACGCACCACAGCGGAGACACCGCCCACACTGAGCAGGCGGAAACTCGACAGTGGAGCAAGGTAGCCGAGACCCGGTCATGAACGCCATGGACCCAGCCCCTCATATGCATCCGGTGAAGTACCTCCTACAACACTACCGTCAGATGGCCACCGCAGACGCCGCCACAGGTACGCAACTACACAAATACAACACACAACACACAGGCCGACACAGGGTCCAATCCACACACAGACACCCTGCTGCGGGGCGCAACACATCCACAAGGGCACCCACACATGACCCACCTGACAACAAGGCACCCCTCAGCATCCGGGACACACATCAACCGCCAACCAGCAGCAACGTCCCGCTCCCGGTCACGTCACCGCCATGGTCAACCCATGCGCACAAAGCAGAAGGCAGGGCCATGCATGGCCAGGCATGGGCAGGGCACAAACACCACAGGGACACACCACCCCAAACCACACAGCAGCACACCCCATCAAGTCACAGGCCAGGTGCCCATCCTGTGCACCCCCATGTACACCAACAAGCATTGCAGCAAGCAGGCACAATACACACCCTGCACCACACAACACACAACCAGGGAGACAGCCATTGCAGGAGTGGCTGACAAGGAACACACAACACCAGTGCCACACACACTGAAGGCCCACGATCCTTGCCAGCACATACACACACAAACATACACACACCCTGGGTGTAGCCACAAACACAACACACACACAGGGATGCCTCAACAGATGCCTGCACAAGAACAACACACAAACACTACAGGAACACATACTGAACCCCAACAGAAACAGAAATACCCTGTCAGCCAAACTGGAGATAGGCAATGGGAGCACAGACACAAAAGGAGTTCACAACATCATCACTCAGGAACGAAACACACACACCATAACACATATTACACAAGAAGTGCATCAGGACAAACCCACACTGCCACATCAAACCAACCACGGATGCACATGAAACACTAATCAACAAACACCACAGGACATCAGGGGATGCACATCAGGCAATGCCAAGGCCACATACTCACAGCACTGCATGCACAACAAGCAGTGTGTGCATAACAAGCACAACAGCCACACACAGACATGATTGACACAACCTCATCACACACACCACAAACCAGCACAGCACAAATACAACAGCACACCCAGGAAGTGAAACAATACCACAGCCAACACACACACATCCAACACAACAACTACAAATGCACCACTCTGGAATTCAAGAGCCAAGCCATCTCCACCAAAGCTTTGGGCAGCACACACAGCTGAAGTGCACATTACCACCACAGAATGACCAATAGCACAAGGACGGCACACATACAGCATTGTGGCAATGTCCACAGGGGAACAACACTCATGGCCCAAGAACTGCACCACAAAGCACAAGCTCACAAATGAAGTGATGGGGAGGAAAACACACATGGAAACCAAGGGGACAGCTGACATTAAAGTGAAATACCCTGCATGTCAGTAGCAGACATGTAAAGGGTGTACCACACACAAATAGAGGGAGGGAAGACCCACAATGGCCAGGCACAAGTGGCACACATAGGGGATGGCTTAACACCACACATACCATGCAATACAGGAGGAGAAAAGCCACCATGTGCCTGCAATGCATGATAAACACAAACACAGTGCCAGTGTGGAGCAGCAGGACCACACAGTCTACAAAAACACACCCAAGACACATTGCGGATCAAACAAACACAGCACTGATGTGCAACTCACACACTTTGCACACTTCTAACTTATAAACACAACACGGAGGAGTCACACACAACAGCATGGAGAGACCAACACACAGCACAGTGCACCACAAACAGCTCACACAAGTGCATACAATCTTATACACAGGGCAAGACAAAACAAACAACAGGCACACATCTCCTGGGTGACACATGGGTGTCTCTCACAATCCAAGGGCACACACACATCCACTACAAACTTACACCCTTCACACTGCACATCTCTGCTACACCCAAGACCACGCATTTCATGTAGGCCATGGTACCAGAACTAAGGGCCAACACAAGACGACCATACACATACACGGCTGGGCACACATAAAGGAATCCACACACATACACCATTACATATCACAGCCTTCTTCCAAACCTTTGCACAGCATCACACCCTGTGCTGGCAGTGTCCCCCAACCTTCCATGTGAACGGTGTAGCAAACAATAGCAAATCACCTTGAAGAAAACTGCAAGACAGATAAAATAGCCTTCACAGATTACACTATTATCAGGTTCAGAATGGACAAAAGACCCTGTGACCCCTGTCTAAAAATCTGATGCATGCAAAGAGCTTTGCAATGTTGAAGTGATACATAGAGCATGGGGCACAGTCAATAAAATGCAAACACCAAAAGAACTTTAATCAGAAAGGACACTGACAAAACACACAACAAGAGTAACTGTATTTATTCACATATTGCACAGCTGTAGCAGTAGAACAATAGTAGAAAACAGCAACGCACAAAATGATAATATGCAAGATACCATGCACAGGTTAAATACAAACAGGAAGGCCAGTGTCCATGGCACAGGTGAGACAGCAAGCACATGAGAGGCTGCACAGGGGGGAGTACAGCACAGCAAAGCAACAGGGCCAGTGTCCATAGCACAGGGGAGAGCCCAACACAGCAGAGCAACAGGGCCAGTGTCCATGGCACAGATGTGACAGCAAGCACAAGAGAGGCTGCACAGGGGAGAGTACAGCACATCAGAGCAACAGGGCCAGTGTCCATAGCACAGGGGAGAGCCCAATACAGCAGAGCAACAGGGCCAGTGTCCATGGCACAGGTGAGACAGCAAGTACATGAGAGGCTGAACAGGGGAGAGTACAGCACAGCAGAGCAACAGGGCCTGTGTCCATGGCACAGGTGAGACAGCAAGTACATGAGAGGCTGCACAGGGGAGAGTACAGCACATTAGACCAACAGGGCCAGTGTCCATGGCACAGGTGAGACAGCAAGTACATGAGAGGCTGCACAGGGGAGGGAGAGTATAGCACAGCAGAGCAACAAGCCAGTGTCGATAGCACAGGGGAGAGCCCAACACAGCAGAGCAACAGGGCCAGTATCCATAGCACAGGGAAGAGCCTAACACAGCAGAGCAACAGGGCCAGTGTCCATAGCACAGGGGAGAGCCCAACACAGCAGAGCAACAGGGCCAGTGTCCATGGCACAGGTGAGACAGCAAGTACATGAGAGGCTGCACAGGGGAGAGTACAGCACAGCAGAGCTACAGGGCCAGTGTCCATGGCACAGGTGAGACAGCATGTACATGGGAGGCTGCACAGGGGAGAGTACAGCACAGCAGAGCACAGGGCAGTGTCCATGGCACAGGTGAGACAGCAAGTACACGAGAGGCTGCACAGGGGAGAGTACAGCACAGCAGAGCAACAGGGCCAGTGTCCATAGCACAGGGGCGAGCCCAACACAGCATGGAAACAGGGCCAGTGTCCATGGCACAGGTGAGACAGCAAGTACATGAGAGGCTGCACAGGGGGGGGGGAGTACAGCACAGCACAGCACAGCAGAGCAACTGGGCCATTGTCCATGGCACAGGTGAGACCGCAAGTACATGAGAGGCTGCACAGTGGAGAGTACAGCACAGCAGAGCAACGGGGCCAGGGTCCATTGCACCGGTGAGGCAGCTAGTACATGAGAGGCTGCACAGGAGAGAGTACAGCACAGCAGAGCAACAGGGACAGTGTCCATGGCACAGGGGGGATCCCAACACAGCAGAGCAACAGGGCCAGTGTCCATGGCACAGGTGAGACAGCAAGTACATGAGAGGCTGCACAGGGGAGAGTACAGCACAGCAGAGCAACAAGGCCAGTGTCCATAGCACAGAGGAGAGCCCAACACAGCAGAGCAACAGGGCCAGGGTCCATGGCACAGGTGAGACAGCAAGTACATGAGAGGCTGCACAGGTGAGAGTACAGCACAGCAGAGCAACAGGGCCAGTGTCCATGGCACAGGTGAGACAGCAAGTACATGAGAGGCTGCACAGGGGAGAGTACAGCACAGCAGAGCAACAGGGCCAGTGTCCATAGCACAGGTGAGTCAGCAAGTACATGAGAGGCTGCACAGGGTAGAGTTCAGCACAGCAGAGCAACAGGGCCAGTTTCCATAGTACAGGGGATGGCACAACACAGCACAGCAACAGGGCCAGTGTCCATAGCACAGGGGAAAGCCCAACACAGCAGAGAAACAGGGCCAGTGTCCTTAGCACGGGTGAGACAGCAAGTACAAAGGCTGCACAGGGGAGAGTGCAGCACAGCAGAGCTACAGGGCCAGTGTCCATGGCACAGGTGAGACAGCAAGTACATGAGAGGCTGCACAGGGGAGAGTACAGCACAGCAGAGCAACATGGCCAGTGTCCATGTCACAGGTGCGACAGCAAGTACATGAGAGGCCGCAGAGGGGAGAGTACAGAAGAGCACAGGGCAGCGTCCATGGCACAGGTGAGACAGCAAGTACATGAGAGGCTGCACAGGGGAGAGTACAGCACAGCAGAGCAACAGGGCTAACATCTGGTGGCTCTGCTTGGCTGACAATGTAACACACCCCACTCACACATACAAGTACAGGCATGGAAAAGAGTCACTTTGGAACACACACACTCCCTCGCCCAGGAGACAGCTTGTCTGTCAGTGTTTGACACAACTCCACAACCCCAGGCATATACTGCAGCTGCAAAACTACACATCTGACACCCCCCTGCCCTACAGCTTCCATCATGTTGACTTACCACCACATTGGGACCACCAAACAGCCTTGGGTACTGTGCCAGCACCTCATCCACAAGGACCTCCAGCTCCTCACTTGTGAATGGACTGGCACGGATCTTCTCTGTCCTTGCCATCCGTGGGGACATGGAACACCTGTGGTGGAAGTGACTGGTGAGGGGTCCCAGGCAGCAGGCTCTTGAGGCAGCAGCAGAGAAGGGTCCAATGAAGCAAGCTCTTGAGGCAGCAGCAGGAGAGGGTCCCAGGCAGCAGGCTCTTGAGGCAGCAGCAGGAGAGGGTCCCAGGCAGCAGGCTCTGTGAGCAGTTATAATGTGAGGCTCACTCCCACAGATTTATAGGCCCCTGGGCTCGTTTGTGAGCTGAAACGCTGCTACAATTGGTTGTCCAGGTCTGCCTCTTTCAAAAGCATCCAATGATCACCTCCGCGGTAGCAGTGCACACCTTCTTCGATTTTCAAATCTGCATCATGCCACCGCGATCATCACTGCCATTGGCTGTAGGCAATGCTCCATAGCGGTGATGCACCACGGGGGTCCGGGGTGCGCTACCGCGATGGTGCATCTTTCAAAAGCATCCAATGACCGCCTCCACAGTGGTGGTGCACACCTTCTGCGATTTTCAAATCTGCATCATGCCACCGCGATCATCTCTGCCATTGGCTGTAGGCAATGCTCCATGGCGGTCATGCACTGCGGGGGACCGGGGTGCGCTACCGCGATGTTGCATCTTTCAAAAGCATCCAAGGAGCGCCTCCGCTGTGGCGGTGTACACCTTCTGCGATTTTCAAATCTGCATCATGCCACCGCGATCATTGCTGCCATTGAGCTGTAGGCAATGCTCCATGGCGGTGATGCACCGCTGGGGCCAGATGGTAGCTACCGCCATTTAGGTGGTGGATCATGCCCACAGCCATCTACACATGTCTCCATGCCAATGGCTACCGCACTTGTGATGGGGTGGTGCTGGTGTCACACCACGGGGCCAGGCGGTAGCTACCGCCATTTGGGTGGCGGATCATGCCCACAGCCATCTACACATGTCTCCATGCCAATGGCAACCGCACTTGTAAAGGGGGTGGTGCTGGTGTCACACCACCGGGGCCAGGCGGTACCTACCGCCATTTGGGTGGCGGATCGTGCCCACAGCCATATACACATGTCTCCATGCCAATGGCTACCGCACTTGTGAAGGGGGTGGTGTTGGTTTCACACCGCCTGGGCCAGGCGGTAGCTATCGCCATTTGGATGGCAGATCATGCCCACAGCCATCTACACATATCTCCATGCCAATGGCTACCGCACTTGTGAAGGGGGTGGTTCTGGTGTCACACCACGGGGGCCAGGCGGTAGCTACCGCCATTTTAGTAACATTTACTGGGTATGTCCATCGTGAACACTGCATCAGTACACATCAGCAACATGGTGAAGGGCACATCATTCTACACACAATGCCATTCTTTCATATCATCCACAGGTGGATGCACGTTCTGTGTGACGCACTTTGGTCTGTGATCCCTGCCATGTCACTTATGCTTTTGATGGTTGATGATGCTTGACACTCTTAAGCTAGTGTCAATGATGTTGAAGAATTCAATGTGTTGTTGGTCAGTGCTGACTGTGTCAAGTCTTGTCTCACTGTATGGTAACATCAGCTCATGCACACAAATTAAATGTTTCCGTCTACTGTGATCATTGTGTTGTGGATGTGTGCAGAGTTTACATGATGCATTGAGGTGTGACAGGTACAGCAGATGAGTATGATACAGTCATGGTCATTTTAGACACATTGGTGAATGGTACAGCACCAGGAGTGCACAGGTGAAATGTGTGGTTCAGTATGTGTGCATTCACATTGACCTATGTGTTACTTGCGCCACTTGTGTATTGTTAGTGGAGAGGTTTGCCCTCTGTGTGTCTCAGCTGGCCACCCATGTAACCTGGCGTGCCATGCATCTCTCAGGGCAGTCTTTGTTTTGCCATGACATCATTGATGGTGAGTGCTGTGGCCATCTCATGATGGTTGTCACTGACATTTGCACATTTACATCTCAACTAGGAAGAGGGCAAATCTCCTACGTCACCTGACAGTGCTGGAGGACATGGAGAATGTTGCAATCATTTGGAAATTCCACCTCGACAGACCAGCACTGAAGACCCTGTGTGATCTTTTGGAGCCCCACCTGCAGCCTCACCACCACAATCCAACAGCATTCCCACCCACATACAAGGTGATGGCAGCCCTCCACTTTTTTGCAACTGGTTCCTTCCAGGAGACAGTGGCCAGCGCTGGAGGAATGTCGCAGCCCATGTTCAGCCAGGTGCTGAGGGATGTTCTTGCAGCCATGATGCGATATAAGAATCGTTACATTAATTTCCCTAGGGGAGCAGAATTGGCCGGTGTGAGGGTGACTTCTATCCCCTTGGGCGCATCCCCCATGTTGTTGGTGCCATCGATTGCACACATGTAGGTCTGGTGCCACCATAGGCAACTGAGCACATTTTTAGAAACCGTAAACATTATCATTCTGTCAATGTGTAGGAGGTTTGCCTTGCTGACATGACCATTTCCCATGTGTGTGCAAGATTTCCTGGCTCTGCACATGATTCGGCTGATTTGAAAAAGGGTTTAGCACTAACAAAAATATCATTGCTATACAAACAAATAACTAATCTAGACACACTTAATATACAGAAATGTATCCATTTTATTATTATTGTATCAGTTCAGTTTTTAACGTCTTTATTTCGAAATTTCTTCATAAAATACAGAATATTTACATGCAATCAAAGTAACATTTTCATTAGTATTTATATTATTATATATTTTTCTTTTCTTTCATTAGTTTGTAGTTATAAAAATTTCTGAATGAAATTACATACAAACAATAATAAAATTGCACAAGGAAAACAATCCTTTGATATATCAATTTCTCTAATGATGTATGAACACACAAAAACAATCAAAAAAGTGAAAGAATATTAGTTAACAAAAACAGTAATATATCAGTAGATCCTAGGATGTAAAAGTCATGGTTGTCACCAACGCGTTTCGGTTTGTAACTTTCCTCAGGGTGAATCTACCAGTGGCATACTAATTAGTTCTGTATGCTGTGAACTATCAACAATGAATCGTATTGGCACTGTCTTTATTTTGTATATTCTCTGTTTCACTCACACTCCAGGATATATATCTTCATGATTTGTTGTCTGATATTCAAAAATGTGAAGCAACGTTATCACTTCTGATAAAAATGCATTCAAGCATGAAAGAAAGGAAAACCTCCTAACTTTATCTGTAATTTCACCAATTGATGACTGGCGAACTGTCTTGATCAAAAGCCTTTGGGCAGGGTGAGTTAAAATTGCAGCTAATGTTCAAAATACAAGCAGGATAATGCCAGTTCCGTAAAGGAGAGAGACGCTGCCTCTGTCCCACGTGTAGATGGTGTTCTAACCCTATCTGCACATGATTCGTACATCATGAGGAACAGCATGGTGCCCCGGATGATGGAAAATCTGCATCCAGAGCGTGCTTGGATTGTGGGTGAGTATGCCTACTGATATGGCGTTCTGTGTGTTATCTGCTGCACTCTGGCTGTGCAACATTGCAAAGGGGGTTTGCCATTCACAGGTGACTCAGCATGTCCCAGTCGGCCATGGCTGTTGAGCCCGCTAAGAAATCCCAGGACCCGGGTGACGTCGGGTACAATGAGGCCCATGGCAGGCCCCGACGTGTAATCGAGCGGACCTTTAGCGTGCTGAAGTCAAGATTCTGCTGCCTTGACAGGACAGGAGGTGTACTGGCATACTCGCCTGGGAAGGTCTGCAAGATTGTTGTGGCATGCTGTATGCTGCACAACCTGGCCATCTACAAAGGGATCCCCCTGCTCATGGACGATGGTGAGGAACCAAGGCCACCGCCTGCTCAAGGACCTGAGTCCAGTGATGAGAACAGTGGAGAGGAGGAAGGAGTTGACCTCCGCCAACAGCTCATTGACCGCGACTTCACTTGAAGGTGGGTGACAAGATACGACTTGTACATTGTCTGGTGTGGTTGCTGTTGTTGTGATGGGCTATGCACGGATGTAACAGACAGGCACATGTGGAGTGACCTGTTTGCGAAAATGTGTCAGTGACATTTCTCATGTGACCATATGCAGGACTCTGTTTGCTGACACTTGCTGCACATTGTGTTGTCTGCCTGTACAGTTATGTTCATGTTTGATGTTGTGTTATGTCTGTGATAGCACACTGACCCCAGTGACTGTTGTTCTGTTGTGTCTCCCTAGGTGCTACGGAGTCATCCTGGCCTACATAATCTACATCTTTTGTATACATCATGGACATTTTGGAGACAGTCAAAATAGCACTAAAGACAAGACTGCAAAAATTATAGTGTGTAAGGTGTTTTATTTACAAAGTTGACATGTGAGGGGTGCATGCATTTTCACATGCAGGTGGTGATGGAGCAGTGAGTTGACAGTCATGGTAGATGAGATGCAAGAGTAGAGACCACATGGATGTGGTGACCCAGTCCAACAGACATGTGCCATTCACAAGGAACTGCGGGGAAGGACAGTTCAAAGAGTCAATGCAGTGGGGAAGAGGTTTGCCATCAGGGCTGGCTCCGTGACTGGCGTGTGGCTGGTGCGTTGCCTCCAGAGACTACGAGGCTCTTCTTTGGATGCCCCCTTGATCTCTTGGGGGGGCTGCTGCTTGGCCAGCGGCATCTGAGGACTCACCCCTCTCTGTGGCCGCAGGGGAGGATGGTGCACTGTCATCCTGTGGCACAACAGAGGGGTGCGGAGGTGTTGTTTAGGACGTTGGCCTGTCCCTCAGTAACGCCACTTGCTGGCCCATGAGGTCCACCATCTGTCCTAGGTGGTTGTCTATGGACCTCATCAGCAGGATGAGCTCCCGTAATAGTTCATCAGACTGGTCACTTTGTCCCCGGACCTGTTGGTATGCCTCTACAACTCTGGTGAGGTGATCCAGAGATGGTGTCCACTCCTCCTGAGGTCCGGTGGTGACCCTGGCCCTCCCACCTGCCCTGCTGCCACGGACCTGTTGCCTCACCACTCTGGGTCCACACACACTCTCCCTGCCCCCCACAGTTGTTGGTGTGGCCTGGTCATCCCCTGGGACAAGAAGGGTGCTGCAGGTGACTAGTGGTACTGGTGGTGGTGGTGGTGGCAGCGGTGGAGGCAGAGGCCGTGACTGCAGGGGTCTGCTGTGCTGTTGTTGTTGCAGTAGATGTGGTGGTGGGGAGGATGGGGGTCTTGGGACCTCTGGGTCTGTGGCCCACCAGATGGGCCGGCCTGGAGCTCATCGTCCAAACTGTCCTGGGAGTCAACATCAGAGAGTCCATGTACCGGGGTGGAGACTGGCTCTGCTAGTCATTGTTGTGGTCCTCAGCAGTGAGTTCTTCATCACCTGTGGATTAGATGGGTAATGGTCAGTGTTGGGCACTGTGCAAGTATTGTGTCATCTACATGTCATCAACTGTCTGTACACTACACATTTGTGAAGTCAACACTAGTATTATTCATTGCAACACTGTGTAATTTCATGGTGCAGAGGAACATAATATACTCATACATGTCAGGTGTCAATGCATTGCATGCAATTTTTGCTGTGTGTAGGGATGCAGGTACCATACACACACACCAAAAAGACCGAAGATGACTACCTACCTGTTAGGTGAGGATGGACAGTGCAATGGCTGACACATGCTCCTGGGTGGGTGAGGCATCCATGCTGCTGGAGTGTGGGACAGGGGGCATGCTGGGAGTAGTGATACAGGCCTCCCACCCCCAAACAGTCCTCCAATACAAGATGGCTACCTACCTGTTAGGTGAGGGTGGACAGTGCAATGGCTGACACATGCTCCTGGATGGGTGCGGCCTCCATGCTGCTGGAGTGTGGGACAGGGGGCATGCTTGGAGTAGTGATACATGCCTCCCAACCCCAAACAGTCCTCCAATACAAGATGGCTACCTACCTGTTAGGTTAGGGTGGACAGTGCAACGGCTGACACATGCTCCTCGGTGGGTGAGACTTCCCTGATGCTGGAGTGTGGGACAGGGGGCATGCTGGGAGTAGTGATACAGGCCTCCCAACCCCAAACAGTCCTCCAACACAAGATGGCTACCTACCTGTTAGGTGAGGGTGGACAGTGGAATGGCTGACACATGCTCCTGGGTGGGTGAGGCCTCCATGCTGCTGTAGTGTGAATTAGGGGCATGCTGGTAGTGGTAGTGGGAGTTGTCCCCTTTTGTATCGCTTTGTTTGCCCTAAGTTGGCAGGGTATGCTCAGACGTGAGTCCCTTGCTCACTTTGCCACAGGATTCAAGATAGCCTGGCTGATGAGGATTATGAATCTGAAACCGGTCCAAGGATGCTTGTTTACGGTCCAGGGAAGACATGGCTTGGCAGTTCGGCTGGACTGTTCCCATGAGGCACAGGGTCAGACTGATTTGCATATGGCCATGTCTGAACTGGGGTGTCTGAGTGAGCTAAAGAATGGTGATGGATTAAACCCAGATCAGTTGACTGGGGGTGAGTGTTTGATTTGCTCAAACGCTCCGTCCATCATCCCCTTTTGTATCACTTTGTTCGCCCTAAGTTGGCAGGGTATGCTCAGACGTGAGTCCCTTGCTCACTTGGCCACTGAATTCAAGATAGCCTGGCTGATGAGGATTATGAATCCGAAACCGGTCCCAGGATGCTTGTTTTCGGTCCAGGGAAGACATGGCTTGGCAGTTCGGGCTGGACTGTTCCCATGAGGCACAGGATCAGACTGATTTGCATAAGGCCATGTCTGAACTGGGTGGCTGAGTGAGCTAAAGAATGGTGATGGATTAAACCCAGATCAGTTGACTGGGGTGAGTGTTTCATTTGCTCAAACGCTCCATCCATCCTCCCCTTTTGTATCGCTTTGTTTGCTCTAAGTTGGCAGGGTATGCTCAGACGTGAGTCCCTTGCTCACTTGGCCACTGGATTCAAGGTAGCCTGGCTGATAAGGATTATGAATCCGAAACCGGTCCCAGGATGCTTGTTTCCGGTCCAGGGAAGACATGGCTTGGCAGTTCGGGCTGGACTGTTCCCATGAGGCACAGGGTCAGACTGATTTGCATATGGCCATGTCTGAACTGGGGTGGCTGAGTGAGCTAAAGAATGGTGATGGAATAAACCTAGATCATTTGACTGGGGTGAGTGTATGATTTGCTCAAACACTCCGTCCATCATCCCCTTTTGTATCGCTTTGTTTGCCCTAAGTTGGCAGGGTATGCTCAGACGTGAGTCCCTTGCTCACTTGGCCACTGGATTCAAGATAGCCTGGCTGATGAGGATTATGAATCCGGGAGTGGTAGTGCAGGCCTCCCACCCCCAAACAGGCATCACAGTGAAGATGGCTGGCTACCTGTTAGATGAGGGTGAACAGTGCAATGGTGTTTGGGTAGTGAAAGGAAGTACTTATCAGTGTGGTGTTTGGCATTTGTTTGTACTTACCAGCCTCCGTTCCCCCGGGTACTCCTGTGAGACTTTCAGGATGCAGTATGGTGTGAATGTTTTCGGTGGGATGGGAGGGCCACTACCAGTCACATTCGCCAGCTCCGATTTCTTGCTCCTCTTCTCCTTGACAACCCTCTGGAGATCATGCCACCGCTTCATGATCTCCTTCTTGGATCTTGGGGTGGTCCCTACTGCAGTGACCCTTTGTACTATCCTTTCCCACATTTGTGTCCTTGTGGCTAATGGGGTCTGTTGGACCAGGCTACCATACAGTTGTACTCTCACAATATCATTGACCATGACTGTCAACTCACTCTCTGTGAATTTGGGCATTTTCTGTGATGTCATGGTGTGTGGTGGTTGAAGTGTTTGTGGGCGCAGGAGCAATGGAGTACTCATGTTACCTCACCAACAGGAGCCGGGTGCATAGGTGTCAAGTTGTATGGTGTTTCGTCGCTGAATCCTATGGAGACCTGTGAAAAGAGGGTGCAGGTGACCAGGAGAGAAGTGTCTGGTTGGATCCAAGGGCGGATCGAGGATGAAGAGTAAGTGAAAGCAGAGGGGACAGGGTCTGGGTCACTAGCCAGTGACCAGAATGGAACCAGGAAGGAACCAGGCGATGTCATGAAGCAATCAGGTGATGTCATGAAGCTTGTCTCAGCAGCCACGTGGACCAGGTAGTGTCGACTACAACCAGGAGCTGGATATAGACTGTGCCACAAAGGATCTCGCTGTCTGCGGTGTTGGCTTCCGGATTGGAGTCAAGAAGCCTTGACAAAGGCAACCCACGCAGGAATAAAAGATGGCTTCTGTTGCAGACCAGCAAAGTCTGGATGGCTTCTCCTATTCAGGGAAGCAAGGGCCAGCCTGGAGCAACCAGGCCAGCAGTGTAAGTGTAAAGGTTCGTCATCACAGAGGCCACTAGCACCTCCCAAGACAGGAAACCTATTGTCCAAGCCTCCCTCGCTGGAAGGACTCCCAGCAGCAGGAGGTCAGACTTGTGTCTGTGGCAGCAGCATCCATTTTGTGATGCTGAGGCTCTGGTTAACTTTAACCGGGATTAACAGGAACAACATGTCTTCTCCCTCTAGAAGGGTGGAATGCTACCCCCGTCGCCAGAATTGGCGAGGGGTAGTATTCCAAAGTGTATGACACCTTACACAACATGTTTTGATAAAGCCAAACCAAAGTTAGCCTGCACAGCTAATCCCGAAAAACCTACACTCTGCTGACGAGGAACAAGAATTCCGAAACACCGGTGTCCAGAGTTGGTGCTGCAACCTTGCTACGACACACTTCAACGCAATAGCGCACACGCTATTAAGAGACTGCATCGTCCATGATGCTCCTGGGGCACACCTGCTGGTGGGTGAGTCGGAGTGCGAAAACCCCCCCCTCAACACTGATTGGCTCCCCTGAGCTAGAGCTGACGAGCTCGGAACTCGCACCCGCGCCAGAGAGGTACAAACCTGAGAACACTTGGCAGCCTGCACAGCTAATCCCGAAAAACCTACACTCTGCTGACGAGGAACAAGAATTCCGAAACACCGGTGTCCAGAGTTGGTGCTGCAACCTTGCTACGACACACTTCAACGCAATAGCGCACACGCTATTAAGAGACTGCATCGTCCATGATGCTCCTGGGGCACACCTGCTGGTGGGTGAGTCGGAGTGCGAAAACCCCCCCCTCAACACTGATTGGCTCCCCTGAGCTAGAGCTGACGAGCTCGGAACTCGCACCCGCGCCAGAGAGGTACAAACCTGAGAACACTTGGCAGCCTGCACAGCTAATCCCGAAAAACCTACACTCTGCTGACGAGGAACAAGAATTCCGAAACACCGGTGTCCAGAGTTGGTGCTGCAACCTTGCTACGACACACTTCAACGCAATAGCGCACACGCTATTAAGAGACTGCATCGTCCATGATGCTCCTGGGGCACACCTGCTGGTGGGTGAGTCGGAGTGCGAAAACCCCCCCCTCAACACTGATTGGCTCCCCTGAGCTAGAGCTGACGAGCTCGGAACTCGCACCCGCGCCAGAGAGGTACAAACCTGAGAACACTTGGCAGCCTGCACAGCTAATCCCGAAAAACCTACACTCTGCTGACGAGGAACAAGAATTCCGAAACACCGGTGTCCAGAGTTGGTGCTGCAACCTTGCTACGACACACTTCAACGCAATAGCGCACACGCTATTAAGAGACTGCATCGTCCATGATGCTCCTGGGGCACACCTGCTGGTGGGTGAGTCGGAGTGCGAAAACCCCCCCCTCAACACTGATTGGCTCCCCTGAGCTAGAGCTGACGAGCTCGGAACTCGCACCCGCGCCAGAGAGGTACAAACCTGAGAACACTTGGCAGCCTGCACAGCTAATCCCGAAAAACCTACACTCTGCTGACGAGGAACAAGAATTCCGAAACACCGGTGTCCAGAGTTGGTGCTGCAACCTTGCTACGACACACTTCAACGCAATAGCGCACACGCTATTAAGAGACTGCATCGTCCATGATGCTCCTGGGGCACACCTGCTGGTGGGTGAGTCGGAGTGCGAAAACCCCCCCCTCAACACTGATTGGCTCCCCTGAGCTAGAGCTGACGAGCTCGGAACTCGCACCCGCGCCAGAGAGGTACAAACCTGAGAACACTTGGCAGCCTGCACAGCTAATCCCGAAAAACCTACACTCTGCTGACGAGGAACAAGAATTCCGAAACACCGGTGTCCAGAGTTGGTGCTGCAACCTTGCTACGACACACTTCAACGCAATAGCGCACACGCTATTAAGAGACTGCATCGTCCATGATGCTCCTGGGGCACACCTGCTGGTGGGTGAGTCGGAGTGCGAAAACCCCCCCCTCAACACTGATTGGCTCCCCTGAGCTAGAGCTGACGAGCTCGGAACTCGCACCCGCGCCAGAGAGGTACAAACCTGAGAACACTTGGCAGCCTGCACAGCTAATCCCGAAAAACCTACACTCTGCTGACGAGGAACAAGAATTCCGAAACACCGGTGTCCAGAGTTGGTGCTGCAACCTTGCTACGACACACTTCAACGCAATAGCGCACACGCTATTAAGAGACTGCATCGTCCATGATGCTCCTGGGGCACACCTGCTGGTGGGTGAGTCGGAGTGCGAAAACCCCCCCCTCAACACTGATTGGCTCCCCTGAGCTAGAGCTGACGAGCTCGGAACTCGCACCCGCGCCAGAGAGGTACAAACCTGAGAACACTTGGCAGCCTGCACAGCTAATCCCGAAAAACCTACACTCTGCTGACGAGGAACAAGAATTCCGAAACACCGGTGTCCAGAGTTGGTGCTGCAACCTTGCTACGACACACTTCAACGCAATAGCGCACACGCTATTAAGAGACTGCATCGTCCATGATGCTCCTGGGGCACACCTGCTGGTGGGTGAGTCGGAGTGCGAAAACCCCCCCCTCAACACTGATTGGCTCCCCTGAGCTAGAGCTGACGAGCTCGGAACTCGCACCCGCGCCAGAGAGGTACAAACCTGAGAACACTTGGCAGCCTGCACAGCTAATCCCGAAAAACCTACACTCTGCTGACGAGGAACAAGAATTCCGAAACACCGGTGTCCAGAGTTGGTGCTGCAACCTTGCTACGACACACTTCAACGCAATAGCGCACACGCTATTAAGAGACTGCATCGTCCATGATGCTCCTGGGGCACACCTGCTGGTGGGTGAGTCGGAGTGCGAAAACCCCCCCCTCAACACTGATTGGCTCCCCTGAGCTAGAGCTGACGAGCTCGGAACTCGCACCCGCGCCAGAGAGGTACAAACCTGAGAACACTTGGCAGCCTGCACAGCTAATCCCGAAAAACCTACACTCTGCTGACGAGGAACAAGAATTCCGAAACACCGGTGTCCAGAGTTGGTGCTGCAACCTTGCTACGACACACTTCAACGCAATAGCGCACACGCTATTAAGAGACTGCATCGTCCATGATGCTCCTGGGGCACACCTGCTGGTGGGTGAGTCGGAGTGCGAAAACCCCCCCCTCAACACTGATTGGCTCCCCTGAGCTAGAGCTGACGAGCTCGGAACTCGCACCCGCGCCAGAGAGGTACAAACCTGAGAACACTTGGCAGCCTGCACAGCTAATCCCGAAAAACCTACACTCTGCTGACGAGGAACAAGAATTCCGAAACACCGGTGTCCAGAGTTGGTGCTGCAACCTTGCTACGACACACTTCAACGCAATAGCGCACACGCTATTAAGAGACTGCATCGTCCATGATGCTCCTGGGGCACACCTGCTGGTGGGTGAGTCGGAGTGCGAAAACCCCCCCCTCAACACTGATTGGCTCCCCTGAGCTAGAGCTGACGAGCTCGGAACTCGCACCCGCGCCAGAGAGGTACAAACCTGAGAACACTTGGCAGCCTGCACAGCTAATCCCGAAAAACCTACACTCTGCTGACGAGGAACAAGAATTCCGAAACACCGGTGTCCAGAGTTGGTGCTGCAACCTTGCTACGACACACTTCAACGCAATAGCGCACACGCTATTAAGAGACTGCATCGTCCATGATGCTCCTGGGGCACACCTGCTGGTGGGTGAGTCGGAGTGAAAAAACCCCCCCCTCAACACTGATTGGCTCCCCTGAGCTAGAGCTGACGAGCTCGGAACTCGCACCCGCGCCAGAGAGGTACAAACCTGAGAACACTTGGCAGCCTGCACAGCTAATCCCGAAAAACCTACACTCTGCTGACGAGGAACAAGAATTCCGAAACACCGGTGTCCAGAGTTGGTGCTGCAACCTTGCTACGACACACTTCAACGCAATAGCGCACACGCTATTAAGAGACTGCATCGTCCATGATGCTCCTGGGGCACACCTGCTGGTGGGTGAGTCGGAGTGCGAAAACCCCCCCCTCAACACTGATTGGCTCCCCTGAGCTAGAGCTGACGAGCTCGGAACTCGCACCCGCGCCAGAGAGGTACAAACCTGAGAACACTTGGCAGCCTGCACAGCTAATCCCGAAAAACCTACACTCTGCTGACGAGGAACAAGAATTCCGAAACACCGGTGTCCAGAGTTGGTGCTGCAACCTTGCTACGACACACTTCAACGCAATAGCGCACACGCTATTAAGAGACTGCATCGTCCATGATGCTCCTGGGGCACACCTGCTGGTGGGTGAGTCGGAGTGCGAAAACCCCCCCCTCAACACTGATTGGCTCCCCTGAGCTAGAGCTGACGAGCTCGGAACTCGCACCCGCGCCAGAGAGGTACAAACCTGAGAACACTTGGCAGCCTGCACAGCTAATCCCGAAAAACCTACACTCTGCTGACGAGGAACAAGAATTCCGAAACACCGGTGTCCAGAGTTGGTGCTGCAACCTTGCTACGACACACTTCAACGCAATAGCGCACACGCTATTAAGAGACTGCATCGTCCATGATGCTCCTGGGGCACACCTGCTGGTGGGTGAGTCGGAGTGCGAAAACCCCCCCCTCAACACTGATTGGCTCCCCTGAGCTAGAGCTGACGAGCTCGGAACTCGCACCCGCGCCAGAGAGGTACAAACCTGAGAACACTTGGCAGCCTGCACAGCTAATCCCGAAAAACCTACACTCTGCTGACGAGGAACAAGAATTCCGAAACACCGGTGTCCAGAGTTGGTGCTGCAACCTTGCTACGACACACTTCAACGCAATAGCGCACACGCTATTAAGAGACTGCATCGTCCATGATGCTCCTGGGGCACACCTGCTGGTGGGTGAGTCGGAGTGCGAAAACCCCCCCCTCAACACTGATTGGCTCCCCTGAGCTAGAGCTGACGAGCTCGGAACTCGCACCCGCGCCAGAGAGGTACAAACCTGAGAACACTTGGCAGCCTGCACAGCTAATCCCGAAAAACCTACACTCTGCTGACGAGGAACAAGAATTCCGAAACACCGGTGTCCAGAGTTGGTGCTGCAACCTTGCTACGACACACTTCAACGCAATAGCGCACACGCTATTAAGAGACTGCATCGTCCATGATGCTCCTGGGGCACACCTGCTGGTGGGTGAGTCGGAGTGCGAAAACCCCCCCCTCAACACTGATTGGCTCCCCTGAGCTAGAGCTGACGAGCTCGGAACTCGCACCCGCGCCAGAGAGGTACAAACCTGAGAACACTTGGCAGCCTGCACAGCTAATCCCGAAAAACCTACACTCTGCTGACGAGGAACAAGAATTCCGAAACACCGGTGTCCAGAGTTGGTGCTGCAACCTTGCTACGACACACTTCAACGCAATAGCGCACACGCTATTAAGAGACTGCATCGTCCATGATGCTCCTGGGGCACACCTGCTGGTGGGTGAGTCGGAGTGCGAAAACCCCCCCCTCAACACTGATTGGCTCCCCTGAGCTAGAGCTGACGAGCTCGGAACTCGCACCCGCGCCAGAGAGGTACAAACCTGAGAACACTTGGCAGCCTGCACAGCTAATCCCGAAAAACCTACACTCTGCTGACGAGGAACAAGAATTCCGAAACACCGGTGTCCAGAGTTGGTGCTGCAACCTTGCTACGACACACTTCAACGCAATAGCGCACACGCTATTAAGAGACTGCATCGTCCATGATGCTCCTGGGGCACACCTGCTGGTGGGTGAGTCGGAGTGCGAAAACCCCCCCCTCAACACTGATTGGCTCCCCTGAGCTAGAGCTGACGAGCTCGGAACTCGCACCCGCGCCAGAGAGGTACAAACCTGAGAACACTTGGCAGCCTGCACAGCTAATCCCGAAAAACCTACACTCTGCTGACGAGGAACAAGAATTCCGAAACACCGGTGTCCAGAGTTGGTGCTGCAACCTTGCTACGACACACTTCAACGCAATAGCGCACACGCTATTAAGAGACTGCATCGTCCATGATGCTCCTGGGGCACACCTGCTGGTGGGTGAGTCGGAGTGCGAAAACCCCCCCCTCAAACCAAAGTTAGCATTAACAGAGAGGATTATAATTCACTTAAGAGTATATGGTATGGCTATATTATAGAACAGCTATAAGGACATGGTTCCAAAAGCTGCAGACAGGCTCAGATCATGCTAGAGCACCATCTCACATAAAACCAAGCACTCTGCCTTCAGGATTGTTAAGGCCTGCCATGGGAATGACTTATAGGTGCATTTGTGTCTATATATAAGGTTAGATATAGGAGTACTATATCTAAGCAAGGGGTGATTACACGACCTTGCCCCAGCTGAGTGATCAGCCAGTTGTGTCAATTTGTATGGCCAGCCAGGGGTGGCTTAATACATGCTGCAGCCCCTGGCAGGCCTTGGATACACCTATGCCCTGGGTACCTATGGTACACCATACAGGGGCTCATAAGGTGACCCAATATCCAATTGGAGATGTACCTAAAGTACATGGAGTCCATTTTACAGTGAGAGCAGATAGCCTGGGGCCCTGATTAGCAGGATCCCAGGCCAACTAAGTCGAAAACCAGCTAAACACTAGGCAAAAAGTTGGGGTAACCATATAGTCAGATATCCACCTTCCTACAGGGAGCACTTGCACTGTGGCACTGAATAGCAGTGGCACAGTTCCCAAAGCATCTAAACCAGAAAAACATATAAAAAACAGAGAAGGCAATCTGTAAAAAAATGGAAGGGAGACTCACGCCAATGGTATCAGGTCTAACACGTATGTTTCCTAAAAATGGCATCAACAAAAGATTTGTTGTGCTAAAATCACCACTGTGTCATCTTTCAGGAACATGCAGAGCTAGATGGAAAACTATTTTTACTACAGTTTTAGCATTTTTCTACGAGGTAGCTCATTTTTTCTAAGGTTTTTACTTTCAACCTACTTCTAGTTTGTGGTGGAAACAGGTTTGAAATACAATGTTGATGCCATAAAGCTACATATTTCTGAAAACTAGACAGCATTCTAAATTCAGCAAGGGGTCATTTCTGCAGATCCCTCAAGGTTTTAACAAAGGCACTAACTGTTGAAATTTTGAAAATAAGTAGGAAAAAACGCCATTTGTGACAACATTTTTATCTGTAATTTCTTGTCACGAGGGCTGATTTACAAAAGCAATACACTGGTACATCTACTAGACTCTTCTGGTTACAGGGATATATATGGATTGTAGGTTCTCCATGAAGCCCCAGGTACCAAGAGGCAACAAGTGAGCTGCACCTTACAAGGGTTTTTTAAGTGTGTACCAAGTATGGAGTAATTCCAATGGTAACATATAAAGAGTGAAACATGTATATAATAAAACCTCTACATTTCTGAAAAGTACACCAGATGTTGTTTTGAGGAACAGTGGGTATTTGTGCATCTCTGAATATGTTGGCACCACAAATAGCACGTGATCCAGATGGCATTTTGTGAAATGCCTTCTTTCTTACACATTGTCCTTCATTTGGAAGGATCAAATGCAAGGAAAACCTAATGAAAATACCAAATGTTCTACTATTCTCTAGTGCCACAACTCCTGATACAAATGGTACCCCACTTGTGTAGTTAGGCCTAGTACCTGCGACACCATACACCCCAAAAAATGTCTAAAAACTGGATACCAGGTGCTAGAATCCCAGGATCCCTGGTTGGCTGAGGTAGGTACCATAGACCAAACCGGGAACCACGAGCCCCAATGTTAGGGAAAGACAGGTCGGCTCCAGAGATAACCCCCGCTCCACCCCCTTGGTACCTTGGCACGAGCAGCCAGGCTTATCTTCAAGGCCAATGTGTAAAGTATTTGCAATTACGCTCACAGCAATCCAATGATGATGCCACAAATAAACTCCACATGAGTTTCATAGAAAAATGAGTACATGTTTACAAAAAGATATACGATACGACCACACAATATCAAACCAACATATGTGTGTGTGTAATGCTCCCCTTTGCCTATTATTATTGAGCTAAACTAAACAATCCTATGTAATCCTAACGTCGTAATATGCAGTTGTTATGCAACAATCAGGTACCTCGCAACATAAGAATAATGCAGATTATAATACGGCTATCTGGCGAATTGTACTGTCACTGTAATGCAGTGCGTCATGCAACAACATTGTAAACTGTTATGCCCCCGTAATGCACTGCGTGCGGTCTCCTTCAGATGCTCTGTTAGGAAAAAGTAATGCATCATGTAATACATTTATCAGGGAGTTTGTTATGCAAAACAAATGTAATGCAGAACACATATATCAGGCAGTTCGGTATACTATACTAATGCAATGTGTAAATCGACTATCCAGCAGTTTGTGATGCAGGACTAAAACAAGGCGTAACACACCCATCAGGCAGTTTGTTATGCAAACCTAGTGCAATGCGTAACACACCTATCAGGCAGTCCCTGAACTTTCAAGCTATGCGGATGCACTAAGCGAACTTCTCTCAACCCCGGGTTGGCATAAGATCGGTTGGCTCCTGGGAATAAAGCGCCTTCTTTGCGATTTAGGCCTGGATGACGCTTGGGCCAATAGATCTTCACCACCCAAACAGCTGTTAAAGAAAATATTCTGGATGTGGGTGGATAATGAGAGAGCGACTCATTCGAATCTGTGCAGATCTGCTGAGGAGTTTGTGGCTATCAAATGCCGTCCTTTCAGAGAACCCTACCTTGATGTGATTTGGAATCCAGTAGATAGGGCGTTGTACTTTAAATTTAGGGTTGGGGTTTTGCCTTTAGGCACAAGGACAGCTAAATGGAAACCACCTTGGCAAACCATAGAAACTTGCCCTTTCTGTGCGACCAGGGATGAATCCATTCCCCATTTGATGTTCGAATGACCAGCCTATGCTGCTCCTCGTCGCAGATGGTTGAAACCGCTCTGCACGAGGCTGGGCACTCGGTCACACTCGGAGGCCCTACAGCTGTTAAGATCAGACCCTCACCCACTGCTTGCTTGTGGCCTGGCAAAATTCTTGGGGTGGGCTTGGAGGATAAGAACCGCGAGGAGAATGATCCTCCAGTAAGGGTGCCAACCTACACTCTATTGGCCCGGCTGTTTATTGCTGTGTCCCTTTTCCTTTATTTTTTCCAAAGATGATAATTACGTGTTTGTATAAATGTTTTTAGAATGGATGTTACTTATTATGTTGTATATTTTACATTGTCCTTTTGAGATCTGTCAGTTTTGATGGCCAAATTGTATAACTGCTTTTATGTTCACATTGATTTTTATTGTAATGCTTTTATGAAATGAAATATTTCGAAATAAAGCTATACAACAACAACTATCAGGCAGTTCATTATGCAAAACTAATGCAATGGGCAATATGACAAACAGGCAGTCCGTTGTGCAGAAATAAGGCAATGCATCATGCAATCATCAGATACTCCATTATGCAGAAGTAATGCACTACGTAATTTACTCCAGCGCCACTCACGGGGCCTCCGGCAGTCTCTCCACCATTCATGCTGGTTTGCGGTTAGTCTCCGGCCACAGTTGCCCCCCCACATGGGTAAGATAGAACACAGCAAATGCAGCTTCGCACTCCGGCCCCGGTGCTGCCACTCCCTTGGCAAACAAGCCACAATCCGAGCCGAAGCAGATGCTTGCTTTGCTGGATGGAGAAAGAGGCAGAGAGCGTCTCCCTCTGAGCCCGCCTCCCCCCCAGGAGTCAACACATTACCTGGGGGGCACAAACCCACTCTCCTCTCCTCGTCCACCGACTTGGGCCTCCAATGCAATCTCTCTGAATTTCCGTTAAATGGGCCTCCAATGCAATCTCTCTGAATTTCCGTTAAATGGAAGATCCCAGGCTGCACACTACACCCGCACTCAGAGTCAATGAGACTCACGGGAACTCCTGGTGCACGATAACAAGACAACTACTCACGATGATCTCAGGCTGCACACAAACCACGCACGCAGCGTCTCTGAGACAGACATGATCCCAGTGCACAACTTGTGGAGGTCTCAGGTGGTACAAAGCACATGCACTCCACGTCGCTGAGACACACTATCTTCTAGTGCCCATGATCACAGGGTACAACTTGTGCAAGTCTCAACACACAGCATCACTGAGACACACTTTATCTTCGGGTGCCCCCAATCACAGGGCCCCTCTGGCGAGGGTCTCAGGCTGCAAACAGCACACACACACTGTGTCGATGAGACACACTTGCTCTTCTGGTGTGCACGATCACTGGCCAATCCATGCAAGTCTCAGGCTGCATCAAGCACACACACACTGCGTCGGTGAGACTGACTTGGCTTCCCAGTGCACACGCTCACAGGACGATCCTCTTGAAAAACTCAGGCTGCACCAAACACAGCAACACCGCGTCACTGAGTCTTGGTTGGAACTCCAGGTGCCCAAGACCACAGGGCATAACTTATGAAGTTCTCAGGCTAGACAGAACACACACAAACAGCGTCTGAGAGTATAGGCTGGAAACCTTTGTATTCCTGTGTTTCCGAACAGGGAGCCAGCTTACCTCAGGCCCTTGGGGACAGTTCCTTCCGGACAGAGCACACAGCAAAGGCCTTCAAGCAGGGGGACACAGCACACCGCAAAGTCCCTGATCACACAGCAAGAGCAGTCCTATCCATCAGTATCTTCAGTTGTTTCTTCCTTGGCAAAGGTCCTCTTGACCGCAAAGTAGCTCCAGTCTTGTTTACACTTGATCAAGCCATTCTCCAAATTTCAGGGGCTTCAGCTTACATAGGTATACCCCTCAATGACTTTGAAGTCTTTGTGCTTCAGGGGGCAATGACCCCTGCTCAAACCAGTTCTTGGTGCCTCCCTGCCAGTGACATCTCTCTTGCTTTGATTAGTCGGGGTGTGGATTCTCAATCACTCAGCAGGAGATGGAGCAATTGTTTTATAGCAGCAAACCCAGGCCTCTTCACCTCTAGTGGCTTCTCCTCCCCCTAGACTCCAGATGCAGGTCAGCCTGTGACTGGCTCACCTCCTCCCCTGGCTAAAGACATTCCCCAGATCATATTGCTTTCAAATCCAGACAGTCAATCCACAGCGAGGCAGAGACACACAGAAATGTCAGAGCCTAAAAACATCAATTTTTAAAAGAGTGGCTTCTGAACACACAATGCATAAACCACCTACATAAAAAGATGTTTTATTACATTGTGAGTTCAGGCATCCTAAACTTCATCTTTCCATCTTAAGCCTTTGGAAAGATAGTCTGGAAAGCATATTACACAGCCTTCCAATTCTATTCTAATGGGCAAGATGGCCTTTCAGCAGAGAAAACGAAACAGAGATTATTTCACTGCCAGGGCATGGTAGTTACCTTAGTACATGTCCCACCTTTCACATGCACTGCACCCTGTCCAAGGGGTACCCTAGACCTACCATAGGGGTGCCTGGTGTGTGTGGAAAGGGAAGGGCAAGGTTTGTCAAGTGAAAGCGCTTGACAGAACAACATGGCAGTTTCACAAACTGCGTGCTGGCCCTGCAATGGCAGGCCTGAGTTTTCTTTTTAAGGCTTCTTGAGTGAGTGGCACAATAAGAGCTGCAGGCCCACCAATAGCATTTGCATTACTAGCCCTGGCACACATAGTGCACTCTACTAGGGGCTTCACTAGTAATGCATCATACCAATAATGAACAACCAATTACTATTACACTGTACACAGGGAGCACTTACACTTTGACACTGTTTTAGCAGTCGCAAAGTGTCCAAAGCATCTAAGTTAGCAACCCATATCTATCACAGTACCAAAAATAGAGGAGGTAGAGGCAAAAAGTCAGGGCTAATCCCACAAAAAAATGCCAAGCCTAACACCCGGTTAAGCCAGGAAGACATGACTTGCATGGCTCTCACCTGGTAATTTTACCCAGAAGCCCTTGAAAACCTTAAACTTTGGTTAAAAGCAAACATTTTTGTCACATTTCTGTTGCTGAATGTTTAGTAATCCATGGGGAGCCACACATTTCCTACCACCCACTGTTCTCCCAAGCCTCTTGATAAACATGGTACCCCTCTTGTGTGGGCGGACATACCACCTTTGACAGGAAAGGGACTTAAACACAACATAGACACCTGACATGTTTCCACTAAAAAACAACATTTCTTTTCCATTTTTGGCTAGCTGTAGATTATGGGCCCCAGCTCAGACTCTGAACCTAGAAAACCCTACCAAGCCTGCACATTTCCAAAAACGTGACACCCTGTAGAGTCCAAAGTGGCAGGACTTGTTTGGCTTTCACCAGGTCCTTTTACCAGAAGCCCTTGCAAATGTCATACTTTTAGATAAAACACACATTTTCCTCAAATGTCTGTGGTGGAAAGTGGTGGAATCTCTATGGAGCCACATATTTCCTACCACATACCATTCGCCCAACCCTCCCCATAAGAATGGTTCCTCACTTGTGTGGGTAGGCTGAACCCCTCGACAGGAAAGTGCCCAAAAAGCAACAAGGATACATCACCTTTTTCCACTGAAAGCCAACTCCTTTTTTGCAATTTGGGTAGCTGAGGATTTTGGACCCAAGTTCAGCTGAAACCTAGGCAAATCTACAAAACCTGCAAATTTCTGAAATCTAGACACCCAGGAAATTGCAGGGTGATGTGACCTGCATGCCTTTCACCTGGTAATTTTACCCAGAAGCCCTTGCAAACCAAACTTTGTCTAAAAACATGCATTGCGTGGCATAGCCAAGATGGCAGCACAGTGAGACGTGTTTCCCTGTCTCTCCCACTGGCCGCCCGGGACAGCGCAAGTTCTGGGAATCGCAGGGCCCAGCCTGTTACCAACTCAGTAACCAGCATTTTGTGTTTGCCTTGGGGTTCTGCCTGATCCCTTCTGCAGGCGTCCTACATGAAGCGGCGCCGAGGAAACGGCAAGGATTGATGTCCGCCGCTTCGCAGCGTGTGACTAGGCCTGAAGCACCAGCCACGAGTGAAGAGGGCGGCTGGGTTCGTGGAGGCCCAGGGCGGCCTGAGATTATCGGGGGCGTGGCCGGGACTGCTGTTGCCCCTGCAATGAGCGGAGAATGGCCCAGGTCATCCTGGTCCTAGCCTGAGGGTGCTGCTGACCCTGTGAAGTGCGGTGGAGGCCCGGATCGCGCTGCCCCCTGAGCCGCACCATCACCGCAAGCATACTGGAGCCCTGCAGCTCTTTGACCAAGCCTTAGATGGCGGGCCAGCTTTGCTTGGTGAGTGCTGCCTGCTGCCTGCTGCCTGCTGCCCCCAGACTGGCCAGCCCGGCAGCACCCTTCTGGCTCCCTTAGCGAGCACCCTGATGATGACAGAGATGTGAGAACAGCGGGCCCGCCGAACTGAGCATCACAGCTTGACACTAGGCCTGAAGCGGCGGCCTTGAGTGGCGGATGCGGTCAGGGTCGTGGAAGCCCGGAGCGGCCTGTGTTCCCCGGGGAGCAGCTGGAACTGCAGACTCCCCTGCACCAAGTGGAGTGAGACCCGGGGCACCCTGGTCTAAAACTGGAGGGACTGTTGGCCCTGTGAGCTGCGGTGGAGGCCTGGACTGTGTTGCCTCCTCCCGAACCACACCACCACCCTGGATCGTCCCCGCACTTGAAGTTCTCAGAAGCGGCCCCGTATAGCAGACCCTACTGTGTTTGGTGAGTGCTCTCCATAGACTGACCTGCCCAGTGGCCTCTAGCCTGCTCTCCATGCGGCCCTCATCCTGTGCCCTGCGGGCCCCACACACACTGCGCACCTGGCTGCCCCGCGGAGTTGCCTATCACGCCTGTGGCCCTTGACTGTTCCTACCAGGGTCTCGACATCCCCTGCCTTGGTCCCATTCAGAAGGGGGCTGGTGTAGGACTACAGCTGGAGGCCTCCGTGGACGGACCTACACCCCGGTGTTGGTGACCCCAACTTGGACCCCAGGCAGTCTCACCTTCCCTGCCCTGTCTTCCTCTGCTACGCAGGCCCCTGGTGTAACGCGTGGCTGTGTGGATGGCACCTGTAGCTGCCGAGCATCCTCTAGACAAGTTGACCACTGGGGCCCGGCAGGTTAAGATCTTCAGCACGTGGGGTGTGCATCACCTGTAGACCTGAGCAGTGGTGCCTTCCAGTGGAGACTTTTGCCATATACAGGACCCCCGCTGATACTCACTCTGCTCCCCGCTCACACCTGACCCCCTGGCCCAACTGCTAAATTTGGTGTCCCTGATTTCCCCATGTCTTGGCATTAACATGTCCTCTACCAGGGGCAAGAAAAGCAAATCTCTACAGGAACTCTTTGGTCACCCCCAGGGGAATACATCTGTGGACCCAGTCAAGTGCTCTGGTGGCTGCATCTTGGGAGGTCTCAGGTGAGGAACCAATCACAAGATCCTTTCTGGAGTCCCCGTTCATGGCTCTCCATGATGACTTGCAAATGGTGAACCAAGAGCTCACAGCTGAGATCCAGGATGTTCGCCGGGAGATAGATGGGATCGGAGAGCGTGTCTCGGCGCTTGAAGATAAAAGCGACACACGGGATGCAGAGGTTTTCTCCCTTCAACTAGAAGTCATACGCCTACATGAGCAACAGGTGGACCTCCAATCTCATCTACAAGACCTGGAAAATCGCTCCAGTCGCCACAACGTCCGGATCTGTGGGGTTAAAGCATACAAAGAAGCGTGCAACATCTTTAAATATGTAACAGAGCTCTTCAACCATGTCCTGGGTAATATGCCAGACACAGCTCTCATGATAGATAGACCCCACAGAGTTGGCCCACTCTTCCTGAAACAGCTCCCCATGTGGACATTCTAGTACGCATCCAGGACTTTCGTACTAAAGAAGAGGTCCTCCGTAAGGCCTGGACAATGCACCCTATCACATTCCGAGGTCAAATGCCAGTCCGCTATCAAGACCTTGCTGTCATCACCCTCCAAAAGCACAGACTGTTCCGGCCTATCACCACCGCCCTCTTCCAAAGAAACATTGCATACTCCTGGGGCACCCTTTCCCCCTTATCTTTCATCACGAAGGCAGGCTTTACCAGCTACGCTCCCTATCGTAGGCCAGCAGACTCTTAGGCACTGACTTTCTGGAGGGCGACGAAGATAGTGATGCCGCAGATTGGAAGGCTGGTGACACACACGCACAATGGCAGCAGAGGAGAAGGCGACGCCGCCCCAACTGGCCCCAGTGCTCAGACCCAGCCGAGATATTACAATGACAGCAAGCGTCGGTGGCGACCCTACTGGAGGCCTTAGCGAAGACACAGCTCGGCTGAACAGTCCAGATCCTGTTTCCTTCATATTTCCTCCCCCCCGGGGGAGGGAGATGGGGTACACACTTGGCCACAAGTTTACCCCAATTCAGTCCGACCTGCTCTTCCATGGAAGACGGACTATTGATGGGACTTATATTTTATGTTGGCACCAGTTGTGCAGCGGTTGTTCTTTCTCTTGTTCATCTTTCTCCTATCTTCTTTCTTCTAGACACTCTCCCCCCAGCTGACATCACACTAGGCCTCTCTCGCTTTACTTTCCCTAAGGCACCCTGGTTGCTATTCCGGAGCTCAGCCCCTGATGCCGAGCCATGCTTGTACATGCGGACACTCCTACCTAAACCCTGAATGCCACCATATCGCCTTAAAGTTCTCTCGCTTAACGTGAGAGGCCTTAACAACCCCACTAAACGGCGAGCGATCTTAAATTACCTAGAAAACATAGGGCAGATATCTGTCTCTTACAGGAGACGCATCTGGTCGCAAAAGACTACCATAGACTCCGCTCCCTCGCATTCCCGACCCAATTCTTCTACGAACCGACTAAAGCTGCTGGTGTTGCCATCTTGATTGCTAAGACATTTCAGGGTAAAGGAAGCAGAGCTGAAAGGTAGATTACTTACTGATCAATAACTGATCATTTCAGGGTAAAGGAAGCAGAGCTGAAAGGTAGATTACTTACTGATCAATTCGCCGTCGGTGGGCACACACTACTTATTGGGCCTATCTATGCTCCTAACGAGGGATAGGAACATTTTCTCCATGATGCCCTGACTAATGCGACTGCTACCACAGAATTCAAGATCCTACTAGGAGGGGACCTTAACTTAGTCTTCAACAATGAGATAGACAGATCTCCACAGCAAACAGGTCAGGTAGGGGCTCTCTCTCGCTCCGGTCTCAGTAGGTTGGGGGACCTCGGGCTCGAGGACTTGTGGAAACATTATCATCCTGGGGAGCGGGGGTACTCTTACTACTCTAGCTCACATAAGATCTATGCCAGACTTGATTACTTCCTGGGTTCGAGATCGGTTAGGGAGTTATCATCTACCTCAGACTAGGGGTGGGCAGAATTTGCAAAATTGCCTTTGCAAATGATCGCGAAAATGTCGAAAATCTCCGCAAACATGCGGAATTATCGCGTAGACGCAGATATTTTTTTCCCGCCTGTTCGCGATATTTTCTGCATGTTCGCATTGGAAATGTCTCGCCAACTTACCCATACGGTCGCATATGGGCACGGCCAGCTTGTATTCACATGTCCCGCCGGCTCGCGATGCTTATTTCCTGTTCTGGGTCACGCAATGCATGCTTGCTCCCGTTCGCGATACATATTTCCTGTTCAGGAGCGTTTTTACGTGTTCGCGGCGCTTTTTGTGTGCTCGGGGGGAAAATATTGTGTGAACTCGCCCATCTTGTTTTTTACTCTATTGCTATGGTTCTGGGGCCTGCTTTTGAATCCTCCCTCTATCTTTTCAATCCTTTGTTTCTAGACACTTTTTAAAAATCTTTTTTATTTATTATCTCTCTAACTCTTTTCCTGCTTCTATATTTTTGGTTTTTGTCTACTTTTTGTGTGTTTTTAACTACTTTTTCACTCTTTTTCTATTGCCTGCTCTTTTCATTTCTTTTGCTTACTTTTTAAATTATTTTACCTTTTCTTTCCTGCCCCGTCTACCCCAGAACCATGTCGAAGGGGCAAAGGACTCGACGCAGGAGCCAGAGCCGCGACCGCCTTCCTTGCGGGAGGCGGCACCCACAAGGGGTGCAGGCACAGGCTTTTTTTGGGGAGGTGGAGTTGGCTGCACTGGTTTTCTTTGTGCAGCGCCACCTCCCCTTAACCCTGGCAGCAGGTGGCAGGCCTGGGTCCGGGTACGGGCTCCGGGAGCATCGGCAGCGGTGGGGGAAGGTGCCCCAGGCAGTGTTTTGCTGCTCTGGGGTCCGGCGCACCCAGAACCAACTGACACACCAGTGGTTCGATATCCTTGACCGGGAGCAGGACCTGCTGGACCTGCTAGGAGTGGAGGTCCCGGGTCTTGGTGAGTAACTATTTAATTATCATTACTTTGTGTCTGTTCTTCTGCTCTGTGTTATATATTGCGAATATCTTTTTTTTCCGACCAGCTAGAATGCTGCTGCTTACATTACAGGTAAATTACTTTAAAAGTCTTCTGTGATTGTTATGACACAGGTGCTCTTCTGCGCTACTAATCTTACTTGTTTGCAACTTTGCGTTTGCGCTCGCTTAGCGTGATTATGTAAGAGTTTATTTTTGAGAAATTAAGTTACATAATGCTTTAGTGACTCCAGTCCTTACTTTGTCCTGTCACTAAGAGATAGGGGCGGATTGATACTTAGGTTTAGTCACTTTGTGTGAATTTGTAATTTTTTCAGTGGTATGTGTGATGCCCCCTCTGTTACGTCACATGCTGCTAGTAGTACCCCAGTCTTTAGTAGAATCTTTTCTAGTTTGTTCAATGAGTGGTAATAGGCTTAGCACTAGCAGAACATCAGCATCAATCAATCAACCAAAAATTTGGTGTATACATAAATATAGTCATATGCCCTCCATTTGACCATTTATGCATTGTTGAGGATTAAAAGAATTGGAAATGCATATTTAATGTACAATTGGCACGCCTGGAATAGGTGGACTAGGTCAGGTGGTACGTACCACTTAGGCTTAGTTAGTATTCTGGAATCAGAATGGAAGACTGGGTTAGTGTTGATAAATAGTAAGTAGTCGATCTGCTAATCCCCCGATGCTACATGTTGACAAGATAAAATCGGTCAATTTATTTATTGCAATTGTTGTTTACATAAATGTAGGCTGGATTACCTTCCTTTGTGGTGCTATTGTTTTCATTAACCCACTTAGGCTCAACAACGCACTTTGTCTCATTGCAGTACTCTGTCACCTTGGTATCTCAGCCTGACTCTGAGTATGGCTCTTACTGCGATTGCTGAGGAGGATGTGGGCAGTACCACTACACTACTGGGGACAGGGCTAGAAATGCCTCCCTCTTCTTCACCTTCCACTGCAATAATATTGTCCCCTGATTCTTCATACCCAACATCAATGGATTGAGTTTTTTTACTTTGTTGTAAGTGAAGTAGTTGATTTTCCTACATGGTAGTGTGGTGAATTTTTAGATTACTTGTTTGGCCTCCAGAACCATAGTTAGTACCAAGCTTATACCGTTGTACACCTTGTTGACAAATTGAGCATATAGCTACGTTCTCCTCCTTAGTGCTAACCGAAAAGAAGTCCAAAACTGGGGAGGAGTACTTTGTGGCTCTGCTGGATGTGCCACTTTCAATACCCGATGAACTGGAGGGTGTGCTTGGAATGTGACTCTGTGCAGCTACACTGTGACTTCTACTACCACTAGCTACTGAGATGGTTGAGCTGGATGTAGGTCCCTGCCGGGCCTTTGAAAATATGGCAGCTGGAGGTTGTGGCGGTGTAACCTGTGTTGGTGGTATCCATGCTACATCCCGCTCAGCAGCAGCCTTTCTGGATAGGGTGATAATGTTGGTCTGCATTTCCTTTGGGGCGGAAGTGATGTGCGTGATGACTGGCTCGTCTTCATCAACATAGAAAACAATAAATTTTAGAGGAGGGTCAAGGGTAAGTAGTTTAAAGACCGTCGAAGTCAAAACCCCTACTCAAGCTACTAGAAACAACAAAAAACCTGACAGTCTATAATTAAGCTGAGTCTAAGATGTTCTCACCGAAAAGAAATCATCAGAACTGGACATGCACTGGACCAGCCCTACAGTAGTCAAGAGACACTATTGATGTAAACAAAGCCCTATCAGCCCACCCTCGTGGCGGAGCATCTTCATTTAGGATATGTGAAACCTGGCTGGTGTCTCCATGCCTAGATGAATTGGCGGGATGACACGTGCCAAAGGTTCAATGAGTGAAAGTGTCCTCGCCTCGGAGGTGCTGATAAAGTGCAGTGCAGTAAGTGTGGTGAGTGAAATTAAAATGACTATCCAGACAAAAAAATATTTTATTTGGTATTCACCTAGACGTCAATTAAAAGCGAGTGAGAGAACAGTGTGAAAAAATCACTGTATTCTTTGCTAATTGGTCAAACAGGCCAACATGTTTCTGCCTTGAGGTGAAAAGTCCACCGGCATTCTTCAGGGCCAAAGATGTGATTCTGCTACTGCAAAGTTTATACTCAAACTAGAAGTGCAAAGTAAACGTAAAGTGAAAAATAATATATGATGACTGGTATCGTCAATTGGACGATCCTACCATATCCTTGTCAATTATATGGTTTGTAGTGGATACATACCTGTAAGGGAAGAGAAACAAGGAAACACACTCACTAAATATTATGTAAATGTGTATATGCAGTACCAGGAAACATAGGGGTCCTGGATCAAATCATTAAGTAAGAAACAAAGTGACTCAGCTTAGCCAAACTTCAATTAAGTGGCCAGTGGTATAAAAAATATCAGTTGCCCAAAGGGTCAAACAGCATCTTATGATTATAAAGAATTAATCAATAAGTTGACTTACCCAGTAAGTTGTGGGAGTATAGCCTCACCTCACTCGGCAACGACTCGGAGTGATGAGGCCCCGCTCTGTGCACAAAAATAAATGTAACAGGTACGTTTGAGAAGCCTAATAAGTATCTTATACCATAGGTATCTACTAGTATGTGCAAATAACTTGTTCGTAATCTGACCGCAATAATCACTAAGCCATGGCAACCAAGGTTAGTGAAGCATCCGAAAAAAAGGGTTTATGGTGTGTTAGTAAAGCAGGAACTATATAAGTCCTGTTGGGTGACGTGGGAGTACCACTCACATATCTATCTTGGTCCATGTAGTGGAGAGATGTGATGTAATTCTACAGCACTTTATAATTGAAGACAGACCTGTGCTCTAAGTTGCTTGGAAGTCAATAACCCCCCTCACTATTATCTTAAAAGAAATGCTGGAGGATTAGTGTCTCTGCTATTCACCAAGGGCTGCCTGCAGTCTGCTGTTTTTTAAAAAAAAGCTTAAGCAATGTCAGGTCAAAATGTAACGAGGCAAAGTAGTCTAAACTAGCAGGGGCCTCAAGGAAAAATAGGGAAGTAAGTTACTAATGGATCATAGCAACCCGCATCACACTCACCTCTCCGTCGGTGCCCCTCGGCCAAGTCCTGAGTCGAAGAGGAGGCGCCGACGAGAGGCGGGAGGAGTGTATAAATACCCGCATTTAATTGGGGAAAAGGAAAGGCGATTGAACACACCTGTTGGGATCTCCGGTGTCAGCCCGTTCTGCATCCGGGCATTGACTCAAATGCGCATGCGCGTAAGTGAAACCCAGAACGGGAACTGCGTCCTGGGAACCTGGGCATGCGCAGTTGAAGCCTCGTATTTACGCGTAGTTCAAGGGCAATTCGTGTCAGTGTGATGACGAACGCGCATGCGCAGCAGCTTGTCACTATAAGATTTACTGCGGCGCTTGCGAGGTTACTGATACATCGATTCTGAGCATCTTATGGTGTATGGTGTAATCGTGGCTATTTGAGTTTCACAGGAAGGCCAAAGATATTATATATCTTTGGCCTTCCTGTGAAACTCAAATAGCCACGATGCTCAGAATGCTTAATGATTTGATCCAGGACCCCTATGTTTCCTGGTACTGCATATACACATTTACATAATATTTAGTGAGTGTGTTTCCTTGTTTCTCTTCCCTTACAGGTATGTATCCACTACAAACCATATAATTGACAAGGATACGGTAGGATCGTCCAATTGACGATACCAGTCATCATATATTATTTTTCACTTTACGTTTACTTTGCACTTCTAGTTTGAGTATAAACTTTGCAGTAGCAGAATCACATCTTTGGCCCTGAAGAATGCCGGTGGACTTTTCACCTCAAGGCAGAAACATGTTGGCCTGTTTGACCAATTAGCAAAGAATACAGTGATTTTTTCACACTGTTCTCTCACTCGCTTTTAATTGACGTCTAGGTGAATACCAAATAAAATATTTTTTTGTCTGGATAGTCATTTTAATTTCACTCACCACACTTACTGCACTGCACTTTATCAGCACCTCCGAGGCGAGGACACTATCACTCATTGAACCTTTGGCACGTGTCATCCCGCCAATTCATCTAGGCATGGAGACACCAGCCAGGTTTCACATATCCTAAATGAAGATGCTCCGCCACGAGGGTGGGCTGATAGGACTTTGTTTACATCAATAGTGTCTCTTGACTACTGTAGGGCTGGTCCAGTGCATGTCCAGTTCTGATGATTTCTTTTCGGTGAGAACATCTTAGACTCAGCTTAATTATAGACTGTCAGGTTTTTTGTTGTTTCTAGTCGTCTTCATCAACATCATCCCTTTCTTCTACATTCAGCTCCATAACTCTAATTTTTTCTGGAACCTTCCTTTTCAGAAGCATTGTCTTGTGGCGTGCATCACTCTCAGACTGAGCTGGTGGCTGCCAAGTGGCATCACGATCATCAGAAGCGGGGCTTGAAGAAGAAGATGATGGACTAAGCCTCCTTTTCCTTGCTGGTGGTCTGGAAGACAATAGATCTTCTGAAACAGTGGTTTGCTCCACTTTGTCTGCAGGAAGCTTGATTTCCTGAAATGCCCCAACTTCCGGAGCAACAACTACTATTATGGGCTGTTCTTGCGGCTGCTGCTGTTGTTGTTGTGGCTGCTGCTGTTGTTGTTGCGGCTGCTGCACTTATCTGCTGAGTTTCCGCCTTCGTTGATTGTGTACTACTTTGTGATAATGACATTTCAACATCGCTGCTCGTTAGTAGACTGGCTACCTCTGCGACACTCAAGGGCTTGGGCCTATGTTGGTAAGGTTAGATCGCTGGTGTGGAGGTGCTGCTCCCAGCTTGGTTCCTGGACAACGCTGCTGCGTGCGTAATTTTCTTGGTCCCCAGAAAAACATTGGGCGGCACACCAGTCGTGGTGAGTGGCACTTCCTTTTTCTGTTCCTTCTTCTCACCGGAAACTTTCTCGGTACTGGACCTAGTATCTTTCTTTGAGGCTAACTTCTTCAGATGTCAGGCAGGACGCAGGAGCACAAGTTGTGGTCACAGGTGGACGTGATGCGCAGCAGGACTTCTGTCTGGCTGTCAGTACAACGGGTAAAGATGATGACACCTCCTCCTCTGGCTTTTTGTGCACCTAAAAGCAAATAAGCAATGAGAAGAACATCAGTGAAATGTTGCATTTGTTGTTGTGGGTCAGTTACTACTGTACTAGTACACACAAACTAAAGAAGATATAGTCTAGCCATTTCTGAGACTTTGTCAACAAGGGCTATGTTATACTACTGTGTACACAGTACACTCTCAGGAAGGATAGGAAAGAGAATAAGAACCACCAAAAAACAAATGGGGTGGACCCTATTTGGCCTTAAATTATTTGAGCATCACATCATTCATGGAGTTGCTGCTGGCAAAGGGGATGGATGGGTGGATGGAAGCAGTAAGCCGATAGGAAAACCATGCAGGCCTATGTTGTAAAAGCAGGACACTTATAACTCCCACCACAAAAAAAGGTCACCAGCCACATGGACACTCAAAAATCACAAGCAACAAAAAGGAGTCCTGGGAAACACCATGAACTGACAAAAGGCCTATAAAAGCCAGGCAAAGGATTCATGCTAAAGCACACTGCTCTGCCTTTTTAATGCAATAAAATGCAAAAACGAAAATACACAGGCCAAAAGAAGCTCTGCAGGGTGCATGCATTGCACACCAACACACAGCAGACCAGACAAACACAACAAAGGCATGTCATTAAGACATCCAACATCAGAAACCCCACCCTAAAAAAAACGCATTTCCCAACTCAATCCAATGCCATCCATGCCCTAAATGATGCTTGAAAATGAAATACATTCAAAACACACCAAAGCAACAGTTGCTTCATCATGCACCCACCCAGACAAGCTCTAGGCCTAATGACTACTACTACCCAGAACAATTTAAAAAAAAAAGGAATGATAAGTACCAAAATTAAATTGTACCTAAAACAACTGCAATTCCAAATACAAAGTCAAGAGAATGCCTGCCGATCACATTCAGTCATAGGCCTAGCTAAGAGGTAATTTGATAAATACAAGAAAGCCCCAAGGAACAGACTAGGAACAATTAAATACAAATGTATAAATATTTTATTACATGATATGAGTTTTATTCACTATTTAAATATCAGGCCATATAATGCTTTGTTTTTTTTTTAAACAGAGAACAGAGTTCATCATAACAGTCCCACATGCCGATCTCATACATAACTTTCATGCCATCATACATACCAAAATTACATACACTCCATACCACATACAAACAAAATATTCAAGGTACATAACAGCCACAGGCTGAGCTAGATGTTACAGATGAAAGCAGGAAAAGAGATCAGTCAAAATATCCCCAAATGTCCCACGGGGGACCAGGTAACTACAAGGCCCCACACTTGACGCTTCAACAGAGGTTTGCGGAAAGTACAAATACTATTAATAGGGGCTGCCATCCCCGCAGATATAGGGGCATACAACAACCCCCGATCAATCCTCCCCAGATCGAGGAAGGTGGTACCTACCAAACCCATTCACCGCTGGCAGGTCTACGTAGTGCTCATAGTAGATCCTATCCTGTGACGCAATGCTGAAGTGATGTAGGAGGATGTTTAAGGATGAACTGGAAAAAGCCTTCAAAGTATCTGCTTGGCCCAGAGTGGAGGTTCGGATTTCTGCAAGGAAATCAACTTGAACTTAAAAACATTCTACAGTCTGTCCCCTACGTTTAGTCTTCCTCCTGGAATTTGACGTGTTCTTTTCCTATATTGGTATGATGTCCATCCAGGTTTTTTTAATACTTTTAGCTTGCCTTAATCCTATGGGATAAGGGATAGTATCTCACATAGTAATTTATGGACCACTAATCTCCTGGTGTGGGGATATCTCTTGTGTTCTCTTGCACCTATGGTTTTATTCTCCTTTTTCTATTCTGATTTTTACTTATTATTCTCCTATACAACACGGGTACTTCTGGTTTATTCTTATCTTACCTTGCAACACTGTTGCTTTATTATGTAGTTGAGTCTACACCTTTGTTTCTCATTGTGTACTATTTTGCAGTCTATTCCAGGCCTTTGTCATGTTCTTTGAAATCAGATTAATCTACTTCTCCATTGCTCCCTGGACAGCCATGTTTTTGATTTAATTGATGAGCAAACCTATAGTGGTTGTTTTGTTGAACTATGTATATATTTTCTTTACAGATATTTTGTCCCACTGTGAATTGTACATCTCCGCCCTGATGAAGGTGTAGCCCCGGCTGGGGCCACACACCGAAACGCGCGTCAGCGTTTTCTCATTTGGGGATATTTTAACTGATCTTTTTTCCATCTCCCCGATGACCTGCTTTCATCTGTAACATTGTTGTACGAAATTAAATATGACTATGGAGCTATACTTACCAATAGCCCCTGTACCAATTATCAAAAATCAGTTGGTTGGCAGTGAGGAAAGTTCAATCATTTATTAACAACAAGACTCTGCGCAGAGATGCCTCTCTGACCCTCTCCCTTCGGGTCCACAGAGAAGACTGCCGGCTTACAATCAAAACCAGGCAGATATACTGTCAGTGAACACATGAAGTCACCAAACAAGGAAAGTTACAAGTTGGCTTAGGGGCCTTAAGGAAGGACCATATATGGCACATGTAATTGGTTCAAAGCTTTAGCTATTCATTACTGGGGAGGTCAGGAAGGGTGACTCCCTTTCGTCTTGGTGTTTGGGAGGGTACGCATGGCGCCTCCAGGAATGTGCTTATCACCTCTGAAGCCAGATGCGACCTTGGGTCCCAGAACAGAAAGGAGAACTCCCTACATTCAGCTGTCCACTATAACTCATTATATTCGTGCAAGGAATAAGACATGATCTCCACTGAAGCTCAAGCAACAACATTTCAACATGGCACTGGTCTTGCGAGGGCCTAGCCTATGTACAAGAACAATCGATATACTTCTTTAAGAACGAATAAATGCAAAATACATTCTAATAAGTGCAAATACATGCTTCTAATTCAGAGGTGAATACTTATTGATAAATCATGCTAATACAATATATATCGACAATACGAGCTTATTATATTTTATACATAAGCACGGGGAAATCAGTTTTTTCCCTTCAGGTCCACCCTTTTTAGCCTGATGTATTTAATAAGTACAGACTTCTCAATCTTTGAAAATTCCTTCATCAATCTGCATTAGGTCATTTATCTCCTGATGAACTAATTGGGCCTTGGCTTTTGTGGGTGAAGGGGTTTTTATGGTGGAAGCAAGTCAGAAGTAAGGCATGAACAACAGGCTGGTCCGCACTGTATGCAAAGACAACAGGTAAACAAGACTGCAGCTATCCCTGCTAAAATCATCAGTATTTTCCATCCCCAAGTGGAAAAGAGGTTCCAAAACCAGCCAGACAGTGACCAAGCCCCGGTATCTGCATGAATTTCTGATGCCTAACCTTGTAGTTTCTAAATAGCTAAGTGAACGGAAGGGGCAGAGTCAGGGATATATACACAATAGGAGCTGCCGATCACGCAGCATGCTCCCCCTTGATAGGCTAGGATAATGTCCAAACCATCCAATTTTGGAGCGAAACGAGCCTTGTGGTTTGAAGCTCTACAGTTATATTAGTCAATATAGCTGCCGTAATATTGATCACCCTTTCCACTATTCTTGAAAGGCGTCGTTCTTCTTTGCTAGTTATAATGGGTTCCCAAATGGGAAATACCCCTTTTACAATGTCACCAAAATGTTTTTCAGGGGTATCGGTTTGATCAGTGTCAGTAGAGTACAGAACCATTTCAGAGGAAAATGTAGTGGCACAATAGGAACAACATATTGGTACACACTGTATACAAAGGCAGCAGGTGAAGATGACACCAACTATACCTGCAAGGATCATTGACAGCTTCCAACCCTTTGTGAATAAAAGTTCCCCAAACCACCCAGCAAGGGACCAGGTGCCATTTTCAACATGCATTTCTGAAGCTAAACAATGCAGTATTTAAATATTCTCTCTAGTAGTTCCATTGAAACTAACAAGTTGACATTCCATTACTTACAGAGGGTGAGATCACCTCTACCTTGCACAAAACCATTATTCATTTGATTGATCAGTTCACTGGAAGCCAAGGAGATTTCATGAGGAAAATACAAACTGAGGCCTAAGGCCCAAGTCAACTTATACTGTTGGATGACATATATGAAGTAATATTGTTCTGCTTGATTATATGCAGATATCGGAATACATATTCAAATAATGACATTTCATAATATATATATGTCTGATTGATTCAACTGAATACAGACGTTATTACACGAAAACACTGACTTGCTCATGGGAAACATTCTGCTAATGGAAAGAACTGGAGTACTCAGTAATGTTGAGCCATTGGAAACCCTATACCTAATTTTCTTATCTAGCCAGAAACATTCATGCTTCCCTTACATTCAGGCAAGCACTTAGCTGCACGATACCATTTCTCCGTCCTCTCAGGATCTATCTCTAATGCAATACAATGCATTGTAATCCAGGACATCTTCATCTCAACCTATACACATGTAGCAAGGATAGGGACAAAAACAAGATCATCGTTTGCTAATTAGAACGGGAAGCAATCCATGGGCCCTACAACAAGTAGATACTGTTATTACTGCATCTGTGTCAGACCTTGTGTGAAATCAAATGGGCCATAGATATTAACAATGCTCTCAGGTGAAATGGGAATACTCTTTGTCTGAGTACGGGCTTAATGCTGTTCTACCAAACAAAACAAAACACTACTCTAAAACAGTGCCAGCAGAACAGTAAGAACAGTCACACATTTTTGGATGTTATAGGCAGAGCCACTTCCCCTTTCATGGCAATTCAGTCAAATGGGAACTTATCTAATATTTATTTTATACAATTTTCACTGGAATTGCTTTTGCAACTATGCCCAAAGTCTGTTCTAAGCCTCTTTGGTAGGCTTCTATTGTTCATCAAATCTGCTTCCATTTTCTTGTTTCGCATTGGGCCTCTTGATCCAGACCTTTCCATGAAAATAGTACTTCTTAATATCTGTTGGAGTGCCCTCCCGGCAAACACTCACAGCTCACTTGAAAGTCTCAATGTCTCAAGGCAGTGCACCAATGTCTCTCCTCTGCGGTAGGCACTACAAATACCATGCTCTTCGGTAGTCGTGGGCGCAGATCACATCGTGCAGACCCAAATACTGTTAATCGGGAAAGAGCAACAGACTTTCACGTTCAGTGACACTCTCAGGCTCCAACACTTGTTATTCAGTGTCAGAGGACACTCGGGCTGCTCCTTCATTCTAATTTTCCTTTCATGTAGGTATCACAAATGTAGCGCCCTCTGCCAATCTCACATCCTCCGGTGTACTGCCTTTCTGTTGGAACAAAGGAAAGGAAGGGGGTGGCCAAAACTCAGGCCAAGGAGATCAAGGGGCCGCGCGCTGTCAGAGGTTACTAGCACATGCAAGGTAGGAAACTGAAGCCTCGAACCAGCCCTGCCATCAACAACGATCTTTTGCACTGCAACTCTTGTTCTGCAACAAACAGGGAACCAGCTCCTCCTTATTCTCTGATGTCCAACGCTGTCTGATGGAGCAAGCACAATGCTTTGGAGATGCCATTGATGACACACTGGCAATCGCTGCCCAGCCTTGTTACTTTCTGGGTGCTGGGACTGTAGGTCCAAGACGTACGCCTCTCATCTGTAGCTGTCACTGATGGGAGTTAGGATTCGTCTTTATAACGGTTCTGCAGGGTATCATGAGTCTTCCTTTTACTCTGGAAGATCCCACAGAACCCAGTGATGTAGGAAATGTGACACAGTTGTTAGTGTTCTTCAAATTAAATCAATAACAATTCATTGTATTTAACAATGCGACTGCAAGCAGGTGGCCTGCAATCTTCGAGGGAGTGGCCAGATGCCATGGGACTACTGTAATCTAGAATGCACTGTCACTCTCATAGGATACAAAGGCAAAAGGCAGTACTTCTAGTCTCTTCAATTGGGTGCTCTTTATTATTCTCACTAACTTCAATGTGGGAGCATTATCCTCTGCCATTTAAGGGTAGATAGCTACATGGGAAGTCTATCTGCCGATAAACTCTTAAAAAAGGAAATGTTCTACACTTTTGCTCAAAATTTGTACATTACTGGTACAGGACTGCAGACACTTCTAAAATGATTCTTTTTAATAAAAAGCACCTAGATTGCACACTTAGGACCATGCTCTCATGTTATAGGAGCAGCAGGAAAGATCTAAAACTGCTAATTTCACAGGGCTCCTATCTATAAAACAAAATTTTTGTTAAAGGTCACATGGGCATCTTCCTACATTCTACTTTTTATGATCCAAACTATGCATCATCAGCTTCTAATAATAAATGTCAATTTATTTACACAGACTAGCTAATAAAGAACTAGCAATGCACTTGCATGACTACAATAATGGTGTTATCGCCTAGGACTTGTAGAACAAAACTACCCACATCTAAATCCCCTTAAAGATCAAAACAAGACAGGCTAAAAAAATTGAGAAGAGGGAAGAGCAACATACGTGTTACCTAGCCTTAATTTGTAGGGGCGCTAGTGAGGAGCTAGCCTCCTTCCTCCAGTTTGACAGGTTTCACTTCTGTCAACACTATCAACCCTGTGTTTAGCAACTGGGCATAAACAAATTTATCGGCAGTACATAGCACTTTTGAGAGGGCTAGAAATCCTTTTAGCAAATGTACAAATGTTATTGCCTAAGCTTGGAAGCATTAGTGCTGTATTAATATAGCAAAGCTTGACTAATATTATAGAAGTCAGCTATTTGTTTTATACCTAAATGTATCCTTTTACTGAAACCTAAGGCAGTTTTAAAACTGCTCTGAATGCACAATTTGTTTTTTTAATTAATTATTTTTGCCCAATTTCGACTTTGAAATTTGGGGCACTTAAAAATGAATATCCTATACATTTTTTTTACATATTAAATATCCTCAGAATATTTGTCTACAAACTGCAGAGATTGGACATTAGACATATCTCAAGTTTTCCTCATATTTAAAATAATGAACCTTATTTTTGTAACCTTTTTTTTTTTTAAAACAGCATTCTGAAATGCAGAGTTTCACCCGTGTCTAACTGACGAAGTCCTGGCCAAGTGAACATTCCTGTCTATTCGTGGCCTACAAAAACGACATCTGTTTGCTTAGTGGTGTCTTGGTCTTGGTGTCTTTCCTTAACGACCGAACCTTTCAAGTGTTTTCTTCTAAAGCAGCTTCCACCATCTGCCCATCTACCCGCGGCGTTCCCCAAGGTTCAATCCTTAGCCCTTTATTATTTAATATTTATGTTAAACCCTTGGCAACCATAGTTGAACAGGCTGGGCTAACCCTGTTCTCCTATGCAGATGACACCCAGATTGTCTTCTCCCTATCAGGGAGAGACGAGAACAATACCTCCGCACTCAAGTCGGGCCTCATTCTTGTGGCCGACTGGATGCGGAGAAACTGTCTCAAGCTGAATGGGGAGAAGACCGAGGTGGTCATTCTAGGTCAGAACAAACATCTCTGGGGTCCCCGCCATTGGCCCATCGAACTGGGAAATGCGCCAACACCTTCCACTGCAGTTCGTAACCTGGGTGTCATTATTGACGACAGGCTAACCATGAGGCAACAGGCTACTAAGGTTGCAGGCATTTGCTTCTCAACGCTGCGGTGGCTATATAAGATTCTGTGGATGCTCCCTCTCTCCTCCCGCAGAACCGTAGTCCAGGCACTTGTAACATCACGCCTGGACTATGGCAACATTCTCTACTTGGGCGCAGATAAAGCCACCATACATGTGCTTCAGGTTGTGCAAAATGCGGCTGCGCGCCTGCTAAAGAACGTCCCTAGACGCATTTCAGCCACTGCCGCCTTGCGTGACCTTCACTGGCTGAGCATCCCTGAACGTGTTAAATTCAAGGCACTCTGTTACATGTTCAAGGCCAAGCAGGGCAGCGCCCCAGCCTATATTCAAGGGCTGGTAAAACCCTACAGACCCCTACGCTCACTAAGGTCATCGGATACTGGCAACTCCACAGTGCCAAGATGGAAGCTGACAAAAATGGGAGGCCGCTCCTTTTCTACCCTGGGCCCTAAATATTGGAACTCCCTCCCACTGGCACTAAAATCCGAGACCAACCTACTCCGCTTCCGTAAGGCTCTGAAGACTCTGCTTTTTACTAAGCGTGGCCAATAGTCGGTTGTGGCCTCAAGTCAGGTGAGGCACCCTCCTTCTTCTATAGTCTATCCCTTGCGCCGGGAAACCCATTGTGGGTAGCTGTGCGCGTTAAAGCTTAAATAAATAAATAAATAAATAAATAAATAGTGGCAGTAAAAGCTCATTCTCAGTGTTGAAACGTGGGCACGGTGGCAGTCTATTTAAAACTAAGACATTTCTAGTTTTAAAATGTATGTGCAGTACAGCGAAATTCAATTTGTTCAGATGATGCGTTTGTCTATTAACATCTAATACTATGCATATAAGGAAAATTCTTTATAATTGTTTATTTAAAACACACAATTTCGTTTATGAGGCATTTTATTCCTATTAGGGAATACGGGAAAGGAAATGGGATCAGGACACAGCTAAAATCCCCAATAACTAGACACAATGCGACATCGATCCGGGGGGGAGCGGTAAAAGAAAAATCTACAGGAAGAACAAGAAATTACTTGGGTGATAGTCAGGCATGTGACATAACACCAAGAGTATGGGTGATATACAAAAGACCAAAATAGTACATGAATTTTAACTCTACCACTGGCCGCTACACCATATACTGTAATCTTGGCTACTGTTCCAGTTCCTTCCCTGGGGAAAACTAAAAGTTTAGGTCACCTTTTAGCAGGAGCCACAGATTTATAATTCCTCCTCAGAGTCCTAACAGGGAACATTTAATCAAGGGCTGCCTGCCCCTTTAAGGGAAGGGGCAGTAACATGGGTAACTGTAGGTGACACACTTTTAATCCGGTATATCTCTTTTGCTTTTCTTCAAAACCATTATAGCCAAATAGACATACACTGTTGAAGTGTTTTCTGTCATATTAACAGCATGAAATGTCATATCTGTGAAATTTAGTAACCAGAAAAAGTCCAACCAACTGCTGCATAGCAATGGACATCGTCATGTCCATCCCCTCACAACACAGGGGAGCTTGTACTAGTATTAAAAATAGAATTGGCAATACGACACAAAGACAAAAACATACATAAAATAAAAACACATATGCCAAGCCATCAGGTATACTTGCTGTATACCAAGCACAGAAAGAATAAGCAAATCACAATAACACATGCAAATGAGCAGTGACCCACAATACTATGTCATGCAATTTAATCACAGTGAACGTGCAGCCCAAAACCCAATATTCTGGCCTGCTTAATTTGTCAGGCCTAAAATCAATATTCGATTTCCTTACTTTTCTCACTCCCATCTGACAGCAGGTCACCTTTGTGATGATCAGCTGTCAGTCCAACTTACTGTGTCGCTTCTGACACACACACAGGACCAGCAGGAACAATTCATAAAAGGACAAAGTGCACAAACATGAAAAACACACAAACATTTCTTGGTTATGCCAAAACTACATCTGTTTCAACACATCGCTGACAGCACCCTTCTTTTAGCCTTAATTCCTACCTATAGCCATTCAGGGCGCATATTTCACCTTTTTTACTCTTACAACTATGACATTTTTGTCAAACCAACTCACGTGTCTTTTCAGCCTTAAAACCACCCAGAACAATCCATGAATGATGTGTGGGCAGAAGCAAAAATACACACAACACAAAAGTCAAGTCAAGGTAACTTTATTTCGGCCAACATGACCTAGAAAGTACAGAATTTATAGCTTCATTTACGAAAATACATCAGAAGAGTTAGAATAAAAACACATAACATTTATGAAGACTAAAAAGACTCTTAAAAAAAGAAGCATAATATAAATACCTAAAAATAGAAAGAATTGTGATTTTACAGGGAGTATGGATAGTATGCGGTAAAGGCACGTTATACGTCCATAAGAAAAATTTCATATAAAGTACATAGTGCTTTTCTTTTTAGAAGATAAATTGGCCAAGCTAAAAAACATTTGATAAAAAGGATAAAGAGCAGATACCCTTCAATTAGCTGATATGTTACATTTTGTGTGAAGATTTTATATGTTGATAAAGTTAAACCTATCAATTAACAAGTCTAATCTAGAGGCTCATTTGATGTTTTGCGGAAAACCTTTCTTGCACACCACATAGAGAACAAGAACCCCGCAACAGAATAGACAATTGGGATACTGAGTCATATTTCAATATCCTCAACATTTCAACACAACGCCTACTGCCCAGGTTTCTGCAAAACTGAACCAGCCAACTTTTTCTCGCTTTGCTGTATCCCGGACAACCGAAGAAGACATGCAACTCAGATTCTTCGGGATGGTTACAAGCAGGACATCTATCCTTATTTTGCGTTTTCCACTTTGAGGTGAAACAAGCAAAGGCAGAACCCAAAATCTAAATTGCAAATAAAGTTTTCTAGCTGACGGGGGTTTAATAAGGTTGAGAACCTTTTCAAAGATAGAATTGTCCTTAATTTCCAAGAAGGTTACAGTTAATCTACCTATATTGGAATTAGAGTGTAATAAGACCATTTTGTGGTCTCATATTTGTCCTTCATTTGTTTCTTACAAATTTGGGGGCAAGCTACATCTGGATTAGACCAGCATTCCCCCAGACCCATGTCGATTAACAAATGTTTGACATGGGGGAACCAGGGAAGTCTAGCAGCACCCCTAATTTCTAAAACCTCGGACAATTCCTCTCTATATGGAAGAAGTTCAGGTGTCGACCACAGGCGACGCCAGTAAAAAAGGGGTCTGAGACATAGCACTTCCTCCAATTCCATCAGTCCCAGGTCTAGACGTAGTGGGACTAGAGGAGTGCTACGTGGCAATCTAAATAGATTCCTGATGTTGATTCTCAACCTGCAGTTATGGTTTGGGCTTACAGTGGCCCCAGAGTTCTGTGCCATACAATGCACCCCCACATGCCTGAACCTTATAGATTTCCAGCGCCGGGCTAACAGCGCTCATGTCTGATTTATTAAAGACCTTCATAATTCCCCCTGTTGACTGGGCTAATTTTAATGTAGACTTCACTATATGTGCCCCCCAGTCCATGGTCTCAGTGATTGTTATGCCAAGGCACATAAAAGATGTTACTCTTTCCAAGGGATCACCATTAAGTAAAGGGTTTGGGCGAGTACTCTTTGGTTTGTTAAAAACCATAAATTTTGTTTTCTGGAGATTGATCTCAAGCCCTCTTTCTTCACAGAACAGCTGAAATCTGTCCAGAACCCTTTGAATCCCAATAGGAGATTTAGACACCAGAAGCGTGTCATCGGCGAACATCATAGCCGAGATCCTACGTGAAGCTAGTTCGGGGGCATCGAGGTCTCTTTCTTGTGACAATGCATTAATCAGACCGTTGATGTAAAGGCTGAACAATGCTGGAGCTAGTACGCAGCCCTGACGTACCCCACGTTTGATTGGTATGGGTGCTGTCAGTTTTCCGTCCCTGCCAGATTTTCTTTGTGCAAAGTTGTTATCATGCAGACGTCTAATGAGATATATAAGATACGCTGGGGCCCCCATTTCGAGTAGGACAGACCATACATTTTCCCTGGGCACCAAGTCGAATGCTGACCTCAGGTCTACAAATATTAAGTACAAACTACCCCCCTCCAGACAATCCGTCTTCCAGTGGAGTAGTTGTAATCTCAATACTTGATCCAGGGTTGACAATTTTCCCTAAACCCTGCCTGGAGTGGAGAAAGAATACTCTCATCATCCATCCAGGATTGAAGTCTGGGGAGTAAGACTCGAGCAAAGATTTTTTGAGGGATATCGATAAGACTGATTGGTCTATAATTACTTGGTAATAGAGGGGAACCTTTTTTAAAAATTGGAATAATCTCTGCGCCTGCCCAGCTTGTAGGGATCTTCATACCCATCAAGATTGCATTGAAAAGGACCACGAAATAGGGAGCCCAAATAGATGGCTCCCTCCTAAAATGATCCCCAGGAATCTTATCCAGACCTGGCACTTTACCTGGTGCTATTTTGTCTATTGCAGCTTTTACTTCCTTAAGGGTTATAATCAGCCCTGGGGTGTCAACAGGGTGATGGTCATGTGAGAGCACCCCTGGATTCTCCTTTTCCTTATACAGGGTTTTGAAGTGTTCCCGCCAAACCTCTTCTCCTAGATTAGGTTCTAGCGCTCTTCTGGATACCGTCGAGCCTGTGTTGACAACTCCCCAAAAAGTTCTCATATCTATTTCTCCAAGGGCTGTTTTTAGCAGGTCCCAGTTTTCCATTTCCCACCTGTGTTTGGCTCCCTCTACAGCTACTTTATACTCCCTTCTCAAAGTTTTAATTTGGGGGTGTAGGAAGGTAGCTACCTGACTATGGTCCCCCAGATTTTTGCCTTGTGTTTAGCTGGTTTTCGACTTAGTTGGCCTGGTTCCTTGCTAATCAGGGCCCCAGGCTATCTGCTCTCTCTGTAAAATGGATTCCATGTACCCTAGGTGCATAACTAGATTGGCTTGGGTCACCTTATCAGCCCCTGCACATAGCACTATAGGTGCCCAGGGCATAAGTGCATCCAAGGCCTACCAGGGGCTGCAGCATAACGTTTGCCACCCCTGGCTGGCTATCTAAAATTGACACAACTGGCTGATCACTCAGCTGGGGCAAGTTGGTGTAATCACCTCTTGATTAGATATAGTATCCCTATATCTAATCCTATATCTGGACACATATAAACTTGTGAGTCACTCCTATGGAAGGCTTTATCAATCCTGGAGGCAGAGTGCGTGGTTTAATGTGAGATGGAGCTTGAGCATGAGCTGAGCCTGTCTGCAGCTGTCGGGAACAACTCCCTAAGCTGTTCCGGGATAATGCCATACCATATACTATTAAGTGCATTATAATCCTCGCGGTTATATGTTAACTTTGGTTTGGCTTTATCAAAACATGTCGTGTAAGGTGCCATATGATTTGAAATACTATCCCCTCGACAGTCCTGTCGACGGGGATAGCATTCCACCCCTCTCGAGGTAGACAACATGCTACTTTGCTAAAACGCGGTTGATTTTAAAAGGAGCCTCAGCACCACAAAATGGATGCTTCTGCCACAGACACGAGTCTGACCTCCTGCAGCTGACCGAAAATCAGCCAAGGAGGCCTGGACAAAGGGTTTCCTGTCACGGGGAGGTGTCACACCACCCCAGACAGGATAGAGTGGATTGTAGCAGAGAGGTTTGAAAGAAACCAGACACTGCCTGGGGAGCACAAGGCTTCCCCTTGCATAATCCGGTCAAACCGGTTCTGGGGCACACCAGCCCCAGTCCCAGCGTGACCTGGACAAAGGGAAAGGGGTGTAACCACCCCCTTCCTGGGTCCCACCCATAGGAGGGGACCTAGCAGGTAATCCAGCCCCCTAGATTGGTATAAGAATGGGAGCAGTGCCAAAGCACTCAGATTATCGTGATGAAACATAAGAAATGAAACTCTGGACCCTTCGACATCCTACTCGACGTAGAAGACTGAGGAATCTCCCTTGTGGTCAAGGAGTGACCACCCTGTGCAAACAGGCACCATCCAGCACCTCGAAGTTTGCTTTGTTGCAGTTCCCACCAGAACTCGAGCAACAGAGACTGACAAGACCAAGCGTGCCTGCCTTCTAACAGCCTGATCCACGGTCCCTGCAGAGCTGAGACCTGTGGAGGCGACCGGAAGCGTGGGGCCCGCCATCTTGGAGAAACCAAGAGACACTGACCTCGAAGCTGTACATCAGGGTTTGAGATGCCCCAGCCCTGAGCCGCTCTTGCACCGAAGCTCACCCCTCTACACTCACCGAGTGCTGCGTGGGGCCCTTATGCATCTTTTGGCTCAATGCATTGGCCCGGTCCCTTTACCATTGGCTTGTGGCCCCTGTGCCGACGAACTACGAAATCTAACTTGTGATTCAGGTTGCTCCAGACTTGCACTCGCTCCTCTGAAAAGGAGCACCCACTCAGACCCTCCTGGTCCGAGTGAGAAGCAATCTTCCAGTCCTGTGTGGATTGCTCTTGCCAAGTATTGTTTGCTCCAATCCTGAAGTCGACAGTGCCGACGGCGATAGCCTTCATGGGGCAGCTCGTGATCTGCTCCTGTACGTCGCAGATGCCCCAGAGCCCATGTGGCAGCGGAGAGAAGCTCCTCAACAACCACCTGATTGCGCCCGACATTGCCTGGTTCCGTCCTGGTTCCACCCTGGTCAATGCTGAGTGACCCAGACTCTGTCCCCTCTGCTTTCAGGTACTCTACAACTCCGATCCGCCCTTGGATCACACCGGACACTTCTCCTTCATGACGCCTGCAGCCTCTTCAGCTCCAAGCACCATCAACCAGCGTGGCAAAACCCGACACTACTTCGCACGTGTGCACCCGCTTCCTGTGGGTGAGGTACACCTTTAGTGTATGTGTCTAAAGTTTCATCCTGCTAGGTTAAGCGGAAGTCTCCTTAAACTATAACTTTATATCTGTTACGCACCATAGACTTTGCATTGGTGCGTGCGTGTGCTTTAAGCGCTGCACCCGAATCCCGCAGGCTTTTCCCGACTTCAGCATTGCTAGTCCCGAGTGCTCCCAGCGATTCCCTAGGCCCTAGGCCTAACCACTGTTCGATTGGTATCTCTTATACCACTTTTTTAATATATGGTTTGCGGGGGCCCCCGGCCTCATCCATAATTGTGCAACTTTCATATGTTTAACTGTGCTTTTGTTTTAACGATTGTGCCTCTGCACTCATAAAGAGTACAAAGGATTATTTTAGAAATAAATACATATATTTATATATATAACTTGTGTGGTGTCCTTTCATTTAGTATTACAGTATTGTGATTGGTAAAACGCTTGCTTAACACAACCTCTTGAGTTTAGCCTTTAAGGCTGCTTAGTCCATGCTACCACTAGGATAGCTTGTCTAATAAGGTTGACTTACAACCAGACACCATAAGGGATTGTTTGGACTGATACAAGGTGGTTCCAGAATTGAAAACATCACATATCAGGCCAACTTCTCACATTGGTGTTCAGCGGTGCTGATTTGAGCTTGCTGTTGTTTTTACCATTGCGATCTTTTTATCAAATTGAAAGATCACATCAAGTACCTTAGGTACATATAAACAAAAGCTTAGCATATTTAAGTTCTACTGAACTTAGAAGTTGTAGATTAAAGGGATTAGCATACCCTGCCTACAACTCACTAGCAAGGTACAGTAGGAAAACACTTAGTGTAGGTAAGTGCACTACTTGCACCTCACTAGCAGTCATGTCTGGCACAGGAGGAGCTTCAGGCTCTTCACCTGGGAGGATTGACCTTACCAAGGCAACTTCCAGCTATGACAAACTTAGCCATAAAGACTTGAGTGCCTTATGCATTGCAAGAGGGCTATACAGGGGTCACAACCCCACCATTCCTTCCCTGATAGCCATCCTGGACAAGGATGACTTAGCTAAGGCGAGTGCAGTTCCCTTAGATACAGAGAATGAGAACACCCCAGAGAATGAGAACACCCCAGAGAGTGAGGTGGACCCAGACTCAGATGGTAATATGTCAGATCATGATCAAGAGGATACCCAGGTCCCAGTGGGGAGGCTTAGCCGAGCCAACTTGGACCTACATAGGGATGGAGAGGGCCAGCACCTCCCCAGACCCCATAACCTCGTTCCCTCAGGTAATAGGAGAGTGAGATCACCTTCCAGGGACTCTCATATTTCTAGTGCCTCAAGGGAATCTCAAAGGGGAATGACTTCCCCCCCAGAGAAAAGAGCATAGGGCCAGAATGAGGGCTGTCCAACTCCAGATAGAGAGGGAAGAGGTAGCCCTGGCTCAAGCTAAACTTGCTTTAGCAAGAGAACAACAATTGTGTGGCTTAGATGCCACTGGTGGCAGCAATATTCCTAGAGAGAAAGACAGGGCCTATGATAATAGAAACCTGACAAAGATTGTGCCCCCCTACAAGGAAGGGGATGACATCCACAAGTGGATAACTGCTCTTGAGAGAGCCTGCATGGTACAGCAGGTTCCTGAGGAACAGTGGGCAGCAATCTTATGGTAGTCCTTTTCTGAGAAAGGGAGAGATAAGCTCCTCACTGTTAGACATGAGGATGCTAAAAACTACAAAGTCCTGAAGAGTGCTCTAAAAGATGGGTTTGGCTTAGCCACTGAACAATACAGGTTAAGGTTCAGAGATAGCCAGAAGACACAGACACAGGACTGGACTGATTTTGTGGATTGTGCTACTTAGGCTCTGGAGGGTTGACCGTGCAGCCCACGAGTGACCCACGAAGCTGTACATCGGGGTTTGAGAAGCCCCATCCCTGAGCCGCTCTTGCACCGAAGCTCACCCCTCTACACTCACCGAGTGCTGCGTGGGGTCCTTCTGCATCTTTTGGCTCAAAGCGTTGGCCCGGTCACTTGCCCGTTGGCTTGTGGCCCCTGTGCCGACGAACAATGAAATCTAACTTGTGATTCTGGTTGCTCCAGACTTGCACTCGCTCCTCTGAAAAGGAGCACCCACTCTGACCCTCCTGGTCCGAGTGAGAAGCAATCTTCCAGACCTGCGTGGATTGCTCTTGCCAAGTTTTGTTTGCTCCAATCCTGAAGCCGACAGCGCCAACAGTGAGAGTCTTTGTGAGACAGCTCGTGATCTACTCCTGGACGTCGCAGATGCCCTAGAGTCCATGTGGCAGCGGAGAGAAGCTCCTCGACAACCACCTGATTGCACCCGACATTGCCTGGTTCCGTCCTGGTTCCACCCTGGTCACTGCTGAGTGACCCAGACTCTGTCCCCTCTGCTTTCAGGTACTCTACAACTCCGATCTGCCCTTGGATCACACCGGACACTTCTCCTTCACGACGCCTGCAGCCTCTTCAGCTCCAAGCACCATCAACCAGCGTGGCAAAACCCATTACTACTTCGCACCTGTGCACCGGCATCCTGTGGGTGAGGTAACTCATCAACGCCAGTTTTACCACACTGGTACACACCTCTAGTGTATGTGTCTAAAGTTTCATCCTGCTAGGTTAAGCGGAAGTCACCTTAAACTATAACTTTATAACTTTTCTGCACCATAGACTTTGCATTGGTGCGTGCGTGTGCTTTAAACACTGTACCCGAATCCCGCAGGCTTTTCCCGACTTCAGCATTGCTAGTCCCGACTGCTCCCAGCGATTCCCTAGGCCCTAGGCCTAACCACTGTTCGATTGGTATCTCTTATACCACTTTTTTAATATATGGTTTGCGGGGCCCCCTCGGCCTCATCCATAATTGTGCAACTTTCATATGCTTAACTGTGCTTTTGTTTTAACGCTTGCGCCTCTGCACTCATAAAGAGTACAGAGGATTATTTTAGAAATAAATACATATATTTTTATATATAACTTGTGTGGTGTCCTTTCATTTGGTATTACAGTATTGTGATTGGTAAAACATCTCGCTTAACACGACCTCTTGAGTTTAGCCTTTAAGGCTGCTTAGTCCATGCTAACACTAGGATAGCTTGTCTAATAAGGTTGACTTACAACCAGACACCATAAGGGATTGTTTGGACTGATACAAGGTGGTTCCAGAATTGGAAAAATCACATATCAGGCCAACTTCTCACAGGGGGCAATGTTTTACTTTAATTGAAGCCACCAGTGCACTTTTAGCTTTACGGCAGGATGTATCATACCACGGGTGGGGCACAGGCCTGCTGTTTTTTTATCTTGCTTGGGGAAAAAGTATTCTTTTAGAATTTCTTTTAGCTTTTCAAGGTTTAGTCCAATCGCCTCTTTATCCATAGGGTCCCTATTAGGATTAAATACGGTAGAGGCTTCTAAAAGCACCGGTAGTAGAGCATCATACAGGGTGCTCATATTTTCCTGTGATTGAATAAAATTAGTCCATCGCACACGCCTTCTACAATTTGAGACAGTTAACCCAGAATCGTCAGGGGAATCGACATAATGCGATACCTTAGGGGTAACTGTACGGAGGTCAACTACTAACGCATCATGGTCGCTATCGATGTGGGGAAGAATTCTAAAATCGGACATCCTATCCCAGCAATTAGTATGTAGCATAATGAAATCCAATAAGAACCCTTGGTCCTTACTATGAAACGTAAAAGCATGTGATGTTTCAGAGGGCGACCTGCCCTTACATGCTCTGAGGGAGTATTTTAAAGTGAGAGAATTCAACTGAATTACCAAGGGTGTCGATTTGGTCACAGGTGGGCAATTAGTTTCTGGGATTTCAAAGAAGAGGTCCTCCGCAGGAATACTATCACAATATAGGCCCTTGAGGTGCTCAAACTGGCAGTTGAGATCGCCTCCTAATATAACCATATGTTTTGCAGGTGTGCTAGATAAAACTATGTCAAGATCCTCAAGAGTGGTGGACTCTTTCCCTCTGGGTGTTGGTCTTGAATAAACATTGATTAATATAATTGGGCTATGAAGAGGAAACTGGAGCTTTACACATAGTATATCTCTAGAAGACATATCTAATTGAGCCGACGTGCATCCTAGATGGACACCTCCCCATATGATTATTCCCCCCGAAGGTCTTCCACTTCTACGGAGATTGCCGGGATGTGGAAAGAGGCAAACCCCTGCATGGTGACTTCTCCTCTTGCCCATGTTTCCTGTAACATACATATGTCATGTTCCTCAATAAATGATCTCCACTCAGGCTCCTCTAATTTACTATTAATTCCTGCTACATTCCAGGATAAGACTTTTGTAGTGTCTTGGTTGACTATTTTCTTATTACCAATTTTCAGAGACAGGGGATTGCCATTCTTGGGTCCTGAGTGTAATACTGATTGCATAGCTATCTTGTCAGTACTTCTAGCGACTATGGGACAAGTGGGGCCTGCTAACTGTGCTGACCCAACCCCTTTTATTGGACTGGTTCCGGAACCGCTTAAGTACTCTCCAACCAGATCTTCCTGTCCCAGGGGCACCAGGGGGATGGAGTCCCAAGCCGTTGCCCTCATGGCGCTCTTAATGGCGAGATAAGCCCCGCAGCCGTTTCCCTCACAGCAGGAGCTTCGAAGGAGCCAAGTCCGGTAAGTTGATTTGTCCTCCACTGAGCGCTCGGTGCTCCTCCGCTCGGTGCTCCTCCGCTTTGTAGCGCCTCAGGGCGCAGCCAGGCACGTCACCGGTGCACCGGTGGTCCCAGGAGCACCTGGGGATGGAGTCCCAAGCCGTTGCCCTCAAGGAGCTCGTAATGGTGAGATAAGCCCAGCGGTTGTTTCCCTCATGGCAGGAGCTTCGAAGGAGCCAAGTCCGGTAAGTTGATTTGTCCTCCACTGAGCGTTCAGTGCTCCTCCGCTCGGTGCTCCTCCGCTTTGTAGCGCCTCAGGGCGCAGCCAGGCACGTCACTGGTGCACCGGTGGTCCCAGGAGCACCTGGGGGATGGAGTCCCAAGCCGTTGCCCTCAAGGAGCTCGTAATGGTGAGATAAGCCCAGCGGCTGTTTCCCTCATAGCAGGAGCTTCGAAGGAGCCAAGTCCGGTAAGTTGATTTGTCCCCCACTGAGTGCTTGGCGCTCCTCCTCTTTGTAGCGCTTCCGGGCGCAGCCAGGCATGTCACCGGTGCGCCGTGGTCCCAGGGGCACCTGGGGGATGGAGTCCCGAGCTGTTGCCCTCATGGTGCTCGTAATGGCAAGATAAGACCCGCGGCCGTTTTCCGCACGGCAGGAGCTTCGAAGAAGCCAAGTCCGGTAAGTTGATTTGTCCCCCACACAAAAGAGAAACATTTCACATAACACACAAAAATATCAACTGTAACTTTTAATCAGAAGACAAAACATAATACACATTAACCAAACACAAAATCGAAAAATGTACTTAACTGTAATGATCTTGTCAACTTTGCAAAGACTAAAACATGTAAGCATGTTAAGCCATCTTAACTTTGACTGTATAAAAGCAAAACTGTGTCACAGAAACTCTGTGTGTCCCTTGCGCCACAATTTTTCCTATGAAAAATAAATCTGAATTTGCTAATCGTTTTTACCTAGGCCTGTAGCCCACAAAATTCAAAAAAAGAGCTTCATCTTATTTTCTGTCTAAGACTAATGCAGCATTTTATTTTCTGGTAAATGAAGGCAACTACGTGGACATTATTTTTCAAGAGTAGAAATACAAATGTATCACTCTCTTCACAGCTAATAGCAGGGTGTTGGGATTTTCAAAGAAAAACCCTTTGTCATAAATTTTCCCTTTAGGAATGTGAGGATGAAAAACATAGTGAAGTTCTTTAATTTATTGATGCTCTTCTGAAGGAACTAGAAACCCCCCTTTTTGAGGCCCGGTCTAGCAAGAATGCATTTCACGGAGACAAGGCCCTAATTTATGAGGCCACAGATGTCGACATGAGGGCCTCGCACAGTCTTCCAAGAGCTAAAAATTACACCTCAGCACGGAACTTTCTGGGCTGCTAGCCATCCTCTGCAGCTCTCCTGGCCCCCACCACTTTTCAAGCTTCCTTCAATGTGCAAGCTTTATACATCCCTGTGTCAGAGAAGCTTCCCAAGCAGTAATTTCTCCTTCTGTTTCAGTCGCTCCTAACCCCCACCTTACAGACCTCAAGGTCAAAATCTGCCTGCAATCTCTGCCTTGTACTCTGCGCTCCTCAGCCCCTTCTATCTCCTCACTCTGAAGCTGTCAAAGACCAAAAGCCTTCCTAACTCTTTCTAACCCGCAATAATTAACCCTATTTTAACAACTACATTTCTATTTTAAAGGCTAAAAGTTATTTCTACTCTCAGATTATTAAAACATTTACTGTGAATAATTCACAGAACCTAAAAACATACCAGCATAGAACACATTTTGGTTACTACCCTATGCAATGGTACTCATTTCATCTACCTTAAATGCATGAATGTCTCAGTAGGTCCAGCTAGAATTAGGACCTACTACCATGATGTTAAACACAAACCTCTATACCAGAGACGGTGTCTCACTGAGCCATGAAAAGACAACCTACAATTTCCAAATGCACACATTTCTTTCCTTAAAAGTGAACTTTTGATCTGTCCATATTTACTTTCCATATGTATTTTTGTAAATCAAGTTATCATCAAATCACAGGGGGTCCTCCTTTTCTAACAACACCCCTTTCAATTATCTTTTTTGATGCATTGATAGCAATGAGGCCACATTAAACTCCTTCCTTCCACTTCTGCCATACTCACACACATTCATAGCCAAAATTCTTTAGACAAAGGGATGTCATACCATTCTTTACATACATATCATGACTCGGGCTGCCCTCAAATAGGGCAGGTTAACTCTCATCAAATGCATATCATTAGGGTGGTAATAATATTCAAAACAGCTCAATTTACTAACACACGGCATAATGAGTGCTGTTACATATTCCTCATTCAATCATAATAACCAACTTTCAAACATGGCCATGTTCAAACATTCACAACACATCCAACCTTACTTCTGATTCAAGCATACATCAAACAAGAATAGATATACATAATTTTTTTTCCAAATGACATGTCTTTCAAAGTAAAGGGAGCCCGTCGACTCTCGTTATGGAGAGCTGACCAAAGCAAATTCCAAGCCAAAAATATACTAAAAACAGGCAGTTCAGAAACTACCCAGAAACCGTCACACAGGTTTTTAGCCACAGACCGTTCTACGAACCATCCTCTGGCCTACCTGGTTCACCCTCAGAGCTATTCTGACTAAGCCCGCTGCCTTAGCGTCGCTTCGGATATGCTAGGAAGGCTACCCAGTTTCACCACAGGCTTTTCCGAGAACAGTCCGGCCGGGTGCACACCACCCGTGTCACACCTAGGCGTCCGAGCAAGTTTCTACAATTCACCAAATAGCTTGTGGAGCATCCACCCGTGTAGCCACTCCGCTGCCCCGTCGGATCTCCAAGTTCTCCGTGGTCCTCCTGACCACCTAATTCCAAACACCTAACTGTTTCCAAAAACACTGCTCAACAGTGCATTCCAAAAGACACAAAAAGGACAGACAATCCACTCACCTGGTGCACACAGGTTTGATTGCAGATTTCCGCACTGCCAACTCCTGTGACCCATACACGTTCACCTTCCCGGGTTACACCGATAGGATTCCAGCTTAAGGTCACTAACAGCTGGGGCTCTCTGATCACGAGAGAGGAGTAAGTCAGAATTTCCGGTCAGTCCACCCACACGACCAGAGCACCCCTTTCCTTGTCCTCTCTTACCCCGTGTTACGGAAGGATGACCCCAACGCGGAATCCCGGATGAGCTTCCAAACTGTTGTATGAAATTAAATATGACCATGGAGCTATATGTGGCATCCTGGTTATGCAGCCTGTTGCCAGGTCGCCACATGCATTGGAATGCTCTGTACAGATTCTGTGGTTGTGATGTTTAGAGTATCAAGGCAGTTGAGCTTGGATCTTGCTACTGGTGACTGTTTATCCTGTGGATGGGATCCTATTCTACAATAAATACTTATTTCACTTATAATCCACATTTGAACTTCTTTACATTGGCGACGGGACGGGATTTGTGAAGAAAAGAAGAAAGGATCTCAATAAGGATACAAAGATATCTCCTTTTACCTCATTTTGAAACTTATGAAAGGTACTGTTATTTTAAATTTTCAAGCTATTATTTTCAAGTTTCTTTTGAAACTTTCAACTCTTCATGGATTGAGGAACTTTTATTGAACCATATTGTGTCCAACTTCCTGGACAGACTTTTATATAGAAAGCAGTTTTGGGCTGATTGTGTAAAGCGCTTTACTTCTCATGACAATCTTTGGCAGTGGCAAATCGTCATTTGGCAGTGTGCACAGCGCTGTTTAATAATTTTTATCTGGAAAGCGCTCCTTTGCTCGCACTCTGCATTGTGCACAGCGCTGTTTAATAATTTTCTCTGGGAGGCGCTTCTTTTCTCGCATCCTGCATTGCCGGCGCAGCGCTCATTTGTCTTGTTTCTGACATTTCAAGTGCTTTCAACGCAGCACTACGGACATCTCGTCTCAGCTATTGTCATCACGCAGGAGCGTCATGACGCGTTTACCATGACGCGGCGGCCATTTTCTTCTTCAAAACTACAGATTCGTGACTAGTTTATTTCACAGAGCAGCAGATTCGTCACGATTTTAACATATTTCATTTTCAAGCGTTTCAAGTGTTTTCTTCACAGAAAAATCGCGCAGCAACAGGTATTGAACTGGATGATTTATTTTTTTTTTAAAAGAAAGGAAAAGAGACACTGAGACTGTAATTACTTTATTTTATTTTTTTTTAAAAAGGGAAAAGAGACACTCACATTGTTTTTCTTGAAAAACGTTTCTTAATGCTAACATAACCTTTTACATTCACTTTCTTGTATATTTTCTGTGGTATTGGTTCAGTGCACATAATGCAGAACGTCACAGCTCCTCCGTTCTTTTTACAAACCCCTTGGGATCCTCCCATTAGATGGAAAAAGTGGTGTAAAGTATTTGAAAGATATGCAAAAGTTTGTGGGGCCAACTTAAGTGCGGAAAGGAAAACAGCTTTGTTATTACACTGTTTAGGGACAGAAGGCCAGGTGGTGTTTGATCACCTGCCAGAAATACAAGATAGGAATCTTAACGAATATGAAATTTGTATTGCTATGCTAGATAAACATTACCTTCCGAAAGTATCTACTATCTTAGAAAGGTATCATTTTGGTCGCAGATTACAACTTGAAGAAGAAAGCATAGAGAATTATATAACTGCGCTAAGAAAATTGACATCATCTAGCAAGTTTGCTGCCTCTACTGATGAAAGAATAAGGGATCAGTTCATGCTAGGTTGTAGCATTGAACGTGTTAGAGAGGAATTATGGCAAAAAGATGAACCTGATTTAGATGATGTGATTGCCATAGCCAAAAGGATTGAACATTCTATTAAATGTATAGAAGTCATAAAAAAGAATGGTGAAAGTAAGAACAATAGTACAGTTAATCTTGTCAAGACCCCGAATGCAACTAAAGAAAATGCTAGCCAGAGAGGTAGTATGAGAGATGTAACTACTAAAAAACCTCTCAATGCTAAACCAGTTAAGAAATTTGATTTTACGCAAGTGAAATGCTTTAGATGTGGCAAAATGGGACATTTTGCAAACGACAGACAATGCCCTGGATGGAAAGCTACCTGTGGCAAGTGCAAAAGAAAGGGACATTTTACTAGTGTTTGCAAGGGGAGGGAGTACAAAGGCAAGGTTAATGAGTTTTATTATGATTTTGATGACACAAGTGATTATGCTGAGAATGTTGATTGTGGCCAAGTTTTGGTTCAAGTAGTTTTCGGTCCTCAACCAAAGAATTGTCCTATTGATGAGATTTTAGTCAATGGTCATCCTGTTAAAGTATTATTTGATTCAGGTGCAAAAATCACCATTGTGGCAAAGGAATTTTATCTCAAGTATTTACAAGGTAAAATTAAGATGTTTCATCCGGATATAAAACCACTTGCATATGGTAGGAAACCTATAGAAATTTTAGGGTACTTCCTGGGAAACATTAATTACAAAGAGAGAGTCACTAACTCAAAAATCTATATTTCACAAAAAGGGGACAATATTTTGAGTTGGTTTGTTCAAAAAGATTTAGGAGTAATGTTAGATCCAAATTCCTCTCCCCCCATCATCTTAAAGGATTTACCCTTTGTTAACACTAATTCTGTCAATATAAACCAGAATTGTGATGAGTCCTTTTCAGATAACTTAAAAAAGAATTTTCCTACTGTCTTTACTGAAAAGTTGGGTTGTTTGAAGAACTATGATCATCACATTAAGTTGAAGAAGGACGCTGTACATGTTTGTTGTAAAGTACGTAGTGTCCTCATTACTGTTAGAGATCAAGTTAAAGCGGAATTGGAAAAATTGGTCAAGGAGGGTATCATAGAAGAGGTTGAAGCAACCCAATGGGTCACTCCAATTGTAGCCGCCAATAAATCGGATAGCTCTCTTCGTTTATGCATAGACCTTAGAGAATTGAATAAGAGTGTGGTGGTAGATCACTACCCTTTACCTAAAATTGCAGACATGTTAATGTTGTTAAAAGGGGCGAAGGTCTTTAGCACGGTGGATTTAAGATCCGCCTATCACCAAATAAGACTTGATAAAGACTCCAAGGATCTGACTGCATTTGTAACACCTTTTGGCACTTTTCGCTTTGTGAGACTTCCATTTGGAAGGTGCCTTAAAGGGTTTGGAAGGTGTGAGAGTGTATCAGGATGATATCCTGATTTTTGGAAGTTGTGATGAGGAGCATGATCTAAGACTGGTTGGTGTTTTGCAACGTTTGTGTGAATCTGGCCTAACAGTGAAATTGGAAAAATGCAAATTTAAGAAAAACTCCATAGATTATCTTGGACACACAATCTCAGAAGATGGTATTTCACCGAAAGCTAGTCTGATTAACACCATGATGAAGATGTCTTCTCCTAAGAATAAGGAGGAATTGATTAGCTTTCTAGGTATGGCGGAGTACTATAACAAGTATATATGTGGTTTTGCTTCTTTGTGTGTTAGCTTGAGATCGTTGTTGAAAAAAGGATCTGAGTTTGTATGGAGTGATGAATGTGAAAAAGAATTAATTGTCCTAAAGGGAAAATTGAACAATGCTCCCAAATTGAAAAGTTTTGACCCTGAGAAGAAATCTATTCTAATAACAGATGCAAGCTTAAAAGGGTTAGGGGCAGTTTTAACACAAAAGATTGAAGGGAGCGAGGTAGTCATTTTGTTTTTGTCAAGAAGTTTGAGGGGTCCAGAGCTAAGATATTCTGTTGTAGAACGTGAAGTGTTAGCGGTCTATTGGGCCGTAAAAAAATTGAAAAACTTCTTGTGGGGAAGTACTTTTGAAGTGAGAACTGATCACAAACCGTTATGTGAGATCTTAAAAACCAAAGGGATTGATGCTGTTTCCAGTAGAATTACAAGATGGGTTGTAGGATTACAGGATTATAACTTTGAGGTTAAGTATCTACCAGGTGTTGAAAATAAGGTAGCTGATGCCTTATCTCGTCTTGTCTCTCAGGAAGATTTAGATCTGGAGGATGATTTGGAAGGTGAGGATGAAATGGTTTGTTCAGTTGGTGAGAGTGTCATTGATAAGTGTAAATGGTTGGAGGCTTCACAGGAAGATTTGGCTCTTGTGGAAACTTTGAAATTGATCAAGGTTGGATGGAAGGTCAAGCCAAAAGATGGTGACATTTTGGAGAAATTTTGGCATGTTAAAGACCAGTTATCTGAACATGACGGTTTACTTGTCAGAGGTACTAGGTTGGTTCCTCCGATATCTATTAGGAGTCAGCTCATTTCACTGGCTCATAGTGGGCATATGGGCATTTCAAAGACAAAGGAGAATTTGAGGATGTTGTACTGGTGGCCCAGCATGGATTTGGAAATTGAGAGGAAAGTTAGGGACTGCATGGAGTGTGCTTTGAGTGAGAAGCTAGCGAAACTCAAAATTCAGCCCATAATTATCAGAACACTTCCAAATAGCCCTTGGGAAGAAGTTGGCCTGGATATCCTTGGGCCTATATACTCAGCGGGGTCTGAATGGTATGTTCTAGTTTTAATAGATTTCTTTTCTAGATGGCCATAGATTGCCATCACTCGTGGCATAGAATCCAAGCATGTAATACTCTTTTTGGAGAAACATTTTGCTAGGGAGGGTATTCCCAGCATCATTTTGACGGACAATGGAAGTCAACTTGTCTCTAGGGAGATGGAATTATTCATGTCTAAACATGGTGTAAAACATAAAAAATCTTCTCTGTACCACCCAGAGACGAATGGCACCGTGGAGAGATTTAACCGTGTGCTCAAGGAGACAATTAGAATGTCTAAATCTGCAGGTTCAGATTGGAGATCAGATGTTTTTGAAAAGGTTAAGCTTTACAGGTTATCACCACATGCCACTACCGGCAAAACACACTTTGAGCTCTTCAGATGTAGGTGTCCCAACACTTTGGTTACCCCGCCTTGGGTAAATGATTTACATCTGAAAGTTTCAACTGGAAATGAGGAGTGGAAGGTAGGTCAGGAGAAAAAGTTACAAGCTAGGAAAAGGATTCATGATTTGAGAAATTCTGTAAAACACACGGTGGTGCATGTGGGTGATTGGGTTCTCATAAGAAATCCATGTAAGAAGAACAGGATGTTATCTGCTTCATTTTTGAAGCCTATTCAAGTCATCAAGGTTTTAGGTAATGCTATCAAAACAACTGATCATCGCATTTGGAACTTGAACAGGGTTGTGGTGATCAAGAAAGACTTTGTTGACAATTCCAAATCTCCTGTGTCAAGTTCTTCACCTACAGGTACCTCATCTCATCGCCCCGTGATTGGTCCTTTCATCTCAAAGAAACCTTCAACAGCTACCTCATCTCATCGGGCTGTGGTTGGTCCTGTCATCGCGAGGAAATCTTCAAGGATTACACGCATACCTACTCGTTTTAATGACTTTGTAAAATAATGTTTTCTGTTTATTGTTATTTGTTATAAGGAGGGAGATGTGTGTCATTCTGGTTATGCAGCCTGTTGTCAGGTTGCCACATGCATTGGAATGCTCTGTACAGATTCTGTGGTTGTGATGTTTAGAGTATCCAGGCAGTTGAGCTTGGACCTTGCTACTGGTGACTGTTTATCCTGTGGATGGGATCCTATTCTACAATAAATACTTATTTCACTTATAATCCACATTTGAACTTCTTTACACTATACTTACCAATAGCCCCTGTACAAATTATCAATAATCAGTCAGTTGGCAGTGAGGAAAGTTCAATCATTTATTAACAACAAGACTCTGCGCAGAGGAACCTCTCTGACCCTCTCCCTTCGGGTCCACAGACAAGACTGCCGGCTTACAGTCAAAACCAGGCAGCTATACTTTCAGTGAACACATGAAGTAACCAAACAAGGAAAGTTACAATTTGGCTTAGGGGCCTTAAGGAAGGACTATATATGGCACACATAATTGGTTCAAAGCTTTAGCTATTCATTACTGGAGAGGTCAGGAAGGGTGACTCCCTTTCGTCTTGGTGCTTTGGGAAGGTACGCATGGCGCCTCCAGGAATGCGCTTATCACCTCTGAAGCCAGAGGCGAACCTTGGGTCCCAGAACAGAAAGGAGAACTCCCCACATTCATCTTCCACTATAACTCATTATATTCGTGCAAGGAATAACTTGTGATCTCCACTGAAGCTCAAACAACAACATATCAACATGGCGCTGGTCTTACGAGGGCCTAGCCTATTTACAAGAACAATCAATATATTTCTTTAAGAACGAATGAGTGCAAAATACATTCTAATAAGTGCAAATACATGCTTCTAATTCAAAGGTGAATACTTATTGATACATCATGCTAATACAATAGATATCGACAATACAAGCTTATTATATTTTATGCATAAACACGGGGAAATCAGATTTGTATCCTTCAACATCTAGATCAGCCTGTGGCTATTATGTACCTTGGATGTGTTGTTTGTATGTGGTATGGAGTGTATGTAATTTTGGTATGTATGATGGCATGAAAATTGTGTATGAAATCGGCATGTGGGACTGTTATGATAAACTCTGTTCTCTGTTTTAAAAAAAAACATTATTTGGCCTGATAATTATATACTGAAGAAAACTCATATCATGTAATAAAATCTTTAGACATTTGTATTGAATTGTTCCTAGTCTGTTCCTTGGGGCTTTCTTGTATTTATCAAATGACCTCTTAGCTAGGCCTATGACTTAATGTGATCGGCAGGTATTCTCTTGACTTTGTCTCTTGACTTTGTATTTTGTATTTTCCCCGCCTACCTGCCTGTAACTAATCGGGGGTCACCCTTCTACTTAGGAACAACTGCGATGCCCCCAATCAAACAGACACAACACCCACTTACTTGTAAAATTTCCAATTCAAAAATCCTCAAATCCCATGATAATGATGCAGCAGACAAAAAGAGAAATCTTTCCAGCTCAAAATCCAAAGGCAGAATGAGCAGGAGATGGACAAAGCACTGGGAGTAGCCTGCTGGACAGGAACAGGAAGTTGGAGATTCTGTAGCACTTCCTCCCTCTCCCCCATTTAAAAAAATACTCCTTGCACAAAAAAGGACAGCCAAATTTCAATCTGAGGAGTTTTTTCATCCAAATCATCATTTACAGGAGGTTTTATGCTCTAGAGATGATATTCTTCTCCAGATTGAAAATTTTACATGTCCGAGTTCTCAAGCTTCACCTTACTTCCGCTGGTTGTCAAAGGCGCATCCAAAATGATGTGTTTGCGTTCTCTCACTCCCTGTCGCGTTGGATTTGATGTGTTTGGGTTCTCTCGCTCCTTGTTGCGTTCGATATGACGTGTTGCGTCCTCATGCTCTCGCTCGCGGTGGAGAAGGACGTGTTCGAGATCTCATACTCTCACGGTGCATGATCGCGAGACGAACGTGATCGTGGGCGCGAACTCTCGCGAGATAGCGCAAACAGATGCCAACATCTCATGGAGCCCGCAACCGGATCGGGAATACTTGTTGGCGAGAGCTCACTCAGAAAGTTTGCGAATTAGAGCAGATCCACCACCTCACTGGGGCTCCCCGGATCTGGCGGCAACTGAAAGCAGCTCGGGCGCAACTGGCAACCTTACTTTGCGACAGAGCAGAGTAAGCAGCGCTAAGTCTTCACCACTCCTTCTATGTTGGTGGAGATAGGTGTGGGCTGCTTTTGGCACACAAATTATGAGAGACAAGGATGCGGGAGGGGTCAAAGAAATTAGGTTTAGCAGAGGTAAGACCCATACAGAAGATTCACCTATAGCGGAGACGTTCCCCAACTTTTATGCCCAGCTCTATGACGCACAATGTTTAGATGCAGCGGGTATAAATGAATACCTGAGACAGGCGAACCTACCGACCCTATCTCATACACAGGCTGAATATATAGAACGAGAGAACCGCCCTGAGGATGTCATCTCTGCCATTTCACAGCTGAAACTGGCAAAATCCCCAGGCCCTGACAGATACACAGCAGCCTCCTAAAAACAATTTGGCCATGTCCTAGTCCCCTTCCTCACTAGTCTATTTAACTCAGAGGAGACAGTCGCGGTTATCCATAAGCCGGGTAAAGATAAACTGCAATGCGGAGCCTACAGGCCCATCTCACTTTTAAATATTGACTTGAAACTTTATACGGTATCCTGGCCGCCTGACTTGCCCCTTACCTGCCAGGGCTTATCGATCTGGACCAGGCCTGGTTAATCCCAGCTAGACAAACGAGTGATAATATGAAACGGGTTCTAAGCCTAATTGAAAAAGCCTCCCGTATCCCTGGCGATTACATGCTCCTCACCATGGATGCCGAAAAGGTCTTTGACCGAGTCCACTGGCCTTACTTGGAGCAGGTTTTGCTTCGATTCGGCCTGGGGGATAAGATGGGGTCGCACATCCTCAACTGCTATCATGGCCCGTCTGCAATGGTATGAGTGAATGGTCATGCGTCTAGACCTTTCTCTATTCATGGAGGCACTCGGCAGGGGTGCCCAATATCTCCCCTGCTCTTCTCCCTATATATGGAGCCCTTAGCACGAAGAATTAGAGACCACCCCCAGATAACGGGCATACGCTTTCGCAGCGATACTCACATTATTAGCCTATATGCTGACAACGTCTTGGTCACCTTGACTCACCCTGCCATGGCCTTGGGTGCCCTGCTTGAGAAGCTGGACTCCTTCGGGAGGGCATCCGATTTTAAAATAAACGTCACTAAATCTACAGCCCTTAATCTCTCCCTTTCTCCTTCATCACTAGCAGAACTCCGGACTCGTTATCCTTTACAGTGGTCTAATGACATGGCTCCGTACTTAGGCATTTCAGCTGGTCCCCACCTTGCAGGACATAACATTAATCAACTATAATGCAGTACAGGCCCATATGGGAGCTGAGTTTTGGCATTGGAAACATTTCTCCATTTCATGGCTGGGACACATATCAGCCTGGGTGGGTCCAGCGGATGCAGTCAGAGCTGACTTAATTTATCTGGCAGGGCCGCAAACCACGATTTAGGTGGTTAGGGAGTATTCTCCCCCAGCACAACAGAGGTTGGGGATTTCTGATCTTTCGCTCTACTACAAAGCAACACAACTGAGGTACTTAGACGAGTGGAGTCGTGCCGAGTCAGAGAAGCACTGGATTTTCTAAACCAGAGCGATTGCTGGCACCTCTTTGAGGAAGATTCCATTCCTCCAGAAGTTTCATCACCCTCCTAATCTGTACACTTCTCAAGTGACCCACACAACCTTTCTGGCATGGGACTGAACGAACAGCCTTCACAAACTTACGACTTTCCCTTCCCACTCACTCCTCGGTTTGGCAATTCCAACTTCAGCCCTGGGTTAGGCGAGCCCTCCTTTCCCTTATGAAGGGATACCGGCTGTTCTGCTCTAGGCCCCCTGTACGATTCAGATGGTGTATTTTTTTGCAGGGATTATGGTTTCCCAGAATCATAACGATCCCATTATTTGCTTTTGAGACAATGGGCGATGCAGCCGGAGGTCCGCTCCTGTGCCCATAGACTTCTTACACCTTACGAGCGATGTCTGATTACCCGCTCCTCAGACAAGAAACTGATATCCGATTTATATAAAATGCATTTATCCCGTACACTCATACCTTTCACGCTGGTCGTGACTGGTCGTGACAGATGGGAGAGAGAACTGGGTCGAGAGCTTACCAGCAAAGAATGGGAAGGGATCTGCTATAGAGCGCGACATGCCGCGACCCACATATGACTTATCGAGACATTTAAAAAGTTAGCGTACCCCGGAGAGACTGAGTCAATTTGACAAAACATGTACCCCTGTACCCCTGACTGCTGGAGTGGGTGTGGGAAGGTTGGCACCCTCGTACATTTGTTATGGGAGTGTGAACCCTTGACTGCATACTGGAAACAGGTCCTCAATGACATTGATCAATACCTGGACACAGAGCTTCACCGACTCCCAGAGTACGTATTACTGGGGGTTCCTAACCCATTACTTACCCCTTATAATCCAAAAGAGGGAATCACTGCATTTCTAAAGCGTGCTACATACCCGTGAGCATCTCAAGGTGCTGGGGGGGGGGGCAACTGATTGAAGAGCCAGATCTTGAGAAGTCTTCTAGCAGGTCCTGAGTCTGTGGTAGGCTGTTAGGGAGAGCGTTCCAGGTCTTGGTGGCGAGGTAGGAGAAGGATCTGCCACCGGCGGTGGTTTTTCATATACGAGGGACTGTGGCGACTTATCAGTAAGACTTTAGGCGCCCCTTGCATAGTGGCTTTCGTCAAATTTGAAAAAGGAAATTGATTTATTATCTCGAAACCACTCTGTTTTTATTCACTGTATAGAATCATGCACAAACACCTTGCACCTCTCACGCTGGTCACTTTATCACATGTCGCCGTAGTGGTATTCACCTCCTCACTCGTGCACCTTGTACACACCTACCAAAATTGCAAGAAAGGGACGGATTTCAGTGGAAAAAGGTGATGTGTCCATGTTGCGTTTTAGTTCCCTTCCTGTCACAGGGGCTAGACCCCCGTACAAGTGAGAAATAATTTTTATTGGGAGATTTGAGGAAATGCTGGGTGAATGAAAATGTGTCTCTCTGCTGATTCCAGATCTTTCCAATACAGAAATCTGTGTTTTTAGCCAATGTTTAAGGATTGAAAAGGCTTTTCAGTAATATTACAGAATAAGAGACATGCAGATCATGCCACACTGCACTCTCCTGTGTCTAGTTAGGGCTCGCTGATCCAGCACGCATGCGCTGTCAGCTAGACATTTAGTTAAGCCGCTTTTGGAAGTGCTTCCAAAGCGGCGATCAACTTACCTGCACACGCACAAGAACGTGTGCGACGTGCACAGCACTTTGTTCGTAGCGTGCGTGCACACAACTCCCAGGCTTGTCTTATTCAGCATCCCGTCATCACTCGCGACCACCCGTCACTCCACACGACTCGATAGAGCTGACGGCTGCCTTCACTTGCTCATCAGATACGTCCCGCTTATACCCTGTCTCATAGAGAGCTGTGATCTGCATCTCCCCATGCGGCATATTACCGGCCCGAGGATTGCTCGCCTAAATGCCACCGCCACCACGCGCATAGATTTCGAGCACAGCATTGCCTTAAATTACGGATTCTCCACCGGTCCCCATGTTCACACACTTAAAACGCCCGCTTTTCAAATCCTTGCCGTCTTATTTTGTCTTCCGTATATGTGATTCACAATGCTTTTACTCATGATTTGTTTACCGGCCCTCCCTTTCACACGCTGAGCGCCCGCATGCAATCTTTATTTTTTGATACTGACTACCCTCGCTCTGACTTAGCCATGTGTGTTTTTCTTTTTTGTTGTTTTTCTTTTCCATGTATATGACTCATTACACCTATACTTAATGTATGCTTACCGGCCATGTTGTTATGTTCAGCGCTTGCCTTTTTATTTTTGCCCATATCCTATGATTTGACCAACATAGAAAAGTACTTAATTCTCTTTGTATCCTATGCTAGGCCATTCACATTGGGCTCACAATACGCCCTACTCCACTGCGCCTTACTTCACGCAAATACAAACGAAGTCCGACTACACGGGTCGTTTTTCTTAAACAATAAAGGACAGTGTAGATTTCCATTTCTACCTACAAGGGTTTTTTTAATTTACGGTGGCCGATACAGAAGCAGGGCACTTTGCCTCCTACAGTAGGCTGCACCTTCAGACTCACACTTCGTATATGAACCATTGTTTCTCAGGTTATTGCTCGCTCTCCTTTCTATTTGTCATAACTGTGCTCACCTGCTGAGCAGAGGATTAAATTCAAAGCCCTATGCATTGCTCATACAGACGAAGTCCGACTATACTGGTCATTTTTTCTTAACAATTAGGACTGTGTTTATTTTACCAAAAGGGGGGTTTTAATTCACGGTGGCTGACACAGTAGTACGGCAATCCGTCACTTAAAGTTGGCCGCACCTTCAAACTCATTTTTCCATTATGAACCTTCGTATATTTACGATTTAGAAAAGGGGGTGGTGATGAACAGAGTGTCTGAGTTAAACAGACCACTCTTACCCAGTCGAAATATCAGGGCTTGATCCATCACCGTTATTTATCTCACTGCCCCATCCCAGCTCAGAACCTGGCTATATGCAAATCAGTCTGTCCCTGGCCCAGTGCATCATGGGAACAGGGCAGACTAAACTACCAAGCCAATTCTTCACCAGAAAGGAGACAAGCTACCGGGGACCGGTTTCTGGCATTTCAGCCTTCTTCGGCCCGGCTTGCTTGAATCCTGATGGAGCAGTGAGAAAGGGACTCATGTCTGAGTATACCCTGCCACACCTATAGTGGCCAAAAACGATTTAGAAAAGGGGGTGGTGATGAACAGAGTGTCTGAGTTAAACAGACCACTCTTACCCAGTCCAAAGATCAGGGCTTGATCCATCACCGTTATTTATCTCACTGCCCCATCCCAGCTCAGAACCTGGCTATATGCAAATCAGTCTGTCCCTGGCCCAGTGCATCATGGGAACAGGGCAGACTAAACTACCAAGCCAATTCTTCACCAGAAAGGAGACAAGCTACTGGGGACCGGTTTCTGGCATTTCAGCCTTCTTCGGCCCGGCTTGCTTGAATCCTGATGGAGCAGTGAGAAAGGGACTCATGTCTGAGTATACCCTGCCACACCTATAGTGGCTAAAAACGATTTAGAAAAGGGGGTGGTGATGTATATTTAGGCAATTGCTTGCTCTCATTCCTAGACCTGCAACATGCATTTGTGTTCGCTGCAAGATAATGCTTGTGGTAATATCAGTGAAATCAACAGGAAACAAGCACTGGCATAACCAATAGGTCTCACCTTTGGGGCCTTATAAATATTTAGTTATGCACTTGTATAAGAACACAGGAGTGATAACCCATCAACCTCGTTGGGATTGGGGTAGCGAACTGTATATATAAAGAACAATATCCCAACTGGTATAATTTGTCGACAATTAATAAAGATATGCATGCAGCATTATCAAGCGAGAAACAAGGAGACTCTAAATATTTATCATATGTGCTCAAGGCATCATGGGGTGGGAAGTAAATCAATTTTAAGCAAATAATATTTTTTCGGAATGTATATTAATTAGTAATTTAATATTTATTTGTGTTGATTGATATTTATATTAATGGTGTGAATAATTTTTAGGTGCAAGTTGTGTGTTTTGTGGTGTTATAGGGTGGGAAGTAACCAAACAATATGTATGTACTAATTAATGTTTTTGTTGATAATTCATTTCTAAATAAAAATATGTATTTTAAAAAAAATATTTTTGTATTTTATTGATATGTCCAAGTATTTGTGATATGTATTTAATATTATAATATGTTTTTATTTTTTAATGTTTAATATTAAATATATATATTTTTATTTTTCACATATTTATATCTTTTTTATTTACTTTGTTTTTAAAATATTTTTATTTTGTTGAAGATATTTGTTTAATGTTGAAGTGACTGGAGTGGGAATAGTACAGTTTACCCCACCCCTATCCAACACTTTCTCTACTGTTGCACTTACTGGAGTGGGTATCGTACATTTTACCCCTCTGCATTCCAACACATTTCCCTACTTTTGTACTGACTGGAGTGGGAATAATTAGATTCACCTCTCTGCAATCCAACACTTTCCCTAGTGTTGCACTAATTAGAGTGGGAATAGTAATTGTTAACCCTCCGCAATCCAAGACTTTCTCTACTGCTGTAATGACTGGAGTGGGAATAGTACCTTTTATCCCCCTGCTATCCAACACTTTCCCTACTGTTATATTCACTGGAGTGGGAATAGTAAATTGTACCCCTCTGCAATCCAACACTTTACCTACTGTTGTACTGACTGGAGTGGGAACAGTAAATTTTATCTCACCGCAATCAAACACTTTCCCTACTGTTACACTCAATGGCGTGGGATTAGTAAATCGTACCCCTCCGGAAACAGATATTTTCCTTACTTTTGCAGTTATTGGAGTGGGACTATTATATTTTATTTCTCTGCAATCTAAACTTTTTACTAGTGTTGTATTAATTTTAGGGGAATAGTACACTTTTGTACATTTTAATATAATATTTTATCAAATTTTTTATTTATTTTATTGAGAGTAGTAAATGTTACTTTTATGTGATGTAACAATTGTATTACTGTTGTGTGAGGTGGAAGTAGTACATTTATATATTAATAATATAATAATTTATTTTTGTTGTAGAGGGAAATTTATATGTATTCATTATACATTTTAATAACTTATTTTATATTGTTTTAATTTATATAATTATGTTTTCGTTTCTTTAGAAGAAGGGTATATATAAGCTTTAATGTGTTTTGTTTTGTAGTTTATTTGTCTTAAATTGTAAAAACTTTATGATGTTTACTTTTTAAATTTAACTAATGGTTTGTTTTTTGGCGATTAGGCAGCACTCCGGCATCCACAAAACCCAAGTTGCAGTGTTCTGAAACAGAGCAAGTTGGAAGGGCTGCTGCAACAAAACATGTTTGGTGCTGGGTACTTTGGTGCTACCCTTGGGGGGGAGGACTAGGATGTTGCAGGAAGCCCCTTTACACATTAATAATTAAATGGTTCGGAGCCATGCACTTCCACAGGCATTTGCCGAATAGTGATTCTCTTAGGCCCTGTGGATTACTCAAGAGTGGAAAAAATGTAAACTCCAGCAGCACAAAGACAAGAACTGGAGGAAAACACTGTTGAAATACTCAGTGGATTCTTTGCCTGTATTTTTTAATTCAAATGACTGTGGCAGATACGAGGTGTGAATTTAAAACACATTACTTACCAATATGATAATTGAACTATAGAGACGGATTGCAAGCATGATTTGAAGGGGCAAGTGGAAATGTAAATGAAAGCCTGCATTTTCTCACACATTTCCAAAACAGTTAGCATGGAGTTTTAGTCAAGTTACAAAAAAAAACAGTGATTTCATTAGCTGCTGGGATTGATACAGATATCTTTGTAAAAAAGACCACAGGAGTTTGAATTAACACGAACTTTGAGAGACAGTGAAAACACAAACAAATTTGAAAGAAAGGTGCACGAAAGTAATTCTTTATGTTTTTGCAGTCAGTAACACCTGTGGGGATGGTATAAAGGAAATTAATTTTTACGAAGCATTTTATAGTTGACACAGGCTTATAGATGAGCCGAAATGCGTTCTATGCCCTCATAAATGCTGCTGTTCAATTAAATTAAACTTGATTGCTGGTCCATTCTTCATATGAGAAGTGGGAGTTTATATATATATATATACATTCATTGAAAAAACCATAGGTTTCAGGTCATATATAGCTAGGAATTAGCATTTAAAAAACCTTTGAAATTGCACTTATATAGTTAGTTGGACTAACTATATTTTGCGTACCCGTAATCCACTGCTGATGATGTCACATATTACATCATTCATGACATGGTCAGTGACATCACTGATAACATCTCAAATGACATCAATGATGACATCACTGATGACATCATCCAGTGAATGTGGTTTGCTTCAATATTTAAATATGCATTATATATATAGCAATTTGCATTGAAGTATGAGTGGATATATAAAAATACATATATAGTGGATAGTGACTAAACTGTGTGAATATCTGTATCACTTTGTCAGTTGTTGTGTAAACTGGTTCTCCAGTTGGCTACTAGCTATATGAAAGTCTATGTTAGTTATTGATTAGTTAACTGAGTATTTGTGTGGGAGAGTGAATGTGTGTGTGGTTTGGTAGAGGGTGTTTGACTGCCTAAAGATGTGTGAATAGTTGATCCAGCAGATATATGAAGTTAAAACTACATGTTCTAACAGTTGTTTGGGTGAATGAATATCTTTATGGGTGTGGTGATGAGCAAATATATTTCTCAATGGTACATGTCCAACAAACTAGAAAAATAAAAGGCAGTGTATGTGTCAGTTGTTGTATATAAATAAGTATACATAAGAATCAATGATTGTATGAGTGACTGTATGGATAACTGTATACTTGTAATAATGATTTTATAATATACTAAATATGACTTACTATCTACATGAATAGATGAAGTGGTGTTTGTATAAGTGTGTAGCTAAGTAAGTATGAAAGTATGATCCATTGTTTGCATAAGTGAGTAGGATAACTTCATGTGTGAATAGGTTGTGTGCTGGTATGTAATGTCGGTATAGGTGTATAAGTATTTTTGATAGTGTTCTATTGTTCATTAACAGCATGTATGAGTGAATCTACAGGTAAGTGATTAGATGTGTGTATACATCTAGGAATCAATGAGTGGGTTTTTAAATACTTGTATTGCTGTGCCAATGGATTCAAACATTATACTCTGTATTTTACAAAGAGTGATGAAAGATTTTACTAGTGTATGAAAAGGTGTATGTGATTGTCACGTGGATGATGTCATCAGTGATGTCATCATTGATGTCATTTGAGATGTCATCAGTGTTGTTACTGACCATGTCATGAATGATGTAATATGTGACATCATCAGCAGTGGAATGCGGGTGCGCAAAATATAGTTAGTCCAACTAACTATATAGGTGCAATTTCAAAGGTTTTTTAAATGCTAATTCCTAACTATATATGACCTGAAACCTATGGTTTTTTCAATGAACTTGCAAGGTTATTTAAATGTTAATTCCTAACTATATATGACCTGAAACCTATGGTTTTTTTAAAGTGAATTTGCAAGGTTTTTAAATGCTAATTCCTAAATATAAAATTGTACAAACGAATACAAAATTCGGGTTTGCAATCTCAATTACAAATCACAATTTGTTCAAGTATAAACTCTTATGTCACCTCAGTTTATATGCTTAATGAAAGTGGCTACCCCCTTCTCCTTCTGCTACATATTGAGGTAGACAGGTATTCCCAATACTTTTGTTAATCCTCACTGCAGCCACCAAGAAGCTGGCTACACTAAAAATAGTCAAAAGGCAAACGTTGTTTGAAAATCAATTGACTATCATTACAAACTTATGTAAAAACATATATTATCAACATTTACCCGAGAAACTCATTTTTCATTGACGTACTTTCTTACATGGCCAAATAGTTTGTGAAAATTCCTTGGTTTTGAAAATACTTAATACTTAATACTACTCTTGACCTTCCATTTCCCGACCTTCTGCATGAACAGCTCGAACGTCTTTTGTAACATCTAACAATATTTACATCTCCACCCGATGATGTGTATCATGTCCATAAAACATTAAACAACCAGAAAACTATCAGAATCTCTACATTATATACTATCCTGATGACTAACTTTTATTAACGGTTCCAATCTTTCTAGGCCAATTACTTTTCCTAAAATTTAGGTTGTAAACACACTAGGTAAGAATTTTTTAAGTCAAAAGTCAAACGTTTTTTGAAAGTCAAAAGAGTATAATTACAATGAGTCCAGCCTTTTTGACATTTTAAATAAGCTGTATAATGTCCAGAAGTTGTTAAAGGACCATTTGGAACCTCAGTGAATTAGGATGGCCCAAAACTCACCTTAGTACCCAAAATCCCCTTACCGAGCTAGCTACAGTGTCTCATTGGTCATAACAAACTCCCAATGTTTAGACAAACCAGAACATGATCTTAGAATACCTCAGGTCACATGGAACACATAGACACTCTTTCGTTATATAGTCATTTCAAACCAGAACGTGGAGTAAATGAGGACACGTGCACATTTGAAATATTTATTTACTAATTCCGGGTTCTCAAACGCAGCATCTTAGATAATACAAGCAATTATATTATAAGAAGCAATATTATCAGCATAGTTACTAGTCCATAAAATGCAAAAGGTGACAACATGCTAACATGTTGAAATGAATAGGAGTTAACAACACGTAATTCTCACCCTCCCTAAGTAGCATATTATATTATATCTAAGAAGGTCTCTTTGGGCTTTAGCAGGGCGACCCCATACCTCAATCTCTCAGTGGCAGAGGATCACATCGTCTTCCACCAGCTCTCTGCATGCAAAGCACCATCAAGTGTGTTTATCTGTTCTTGTGCAGAGCAACATAAAACGCGCCAAAAGCCAGTTTTGCCAGCAGCTGCATTTATGTTATGTCTAGGAAAGTGCGAAGATCAGACCTTACAATACCACCGTTTTTACTCATCCTTCAAGGCTTCAGCACTCACTGTACAGATGCCATCTGCTAAGCAATGTTATCAGAGCAATAACATATTATTCTCGTATAAATCACAACGCTCTTCTAGGCTGAAAGCTAAAGCAACAATTCTGTGTCGTGTGCAGAAGCAGCAAAAAGGTAAAATGGCGTTTAAACATTTAATAAACTCATGCTAACTTAACACGGTATATAGGTAAGCAGTAACTATATGACAATATAAATCTTTCACAAGCAAAAATCGAGCAGAACAACTACTAAACTGTTGTACTTCTTCAATTTCATCAAATTTAATTTCCAAAAATTCAATTCCATCTCTATTTCGGTAATTCACAAATTCAACAACATGACCACTTGCTCCATTTACTAAACCTCTTTACACATGTAAATTCCATCAAAAAATTATACGACAATTTAAACATGCATATAGAGTCTTTTCAAAAACAGCAGTTTTAGATATTGTCTTCTCTAAAGAATCCAACTTTGATTTCAACTTCTCTGACAAAACAATAGTAACTCTTTTGCGCTCTATTTTATCAAAAGCTTCCAGTTTCACAATCTCTTGATTTTCTAACTCTAACATTTTGTTGTTGAAGACTGAACATTCTCGTAGAGTTGGCATCAAGCATATTACAGTTCTGTTTTCAGCAATATTCATATAGATATTCTCTGGGAGAATATTTTCATTTAGAAACAAATTTGAAATTAATCATGCCTGTAAAGCTTCTTTGCCATGTTTAGTTACTTTTCCAATTCTTACATCTTGTAAAATGTTTTTGTAATCTTCATCCTTTGCCTGTCCCATATTTTGACGCAGTTCTGCATATTTGAAATATAACCAGATATTGACATTTCCAATGCTTCCTAGGCACTTTCTGGTATCTTCATGCGTAAGCATTTGAAAGACTGATTGTCCTTTCACTGGAGTTAGCTGCAGTAGATCTCCGAAAACAATGATGTGTTTGCCTCCAAATAACTCATCATACTCTGTTTTAAGACTTTATTGCATTCTTAAATGCACAAAAGCAAGCATGACATTTGATACCATGCTTACCTTATCAATGATAAGAAGTTTCATTTCTTCAGGACTCTGGAAACTTCACAACAAGCTTCACCAGATAGCTTGTGGTATTGTAATTTATTATCATGCTCTACTGGCAGCATCAATAAACGATGTAAAGTAATTCCTTTAATGTTATGTGCTGCCAAGCCAGTTGGAGCAATAACAACACAAGACAGTGATGACTCTGTTCTTTTCTGCAGATAAGTTGCAATTGCTTTAAACAGAAAACTTTTCCCAGTTCCTGCTTCTCCACTCATGTACAGTCAGACAGGTTCAAATGAAGTACATGAGCACTCTTTTTTATCATGACGTAAACCATGCTCAATCTGTTCTGTAACTTCATCATATATTTCTTTCTGCTCCACGTTTAGTTGTTTTTCCAAATCTTCTAAGTTAACTACATCCTCCTGAGCTTGTTCTGTACTTTTCGGAACAACACATGTAGAATACTGTTCAATGAAACTCATCACTGTGTCATTCGAATCTGTTCCAAATTTGGGAGCATCTTTGATCCATAGCAGCATATGTATGTGAGGAGCACCTCTTGGTTGATACTCCTTTCTCCAAAAGAAATACAAAACCTCTCCATGTGGAGGATTTTTGTTTGTTTGTGATGAAAGACATCATAGCTTCAAATCTATGATTAAAATACCTACAAACATTAACTGGATCCAAAGAGCACAGTTCTCCTGGTGTCTTTAATTGTATATTCTCTATGTTTGCATTTGCCTCTCGAAGAAATTCAAGTAAGTCTTCCCAGGCATACTCAGCACAGCTAAGAGTGAGGAACCATGTAGGAGTTCCTAAGTTTCTTAGCATACATTTCAATTCCCCATGACGACGGTACCAATACTCATTAGTACCACGCTGACATGCCATGAGATTGATTAGATGAGATTCCAAAATACTGTCTTGCTCCTGGACTTTATCCATAAAGTCCCTTGCCGAAACATTTTGAAGATGTACTCCAGATTTCAGTATATGGTTCACAGCATAAGATAATCTAGACAAGTCACTCTCAAACAGAAGATGAAACAAATATGGAATGCATTGGTGAAATCTTGGATCTTCTGCATATAATGTTAAAGTCCGGTATTCCGACGCAGGAATTTGAACAGGTCGCTCATCATATCTTCCACCTTGACCTGTTGGAAACAATTGAGGAAAACAATGAGCTTCCAAGCTTTCTTCTCATACACTTATGGGACTTCCTTTGGCTTCTTTCATTTGGAACAACTCAATAGCATTCCCCATTACTTCTTTGGAATGCAGAGGATGAACACTATAATGCTCATAAATCTGTTCACTTTTAGACACATCTACTTTTTCAATTTGTCCAGCTGAGGAATCACTGGAGAAGTGTGGCTCAGGGGTTAAAGGCGGCAGACCCGGAAGCTGAGATCGCCCCTGGACCAGGGTTCAATTCCCCGCCTCGGCGGGTCTTGGGCTCAAAAATTCCACGGACTCGATAATTCTCATTCCGGTGCCTTCTCAACTCACGGGTTCACACTCTGCGACTCTGGGCAATAGCTTGCTTAATCTCCACAACGGCCCCTCGCGGCAGGATGCCTGGCTTTCACCTTGTGGATACCCTGCCGGGGTTATCTCACAGGGGAATACCAGGACGGGTTCCCTAAGCAAGCGCCGGGAAACCCTTTGTGGGTAGCTGTGCGCTATATAAGCTCAAATACATTTACATTTACATTTACTGTCCTCTTCTACAGTTTTTTCCTCTTCTCCTACATATACATTTTTGTAGTACTGATTGTTTTTTACTAAATACAATGTTGCCTTTTTGACTTTCCTAACATCCACTAATTCTTGCCAGATTTTCTTACTCTTTGTAGGCACGCCATTAACTAGAATAACCAGAGGTTCCTCTTCTACTTTTTCTACACCAATGGTGTCAATATTTTTCTTTAAATCTAAAGGCAAATAAACAACTCTTCCCTTTAATCCTCTCTGTAAATCTGAAGGAGGCAATTTCCCTGTCTTAGGCTCCATGCGAACAATAGCCTGAAAAGGATGCACAATTTGAATCAGAATAGACTCATATGTATTTAAATCCATCAATTCAGACTGAATACTTACTAACTCAAGATTATTATGTACAGCTCTAGCAGGCATTCTGTTTTCATTTAATTTATTAGAACAATATTTACAATGTAGATCAGAACCCAAATCAAAACAATTCTCAACCAACAAATAAGTTGCAAAATCCTTCCACTAATTATTATTGTCCTTTTCACTTTTTACATGTAAATCAACTAACCGAGTCTCATTCTTATAATGAGTTCGTCGACAACACACACAAGAAAAATTTGGCCTGTCACTTGGAATGACCTTAAACTTTGTAATTTCATGATCAAAATTTTAGTACTTACAATCTGTACATTCTCTTTCACATTACTTTCTATTACTGTATCAGTTTCATCAGTATCCTCTTTTTCACCAAAGTAACAAAACTCTATTTCTTCACAAATCTTTTTCACATCTGATTCAGATCCATGCAAAAGAGCACTGTTTTACTGTTTTAGCTAAAGTGCTGGACTTTTTGCATAATACAACCATCTCATTATTTTCCTCACTTTAGTTTGATGCACTGCAAACATCCTAAAATGGTGAAAAGTACTCAGACATACTTTTCTAGAAAGACAAGCCAGTGAATGACCATGCAAACCTGTTTTTCCCTGACTCTGCAAGGATCTAAGTCTTGCAACATCTTCATCTTTTGTTTAAGACTTTTCCTACTATATGTATGTAAGAAAGTGCAAAACAAATGAATAGAATCCTGTCGCACACTACAAATACTACTACAATTCCAAGTATACACCGGAGCCTTAGGACATCTCCCTAAAACTTCATCAGATAACACCTCATCTGCATTTCTAGGCACAATTTTTTCTTTTTCAACCGGACAACCGTCCTTCACCTCATATGCTCGACCACTGGTGTCAACTGCATGCACCTAAACATTATCTTGAAAGTAACTCTCTTCATTAAAAAATGTCTCACAACTTGAACTATGCTTCCATTCTCCCAAAAAAAATCAGAAAAATGAGTCCAATTAATTACTCTTTTCCACTTACATTTTGATTTCAAATCATTGATTGCCTTGTCTAGTGTACGAATTCTATTGATTACTAAAATATACAGCTTTCTCTTCACTTCAAAAGCCCGATCAGCAAACTTTTCTATTCTTTTCTTTTCCTTGTAAAAAACTGTTTTCCTTTTATAGTTCTTAAGATTTTTTAATAAATTCAAAACTAGTCTGTTACGAAACATTCGTCTACGAATGTCAATAACCTGATTTGTCCTACGATTGCCATACACACTATCATCTCCTCGTACCATTATACCATTTTTTGGGGAGCTCTGCTTTTTCTTTTTTTTTGCATTAGTTTTTTTTTGTAGGAAAACTTTCGTGCCATTTTGTGTATTTTGTCAATTTCCTTAAAAAAACCTTTCTTTGCTTACCAGGAGCATTTTATTTTCTCTGAAGATTGTCTTTTTGATGATTCTTCTAATTGAGTCCTCTTGGTCAATAAAGCTTGCTTATAAAGTTTTCTTTTCCGGTCCTTGGAAGGCATATTCTATTATGGCTCTGTAGATATTTACAATCTGTTGAAAAGAAAAATGTGACATATTATAGACCACTACTAAAATAGCACATAGCAATTACATTAACTAAATAATATAAACACTAGTTCACAACTTAAGTAAATATATAGCGCAGCAAGTGTCTCTCACCAGAGTAGGAAATTATGCTCTGCCTGCTGTTTCTCAGTTTATGTCAGTGCAGTAAAGTTTCAACATTATTCTCACTTTCTACCTATGCCATCTCTCTCTTTGTGTGTCTCATATCACTCTGCCTGCACCATCTTCCTCCACCATTGCTCCCTGATCCCAGCTCCTGCTGACGATTTGGCCGAGACTACAGAGCTGTAACTGCATTAATTTAATTAATTCCGCCTTGCATTGTGCTTATTTATTTTCACTCCGCCTCGCGCTGCATTTATTTCATTAATTCCGCATTGTGTCTGTTTGTTTTCATTCCGCCTCGCGCTGCATTGATTTCATTAATTCCGCCTCGCATTGTGTCTGTTTATTTGCACTCCGCCTCGCGCTGCATTTATTTCATTAATTCCGCATTGTATCTGTTTGTTTTCATTCCGCCTCGCGCTGCATTGATTTCATTAATTCCGCCACGCATTGTGTCTGTTTATTTTTCACTCCGCCTCGCGCTGCCTTTAATTCATTAATTCCGCCTCGCATTGTGTTTGTTTGTTGATTTCAGCCTCGCGCTGTGTTGGTTTATTAAGTTTATCCTTTAGCCCCCGGTGCCCTGTGACCCTCCATCTTGTTGTGTGTCCCCTGGCCCGCCCCTCCTCCCTGCTACCGCCTCCCAGCTGCTGCCCCTCCCACCCACGAACAGAGTGCTCCCTACCTCCTCTGACGCGCTGTGATCACCTGGACCTCCTCCAGCACGGTCGCTCCACCATTGCTCCCTGATCCCAGCTCCTGCTGACGATTTGGCCGAGACTACAGAGCTGTAACTGCATTAATTTAATTAATTCCGCCTTGCATTGTGCTTATTTATTTTCACTCCGCCTCGCCCTGCATTTATTTCATTAATTCCGCATTGTGTCTGTTTGTTTTCATTCCGCCTCGCGCTGCATTGATTTCATTAATTCCGCCTCGCATTGTGTCTGTTTATTTGCACTCCGCCTCGCGCTGCATTTATTTCATTAATTCCGCATTGTATCTGTTTGTTTTCATTCCGCCTCGCGCTGCATTGATTTCATTAATTCCGCCTCGCATTGTGTCTGTTTATTTTTCACTCCGCCTCGCGCTGCCTTTAATTCATTAATTCCGCCTCGCATTGTGTTTGTTTGTTGATTTCAGCCTCGCGCTGTGTTGGTTTATTAAGTTTATCCTTTAGCCCCCGGTGCCCTGTGACCCTCCATCTTGTTGTGTGTCCCCTGGCCCGCCCCTCCTCCCTGCTACCGCCTCCCAGCTGCTGCCCCTCCCACCCACGATCAGAGTGCTCCCTACCTCCTCTGACGCGCTGTGATCACCTGGACCTCCTCCAGCACGGTCGCTCCACCATTGCTCCCTGATCCCAGCTCCTGCTGACGATTTGGCCGAGACTACAGAGCTGTAACTGCATTAATTTAATTAATTCCGCCTTGCATTGTGCTTATTTATTTTCACTCCGCCTCGCGCTGCATTTATTTCATTAATTCTGCATTGTGTCTGTTTGTTTTCATTCCGCCTCGCGCTGCATTGATTTCATTAATTCCGCCTCGCATTGTGTCTGTTTATTTGCACTCCGCCTCGCGCTGCATTTATTTCATTAATTCCGCATTGTATCTGTTTGTTTTCATTCCGCCTCGCGCTGCATTGATTTCATTAATTCCGCCTCGCATTGTGTCTGTTTATTTTTCACTCCGCCTCGCGCTGCCTTTAATTCATTAATTCCGCCTCGCATTGTGTTTGTTTGTTGATTTCAGCCTCGCGCTGTGTTGGTTTATTAAGTTTATCCTTTAGCCCCCGGTGCCCTGTGACCCTCCATCTTGTTGTGTGTCCCCTGGCCCGCCCCTCCTCCCTGCTACCGCCTCCCAGCTGCTGCCCCTCCCACGCTCCGCCCCCTCCACCATCCATTTATGGCCAATGTCCCCACGCGCAGCGTCCACGCGCTACGGACACGCCGAAGGTGCGCCAAAGGTAAGCCCGTCTACGCCCGTCCGCGCCTGGCCCGCGCCCAGCGCCAGACCCCCTGCCCCTCGCGCTCCCCAGCCCTCCCGCGTTACCTACGATGCCGCCACCCTCCTAGCCCTTAACCCTGGTCGCGCCCCCAACTGCGTCCATGCCGCTCCTGGACGCACCCATGGACCGTTCTCCTGCCTCTCCTGCAAATTTAGCGGCACCGACAACATCCCCGCTACGACCACACCACAGATTCCAGACCCCAACCACCTACAATGCATCCTTCTCAACACCCGTTCGGTCCACAGGCACGCCATTGACCTCTGGAACCTCCTAGACACCATCTCTCCTGACGTCGCCTTCCTAACGGAAACATGGATGAACGCTTCCTCCGCCCCCGACATCGCCATCGCTATCCCTGATGACTATAAGATCACACGCAAGGACCGCACCGACCATACAGGAGGAGGAATCGCTATCATCCATAAGAAATCTATCCGCATCTCTACCAGCTCTGACACCAACCTCGCCAACTCCGAACACCTTCACTTCCAGATCCACATCGACCCCAAGACCACACTCAGAGGCACCCTCCTCTACAGACCACCAGGACCCCGCGCAAAATTCAGTGAAGACATCACGGACTTCATCACCCCACACGCTCTCCCCTCCAAAGACTACATCCTTCTGGGAGACCTCAACTTCCACCTTGAAAAGATCAACGACCGCAACACCGCCACCCTCTTGGACAACCTCGCCAACCTCGGACTTAAACAACTGGTCACCTCCCCCACCCACATCGCAGGTCACACACTCGACCCCATCTTCACCTCCAGCAACCATGTCTCCTTCAGCCACACTACGAATCTCATCTGGACCGACCACAGCTGCGTTCACTTCACCTACAACAAGCCGAAACCCATCATCCACCTCCAACCAACTCTACAAAGAAACTGGAACAAAATCTCCACGGATCAGATCTCCACATCGCTCCTTCGAACCTCCCCAGCCCTCTCTTCCAACGCCAACGAAGCCGCCTCCAACCTCACCCTTTGGTTATCCAACACCGCCGACACCTTAGCACCACTGAAAAAACGTCAACACAAACTTGGCAACAAGAAGGCCTCATGGTTCAACGATGATCTCAAGAAGTCCAAGAAACTGTGCCGCTCCCTTGAAAAGGCCTGGAAAAAAGACCCATCCACCAGCACCAAGGACGCCTTCAAAAGCGCCACCCGCACCCACCACCAACTGATCCGAAAAGCCAAGAAAACAGCATTCAAGGATCGACTTGACAACAACGCCCACAACAGCAAGGAACTATTCAACATCGTCAAGGAATTTTCCAACCCCGCGGCCAACTCCAACGACATCACCCCATCTCAAACCCTCTGCGACTCCCTAGCCTCTTTTTTCCACAACAAGATTGCTGACATCCACAACAGCTTTGACAACCAACCCGGAAGCCAACCCACCCTACCATCAGCTGACCATCTTCCCCCCGTTAACACCCTTAACGCCTGGAACCCAATCTCCACTGAGGACACCATCCGCCTGATGAATTCCATCCACTCCGGATCCCCCACAGACCCATGCCCTCACCACATCTTCAACAAAGCAGACTCCGTCATAGCCCCGCACCTCCGAGACGTCATCAACTGCTCCTTCAACTCCGCTACCTTCCCAGAAGACTGGAAACACGCTGAGCTCACCGCCCTTCTGAAAAAACCAACAGCAGACCCCACCGAACTCAAAAACTACCGCCCCATCTCGCTTCTTCCATTCCCGGCCAAAGTCATCGAGAAAGCTGTCAACAACCAACTCGCCGTCTTCCTCGAAGCCAACAAATCACTCGACCCCTCACAATCTGGCTTCCGAGCCAAACACAGCACTGAGACCGCCCTCATCGCAGCAACAGACGACATTCGAACTCTACTGGACAATGGAGACACAGTCGCCCTCATCCTCCTCGACCTCTCTGCAGCCTTCGACACTGTCTGCCACAGCACCCTTTTACAACGCCTCAGAAACATCGGTATCCAAGGAAAAGCACTGGAATGGATCACCTCGTTCCTCACCGGAAGAACCCAGAGAGTCCGCCTCCCACCATTCAAGTCCGAGGCCTCTGAAATCATTTGTGGCGTACCTCAAGGATCCTCACTCAGTCCCACCCTCTTCAACGTATACATGAGCCCCCTAGCGACCATCGCCCGCCAACACAACCTGAACATCATCTCCTACGCGGACGACACTCAACTGATCCTCTCTCTCACCAAGGACCCCAGCACCGCCAAAACTAACCTACATGAAGGAATGAAAGAAGTCGCCGAATGGATGAAACAAAGCCGTCTGAAACTGAATTCAGACAAAACAGAAGTCCTCATCTTAGGTACATCCCCCTCTGCATGGGACGACTCCTGGTGGCCGGAAGCCCTCGGAAAAGCACCCATCCCGACAGACCACGCACGGAACCTTGGCGTCATCCTGGACTCCTCACTCTCCATGAACAGACAAGTCAACGCCGTATCCTCTTCCTGCTTTAACATTCTTCGCATGCTCAGAAAAACATTTCGCTGGATCCCCTCTGAAACAAGAAAAACAGTCACCCACGCTCTAGTCACGAGCCGACTGGACTACGGAAACACCCTATACGCAGGCACCACCGCTAAACTCCAGAAGAAACTACAACGAATCCAAAACGCCTCAGCCAGGCTCATACTAGACATCCCACGCAACGAACACATTTCTGGTCACCTTAAAGACCTCCACTGGCTACCCGTCAATAAGAGGATCACTTTCCGACTGCTTACCCACGCACACAAATCACTCTACGACATCGGACCAGATTGCCTCAACTCGCGACTGTCATTCTACACCCCCTCCCGCCAACTTCGCTCCTCCAGTCAAGCCTTCGCCACTGTACCTCGCATCAACAAGACCACCATGGGAGGCAGATCCTTTTCATACCTGGCTGCCAAAACATGGAACTCACTCCCCGCTTACCTTCGCCTCACCCAGAATCACATAGCGTTCAGAAAGCAGCTTAAAACGTTGATATTTGACAAATAATCCCCCTCCCCTTCCTAAGCGCCTTGAAACCCTCTGGGTATGTAGTGCGCTATACAAATTTTATGACTTGACTTGACTTGACCTCCTTCCACTATCTTTCTCTTTGCATGTGTGTGTCATCTCCCTCTCTGCCGACACCATCTCTCTGTTTGTGTGTGTGTCATCTCACTCTCTGCCTGCACAATCTCTCCATTTGTGTACGTGTGTCATCTCACTCTCTGCCTGCACCATCTTTCTGAATGTGTGTGTGTGTCATCTCACTCTATGCCTGCACCATCACCCTGTTTGTGTGTGTTTGTGTGTCATATAAAAATCGATTTTCATAATGCATCATTTTTTTACCAGCATTACAAAAAAACATGATTCACAATGAAACAATAATGACGCCCTATATACTTCTTAATGGTCCCAAGAGTGTATACTACACTCTATCTATATTAAATAAATCATTACTCACCTGAAAACAGCTTTGGAAGAGTTAGAACAGTCTCAGTGACACACACCAGATTTTCTTCAGCAGAATCTCTGAAATACAACACAGCATATTAGAATGCATGCTTTTCATTGTTCAAAGAAGTAATTCTAATGGTTGAGAAAAGATCCTTAAAAGGAACATTTCATAGGAAAAGCTGGTATACAAAGAAGTCAAACCCCCTTGCTGAGTTCTTTACAGGAAGAGAAACCTTTAACATAGATGCAGGCAGTGATTGCATGTAGAGGAATTAGGAATGGCACACAGAAAAGAATATAAAATGGATTTCACTAATGGCATCAATTGAGCAACAATATAAAAAAGAGACACATATTTACAAGCCCTTTGCGCAACTTTTAACATGGGCATTGATTGCTTGTACCCATGTTAAAGGTTGCACAAGGGGCTTGTAAATATGCCCCTTTTTTATATTGTATCTCAATTGATGCCATTACTGAAATCCATTTCATATACTTTTCTGTGTGCTATTCCTATCACTCTCCATGCATTGACTGCCTGTACCCATGTTAATGGTTGCGCAAGGGGCTTGTAAATATGCCCCTCTTTTTCTTATATTCTATCTCAATTGATGCCATTAGTGAAATCCTTTATGCATCTCTCACACCATTTCATATTCTTGTCTATGTACCATTCCTATCCCTCTGCATGCATTTACTGCTTGCACCCATGTTAAAGATTGAGTAAGGGGCTTGTAAATATGCCTCTCTTTTTTTATATTGTTTCTCAATTGATGCCTTTAGTGAGATCCTTTATGCTTCTCCCACACCATTTCATATTGTTTTTTGTCTGCTTTTCCTATCTTTCTGCATGCATTCACTGCCTGCACCCATGTTAAAGTTTGTGCAAAGGGCTTGTAAATATGTCCCTCTTTTTTATATTGTTTCTCAATTGATGCCATTAGTGAAATCATTTATGCATCTCCGACACCATTTATTATTGTTTTCTGTGTCCCATTTGTGTCTCTGTGCATGCATTCACTGCCTCTACCCATGTTAAAGGTTGCACAAGGGGCTTGTAAATGTGTCAATTTTTTTATATTGTTTCTCAATTGATGTCATTAGTGAAATCCTCTTTTTATTTACAATCCCCTTGCGTCACCTTTAACAAAAAGAGGAGCATATTTACAAGCCCCTTGCATCACCTTTAACATAAATAGGAGCATATTTACAAGCCCCTTGCGTCACCTTTAACAAAAAGAGGAGCATATTTACAAGCCCCTTGCGTCACCTGTAACAAAAAGAGGAGCATATTTACAAGCCCCTTGCATCACCTGTAACAAAAATAGAAGCATATTTACAAGCCCCTTGAGTCAACTTTAACAAAAATAGGAACATATTTAAGAAAACCCCTTGCGTCACCGTTAGCAAACAGAGGAGCATATTTACAAGTCCCTTGCGTCACCTTTAACAAAAATAGGAGCATATTTGCAAGCCCCATGCGTCACCATAAACAAAAAGAGGAGCATATTTACAAGCCCCATGCGTCACCTTTAACAAAAAGAGGAGCATATTTACAAGCCCCTTGTGTCACCTTTAACAAAAATAGGAGCATATTTACAAGCCCCTTGAGTCCACCTTTAACAAAAACAGGAGCATATTTACAATCCCCTTGCGTCACCTTTAACAAAAAAAGGCGCATATTTACAAGCCCCTTGCGTCACCTTTAACAAAAAGAGGAGCATATTTACAAGCCCCTTCCGTAACATTTAACAAAAAGAGGAGTATATTTACAAGCCCCTTCCGTCACCCTTAACAAAAACAGGAGCATATTTACAAGCCCCTTGCGTCACCTTTAACAAAAAAAGGAGCATATTTACAAGCCCCATGCGTCACCTTTAACAAAAATAGGAGCATATTTACAAGCCCCTTGCGTCACCTTTAACAAAAATAGAAGCATATTTACAAGCCCCATGCGTCACCTTAAACAAAAAGAGGAGCATATTTACAAGCCCCTTGCGTCACCTTTAACAAAAAGAGGAGCATATTTACAAGCCCCTTGCACCACCTTTAACAAAAACAGGAGCATATTTATAAGCCCCTTGCATCACCTTTAACAAAAACAGGAGCATATTTACAAGCCCCATGCGCTACCTTTAACAAAAATAAGAGCATATTTACAAGACCCATGCGCCACCTTTAACGAAAATAGGAGCATATTTTCAAGCCCCTTGAGTCACCTTTAACAAAAATTGGAGCATATTTGAAAGCCCCTTGCGTCACCTTTAAGAAAAACAGGAGCATATTTAAAAGCCCCTTGCGTCACCTTTAGCAAAAAAGGAGCATATTTACAAGCCCCTTGTGTCACCTTTAACAAAAATAGGAACATATTTACAAGACCCATGCGCCACCTTTAACAAAAATAGGAGTATATTTACAAGCCCCTTGCGTCACCTTTAACAAAAATAGGAGCATATTTACAAGTCCCTTGCGTCACCTTTAACAAAAATAGGAGCATATTTACAATCCCCTTGCGTCACCTTTAACAAAAATAAGAGCATATTTACATGCCTCATGCGTCACCTTAAACAAAAAGAGGAGCATATTTACAAGCCCCTTGTGCCACCTTTAACAAAAACAGGAGCATATTTACAAGCCCCTTGCATCACCTTTAAAAAAAAGGAGCATATTTACAAGCCCCATGCGCTACCTTTAACAAAAATAAGAGCATATTTACAAGACCATGCGCCACCTTTAACAAAAATAGGAGCATATTTACAAGCCTCTTGCGTCACCTTTAACAAAAAGAGGAGCATATTAAAAAACCCCTTGCATCACCTTTAACAAAAACAGGAGCATATTTACAAACCCCTTGCATCACCTGTAACAAAAAGAGGAGCATATTTACAAGCCCCTTGAGTCACCTTTATCAAAAAAAGGAGCATATTTACAAGCCCTTGCGTCACCTTTAACAAAAAGAGGAGCATATTTACAAGCCCCTTGCGTCACTTTATCAAAAAGAGGAGCATATTTACAAGCCCTTGCGTCACCTTTAACAAAAAGAGGAGCATATTTACAAGCCCCTTGTGCCGCCTTTAACAAAAAGAGGAGCATATTTACAAGCCCCTTGTGTCACCTTTAACAAAAACAGGAGCATATTTACAAACCCCTTGCGTCACCTTTAAGAAAAACTGGGGCATATTTACAAGCCCCTTGCAACACCTTTAACAAAAAAAGGAGCATATTTACAAGCCCCTTGTGTCACATTTAACAAAAAGATGATATACCAGCATTTGAGCAAAGCATAAGAAACAATCTAGAAAAAGAGAGACATATTTACTAGCCCAATGAAACCATTAGCACTATCTCTATACCAGCATTGAATGCAAGCATGAGAAACACTTTAAAAAGAAGTCTACCCTATTAGCTAAGAGATGAAAACTGTGAGAAAACACAGGTAACATTATGGAAAGAGGTGAAAGTATAAATCCTTAATTCACACAGACACTCAGTGTTATCCTTGTCAAAAATCTTAAAGCCAGACATATTGCCAAAAAACATTTAGCATGTTAAATTGTTTTAAACACAGAGCACAGCCCATTTAAATGTGCACTACATTACAATGCAGAAACCTGACTCATTTTCAAAATACAAACATAATGAAGCCCAATATGCTTGTTATGCTTCCCAATACTGCAAACAGCACTCTCTCTATATTAAATGAACCATTACTCACCTTTAAAATCGCTTTTGAAAATTTAGAACAGTGTCAAACACACAGCAGATTTTCTTAAGCAGAATCTCTGAAATGCAGCTCAGACACCGGAACCAGAAATGGCACAGTTTCCCATTAATTCTTCACACATATCTGTGGTCATAACCAATCAAATATCTTCCCACACTATTTCAAAACTAAACTAACATTTTAATTGGTTCTACATTTGCACACTTTCAAACTCACATAATATTCACCCATCCCCCTAGTGCTCATTCAGCCTGTTACCATGGTAACTCCCACCGAACTAAAGACACAGGTAAAAAGTTCATCATACAATGTTGCAAATGTACCCAGCAAGGGTGTTTGAGCGCTCATTATACAAGCTTATCATGTGCATTGTTCCTTTCAAAGACCTTTTCTCGACCATTTGAATGGCTTCTTTCAAAAATCAAAACTATGCACCCTAATATGCTGTGTTGCATTTTCAGAAAGCACCAATCATTTCTTAAGCTTCAAGGGCAGTGAATGTCATCCTCATTTTTTTCTAAACTGCAAGGTTTCCAACTGCCATTTCATTTACAGCCCTCATCTGAGTACAACCAGACCTGCCTTGAAGATGCCTTCAGTATGGATTGTTTGACACAGCTTCATTTTCTGGTCTAAGAGGTACGCAGCAAACAGAGGAATTCACAACCTTGATTTACCAAATGTGGATATTTTGTGGATTGGCCAAAGAGGATTGAGATGTCACCAATTGATACCATTGGTGCAATCCTTTATGCATCTCCCACACCCTGACCTCATAATTGTGCACTGTGGTGGAAATGATTTAGGCACATTGACTGGTGTAGGTCTGGAAATGCTTTTAAAGGACATCTTTGGACAATTGATGTCACTTTTCCCTCAAACTGCCTTTGTCTATTCCAATATATGCCAAAGACAAAAATGGAATTGGTCCAACCAATTTTGTCCGCAGATTGAGAAAGCAAGGAAACATGTAAATAAATCTGTTCCTGCTTACATGAGAGACTATGGAATGGGTAGTAAATACCACAACAACTTGCTTTACAACATGCAATCATCTATCGGAAAGATGGTGTACATTTCACTGATGATGGGAACAGAGTCTTTCTCTGTAACATCAGACTCTGCATTGGTACTTGTAGGTACAAAAAAACACAACTAACACAACGGCTCTTTTTATAGCCAAATAACATCTAAACACTCAAACATGTTTTTTACCTTTATCTTTTTTATTAATTTTTAAAAAGGTCCCCGCACGGAGCACTTTCCGAGCACTCCTCGTTCACGGACCTTCCGAAATATTTCATATTTTTTTTTAAAATAAACATTATTTTGGACCTTTGGAGTCCTTTAGAGGCCCCCTGAGAAGGCCTAGGGGGTCATAGACACTCAACCCTGCCCCCTTTCCACGTTTTCATATTTGTTGTTAACTTTCTTTTAAAACCACAAAATGGCGGCGGTAGGGTGTACTCTCCGAGCACTCACAGAGCACTCTCCGAGCACTTCCGGTGCGCGGACCTAGAGATTTTTTTTTTTTATATAAACATTATTTTTTTTTTCAAAACAGATTTTATTGACAGATCATAGAAATAGTCACAGATCTCTGTACCCCAGAGGTGTCTGCCATGTATCAATAATGTTGTACGATAACGCAATCCGTCATTACGTATATAAGCAAAACAATTGGAACAATCACAAGAAACAAGACCCCCCACCCGTTCCCCCTGAACCCCACCCCCAACCACCCCCCCTCCTATCCCACCCAGGACCTTCCCCCCCTGCACGGCATTCGGTCGATCAAGCTATTCACACACATCCATTCGGTCATCGCTCTCACTCATATGTCTGGATCCGGATCCTGCTCAACCGGGGGCTCTAGCCAGATTCCCCTGTAGTCGGCCCACCTCTGCCATATCTTATAGTGTTTGCTGGGGCAGCCGCGAGCCAGAAATATGGACCTCTCCATCCCCATACAGAAGTCCAGGCCTCTCTTCCAAGGAGAAGTGATGGGGGCTACGGGTCCTTCCAGGCCCTAGCTATGTCATGCTAGGCTATCGTTAGTCCCAGTAGTAATAGGTGCCTCTTGTATAGATTGCCCCCCACTCCCTCCAGCACATGTAGTAGACTCAAGCGCGGCATGCGCGGGAGCACACATCTGAGAGCCTCATCCAGACCGTTCCAGACACCTCTCCAGAACCTCTCCAGGCGCCCACAACTCCACACTGTATAAAGGAATGTACCTTCCTCTCCCCCACACCGAGTACATACTGGGGATGCTATGAGTCCTGCCCTCCATAGCCTCTGTCGTGTGTAGTACACTCTGTGAAAGTATTTAAATTGAATCAGCCTAAGTCGAATCGAGATGGCCACGCCAGGAGAGCTCTCCAGCGCCTCATTCCAATCCTCTTCCTCTAGTGGCCCAACATCCTCCTCCCATTTCTCCTTAAGGGAGTGTAGGTCCGAGGAGCAATGTATGATCAGGGATTGATATATGCGAGAAATTTGTTTGGTATCTAGCTCCCCCATAAAGATTCGAGCCTCCAGCGGGCTAAACTCAGGGAGTGAAGTCAAACCCTCCAGATCTGGAGTCAGGGCGTGGCGCAATTGCAAGTAGCGGAAAAATTGCGTACTGGGCATGTCAAACTCCACTCTCAGCTCCTGAAATGATTTAAGCGTCGTCCCAGCCATAACATCACCCAACCTGGAGATGCCATTAGCATCCCATCCCGCGAATCCCGCCAGAGTAGCCAGGCCCGGGAGGCGTCCATTGTGCCAGAGGGGAGTCTCCTCGGTCAAGGTAGGCCACCAGCCCATCCGCCTCAGCGCCTGCCGCCAGACGTCAAACACAACCTGCGTCACCGCTGGCAAGGCCCTGCGCACCTTTGACGCATGGAGTAACGTATGTAATGTGTTTGATTCCATTAGTAATCTCTCCAGCGCGTAGGCCAGGTCTCCCCTGTCCCCATATCACCAGTCATTAAGGACGAGAAGATGGGACGCCTGATAATAGGAAAGTACGTCCGAGGTCGCCAGTCCCCCCCGAACGTGGATCGGAAACATGTGCGCAGCGCCACCCTGATGGAGCCGCCCTCCTAGAGGAACTGTCCCAGGACCGTGTTTACCTGCTTAAACCACGAGGGCGGAATCGGATATTGATGGTTCTGCAATTGATATAGCAGCCTGGGCAGGGCAACCATCCTAAATATGGCCAACCTGCCATAGATGGTCAACGGCATACGGGACCATACCTTGATGTCCGCCTGAGTCCGGTCCCAAACCGGCACCACATTGCGCTCCCAAGCCACCGCTGGGATCTCGGTAAGGAACACCCCTAGGTATTTAATTCCTCCTGTGGCCTGCGGGATCTCTGCAGCCCAGTCTCCGACAGGCGGGCCTCTTCCCAACACCCAAAGGGTGGATTTATGCGGATTCACATACAGGCCCGATGTCTCACCAAAGATCTGTAGGATGCGCATGAGGCGGGGCCCGGACTTATTAAGTTCCGTGAGGAAGAACAACACGTCGTCCGCATAAAGTGCTATGCGGTCAGCCAGGTCACCAGTCCACTCAAAGACCCTCATCTGCGCGTCAATGCGGACCCAGGCGGCTAGGGGCTCCATGGCAAGGGCGAACAAGTAAGGTGAGAGAAGACAGCCCTGTCTGGTGCCCCTCCGGATGGAAAAGGTCGAGGACGCCACCCCCGCTACCCAAACCGAGGCTGTAAGGTCAGTATAAAGCAGTTTCACATATGACAGGAATACCGGCCCGAGGTTCAGCCGCGGTAGCAGCGAGAAGAGGTACGTCCAGCTGAGTGAGTCGAACGCCCTGTCCATGTCCGCCAAAAAGAGTGCCGCTTGCACTCCGGAGGAGTGAATTGCTGCGACTGTGACATTAGCCCGCCTGATATTGTGCTGCGTCGCCCGCTTGGGCATAAATCCGGCTTGGTCCGGATGTATGAGGTTGGAGATGTAGGGCAACAATCTATTGGCCAGAGCCTTAGCTAAGACCTTGGCCTCCACATTCAATAAGGAAATCGGGCAATATGACGCGTATTGCTCGGGGGGCCGACCCTGTTTATGAAAAACAACCACCTCAGCATGTCTCCAGTCTTGGGGCAAGCAACCCAGTTCCCGTGCCTCTTCCACTACCACTCTGTATTGGGTTCCTAACTGGAGATGAAATTTCTTAAAGAATTCACTGGGTAAGCCTTTGGGGCCAGGGCCCTTCCCGGTATTGAGTTCCCCAAGAGCGGTACCTAGCTCTTCCTCAGTCAAAGGTTTATCCAGGCTATCACGGGCTTCATCTGTGAGCGCCCATGGTGGAAAATCCGCTATGAACTTGTCTATCAAATTCTCACTAATGCACTCATGCGGGGAGTATAGGTCGGCATAGTAGGCTGCAAAGCCTTCCGATAGCGACTTGGGATCAGTGATCAGGGTGCCGGACTCATCTTGTATTCTCGGAGGGGACTGGGTTTGAAATTGGCCCTGACACAACCTATGCAACATCGTCCCAGATTTGTCCCCCATTGGTACACCCTGCTCCGGGTCGCCAGCCACATCTGCCGCGCCTCATCAAGTAACAATGAGGCGTAGGACTGTTGCACTAGCAGCAATTGCTCCAGCATCCGGCCTTCCCCTCCCGAACTACCACGCTTCTCTAATCCCCATATGACCACCTCTGTTTGATCAAGGGTCTCCCTACGCTGCCTCTTGGCCGCCACACACCACGCTATATCTATGCATCTCAATGTGGGATTCATGGCTTCCCAGAGCGTCGTCTTATTCGCCACTGTTCCGGTGTTCTCAGCCAAGTACTGCGCTATGGCTTTCCGCAAGGGGTGCTTGGTAATCCCCAAGCTGTAGATGCCACACTGATAGGCGCCAACGAAACTGCTGTCGCCTCCGGTCTAACCTTATGGTGACCGCCACGGAGAATGGTCCAACAGCCCCCGTGGCATAATATCTGCGGCCTCCACCCTGCTCTGAGCCGCCAGAGGGACAAAGATGTAGTCCAGCCTAGAGAATGAATGATGTACTGCCGAGAGGAAGGTGTATTCACTCTGCGTGCCATTCATATATCTCCATGTGTGCACCCATCCCAGATTTCTGATCATATCATGCAATTTGGTATGTCCGGGTACTAATGTCCCCACCCAGGCCTGTATCTGTTGCGCGCCTGATCAATCACATCATTCCAGTCGCCCCCAATGACAGCCAACACATTTGGGATAGCCGCCCACACTGTCAAGATCTTTTCAACCAGGGACCACTGCAAGGAGGTGGGGCATACACGCAGCCAAACACCACATTCTCGTCTCCTAGCGTACCTTGGATAAAAATGTATCTACCTTGTGGGTCCTGCCAATGAGTGGAGTGCACATATGGGACCCTGCGTTGCACTAAAATGGCCACGCCTCTGGACCCCCTGGTAAAGCCTGCATGGAAAACCTGACTGTAACCAAAGCGCTGCAGTCATAGTGTCTTAGTTCCCAGAAGATGCGTTTCCTGCAGCATAACAACATCCGCCCCCACTCTTTTAGCCTGTCTCAGAATCGCTCCCCGCTTGATCTTGTCCAGCATCCCCCTTACATTCCAGCTAAGGGCCCGTAGTGTGGCCCCAGGCCACGTGGCCCCTCTATCCAGGCTCGACATCATGGATCCTTTGCAGCCAGCAGCCATAACACATACCCTCTACGTGTGCGTCCAACCACCATCTCGATCGTATCCGAACTGTGCAGTCCCCCAATCCAACAACTACAAACTCCCCAGAACTCCCCCCCACTCCCACCCCATACCTCAAGAAACAATGAAGTATCTGTCGCGGTGCAGTGTGGCTTCCGCCTCCAACATGAGACCGACAACCCACCCCACCAATGGATCCCCATAACTGCCCATAACTCACCCAGCACCTACTCCCTCCCACCCTCGCCTGAAGGGAACCCCCCACCCACCCATGTACTCCCCCCATCCACCATTGCCCCACATCCGATCATGCAGTTTCACACAAGGCACAGGCACCTTGCTCTATCCCCTTGCTCTCGCCCCAGGACGGAGGGAATTAAGACAGTCTGCAATATGTTTCTGAGTGCCCTCACATGCCCTTCTTCTGTCTCTCAGCCGCTCCAGTCGCGGTCTCCGAAGCCGTGCTTGACACCGACCGCTGTCGGGATCTCCATTTGCCCTTGAGTCGGGAGGATCGTGGCCGCGTATCATCATGTGAAGAGTCCGAGTCCGTCCCGGGGGAGTGTGCGGCTTCACAGGTCTAATTTCATCCGTTCATTGAAACACATCCTCCGGGGAATCAAAGAAGGGAGTACAAGATTGAAAGATAACTCTCAGGCGGGCTGGTTGAAGAAGCGCATACTGTATTTTCAGACGGCGTAAACGTGCCTTGGCCGCCGTGAAGGATTGGCGCTGCTGTTGTACTAAGCGGGTATAGTCAGGAAAGATCAGGATTGTGTGATTTTCATATCGCAGTGGTTCTTTCGCTCTGGCCTGTTTGAGGATCACATCTCTGTCATGGTAATTGAGAAGCTTCGCAATCGCCGACTGCGGTCTCGCTCCCTCAGGCGGTTTCTGCATCAGGGCCCGGTGCGCCCTTTCTATCACAAAACAACTGGAGAGGGCCCCGGGCGAAACCCAGCTTTCAAGCCACTGGGTCAGGGAGCCCTCCAAATCTCCCTTCTCACATCCTTCCGGCAAACCTACAAAACGGAGGTTGTTGCGCCTGGCGCGCCCTTCTGCGTCCTGCACTCGGAGCGCCAGGTCCTTTTGCGTAGATTCCAGGGCAGCCACTTTGCATTTGAGAGTCACCACATCGTCCTTCACCCCAGATATCCGAGTTTCGGCTTCCGTGATGCGGGAGACCGCGTTCCGCAGGTCCTGGTGAAGGAGCGTAACTTTTGAACCCACAGCCCCAATTTTGGCGTCCAACGCGTCTCGGGATTGGGTAATGGCCGCCATCAGGGCAGCATTGTCTGGCCCGGTCGTCTGGGATCCACCAGAGTCCCCGGCACTGCCTCCCGGCCCCATGAACTTGTCAATGGGCCCCTGCTTAGGGCCCCCTCCGCTTCCTCCTGCCCCACTAGTCATGATGAGTGTGTTGCTCTAAGAGTTGGGGCGGCCAAGTAGGTACTCGTTGGGTTACCGCTCCCTATGCCAACAATCAGGGGGGCCCCCCACTGCGGTCCGAATTAACCACCGAATGGTCAGACCAGGCACACTAACACGATGTCCAGTGGCCCCTATCGCACCGATCCAAGTCAAGGCACAGCCGCAGCCTGCGCCACCAGGGTCCCCTGTCTCTTAAGCAGGTCTCAACCACCTCCAACCTGAATCCGGTGTGGCGCCAGTCTTCCCGCTGCTGCTTAGGGGGCCCCCTCTGTCCGTTACCTCAGAGAATGGGCGCTTGGTCCCCCGCTTCCCAGCCGCTCCGCAGGGGCACTTTGTGTTGGCAGCTAGGCTCGTCTGGTTCCACAGTGGCAGGCCGGCGGTGTCCTCTACTGCCGGGCCCGAGCCCCTGCACTGACGCACTGCTGGGTGTCCTTAAAATCGAGGCCCCGGTCTACTGCTGTGGCTCCAGGCCTCTGCGCCGCCGCTGAACACCTGGGCCACCACCACTCCAAAACTGTGCTCCACACCACCCGGGGCCTAGAGAAGGAAGGGGGGCACTCGCCTGGCTGTTCTGCTCCTCCTGCAGGGCCGCCGAGTGGGGCCAGTATCTCCCTATATAGAGCCGAGGTGCCCCCAGACATCCAGGACTGGGCGCGGCCCTCCGCCACCACCGGTCCGCCGCCTGTCAGACGAGCTCCGGCCGCCTCCGGAGGGTGACAGCCCAGGTTGCGAAACTCGAGCTCCCCGGCTCGCGGAGGCCGCCCAGGCCGCACTGCGTCTGTCCACCCTCGCTCGTCTCCGGTGGCGCTCAGCCGGTCCAAAGTGCGTTGATGTGGGCTCCGCGGCCCCCGCGGCCCCCGCAGCAAACACCACCCTCGGCGCCGCTGTGAAATTGGGAGAAGAAGGATGATTCGGCGGATAATTGGCTGGCGGGGACGGAGCTCAGCTAGGTTGAGTCCACCATGCCTGCCGTCCAAGCCACTATAAACATTATTTTTGCCCTGTAAATTCTTTAGAGGCCCCCTGAGAAGGCCTAGGGGGTCATGGACACTCAACCCTGCCCCCTTTCCACGTTTTCATCTTTTATTGTTAACTTTCTTTTAAAACCACAAAATGGCGGCAGTAGGGTGCGCTCTCCGAGCACTCGCAGGGCACTCTCCGAGCACTTCCCGTGCACAGACCTATTGAATTTTTTTTTTTTAAATAAATATTATTTTTGACCTTTGGAGTCCTTCAGGGAACCCCTTTCTACGTTTTCATCTTTTATTGTTCACTTTCTTTTGAAAACACAAAATGGCGGCGATATTGCACTCTATACTACAAGTCTTACATCATACCACAATCACTTGGCAACTACCTCATAAATTACAAACAAACAATTTTTACTTTCTAAATATAAATTTAATCTTCAGAATTTTCAAAATTTAAAAGAACTTCCAATATTAACTGATCTGTTATTTCTTCTTCATTCACATCTTCTGGATTCTCCTCATGAAAAGTCTGCAAAGAAATTTCCTGGCACTCTATGGTGTCCAAACATTCTACTAATTCATCATCCACAGACTGATCAAAGAATTCCATCATGTCTTCGCCTCCAACATCAACTTGATTATTACTGATACTGTCAATTTCTGGCTCATGGATAATCTCAATATAGGTTTCAGAAAATTCATAAAAAATTACAATGGCCTCCTCATTGTGGTGATCCATTTTATATTGAAATTTTCTTGCTGTAACTTGGAAAGAAAAATAAATCACTTTAATTTATCGTTTTTAGAAATACTTAATATTAAACTAGCTTTATCAAGTCTTTAGTAATAAGGATAGTGCACTGCTGTTAGGGTAGTATAAAAAGACAGGGCAGCATTGGTATTTCAAAAATTACAGCAATGCAGTTACATTTACACGGTTCCCACTATCATGCAATCTCCATGTCTTTACAGTTCAATAAGGCTTAAGGATATGGGTAAACTTAGTATATAACACAAAAAAGTTGCACTCTATATTACAAATCTCACTTCATACAACAATTATTTGACCACTCCCTCATAAATTACATATAAAAAAGTTTAATTTTTCAAACAAAATTTATTTACTAAATATAAATTTATTGCTGAGAATTTTAGAAATTTAAATCATTGTCTAACATTGCATCATCAGCAATATCAACATTAAAAATCTCCCAAAAAGAATCCTCAAACTCAATGAACTCCAAAGCTTCCATTAAATCTGAATCCAAGGATTCATCATAGAAATCCTCCATGCCATCTCCTCCATCATAAAGTTCTCCTTCAAAATTACTCTCATCAACAGGAACATCGAAGACTGAGAGAAAAACAACAATATATAGAGAAAAGAAAAAGGAATAAGTGAAACAAAAGAATTTTTAGGAAAAAAAAGGAAAACGAACAGTGGTGGACAGAAAGGGACCCAGTGAGAGAGAGAGAAAGACAGAGAGAGTAGCTAAACATTTTTCCTATTAACTTAAACTAAACAACATAGATCTCCTTACAAATTAACAACTCACCTTCTAGAAAACTGTTGAAGAGTAAATCCTGTGTCAATCTCACACCAGAAATTCAACAAAAAAAATCCCTCAGAAGTGTACCTCAGACACTACAATTACAAAATGGCTGTGTTTCCCTCTCATTTCTCATACATATTCAGATACCCAGCCAATCAAATTTCATCACACACAAAATCAAAACCAAAGTAACATTTTCATTGGTTCAAAATTTCAACACTTTCAAACTCACATAATCTTTAACCTACACCCACTGCTCTCTATCTATTACCATACTAACTCTCCATAAAACACCTATCTAAACCCAAAGGTGAAAAAGTCACCACTCAATATTACACATAACCAACATCTAAACACTCAAACTTGTTATTTAATTGCATTTTTTTTGTCTTTTTAGACCACCGTCGATCTTCGGGGTCCTTTAGAGACCCCATGACAAAATCGAGGGGGATCAGAAATCTCTACCCTGCCCCCTTGTCAAGTACTAGCCTTCTGTTTACAGCTACCTTCTGTCGCAAAAACAAGATGGCGGACAGCACTTCCTCATCTCGACTGACTGGAATGTTGGCAGACGTCCAAAAGCCAATTAGAATTCCGCTCGCGCACGCTAGGGTCCGCGCACAGTGCAAGGACCGTGCAAGGACCGTGCATGAACCGTGCGCGGACGGTGTCCCACCCATAGATATATAATTTGAGAAAATGTAATTTTCTCAACAACTACTGGAGTGATTTTCACCAAATATAAAAAAGGCATTACTGAATACCAGTCCCTACCATTTTGCCAAGTTTGGTAAATTCCATTTCGCCGTTCGGGCTGTAGCCGTTTCTAAAGGTCCTATAGAAAATTGCATTGGGCTACATTTCACATTCAATTTTTGCAAAAACTACTGGAGGGATTTTCACCAAACATAGCAAAGGCACATCTCCATACCAGTCCCTACCATTTTGTCAAGTTTGGTGTAATTCCATTCAGCCGTTCGGGCTGTAGCCTTGTCTAAAGTTTCCAATGGAAATTAACATGGTAAAAACACGTTTTGGGACCCCCCCTTTTTTTTCGGCCCCCGCTTGACGAATCCCCCCGAAACTTTAAGGGCAGGAGCGGAGAGGAGCGAGGCAATTTTAAGGAAAATTACACACAGATTCCTCAATCGGCCCCAAAGTTATTCCCAATAGAATGTTGGGGATTTCCTTTGGTAACTAGGTCCTAACTATATATGCCTACTGGCTATCGCCAGTAGGTAATATTAATATATATATATATATATATATATATATATATATATATATATATATATATATATATATATATATATATATATATATATATATATATATATATATATATATATATATATTCACAGAAAAAAACCATAGGTTTTAGGCCATATATAGTTAGGGATTAGCATTTACAAAACCTTAATTTACTCGCACAAAACCATAGAAATTCGCATACATAGTTAGATGCAATAACTATATATTGCGCACCCGCAACCCACTGCTGATGATGTCACATATTACATCATTCATGACATGGTCAGTGACATCACTGATGAAATCACTGATGACATCTCAAATGACATCATTCATGACATGGTCAGTGACATCACTGATGACATCACTGATGACATCATCCAGTGACTGTATGTTTCTGTAAAGTTAAAATATGTCTCACATATTGAAGAATGAGTGGATGTATAAGTGTCTGGATGAAGGATTTAGTAGGTGCATGACTGATTATATGAGAGAGTGATTAAATGTGTCTCACTGAGTGCATGGGTTAGTGACTAAACTGTCTTAATTTGTGCATCATTATATCTGTTGTTCTGTAAACTGCTGCATGTGTTGATCAGTAGCTATATGAGTAACTATATGGGTTATTGATTGGTTGCCCAAGTATTTGTATGGGGGAGTGAGTGTGTGTGTGTGGGTGTCAGGGAGGTGTGTGACTGTGCATAGATGTGTGAACAGTTGATTCACTAGATGTATGGGTTCAAAACTGCATGTGGAAACAGCTGTATGGGTGGTTGACTGTTTGCATGAGTGTATTGGTGAGTGAATGGATATCTCAGTGCTACATGTCAAAGTAAGTACATATGTAAAACACAGTACATGTGAGAGTTGACATATATAAATTACTGTGTATAAGAGCTAGTGAATGTGTGAGTGGCTGCATGGATCATTGAAAACTTGTATCAGTGATTGTATAAGAGAGTAAATATGTGTTAGAATATGTTTGAATAAGTAAGGTGTGTATAACTGTATAGTTGAGATGGAGGTGTGATTGATTCTTTGCATGACTGACTAGGTGTATGAGTAACTCCATGGATGAGTGACAATCTGTGAGTGACTGTTTACACTGAGTGTATCTAAGGTTATATTAGAGTCTGAAGAGGTTCATCGTATTATCACATGAATGATGTCATCAGTGATGTCGTCAGTGATGTAATTTGAGTTGTCATCAGTGATGTCATCAGTGATGTCACTGACCATGTCATGAATGATGTCATTTGAGATGTCATCAGTGATGTCATCAGTGATGTCACTGACCATGTCATGAATGATGTAATATGTGACATCATCAGCAGTGGGTTGCGGGTGCGCGATATATAGTTATTGCATCTAACTATATATGCGAATTTCTATGGTTTTATGCGAGTAAATTAAGGTTTTGTAAATGCTAATCCCTAACTATATATGGCCTAAAACCTATGGTTTTTTCTGTGAATTTCAATGGTTTTTTAATAGCAAATATCAAAAGCTGTCAAATGTCAAGTACTTGATAGGTCAAAACTTTTTCGTGTTTATGCACGCTGATGTGCTTTGAAGGCTGCCCCCCCTCCCCTCTTTTCTCTTAGTAGTACTCTCTCTTTGCAGATAGTGAAGGGTAGTTAACACAGGCCTTTGCCCCCGTTGTAATCCGTTGTGCCTGCTTGTCTCTCCATTTGATTGATTGTTATCCAAGCATTTACTGTTTTAGAATTGATTCTCTTTGGTTCATTCTCTATTTACAAACAAGCACAAAGTCGCAATACTCTGTTTAGTCTTTGCAGATAGTGAAAAATCGTGTAAAAAAACAAAAGTAATCGAGCAAAATCAGTAGGCCACTAATGGGATCTCTTTTTGACCTCGCTAAAATAGAAACATTAGGAACAACCCTTCATGAGAAATACGAAAATAGTGAGATGAACTGAGCTCCACACCATGAGGGCTGCAAGACAGCTTGGCTCCGCCACCCACCCCGCCCAAAATAACGATAAACTCTATGCAAATATTATAAATATATACAACACACCAGCAAAGTAACAGGGTAAATCATTTTATTAAATAACTATTTACATAACTATTTTATACTTTTTGTTGCCTGATCCGGCTAGCTCAATCGATCGAGCATGAAACTCATGCACTCTGATAGCAAGCGTTGCTGCTGATGCTATGCAGACAAAAACTGGTTTTCAGTTTGTACATTCATCAAGATTTTTCCATCCAAGGCTGGTTGAGAGTTTGTAGAACGATGGCTTCAGATTTTCAACATACGGTGTGGTGGCGCGGACTGGGAGGGGGCGCTTGGCTCCTGCCCCCCTCCCCGAGTCGTGTTGCCCTGGTGTGGCCTAAGATCGCCTCCGACATAGGCGGCCGGCTCCCGGGGTCCGGCGGAACTTTTTGCCTTTTGATGACTCTTCCATTCTGGACCTTGTCCCACTATCCGTTTGACCTGAAGACACGCTGTAGTGGGGCGCCCCTTTACCGTTTCAGTTGCCATTCCGCCCGCTTTTGCTACACTGTGCCTCTTCCGCCATTCAGCTGTTTACCGCCCGCTCTTGCGACTACAGCGTCTCGCTCACCATGTAGTTGAGTTGCTCCCGCTCTTGCGATGCAGCGATAGGCGGCTGCCACAGGACTCTCAAAATGGCGGCCGGCTCTTCAGATTTGGGCGTGGTCCACTAAAATGGCCCTGGGACACCTTGGAACTCGGACGCTTGTCTACTAGGGCTTGGGCCCCACTCTCGAAAGCGTCCCCTGAGCCTTGAAGATTCTACAAAAGTCTTGGGGGCCCCCGACTCCCACAGGCTTCTGGTGGGGAGCGGCTGCCATGATTGCTCATGGAATGGCCACAACTGAGCTACGAGATGGTGGTGCTCTCATGCTGACGCCAGCTTCAGTATGAAACATCCAGAAACACTGTAGAATACCAATTCAATCAGTTCCGGTAGCGCCCCAACGTGACCCGGTAGGGAAGAACTTGCCCTCCCCTCTTTGACTGATGGTTCTTGTTGCCTGTCCCTTCTCTTGTCATTTAACAGAACTTTTTAGACTGCTGAAAGGGGTTGTGTTCCGACCGCTGGTTGGTGGAGACATTTTGACTATATTCTGGACCTACGTTGTCGCGTAATGCGTCATATGACGCGCCGCGTAAGCGCACCCGGAAGTGCTCCGGTGCGCGAAGCGCAGCTTCCCGGAAGCGATCCGGGGCACGGCGCGTAACGTAAGCAAAACAGGTCATGTGACTTGTTTATAAAACTTTTCATTGGTTCATTTTACTTTTGTTATTCTAATGATGAAAGGCTTGGTCATATGACCTAAAAATTACGCTTTTTATTGCTTTCGAACATTATTTTTTCTTAAACATATATGTTATAATGTTCCAGGCTAATGTACTTTCCCGGAAAATTTACAACTGTCCTGCAAGTAAAATATATTCCTTTTTCTAGCAAAAGGGCGTTTCTTCGTCCCATGACGGAGCCGTTGGGCAAAAGATGCTCGGCCTGCTGTCTTAGTCGCCGATACGCCTGAATATCAGATTCTTATCGATCACTTTATGTTGCAGGAGTAAAAAACACAACAGCCCTTGACCATTTATCTTAACTGCGTTCCTGCGTATTATACCTTTTATCCGTCATGTAATTGGACTGCTTTATTTCACTTGCCTTTTACTGATTCGAAAACAGTGACGAAATTAAAAACTTTACCAATGTAAATACTACTACCATGTTTTGTTTTAAAAACCTTTATTGTGAAAATGTCAGTATAAAAATACGGGCCTATAACCACGTGGGCCGGCCACGGAGCAAACTGGAATCGTATATGATGAGGAGACATTTACACTGTAGAGGAACGTAATGAGCGGGCCATTAGGTTGCAAGAACTAAGGTGTCTAACAGTTGCGGAATCGGTGGACGTACATTTTGTAATTAAAATACGACAGGGCCACTTACAATAAAATTTTCTAGATATACTTTTGCGGGCAAGTACCATGGGTGACGTTAATTCGAACTTACAATAGTACAGTAATCAATAAAACATCAGAACTTAATATCAATAAGGATGTCGAAATATTCAATCAATTCTCGTCCCCGCCCGCCATGTGCTTCAAAACTGCATACGTATCTCGTGATATCAAGGTTGTGCAACCAGTACACAACAAGGAGTTACGAGTCCCATTAATACCAGCGCCATTTTGGGCGAGGCCGGGCAGGTCCAGGATATAGTCAATATGTCTCCACCAACCAGCGGTCAGACCAGAACCCCTTTCGGCAGTCAAAAAAGGTTCAGTTAAATGACAACAGAAGAGATAGGCAACAAGAACCAACAGTCAAAAGAGGGGAGGGCAAGAACTAAAGCCATTGTTCTACAAACTCTCAACCAACCTTGGATGGAAAAATCCTGAAGAATGTACAAACTGAAAACCAGTTTTTGACTGTATAGCATCACCAGCAATGCTTGAGTCAGCTTTGTGTGAAGCCACCATTTTGATTCAATCAATAGCGTCCCCCTGCACACATTCAGGGACCTGGTCGTGTCTTCAGGTCAGACGGATTGTGGGACAAGATGCAGAAAGGAAAAGGAAAAAAGTTCCGCCGGACCTCGGGAGCCAGCCGCCTATGTCATGGGCGATCTTTGGCCACACCAGAGCAATAGTGAAGCTGCAGCAGGTGCAAATAAGCTTCAGACAGTGTTACAAGCACTGCTCAGAACTCTCAACTATGGCACTCAACATCCAGGACTTGCAATCCGGATCTTGGCGCCTTGTGCTGGTTCCGACCTATTCACACATCGGTCCACTACTGACATTACCTCAAATGCCAACAAGGCACCCCACGCCGACTTTCGGCGCAGCATTGTAGGATGGCCACACCAGTGCGGCAACTTGCTAAACACCACCTCGGTGCCATCCAGATCTCGGCGCGTTGTGCTGCCTTCGACCTACTGTAGCCGCAAGTGCGGACGCAACTCAGCTGGATAGCGAGTGAAACACCAAGGGGCGCCCCACTGCAGCCAAGGAGCCTCCATCTTGGGGGCGACGCACAGCATCACATTGCTTTCCAATGCAGTCAGATCCTCAAACAGCCCCCACTGACTGACGCGACCTCACAGGCCAACGGGGCGCCCCACGCCGTTTTTCGGCGCAGCATTGTAGAATGCCAAAACCAGTGCGGCAACTTACTGGACATCACCTGGTTGCCATCCACATCTCAGCGCGTTCTGCTGCCTTGGGACTATTCGCACAACAGACCGCTACTGACGAGGCCTCCCCCCGCACCACCCGGGACGCCCCACGCCATTTTTCGGAGCTGCATTGTAGGATACCAAAAACCAGTGCGGCACCCAGGTAACATCACCTGGGTGCCGTCCAGAACTCAGCACGTTGTGCTGCCTTGGGACTATTCGCACAAAAGACAGCTACTGACCATTGTTGCTTCTTTTTTCAAAAAAATGTTTAAATGTATTTACTGTTTTTGTTGCGTTGTATATATTTATAAGTTAATAAAGTTTTATAATCCTACTACTTTGTTGGAGTGCTATATATTTTAATGTGACACATAATTGTAAAAACTTTGATGTACAAAGAGGCATCCCTGGAATCTTCCGCTTCAGGCTCGGACCCACACACCCTCACAGTGAGAATCCCCTCACCAATCACAATACAGGATCGTTATCAGATAGTAGGAACGCGTGTGGTGTGACGGATCTCATCGGGTGGGGGCCTTGATCTACTGTAACTCCTTTGAAGAGGGGTGATTCTCTACAGCTGGAGCCATAAACTACATCTGCAGGGCTAAGTGATAGCCTGGGACCGGCCTGGACAATCAGACACAGAGGAAGAGGAGTGTCAGAGGGTGCGGTAGTGAATAGGGTGAAAGGGAGGTGTCGGGCGGGCAGAGGGTGTGATTCTCAGGGAAGAGCAGCGCAAATGGGGGGAGGTTTATGGCCCATGCATGAGAGAGAGAGCGTGGGTGACCAGTGCGAGGGGGAGATGCTTGCGAGGGTGGGGAGCCATGCTGAGGATCGGCAGCTTGCAGAGAGTGGGTCTGGTCAAGGCATCTAAAATGGCTGCCGTGCTCAACAAAAGTGTGGCATTGCAAAAAAGGCAAGATGGCGCAGACAATGTTTATCAATAAGGATTAATTTATAACAATTATTTTTAACAAAATATTTAATCGCAGTGACAAAATGGCGGTCAACAGTTCCTGATTTCCATCGAATCGAACGTTAACAGACGTCACGCAGCAAAAAAAAAAAAACGCTCACGAACAGCGCAGATGGGAGGAGGTTTCTGGCCCATGCATGAGAGAGAGAGCGGGGGTGACCAGTGCGTGGGGGAGATGCTTGCGAGGGTGGGAAGCCATGCTGAGGATCGGCGGCGTGCAGAGAGTGGGTCTGGTCAAGGCATCTAAAATGGCTGCCGTGCTCAACAAAAGTGTGGCATTGCAGAAAAGGCAAGATGGCGCAGACAATGTTTATCAATAAGGATTCATTTATAACAATTATTTTTAACAAAATATTTACTCGCAGTGACAAAATGGCGGTCAACAGTTCCTGATTTCCATCGAATCGAACGTTAACAGATGTCACGCAGCAAAAAAAAACGCTCACGCACAGCCGCTGGAAGACATGTATCAACATATATGAGCCTCCTCAGCCACCCTCAGAAAACATAAGGGGTCAGGCTACGTCTCCCGTACCCCCTTATACCTAGTAATTTAATTAAATCGAAACACAAAATGGCGAATTCATGTTTCGCTACCAGTTTGCGACCCGGTTTGCGAACCAAGAAGCGCTTCTACCGCGAAAAATCAAATTTTTGTGATGTCATCAGTGATGTCATTTGAGATGTCATCAGTGATGTCATTTGAGTTGTCATCAGTGATGTCATCAGTGATGTCACTGACCATGTCATGAATGATGTAATATGTGACATCATCAGCAGTGGATTGCGGGTGCGCGATATATAGTTAGCGCATCTAACTATATATGGAATTTCAATGGTTTTATGCGAGTAAAATAAGGTTTTGTAAATGCAAATCCCTAACTATATATGGCCTAAAACCAATGGTTTTTTCATTGAATTTTCAAGGTTTTGTAAATGCAAATTCCTAACTATATATCCACTATAACCTATGGTTTTTTCAGTGAATTTCAATGTTTTTTTAATAGCAAATATGAAAAGCTTTAAAATGTCAAGTACGTGATAGATAAAAACATTTTCGTATTTATGCACGCTGATGTGCTTTGAACGCTGCACCCCCCCCCTCCCCTCTTTTCTCTTAGTAGTACTCTCTCTTTGCAGATAGTGAACGGTAGTTAACGCAGACCTTTACCCCCGTTGTAATCCGTCGTGCCTGCTTGTCTCTCCATTTGATTGATTGTTATCCAAGCATTTACTGTTTTAGAATTGGTTCTCTTTGAATCATTCTCTATTTACAAACAAGCACAAAGTCGCAATACTCTGTTTAGTCTTTGCAGATAGTGAAAAATCGTGTAAAAAAATAAAAGTAATCGAGCAAAATCAGTAGGCCACTAATTGGATCTCTTTTTGACCTCGCTAAAATAGAAATATTAGGAACAACCCTTCATAAGAAATACGAAAATAGTGAGATGAACTGAGCTCCACACCATGAGGGCTGCAAGACAGCTCGACTCCGTCACCCACCCCGCCCAAAATAACGACAAACCCTATGCAAATATTAAAAATATAGACAACACACCAGCAAAGAAACAGGGTAAAAAATTTTATTAAATAACTATTTACATAACTATTTTATACTTTTTATTGCCCGATCCGGCTAGCTCAATCGATCGAGCATAAAACTCATGCACTCTGATAGCAAGCGTTGCTACTGATGCTATGCAGACCAAAACTGGTTTTCAGTTTGTACATTTTTCTAGATTTTTCCATCCAAGGTTGGTTGACTTTGTAGAACGATGGCTTCAGATTTTCAACATACGGTGTGGTGGCGCGGACTGAGAGGGGGCGCTTCGCTCCTGCCCCCTCCCCAAGTAAGATTTTCATACGTGAAAGTACGTTAATGGTTTTGGTCCCTGAGTTGCTTCAATGTCACTGCCATTCTCAAATGGCATAAGTTCTGGATGTTGGGTGCCATAGTTCAGAGTTCTGAGCAGTGCTTGTAACACTGTCTGAAGCTTATTTCCACCTACTGCAGCTTCACTATTCTCAAAGTAAGTGAGTGTCGTTTGTGGACCTGACTGCATTTGAAAACAATGTGATATGTTACCTTCCTAAACAGCTTGACGGAGGCCCCTGAGGGGCGGTGTGATGGCCATGGACTCGGAGAAGACGCTTGGCTCCGACACCCTCCCCAAGTCTTATAGCACTGGTGTAGCCTGAGATCGCCCCCGACATAGGCGGCCGGCTCCCGGGGTCCGGCGGAACTTTTTGCCTTTTGATGACTCTTCAATTCTGGACCTTGTCCCACAATCCGTTTGACCTGAAGACACGCTGTAGTGGGGCGCCCCTTTACCGTTTCAGTTGCCATTCCGCCCGCTTTTGCTACACTGTGCCTCTTCCGCCATTCAGCTGTTTACCGCCCGCTCTTGCGACTACAGCGTCTCGCTCATCATGTAGTTGAGTTGCTCCCGCTCTTGCGGTGCAGCGATAGGCGGCTGCCACAGGACTCTCAAAATGGCGGCCGGCTCTTCGGTTTTGGGCCTGGTCCACTAAAATGGCCCTGGGACACCTTTGAACTCGGACGCTTCCCTGATAGGGCTTGGGTCCCATTCTCGAAAGCGTCCCCTCAGCCGTGAAGATTCTACAAAAGTCTTGGGGGCCCCCGACTCCCGCAGGCTTCTGGTGGGGAGCGGCTGCCATGTCTGCTCGTGGAATGGCCACGACGGAGCTACGAGATGGTAGTGCTCTCATGCTGACGCCAGCTTTAGTCTGAAACATCCAGAAACACTGTAGACTACCAATTCGATCAGTTCCGGTAGCGCCCCAACATGACCCGGAAGAGAAGAACTTGCCCTCCCCTCTTTGACTGATGGTTCTTGTTGCCTGTCCCCTCTGTTGTCATTTAACAGAACTTTTTGGACTGCTGAAAGGGGTTGTGTTCCGAACGCTGGTTGGTGGAGACATTTTGACTATATTCTTGACCTACGTTGTCGCGTAATGCGTTATATGACACGCCTTGTTAGCGCACCCGGAAGTGATCCGAGGCGCGGCGCGCAGCGCAGCGCGTAACGTAAGCATAACAGGTCATGTGACTTGTTAATAAAACTTTTCATTGGTTCATTTTACTTTTGTTATTTTAATGATGAAAAGCTTGGTCATATGACCTACAAATTACGCATTTTTATTGTTTTCGAACATTATTTTTTTTAAAACATATGTTATAATATTCCAGGCTAATGTACTTTTTCCGGAAAATGTACAACTGTCCTGCAAGTAAAATATATTCCTTTTTCGAGAAAAAGGGCGTTTCTTTGTTCCATGACGGAGCCGTTGAGTAAAAGAGACTCGGCCTGCTGTCTTAGTCGCCGATACGCCTGATTATCAGATTCTTATCGATCACTTTATGTTGCAGGAGTGGAAAACACAACTGCCCTTAACCATTTATCTTTACTGCGTTCCTACATATTATACCTTTTATCCGTCATGTAATTGGACTGCTTTATTTCACTTGCCTTTTACTGATTCGAAAACAGTGACTAAAAGTAAAAACTTTACAATGTAAATACTACTACCGTGTTTTGTTTTAAAAACCTTTATTGTGAAAATGTCAGTATACAAATACGGGCCTATAACCACGTGGGCCGGCCACGGAGCAAACTGAAATCGTATATGATGAGGAGACATTTACACTGTAGAGGAACGTAACGAGCGGGCCATTAGGTTGCAAGAACTAAGGTGTCTAACAGTTGCGGAATCGGTGGACGTACATTTTGTAATTAAAATAAGACAGGACCACTTACAATAAAATTTTCTAGATATACATTTGCGGGCAAGGAGTTATGAGTCCCATTTATACCGGCGCCATTTTGGGCGACGCCGGGCAGGTCCAAGATATAGTCAAAATGTCTCCACCAACAATCGGCCAGACCAAAACCCCTTTCGGCCCTTTATGCTACAAGATGGTGTCTTCCATTCAGAAAATATTGTTGGCAGCATTTTGAAAGGAAAGATAAACAGCCGTTCTCCTAGTGAGTCTCACATTGTTACATTTAGGAAGAATGTTGAAGAGTAATATGTGGAAAATCTGAAGCCATTTTTCTACAAACTCTCAATCAGCCTTGGATGGAAAAAAAAATCCTGAAGAATGTACAAACTGAAAACCAATTTTTGTCTGTATAGCATCAACAGCAACGCTTGAGTCAGCTTTGTGTCAAGCCGCCATTTTCATTCAATCAATAGCGTCCCCCTGCACACATTCAGGAACCTGGTCGTGTCTTCAGGTGAAACGGATTGTGGGACAAGAAGCAGAAATGAAAAGGAAAAAAGTTCCGCCGGACCTCGGAAGCCGGCCGCCTATGTCATGGGCGATCTTTGGCCACACCAGGGCAATAGTGAAGCTGCAGCAGGTGCAAAAGAGCTTCAGACAGTCTTACAAGCACTGCTTTTCTAAACTTTTTTTGTATTTTTGCGCAGTTTTATATATTTTTTTTGTTTTTGATGGAGGGGAAACAACAAAAAACAGGCATTGAAAAAAGCTCAACAGTGCAGGGCGCCTTGTGCTGGTTCCGAACTATTCACACATCGGTCCACTACTGACATCACCTCATAAGCCAACGGGGCACCCCACGCCGACTTTCGGCGCAGCATTGTAGGATGGCCACACCAGTGCGGCAACTTGCTGGACACCACCTCGGTGCCATCCGGATCTCGGCGCGTTCGAGTCACTGTACCGCAAAACTGACCGGAACTCAGCTGGACACGCTGTCTTTCGGCGCAGCATTGTAGGATGGCCATACCAGTGCGGCAACTTGCTGGACACCACCTCGGTGCCATCCGGATCTCGGCGCGTTCGAGTCACTGTACCGCAAGAGTGACCGCAACTCAGCTGGACACGCCGTCTTTCGGCGCAGCATTGTAGGATGGCCACACCAGTGCGGCAATTTGCTGGACACCACCTCGGTGCCATCCGGATCTCGATGCGTTGTGCTGCCTTCGGCCTATTCGCACATCGGTCCGCTACTGACGCCGCCTCACGTGCCAACGGATTTTCTACGCTTTTTGTAGCCCTATGCCGCATAACAGGTCATGTGACTTGTTTATAAAACTTTTCATTGGTTCATTTTACTTTTCGTTTCCTAAAGATGGAAGGCTTGGTCATATGACCTAAAAATAACACTTTTCATTGGTTTAGAACATTTTTTTTTTCCCAAACGATGAAAGCCCCACCTTGTTTCTGGATCATTCAGACTGAAGCTGGCGTCAGCATGAGAGCACCACCATCTCGTGGCTCCGTCGTGGTCATTCCGCGAGCAATCATGGCAGCCGCTCCCCACCGGAAGCCTGCGGGAGTCGGGGGCCCCCAAGACTTTTGTAGAATCTTCACGGCTGAGGGGACGCTTTTCGAGAATGGAGCCCAAGCCCTAGCAGGCAAGCGTCCGAGTTCCAAGGTGTCCCAGGGCCATTTCAGTGGACCAGGCCCAAAACCGAAGAGCCGTCCGCCATTTTAAGAGTCATGTGGCAGCCGCCTATCGCTGCACTGCAAGAGTGGGAGCAACTCAACAACATGGTGAGCGAGACGCTGTAGCCGCAAGAGCGGGCGCAACTCAGCTGGATGGCCGCCACCTGGGGAGGCCCGTTCACGCCGCCTCCCCCACGCCCCCCCCGGGCCGCCCCACGCCAATTTTCGGAGCAGCATTGTAGGATACCAAAACCAGTGCGGCAGTTTACTGGACATCACCTGGGTGCCATCAACATCTCAGCGCGTTCTGCTGTCTTGGGACTATTCGCACAACAGACCGCTACTGACGAGGCCTCCCCGCGCACCACCCGGGACGCCCCACGCCAATTTTCGGAGCAGCATTGTAGGATCCCAAAACCAGTGCGGCACCCAGGCGACATCACCTGGGTGCCGTCCAGAACTCTGCACGTTGTGCTGCCTTGGGACTATTCGCACAAAAGACAGCTTCTGACCATTGTTGCTTTTTTGGGTGAAAAATGTTTAAATGTTTTTACAGTTTTTGTTCCGTTCATTATATTTAAAAGTTCATAAAGTTTTATAATCTTACTTTGTTGGAGTGTTATATATATTTTTTAAAAACGGGTGAATGGGGCCTTGAATCGGGTTATTGTCATGTGTGGGCTTTGGAAGTGTACTGCTGCAGGATCGGACATTTCAAACTCAAATGCACGTTCTTTTTCTTACCTTTCCGAAGCATGGAGCGCAATAGCAAGCAGAGAAAGGGTGATGCACGTGTTGAACACTACCTGACCTAGCAAGTTGCTGGCAGTCCCCCCCCGCCCGCTCCTGAAAGAGAGCACACACACACCGCCGCCCCGAGTACTTCACAAATCTTTAAAAGACCATGCGCTTGTTCATGAGGCTTAAATGGTTTATCACCTCTTCTAGAACCCCTGCATCGACCCTCTGACGTTTCCTGGAAAAATTACCACGTAACACAATACCAAGCCCTGTCAGCTGAAACCCCCGAGGAATCGTGGGGCATATTATCAAGGGGGTTTATCTCCGCTTTTTTGGCTTTAAAAGCCATGAAAGCGGAGATAAAATTATCTCCCTATTACCAAGCTGTCGCTAACACCAGTTAGTGACAGCTAAAAGGAGATAGCGACCATCTTGGGCCCCGCTTTGCATGTCAGTGATACTTATCACTAATGACATGCAAAGTGGGCGTGCCAAGATGTTAGCGACTGGAAACAGTCCCTAACATCGCTATCTCCTATTACCAACTTTTGGAGATATTCGCGCTAAGCGCAAATATATCCAAAAGCTAACACCTGCCCTGAGCAGTTCTTAGCCATGTTATCCAATGGGAGGTGGATAACATGGCTAAGAGCATTTGCTCGATAATACATGAATATCGCTGACTTTTCTGCGATAATAGCAAGGTTTATCTGCGATAAAAACCGCCGATGTGCGACGATAATTTTTGTCTCTAAACAAGTTAGAGACAAAAATTATCGCTAGTTGTTCGTAATATGCCCCCGGGTTTTTGCTTGCAGAAATCGGGAGGCGGGAGACTAGCACTGAAATCAGTAGTCTCACGCCTGAATCGGGAGGGTTGGCATGTCTGGATTCTCTACAGCTGGGGCCATAAACTACATCCGCAGGGGTAGGTGATAGCCTGGGACCAGCCTGGCATCTAAAATGGCTGCCGTGCACGACAAAATTGTGGCATTGGAAAAAAGGCAAGATGGCGCAGCCGCTGGAAGACATGTATCAACATATATGAGCCTCCTCAGCCACCCTCAGGAAACATAGGGGATTAGGATACGTCTCCCGCACCCCCTTATACCTAGTAATTTAATTAACGAAGCACAAAATGGCGAATTCCCGTTTCGCTACCAGTTTGCGGCCCAGTTCGCGGCCCGTGAAGCGCTTCTACCGTGAAAAATCATTTTTTTTTTATTTTCCCCACGGGACCCTTTAATAACCCCAACAACATTCCTAGGGGGTCAAGAGGGGTATACCTTGCCCCCTTTCATTAAATTCCCCCTTCGTTTTTCACCTCTTCTTCTCTCTCGATCCTACCGAGAGATAAGATGGCGGCCGCTCCGGACTGTCACGCAGCAAAAAAAAAAAAGCTCACGCACAGCCGCTGGAAGAGATGTATCAACATATATGAGCCTCCTCAGCCACCCTCAGGAAACATAGGGGATTAGGATACGTCTCCCGCACCCCCTTATACCTAGTAATTTAATTAACGAAGCACAAAATGGCGAATTCCCGTTTCGCTACCAGTTTGCGGCCCAGTTCGCGGCCCGTGAAGCGCTTCTACCGTGAAAAATCATTTTTTTTTTTATTTTCCCCACGGGACCCTTTAATAACCCCAACAACATTCCTAGGGGGTCAAGAGGGGTATACCTTGCCCCCTTTCATTAAATTCCCCCTTCGTTTTTCTCCTCTTCTTCTCTCTCGATCCTACCGAGAGATAAGATGGCGGCCGCTCCGGACTGTTTAGAATGTTGACAGACACCGGAGAGCCAATCAGCTTTCTGCACGCAAAGTTCCGTTTCGCGAAAAGTAAGCGAACCGGAGCGCAGCCTGGAGCGCTGTTACAGATATATATCTTGTTTTGAACGTTAATTTCTCAAAAACTACTGGAGCACATATATTGAGACCTAGCAAAGGCACATCAGGCTAACAGTCCCTACAATTTTGCCAAGTTTCGTGCAAATCCATTCAGCCGTTCGAGCTAAAAGTGAGTCCAACCGCCCTATGGAAATTAACATGGGAAAAACGCGTTTTGGGACCCCCCTTTTTTCTCGGCCCCCCCTTGATGAAACCCCCCCAAATTTTCAAGGGCTGCTCAGAAACATAATGTGCCATTTTCCTGAAAATTTCAGCCGATTCCGTCCACAAACGCCAAAGTTATTAGACATAGAATTTTCAAAAATCCCATAGGGAATAAATCCTAACTATATATACCTACTGGCGATAGCCAGTAGGTAATATATATATATATATATATATATATTAATCCAAAGTGATCCTTCAAAGCCTGAGAGCGCTCGACAGCGTGTGCACTACCCAAGAGCTGGATCCAAGCCCCAAAATTAATTTTTGAACAAAGGGGGCGGCACAACTGGATACTAAATTCAGCTTTTATTCACACAAACACTCCACCAACACGTTTCAGCCTCACGGCTTTTCTCACGGTCAGTGAGTCCTTCCTTGCTTTTGGTTTAAATACTGCCCCATGTTAGCCTTTAAGTGGCATTATGGGATATGTAGTTTTACAAGCAACATGTTGCACACATTTAAAAAAATTAATTGAAATTAAACAAAGGACTAGTGTGCTGAAATTATCAGAGTGTAGTACTCTAAGCATCATAAGTTATTTACACTTAGGGCTTTATATTTTACAGTCCATAATTTTAAGGATTTTTGGGGTATAGTACCCTGGTTACAGTTCATCAAAAGTTCAACTGGGCATTTCCTCACTCCAGATGTATATGGAGGTCTTCTCCACTTAAAGGCTAACATGGGGCAGTATTTAAACCAAAAGCAAGGAAGGACTCACTGACCGTGAGAAAAGCTGTGAGGCCGAAATGCGTTGGTGGAGTGTTTGTGTGAATAAAAGCTGAATTTAGTATCCAGTTGTGCCGCCCCCTTTGTTAAAAATATATATATATATATATATATATATATATATATATATATATATATATATATATATATATATATATATACATATATATATATATATAGTCACTGAAAAAACCATAGGTTATAGACCATATATAGTTAGGAATTAGCATTTACAAAACCTTCAAAATTCACTGAAAACACCATAGGTTATAGACCATATATAGTTAGGGATTAGCATTTACAAAACCTTATTTTACTCGCACAAAACCATTGAAATTCCCATATATAGTTAGTTGCACTAACTATATATCGCGCACCCGCAATCCACTGCTGATGATGTCTCATATTACATCATTCATGACATGGTCAGTGACATCACTGATGACATCACTGATGACATCATCCAGTGACTGTATGTTTCTTTAAAGTTAAAATATGTCTTACATATTGAAGAATGAGTGGATGTATAAGTGTCTGGATGAAGGATTTAGTAGGTGCATGACTGACTGTATGAGAGACTGATTAAATGTGTCTCACTGAGTGCATGGGTTAGTGACTAAACTGTCTTAATTTGTGCATCATTATGTCTGTTGTTCTGTAAACTGCTGCATGTGTTGATCAGTAGCTATATGAGTAACTATATGGGTTATTGATTGGTTGCCCAAGTATTTGTATGGGAGACTGAGTGTGTGTGTGGGTGGGTGGCTGGGAGGTACCACATCTTCAACAAAGCAGACTCCGTCATAGCACCCCACCTCCGAGACGTCATCAACTGCTCCTTCAACTCCGCCACCTTCCCGGAAAGCTGGAAACACGCTGAACTCACCGCCCTTCTGAAAAAACCCACAGCGGACCCCACCGAACTCAAAAATTACCGCCCCATTTCGCTCCTTCCATTCCCGGCCAAAGTAATCGAGAAAGCTGTCAACAACCAGCTCGCCGCTTTCCTCGAAGCCAACAAATCCCTCGACTCCTC